>NC_081356.1:57954834-60354834 GCF_030684315.1 Stegostoma tigrinum | reverse complement strand
CCCCACATCCAGACTAAACTGTGGATCCGGTACATTGATGACACACTTGTCTTTATTAAACACAACATATTAGAAGAGATCCACCAACTCATCAACGATGTATTGACAGGGATTAAATTCACAAGGGGAGAAGAAACCAACAATCAACTTCCCTTTCTGGATGTAGAGGTAGTACACCTGACAAACGGGGAGTTCCAAACCTCAGTATACAGAAAAGCAAACCATTCAGATCAAATCCCCAACTCCCACGGCAACCACCCCAACATCCGCAAACAGAGCTGCATTAGGACACTATTGAAATGGGCCAGGACACACTGCAACACTCCAGAATTATGCCGGAAAGAAGAAAAACACTTATACAAGATCCTCGCCTTAAACGGATACTGCGGCAACTTCATCCACTGATACCTACATAACAAACAACAATAGGAGGACACAGTATGACCTAACACACCACATTTCACTACATCAGGGATATATCGGAACTGACAACAAGACTCCTAAGACCGCTAGGAATCATGCTGGCCAGCAAGCCCACAGCCACTCTATGACAAACACTCACAAGAATTAAAGATCCCCTTCCCACAACATGCAGAACCAAAATGGTTTCCAAAATGCCATGTAATGACTGCCACAAACATTACATTGGACAGACGGGAAGGAAACCAGCCATCAGAATACATGGACATCAGCTAGCAGCAAATGGCACGATGAACTCACCTTAATATCTATACTTTCAGGCAACGAAGGCCATCAGTTTAACTGGGATGAAGTAAGCATAGTAGCCCAAACTAAACATAGACATGCATGGGAATTCCTAGAGGCATGGCTCTCCATCAGTACTTCAATCAACAAACATATACAATTGTAACCCATATGTAAACCCATACAGATCAAAACCAAAAATGATAGTACTCACCATAATGGACTGGACAGTATAAATTGCCAGTGGAGTAGAATAGCATTGCTTCAACGGAGGCTCCACTGACGATGTTACCTAGCATGGTGATGAAACGCCTGAACGAGAACAAGCCAGCTTGGCGAACAATTCAACAACCTCATCCACAACCTGAGCTACAGGTCTTTGCCAACAATTTATTTTCCCAACTTGTTCAGTCTCTTCCCACTTTCATTTGAGATTCTTTTGATACTTTGCTTTGGTTCCATATCCTGACCCTCGCCACCTTCACTTCACAATTGATGTGCAAATCCTTCCTCCATCAGGATGATCTGAAGGCTGTTCAGCTCTTCATTGAAAAGAGACCTGAACAATCCTTGTTCATCACCACTCTTGTTCTCCTGGCTGTGTTCATTCTAGCTTTGAACAACTTCTCCTAAAACTCATCTCACTTTCTCCGAATCAGAGGTATGGCTATAATTTCCAGCAGCTATGCCTGTATCTTTGGAGGTTATGTGGGGCCTTTCTTGTTCCAGTCCTACTTGGGACCCCACCCATAATTCTTTCTCTGATACTTCAGTACTCCTTCCCACACTCATCTGAAATTGGAAAAGTTAAGCAATTTCCTTCCAATTTCCATTCTTCTCTCATGTTCACCTGATTGTCTCTGACCATTGTTCTCCATTCTTTGACTTCACTGTTTCCATTTCCTTACTGGTGAAAGGAAACAGAGTCATATCAGACTCATAATGCTAACTCTGGTTCTCTCTGCAGATGCTGCTAGACCTGGTGTGTTTCTCCTGAATTTTATGTTTATAATTGTGATTTTCAATGTCTGCTGTAATTTATTTTGGAGTGTCTCGTTTCTGCGGCATTGCCAACATTAAAAATGTGAGTCCTTTTTATTCTCAATTGGGTCATGAGTATCCTGCTAAGAACATTTGATTATTTATTTACAATTCCATTATGATGACAAAATGACAACATCTTTAACACCGAACCAAGATGAGGATGGCTCTTTAACACTCGGCATATCTACTGATAGATTAATGTAATAATTGGCAAAGGGAAAGTATCACTCACCATATTTGATAAATGCATTTAATACACCAGTGCCTTACAGAGGGTGTCATAATATTAGCTTTAAATTTGGGAATATTTATGATTTTATATATTTGTTTACATAATATAGATAAAAATAAGTTTTTTTAAATGAACATCTTGCGCTTAATGTCTATAAATACAAGCATCTGGCATTTATGTTTCTTGAACTATAAAGTAAGCACTTGTCAAGGAATGGAAATTTTCTTCAAAGCCGTATTCTCTTCCACAAAAGAAAAATGCTATGATGCTGGAAATCTGAAATAAAAACAGAAGTGATAGAGATACTCAGCAAATCCAGCTGCACCTTTGAAGAGCGAAATAATGGTCATAATTCAGATGAACTTTCAATTGAGTTGGAAAAGTTAGACATGTACTAAACTTTACGTAAATACATAGATGTTCTCTTTTTGTCTTTCCCTTCTCCCTTTTCCCTGTCTGTGATAGGTGGAAGGCAGGGGATATTAAGGGTTGAATTTTAATATTGAGATTGGGCAGATATCTGTGATTGGAAAGTTAAGGAAGCAAAACAGGCTGGTATGTTGGGAAGCCAACTGGAACCCATAAATGTCCTCATTTAAGTCAGCGGACAGCCATGGTACAGCTGGGTACAGCCACGGTATATTAAATATGCTTGTATTGCCACACACTTATTATATGACTATATGATTATTATATAGAACGGAACTGTTTGTATTTTCAGTAGGATCAGAAAGTTTTGATTTAATTCCAGCTTCCATTCAAGAAATGCTGTGCGTTGACGCCCCAGACTCCCGTGTCTAAAGTTGATGAACTACAGAATGACATAGAATCAAAGTACCTCCATAATACTATTCCTTTTCCTGGAGCTCTGATGGTCACATTTAGATGCTCCAATCAGTAAATAAAACTGCTTTAATAACCTTTTCAAGACAGAAATGAATAGAAAAGTATTTTTTGAATTTAAAATGTTATCCTTTATGAATGATGCATTTGTTTTGCATTAAGTTGGTGGCACTGAGTAAGTTTTGTGTGACTTTGAACAGATTTCCAGGAGAAGTGTGAGGAGAACCTTAATCTCGTTTTAAAAATATAATTTTATTTATCCTTTGCATTTAATATTTAAATGAAATGCACTGTTTAAATTTTTAATTTCTTCCAGGTGTAGACAGGGAAATACAAGCTTTTCAATGGAGAGCAGTTAAATTTATTTAGTTGAGGAAGTTAGCTTAAGCTGAGTTTTATTGTACTTGAGATTGAGGAACTTCAGGGCATATAAATACCAGCATCTCAACATGATTTAGCACTGTCTAACTTCAAACTAGAAGTTGGTTCAGTAAGGGAGTTACGTGAAGAGGGAAACGAGGTGCCCCTTTGTGTTTTCTAACTTTTTCACTGTTTAGGAATTGGTTCCTTCTCCTCCATAGGAGAAAATGCTAGTTTCGTGAAGATTTAATAGATAGTTAAGGTATATCCTATTCCAAGCACATTATCTGCTGCTAAGCCTAGAAAAAAATATAAACAAAGAAAGTTGAAAAATGAATGAAATAATTAAGTAGTTAACTGAAACACATTAAAGATTGTAGGACAGGTGCTGTGTCATAATTGCAACATGGACAAACTCCTGCAGGCTATTCTGATCTGGGACAAACAGATCTACAGCATTCAGGAAATAGCATGAACTGCCGACGCTGGAGAATCTGAGTAATCAAGGTATAGAGCAAGATGAACACAGCAGGCCAAGCAGCATCAGAGGAGCAGGAATGCTGATGTTTCAGAGGAGCAGGAATGCTGAAGCATCAGCATTCCTGCTCCTCTGATGTTGCTTGGCCTGCTGTGTTCATCCAGCTCTACACTTTGTTATCTATAGCATTCAGGAGCCTCAGCTCAGTGTCATTGAACTGGAGGCTGAGCTGTAGACACTATTCAGAGAGTTACCTGGAAATTTTATAGCAGAAGGTGGTCACATCCTGTAGAATAGGATCTTCTAATTTGGTCAGTGGTCAGGACGATGTGTCTATGGGTGAGATGTCTAAGGGGACTGAGATGGCAGGAGTGTAGGAGCTTCAGACTTTGAAATTTTTTAACAGATTTTAGGTCTTTCAGTTTGTTTGGATGAGAGCGGAGAGTAGCAGTGTTGATAAGCTAACTGACTATAGCTCTGTGTTACAGGAAGCTATTCACGTGGGAGGAACGAAAAGGAATGTAGGATTAGAGAAGGACAGTTTAGTGAAAGGGATTAACACTGTTTGCAGCAAAGACTGAGAGCCCAGCGTCTATGTGGGTGCCAGGTACTGAAGATCAGAACATTTGTTCAGGACTGAAGAGGAACTCAAAGTGAAGGGTAAGGATGGAGAGGTGTTCTACATAGTCAATATGAGGAGCTAAGCACCAAATTAAGAAGCAGATCTGCAGAAGTAGATGCTAATTGAAAATCGATATATGACAACTAAAGTTGGAGAAATGAATGTGTGGCTTAAAGAATGATGTAGTAGAAGGGGTTTCTGATTTTGGGGGCACTGGCACCAGTACTAGGGAGAGCGGAACTATACCTCAACTATGCTTGTGCCACTAACTAGCTGCATATAAGGACAAGTAGAGATGTTTTAAAACTACATTGTGAGGGTATGGTATAAAATTTGGTAAGATGTGGTATGTTTAAGAGCAGAGACGATGGAGAAGCGTATTAAAACGGAAAATGATAAGTAGACTGTGATAGGAAGGCATAGAGAGTACAAATCTAAGAATAAATCAACAGCTAAAGTTAGAGGTTAGAAAAATAATGAAAGACAAAACTAAGGGGTATGTATCTGAATGCGTATAGCATTTGAAACAAAGCAGAAGAAATGATGGCACAATAGATACAAATAAAAATGACCTAGCAACCATGAGAAACACGGTTATAGCAGGTACAATATGGATTTGAATATTGAAGGGTACATGACATTTAGGAAGGATAAAAGCTGTGAAAATGTGGTGAGTAACTCTACTAATAATGTATTAGCACAATAGAGGGGGATGGTCTACATTCAGGGAAGGCAGTCAAAGTAGTTTGGGTGACGATGAGCAACGAGAAAGGCAAGAAGTCACTTGTGGGAGTGGTGTAAAGGCTGTCCCAAATGTAACCACATAGTAGAACAGAATATAGAATAATGAGAATCTATCAGGAAAGTGCCGGTATTAATCTTCGAAGATTTTAATCTACATGCAGACATGAAAATCAAATGAGTAAAGGTTGTCTAGGTGAGGAGTTCATAACATGCTTTTGCGATAGTTTCCTAGTATGTTACATTCTGGACCAACTGACAGCATACCAAACTAGAGATAATGGGAACTGCAGATGCTGGAGATTCCAAGATAATAAAATGTGAGGCTGGATGAACACAGCAGGCCAAGCAGCATCTCAGGAGCACAAAAGCTGACGTTTCGGGCCTAGACCCTTCATCAGAGAGCTCTCTGATGAAGGGTCTAGGCCCGAAACGTCAGCTTTTGTGCTCCTGAGATGCTGCTTGGCCTGCTGTGTTCATCCAGCCTCACATTTTATTATCTCAGCATACCAAACTAGACCTGTTTTGTAGAAATGCTAACGGAATATTATTGTTTAATGTCAGAGGAAATGGATACAACAGATTTGAGGTTATGCTTCAGTTACAGAGGGCATTGGTAAGACCACATCTGTAGTACCATGTATAATATTGGTGTCCTAACTTAAGGATGTAATTGTGTTGGAAGCAGTTCAGAGTACATGTACTAGACTAACGCCTGGAAAAGGCAAGTTATGTTTTGAGGGAAAGTTGGACAGGGTAGGCTTGTATTAGCTAGAGTTTAGAAGAATAAAATGCAAATTGATTGAAATATATCTTGAATGGTTTTGATAGTGTAGATTGGGAAAGGATGTTTGCTGGTGTGGGAGAATCTAGGACTAGGGGTCACTGTTTAAAAATAGAGTGACGCCTATTTAACTTGGAGATGAGGAGAACTTTTTTAATGAATGCTCATGAGTTTTTGGAAATCTTTTCCTCAAAAGGAAATGGAGGCAGAATCCGGTGAATATTCATAAGCCAGAGGTACATTGTTACTTGTTAAGCAAGGGTGTGAAGGGTTATTGAGGAAAGGTAGGAAGTTGGAGTAATCAGGTTGGCTATTGAATGGTGAAGCAGACCTGAGTTACTGTGCGGCTTATCCCTTCCCCCAAGTAGTAAGTATATACTTCGCAACTGTCTCTTTCTGACATTTCATTGACTGTGGCTTCAGTGCATCGTGGCCTCTTTCGACAATAGATTATTGCCTTTGCTCAAAGGCTTCATTTAGACTTTATCTTTCTTTAAAATGTGTCTCTAATGCCCATTTCAAAACTTTAATAATACAAACAATGCAAATGAGTTTGTTTAAGTTAAGCATGTAACCTGCAAATGTCTCCCTTTCTAACTGCTGCCTTTCACAGAAGGAAACTCTCAGTGCAATCTCATTCTTAGTCATGCCATACTATGAGACCAGTCTCTTAATTTCCGTAGAAGAGAGGTCTCATGGCCAGCACTTGGACACCACTTCAAGAAGAATCTGGCCCCATCTTGTTGAGGAAAACATTTACTTTATTATCTGTTGTTCTCTATTCTTTATTCTCTCGCTGTTTCGTATACTTTTAACCATATGTATAACCTTCATTCACAGTTACCTTAGCCATCTTTGTTGGGGTTGAATTCCTTCATTGTCCTTTCATAAGTCTTCAGTATCATTTTATTCAAATACAGGACCATGTTGGAATTACTGTGTATGAATAATGTGTGCACATGGATCAATCTGTCAAATTGCTCAAACAGTCTCAAAATTAATTTTAGATTTCCAAAATGTGTTACAATGGTCTTCAGGCCTTAAGTTTGCCAAATTGTAAAAAAAAATTTACAACAAGCCCTTGTCAATGATTTTCTGTTGTGTATGGCACTGACCAATTCTAATGCTTTTAAAAAAAATCATTCACAGGAATGTAGATGTCACTGGTTAGGCCAGTATTTATTGCTCATCCCTAATTGCTGAGAGGACAGTTGAAGTCAACCACATTGCTATTGGTCTGGAATCACATGTAGACCAGACCAGGCAATGACAGCAAAATTCCTTCTCTTGATTGGTTTTTCTGACACTCAACTGTAAGCAGCCATTACTGACCAGCATTATTTACATAGTCCTAACAGAGGGGGATCAGAGACAACCACATAACAAAGAAACAGATTTTGCCTGACAATAAAGCAATATTCCTGTTGAGTAGAAATAAATCTGTTAAAAAAAAGTTTCAAATTCCGCTTCTTGAACTTGACAATTTGAATTCAATAGAGCTAGGCTCAGTAGCACTTGTATTTAAGTTATTATGAACAAAATAATGTATATGTAGAAAGAAATAATTGAAATTCTGCCTGTAACATGGGCGTTGAACTGAATATTGTCTTCTGTTTTCATTGTAATTCTTTTGTAGTCAGTTGATCAATTTTAAAATCAATAAACAAGTCATTAAAAGCCTGCATGCAGGGGCAGCAAATGGTTGGGAAGGTAAATGGAATGTGGCCTTCAATACAAGTGGACTTGTGAACTGGAGTGAAGATATGTTGCTTCAACTGTGCTGGGCCTTGGTGAGACCACACCTGGAGTACTGTGCAGCTTGAGTGTTCTCACCTAAGGAAAAAATATACTTTCAATTGAGGGAGTGTAGGGAAGGTACTCAGATTGATTCCTGGGATGGCAAATTGTCCTGTGAGGATAGATTGGGGTAACAGACCCTGTATTAAATTTCTGAAATGCTCCCTGTGAACCAAGCTATGCACTAAAATTGGTGAGGAATAACACTACACTGTTGTAGGCATTCAATCTTTATTGAAGTTAGCTGAAGAGAGATTTGGAAATTACGGCACTGGAATATTTAATGTATCAGTTAAAGCAATTTGGCATATACATTAATTGTAGAATTTTTACTTTCAAGCATATTTTTTTAAAAAACTGCATTCAAAATAGAAACCATTTTTGGATATATTATTTGAAAATGCATTGGGCAGGTGAAAAGATCATGTAATGAAGGCAAAGGATATACATAGACGTGGGATGGATGTTACTTAGTACGAAATTCTACTTTAACCATAAACTCAATTCCAAACTCAGCTCACAGTCTACAATGAGTTAGCCCATCTCGCCCAGCGAGGCAATTGTGACAATACAATTGGTCTCCGCATGCCAGAATAAGGGGGTTGATACAATCTGAATTTGAATTCTCTTTTATTGCATCATGATGAAATGTTCATTGGTCCCGATAATGATTAACACCAAACCAGAATATTTAATGTCCCTCTCTGACAACACCCACAACATCAACTAGTCTGTTGATATTCCCCATCTGGGTTCCTGCAGAAACAACAATCATTTCATAGAATCATAGAAACCCTACAGTGTGGAAGCAGGCCTTTCGGCTGATTGAGTCCGCACTGACCCAGAATTGCCCCTACCTTTGCTCTGCATTTCCCACAGTGAACCCATCTATCCTGCACATTCCTGGACGCTAGGAGCAAATTGGTGTGGCCAATCCACCTGCCTGCACATCTTTGGATTTTGTTGAGGTGAAAAATACTACTGGTGTCGGTGGAGCCATATTCTAGTTGCAAAATTAGAAAGAAGGGTAGAAGATTAGAAATAAAAGTAACTATTTATTCTTTTTAGAACTGAACCTTCAGATGAAGTTACATTTTCAAAATGGTATTGTACCAATTGACTAGAAGGCAACACCATTGAAATTGCAGTTCCCATTATCTCTGATACCATTGAAATTTCCTTCTGTTTGCAAAAGATTATTGATAACATAATTTAACTACAATTTCACATTTTTACTCACATTTGTGCTGTTATTTATTAGTAGCTGTAATGAAACACATAGCCTTGATATTATAGACTGAGCATTGCTGTGTTGACCAGAACCTGTTTAGAAACATTTCAAAATTCTACATGTACAAAATATCTTCCAGAAATGGTTTGATAGTTTTATAACTCAAACAGGAAATTCTAACCTTCAGAAAGCAACATTAGGTTTGCAATTTACCCTTGTATCAGAGTATAAAGATTTATCTGTACAAATTTAAAGCAATACTTCCTCTCTAGTTGAAATCTCCTTTTGACATCCGCCTCACAATTTTATTGATACTAAAAACTGGCTGAGATCCCAACATCAGGGAAATGCTGGGATAATTATTTTAATTCAACAATATTCAGATAACAGCATCATTTATATGTAAATAACCAATTATTTTATTAAATTGTTAACATTGATATGCTGTAGATTAGGCCACAATTTTTAAAAAAATGAGTTTATGTCACTCTGATTAGCATCTATGATACAGTGACATGTTAGCTCAGTGGTTAGCAATGCTGCCTCACAATTCAAGGGGCCCAGGTTCAATCCCACCCTTGAGTGACTGTCTGTGTTGACTTTGCACATTCTCTCTATGTCTGTGTGAGTTTGCACCAGATTCCTTGCACAATTCAAAGATTAGGTGGATTAGCCATGCTAAATTGCCCACAGAGTCCAGTGATGTGCAGGCACAGATGGGTTAGCTGTGGAGAATGCAGGGTTACTGGGATAGGATGGTTTGGGTGAGATGTTCTTTAGAGGGTTTGAGTGGACTCAAGGGCTGAATGGCCTGCTTCCACACTGTAGGGATTCAATGAATTCTATTCTATAAATTGAGCAGTATGATCTTAAATTATGTAATAAAATATGTTTACAAGCTACATGGTGATATTTTTGTAAAAGTAAGTCTTACCTGCCTTACAGAATAAATTAAACCATTGGTTTGATTATCACCATTCTCCACAGGTATCAGGCTTCAATGTCAGTGCTAACATTCCAACAGCTATCGTTCTTCAATTATAGTCTGCTGGCTGAATTTACTATGCCTGTGGACTACAAAACACTGTTTTACTGCCTTATATGTTTCTATATCAAAAGTAGTCTATTGTTACTTTGAAATCCCTTTTCTTGTAATGTTTCTCTGTCAACATTTTCTAGTGCCTCCTCTTCTGGCAAATTAAGAGACAATTTTCTTGATCCTTGGCGTAATGATCATTTACCAAGTGCAACAATTTGGACAACTTCCTGGGTCTCCTGCAGTGCCACATTAGACGACATGTCCATCCTGGGCCTCCTGCAGTGCCACATTTGATGACATGTCTATCCTGGGCCTCCTGCAGTGCCTCATTAGATGACATGTCCATCCTGGGCCTCCTGCAGTGCCACAACGATGCCACCCGAAGGTTGCAGGAACAGCAACTCATATTCCGCTTGGGAACACTGCAGCCCAATGGTATCAATGTGGATTTCACAAGCTTCCAAATCTCCCCTGCCCCCCACTGCACCCCAAAATCAGCCCAGCTTGTCTCTGCCTCCCCAACCTGTTCTTCCTCCCACCTATCCCCTCCTCCCACCTCTTACTATGCCTGTGGACTATTAAACACTGTTTTACTGCCTTATATGTTTCTATATCAAAAGTAGTCTATTGTTACTTTGAAATCCCTTTTCTCTTGTAATGTTTCTCTGTCAACATTTTCCAGTGCCTCCTCTTCTGGTAAATTAAGAGACAATTTTCTTGATCCTTGGCGTAATGATCATTTACCAAGTACAACAATTTGGACAACTTCCTGGGCCTCCTGCAGTGCCACATTAGATGACATGTCCATCCTGGGCCTCCTGCAGTGCCACAACGATGTCACCCGAAGGTTGCAGGAACAGCAACTCATATTCCGCTTGGGAACAATGCAGCCCAACGGTATCAATGTAGATTTCACAAGCTTCAAAATCTCCCCTCCCCCCACTGCATCCCAAAACCAGCCCAGCTCGTCTCCGCCTCCCCAACCTGCTCTTCCTCCCACCTATCCCCTCCTCCCACCTCAAGCCGCATCCCATTCTCTACCTACTAAACTCATCCTGTCCCTTTCACCTGTCCGTCCTCCTTGGACTGACCTATCCCCTCCCTACCTCCCCACCTACACTCACCTCTACAGGCTCCATCCCCGCCCCTTTAACTTGTCTGTCTCCTCTCCACCGATCTTCTCCTCTATCCATCTCTGATCCGTCTCCCCTTCTCTCCCTATTTATTTCAGGACCCACTCCCCCTCCCCCTTTTCTGATGAAGGGTCTAGGCCCGAAACAGCAGCTTTTGTGCTTCTAAGATGTTGCTTGGCCTGTCTTCATCCAGCTCCACACTTTGTTACCTCCAATTCTAGATTGCCCATCTACTTTGTCAATCCCCTTTTAATGTCTTAGATCTCCTCTCATTCTTCTGAACTCTAGAGATTATAGGCCTAAACTGCTCAACATTTCTTCATAAGACATACTCCTCATCTCTGGAATCTGCTGCTTGCTCGGACCATTGAAGGACAGATATATGAAGCAGCTACTTGCAAACTCCAGCAACGTTTGATTTCCAGGCGGTTCTTTGCCCATTTGCAGTGCATGCACACTGAATGTGCTTTAGCTTCAAATTCTGGTAAAAGGCAATTTGCACTATGCCATAGGTATTTTCAAATTTAAAATTGGTAACTCAATGAAGGTGAAGTTAGTGATAATGACTTAAAAAGAAGAAAATGCTGGTTAAAAGAATCTTGAAACTTATCAAACTTCCAAGTAAGCTGTAGGAGGAGAGGAACATTGTCTTACCATATGTCCTGTAAGTATAACAATGAACTCTATTGAATGAAATGTAAAGCTGAATGATAGATGTGAATCTGGGATGGGTAGGGGTTTATAGTGCTGCAGGCACTTCCTTCATTACCAAGATTTCTGATTAACAGTTCAGTAATGATACCCCTCAGTCATCACCTCCCCTTTATTTCAGCTAAAGATAAGTAATCTGTGTGGCCCACTGATTAAACAACAACTAGAGTGAGAGAATGGGGATCTAGGTGTGAGGGATTGCCGTGTTGGCAAAGATCAGTGAGTAGTGTGGCTTTGTGGCTGCTGGGCCTTTATGTTGCCACTGAATGCCAGGTTGTTAATACATGTCCGAGTGTACAGCAGCCTTTTAAAGATGGCACAGGCAACATGGCGCTTGTCTTTCAGTGGATATCAGAGGAATGCGAACAGTGTTTGGTGAGATGGGGCTAGAATTGGATGAGAGGAACACCATAAGGCCAGTTAATGAGGTAAATTGGTAAAAAAATAATGAGAGATCTTGCTAGGATCTGCCATGAATAACCCACTGAAAAACTCACCTCAACTGACACATGGCCAAAAAACACAAAATTCAGCCCATGGAAACTCCTGTAACTATATCCCTTTGATGTTGATGAGAGGGGAAGGTGAAAGATCTCTGCAGTCAATTTGTACACTACAAACTTCCTCAAATATAAATGTTAAAATAATGACAACCTGATTTTTGTGACATTGATTGAAGAACAAATATGAGCCAGGAAAAAAAGACATATTTCCACTACTTGTCTTTGAAATCCTACCATGAGATCTTTATGTCAATGTAAGACAGCAGGCAGACAGCAACTTAGCATTCCACCCAAAATATAGCACCTCCAGCAAATCAGTACTATCTCGGTGCAAAACTAGATTATCGTGCTCAAGTTCTGATGTTGAAACTTTGGTTTTTTTCTTTTCTACACAAGGCTACTATTTCAAATTAATTTACTTAATAATTTCAGCAGTGCTTGATATTTATGTTGATGCTTACTCATTTACACCTTTTGTGTCATGATGTTTTCCATCTTGTTATCCTTTCCATTGTATATTTAAGAGTTTGCTTTCTCGTCATATATATGTTTGTTGAAAATGCAGCAACCAGCCATCCATTTTTCCATGTGTCTGGTATGTCTCCAACCATCAGAGACTTTTCACAATGAATCCCATTGACTTCAGGTTTGCTAGGGCTCTTTGATGTTGCACCCGGTTGAATGTGTCCTTGATGTCAAGGGCAGTCATTCTCGCTTCACCTCTGGTAATCAGCTTTTTTGTCCATGGTTGAACCAATGAAGTGGTGAGCTGAGTAGCCCTGGCGGAACCCTAACTGGGCATCAATGAACAGTTTATTGCTGAGCAGAAGCTACTTCTTAGCACTGTTGATGACACCTTCCATCACTTTACTGATTTCTGAGAGTACACTGATGAGGCAATAATTGACAAATTTGATTTGTCTTGCTCTTTGTGTGCGGAAATACCTGGGTAATGTTCCATATTACCAGGTGTTATAGCTGCACTGAAACAGGTTGGACAGGCAGATTATGTCTCAAAGTGGAGAGACATTTTGTGCTTTTCCCTTTGGAGAATACACAGGCCAGGCATTTCATGTCTACTGGCATGAGCTAATGGTACTGAATGCAGTCATGTGTTCAAGCCTGCATTCAGATGTTGACATGCTGTGAAGGTTGCAGTCAAAGGACTATTTCTTATTCAACTTGCATTGCAGGTAAATGGCCTCTTGTACTGCATATCAGTTTAAAAGGGAATCCAGATGAAGGAACCTCAATCAGCCCACAAAACCAAGATTCTTAAAAATTGTCTGTTCAATTGTCAATGGAAACACTGCCAATACATTCCAGTATCGTGGCCCCAGTATTTAACTAGGTATACCCGGTAAAGATTTCAGAGAGTGATCTATATATTTGCTTTTTGTCTTGTCCTTTGTTTCTAATCTGTGCATATGTATGCTGCAATACTAATTCTTCTTGCATTAAAAAAATCAGTTCTTTTGCACATGGGAGAAAGATATCCACAATGGAAAGGAATTCTTCAAAATTAAGTTTGATGCAATGAATGGAGTGAATGGGTGGATTAAAAAGAGAGAGCAAATTCATCCCTCCTGTCTTTGAACCATAATGAATTGGGGAACATCACCCCCAGGGTCTGGTTGTAACAAAATGGGCCTCATCCAGGATCTGGTCATAATAAAAGGCAAGGATGGACAGAAATTCTTATTTAGAAATGTCGGCAGATTAAACATACATTCACAACACAAGTTATAATAAGAGTCTAGGGCAACTAAGAGAACTGTGTGGGCAGTCAGCATAAGAGCTTCACTTGCAGGGATAGATTAAAATATTATTGAAAGCTGGTTAAATTAGATATTGTAATCTTTTTGGAAGGTAGCATTGTCAGAAAAATAATTTACTTTGTGTAGTCAGAAAATGTTTCATTCCTGATCAAAATGCAGAGTATAAAAAAACTGAGACTGTTTTCACTTTTGCCTTTGTGCTTCCTGGGCTTTTCTTTGGTGAGGGGAATGAAGCTGGAATTTTGAATCATGTACATTTTGAGTTACCCAAATTACTCAATAACAAAATCAAGAAGGCAGATCATTAGCAATTTCTGCAAACAATTAGGCATGAACAGCAAATGTTGACTTGGCCAGTAACTCCTACATCACACGAATGAATTAAAAAATCCAAAAGTGTCCACAAACAAAGGAGATAAATTAAAGGTCTATCACTTTAAATGCCTATGTTGCAGACTACACTATGTTGAGAGAAGCATTGATATTTATAAATATACATTTTGAAACTTTTAAACACTTGTTGACAGGTCGTGACAAGTTGTACCATTTAAACAGCCTTCTCCATAGTTAAGATTTCCAAAAGGCACCTGACATGCCACCCGACTATAACCTTGACCCTTACTCCCCAAGAGGCTACCTGTGAGGATGACACCAAGTGGGATATGAAATGGGCAAAAACTTGGGAGGAAAACTGTGGGGAAAAGTGAGATTATGCATTTTGGCAGGAAGAACAGAAAAGCTACATATTATTTAAATGGCAAAGACTACAGAAAGCATTCAAACAGAGGGATTTGGGAGTATTTGCCCACGAATTATGAAAAGTTAGCATTCAAATTCATCACGTATTGCAATGACAAATGGATTGTTGGCCTTTTTGTAAAAGTAGCGAAAGTATAAAATAAGGGGGAATTTGCCAAAACTATGTAAGACACAGAGCACAACTGGAATACCATGAATAATTTTGGGCCTCTTGTCAAAGGAAAGCTACACTGTCATTGCAGTCATTCCAATGAGAAGGTTCACTACACTGATATCACATATGGAGGGACTGTCTGATGCAGAAAGGTTGAGTAGATTGGGCCTGTACTTGTTGTAATATAGAATGAAAGGCAACTTTGTTGAAACACACGAGATTCTTAGAGAACTTGAAGGGTAGATCAGAAAGATTGATTTTCCATGTGGGAGACACTCGGACCAAAGGGCACAAGAATAAGGTGTTGCACATTAAAAGCAGAGATGAAGAGGAATTCCTTCTTCCATGGTTTGAAAGTGTTGTAAATTCTTTGTCACAGAGGGATGTTCAGGATGGGTCATTATTTGTATTCAAGGCTGCAATAGATGGATTTTTAATCAATAAGAAAAGAAGGGATGATGGAGATAGGCTGGAAAGTGGAGTGGAGGATTATTAGATCAGCCATGATCTCAATAAATGATGGAGCAGACTCATGGCTGAATGGCCTACTTTTGCTTCTATTTCTTGGTATTGGTCTTATGGTCTTAAAATCATTCTCAAGCTATCCAGGGGCCATATCCAAAAGGGTAACATAGATTTTCAAATAGGTACATCTGGCCTATCCAATATAAATGCATGAGAATGGCCCTCCTCTTACCTGGCTTAATCTTTGCCCTACATATTTCATGCTTCAGGTTCTTCAAAATCCATTTAGTGGAGGCAGCTAGTCATTTACATGACCAAGGTACCTAAAACTGCAAGTGTGAAATAGCCTCCCACAATTTAGCAAAAGAGATGCTGGGTTTGGGGGCGGGACTTGCAATTGCTGACCTTCAATGCCACTTCCATGTGGCGGAGTTGTTCTCTATCCTGGTGAAAATCAAAGCTATAGTTATTAATTTGTACTGGTCTTGTAATGGTACTAGCAGGAATTGTCATTGGCTGTTCATCTGGATAGTATTTTTTCTGCATGAGTGTCATTCCTGTGGGATTTGTTGTTCAATTCCATTGTTGGAATGCTATGGACTTCAGAGTCTGATGGTTGATGTGTGGATTTGGCAGTCTGATTTATCTGTTCTTCAGAGAGGTTTGGGGTGGAATGCGTCTTGAAACAGTGAATTGCTAACACTGTTAAGAGTATAGTATTGTTTAGCTGCCCTGGTTTGTTAAGCAGATCTGTTACAAATTTTTAATTTTGCAGTTGTGAGGGCAAAAACTGGTCTCTGCTTCATGTTACCTTTCATTTCAACTGGTGGTGGGAGAGGAAAACTTCCTAGCCTTGGTGTCTTACTCAGTGTTTCAGCTGTGATCTGCTTCTTTGCTCTTTTTCAGTTGCCTGAAATAGTTTTCTCAGCAGTGAATATTCCTGTGTCTCTCTGCCAGTGGATGTATTTTTTCACAGCTCTCCAAAACTGTACTTTAGCTCCACTTTTGACACCACATTCTGAGCTCTGAAGACAATAGTCTGACCTGTTCTGCAGCTTTATTTAAACTAGCTGAAGACAACAGCCTCCAGTTTGCTTCATAGTTGATATCATGTAAATATGGCAAAACAGGAAACCTGTTATTAAAGGTTGCATTTTGATCCCAGGCATGGTGCCCAAAGTTTTAACATATACATCACTTTATATCTCTTCTCAAGTAAGGAGACCAAAACTGCACACAGTACTCCGGGTGTGGCCTCACCAGAACACTATTCAGCTGCAGCATAGCCTCCCTATTTTTAAACTCCATCCCTCGAGCAGACAAAATTCCATTTGCCTTTTTAGTTACCTGCTGCACCTGCAATCCTACTTTTAGCAATTCATGCACAAGGACTCCAAGTCCCTCTGCACAGCAGCTTGCTGCAATTTTTTACCACTGAAAACATAGTCCGTTTTGCTGTTATTCCTACCAAAATGGATGACCTCACACTTATCAACATTGTACTCCATCTGCCAGACCTTTGCCCACTCACTTAGACTATCTATATCCCTCTGCAGACTTTCAGCGTCTCCTGCGCACTTTGATCTACCACTCAGCTTAGGGTCATCTGCAAATTTTGGCACGCCACACTTAGTCCCCAACTCCAAATCATCTATGTACATTGCAAACAATTGCAGTCCCAACACTGATCCCTAACACACACCTATAGCCACTGACTGCCAACCAGAAAAACACCATTTACCCCTACTTTTTGCTTTCTATTGGTCAACCAATCCTCTATCATTTCCAACACATTACCTGTAATACTGTGCAACTTTATCTTATGTAGCAGCCTTTGGTGTGGCACCTTGTCAAATGCCTCCTGGAAATCGAGATACACTACATCCACAGGTTCCCCATTGTCTGCCATGCAAGTAATGTCCTCAAAGGATTTCACCAAGTTAGTTAAATATGACGTACCCGTCATGAACCCATGCTGGGTATTCCTAATGGGGCAACCCAGACTCTTGCTATTTCTTCCTTAATGATAGATTCAAGCATTTTCCCCATTACTGAAGTAAAGCTAACTGGCCTATGGCTACCTGCTTTTGTCTACAACCTTTTTTGAACAGTGGCATCACATTGGCTGTTTTCCAATCTGCAGGAACCACCCCAGAGTCCAGTGAATTTTGGGAAATAATTACTAGTGAATTTGCTATTTCCCCCATCACATCTTTTAGTACCCTGGGATGCATTTCATCAGGACCAGGAGACTTGTCTACCTTTAGCCCCATTAGCTTGCAGAGCACTGTCTTCTTAGTGAAAATGATGGTTTCTAGATCCTCCGCTACAAACTTCTTGCCATCAGTTTTCGGCATGTTATTTGTGTCTTCCACTGTGAAGACTGACATAAAATAACTGTTTAATGCCTTGGCTATTTCCTCATTCACAGTTATTAAATTGGTCTTCTCATCCTCTAAAGGACCAATGTTTACCTTCGCCTTTTACCTTTTATGATTTACATATTTATAGAAACTTGTGCTGCCTGTTTTTATATTCTGAGTTAGTTTACTCTCATAATCTATCTTACGTTTCTCTATAACTCTTTTTTGTGGCTTTCTGTTGGCCTTCAAAGATTTCCCAGTCTACTAGTTTCCCACTACTCTTTGCTTTTTTGTATGTGTATTTTTTTCAATTTGATGCTTTCCTTTATTTCCTTAGGTACCCATGGCTGGCTCCCTCTTTTCCTACAGTTCTCCCTTATCACTGGAATATACTTCTGCTGAGCACTGTAAAAAATTGTTTTGAAAGTCACCCACTGCTCCTCAATTGACCCACCATAAAGTTTTTGCTCCCATTCTACCTTAGCTAACTCCTTCTTCATTTGTTCATAGTTTCCTTTGTTTAAGCACAGGATATACATACTGGATTTAACCTTCTGACGCTCCATCTGTATTTTAAATTCGACCATACTGTGATTGCTCCATCCCTGAGGATCCCTAACTGTGAGATCATTAATTATTCCTGTCTCATTGCACAGGACTAGATCTAGGATAGCTTGCTACCTTGTAGGTTCCATTACATATTGTTCAAGGAAATTATCGCGGATGCAATATATGAACCCCTCCTCCAGGCTGCCATGACTGACCTGGCTTGGCCAATCGATATATTGATTAAAATCCCCCATGATTTTTGCTGTACCATTTTTACTTCATTAGCTATTTCTATGTTCTATGCCGCACCACAATGTCATTATTTGATGGCCTATAGACCACACCTATCAGTGACTTCTCCCTGCTATTCCTAATTTCCACACAAATGGAGTCAGCCTTTTGTTCAGTAGAACCTATATTATCTCTCACTAATGCCCTGATATCATCCTCAAAAATCAGAGCAACACCACCTCCCTTACCTTCCTGTCTGTCCTTCCAAATAGTTTGATACCCCTGGATATTTAACACCCAGTCATGACCATCCTGTAGCCATGTCTCTGTAATGGCCACTAAATCATACCCATTTGCCATGATTTGCACCATCAACTCATCCACCTTGTTTTGAATGCTCCTAGCATTCAGATAAAGTGCCCTTAAGCCAGTTTTTGCACCTTCATTTTGAGTCCTATTTCCTCGATTACTAACAGCTCTTGAGTACTCCTTCCCTTTAACTTTTTTCCTAATTTTCAATGGAGTTGAAACTTCCTCGTCACCTGCTAACCTGCTGCTTTAGCTTATATTAATTGTTATTGTTCCTCTCTGCTCACTTCTGCGTTCTCCCCGATTACTAGTTTAAAGTCCAATCGGCCACCTTGTTTAACCTTTTCACCAGAGCACTGGACCATGCCCTGTTCAGGTGGAGTCCATCCCAGCGATATAGATCCCTCCTGTCCCAGAACAGATGCCAGTGCCCCATGAAAAGAAAACCCTTTCTCCCATGCCACACTTTTAGCCACGTGTTTACTTCCTTGTTCCTTGCCTCCCTATACCAATTTGTACACGGCTCGGACAGCAATCCAAAGATTATGATCCTTGAAGACCTGTTTTTTAAATTTTGTTCCCAGCTTTTCATAATCCTGAAACAGGCCCTTTTTCCTAGTCCTGGCTATGTTGTTGGTACCTCTGTGGACCACAACAACTGGATCCTCTCTCTCACTATCTAGTATCCTCTCAAGCCGGTCAGAGATGCCTCACACCCTGGCACCGGGCAGGCAACACACCATGTGGGATTCTCTATCCTGCTCGCAGAGGATACTGTCTGTCCCCATGATGATGGAATCCCCTACAACTACAATCGGTCTTTTTGCTCCCCCCTCTTGAATGGTCTCCTGGACCATGGTGCCATGGTCAGTTGACTCATCTTTCCTGCAGCCCTGTTCCTCATCCACGCAGGGAGCAAGTGCCTCATACCTGTGGGACAATGTCAAGGGCTGTGCCTCCTGAGTTCCTGTCTGCAGGTCCCTCTACCTGCCTCACTCGCAGCCATACACTGCTGTCCTTGCCCACCGATCGAATTAACGTTAGTTAATCTACCAGGTGTAACTGCCTCCTGGAACACAACATCCAGATATTTCTCCCTCTCCCGGATGTGCCACAGTGTTTGGAGTTTGGATTTCAGCTCATCAAGTTTTAGCCAGAGATAACAAAGTGTGGAGCCGGATGAACACAGCAGGTGCTCCTAAGATGCTGCTTGGCCTGCTGTGTTCATTCAGCTCCACACTTTGTTATCTCAAATTCTCCAGCATCTGCAGTTCCCATTATCTCTGATCACAGTTTGAGCCGGAGCTCTTCAAGTAGCCAATGCTTGCTGCAGATGTGGTCACTGCCATTCTCAATGGGATCAGCTAGCTCCCACATCATGCAGCTACAACATATTGCCTGGCCTGCCATCTCTACTTAGTTCATTATTTAAAATTAATTAGTTTTTTTTTCATTTCACAGTGTTCTCTGTACCAGTAAGTTTACTCAGTTATATACTCAAACAGACTTCGGCTTTGCCTTCTGGCCCACTCCCAGAGGATTTGATGTCTATGTGACCTCCCCGAAAGATAACAAAGAGATGAGGAAATAAATGCAAATAGCTTACCTGCTCACCACACTTAGTCGTTATTATTAGGTAAGAGGAGTTGAAAGGGTGGGAGACACTATGCATGTTAATTCCCAAATTTATTGAGTGGAAGCTTATCTTCCCAGGCTGCCCTCATGCTTTCTCCTGGACTCCCGTGGCTGAAACAACTGAAATAGCAGGAATTTTACTCAGTTATTTGGCCTTTGCTGTTTTGATAATATTTCATTAACTTTTTTTGATCTGACAGTGTGAAATGTAACCTTGAAGAATTTTAACAATTTACGTACGATATTAGAAAGATTTGGGAGCCTGAAATGGATCCACAGAATAGCTTGCAATAGCTGTAGATTGTTTGTTGACATCGCAGTAACCTAATAGTTAAGCTAGTTAGTTACTGCTGACTGTTTACAGCTGCTGCTGAAATGCAAAGAAAGCAATTTGCTAAAACTGTCATTCCCCACTTTAATGGGCATGAATTTTTTTTTGATGCTTTATAAATATGGCATTTGTCCTGCACCCCACGACTAGAAAAAAAAGTGAAATCATTTTCTATTTATTTTTATAGTTGTCATTGGTTCATTTGCATAGCATTTATTACAGTTTGCATTGCTTGTTTTCTCCTGAACAGTTCTTTTAGTTAATTATCATACTTGGCAGCATTTGGATAAGAAGCAAAGTTCAAGGCTTCCCACAAAGCTCATTTACTGAAAAATAACCTGATTTTACAGATAAACAAATAATTGCTTTATTGTCATTGAGTAATCCAAGGTTCTTGAGGATTTCCTATTTAAAACTGGTCTTTTCAAAGCAACAGGAGTCTGACCTCGTAACTTATGTCTTTGAATTCAAAAGTCCTTACTGAAATAGGAGGCTTAAAAAGAATGGATATTGCACATAGATTTATAAATGTTGGAATCTAAAGGTCAGACAAAATGCAATTTTTTTGTAACCAGTGGTCATTTTAATTGAAACCAGAATTGCCTTTTGTACAAATGTTGTTTATTTCTAGATATCAAAGAGTATTTGAAGGAGAGGAAGATGAAAATAACAAAATATTGACTGTTACATGGAAATGCAAATAGATTCAGAAGCTAGATTGAAACCCAGTCATGTTTGGCTATACTGAGCTGAATTTTTTGACAGAATCCATGCAGTCATTCAAATCTAGAGAACATATTCAATGTAGGTAGGTTTGTGCTCCCAACAGGACAGCTCATCATTGCAAATCCTTGTCCAAATATGTTAATACTAAAACTACAATCTATGTGGATACAGGCAACAACTGATAGTGGACTGAATGGCACACCTGAAACATCAATAACGTAGGAGGACAGCTTTGATGGTTACAACAGGAAAAAATCGTCACACTGGCTTGAAGTCATCATCACAGGAGAGCAAAGAGACACGAATACAATGTTTCACAAGTTGGATATTATGTCTGTTGAAACATCTAAAATGCTCTGTAACCATGGTGACTAAAAGACTATATTAAGTTGGAGATCAGATGATGGGATGTGAGGAAGAAGGTACTTCAGCTCAATTTATCTCCTCCATTAGAAAACAAACCTTATATTTTCACATTATATCTTGTATGTGCGTTGAATACAGCATGAAATGCATTAGTTTAACATCCTATTTAAAGAATAACACGTCTATAAATGCAAATAAAGCCCAGTGCTTGATCAGAGTATTGGTCTGAATTATGCTTTTAATTTCTGGGGCAGGATTCAAGCCCAAACATTCTCACTCTCACAAAAGGCAGAATTTTAGGTCTATTGGTGGCTCGATGGTGGTAGCTGTGATGGTTTTGTACAACAATTCCTGTTGCTAGTGATTTTCCTCAGGAGAGGGGCAAGGTTGACACCAGAAACTTGCCCTATTCGGGAATTTGGCAATTAATCCGGTTAATAAACTCTTTATTAGCTAGTTGAGAACCAGTTTGGAATTTTGATGGAGCTGCACAAGTTGCATGCTGGATCAGGGACAGATCACATTCATGCATTAACACAGTGGAGAGTCAGTCATAGTTTCACTATGATATTTTGTGGGCCCATAAAAGGGAGCATGGCTGAGAGAAGCACTCAGTCATGAGCACACAGATGCCAAGTTTGAAGAATATGGTCTGTATGTGCTCAGTCAGTGCAGGAGGCTGTGACTCTCAAGAATGGTTTACACTTGAATGTTGAATGTTGAATGTTTGATCAGTAATTTTGCAGATTAAATGAAAATTAATGGATTGATGAATAGTGAGTTGGATATTGTTAGACTTGAGGAGGGTGGCAGTGGCATCTGGAATTCAGTCTAGGTTGGCCAAGTGACGGTGAATGGGATTAGAATAGTTAGGTGCTTGTTTTTAATTAGTGCAGAATTGATTGGGTTAATCAGTGGCATTTGGAATTCAGTCTAGATTGATGTGAGATGATGCTCTTGGATAGGACAAACAAGGCAGGGGATTTCCTGATGAATGGTAGGACCCTGAGAAACACCAAAGATCGGAGGAGTGCACATCTTCTGATTGCTTACAGTAGCAGAACAGGTAGGTAAAGTGATTAACAAAACATACAGGATACTTGTCTTTATTGGCTGAGTCATTAGGTTTAAGAGCATGGAGGTCATGCTGGAAATACAGAAAAAGTTGTTTCGGTCATAGCTAGAGTATTTTGTGCAATCCACACCATAGGAGGGATGTGATAGCACTGGAGAGGGCGCAGTGAAGTTTTATGAGGTTGTTGCCTGGGCTGGAGAGTTTTAGTTATGAAGAGAGATTGGATAAACTCAGGTTGTTAGCCTTGAAGCAAAGGAGAGTGAGTGGGGGCCAATGATTGAGATGTATAAAATTATGAAGGGCATAGATAGGAAGGAACTTTCCCCTTGGTAGAGGGACTAATGACCAGAGGGAATAAATTTAGTGTAAAGCACAGGAAGTTGTGCAGAGGAGATGTGAGAAAATTCTTTTGCCTGGGGTTTGGGGTTTGGGGTTTGGGGTTTGGGGTTTGGGGTTTGGGTGGGGGTGTGGTTAGGAGCCAGGGACTCGCTGCCTGTAAGGCTGGCAAAGGCAGACTTCCTCACAATAGTTAAGAAGTATTCATATGAGAACTTGCAGTGCCAAAGCATACAAAGTGATGGATCAAGTGACGGTGAATGGGATTAGAATAGTTAGGTGCTTGTTTTTAATTAGTGCAGAATTGATTGGTCATAGGGCCTTTCTCTGTGCTGTAGAACTCTGCAGTGCTGAGGCTTCCTAATGCAACCACATTTTTGGCATGCACTCCTTTGCCTTTAGCTATAGATCAGGTAATCTTTTAATTGTCTCCACTCTGTCTGTCCATCTATCCTTCCCCATTTTGTTTTTGAGAGGCAACTGTGGCAATTGACATGGCTCCCTTCTCTATGGCAGTGATGGTACGAAGATGGAGCACTCTCTTCCTTCCTTCAATCAGGGCATTTTTCCCAGCATCATGTATCTTTGTTTTCCTCCAAAGGTGGAAGAGAATAATAAAGCATTACTGGCTGTTTTGGCCAATGCAGTGACATGGACTTAAGAAACTGCATGTGTCAGTGCTGATAGATCTACAATACACTAGAGCTCTTAGCCTTGTTGAGGGGTCATGAAGTAACTAGGCCACACTTTTTCCCCCATGTTTAGAGTTGACATGTATCCTCCGGTTCCTTGCTGGTCCGTCTCCTGTGTCTGGAAGCCTTACATAAAGGCTTGTCATCAAAGTTTGAAATTGCACTCAACTTTCCAGACTGAAGAAGGCCATCAAAACTTTAATGGGCATTGGACCCAGTTCCTCTGAACCATACCTGCTGTTGCTGATCTCAGGAACTTCAATCCATGTTTGTTTTGTTTGACACCATTCTGCCTTCTTCCATCTTCCAGAAAGTATATTGTCCTCATCTTCCTCAAAGCTTTTAGAATGACCTCCAGGTCAACATTGAAGAATTGAGGAGCAGCCCTGTTGTCAGCTTTGTCTCTCCTGCTGACTCACTGGTTCTTGCATTTCTTCTTTCAAATGATTACTACAGTAATGGCTGTGTTTAGATGAATCCTCACTGCCACTTATCATAGCATAGGATCAATTTTGGTTGATTTACAGCCAACATCTTTCCTGGTAGGAATCCTTGTGGCCTTGGTTGGGCTACTGTCCACCTGGTAGTCAAATGAGAAGATGCTTTTTACTTAAACAAGATTTGGTTTATTATGTGGTAGCAACTGTGTACAAGTCATGTTAATATAATAGTTTCTGTGTCAGCATCTATGAGGATGATACAGTTGGTAGTTCTTACCCCTTTGAGCTCCTAAGCTGCTCTCCCACTAAGGCTGTTTAACATAGTGGGATGCAGTAACGGCCAGATTTGTAGCACCATGGCTCTGCTGCACCAGAGGGGAGGATAAAGTGTGGGAATACAATAGTTACAGGATATTTCATTGTAAGGAGAGCAGACGTGTCATCACAAACAAGACTCCAAATGTGTCAGGGTCAAGGACATCTCAGAGTGGCTACAGAACATTCCAGAGGGGAAGAGTGAATAGCCAGTTGTTGTGGTATACATTGGTGTCAATGAAGTAGGTTAAAGAAAGGGCTGAGGTCACAAAAGCTAAATATAAGGAGTTAGAAAGTCTCAGTTGAAAAATTGAACGTCAAAGATAGTGATCTCAGGAAAACTACCAGGGAAGGGAGTTGGTGCCAAGTAGGTATTTATAACTCTTACAGGTATTCCACCTGAGCAAGTGCTGTTAATGCTGACATACATTGGATTCTTGTCCAGCTTTTGTATATGTTACATATTTCAGAGTAGTGCAAAGGTGACTTTAGTTTCTATGAGTTTTCATGATGGTGATAAAACATAGAACACTGATTTCCAGATTCCATTATGTGGATTATAATACATGGGAATTTGTGGATTGAAATGATTATTTGTTAAAGGATTAAAAATTTCACTTAAAATGGTTACAACAATCACATGTCTGGAGATTGGCTAAATCATGAAACAAATGTGGGATAAACAAAGACAGTCTGTTGAAGCTAACACGTTACCAAAATGCACTGAAAACTAACCAGGTATGAAGAAACCCTTGCCTCCTACTTTTGATTTACATCTTTTTGCATAATATTCATGCGTTGGAGATGGATCCTACTTATGGTTAGCAAACCTAATGAAACATAAATTCCATGCACAGGAAGCACAGAAATAAACTTTATTTAAACGAACTGTTTATTAAATATGTTTATTAAATCCTTTTTAATATTTCCCTTAAGGCCACATCCAGGCTTAATCAATCAAATACAGTGAGAATAGATCAGTTACCAGACTCTCAGGATTAAATACAGAGCAATTGAAAATGCACTAGCAATTTGTCAACTTTAAATTTCCCACCTTTGTTTTAAAATTCCAAATTGTATTTATTCAAGAAAAGTAGGTCTACAACTGACCTACTGAATGATCCTTAAAGGAACTGCTGGAAGCTGTGACAAAAATGGGAAATTTATGAAAACACTTACTTGAATGTGGGGTTGGGAGGAGCAACTTGGCTCTTCCTGACCTCGCATCAAAATCACAGGCTGTTGTGGTCTTCTCTTGTGGTCTCCTGCACCAACTGCTGACTTAATCTTGCTTCTGATGTCCCAGTTGTGCATATCCTAATCACCATAAATGGCCACCACCATCAACTGTTGCTCCTTTAAACACTTACTCTCTGAAGGCTGCTGATGGTAGCGCATCCATTGGATATTCAAAGCTACTTGCTGGTGTAGCGCATGTCCGTAAATCTCTCCAATTTCATTTCACTCGGAACTGAGACCAAATTTAGAAAATACCCCGATCCTCACTTTTCAGATGCTGGAATGATATTTTACACCATGTTGCAGCAGGCCTGCCAACAGAATTTGACTTCTGAGAACAGTCTTTATGTTTGCATTCAGGTTCACTCCACAAACACTGGCAATGAATTTCTTCCGGGATGATTTTTATGGTTACTTGATGATACACATACCCATTTTCAGACATGTTTCTGGTGTCTTTACAGTGCAATTCCACTTACCGCAAGCTTATTCTATACTCTTAGCCATACAATGCAGTGAACTTCTGTCTACAGTTCCAGTGACAAATCCTCACCATCCTCGTACTGTCCAATGCAAGTTCAGAGTTTACAAGACATTTGGCCAATTAGCATGCAAATCCGGATACCGATAGGAAGCCAGGACAATGAGGCTTGCTGGGCTGCTAGCCATGTCCAGCAGTTTGGGGAATTCAGGTAGAATTGGAAAAATGGGTGGGAGAATCCACTTCAGCTTCCACAAAGGAAGGTCTAATGGTGACTGAGGATTTGGGGTGACTTGCTTGCAAAGCAGTATGTTGTGAAAGCACTCTGTAGTAGGCCTGACACATTAAGGTAGAAGCTCGACCCAATTTAGTAGAAGGCTGAATAAGCATTGACCACCATGCTTAGTTTTTATCCCAGTGTCCTGGAGGGTCTCCTGCAGAGCTAGATATACTCCATGAGGGTCATGGTGCTGATGTTCAGGACAGCATTTTCTCCCAGAGCCATGTAATTCTTCTGAGCTCTGTACTAAGTTGAGCAAGTGAGTAGGGACCAGGCTGCTCAAATTTCATGAACGATGTCAGCAGCTGCTCCTCAATATAAGACAGAGCACAACATCAAGAAATTCCTGGATCCAATTCTCTTCTGAATATTATTGCAATCCAGGGATTATCTCAAATGAGAACCTCTGCCTGTTGGCAGAATTTCCCTTCTTCAGCTCCTTCTTACACTCAAGGCAAGGGTTCCGTCTATATCTCCTGGGCATTTGCCAGTTGTTTTCCTGTTATATAGACATCACACTTACCACATACCAGCTGAACACTTCCTGCAGAGAAAATTTGTGCAGTGCATTGTGCACAATCTTTACTACTTTAATGGAGATTTAATACATTATCCCTTCATCCGATGAAGGGAGTAGAAACAAGTTGTCAGTGCATGGCAGGTTAGTTTTTGGGATTGGGGGGGCTGTAGACTTTGTAGGGTGTAATATAATTGCAAAGGGAGAAAATAGAATTTGCAAGAGCAAAATATGATAAAGTGTGGCTGGGAAGGGTGTAATGCAGGAGGTGGGATAGGGGCATGTGGGGTAGTAGCAGAGGTGCTTGTCAATTGTCAGGAGCCCCTAGTTTCAAAAGGAAGTGCAGAGGATGATCACACTTGGCATGATTACCATGCCAGGAGCTGGAAGGGAAAGGTCACCAAGTGTAGGTGCATAAAGTCAGGTTGGGTGAGGAGCTGTGGATGTGTGAAGTCTGCTGGGTTAAATATTAAGAAGGTGATGTAATTGTTTGGGGCTCACTGGTATTTTCAGGCTGAGGCTGGAAGCTACTGGCAGTAGAACACACTGGAAATCAAAAGTGCACAATAGAGATGAAAATGGCTCTGTTTGGAGTGGGTGGGGCAAGTGATTTGATCAGTGAGGGAGGGGGCTGAAGGAAAACAATGATCACAGGGCTTTTGAAGGAAATAACATGGGTCAAAAAACAACACAATGGACAATACAATGTAATAAAATGTGAGGCTGGATGAACACAGCAGGCCAAGCAGCATCTCAGGAGCACAAAAGCTGACGTTTCGGGCCTAGACCCTTCATCAGAGAGGGGGATGGGGGGAGGGAACTGGAATAAATAGGGAGAGAGGGGGAGGCGGACCGAAGATGGAGAGTAAAGAAGATAGGTGGAGAGAGTGTAGGTGGGGAGGTAGGGAGGGGATAGGTCAGTCCAGGGAAGATGGACAGGTCAAGGAGGTGGGATGAGGTTAGTAGGTAGCGGGGGGTGCTGCTTGGGGTGGGAGGAAGGGATGGGTGAGAGGAAGAACCGGTTGGGGAGGCAGAGACCGGTTGGACTGGTTTTGGACAATACACACGGTCGACTGACTGTCTACTCTGTACAGATTGTACAGCATGCTCTCTGACTGTATATTGCACCTACCTGGCACAACCACTGCCGGACAACTCTTTGGCATCTCTGCCTTTGTGCACAGAAGCTGCTAAATGTTAGGCATGTCAAACAAAGGGAGCCAAGGATGTCAAAATGACCAAAAACCATGTGTACACATTGGTCCCCCATTTCCAAATGGGGCAGTAGACTCTCAGTGCAGACCTCCATCGATGGAGATTCATCTGTGTTTGTGAAGTGCTGCCCAATTATGTGAAACTGCATTCAGTATCTATCCAGAGAAATTTACAAACTCATGAGAGTTAACACTAAGAACATTTATGCTGAAAGTAACAGTCACATACACATCTTGGTGTCTCAAGTGTCCTCAGTAGGCTTTTCTCTCTCTCTTGCTCCCATTGTGTCATAGCATAGTCTATTGTTGTACAGCTGAGGTGGAGGCTTTGTAGCTCAGATGTGGAGCTTGTTGGTCCTGGAGGATTTGGTCATGCTTCCCTGAGGACACTTTTGTTTGCACAGGCCAGAGATGCTAAGGGTCTTCTTGCCAGACGGTCCAGTGAGCAATGTTGAATATTTTGCACTATTTTTATTGTTTATTGATTTTCTCATATCTTGTTTTTATTTTCACAGTTTCTGATTCAACACTTGTGTCTGAACAGGCAGAGATGCCAAGGTTCTTCTCACCAGGGCAAATTGGCCTGATTAGGTGTGAATCTCTAAAGGTCAGAGTGGGGCAGGTATGGTGGAAGTGGAGGGACTGGCCACCTCTGCAGTGTCCTGAATTGATAAAGCAGAGCAGTTTGAATATGCTGGTTGCTTCCTGGCACTGCCCTGCGTCCTTGTGAGGACAGGGTGCCTGGAATAAGGATAGGGTCAATACGATCTGCTTGCCCTATTGCCCTTCTTTTGATGTTGAGGCCCAATAACTGAGCCAATAGAGTGTAGGTGTGCGTGCTCCTCCAGCAGCGACTGAGGGTGGTGGCCCTGGCTTACTATGGCAGACACCAAATGTCAATGAAGGCAAGTTTTGAGAAGATTTGTAGCTCAGGTTGAGTTTCTGGATGTGAGTTTGCTCGCTGAGCTGGAAGGTTAGTTTTCAGACGTTTTTTCACCATTCTAGGTAACATCATCAGTGGGCCCAACCGGAATTCCATCAACAAACACATTGATTTGGAGCCCATCTACCATCCTCTGAGGAAAAGAACAGGAAATGACATCACCACTGCAGGAAATGATATCACCAACCCAAGGAAACCTAAACAGATAAATAGAAAGTGGAACATAACACCAGCACTTCACCGGAGGCTTATTGATGATGTTACCTAGAATGGTGACGAAACATCTGGGAACACACCGTCAAGCTCAGTGAACCAGCTTACATCTGGAACAAATTAAAGACCCACTCTCTTGTGGACCGAGAGGAGGAGGGCGCTGTGTTGGAGGTGGAAGGAAGACATCGGGTTAGCTGTGCACCCTTGCAACCAGTGGATCTTAATGCTGGCTTCGGCCTAATGCTGGTTCAGGGGAGCAGCCAACCTGCAACGATGGTTGCGGCAAGTGCTCATGCCCCAGGTCAGGGGGTCCGGAACACCATCCGTGTTTCTGTGAAGAAGGTGGATGAAGGTGCACCTGTGGACCGCACCTTCTTCGTGAAGAGGGTCCTGTTGGACTGTTGTGGGTTCGCTGTTGCGGACATTTACTGCCTGCAGGATTTCCCCGGAGGAGGTTTTTATGATGTGACCTTCAGGAGTCAAAGCTTTGCGAGCGCTTCCTGGAGGTTTTCAAGGAGAAAGGAGGTGAGGGCCCCCTCTCTGTATTAACCGCTGTCCCGCTGTTTGTGATGCCAGTGCAGAGGAGCCGTATGATGACTGTACACATGTACAACCCGCATGTGCCAGCAGTTGATGTCCTGACCTTCCTCGGAAGGTACGTGAAGGTGGGAGGGGACCTAACTGACATCATGGACCCCTTTGGCATCTGGACCAGTAAGAGGCAGGTCAAGGTGATGCTGAGGGTGGGTGCGGACAGGAACGTCGTACACCCACCGTCCAGCTTCGCGATCAGCGGGAGCAAGGGCTACCTGACCTATGCAGGGCAACCTAAAGTCTGCCATGCCTGTGGTAGGTCAGGTCACGTGGCGGCCGACTGCAAAGTCACCATCGGCAGGAACTGCAGGGAGGAGGGACACCTTGCAAAGGATTGCCCACAAGAGAGAAGCTGCAACCTTTGCGGGGAAGCGGGCCACCTCTATAGGGCATGCCCGCAGCGGGGGACCACCTACGCCCAGGTCACCGGCAGGGGCAATGCGGGGCCAGCCCCACCCCCCCCGGAGGAGAGGAAGGCACCAGGGCCCTGCAAGGACCCCACTAATGTGCAGGAGGGCCAGGTCGTGCAGGAGGTCCCAGCCCCGCAGGATGGGCCGGAGGCCAGCAAAGCGCCCCTGCAGGCTCCGCTCCCCGCCGACAGCCCGGAGTCGATGGAAGCGGCGACAGGCGATCCAGGGGAGTGGACGACGGTCCGCAAAGCGAGGAGGAAGGTGTGTCGGTGGGCCCAGGAACCGCAACCATCACGCGGGAAGAGGCAGCTACAGGGGGGCTATAAGAGCTCCTCTGACGAGGGGGATTCAGAGAGGGCCCGCCTGAAGCAGAAGTTAAAGATCTCAAGGGGGAAGGAAAGCAGCACCATGCTTCCAGGTGACGTGAGGCGTCCTGAGGCTCCCTCCGACACCCAGTCATGTGTCGCTGGGGCACTGGAGGGCCCCCCGGAACTTCCAGGCGGGAAGGAGGAAACAGCGCATCGCCAGCCTGTACCAGCGCCGGACTCTCCTGCCTCCGTACCCTCGACGGGGTATGCCACCCGGAAGGCAGCACGGACGGTTTCCTGAGCCCGGAGAGCGTCCAGCAGTTAGCCCGAGCAATGGGCATGAAGGGACAGATAGAGGGGCTGGACCTTGGACTTGGGGAGGGTACTGCAGTGACTACCCACAATGGGGGTACGAGTTGTGAGCATTAATGTGCGCAGCGTCAAGTCAACCGCAAGATGTGTGTCCACGTTGGCCTACCTGACCACTGTCAGGGCGGACCTCCTGTTTCTGCAGGAGTGCGGGATACCGCACCTCAGCAGGTACGGGAAATGGTCCGGCGCCTGGACCTGTGGGCCTTCAATCTGGTCGGGGGGTAACGACTGTTGCTCCTCGGGCCTGGCTATTCTGCTGCGGGGGCGCAACTTCACCATCTCTCAAGTTCAGGAGGTGGTGGGGGGGCGCCTCCTAGTGGCTGACTTCACCTACAGGAACACTCCCCTGAGGCTGATCAACGTGTACGCCCCAGCGGTATGGAGTGAGCGGTTGGCCGTCCTGCAGTGGCTTCCACCCCTGCTGGCTACATCCAGGCCGGTCATCCTAGGCGGAGACTTCAACTGCATCATCGATGCAGATGGAAGATCCGGCGTGGGGACAGCGGGTGGGGGGAGTCAACTGGACATCACGTCCAGATTCCTGATGGGCACGGTGAAGGACGCCAAGCTGCTAGACGTCTTCAGCGCCCCTGCAGACGGAGTGCAGCGGAGGTACACCTGGTCGCGGCCAGACGGGTCTATTCACTCAAGGATAGACTTCCTGTTTGTGTCATGGGCGTTCTCGGTCAGGTCCACCGGCGTCAGGCCGGTGTTCTTCTCTGACCAGTGCCTCCTGCTGGCTGACTGTCACTTACAGGATGACCAGCTGGCCGGCAAGGGGACACTGGAAGCTCAACACGACTCTGTTGACCCCGGAGAACGTCAAGGAGCTTAAGAGGGAGTACGCCGGTTGGAGAACTGTGAAGCCCCTCTTTGAGTCTCCTGGCGACTGGTGGGAGATGGTGAAGGAGAACATCAAGAGGTTCTTTGCCATCAAGGGTGTTTGGAAGGCGAGAGAGAGGCGGGGAAAGCTGTCGCGACTCCAGAAGAGGGTGCAGAACCTGCTCCTTCTGCAGTTGATGGGGGTCGATGTCACGGAGGACCTCCGTGAGGTGAGGGGCCAGCAAGCCTCGCTCTTCACTGCGGAGGCCTCCAGGATAATCTTCCGGTCCGGGGTCCGCTCCGTGGAGCAGGACGAGACGTGCTCGCGTTTCTCCTTTCAGAAGGTGCACAAAGAGAGCTCTGTGCTTAGCCTGCTGAAGGAGGACGACGGCTCGGTGACGTCGTCTTGGCCCGACATTTTGAGGATCAGCAGATCCTTCTATGCCGGACTGTACGATACGAAGCCCACGGACAGCACAGCCTCCGAGTCATTCCTGTCGTCTATCACAGAGGTCTTACACGATGGCACGAGGGAGTGGCTGGACCGGCCGATATCCCTGGATGAGCTGACCAGAGCCCTCAAGTCCTTGGAGAGGAATAGGACTCCCGGAAGCGACGGCTTACCGGTCGAGCTGTATTCCGCTCTGTGGGACCTGGTCGGCCAGGACCTGCTGGAGGTGTACGATAGTGCGCTTCGGGCAGGGGAAATGTGCAAGTCCGTGAGGAAGGGCATCATCACCCTCATTTACAAGAGGAAGGGGGAGAGGGAAGAAATTAACAATTGGCGTCCCATTTCACTATTGAACGTGGACTACAAAATCTTGGCCAAGGTCATAGCCAACCGGGTCAGGTCTGTCCTGGAGTCGGTGATTCATCCTGACCAAACCTGTGCTGTGCCGGGCAGGAAGATCGCTGAGAGCCTCGTGCTCATCAGTGATACGATCGCCTATGTACAGTACAGGCGGGTGGACACCTGCCTCGTCAGCCTGGACAAGGAGAAGGCCTTCGACAGGGTCTCTCATGCTTACATGAGGGACGTCCTCTCCAAATTGGGGTTCGGGGAGGGCATCTGCAATTGGATCCGGCTGCTCTACACCAACAGCGTTAGTGCAGTCTCGATCAACGGGTGGGAATCGGACAGTTTTCCCATCAGATCTGGAGTCAGGCAGGGCTGCCCGCTTTCTCCTGCCTTGTTTGTGCGCTGTGTGGAGTCCTTCGCCGCATTCATCAGGAAGGACGTGAGCCTGAAGAGCAGGCTCCCAGGCAGTGGAGGCCTTCAGGTCAAGACCTCCCTGTACATGGATGATGTCGCCGTCTTCTGCACCGATCGTCGGTCGGTGAGTAGACTGTTGGACATCTGCGGACAGTTTGAATTGGCCTCGGGTGCCAAAGTCAATAGGGGTAAGAGCGAGGTCATGTTCTTCGGGAACTGGGACGACTGCTCCTTCATCCCCTTCACCGTCAGGACAGACTACCTGAAGGTGCTGGGTGTTTGGTTTGGCGGAGCTGGGGAGTGCACTAAGACTTGGGAGGAGCGTATCACCAAATCGAAGCAGAAGCTGGGCAGGTGGATGCTCCGGTCCCTCTCCATCGCGGGTAAGAACCTAGTTGTCAGGTGCGAGGGGCTTTTGGTACTGTTTTATGTGGCGCGGGCCTGGCCTATTCCCTGGAACTGCGCCGCTGCGGTCACCCGGGCCATCTTCCACTTCATTTGGGGGTCGAGGATGGACCGGGTCCACAGGGACACCATGTACAAAGACCTGGAAAATGGGGGAAAGGGCGTACCGAATGCCACCCTCGCCCTGATGGCTACCTTTGTGTGCAGCTGCATCAAGCTGTGCATAGATCCTCCAGTACGCAACACCACGTGTCACTACTTACTGAGGTTCTACCTGTCCCTGGTGTTGCGAAGGATGGGCCTGGCTTCGTTGCCGCAGAACGCACCGAGTAGTTGGACCGTTCCGTACCACCTGTCCTTCGTGGAGAAATTTTTGAAAGGAAGCACCTTTGACCACAAGGCTGTCAGGCAGTGGTCAGCACGTAGTATCCTCGAGACCCTTCGGGAAAAGGAGAGGGTGGGTCCCGTCGTGTGGTTCCCCACGCAGACTGCCAAAGTCGTTTGGCAGAATGCCTCATCGCCAGAACTTTCAAACAAGCACAAGGACACTGCTTGGCTGGCAGTGAGACGGGCTCTGCCAGTGAGATCCTTTATGCATGCCCGGAATCTCTGCGCCACCGCACGCTGCCCTCGAGGTGGCGGCGGGGGGGACGAGACTGTCGATCACCTCCTTCTGGAGTGTGCCTATGCGCAGGAGGTCTGGTGGGGGATGCAGTGGTATTTGTCGAGGTTCGTACCGAGCAGCTCATTGACGCGGGACTCCGTGCTCTACGGACTGTTTCCTGGGACGCACACCGAGGCCAAAATCAACTGCGCCTGGAGGACCATCAGTGTGGTGAAAGACGCTCTTTGGTCTGCCCGCAACTTGCTGGTCTGCCAACTGAAAGAACTGACCCCGACCGAATGTTGCAGACTGGCGCACTCCAAGGTCCAGGACTACGTGCTGAGGGACGTGCTAAAGCTTGGGGCAGCCGCCGCCAAGGCGCGGTGGGGAAAGACCACGGTATGAAACTCCTCGTCCAGAATAGAAAAAAGGGCCCTATCTGGTAACTGGGCCCAGCTGGCGCCTTCCCCAACTGGTCAGGGGGCCAACTGGGGCTGTGCGGGGTGACGACTGCCGGGGTATTTTCTTTGCTTTGTTTTGTTTTCTTCTTTGTTTGTTTTTTTTCCTTTAGTTGGTGTACGTACCCCCTGGGTAACCCGGAGCGGCTTGCATGACTGGGTAGGTGTATAATTGTTTTATTTTTTGTACATCTTATGAATAAAGTATATTTTTTCAAATATAAAAAAAAGTGATGAACGTCTGAAAACTAACCTTCCAGCTCAGCGAACAAACTAGCATCCAGTCAATGAAGGCAGCCAGATGATCACAGTATTTGGCTGCATTGATGTCTTCTGAGTGCACAGCCTACTGTCTTCTGCTCCTATTCCCCCTGTGCATGTGGATGAAATCTCCGATTTCTGAAACCACAGGGTCACCCTGTACCTGGGCCTGAGCAGGGGCCTGGTCTCTGGCAGTCTTCCTGATGCCAGCAACCAGGATCTGCATATCAACAACCTCGGGCGTTCAGGGTGAGGCTTCTAGTGGAGCCGGTTATTCTCCACAGATGGCGGGGGGGAGGGCAAGGGAAAGCTAGTAAAACCTGCAAGACACAAAAGCAAGAAGATAACGTGGCCAATGGTGTACAATAATTGAGAGTAGAAGTGGGGTTAATGTGAGTGTAGCAGTGGAATGAAGAGTGAAAGTTTCTCATTGACAGGACATAAACATTAACGATCCTTGTAAGAGAAGTCCCAGGGCTCTCTTGTAAGGACCAGGATTCTCTCCTCAAATGTTGAAGAAACACTGTGTATCCCTCCTATTGGCAAAATGTCTCTCTGGCCTGTTAAGGGATGTTTTCTCCAGCAAAAGGCAAAAAGGGGGAACGCGTGAGATGATAGCGAGTGGGATAGCTGCTAGTGCTGTTGCATATGGAGAGAAGGAGCTGAGGTATACCGAGAGGCAATGTAGAGGGCATGCAGGGTTATGGTGTGGGTGGTTGTTAAGAGTGAGTGATAGTTGTGATGAGAATGATGGGTGAGTTGGTGCTTTATTAGTGAGAGAGGCAGAATCTTGGTGGGAAGTAGGTGCAGTAGCAGAGATTGTAGCAGAGTGTAGGTGGCTGAGAGAAAGCGTGACACTTACTGGTGAAGTGAAAAAAGTAATTGACCTTCTTGTGGCCATTTCTCTGTACCACAGAGATGGCACTAACCCAAATGGTGACCTCAACCCTGGCTGGCAGAGTCTGGTCTCCTCTGGTGGTCCTCTGCTTGCAGCACTCTGTCCACCAGATCCTCCAAGTTCTTGTTGGAGAAATATGTTGCCATCTTCCCCTTCTTTGCCGTGTTTGGACTCAGTCTGTCAATGAGACAGACAGCTTCAGGAAGCCAATGCTCATCTATGTGCAGACCGACACTTTAAAGATGATGTGGATGCAACGGATGCTCATCTTTGGTGGATACCCACTGAGTGGTAGTTGTAGGAAAGGCACATAGCAAGACGAGGTGGAAATAGGATGTGAGATTCGCCATCGGTGTGGGATAGGTAATTAATGCAGTTAATTTGATGAGGTATGGCGAGAAAACTTGCTTAGTATTGTAGGATGAACCGTCCCAAAAAACTTGATGCAACTTGGATTAGCCAAAAAAAAGATTCAGTATGACAGATCAATGATCCCTTATCAGAGCAACATATCTGAAGAGACTGGATGGCCTGTGAATGAAGGCATTTGCCATCCATTGACTGAAAGCCCTCACAGTACTCCAAACAATGATGCAAAGGATGAAGTAAATTTGAGGGCTGGGTTATTGTTAAGAAGATTCTGCAGCAAGTGGACCATTGGCTTCTGTTGCATTTTGGTGATCATCAAGATTCTGGCTATACATTGCCCATCTGCTGGTTCAGTGGTTAGCACTGTTACCTCATAGTGCTAGGAGACCTGGGTTCAACTCCAGCCTTGGGCAACTATCTTTGTGGAGCTTGCATATTTGTCCTGTGTCAATGTGGGTTTCCTCCCACTGCTGTGCAGGTTGTTTGGACTGGCTATGCTAAATTGCTCCATAGGCTGGGGGGTTAGCTATGGTAAATGTGGGATTACATGGATAGGGTGGTGGATTGGTGCAGGCTTGATGGGGCTCAATAGCTTCTGTCTGCGCTGTTGGAATTCTATGAGCATCTCCTAATATGAAAATTGAAATTATTATAACTAGGCAAGGAGGGAGAATTAGTTTCCCCCTTTTTGACTCTTCTCATGTTTGCAACTAACATATTTTAAACTTTCTTGCATGCAATTAAAACTTAGTTAACATAGATCATAATGAAGGAGACAATTCTAAAGTTTTCTTTGGTGAAAAAAGGAGGAATTTTATGACCTAACTCCCCTAAAATATGAAATATAGCTCCATCAAATAAGCATAGATAATAACTTTAATATGAAGGGGGAGTGTATCTAGTAAAAACAGGAAGATAAAAGCTAAAATAATTTAAAGTTCTTAGTAAAAATTGAAAGAATTGTGGATGCTGTGAATCAGGAACAAAAACAGAAGTTGTGTTGCTTCACCAATAATAGGATCTGTATGATCCTCAGTTGTTGGTGAGTGGTGGTTTACCCAGATTGCTTTGTCACTGGGTGCTTCATTCAAGAGATCATACAGCATAGGGAGGCAGTCAGAGAACTCCAGTTCTTTTTTTATGAATTTATTTTTGCTACTCTATGCCTTGGTGTTCAAAAGGAGCTGCTGAAATCAGATCCATCATTGTTTTGTCAAACTAAATACTCATGAGTCAACCTTTCGTCTCCCAATATTATGAAGTTGTGAAGTAATTTGGGAAATAAACAGAATGTGTGAATTTCTTGATGCTAACTTAGTTGTCAGGTTTCATTGTCTTTGAACTAAATGTTAATTCCATCACAGCTGGTTTATGTATTCTGTTTCAGTTTCCTCGACCAAGTTCAATCTGTCATCAGGTGATCTCTAGAGCCATTCTAAATCAGTATTTTCCCTTTTGAAAAATAATTTTAGTTCTTAAAGTTCTCAGGTATAAAAATAATCTAACAAGTATGTTAGACCAGGGAAACCCAGTCGATGTTATCTATTTAGACTTCCAAAAAGCCTTTGATACGGTGCCTCACAGGAGGCTGCTGAGCAAGGTGAGGGTCCATGGTGTTCGAGGTGAGCTACTGGCTTGGATTGACTGGCTGTCTGACAGAAGGCAGAGAGTTGGGATGAAAGGCTCTTTTTTGGAATGGCAACTGGTGACGAGTGGTGTCCGCAGGGTTCAGTGTTGGGGCCGCAGCAATTCACCTTATATATTAATGGTATGGATGAAGGGACTGGGGGCATTCTGGCGAAGTTTGCTGATGATGCAAAGATAGGTGGACAGGCAGGTACTTCTGTGGAGGTGGGGAAGCTGCAGAAAGATTTAGGCAGTTTAGGGGAGTGGTCCAGGAAATGGCTGAAGAAATTCAATGCGAGTAAATATGAGGTTTTGCACTTCGGAAAAAAGAATACAGGCATGGGCTATTTTCTAAATGGTGAGAAAATTAGCAAAGCAGAAGTACAAAGGGATCTGGGAGTGTTGGTCCAGGATTCTCTAAATGTTAACTTGCAGGTAGAGTCTGTAATTAAGAAAGCCAATGTAATGTTGTTGTTTGTCTCAAGAGGGTTGGAATATAAAAGCAGTGATGTGCTTCTGAGACTTTATAAAGCTCTAGTTAGGTCCCATTTAGAATACTGTGTCCAATTTTGGGCCCCGCACCTCAGGAAGGACATACTAGCCCTGGACTGTGTCCAGCGGAGATTCACATAGATGATCCCTGGAATGGTAGGTTTAACGTATGATGAACGGCTAAGGATCCTGGGATTGTACTCATTAGAGTTTAGAAGGTTGAGGGGAGATCTAATAGAAACTTATAAGATAATGTATGGTTTAGAAAGGGTGGACGCTAGGAAGTTGTTTCCGTTAGGCGGGGAGACTAGGACCCGTGGGCATAGCCTTAGAATTAGAGGGGGTAAATTTAAAACTGAAATGAGACGACATTTCTTCAGCCAGAGAGTGGTGGGCTTGTGGAATTCATTGCCACGGAGTGCAGTGGAGGCCGGGACATTGGATGCCTTCAAGGCAGAGATCGACAAATTCTTGATCTCACAAGGAATCAAGGGCTATGGGGAGAGTGCAGGGAAATGGAGTTGAAATGCCCATCAGCCATGATTTAAATGGCAGAGTGGACATGATGGGCCGAGTGGCCTTACTTCCACTCCCATGTCTTATGGTCTTATGGTCTAATCTGACCAATGAAGTTGAATATTAATAGTCATTGTGTGCTGTTATTATAACACACCTGACACACTTCTTGATTGTTGTCATAACTTGGGTGCAGACTCCCAGAATGGCATCTCAAACAACTTGTTTGCTGTCCTTGCTCCTCCACCTTGCCTTCACTTGATGATACAGTAAAAGTATCAGTCTGATGGAAAACAGCGGGGTCTTTCTCCCAGGATTTGGGACCAGCGACAGTGTCAGCAAATTTGCTCCAGTGATTGGGGATGACAGTGCCCACGGCAGTAGACTCTTCAAGATGGCAGTGGCGGCAAGGTGCCATCTGCAGCCAAAGCAGGGCTCATGGCCCTGCGGCTACATGGTCAGGCAGCGGAGGACACTTGGTTGTTGGGTGAGTTTGTGTTAGCAGCGTCAGCGAAGTGGGCCAAGTGCTGAAGAGATGGTGCCGATAATGGGGCAATTCCTACATTGTTGGGTCTGGTGCAGGATGTGGTGAGGTGATGGAGGTCTCCTTTGAGGCTAGGTGCCAGGATGGATTTGGTCCGTAATACAGATATTCTTTATTTTTCCAATTTATCCCTATGACCTATAATGCTGGACTATTTATTTCTTGTTTTTTGTTTTGTTTCCTAAAATTTGATCTTAAGTATTTCTACCTAGGTACCTTTTATACCTAAGAAGGTGTTGTAATGTGGTGACTGTAAGCTTTTCACTATGCTCATTTGACTACATGTGACAATAAGCTAGTTCAATTTAATTTGAAAGTCATTTTCATCCTTTGATCTTATGAACAGTGGGAGTGGAAAATTCTGGATGGAAAAATCGGTAGAACGGAAGATCTCAATAATGGAGAGGAACATTTGATATAAAGCTCAGCCACTCCTTTATCCATCTTCTATCCGCCTTCCCCTGTCTCCCTATTTATTTCAGAATCCCCTTCCCCTCCCCCATTTCTGAAGAATGGTCCTGACCCGAAACATCAAACTTTCCTGCCCCTCTGATGCTGCTTGGCCTGCTGTGTTCATCCAGCTTCACACCGTGTTATCTCAGATTCTCCAGCATTGGCAGTTCCTACTATGTCTGTAGCAAATATTTATGGATTTTGTTGGTCTCTGCAATCTCAGACTGGTCATCACCAGAAATCTGATTGTCAGGTGATGGAAGCCCATCTGTTCTGTTCTTTTTCAATCTAGTGGCTAAGGTGAAAAAGACAAAATCTGGAATTGTTATTGTCTTGAATGGAGATGGTCAGATCTCCGATAATTACAATTTTCTGAGATTTTGCTGCTGTGAACAGATCCAACAGTATTTGCATGCCATTGCATCTCTCTGACATAGAAATTTGATCAAACTGTACTGTTTTATTTAGAAAGCTGTTAGGATGGACAAGCAATATTGCTAACTAACTCTCAAAATTAGATTGTTTTGCAGTGTGACTTATTGAATCAAACTAGTTAGTAGCACAGAAAATGTGGAGTAGAAGCAAAGCAGTAACCAGTTGTAAAGCAACTGATTTTTAAGAAAGGCTTCAGATAAAGTTTTCTATTAAATAGTCTTCTTCCCTACATAAGACAAAACAATTTGGATTTTAATTTTAAAATACTGTAGTTTCGATAATCATCAAAACACACAAGATTCACATTGTGTGGAACTGAATATTCCAATAACACCATCAAATAAGTCAATCAGTGTAAACAGCAGCTGAAGATCTTTACAGAAACAAAGGGCGGTCTCACTGAACATTTAATCACCTAAGAGGCATGTAATTTATTCTGAGAATGTTTGATCATGGTCATAAGATTACTTCATTTAACACAGATGCAGCATAAATATTCAATGCCAATCAAAACAAATCAAAATATTTTAGAGCAACCATTCTATATTTCCTTTCTCTGTCTTATTATCTACAAGCAAATAATTGATAGATGAAAATTTTAGAAACATTAAATCATCCCACTCAAATTAATGTAAGGCTCAACACCAATTTGTGTGTCTTATTTATTTCGACCTACAGCTGAATAATTTTTAGCTGATTATTTTTCAGAAATCTCTCCATGAATAAAATAAAACCTAATGGTTGACACAATTTGAATGCATGTGCTTGCATTTCAAATTAAAGAAAATAATGACATGCTCCTTTGATTGAAGAAGTTCAATTGTTTTTGTGTTCACAAATGGAATGTTGCTATAGTAACATTGCAAGAGAGCAAAGTGTATGTGCAACCAGGGTTATGACTCACAAAAAAATGACAAAAATTGCAACCAACTCAGACTGAGTTTGCTTTGGTTTCTTCCTTTCCTTTAATTTTCTCAAAAAATATTGAGAAGAATCTACCTAGGAGTTACCTTTTTAGTTTACTGAATTCTATACGGAAAATGGCCAATGTGGAATTTGCTACCACAGGGAATGGTTGAAGCGAACAGGATAGTTGCACTTAAAGGGAAGCTACACCAACTGGTAGAGAATGAAATTGATGGTTACAAAGGTGGAAATGGTGAATTTAGATAGAAACAGAAGAAAGGAGGTTTAAGGGTAGGATAAACTAGCCTGGACTGGATGAGCTGAATGGTCTGTTTCTATGTCTTGTGTTCTAAGTAACAGAACCACTTCAAGATTGTTTTTTAATATTTTAGGTTTAACAAATCAGCAGTATTTCCAACACAGGTGAAACAATAAAACAAAATTGCTAAATTGATTTATAGCATTCTTGTAATCCCCGCAGTAGAGATTAGCTAATGCTTAGGTTGAACATGAGGCTTTTGTGTGCTATCATCCAGACAGTCACTTATTAAATAAGCCCCAGAGAAACTTAGATTGTCAGGTGCAATCAAAATGCTTGAAACAAGGAGATGGAAACTATTGCCTTTTGCTACTTCGCAGTGATGGAAAACCATATATTTGCCAAAACCCAAGTTGGAGGTACAATAATTTAGGGATTGGGCATCAGGAATTATACCCAGAGTTCTGATGTTTGCCTTAGTGCCGGTAAAAAAAGACAATTTGATTAGATTCCCTACAGTGTGGAAACAGGCCATTTGGCCCACTCTGCCCCTTGAAGCATCCCACCCAGACCCATCCCCCTATAACCGACACACCCCTGAACACTCTGGGCAATTTAGCATGGCTGATCCACCTAGCCTGCACATCTTTGGACTGTGGGAGGAAACCAGAGCACCTGGAGGAAACCCACGCAGACACGGGGAGAATATACAAACTCCACACAGACAGTCGCCCGAGGTTTGAATTGAACCCGGGTCCCTGGTGCTGTGAGGCTGCAGTGCTAACCACTGAGCCACCGTGCTGCCACATGTGAATGATATTCTCAACATAAGAAGATCCAAAAAATGACATCTATTTTAAAGCAGATTTCTGGAGTGAATCTTCGATTCAGGATCAGGAACCCAATGGTTGGATCATTTCTAGCACACAACCTCACGTTCAGTGGGATCTTTACCATTAGGCACTCTACGCCTGAACCATTCTGGGGCTGGTGTTCAACTGAACATATAACAAAGCAAGTAGAGTGGGCTTAAATTAAACTGTGGGACGAGGAAACATAATTGGGCAGATTAGGTGAACCACAGTAGAAACAAGGCAAGAGAGAAAGATAATAATATGATAAATGATAAACAGATCATGACAGGAAGGGTTAGAGAATGCAAATCTAAGAGAAATGAATAGATAACAGTATTGGTTACCAAAATAATAATGGACAAGTTGCATATATGGAATAAGCTGCTAGAGGAGATGGTGGACTGCTGGTACAATTACAACATTTAAAAGGCATCTGGATGGGTATAGGAATAGGAATGGTTTAGAGGGATATGGACCAAATGCTAGCAAATAGCTAGATTTAATTTATGATTTCTCGCCACGCGGATTGGTTGGATGAAAGAGTCATTTTTATGCTGTATAAGTCTTCGACTCTCTATGACAGAGCTAAAGCCTTTTTATTTGAATACAAATGACACTTGGAACAAAACAGATTAACTTAAGGCACAAATAGAAATAAATAATTATGATCTTATAGCCATTTCAGAAACATGGCTGCAGGCAGACGATGATTGAAACCTGAATACTGAAGGATATGGACAAGTGAGGAAAGACAAATAGTTAGGAAAATATAGAAAGGTGACTCTGTTAATCAATGCTCATGTTCGCACAATAGAGATGAATGGCCAAATTCAGGAAGTGGTTTGAGAAGGTGTGAAATGATAAATGCAACAAGTCCATTTGTGTGATTGGCATACAAGCTACCAACACTAAACATAAAGTAGGGTGGAGCATGAAGGAAGAAATAATGGGAAGCTTATCTGAAAGATATGGTAATGATACTGGGGGTTTTAATCCACGAATAGACTGGAAAAAACAGATGGCTGAAGGTAGCCTAAACGACAAGTTCATAGAATGCTTTTAGATTTGTTTCTTAGATCAGTGTGCTCTGGAGCTGACCTGAGAGCAGTACTATATCGAGTATTGTGCAATGAGATAAGATAAATTAATGACCTCATAGCCAAGTTCTCACTAGGTCACAGCCGTCATATTCTGATTGCACTGAGAGGTTTGAGGGAGAATAGAGTAGGTCTAAAGCTGAAATAAAACAAAAAACCGCAATGCCAGTAAACTGAAAGAAAAACAGAGATATCTGGAGAAACTCAACATGTCTATCAGAATCTTTGGAGAGAAATCATAGTTAAGATTTTGAGTCCAGTGAACCTTCTGAAACAGAGAAAGAAAACAAAAAAAACCTTTCTAGGTGTCTTTTCCCTTGTGTGGGGGATTTCAAGACTAGGGGCATATTTTTAAGGTGAGAGGAGAAAGATTTAGAAAGGACATGACTGACAATTTTTTAAAATAGAGAGTGGTTCATGTGTGGAAGTGAGAAAGTGGTGGATATGGGTACAGTTACAATGTTTAAAAGACATTTGGATAAGTACATGAATAGGAAATATTTGGAGGGGCCAAGCGCAGGAAGTATGAACGGCCAGAGGAAGTGATAGAGACATGTGCAGTTATAACATCTAAATGAAATTTGGATAGGTACATGAAAAGGAAAGGTTTAGAGGCCGAATGCAGGTAAATGGGATTAGTTCTGTTTGGGAAATCTGGTTGGCATGGACGAGTTGGGCCAAAGGGACTGTTTCTGTGCTGTATGTCTTTATGACTCTATGACAGTGTGGTCTGTCCAATCGGTCCTTGGAGTGGTAATTGCTTTAGGCACAACACAACTGAGAGACACAAAGGCAGCCCAAAATGGGCCCCTTTGGTACAAAAATGCTATATGGGAGAAACACTAGTGTTTGTCAAGCTTTTACAGAGAGATCACCCAGAATAAAAAATTGTGTTGGAAGTGTTTGTCCCATTAACATTGTAAAATGGGTGCAGGGTTGCAATTAGATTATTGTGGAACTAGGAGAGCATTCCTGTTCCTCGTGGCTCTGCAGGAATTTTTCAGAGATTTTCGTCAGCCTGTGAATGCATTCACTGCACCAAGGCTTATTCCAATTAACCTCTGCTCTGTCTAGTACATGCTAATTAACTTAGTCCATTAAATTCTTTTAATTTACGATGTTTTAATTTGGCTGCAGTTAGTAACCACACACCTGAGTGCACACAAGCATTCACTACCTTACACCCCCCACCCCCCCCGCCAAACATGGGCTCATAGTTATACAAATCACCAATGTGCTACCCTTCTTAGTATGACTGTGTAACTAATTATGAATTGTAACTTGTGAATTCTAATGAATGAACACACTAGCTCGCTTTACTCCACTAGAATCGTGAACATCACAAAAATAGAGCAGAGAAAAGTATGTACAATGATAATTCAAATTTCAGTTAGTATGTTTTTGGGAGATCTTCGTGATTAAGATGATGAAAGTTCACACCAAGGAATCTTATATGTTTTCCACTTTTTCCAACTGGACCAATGTGGACCAAAAGTATGACAAAACAGTAGCAAAAACATTCTTTAACATTAACTTCATAAGGGCACTTACAATTTTGAAATGTAATTGCATTTCTTTCATGTGTTAGACATCTTCCAGGGCTCTGTGACATGCTATTCATTAGCTCTACTTAAACTGATTCTGTTTCTTGATTTGCTGAACTAATGTGCTTCGTCTTCTTTGATTTTCATATCCTTTATCATTACGACTATATTCTTTCTCCTTTTTCATCTATTCTAAAGCTGAAGCATATTGGAAAATTTAGTTGAGATCTTGGTTATTTTGGAACTATATCTCCATAGTTGCTATCTGATGAAACTATTCATTCATATCTGCATAATTATTTCCTCTAATTTGTGGCATATGCTTTGTGCATTTAGATGCAGAGCTTTTTGCTATTTTTCCTTGACATTTCAAACTACTAAAGCCCTAGTATCTTTGTTATTCTCATTGACCTTTCCCAATCTAGTCTGCTTAGTTATACATAAATCACTGCTCTTTTCTGAATCTTTGAGATTCCTTTCCTGTGTTTGGATTTACTCAAATTTATTTACTGAATTCAGCCATCTCTTCCTGTCTTAGTTTCAAGCCTAGTCAATTACCCTGGTTATTAGATTCTCCAGGTCAGATCCCATCCTGGAACAGAGCAGTTCCCCATTTTATTTCCACTAATTTGAAATGCAATGTGGTGTTTGGAAGTTGCAACGTTCTTACCCACTTTCCCAGCTGTAGTAAGATCACGTGATAGATAATGATGGGAGAGCTAATCGACGCACCTTAGCTCATTTATCCAGATCAACACAAAGATTTATACTTTGTCTTACAATCTTCATCTGTTAGAGAGTTTTGCTTGTCCACAGAATCAAAGAATGTGAGATAAAGGTGTGAACCTGAAACTGTGGCAGTAGATCAACAATGGAATTAAATAGTCAGTAGGCTCATGGGGGTAAACCGACTACTCCTGCTCCCGTTTATAACATTTATTCAATTTGTTTTATTACTACAGTCAGAAGATGTGTTGATGACTTTTGTATGGAAAACTGTTCCTGATATCTTTTCTAAACTTCAATTTTTTCAGTATGTATCTATGTTTTCTTGTTCTACATTTCTGACCGACTACCAATTACAAATGTGAGGTTTAAGAATATTGCTATATTTAAATTGCCTCTTTTAATTTAAAGGACTACAGAGCACTCTGGAGAAGAAGGAATATGTGAAGTTTGGACTCTATACCCAGCATTAAGCCAGGTGATGGTTACCATAGGGACAGAAGGCCAAGGTTAACACGTATTGAATCTATTTGCATGTTTCACACCTGAACGCAAAGAGCGAGGCAATGTCTTACTTTGTGCAGACTCCTGAAAGTATGTTTTAAAAAATCCTGGATGGAGGGCCAAGAGAGAGAGTGGGTGGGGGGGGGGTTTCAAAAACAAAAGATTACCATTGATCTGGTCAGCACACAATGAGTAATTCACATCCTGACTCCCCAAAGACTGGCCACAATTTACAAGACACAAGTCAGAAGTATGACAAAATAATGTCCATTTACCTGAACGACTGCAGTTCCAACAAAGCTTGCAAAAATTGACGCCATCTAGGACAAACTGGCCAGCGTGATTGGCACTGCATTTATGACCATTAACATTTATTCTCTCCATCATTCAGTGGCACAGCGTCTACCATCTACAAGATGTAGTCCAACAATTCACCAACACTCAGTAGACAGTGCCTTCTAAACCCACACTGTCTATCATCTAGAAAATCAAAAGCAGTAGATTAGAAGGAACACCACCACCTGCAAGATCCCCTCCAAACTACACACCATCCTAAGGTGGAACTTTAATCCCATTGCTTCACTGTTGATTTGTAAAAGTCCTGGGACTCCTTCCCTAACAGTGCTGCCGGTGCACTTCCCTCTCTCAGAATACAACAATTCAAGAAAGAAGCTCACCAGGCCATCTCGGGGGCAATTTGGGATGGGCAATAAACACTGGCCCCACAAATGATGGCCACATTCCTCTTCTGAGTAGAAAAAGGAGAGAATGCTGTGCGTCTCTGTGAGCTACCAGGTAGAATGTGGGGAGAAAAGATAGTTTCTCATCTAAGTTTCACATTCTATGGCAATGTAAAAACTCTAGAGGATTTGTTCTGTTGATGCTGGGAAAATAAATTACTTGAGTGGGCTTTACTGTTGAAATTCAGTTTGGAAATTCTCACAAGACTGAGGCAGATGACCTTCTGCTGAGCATCTGGGCTGAACAAAATGGGGGGACTTAAACCTTTTGGAAGCTGGGAGTTGCTCTGAGCTATATTCTAAAAATGCTGTGGTACTATGGAAGATGTTGTAAACTGCATAGTGCTTTATGAAATTTTATTGATCATTTTAAGACAATAGTGAGGATTTTTATACTGGTCAATTGGAGTGACCAACTTCCTCCAGCCCCACCCATCCTCCCTCTGGCCTCCTTGACCTGACACAACCTATCCATCTTCTCTCCCACCTATCCACCCCACCCTTCCCTCTGACCAGTCCCCACTACCTGCATCCATATATCACCATCCTATCTACTTTCCCTCCATCCCTACTCCTCCTCTCTATTTATTTCAGAGCTTCCCATTCCCGTCCCTATTTCTGAAGAAGGGTCCTGACCTGAAACATTGACTTTCCCGCTCCTCTGATCTCCCTGACCTGCTGTGTCCCTCCAGCTCCACATTGTGTTGTGTCTTGTTCCAGGTCTCAAGAGCAGACACATCAAATGCCATCAGCAGCATTTCAAGGTAATAAAACCAATTAACTTGATACCTCTGATTGGTCCAGTCCTTGGAAAGTCCTGGAAGGTAACCAGGAGGGTATAAGAACCCAGCCTGGTGGGGTTCTGAGGAGGGGTCACCGGACCTGAAGTGTTAACTCTATTTTTCCTTCACAGATTCTACCAGACTTGTTGAGCTTTTCCAGCAATTTCTGGTTTTGTTCCTGGTAGCCCATCTCCAACCTACTTGGAGGCAGATCAGGATACAGTAGTGACTAAAGAAGCTCACCCTCAGACCAAAGAGAGAGTCACCTTGTGAAGAGAGAAGCAGACTGAATAATTCATCAGACCAGAAAAGTTATAAGTATCTGGAAGGTATTTCAAGTTTTCTGAAGAATTGGATGGTAAACAATAGAATTGTTAGATGTATAAAATTTAACACTTAACCTTTTGTTGTCTTCAAATAAAGTTGTGACCTGGTTCACCGGCTGCAGAATCGTGCTATGCAGTCCTTTCCTGATACAAAATCAAAGTTGTTGGAAAAGCTCAGCAGGCCTGGCAGCACCTGTGCAGGAAAAAAAACAGAGTTAACGTTTCGGGTCCAGTGACCTTTCCTCAGAACTGAGGAAGGCGTGTTCTGAGGAAGGGTCTCTGGACCAGAAAGGTTAACTCTGTTTTTTCCTTCACAGATGCTGATTTACAGCATCCGCAGTTCTGTCGGTTTTCCTTTCCAGATACATGCTGAGGTGCCTGGGTAAAAATATATTGCGTACACTGGTTGAGGAGTGTGTGGGGTGTCAGACACACACTGTTCCAGCCAACACTGTCCAAAAACAAAGAGAGTCATAGGATTGGATTTAATGTTGCCAATGTGAATCATGCCCGTCATTTGGAAAATTGATAGAAAACCTGTGTTGTTCCTATCGATGAGGTCTGTCAGGCACTGAAATGGCCAGTGCTAGACTTTCCCTAATAAAGTATCCCAATGGCAGAGTCCTGTCCAATGAGAGCTATGGCTGATGTAGTGAAATCCATTTCTCTGTTGCATCCATTTTGCACTGTGCTAGCCAGCAATTGTAAATATTGTAATATTCAGGGGATTTAGTGTTTCAATATTAGCTGCTTTCAAGTTTCATGACTTGTTGCTACATCTGGTTCTTCATAGCAATGGAGACAGAGATAGTTGCAAGTTTTTCAATATGTTACACAAAATGGTTCAAGTTTTACAGTCATTTGATGACACTGAGGGAGAAAGACAGCAAGCTTCATGCAGAAAAGTGCTCCTGTTAAGTTGTGCTATTGAGAAGGCAACTGGTCTGTGCAGTTGGAGTGCAGGGAGAAGTCTCAGGAATCGCTGTATTTAGTTAGTCCTAGGAGTTAGTCGGTGTAGCAAAGTGATGGAGTTAAGGCTTAGAGAAGTCCTGGAAGCCATGATGGCTTAGAAGGAACCATTACTATCTAGCAACTAAGAGTAAGGATTGAAAAATGCTTTATATTTCCTTGATGCTGCTGAGTCAGGTTACAGTTCAGGAAAAAAACCAGTGACAGTACAGGCTTGATGCAGCTAGCTGCCTATGAAAATGCTGGAGCTGTGTAGGTGATATGTGTAGGCGTTGCAGGACAGTTACCAAGAATCCAGGGGATCATAGCCCCAGAAAAAGAGGAAGAACAGTTGCCGACACAGTCGATGATGTAGTGGTTTTTGAGGGCATTCTGAATCTAGGCCACCAAAAAAGAACCTGTCGCAAAGTTTTGATAAGGTTTGATGTTGTACGTGTGTGTGTGTGTGTGTGTGTGTGTGTGTGTGTGTGTGTGTGTGTGTGTGTGTGTGTGTGTGTGTATTTGTGGGGGAGCTTGGATTGGATGGCTGGTACTGAGAAATCTCTAAGATCGTGGGCCGAAGGGCCTGTACTGTGCTGTACTTTTCTATCTGTCTTGATTGCATTTGCTACTAGACGTACAGTGCGAGGAATCCAACTACGTGCTTTTTTGTTATGCATGTTCATCTCAGATGATTCTGAATGTTATTAACTCCTCCTTAGGCAGACCCTCAGGATTGAGGATGACTATACACCATTCTGGAGTTGTGGTTCCTGAGATGATGTAACATTCCAATACTGGACCTGCACATTGTGGAACAAACAGTGTTTGACATTGTGGGTGATGAAATGCTCATGTTTTTGCTTGCCCTTTGTGCTGTTTTCACTTGGCTTCCACCCAGACTTGTCAGAGATGCCCAAAATGGTGCACACCATCTCAGATGCTTCTTCTCCAATTTGAGTGGTCTTGTACAAGAGATGTCCATGCATTGCTGAGCATGTTATGTTTTATCAGGGAGGCTTTTGGAATATACTTGAAATATGCACTCTGACAGAAAAGAGAGGGAAAAGAGAGGAAGAGAGAATTGTTGGATGTTAGAATGTGTTATTTACAATATATGTATTGCTGTTCTAACTTTGTATAGTAAAGTTTATTGTGATTTGTTCAACATCTTGAAATCTAGTGGCTTTATTCGCTTAGAATGCACACGGATCTGACACATTGTGAACTTTGGAAACAAGTATCTGGCCACCAGCCAGATATTAATGTATATTTAACAGTTGGTTCTATTATCAAAACACGAATAAGAAACCAGGAGCTCTCTGGTGCACACCAACAACACTTCAAGGTTCAATTTTTCAGTCTCTTGCTTATTCGCTAAATTTTACTTTGAGGACTTCATCTCTCTTTTCGCTGCAGACTATGTTCTCCGGCTTTTTACTTTCACACAAAAGAATATCCTGTAATCATCCTGTGTCATTCTTGACTCAGCACTGCAACATACTATTCTGCAGTCACATCCACAGCCACAGAAATGCCCACCCATGCCCCTAAATATTGAATCACCCGCCAATATTATCCATCCTCTCTTCATCACATAACCTGTGCATCTGAGTTATTTGGGGTGCCAAAACTTTGGCTCTTGCTATATTCCTTTGACGAAAATAGCCTTCACCAGTATCCAAAATGAAAGAATGGTTGGTAAATGAGATGGACTGAAGAAAATGTTTGCATTTCTTTCTAATCTGTCCTGTGGTAGACCAGTCCCTCTCCATCCGGTATGAAACTGCAATGTGACATACTTTGTTAAACATACTATCCATGTAGTTTTTAGTTTGTGGATGCATCGTTATGACTACAGTCACAGCTTGAATTCCAAAATCCTGGGGACATTGTCACACACGATGTCGTCTCGGCCAGATAGAATCTGGGCAGAAACTGAGGCACGTTTCCCATGGTTGGGGAATCTATTGCATGGAGGCACAATCTTAGGATAAGGGAGCAATCATGAGATGAGGGTGAGGGGATTATCCGGATCTGAAAAAATTTATTAAATCTTGCTCATTCAAAGATTTATTTTTTCTGAATTTAAAGTAATTATCAAAGACTTCCAAAACTTCCATTAAAGTGTGTCTATTGCTTATATATCTTGGTAAGCTATAACATTGTTAATTAAACTTCTCAATTATATACACAAATGTATTTATTTGTTCAGAGATAACACAGTGTGGAGCTGGAGGGACACAGCAGTCCAGGTAGCGTCAGAGGCGCAGGAAAATTAAAGTTTCTGGTCGGGACCCTGCTTTAGAGCTGAGATTTCTGACAGATATGGAGATGTTGAGAAAATAAGAGATGGAAATTAGAGTGGGTACGTGGTGAGCTCAGCTTGGTCCAAAAGACCTCCAACCTGCATGCAACCAAATTCCATCAGAAGGCATGATGGAAAGGATTAGCCATAGGCACCTATTGTGAATAGACACTGGCCTCTGGCATTTGCCGAAAGCTCAGGATCATCATGTCATCTCTCTGATACAGTGGCATGGCACTCTACCAAAATCTAAGGATTCCTTTCAAAGGTCCAAAGGATTGAAAGGTGTCAACTAATGTCCTTATTCAAAAAGGGAAGGAAAGAAAGAGACAAAAAAAACAAGTAATATAGGTCCACCAGCCTACGATCTCACATTGGGAAAATTTCTGTCTATTGTAAAGGAGACACTAACAGAGCGTATAGAAAAACAATAAAATGAAACAGAGTTGGCATGGCTTTGTGACAGGAAAATCATGCCTGACAAATTTATTAGTTCTTTCAGGGGAAAACAAACAGAGCAGATAAAAGAGAATGAATAGATTTAAAACGTTTGAATTTCCAAAAGTCATTCAATGAAATACCACACACTAGGCTATTTAATAATGTAAAAGTTAATGGCGTTAGGGCTAGTGTATTAGAAGGGAGAGGGGAATGGGTAAGTAATAGAACTCAGGTTGTTAGGATAATGGAAGCATTTACAGAATGGCAATGTGTAACTTGTGGAGTGTCACAAAGGTTGGTACTGGAGACATAATTGACAAATCTGCAATCTCACCATTTAGACAATATGGTATCTTTTATTGTTCCTGCTAAAATGAATAATTTTCTAGCTTTTCTCAATATTCATTTGCCAGATCTTTTCCTACTCACTTAACCTATGCATAATCCCTTTGAAGCCTCTTTGTGTTCTTTTCACAACTTACTTTCTTATCTTTGTAGTTGTCAGCAAGTTTAACTATTATCCCTTTGGACCCTTAATCCAAATTATTCATATAAATTGTAATGGTTTGAAGTCCCAGCATCATAACCTGTGGCATACCACTCAATACATCTTGCCAACCAGAAAAAAACACATTTATACTTATTCTTTGTTTCCTGCTCTCTTGCCATGGTCAATGTTCAGTGTTAAGCTTTCACTGTCATTACAGAAGATCCAGCTTTCATAGTGGGTGATATAAAAAAAATGGAACAACCATTTTACTGACACAGAAGATACACTGATATATTTATTGTAACATTCACATCAAAATGACCTAGCGTCTGATGCTTTGGCAGGGCCAGCAAGCAAACTGGCAAATTCCAGTTGGCCTCTGAGGCTAGGTCTTATTAAGTTTTTAATTTGATTAGATTTTTTTACATGTCATATGTACTTAAGTACAGTGAAAAGTTTTGTTTTGTGTGCAGCACAAACAGATCATAACATACAAAGATCACAGGGCGATTGAATGGAGCAAAGAATATAAACTTACCACTGCAAAGAAGACGCACAAAAAGCAAGATCAACATTAGATTTGATATTTTAGACGTCCATTCAGAAGTCTAATAACAGCAGGGAAGAAGCTGGTCTTGAACCTGTTGGAACATGTGTTTAAACTTCTGTTATGCACTACCTGATGAAAGAAGTTGGAAGACATTATTGGATTGCAGGGGATTTTGATGTAGGCTGCCTTTCCGAGGCATCAAGAAGTGTAGATGGAGTCAACAAATGGAAGATTGGCTTGTGAGGTGGTCTGGGCTGTGTTTACAACTTTCTGTAGTTTCTTACATCCCTGGGCAGAGCAGTTGTTGTACCAAGCCATGATACATCCAGACAGAATGCTCTTTGTGGTGTGTTTGTAAAAGTTGGTGAGAGTCCTTATGGACGTGTCAAATTTCTTTTGCCTCCTGAGGAAGAAGAGGTTTTATTGTGCCTTCTTGACTGTCACATAAATATGGGTGGTCCAGGTCAGAGTGTTGGTTACTGTCACTTTTAGGACCTTGACACACTCAAGTATGTCCACCTCAGCTCCATTGATGTAGATAGGGGTGTACCCTGCTCCTTGTGTCCTGAAGCCGACGATCCGTTTTTTAGCTTTGCGGGCATAGAGGGGGAGATTGTTACCAAGCACTCTATCACTTTCCTGTATTCTGTGTTGTTATTGTTTGATATTCGGCCTACAATGGTGGTGCCGTCAGAGAACTTGTAGATGGAGCTCAGACAAAATTTGGCCACGCAGCCATGAGTGTTCAGGGAATACAGTGGGGGACTGAGTAACTATCCTTGCTGGGTGCCAGTGTTGAAGATTGTCGTGGAGGAGGCACTGTTGCTTAGCTTCACCGATAGCAGTTTGTGGGTCAGGAAGTTAAGGATCCAGTTCAGAGGGTGGAGCAGAGATCTAGCTCTTGGAGTTTGGAGATCAGTTGGTTCGGATTATCTTGTTGAAGGTGGAGCTGCAGTCAGTAAGTAAAAGCCTGATGTAGGTATCATTATTATCTAGATATTAATTATTGTTAATTGGCTATCTGCCACATGTGGTTGGGCAGTCTTGCCCACCTGTCTGGATTCTTATTTGGACTGCTGAAAATGGCTCGAGTTGGAGGAAAATGGATCCAGCATACTGGCATGCCAGCAGGTGATGTGTATTTTCTTGCCTGTCCACATCAACATTCAACACTAATGGGATTCAAAGAATCTTGCTCATAAAGTCACCGGTGTGTTAAACGCAGCTGGGAATTGCAGGTTTGGCTGTTCTGCAGATGGCAGTGCGATGAGGCACTTGTGGAAGTCAAATAGTTGGAAAATCTCTTATTTTTGTTCTTACTTTTCTCCTTTGCTAAGAATCTGACAAGTGATTCCAAGGGTATAAGCAGTTTTCTGCTATGTCACTCAGGTTGATGTCTTTCTTCTGTATAGTTGAACAATAAGTTCTGTTGTTTTCTTGGGTGCAGATTTTATATTTGAACCTGATTCCATTGTTACTTGACACACAACTCACATCATGCACATGGAAGAATGCTCTTAGTGACTGAGTTTTCTGTTTTGTAGTACAATAGTCAGATGTAATTCTCCTTGCATACATTTAACAGCTTCAGTGCAATATTGCCATGTTCTATTACTTTGCAGCTAAGGACTAGGCATAAAATCTCTTAGTAATTTATTTTTGCACCACATTCCATTTCTTGAAGATTGCAACAATCCTCTTTTGCGAAATGTTGTACTTATATTAATCTTGCATAGATTAAAGTTTCAAATATCTTGCATAAATGTCAAGACATTAATGGATAATAACAAAAGCAGCTTTATTCACTTCCTGATAAATAGGGTGAATGGCCTTGCCTATGTACTAATTCCCTGGAGAACCTAGGTTAATATGTTATTCCAACTGCAATTGCTTATATATGTCCTTTGTCCTCATGTCCAAAAATGACCCTCAGTTTCTTTGCTATGTTGTTTTAATGATGATGACTTTGAGCAATGGATGGTAAAGTTTGATGGCACAATTTTTGATTCTTAAGGCAGAAGCTTTGTGCTGTCATTTGAGTGACTCAGAGCTGCCTCAGATTCATTATTCTTAAAATATTGTTTCCTTGACCTATCATTGCTCTTGAGAAGCTTATGCTGAACAAGAACCTTGATGAATTGTTGCAATCAGTACCTTCCTATTTCACTGAGAATCTTGAGATTTAAGAAAAGAAAGTGGGACTTCTTTCAAAGGGGAGGATACAAAGTCAATATTAGATGATGTAGAAGAGTCTTTGCATAGAGTTAAGGAAAGCTTAATGTGAAAGTGAATCTGGATTTCAGTAAGGTTCAAACTGAAATCTCTGAAATATGCTTACATACATGTAAAGCTCATTTTTGGAACCAAAGTAAAAGTCAGCTATGCACAAGGAGAATCATATGATTGATGTCGGCTGAAAATTCCTCTTTAAATTAAAACTGGAAGCACAACTGTCTTACGTTGTACTTAGTGGCATGCTAGAAAAATCATGTTCTTCGAAACTGCACATTTAAAAGCTCTGCATTTCTGAAACATCGTTGGCGAGTTGCTAAAGAAGGAGAAAATGATCATGTTTTGTTTTCTGTTGTTAACTCAATAACATTTGTTTTAATTAGCTAATATGACCTGCTTCAGAGCACAAGCTTGATAACTTAAAACATGAGAAGTTAGTTTCGAGTAAGTTATCTTATTTACCCATTTAGAGAAAAAAACACCCTGTAATTTGATCTTAATTATATAGTCCTCTGAGCATAACTGGTTATTTCTGCCTTTGATAATCTCAAAAGCAGTGAGCTTAAGGATGTTTGAGTCACAGTACAAATATCAGAAAACATGAATTGCTGGCAAGTGATGCTGCTGATCAATCTTTCCAGGCCACTTTTAGATAGATATGCATGCCTGGATGGCTGTTCACTAACATTTTAAATTGACAAAAATTTCCCCTGGGAGTTAATACAGACCACAGTCTTTATCTTGCACATTTTCTTTCAGAGAACTTTTTATCTGCCTAGTGGTTGAAATATTATCTTAACAGACAAATTTATTGAAAATGATTTGATTCTAAATTTCCTCATAAATCTCCTTTCCTGCCATACAACTTCTTTGCTGATATTGTATCAGAAACCAAAGTCACTCCACTCACAGGGGACATTTAAAACTCCCAATTATGGTGTAGGTTGTGTATTCAGATGACAGTATTTGGCCTAATTTCAGGACTGACTTAAGATCAAACATGAACTTCAATCCTGTTTCAATGGAGATTTCATAGAAGACTGGAATTAGGATTAACAGACTAAAACAACGGGATCCACCTTTTGATACAAAGTTGAGAAGAATTTGTTTTCCTCAGACGTTCATGAATCTATGGAATTCGCTTCCCCAGAGACCAGCAGAGGCAGGTTCACTGGATACATTAAAGACAAAAATACTAACAGGGCAGTCAAAAGCTATTAGAGTGGGAAGAAAGTGGAGTTGAGGCCAAAATCAGACTGACCAGGATATTATTGTGTGGGAACAGACCTGATGGGCTGAATGGCCTACTACTGTTCCTAATTTGGATATACATCTGTTTCTCAATTCTTTTTATAGCTCTATTACTTTTTGCTACTATTAATTCGTACTTTAAGCTATGTGAAATGTTTGACAAAATTTGCTTTCATGATGAATGTAAAGTAGAAATAAGTTATAATTCATTATAATCTATAAGTGCGAGGTAATAATACCTGGCACAAGAAAGTGATGACAGTTATATGCATGAGTGCATTAGCTTAAAGATAATCTTTAAGCTGTTGTGAATAAAGAAGAAACAAAAGTGTTGTTTTTTTAAGAAAAGGTGAGAGTTTCATGATGTCGTGGGCAGCACTAATCTGTCAACCATTACTGAAAAATGGGTTTTACTGGTTCTTCGCGTTCTTGCTGTCTATGGAACCTTGCCAATTACAAATAAGCTAGAAATCTACAGCCCACAAAACCCAAGGATTTGATAACTGAACATTCAGGAAAAGTAGGCACAGTCAACATTGATTTGTTAAAGGGAAATTATATTTGACCAGGTTTTTGGAGCTAATCAAAGGTCTTACTTGTAGCATAGACAAAGGAGAACCAGCAGGTGTGGTGCATTTGGATTTTCAGAAGACGCACATAAATTGGTAAATAAACTTATCAATAATGACATATTTTAAGAAAAATCTACCTAATTGAAGATTTTTTCAGCAGTGACACTGATATGTTGGGACCATTAGTTCATGAAAAATAAACTCTGTAAGAACGTTATGAATGATCAAAGGAGCACTGGAGCAGGCAGAAGAGAACTAATGTGGCCTATTGGTCACAGTGACTCCTGCTGGAAGTGTATGAAAAAATCTGCCATAGCTGTAATGTATTTCTTTGTAAGATAACTGAGTGCTAAAGAATGTGAATGATGGGTATTCAGAGAGTGATTGCGACCTGCTGCTCTCTGATTTCACAAAAACAAACTAATAGGATAAATTTGTATCAGAGATAATAGGAACTGCAGATGCTGGAGAATCCGAGGTAACAAGGTGTAGAGCTGGATAAACACAGCAGGCCAAACAGCAGGGTCTGATGCTGCAATGTGCATACCTAATTTATTTCTGTCCATCTGCAGCATATGAACCAATGTTATGTAAGACTGGATTTCATGCAACATGGTCCATGATTGGTTTAGCATTAGGTGTTAATGCCAAACAAGTAGTTGGAAGGCTAGTGACCTCCTTCCTTAATCCAATTACGTATCCACCTTTATCAGATGGACTGCAGCGCTTCAAGAAGACAGTTTACCACCCAAAGGTAACCAGAGATAAGCAATGAATGCTGGCCCAGTTATGATGCTCGCTTGCTGTGAGTGAACTAAGAGAATAAAAAAGCTGTGTGTAGAATCAAGCTGGAAGCTAGATTGAAGTAACTGTAAGCAATATGCGATAATGTCTGGTCCTGTGGTGTGGGGAACAGTGAAAGTTGGATCACAATAAAACACGGGATGTAATCAATTTAAGAAATGTATTCAGAAACTATAATCAAAATAGGGTAAATAGTGTAATCTAAAGTTTTTGAGAAGATTTGTAGTTTGGGTCATTGATGAGTTTATTTTTCATGAACTAATGGTCCCAACATATCAGTGTCACTGCTGAAAAAATCTTCAATTAGGTAGATTTGCTCACTGACCAGGCGTTGATTGCTTTGATTCTTTCTGGTCTTTGTGACCCCTATTGTGATACTATTTGAGTCCCTCCACTCCCACCGACTCACTGCCTCTCTGACTCTCGCTGACTCTTTCTGGTCTCTCCAAATCTCTTCAATCTTCTGTTTCATGTTCTCACTGACTCTCTCCAATCTCTTTGAATCTCTATTCTCTCTGACTTCCTCCAGTATTTCTGACTTGCTCCACACTTTCTTATTGTCTCTGTCTTTGCCCAGTCTTTCTTACTTAATCGCTCCATGCTCATTGACTCTCTACTCTCTTGCACGGCTGCACTACAGCAGCTTGCGTAGCTGCCTTCAAAAGGACTTCCCAAACCAGAACACTCTACTGGACTGGGTGCTATGGCTATAAAAGCATTGGGACTACCTTAACCCATGTCATATACCATCCTGAGATAATGGGAGCTGCAGATGCTGGAGAATCCAAGATAATAAAACGTGAGGCTGGATGAACACAGCAGGCCAAGCAGCATCTCAGGAGCACAAAAGCTGACGTTTCAGGCCTAGACCCTTCATCAGAGAGGGGGATGGGGTGAGGGTTCTGGAATAAATAGGGAGAGAGGGGGAGGCAGACCGAAGATGGAGAGAAAAGAAGATAGGTGGAGAGGAGAGTATAGGTGGGGAGGTAGGGAGGGGATAGGTCAGTCCAGGGAAGACGGACAGGTCAAGGACGTGGGTGAGGTTAGTAGGTACATGGGGTGGGGTGCGGCTTGGGGTGGGAGGAAGGGATGGGTGAGAGGAAGAACAGGTTAGGGAGGCAGAGACAGGTTGGACTGGTTTTGGGATGCAGTGGGTGGAGGGGAAGAGCTGGGCTGGTTGTGTGGTGCTGTGGGGGGAGGGGACGAACTGGGCTGGTTTAGGGATGCAGTGGGGGAAGGGGAGATTTTGAAACTGGTGAAGTCCACATTGATACCATTAGGCTGCAGGGTTCCCAGGCGGAATATGAGTTGCTGTTCCTGCAACCTACGGGTGGCATCATTGTGGCACTGCAGGAGGCCCATGATGGACATGTCATCTAAAGAATGGGAGGGGGAGTGGAAATGTTTTGCGACTGGGAGGTGCAGTTGTTTGTTGCGAACTGAGCGGAGGTGTTCTGCAAAGCGGTCCCCAAGCCTCCGCTTGGTTTCCCCAATGTAGAGGAAGCCGCACCGGGTACAGTGGATGCAGTATACCACATTGGCAGATGTGCAGGTGAACCTTTACTTAATGTGGAATGTCATCTTGGGGCCTGGGATAGGGGTGAGGGAGGAGGTGTGGGGGCAAGTGTAGCATTTCCTGCGGTTGCAGGGGAAGGTGCCGGGTGTGGTGGGGTTGGAGGGCAGTGTGGAGCGAACAAGGGAGTCACGGAGAGGGTGGTCTCTCCGGAAAGCAGACAGGGGAGGGGATGGAAAAATGTCTTGGGTGGTGGGGTCGGATTGTAAATGGCGGAAGTGTCGGAGGATGATGCGTTGTATCCGGAGGTTGGTGGGGTGGTGTGTGAGAATGAGGGCGATCCTCTTAGGGCGGTTGTCGCGGGGGTGGGGTGTGAGGGATGTGTTGCAGGAAATGCGGGAGACGCGGTCAAGGGCGTTCTCGATCACTGTGGGGGGAAAGTTGCGGTCCTTGAAGAACTTGGACATCTGGGATGTCTGGGAGTGGAATGTCTTATCGTGGGAGCAGATGCGGCGGAGGCGAAGGAATTGGGAATAGGGGATGGAATTTTTGCAAGAGGGTGGGTGGGAGGAAGTGTATTCTAGGTAGCTGTGGGAGTCAGTGGGCTTGAAATGGACATCAGTTACAAGCTGGTTGCCTGAGATGGAGACTGAGAGGTCCAGGAAGGTGAGGGATGTGCTGGAGACGGCCCAGGTGAACTGAAGGTTGGGGTGGAAGGTGTTGGTGAAGTGGATGAACTGTTCGAGCTCCTGTGGGGAGCAAGAGGCGGCGCCGATACAGTCATCAATGTACTGGAGGAAGAGGTGGGGTTTGGGGCCTGTGTAGGTGCGGAAGAGGGACTGTTCCACGTAACCTACAAAGAGGCAGGCATAGCTGGGGCCCATGCGGGTGCCCATGGCCACCCCCTTAGTCTGTAGGAAGTGGGAGGAGTCAAAAGAGAAGTTGTTGAGAGTGAGGATGAGTTCGGCTAGGCGGATGAGGGTGTCGGTGGAGGGGGACTGGTCGGGCCTGCGGGACAGGAAGAAGCAGAGGGCCTTGAGGCCATCTGCATGTGGAATGCAGGTGTATAGGGACTGGACGTCCATGGTGAAGATGAGGTGTTGGGGGCCAGGGAATTGGAAGTCCTGGAGGAGGTGGAGGGCGTGGGTGGTGTCACAGACGTAGGTAGGGAGATCCTGGACCAAAGGGGAGAAAATGGAGTCCAGGTAGGTGGAGGTGAGTTCGGTGGGGCAGGAGCAGTCTGAGACGATGGGTCGACCAGGTCAGGCAGGTTTGTGGATTTTGGGAAGGAGATAGAAACGGGCCGTGCGGGGTTGGGGAACAATGAAGTTGGAGGCTGTGGGTGGGAGGTGCCCTGAGGTGATGAGGTCATGAATGGTGTTGGAGATGATGGTTTGGTGCTCGGGTGTGGGGTCATGATCGAGGGGGCGGTAGGAGGTGGTGTCGGAGAGTTGGCGTCTGGCCTCGGTGATGTAGAGGTCAGTGCGCCATACTACCACTGCGCCACCCTTGTCTGCGGGTTTGATGGTGAGGTTGGGGTTGGAGCGGAGGGAGCGGAGGGCTGCCCGTTCTGCAGGGGAGAGGTTGGAGTGGGTGAGAGGGGTGGAGAGGTTGAGGCGGTTAATGTCTCAACGGCAGTTAGAGATGAAGAGGCCGAGGGAGGGTAGGAGGCCTGGGGGTGGCCTCCAGGAGGAGGACTTATGTTGGAAGCGGGTGAAGGGGTCAGTGGAGGGAGGGTTGGGCTCCCGGTTGAAGAAGTAGGCGTGAAGGCGAAGGCGGCGGAAAAACTGTTCTATGTCCAATTGTTTTGCCATATATTACCATTGATTAAAATGCTGGATCTTCCTACTATTTAGAAATGCCATGTAAAAAGATACAGTACTGTTATAAGTGGCAACTTAGAAACTTTTCACTGTACTCATTTGAGTACATGTTGCAAGAAAGCTAATTCATTGATGTAAGAAAGGGCTCATTGCCTGCTCAAAGGAATTAGGATGGACAATAAATCTAAGTTTTGCCCATGACATCCATCTTCTGTAGAATATCTATATGTGACAATAAAGCTAATTCAACTCAAATATTAAAAAGTAGCAGCTAAAGGGACAATTTCTTCACACAGAGGGCAGTGAGTGTAAAGAACAGACTGCTAGAGTTAGTAATAGAAACAAGTACAATTTTATCATTTAAGAAACAGGTAGACAGGTACATGGATGGCTTAGGAATAGGGGAATATGGGCCAAATGCATGAAAATGGGACTAGTTTAATTGTGAAAATTAGGCAGTATGGGCAAGTTGGGCCAAAGGGCCTGCTTTCATGCTGTTGGCCTCTATGTGTCTATGCTTCACTAAAAAAGTTAAACATAGTACTAAACTTTAAAATAATGTGTCATCGTGCAAAGTTGAGTGGTAGGTCAGAAGACTGGATGAAATAAAAAAAAGACTAAAAGATTACTAGAGAAGAAAATGTTAAACTAAAAGAGAAAGTTGGCTTCAAATATAAAAATGGAATAAAAAGCTAGCCTAATGTGACCATGTAATTGCTGAGACAATAATCATACAAAAACAGACAATAAGAGTTTCAAAAGATACTTAAACTTTTTTGAGACTTTAGATATTTAGACTTAACAATATGAGCATTGGTCTATTGGCAGTTAAGTCTGGGGAATTAATAAGAAACATCAAGAAATAACCATAAAGTTAAAGTTGGAAAGGGAGGAGCTCATGAAAATTGCAATCACCTGCAGTGAACAACTGATCAGAGCACTCCTAAGATTGCAAAATAGTGAGTGTAACCCCATTATTCATAAAAGAATAGAAACACAGAGTGGCAAACCACAGTAGGGTTAGCCTACCAAATGTCATATGGTTGGTGTTGGAAGCTATTGTTAAAGATGTTATAGCACTGCTTTCTGCAAGAATACATGGCAATTAGCCAGAATCAGTAAGGAATTTATTAGAGTCCTTTGAAAAAGTAATGTGTGCTGTGGATAAAGGTGAACTGGTGAACGTACCGTATTTAGTTTTCCAGATGGCACTTGATAAGGTACATTATCAAAGATTATTGTGGATAATAAAAGCTCATGGTGCAGGGGCAACACTTTGGAAAGGATAGAAGTTTGCTAGCTAACAGGGAACAGTGGGCACAGTTGTGCCATTTTCTGGGAGGTGTGCCACGAGGATTAGTGCTGGGGCCTCAACATTTTTCAACAAATGTGCATCACTCAGATGAAGGGACCAGAGATATGGCTGCTAATTTATTGACAACACAGATGGAGGAATGTAAATTGTGAATGGGATACAGGGGGATACAGTGGGATGTGGATTGGTTAGATGAGCGCGCAAAGATCTAAGAAATGGAGAGTAATGTGAGAAAATGTGAAAATGTTCATTTTGTCAATTGGAAATATAAAAGCACATTTTCCAAATAGCGAGAGGTTGCAGAGCTCTGAGATACAGACAAACCTGGGCGTCCTAGCGCACGAATAGCAAAAAATTAGGATACAGTCACAGGAAATAATTGGAAAATCTAATAGAATTTTCTTTATTATATGTGAAATTGAATATAAAAAATAGGGAGGTTATGCTTCACTTATACAAGGCATTGGTGATATCTTTTCTGAAGTACCATGCTGAGTACTCAAGATCTTATGTAAGGTAAGATATAAATGCATTGGAAGCAGTTCAGAGAAGGTTTACTGATACCCATAATGGGCAGAGATAGTCAAAAAGTCCAAAGAGCGCCAGGGAGTGTGGAGAGATCATAGAGGTTAATACCATAAGACCATAAGACATAGGAGTGCAAGTAAGGCCATTTGGCCTATCTAGTTCACTCCGCCATTAAAATCATGGCTGATGGGCATTTCAACTCCACTTCCCTGCACTCTCCCCATAGCCCTTGATTCCTTGTGAGATCAAGAATTTATCGATCTCTTCCTTGAAGGCATCTAACGTCCCGGCCTCCACTGCACTCTGTAACAATGAATTCCACAAGCCCACCACTCTCTGGCTGAAGAAATGTCTCCTCATTTCCATTTTAAATTCACCCCCTCTAATTCTAAGGCTGTGCCCACGGGTCCTAGTCTCCCTGCCTAATGGAAACAACTTCCCAGCGTCCACCCTTTCTAAGCCACAGGTTCAAGTCGCATCAGGTAGAGGAGAGAGAGTGATAAGAGTCAGTGAGTGTGAAAAAAGCCTGAAATGGGGTAGACAGTAGGTAAAAGTGCAGGGCAGCATAGAATATAGGAAGTGTCAGAGTGGAAAATGTCAGAGAGTGGATACTGGCAGAAACAGTGACCAATGTTGGTTGGAGAGAATTAGACGGTGAGGAGACAGTCAGATAGGTTAAACAGTGTAAACATGCAGACTGTAAGACAGAGGGGAGACAGTCAGAAAGTCTGGAGTGAGTCAGAGTGTGGAGAGATTCAGACAGAATGGAAACATTCAAACAGAGGGGACAGATTCACAAAGAATGCAGACAGCAAAGAGAGTAAGAAAAGTAAGATGGAGAGACTTTGAGAAAGAGAATAGTCAAAGAGACTGCAAATAGTCAAGAGAATAGAATGAATTGGACAGTTCAGGAAAATTCAGCGCAGAGAGGGAGGTATGTGGCAGTAAGAGAGGAAAGGGTCAGAGAATAATGAAGAGCAGAGAGTGTCCAAAGAGTAAAGGAAATCAGAAAAGTAGTGTTGGGAGACTCAGAAGCAGCCAAGAAAGAGGTGAGAGTCAGCAAGAACAAGGATCGGCACAGAGACAAGGAGAGTCACAGAAAGTGGAAGAAATCAGAGAGTAGGGAGAGACTCAAAGAGAACATAAGGAGGCAGAGGGCTCAAAGTGAATCATTGAGGGTGGGAAGTGAAACAGTGAAAGCGGAAAGAGAATTAGTGACAGCAGAAGTTAAAGAGAGTGGGGAAAGATATTGAGATTGAAAAGAGTCAAAGTGGAAGATGTCAGAGACAGCTGAGACAGTCACCATTGGGTAGTGTATTGAACTTGGAAAGTAATTTCAAAAAGAAATGACACAAGGATGACATATGACACTTCCTGCAGCAATCAAACCCTGAGAAGGGACTTGAACCTAGTATTCTGGCACAGGAATAAATATACTACTACTGTGCCTCAAACTTTCTTGTTTGCTAATGGACAAATTGTTTGTTGTTAGTTTGTTTCAGTAAATTACTTAATTTTCAATGTTAGCACTCACTTGGTGATAGTTTATAGTATTCTTTACATTGATAGACATAATTTCCAATGCCGTTAGTTAACATGTGATGATTTTGGAATTTCAGATTTAGACATTTTCTTTGGAGTATATTAAGTGTCTTAGACATCTGCATCTTGGATTGTTATAGTTCAGTGTTAAACCACTGCAGTCAGCTATTGTGTTCGATGTGAGAACTCTAAGAAACTTCATACATCCAAGGGAACCATGTATGAAGGAAGTACTACTGCTTTATTGAAGTTTAGGAGCATGGGAAATAGCTGCAGTCACTGCTGTGAGGTTAGGAATCTGAGAATCTTCTCTTAACATGTTCCAGAAATGAGCACCCTACAGCTAAGAGGGTGCAGGAGGTAAGTGAATGGATGACCACCAGGAAGGATTGGTGGAAGACACTGGCAGATTTGAAATGCCTCCCTTGATCAGCATCATTTGTTTTTCAGTTTTGAATATCATGGAGGGTAACCTTTGGAAGCATGCAATAAGACATGGCAGAAGATTTGACTGCACACAATGGAGAAAGTCAGATGAGAATTGCAGAAGTCATGCTGGATTTGCTAAGGGAATAGGCAGGAACTTCCACAAAAGCAAATGTAATTCTTGATTATGTATTGCATTTCTGCTACCGAAAGACTATCTATTAGCAGCTTGATGACTAAGTGGTCTTTCATACCCTGACAATGACAACTTTCATCACCTTGTTGAAGGTTTGGAGTAGGTTGATAAGGCAGTAATTGGTTGGGTTGGATTAGTTCTGCTCTCAGTGGGCAGAATGTAATTGGATAATATTTTTACTTTGACAGTAAATCAAAGGGTTGTAGGTGTACTGCATTAGATGGCACCTGAGGGGATGCAAAACATCCTGGGAGGAGAAGCGAAACAACCAGAAGTCATGGTTCATATTTAAACGAATGACAGATTGGAAACGTGTTAAGGTCCTTCAGACAGTTTGCTGAGCTAAGTAAAGTATTGAAAAAGGAGTTTAAAGGTTTTACTCTCAGAATTACTCTCAGGATCAGCACTAATGAGTATAGAATCAGGAAAATAGTGCAGATGAAAAAGCAAAAGTACTGCGAACGCTGTAAATTTGAAACAGAAAATGCCAGAGAAACTCATAAGGTCTGGCAGCGAGAAACAAATAGGGCAGGTGAATGTGTAGTTGGAGAAGTGGTACAGCAGGGTGGGGTTTCAGCTCATAGTGGCATTGGGGCAGGTTCTGGTGTAAGGTGTAGTTGTAAAAGATGGGTAGCATAGGTTTAGAATGGTATTGGAATCAGAAAATAGCAGACAAGAGCAGAAAGTAGATCATAGAACTGAGGTACAAGCAGCAGTAAAACTTGAAATATCCCACAAAAATTTTAGGGATGAAATTGAGGAAAAAAAGCAAAAGTGAAGAAGGAGTTGCTAAATTGCATGCAATTGTTGTTTGTGTAACTTATAACTTGAGTTGCAGGCACATATTGTTGCCTGCATTAACATACACAGTTCAAAAAGGCCATGAATTAGCTTTTAATAATTCTGCTTATTAATTTAAATAAACACATACAAGCATAGAAGATCAGAACATTTGACTTCAAGAGCTTGCTCTGCCATTTAATAGGATCATGGATGATCGTTGAGCTCAATACTGTAATCCCACTGTCTCCCCATGTCCTTTGATCCCTTTAGCAACTAGAACTATATCTACCTCCTTGAAAACACAAAATATTTTGACCTCAACCACTTTTTGTGATAATGATTTCTACAGGTTCGCCACTCTTTGGCTGAAGAAATTTCTCCTCATCTGGATCCAAAGAGGTTTACCCTCATTCATAAACTATTACCCACTGGTTCTAGACTCACCCGCCAAGGGACATCTAACCTGCCAAGTCCTGTTAGAATTTTATACATTTCTAAGAGATTCCCACACCCACCCACCTGCCCCATTCTTCTGAACAGCAGTGAATACAATCATAACCAACTCAATCTCTCCTCATATGTCAATCCTGCCATCTCAGGAATCAACTTGGTCAACCTTGGCTTCACTTCCTCTATAGAAAGATAATTCTTTCTCAGATGAGTAGACCAAAATGATACACTATGTTCCAGGTTTCCAGGTAAAACTGCAGCAAGACATCCTTGCTCCCGTCCTCGGATCCTATTACTATGAAGGCCAACATATAGTTTGTCTTTTTTAATGCCAGCTGGACCTGCACATTTACTTTCAGCAACTGGTACACGAGGACATCCAGTTATCGTTGAACATTTCCCTCTCTCACTTAACAGCCATTCAAATAACAACCAGCCTTCCGATTTTTGCTCTGAAGTAGTTAACCTCAAAAATATCCATATCATGCTATGTCTGCCATACATTTGGTCATGCACTCAGCCTGTCTAAATTGCACTTCAAGTTCTCAATATCCTTCTTACAGCTCACCTTTCCACCCAGCTTTGTGTCATCAACAGTTTTGAAATATTATATTTAATTCCCACATTTAAATCATTAAAATATATTGTGGATTGCTAGGGTCCAAGTACCAACTCTTACAGTATCTAACTAGTCAAGGCCTGCCGTTTAGAAAAGGGCCAATTTATTCCTTCTCTTTGTTTCTTATCTGCTAACTAATTTTCTAACTATCTCAATATACTAGGCCAAATCTAACATGTTTCAATTTTTACACATTAATCTCTGTTAGAGAATGTCAAAGATGGAGGTGTGTTGCAGTTTTGATTCAGAATGATGTTACAGTTTTAAATCGAAAGCATTTAAAAGATGGTTCAGGGACTGAATTTAATTCATTTGAGTTCAGGAATGGAGGGCAGTTGTTACAGTATTGGGAGATTTTTATATAGCTATGAACAATGAGAACAAGATCGATGAACAAATTTATTGGAAATTTTTGCACTTCAGACCCTTACTGCCTATAACTGCTTCTGTGGCTTTGATCACCAGTGAATTAATGTGAAATCTCTTGCGAGTAAACAGCAACAGGCTTTATTGAACATTATTATATACAGAGGTCATCTGTGAGAAAGGAAATCTTACTTGCAGCCTTGAAAACTTGATTCCAGTTTCATGTGATCAGAGATAATGGGAACTGCTTATGCTGGAGAATCCAAGGGCTCGAGATAATAAAGTGTGGGGCTGGATGAACACAGCAGGCCAAGCAGCATCTTAGGAGCACAAAAGCTGACGTTTCGGGCCTAGACCCTTCATCAGAAAAGGGGCATAGCGAGAGGATCCTGAAATAAATAGGGAGAGAGGGAGTGGCGGACGGAAGATGGATAGAGGAGAAGATAGGTGGAGAGGAGAGTATGGGTGGGGAGGTAGGGAGGGGATAGTTTAGTCTGGGGAGGACAGACAGGTCAAGGGGGCGGGATGAGGTTAGTAGGTAGGAAATGGAGGTGCGGCTTGAGGTGGGAGGAGGGGATAGGTGAGAGGAAGAACAGGTTAGGGAGGTGGGGACAAGCTGGGCTGGTTTTGGGAAGCAGTGGGGGGAGGGGACGAGCTGGGCTGGTTTTGGGATGCAGTGGGGGAGGAGGAGATTTTGAAGCTGGTGAAATCCACATTGATACCATTGGGCTGCAGGGTTCAAGCGGAATATGAGTTGCTGTTCCTGCAACCTACAGGTGGCATCATTATGGCACTGCAGGAGGCCCAGGATGGACATGTCGTCTAAGGAATGGGAGGGAGAGTTGAAATGGTTTGTGACCGGGAGGTGCAGTTGTTTACTGCAAACTGAGTGTAGGTGTTCTGCAAAGCAGTCCCCAAGCCTCTGTTTGGTTTCCCCAATGTAGACAAAGCCACACCTTGTACAGTGGATACAGTATACCACATTGGTGGATGTGCAGGTGAACATCTGCTTGATGTGGAAAGTCATCTTGGGGCCTGGGATGGGGGTGAGGGAGGTGTTATGGGGGCAGGTGTAGCACTTCCTGCGGTTGCAGGGGAAAATGCCCGGTGTGGTGGTGTTGGAGGGGAGTGTGGAGTGGACAAGGTGTCACGGAAAGAGTGGTCTCTCTGGAAGGCAGACAAGGGTGGGGTGGGAAAAATGTCTTTAGTGGTGGGGTCGGATTGTAGATGGCGGAAGTGTTGGAAGGATGATGCTTTGTATCCGGTTGTTGGTGGGATGGTATGTGAGGATGAGGGGGAATTCCCCGCAGTGGTCAAGAACGCCCTCGACCATGTCTCCCGCATTTCCCGCACCTCATCCCTCACACCCCACCCTCGCAATATCCGCCAAAAGAGAACCACCCTTTGCAGTAAACAACTGCACCTCCCAGTTGCGAACCATTTCAACTCCCCCTCCCATTCCTTAGACGACATGTCCATCCTGGGCCTCCTGCAGTGCCATAATGATGCCACCCGTAGGTTGCAGGAACAGCAACTCATATTCTGCTTGGGAAACCTGCAGCCCAATGGTATCAAAGTGGATTTCACCAGCTTCAAAATCTCCCCTGCCCTCACTGCATCCCAAAACCAGCCCAGCTCATACCCGCCTTCCTAACCAGTTCTTCCTCTCACCTATCCCTTCCTCCCTCAAGCTGCACCTCCATTTCCTACCTACTAACTTTATCCCGCCCCCCTTGACCTGTCTGTCCTCCCAGGACTGACCTGTCCCCTCCCCACCTCCCCACCCATACTCTTCTCTCCACCTATCTTCTCCTCTATGCATCTTCAGTCTACCTCCCCCTCTTTCCCTATTTATTTCGGAATCCTCTCACCATCCCCCTTTTCTGATGAAGGGTCTAGGCCCGAAATGTCAGCTTTTGTGCTCCTGGGATGCCGCTTGGCCTGCTGTGTTCATCCAGCCCCACACTTTGTTATCTTCCTGTTTCAGGTGATCGCTGTGATGCAGGGCTTAGTTAGCTCACTTGGCTGTTTTGTAATGCAGAGTGACACCAACAGCATGGGTTCAATTCCAGCTGAGGTTAACATGAAGGATCATCCTCCTTAACCTTACCCCTTGGCTGAAGTGTGGTGTACCTCAGGTTAAACCATCACCAGTTCTCTCTCTCTAGTGTGAAGCCAGTCCTCCGGGACTATATTACTTTATGACACATTTCTTGTCAATTGTCCTCAGTAGCTATACTTCCAGTAAAGGTATTCTTTTACTATGCATTTTTTTTTTCTCCAGGGGAGAAGTCAATTCATTCTGACTTGAAAATTGGTTTTGGCACCATTGAACAACTGATATTTCATTCCTCTGTGAGGGAAGAAGTACATATAAAATATGTTAAAATTATATAAAAACCAAAAGAACCGTGGATGGTTTAAATGAGGAACAAAAACAGAAATTGCTAGAAAAGCTCACTAGTTCTGGCAGCAGCTGTGGAGAGAAATCAGAGTTAATGTTTTATGCTCTGAAGTAGGGTCACTGGACCCAAAACATTAACTCTGATTTCTCTTCACAGATGCTGCTAGAGCTACAAAGATTTTCCAGCAATTTCTGTCTTTGTTAAAAATATATGTGCCCAATTAGTGAATGCTTAATACAACTCCTCCAACTGGTGACAAGTAGCATTAAGAGCATTAAGATGCTTACATTTCTTCTTTGCTACAAACTCAAATGTGACCACCTAGCAAGGAGAAACATTTAAACAATGTCCAAATTGTCAGCAGAACAGTGAAAGTCCTGTAAAAGCCTTGTGCCAGTGGACTTTGTCCTAAGAATGTCAGTTACTGTGGCAACAAATGCAGGCACATAATTATTGTACAATAAGGAAGTTGGATGGCTGACTGGGAAAATAAATGGACGCAAATGAAATCTAATATCCTTGGTTTTTCTTGAACGTGTGAATATAGAGCACAGACTATAGAACAGTATAGGTCCTTCTGCCCAACAATTCTTTGTCAACCATAAAGCTATTCTAAACTGATCTCATCTGCCTGCCCACGATCTGTATCCCTCTATTCCCTGCCTGTCAACATATCTGTCTAAATGTCTCTTAAATGCTGCTATCATATCTGTTTCTGCCACCTGCCCTGGCAGCATTTTTCAGGCACCCTTCACCCTCTGTGCAAAAAAACTTGTCTTGCACATCTCCTTTAAACTTTCCCCCTCTCACCTTAAACCTATGCCCCCTCATATTGACATTTCCACCATTGGAAAAAAAGACTACCTACCCTATCCATACTTTTATACTTCTATCAGGTCTCCCCTTAACAAAAATGATCAAGCTTAACTTTTTCCCCCAGTATCTCAAATGGAACACATAGAAACCAAATATGAAAATAATGCGGGAAATTAACATTTGTCACACTTTAATTCTTTTTCAAAACACAAAGTTCTTGCAACATCTATAGAAGCAAAAAACATATCGTTACTGCCAATAATGTAATAAAGATTGGGTTTTTTTCCGATCCAGGAAATCACTCTGGAATAACAATTATTGTTACTTTGTTGTCATAATAAACAGATTTTATAAATAGCAACTAAACATCTATGCAATTTTTGTAATATTTCAACATTTGCTTTTAATATGCCCCATGAGCCTGGATGTTGTGGAGAAATATCCAATGCCCAGCAGTTAGCAATAATTGTCCTGTCTCAATGAAAAATAAATAACTTACCTGCAGCTCTTAACACTCTTAACCACAGATGAGTGTTTTCATGTCCCAGTACCATTCTAGATGTAAGATTTCCAATCCCACAATCACTGCAGCCAGCTTGAAAGTTTCTTTGAAATAGATCGAAATTCTCAGAGGAAGATCATGAAGAGGAGCAATAGGGCTGTGTGCTAAAAGTTAGGCATTGGAGACTGACACCAGTAATTTTGGCCTTCATTCATCAGTAGGTCACCTCATCCCTTCTGGCTCAGTTTTCTGCCATTGGGTGTGTATTAGAGATTGTTCCTCCTTCAGAATTCAGCTGTTTCTACTTCACTACTGGATAGGTAACTGGACCTGGTTCTTGCCATTTACCCAGTTTTCTCACCCCGCCTCTATTTACATGCTGATACATGGTAGTGGCTACATCCCAGTAACAATGTTAGTTCTCAGGCCAAAACAGGTGAGGGCTGATCTCAATATATGAGGCAGAATAGCTATCTCCAACTACACATTTTCAATTACACAAAAACATCCGCCTTGACAGATGTAGCAGAGGAAATGGTGGCACTTTACTGGTACTGAAAACATTGAAGCCTACTTGTAAAGATAGCTGCAAAGCTTATCAACATGAGAAAGAAACATGTGCTTGTCCCTGGCAGTCAACCACATCTCCTGTCATTTTGAACAGATGTGCAAGCCCAAGGCAGTGAGGCTGGCCAAGTATTACCCTCGGTGTGGAGTTTGCACATTCTCCCCATGTCTGCATGGTTTCCTTCGGGTGCTCCAGTTTTCTCTCACAGTCCAAAGATGTGGAGGTTAGATCCACTGTCATCAACTCACACAAGTAGTTCTTCTGTGCACACCTTACCAAATCCTTTAACGTCCCATCTTGTCACATCCCAAAATGTATTCCTTTAGTATCCACAATCACATTACTGTATATTGCAAGTGAGATGAAAACAAGGAGAAACTGGAACTTCACTTAGCTTCTTGGAAAGTATAAACTCAACTTGATAAAGGCAATAATTTCTGAACCCAGCATAGAATGACACTGGCTTTAAGGGAGCTATTATGACATTGGCATTATTGCTTTAAGCAAAACCTGCCGAGCAAAGATAGCTCAGCTAACAGTAGCCTACACATTCTTCTGACTAGGTAAACCAGGGAGTGAGAGAAAAAGGCAGATTTTGGCCTTGTTAAATCAGATATTGTAAAAAGTATGAAGACTGTTGCTATGGGCAGAAACAATTAGTGCCATAGAATCCACAAATCCATCTAACCAGCACATATTTGGACTGTGGGAGGAAACCCAAGCACCCAATGAAACCCATGCAGACACAGGGAGAATAAGCAAACTCCACACAGTCACCAAAAGCTGGAATTGAAACTGGGTCCATGGTGTTGTGAAGCAGCAGTGCTAACCACTGTGCTGCCATGCCACTCCAATTGCCCCAAAATTGTATTTCTATATATTATGAATGGCAAGGAGATGACAATCGTCAGTCCATGTGATCCAAACAGAATATCAAGAACATATCCTATGAGGATCTGGATAGAGTTATTGCATATAGTCCACAGGAAGACATGCCTGTTGAGATGGTGGAGGAACTGACTATTAGACTTTGGATCTTGTCCTGGGAATCAAGACATGGGTAATGCACCTGCAATGGAATGCTTTTCCTTAGTCTTTTCACCCGCTTTTGGTAAAATAAACAAGGGAAGGACTTAGTGAATGGTGGGGACCCCTTGGATTCTCCAGCGCCTGCAGCTCCCATTACAATTTTAACCTCTCTGCGAAGCCTCTTCCAGGGATGCCTAACCTGAAGAAGTTACCCTCCTCCCTCCGGACAAACCTCAGGGGATCTCTCTCCCACTGCAACTCTCTTGTTAACTTATCAGTCTCCTCTCCACTTATCTTCTCCTCTATCCATCTTTGATCCGCCTCCCCCTCTCTCCCTATTTATTTCAGAACCCTCTTGCCATCCTCCTTTTCTGATGAAGGGCCTAGGCCCGAAACGTCAGCTTTTGTGCTCCTAAGATGCTGCTTGGCCTGCTGTGTTCATGCAGCTCCACACTTTGTTATCTCAGGCCCTTGGTAGTGTTGTTGAACAGACAGGCCCAGGGTTCAACTACATAGTTCTTTGAAAGTTTCATTACAGGTAGACAGGATGGTTAAGAAGGTTGTTGACACACTTGCCGTCATTGCTCAGACCATTGAGTAAGGATGTTATGTTGAGGTTGTACAGGATGTTATTAAGGCCTCTTTTGGAGTGTTGTGCACAGTACTGGTCACTTGGGAAGAGGAAGGACATTATAAAATTGGAGAGAGTTCAGAAAAGATTTACAAGGATGTTGTTGGGCCTGAAGGGTTTAAGTCATAAGGATAGGCTCTGATAGACTAGGTCCTTTTTCACCGGACCGTAGGAGGTTGAGGGATGACCCTACATTGCCAGGGACTCTTGTTCAATTTTACCCTTGGTGTGGAGTTTGCATATTCTCCCCGTGTCTGCGTGGGTTTCCTCCAGGTGTTCCAGTTTCCTCCCACAGTCTAAAGATGCGGAGGTTAGGTGGATTGGCCGTGTACAGGCTGGGTGGGTTAGCCATAGGAAATGCTAGGTTACAAGGACAGGGTAGGGGGATGGGATGCTCTTTGGAGGGTCAATGTGGATTAGATGGGCTGAATGACCTGCTTCCACACTGTAAGGATTCTATGTTTATAGAAGTTTATAAAATCATGAGGGGCATAGATAAAGTGAAAAGCACAGGCTTTATCCCTAGGGTGGAGGAGCTTGAAACTAGGGTGCATATTTTTAGGGTGAGAGGACAAAGATTTAAAAGGGACCTGAAGAGCAACTTTTTTCATGCAGAGGGTGATTTGTGTGTGGAATGAACTGCCAGAGGAAGTGGTACATGCAAGTACAGCTACAACATTTAAAAGACATTTGGACAAGTATATGAATAGGAAAGGTTTAGAGGGGTATGGGTCAAACACAAGCATGTGGGATTAATTTATTTTGGGAGACTTGGAAGGATGGATGAATTGGAATTAAGGGCCTGTTTCCATGCTGCATAACTCTATCTCCAAAGAACTTTCTAATCTGTTTCCGGGATAAAAAAAGAAGTATTCCTTGTGAAGTACATGTGCAGGCTCTGTACGAACATTCAGGTTGGCATTAAAAAGTGCACATGCAGTGTTTGTGACTTACAAGTGCTTCTCAAACCCTCATAAGTGCTTAACACTGAAAATGAAGGACCATGTAAAAAAAATGAAGCTCTTACTTGAGCTCAATGTTAGTATGGCAGACTGATTATGTCAGAGTGTTTGCCTAGAGATTTAGAGCCATGAGATCACAATTCTATTATGGGCATTGGTAGTTTTTAAATAAATGTGAAAAGCATGACAATTACAATATAAAATCTCAATATTGTCAGTCTGAAATGATTGCAATAGAACCAGGTACAATCAGACCCCTGAAAATCTGAATTAATAACTGCTGGGTTAACTGGCATTTTTGATATAGCAGCACCCTTGATCTATGTGTTAGTCAAAACACACAATTTTTAATGTATCTTGAATGAAACTGCAATTTAAGCATTGACAAATGGCAGTTTCCAGAAAAGTGGGGAAAGACTTACTGCCTTGCTTCCATTGTCGTAGCGATCACCACAATTATCCTGGAGCATATCAGTGGGAGTCAGGGAGTACTAACATTTATTACAGCTCGGACTGGTATTATGCATTTAAGATCCAAATGGAAGAACATTCTGTGTGCATGTTATGTACAAACACAACCAATGTGTCAATCGACGAGAATCTCAGCCAGAGCAAGGAAGAACTTGCAGCACTGATGTTCTTTCTTTCTGCAAAATGGAATTTCCTTGGTATTTCTTCAATCTCCAGAGCATATCTACCTCCTGGCGTGGAGGCATTCTAGGCTGCTGATTTTGCAGGGCATTGGCTTTCCTCCCAGTCTGCCTTAATGTTTCAGTTTGACTTTACCAGTACTGCAGAAAGCATGAGGACAGTTGTGAATACCACAAGCAAGCACTGGGAGTTTTCTGATCTTCCAAGTAAAACTAATGGCATATCAGAAGAACCTGCAAAAATAATATTGAAAACCAAACATGCATAACTGCTAAAAATCAAACGGAACACTGCCTTTTACATGCTGAGTTACACTCATTTATTTACTTATCTCTTTTTTGCCATAGTTGTAAAATTTGCATAGAGGTCTTATCTGCACAGAATACTGCTTTCAGGCTGGTTGTCATGACAATTCTAGAAGACCAAAATTATGAGTTTTTTTTTCCTCACGTATTCCTCAAAGATCTGTTTAAAACAAAAATAAAGTGTTGACTGCAATAATAGAAAGAACCAGAAGATAAAACTGCAGTTGCTTTTGCTCGACATGTCAACAGATTCATTTGGAAGCAATCTCTACTTAATGTTTTTGTATACATAAAAAAAGTTTCAGCATATTGAAATGGAAATTAAAAGAACAAAGCTAGAAATAATTGAAATCATGAAACAAGATTTTAAATGCTGGATAGACAAAGTAGGTTTCTCAACATCTGAAAGGGAAATGTTGGACATGTTTTTAGCTGTAGAATATGGATTGAAAATTGATCTGTTCTGACCTTGGCTCCAGGAGTCGCAGTTCACAACTTACCCATGTCCATAAGCAATACAAAATTTTGATTTTGCCACCCTTATTATTTGATAGCAGAATTGAGCTAAGCAACTCCCCTGCTGCTGGTTTCTTCTGCTCTCAGTTGGGAATCCCAAGCAGCATGTGATGATTTCTTGTGGTGCAACAAGTCTCCTGTTCTTAAAGACAAGCTGTCTCTTTTACGGGGAAGCTGTACCGAAAGCTGCCAATGAATGTTATTGCTGTGATTATAAATGAGGATGTGGAACTACAGGGCGGAGACAGTTCTTTAGAATCACAGTTTTGTCTCTGGAGACCTTATCGGCAAAGATAAATTGGAAGGGAGATGCTACGGTTCTTTGTGTGACCCTTGAGGATCACACTCAGAAGGGATTAGGAAGAGAAAGCCATGGGGGTTTATACATAGCTAGTGGCCCCAGGAAGCTGGTACCAATAACAACAAGAACTTGAATTAAGTAATTTGTGACTCATGCCGCTGAATGGACAACACCACCATTACTCAGCCATCAGCTATGATGGTATATCACTGAAACACAGCATTGCATAATCTCTGATATTCTTTCTCTTTTGTGTGGAACAAAGTGACGAATTAGAAAGGAGCAGAATAGGACAGGTGAGGTGCATGGGTGCCTATATTTCCTGAACACCATGGAGGAGGAAGCTATCAGCAATGAGAAACCCATGTCGCTCAGAGCTATTGAGGCCATTGAAGACGTGGTTTGACGCTTCCATATCCCCCTTATCCACCTGATATTAAACTCATTCTGTTATTTGACTCAATGAACAATCTGCAAATAGTTTGACAATGGACCTCCTGCTTCTTGTCCTCTCCTTTTCCAAACTCTGTTGAGACCATAAGATATAGGAACAGAATTAGGCCATTCTGCTCATTACGTCTGCTCTGCCATTCGATCATGGCTGATGTATTTCTCTATCCTATTGTCCTGCCTTCTCCCATAACTTTTGATCCTTTTACCGAATACAAACTTATCTATTTCTGACATAAGTACATTCAACGACTTGGCCTCCACAATCTTCTGCAGCAAAGTTTTACATAGAGCCATCACCCTCTGGCTGAAAAATTCCTCCTCATCTCAGTGCTTAAGGGTCGTACCTCAGAGGCAGTGCCCTCGGGACCTAGTCTCTCCCACTGGCAGAAATATCTTCTCCATATCCATTCTATTCGGGCCTCTCAGTATTCTGCAGGGTTTTTCAATGAGATGCCCCCTCATCCTTCTAAACTTCATTGAGTACCGACTCAGACTCCTCAACTTTTCCTCATATGACAAATCCTTTATCGCCTGTAAACCTCTCCAGACACCCTTCATTGCCAGCTCATTCTCTCTTAGATACAGTGTCCAAAACTACTTACAATATTCCAAATGCTGTCTGACCAAAGCCTTATACGGCCTCAGCAGCACATTGCTGCTCTTGTATTTTAGCCCTATTCTTTCCTTCTGACTTCTGCTTTCACAATCCAGGCACAATCATCTTGCCTACCACAGGAACCTGGGAGGGACAGAAAGAACAATGGTTAAACACTGATGAAAAGACCCCATCCATTGAACTGGCACTGACAGCCACCAATTCAGATAATTGCAAGCACAAAGATAAGAAAATGGTAAAGAATTAGAACCTAAACATGACAAGTCATGGGCCACAAGTGGATTGCAGATAGATGATTGGTAAATGCTGACATGTTTACCAATTACCAGGGGTCTCAGATGAAGACTTTAATGGGTGGTATTCAGGAAAATGTGGATAAGCCTGTACACTGAAATGCAAGATGCAATGACTGGACTCCCAAATAGCCTCAGGTGACAGTCAAAGAACATGGACGTATTTGACTCCAGGTATAGCCTTGTGTGCTTGCTCTTTCTGCAACATCTGCTTCATCTTTGTGTTGTTCTGTGGACACTGTGTGTGGAAGTATCACCTACTGTTTATCTTCACTGTGAATCGACAGAAACGTCCGCTAGAGATCTAGGAATTCTGCAGAACACCTCTGGAATTCTAGAATAATTTCAGACACTTTCAAATACCACAAACAATGCTCAATGAAACCTTCAAACCCAGCAACTTTATGTTTGTCAAACCTAGTAACCGATAATGCAGTACCTGCATAAATAGTTCAAATAAACGTTAGGTATAAATATTGCATTTGAAATAACTCCACAGAAGCCATTATCCCAACACCAAGTTATTCTTTATTTAGATGTACAGAGTCCTTGACACTGATCCAGCATGCTCAGAGTCAGCTCTCAGATTGAAAAAGATAGCTAATACTCTTGTCCTTACCTGTCAGCCATGGCTCCCTGATTGGACCAGGTGAACAGCCCCAATCAGGGAATTTATACTCTTTGAGACCATCCTGACAAATTTCATTGTAATCACTACATCCCAACTGCTCTGAGTCAGAGGACACAGGCCGATTCATTTTCTTGTACCTCCTCCTGGGTGTTTTAGCACTGGGTCAGGTGTCTCTGACTTTGCCTCTGGGCACATTTTGCTCCCACAATATTTAGGAGTTTGCAGCTTTCATATGGTCCGCATGCTTCTTCAGGCCTGTTGCACCTGCCTGAACTTTATATGTCCTGATATCCACAACATATCGAAAAGACAGGGAGGTGGGCAGAGGGGGCAGGATTGCCTTGTTAGTTAAGAATGAAATTAAATCTATGGCACTGAATGACATAGGGTCAGAGGATGTGGAGTCTGTGTGGGTGGAGTTGAGGAACCACAAAGGCAAAAAGACTATAATGGGAGTTATGTACAGACCTCCTAACAGTGATCAGGACCAGGGACGCAAGATACACTGGGAAATAGATAGGTCATGTCAGAAAGGCAAGGTCACGGTGATCATGGGGGATTTCAATATGCAGGCGGGCTGAGTGAATAATGTTGCCGGCGGATCCAGAGAAAGGGAATTCATGGAATGTTTGTAGGATGACTTTTTGGAACAGTTTGTGATAGAGCCCACAAGGGAGCAGGCGATTCTGGACTTAGTGCTATGTAAAGAGCCAGACTTTATAAAAGACCTTAAAGTAAGGGAACACTTAGGAGGCAGCGATCATAATATGGTAGAGTTCACTCTGCAGTTTGAAAACGAGAAGGCAAAATTGGATGTAATGGTGTTACAGTTAAATAAAGGTAATTACAGGGGCATGAGAGAGGAATTGATGGAAATCGACTGGAAGCAGAGCCTAGCATGGAAGACAGTACAGCAACAATGGCAGGAGTTTCTAGGTGTAATTGAGGACACAGTACAGAGGTTCATCGCAAAGAAAAGAAAGATTATCCAGGGTGGGATTAGACAGCCATGGCTGACAAAGGAAGTCAGGAAATATATCAAAGAAAAAGAGATAGCCTATAAAGTGGCCAAGAGCACTGGGAAATCAGAAGATTGGGAATGCTACAAAAACAAACAGAGGATAACAAAGAGAGCAATAAGGAAGGAGAGGATCAAATATGAAGGTAGGTTAGCTAGTAATATTAGAAATGATAGTAAAAGCTTCTTTCAATACATAAGAAACAAACGAGAGGCAAAAGTAGACATTGGGCTGCTACAAATTGATGCTGGAAGGCTAGTGAAGGGAGATAAGAAAATAGCTGAAGAACTTAACAAGCACTTTGCGTCAGTCTTCACAGTGGAAGGCATGAGTAGTATGCCAACAATTAGGGAGAGCCAGGGGGCAGAGTTGAGTCTGGTAGGCATTACAAAAGAGAAAGTGCTAGAAAAGCTAAAAGGTCTAAAAATTGATAAATCTCCTGGCCCTGATGGGCTACATCCTAGAGTTCTGAGAGAGGTGGTTGAGGAAATCGCGGAGGCTTTGGTCGTGATCTTTCAAAAGTCACTGGAGTCGGGGAAAATCCCAGATGATTGGAAAATTGCTGTTGTAACCCCCTTGTTTAAGAAAGGATCAAGGCAACAGATGGAAAATAATAGGCCGATTAGCCTAACCTTGGTAGTTGGTAAAATTCTAGAATCCATTGTCACGGATGAGGTTTCTAAATTCCTGGAAGTGCAGGGTCAGATTAGAACAAGTCAGCATGGATTTAGTAAGGGGAGGTCGTGCCTGACAAACCTGTTAGAATTCTTTGAAGACGGAACAAGTATGTTAGACCAGGGAAACCCGGTAGATGTTATCTATCTAGACTTTCAAAAGGCCTTTGATACGGTGCCTCATGGGAGGCTGCTGAGCAAGGTGAGGGCCCATGGTGTTCGAGGTGAGCTACTGGCTTGGATTGAGGATTGGCTGTCTGACAGAAGACAGAGAGTTGGGATAAAAGGCTCTTTTTTGGAATGGCAACCGATGACGAGTGGTGTCCCGCAGGGTTCAGTGTTGGGGCCGCAGCTGTTCACCTTATATATTAATGATCTTGATGAAGGGACAGGGGGCATTCTGGTGAAGTTTGCCGATGATACGAAGGTAAGTGGACAGGCAGGTAGTGCTGAGGAGGTGGGGAAGCTGCAGAAAGATTTAGACAGTTTAGGAGAGTGGTCCAGGGAATGGCTGATGAAATTCAATGTGAGTAAATGTGAGGTTTTGCACTTCGGAAATAAGAATACAGGCATGGACTATTTTCTAAATGGTGAGAAAATTCGTGTAGCAGAAGTACAAAGGGATCTAGCAGTGTTGGTCCAGGATTCTCTAAAGGTTAACTCGCAGGTAGAGTCCATGATTAAGAAAGCGAATGTAATGTCGTTGTTTATCTCAAGAGGGTTGTAATATAAAAGCAGTTATGTGCTTCTGAGACTTTATAAAGCTCTAGTTAGGCCCCATTTAGAATACTGTGTCCAATTTTGGGCCCCACACCTCAGGAAGGACATACTAGCCCTGGAGTGTGTCCAGCAGAGATTCACATGAATGATCCCTGGAATGATAGGTTTACTGTATGATGAACGGCTAAGGATCCTGGGATTGTACGCATTAGAGTTTAGAAGGTTGAGGGGAGATCTAATAGAAACTTACAAGATAATGTATGGTTTAGAAAGGGTGGACGCTGGGAAGTTGTTTCCGTTAGGCGGGGAGACTAGGACCCGTGGGCACAGCTTTAAAATTAGAGGGGGTAAATTTAAGATGGAAATGAGATGACATTTCTTCAACCAGAGAGTGGTGGGCTTGTGGAATTCATTGCCACAGTGTGCAGTGGCGGTCGGGACGTTAGATGCCTTCAAGGCAGAGATCGACAAATTCTTGATCTCACAAGGAATCAAGGGCTTTGGGGAGAGTGCAGGGAAGTGGAGTTGAAATGCCCATCAGCCATGATTTAAATGGCAGAGTGGACTCGATGGACCAAATGGCCTTACTTCCACTCCTATGTCTTATGTTCTTATGATCTCGTGTTGACCATGCCTGTTAACCATGCAGGGCCATGCCTGTTGTTCCTACACCCAACTCTGTCCACTGAAGTCAACTGTCCCTCTCGCTTAGCAGAGTCTTGTGTCTGGCATTGGTGTTCTTGAAGTCCTTGCAGTTCCGCCCTCCAACCAGATCTGGGAAGATCAGCTTTAACCTGGTGTGGAGTCTTCACTATATTAGCAACTCTGTTTGAGCTAATCCCATAGTTGAATATAGGGTGGCCCTATAATCAATGGGAACCTTGACAGGATGGTATCTGTTCCTTTAAAACTGCCTTCAAAGTTTGTTCTGCTCTTTTTTGCCAGATTATTGGATGTTGGATGGTATGGAGCTGTCATTATATGTCTGGCACAATTCAACTTTAGGAAATACTCAAATTCCATGCTGGTAAACAATGGCCGTCATCTGTGACTAACACTTCTGGTGGATGGTGTATTGCAATAAATGCACACAGCTTTTCAGTCATTGTCTCCATATTTGATGAATGACCTTTATGCATGTCCAGCCATTTTGAGCAACTAAGAACACGAAGCCCCTGGCAGGACCTGAATAATTGATGTCTAACCAAGTCCAGGGTTTACCCAACCATTCCCACCAATGGAGAGCTGCTGATGGTACTTTTGTCCTTGTTGATACTCTGGGCACTGCTCCACCAATGCGGCTACGCTTGCATCCAATTCTGGCCAATGTCTTAATTTTATAAATCCCAGGATAATTCTGGTGGAGTTCAGCCAGTATCTGGCTATGACCTTTACTTAGGACAATCACTCTTGATCCCCATAATAATGTACAATCCTCTACTGTGATCTTCTCTCTCTGGGTCCTAAAGGGTTGCACTTCTGGTTTTGATGGACCTTAGGTTTTCCCAATGGCCATCAGCTGTTTCCATTTTGCCAGGACTCAATCTTTCTGCAGCCAAAGTCTGATATTGTCAGCTGTGACTGGAAGTGTGTCCAGAAAATTTAAAACCATGATGGACTCTCCCAGTGGCAGTGTCTCAGGTAGTGTATCTGTGAGCAGGAGGTGGCTCATTGCATTCGCATTTACTACATGACCTCTTGGAAGGTGTACTAGTTTGTAATTATATGCAGAGCCCACCACTGGATTCAGCCTGAAGCTTTGGATGGCACTGCCTTGTCCTCTTTAAGTAGATATAGCAGGGCTTCTTGTCCATTATTATAACAAATTTACATCCGTAAATGTGTTGGTGGAATTTCCTGACTCCAAATATGACTGCCAAACTGTCCTTCTCTATCTGGGCATATTTATGCATTGCATTAGCCGAAGTCCTCGATGCATACACTATTGGGCATTCCTTTGATCGCCTTCACTTTATTTTCCAACAAGTGTAACTCAGTCTTGTCGATTTTGTAGCCCAAGTAGATCACCTAGGGTGCTTGGAATATACATTTTTGATCCTAATGTGCATGCCTACCTGGGAGAAACATCTAAGGACTACGTCCAACTTCTCTAAGTGCTCCTTATTGGTCTTCCCTTTTATTAGCATGTCATCTGGATAAATGGTGACCTGAGGTAGACCATGTAAAATGTTTCACATTGTCTGCTGAAAAATTGCGCAGGCTGATGATGCCCTAAATGGCCATCTCGTATATTGGTGCAAGCCCTTATGAGTCTCAATTGTTGCATATTTCTGGGCATCGTCATCTAAACCACAATTTGAAGTGTGCATAGCTCATATGCAGCATCCTGAAGGACAGAGGCCTGCCAACTTTGTGTATAAATCTCCAATGTGAGGGATTGGACATTTACCCAGCTGTGAAAAGTGATTTACCATTCGTTTAAAATTTCCACAACGGCGAACCGACCTATCAGGCTTCACAAACTGTAGGACTGGTGCTACCCGTTCTGTAAACGGGGCTGGTTAGATGATTCCTTCACTTTTTAGCCTTCCAATTTCTACATGGCACTGGGTGGGCCTTGCAGAATCATGGAATTATTTCCTGGTCAACATGCAAGGTGGCCTTGGCTCTTTTGATAGCCCTTAGAAATTCTTGAAAAACTTCTGTGAATTTAATTAGAACGTCATTCAAGCAGCCATTTTCCAACTGAAAAATGTTGGCCAATTTAGGTGAAATTTTATCAACCAACTTTGTACCATCAAAAATCAATGGTAACTGAACCAGTTACTTCTCATGAGAGACAGGAACCAAAACTTTAGAGTCATAGAGTCATAGAAATATATAGCATGGAAATAGATCCTGCAGTTCAAATCATCCATGATGACCAGATAACCCAAATTAATCTAATCCTTTTTGTCAGCATTTGGCTCTTATCCTTTTAAACCCTTCCTATTCATCTAGTCATCCAGATGCTTTTTAAATATTGTAATTGTCTCAGCTTCCAACAAATCTTCCTGAAGCTTGTTCCATACATGTACCATGCTTTGCGTGAAAAAGTTGCCCCTTTTAAATCTTTACCCTCTCATGTTAAACTTAAGCCCTTTAGTTTTGGACTCACTTACCCTGGGGAAAAGACCTTGGCTAGTCACCTATCCATGCCCTTCATGATTTTATAAACTTCGATATGGTCACCCGTCAGCCTCCAATGCTCTGGGGAAAATAGCCCCAGCCTATTCAGCCTCTCTCATAGGTTGAACGCTCCAACCCTGGCAACATTCTCATAAATCTTTTCTGACCCCTTTCAAGTTTCACAATATCTTTCCTACAGCAGGGAGACCAGAATTGAATGCAGTATTCCAAAAGTAGCCCAAACAATTTTTTTATTTTCTTAATCTGTAAATGTTCCCTGGTGTGGGTTCTCAGTCTAGATGAGGTCGTACACAAAGTAAAGGGTTGGTTCTGGAGTGAAATTTTGTTAAAGACTGGTTCTGCGATCACTGAACCTGCAGTGCTGGTGTCGACCCCTATTAGAACTGTGTGAACATTTAATCAAATGTTTATTTTGATTGGTTCTGACTTGGATGTTGCGAAGCAATTTGCCTGTTACAAACTAGATATAGGTGGACACTTCAGGGTGTGCATTCTCCATTCTATGAGTTCTCCTACTCAATTTAAGTCTAGTGGTGCTCTTTTGCTGTCTTGAGTCTGGACAGCATGGACAGCAACTACAATGGCCTTCCGGCCCGGATCCTGAGGAAGATTTGAACAGTTTGGCTTTATTTGGGGGTTTTGCTGTGGGCTGACCTGGAGTCACTCTGTTCAGGGTATGTTTTGAGTGAGTCTGTGCAATTGCCTTCAGTCAAGTGGTGTTTCCCAAGTTCATTTGGACTGGTGAGGTTATATTCTTCCAATGGAATACCCTGCAACCTGCATGCTCCACTTGCCACATTTTCCACTGATAAAGCCAGTTGTTGTGCCTGTTAGAAGTCCGGTTTGTTTTCAGCTAGTAAGTGTTTTGCATGGTTATACCAGTAATCTCATATGCTAAATGATATCTCAGCAGCTCATTTAGGGTTAAATCAAAAACACATGTCTTTGCCAGTCACCTTAACCTAGTCAAAAGTCCCGAGATGGATTCCCCTGGATCTCAAAATGACAACTAAAACTGATAGCATTTCAGAATTACAGGAGGCTTTGGATATAATGTTCCTTAACTAAATCCATTAACTCTTGAAATGTTTCAGTATCTGGTGCCTCAGGCAAAGTAAGGCTCCTAATAAAATAAAAAGCTGTGGGTTCACAAGCTGTCAGGAGAATTACTTGTTGCTTTTCATCTGCGCCAATGTCATTTGCCTGGTAAAAATAATGCATTCTTTCCATTTACTAGGATCAGTCTTCGGAGGCAGGATCGAACAAGTCAAGATTCCCAAATGATGGCATGATGCCAGAAATGCTTAACCAAACACAAAGATGACTTTTAAGAGCCAATTTCTTCAGGACAGTGCTTTTCTCTTACAATCACTGAAATAATACCGCAGAGGCTGGTATCCCATGGCCAAGTCATCCTTTGCATACATGTGGAGGGTCCTTGGCACTGATTTGGCTCCCTCAGAACCAGCTCTTAGAATGAACAGGATGTCTGACATTCCTGTTCTTACATGCCAATGAGAACTCCCTGATTAGACCAGATGAACAGCCCCAGTCAGGGAATTCATATTCCATGAGGTCCACCTGGCTAACCTTACTACCATCAATACATTGTTCATTATGGCAGCCCATTATTCACATTTATCTACTATTTTCTTCCTGTAACTATCGGAATGTGATAGAAACATGGTCTTAGGTTTACGTCCCTGAGTGGGAGCATGTTTGAGGAAATCTGGGCCAGTTATACAGTTAAGTAGATTAATTAGATAGTTTGAAGAACCAGTACAGGTATAATGGACTGAATAGCCTCATGTTGTAATTTATCATTCTATAATTCTACGATGACCAATAAACAGGAGGAGGGAGAGATACAGTGAAACTGATAATATAACAGCATTGTGGAAATTGAAAATGATTGATAAAGTGCAAATCTTTAATGATAAGCTATTTAGTAAATCAAATACAAAGGTCATATCTGAGATTTAACCACAAAACAAGTTTTGAAAGTGAAAGTCATTGTTTCTAATATTGTGAGTTCCTCATATGGGACAATTGGTTGAGTAAACCTGGACTCTTCTAGTGGATTTCTTTGAGGTTTGATTTTTGAATTCTATAAATAATTTTTTTTTGAATTTCAAGTCAGTATTGGAGAAGAGGAAATCTGCTGATTATTGCTTTTCAGGACTTTGTGGCAACACAATTCAAGTCTAAAAATCAATGCTTCCTTCCATCACTGTTGTTTATGTCGTGAAAAGAACTCCAGGGGATTATAGCACAACTTCATCTTTACTCAGAGGTATGATGTGAAAATTTTCTGTTTGAAATTCTAATCACATAATCTTTAGAATAGAGTGGTGGTGATGATGACAATTGCTTTAATTTTGATCTCAGTTCTCAGTTCTGATATCTCCGATTAGATAAACACTAACATTTAGAAGAGTAAATGAAGGGAAAAATTGGCAAAAAATGCTCATTCATATTTCTCCAACTAAATTCAAAGTGATTTAATCATCCATTTAGGATTCATCTCAAGCATCATAATAGCAACACAAATCTGAGTTTCAGGTACGTTATGCTCTGTACCATTATATGTCAGAATGAAAAGTTAAATGCTACATGGCTATTACATGGATAAACTTAGTTCTAGAATGAAGGCCTATTACAAGCACATAATGACTATACATTTCAGTTTTAAAATTAATTCCACAAATGAGGAAGGCTATACTGCACTTTTTTCAAATTTGTTAATTAGGTAGGTGATAGAACAAATAACAACACTTTTAAAAAACCAGAGGTTGAAATTTCCTGGGTTTGGTTCACAATTTGATTTGGTTCACAATACATAGGAGAGGCAATGGCTGAGTGGTATTATTGCTGATCTATTAATCTAGAGAGCCAGGTAATGTTTTCAGTACACAGGGCTCAAATCCGGCCACAGCAGATGGTAGATTTTGAATTCAATAAAAAATGAAGAGTCTAATCATGTTTTCATTGACAATTGTCAGAAAAACCCATCTGGTTCACTAATGTCCTTCAGAGAAGGAAGCTACCATCCTCTCCTGATCTGGCCTACATGTGACTCCAGGCTCATAGCAATGTGGTTAACTCCGAACTGCCATCAGGGCAGTTAAGGAGGGGCCATAAATGCTGGCCTAACCAGCGATGCCCTTGTCCCATGAATGAATAAAAAAAATTGGCTTAAGGTTGGAGTTCAATATGCTTCCTGAGGATGTTATGATCCTAGGTGACCTATCCGTGTTACCTGAGAAACAGAGTTGCATTGTTTCACAGTCGGCAACCACAGATAGTTCCGGACAATGCATTGTCTTAGTCCAGTATGTGACGCTATTACACCTGAAACTGCAGTGAGATGGAATCAACAATAACGGGTAAATGCAACAGCGCTTCTGTTAAACAGTTAATGCACCAGGATCAACCCAGAAATATTATTCAATTTCTGCCTCATGAGTAAATGTACGTCAGTAATGAAAGAGAACAAGAACAAACATCCTTGCTAAGCAACTTGGGCTCTGGTGTAGCACCCACTGATTTGGATTCCGGTGTTGGATAAAATGGAGTTCAATTGTATATATAGTCAAGTGCCAAGTTGTGCATTACAAGTATTAGCTTCTCTAAGGAACATCTTTGTGGCCTGCGTTCTTATAGCAACTCAATCCAGTTGAAACTGAGCCCTTCTGTGATGCTGACTTGATCTGCAGCCTTTCACTGGTGTCGCCAGTTGAGATTTTTGCTGTTGATCCTGCAGACTTTGGTCTTCTACTTTCTCAGCTCTCTTCTAATTTGTTGATTAACATATAATTAAAAATGTATTTTCCCCTGCCTATCTGCAAGTATTTGATTTGCCACAGATTACTGTTCTGTCTGTTTTCTGAACAATCACTTTATCCCACTTTAGACAGAATTATTGCCCAATGTGGTTACCTGGAGGCACTATGTACTGTAACATAGAATATACAAGATAGTCATATCTTTGGTAACTATAGCTCTTGGTCCAGATCTAAAAATGCCTGAGTTACAACCTGGACCTTCCAGATAGTTTGTGTGGTACTTTTGCTGTCTGCCAGCTTGGGAAGATGTCACACTAGCAGGTAAATTGAGACATGTTTCTTGTTCAGAGCCAGCAACAATTCAGGAACTGACATGTGAAACAATTTAGCTGTATGGACTCTGACTGTTTGCTTTAACTACTGGTTAACTCATGGGAGCACAATGGAGGTCTGACACAGTATGACTTAAAACATATCAGACAATCTTTGCAATGTTCAGTTTGTCTATCCCTGAGCAAAAAGTAATTGTTACTCTTGAAGCTCAAGTAGAGGAATGATAAGTTGAGAAAAATTATGGGATAAGAGTGAATGTGAGGAGTAGACGAAAATTCAAAGGAAAAGACTCTGATAAAGTTTAAAGTAATATTTGATTTGTGACATGTGTGATAGGCTTTTAAATAGAAGTTCCATCATTTTTGGTGTAAGCGAAGGTGCAATTGGGAAGTTAATAGTTGGAGAATGCCTTGAAAATTGTCAGTGTTCAAGTCCTTGAGTATCTCTCAGCAGCTTAGGAATATTTGCCTGTGCTGAGCTATTGTGACCAGTCGGCGGACGAATTGCTGGAAGGATAGGTATACCAAAATCCTCCAGTTCCCTCCCACAGTCCAAAAATGTGCAGGCTAGGTGGATTAGCCATGCTAAATTGCCTGTAGATTTAAGGGGTGTGTGGGTTATAGGGGGATGGGTCTGTTTGGGATATATCAAGGGGCGGCGTGGACTTGTTGGGCCGAAGGGCCTGTTTCCTCACTGTAGGGAATCAAATCAAATCATATCAAAAAAAATTGCTATCTATAGTTGCTCCATCTTTATATAAATGGGAATGAATAAGTGATTCCACTGTGATGTGTGAACAATCTACGATAGGAAAGTGGAACAATTAAATCATTATAGAGTCAAATCCTGGAATATTATTTCATAGTACTTTGAAAGATCTTAATGATACCATTATCAGGAAATTCCTCGACACTCCAAAAGATTGTGTTCTTGGGTCCCACTCAAATCTTAAGAATGTAATTTTGAATGGCACTTTGTTTTTGATATGGAAAACAGCCATCCTCAGAGGAACACTAGAACAGGAGGAAGCCATTTTATGCCTTTAGTCTATTCCACCATTCAATGTGATTATGGCTGGCCAATCTTCATATACCAGCCATTGCATCACACTCCTTAATACTTATTGGCTGACATGTTAAACTAAGGCCTCATCTATTCTTTCAAAAGATCCCACGACATAATTCAAAGATCAACAAAATCTCTGGCCAATATTTCTCATTAGACCAAAATCAGATGGTCCGATCACTTACTTGCTTCTGTGGTGTCAGTCTCTGAAAGTCATATATAGATTGAAATTTTTCATATGTTATACATTTTTGAAATAAATTGATCAGCACTAAATTAAATCCTCACTTGGAAAATTATGCATTAAATGAATCGTGTCAACTACAGAAGATCATAAAGTAGCAGGAAATAGCTCCCTGCTAGGTGATAGGAAAATACATCATAAAATAGTTGAGTAACCGTAGCAACTATAAGTAGTTTTGTTGCAATGTGCCAGAGGACACCTGACACAACTTCCGGAGAAGTTAGTTAACAAGGAACAGAAGTGCCACGTATATCCTCGGTTTCTGTCTTTCCCAGCTCACTGCGAGCGCTAGAGATTGTACTTTACAGAGTGTATTTGCACAATAATTTGAAATGGCACTTGGAAGGCTTTGTTCACATTTATTGTGCTGCAAATGTGATTGTTGACCCTTGAACCAAACAAGAGAGCAGAGTTTACTGTCAGTGGCTAGGTAATTTTAACTCATTAGTGGAGCCACACTTAAAAAGAGAAAAAAAATAGAAAAGGTGTGGTCACAAATATTCATTTTTTTGCAGACTTTTAAACAATTTTTCATGGAATGTGAGCGTTGCTACCTGGGCCAACATTTATTTCCACCTGAGATCTGAGTTATTTCATTGAACTTGTTAATCTGTTATTTGTTTCCTAAATTCAAGAACTTGAAGAAAGGCGCAATACCTCACAAACTTCACATGTGCCAAATGACTCCTGTTACTGATTAATATAAAAGAAAACTGCTTCCTTCTCAGAACTTGATTTTAAGCCAGGTCTTCAGAAAATGAATGAAAGTTTATGTGTCAGCTTTAACCATCATCCTTATATTTTCAATGATTCCTCAGGACATATTGCAAACTGTCCTTCCTCCCCTTAATTTGTTATGGTTCATCATTTATCAAATCCTGAAATTAATTTTGCCTTTATTAAGCACTGAGATGCAGGGAATAACTTAGCAAGCAAAGGGCAAATTTACCATCTTATGATTGCATAAAAGAACCTAAGATAATTTGCATCAGCCAACAAGCAATGCTAGGTTTCTGCTCATCGAGGGAGCATGAAAATGTCATGTATGTTTTTTTTGTATGGACAGGTGATGAGCGGCTGCCACGCTGAACGTTGCTGACATCATCCTCTGTAACCATCGATAGAAAGCATTGTACAGAATTACAGCATCCTGGTGTTTTTAGAAGAGTCTCCTACAGTTAACAAGACATTGTTTATTGTATGCTATCAGCTAGTTGCAGGTTACTTTAATATGATGGAAGTTGCTACAATGATTTTGAGGAAGACCAGTTGTCAAGATCCTAAGTTTCTCCACCCATAGTGCATACGACATCATCTTAGTGGTACTACTAATAACATGCCTCAGTCTTGATCTTTCACATCCATGTACAACACAAATGAGGTACAAACGCAGATCTACAGAAAATCAGAATCATGTGCATCAAAAATATAAATATACGTACATTTAACTGATAGCTTACGATAATGAAAAAAATTCTTTTTGTGTTTTATTGACTGCTGAAAAGCAAATTCAAGTTTTTATCTTTTTGTTTAAGGGGAATTGCTAGATAATTAGTCATCTGCGACTTGAATTCAATTTTTCCAAATACTTATTACTTAATTTTGGATTTATTTTTGCCTACCTCTGAATTGTATTCTATTCTAAAATATCCCTCTATCAGCATTTAATTATGCAAAAATTTCTAGAAGTATAAGAAGGTCATTGAAGACTTTTTTAGGTTAACTGACAATTAAATCCAATATGAACCCTGATGCTGGTCGGGTTATATTAGGTGGTACAAAGAGGAAAAAGGAACATTACGTCCAGGAAGGACAATTCTAGGGATGGGAAAGTGCTTGAATTAGCAGGAAGTGACTGTTCTGTAAAGGACTGTGTTAGAGCCTCAACTATTCATTGACTTTATTAACAAATTAGGAATGCAAAGCTACATATGTAGAATTGTTAATGATATAAAAATACAACAGATTATCACCAGTATAAATAGAAAAATTGGGCTTATTTCTCATACTGTCTGAGTTTCTCCTTCCAATTCTACTTTCTCTCCCATCACGCCATGACCCACTGACCAGCCTTTAACTATAAGTTTTATGCCATGTGTATCATGACTCATCTTCATTTTGGTTTGGCTTTCTTTTACTTTGTGATTGATAGCAAACTTAAACAGACTAAACTTCATCCTAGGAATATGTTAAAACAGAAGCACTAAAGGTGAGAAATCTACTTCAGAACGTGGGTTTCCACACTGCAGAGCAGAAATTTTTCAGCTTGTGTTGAACAGAAGTCTAGAAACTACTGCCTCACCTGTCACCTTAAAAATACTTTTGCAAAGGCCTCTTTGCACCGTGTACACTTCTTTTGCAGCACTATCTGACTCTGAGTCATCTGGTGGCATTAATATGTTTTTGACTCCATCCTCACTCAGAATTTATTTCAAACTCTTCTAACATTAAGTGTGGACCATTATCTACCACTTGCGCCTCAAATTGCAAATCAGTTTCTCAAAACCTCAATATTTGGCATTTGGAATTTCTCATCATCATACTTTTTAAGTCAGTCATTCATGATTTAATTGACAACATTACCAAGTGTCGTACCCTTGTGATTTTCTTCACTAACTTTTCTAGCAGATGCTGACATATTACCAGCATATATAAATAACTTACAGATTCCCGAATACAATGTGCTCACAAAGCAATCTTCTAAATTGCTCAAATTTGCTCAAAGATGAGCTACAATGTTCTTCAGACCTCAATTGCTCAAACAAAATGTAAAAAACAATTTTGCCCAATACTGTCATCATCTTTCTATTGTTTATTACACTCATTAATCATAATATGTAAGGATATTAGTGAGAAAGGACTTGACCTCAAATGATCAAGAAGTAGAATCAGTACAGGTGGAAACTGGGATATCAAGAGTCAGAAAGTTTATATGCACCCTAAAACAGGTTATATACAGATAAAGTAAAAACCTTGTGTAATAGTCAATGTAATAATTGTGGGGCTCTTCAATCTTCATTTAGACCGGAATAATCAAATTGGCAAAGTAGTCCAGTAACAAGGTGTCGAACTGGATGAACACAGCAGGCCAAGCAGCATCAGAGGAGCAATGTCTACATTCAGAACAACCTGCCTACTGAACCAGATCATCCCCAATGGACTACAGTCCACATTCAGGCCTTCCCAATTTGGCCCTAACCGTGATAATGTCTACATTCAGAATATTGAGCTTTCCTGCTCCTCTGGTGCTGCTTGGCCTGCTGTGTTCATCCAGCTCTACACCTTGTTATCTCAGATTCTCCAACATCTGCAGTTCCTACTATCTCTGAAAGTAGTCCAGGAGTTGAGTTTGTAGAATGCTTTGTTGTGACAGTTTCCTGGAGTAATATGTTGTGCATTAAAGTGATTAATTCCAAATACAAACAAGAGGCTTAAATTTAAACAAAGCCAGTTACCTAGGTATGAAGGGAAAATTGGCTAAGGTTGACTGGATAAACAGTAAAGATATAGCATAAATGAACAATGGGTAATATTTAAAGCAAAAAAAAAATGTTTTCAACTCAGCCCTGGATGGAAGCTTCATCCACTACTATTCCACTCACTTTGTTGCATCCTTTCTGAACAGTATTAATTACATTAACATCTATTGTAATTCTCCCAAATTGTAGCACCTGACCATAAGAAGCCTTAAGCTAGAGATTTCATGTCTATTTTCAAGAAATTTCCAGGCTTACAGGTAGTCTCAGAATTCCATTGTTGATAAGAAGTCTTCTTTGCAGCTTTCATCTTTTCCTTACCTTAAAGCCTCCCTCTTCTAAACCTCCTTGAAGCCTGACCCTCTTTATTCCTGAAGTGCAGCCTCCTTCTTCCCCAGTTCTCACAACTATCTCTTTCCTTGCAGCTGCCTCCTTCCCCTCCTTTCTGTAGTTGCCCAGTAACCACCTGACCGCTTTCTCTTTATTCCTGGTTGCTTGTGGCATTCTGCTTTTAATACTACCTTGCAGACACCTCCATCGTCCCCTTCCTTCACCCTTGCAGACTCCTGTTTTGTCTTACCCCACTCCAACCCCGATGTCTCACAGCAGGTAGAATCCCCAGATCCAGCTAATAGTAAACCTCACAGCACAATTGACAACCCCTGGGTTTGAGACTTGAACTTTGCCAGCTCAAAGTCCAAAGGGTATATAATTACATCATTCCCCTGCAACCTTGATCAATGCAGGTCACCTTACATTTGAGATTAGAATGAGAATCAGAAGCTAGTGAGTACGTCAAGACAAGTCTGAATAGCTTACTGAGGTTGTGACAGCTGGGGTCATTGAGGTTAATGTGGGACTCAAGCAGCGGCTCTGAGCATGTACACATTTCCTTCTCAGTTTAAAAACTGCAGCATTGCATTTCCCTCAATATTCTTGTCAGTCTGACTAATTTATGCATACATTATGGTATCATCTCCATATCGCAGGCTGTCTTTAAATTGCTAATCTCTGTAAAACAATCATTTTGAAAAAGTACCATTTACATGTCTAGAAATCAAATAAATACAGACAAGAGGAACTCCCTGTAATTTGTGATATTGTCAAATCATTAAAAAAAACTTGCACGCTCCTCACTGACAAGCACATTCTAAATATTATACTTTATTCTGTATTTGTTGATTGTCCTGCACAATTTAACATGGGAAAACATCCTCGCAGTTTCCTCAAGAGTTTATATGTTTCAAAAAATTTCACTGGATACAGGCCCAAGCAATGCAACAGTTTTCGATAAGATCACCCCTCCATTTCAGGTTCAACAGACTTACTCTGAAATGCTCTTCATATAGTTATATTCTTTCTTAAATAAGCAGACCAAAACTGTACACAATACTCCAGATGTGGTATAATTCGGGTCCTGTACAAATGCAGCAACATTTCTCTTTAAAATAACAAGGTGTAGAGCTGGATGAACACAGCAGGCCAAGCAGCAACAGCAGCAGAGGAGGAGGAAGGCTGATGTTTCGGGCCTAGACCCTTCTTTTTTCTGAAGAAGGGTCTGAGCCTGAAACGTCAGACTTTCTGCTCCTCTGATGCTGCTTGGCCTGCTGTGTTCATCCAGTTCTACATTTGTTATTTCAGATTCTCCAGCATCTACAGTTCCTACTATCTCTGAAACATTTCTCTTTAAGTTGATTCCTCTTGCAATAAAGGCCAATGTTCTATTTGCCCTTCTAACCAATTACTGCACCTGCAGGCCAACTTTTATGATTATGGACAGACAAATTCTTCTGTACCTCAGAGTTCTGCAGTGTCTCTCCATTTATACACTCCGCAGCTTTACTACTCATCCTCTCAAAGTGACGAGTCTACATTTCCCACATTATATTCCTCTGTAAGATTATTCCTTCACTTAACCTTCCAAAACACTTCTGCAACCTTTCTCTGTTCTCTGAAAACTTAACATTTTATTTGCATTGAAATGCAATCGTGTATAAATGTTTGTTCTATTTGTTATAGACATGGGGCATCTATGATGAAGCATGCATCTTGGAGACAGGAATTGTAAGTTTCACTTCAATAAAGTCCTCATGTTCAACATACTGCTGTGCCGAAAACGTGATATTGGAAGTGGTGAGTGTCCAGAGCTGAAATAAAACAAAAGCACAGCTGTAGGGCTGTGAGATGTGACTGAAAGAGAAATAAAATTGAAAATCACGGTGAAAATACCGTTTTCGACAAAATTAATGCAGCATTTCCCACAGTAGCTCCGGTTCGCATTATTGGGGAAACAAGGCAGAACTGCCCACTCCACCAACTCATTATATCATTTTGGAGTTAACGGCTATTCTGTACACTATCCACTATGCAGCCAATTTTTGTGCATATTTCCCAATTCTTTCATGAATAATGGCAAAATCATGCATATAGCAACAGTTATAGAACCAAAGAACCATTGAAATAATATAGCACAAAAGGGGGCATTTGGCCCATCTTGTCCATGCTGATCCAAAAACACCCAGATGCCCTCTCTAATCTCATCTTCTTGCACACAGCCCATAGCCCTGCAGATCCATATACATTTTAAAAGGGTTTTGGTCTCTGCCTCCATCACCAACTCAGGTAGCAAATTCCAGACATCCACTGCCCTCTGCATAAAAAGATTTTCCTCACATCCTCTCTAATCCTTCTGCCACTTAGCTTGAATCCAAGACCCCTGCTTTTTGAAACTTACTGCCAAGAGAAGCTGATCCCTCCTGTCTACACTATCTCTATCACTCACCATTTTGAATACCTCAAACATATCACCCCTCATCTTTCTCCATTCCAAGGAAAACGACTCTAACGTCTCCAGTCTGTCCTCATAGCTACAATTCTGCAGCCCTGGTCCTCATAGCTACAATTCTGCAGCCCTGACAATATTCTAATAAATCGTCTCTGTACTCTCTCCAAAGCAATTACATCCTTTCTGTAATGTGGTGACCAGAACTGTACACAATAGTCCAGTTGAGGCTTCACCAGTGTCATATGCAATTTCATCATAACATCTCTATTTTTGTATTCTATATCACTGCCAATGAAGAACAGCATTCCAAATGCATTCCTTACAAGCTTATCTGCCTTAAGGGACCTGTGTAATTGCATGCCAAGATCTCTCACTTCATCTGCCCCTCTCAGTTTTTTCTCATTTATTGTGCATTTCCTTTTACTGTTTGACCTCCCTAGATGCATTACCTGACACTTAACAGAACTGAACTCCATATGCTACTTTCCTGCCCACTCCACCAACTCATTATATCATTTTGGAGTTTACGGCTATTCTGTACACTATCCACTATGCAGCCAATTTTTGTGCATATTTTCAAATTCTGCACCCCGCCCCCACCATGTTCAAGTCCAATTTACTATTGTATAAAAGAAACAGAAAAAGTCCAACACTGAGTACTGTAGAACACCACTTCAAACAACTTCCAATCACAAGTGCAGCCATCAACTATTACCTGTTTCCTGTTATTAAGCTAACTTTGGATCCAGTTCAACTTATTACCCTGTCATGCCAAATGCCTTACTAAAATCCATGTAGACAACATCCGAATTTATAAGGCATGACCTTCCCTTAACAAAGCCATGGTGATTATGTGTCTAGTCCATGCCTTTCTAAGTGACAGTTTATCCCATCTCTCAGGATTGATTTGTTGAGAAAAGCAGAACAAGTGCAGGTTGCTACACTTTGATTAGTGTTTTGTGGAGACTTTCAAAATATAGTGTGCCCTAAATCCCACTGAAGAATAGAAAAACGCATGATGGAAATTTTAAAAGAATTGACAGCAAACTTAGGACCCCAAGTGAAGATTAAATTAAACATTACATATTCAATACTAGAGAACGATGTAAACAAAAGCCCATTTATTAATATGTAATGTCATTAACTCAGCTCACAGAAACCTGTCAATTTACACAATTGGAGGATGTACTAATCAGAGACAGGATTGTTCTTGGAATAAGGGATCCAAAAGTGAAATTACTCCTACTGTGAGATGACAGATTTGCTCTTAGGAGGGGGATTGACCTGTGCAGAAGTGCCAAGGTTGTGAATCAACAGGGGTACATTCTTAGCAGATGGCACAGCAATCTTTGCAATTCTTGCATTATGCCGAATATAGGCTCAAGGGGCAGAACAAACACAGACAAGAATCAGGATGGAAATTTTGTGGAAAGCATCATTCAAAAGAGAAGAAAACATATGCAGTGTGGGAAAATACATGTTCTTACTGCAGAAAGCAGAATCATTTTGCACACAGGTACATGGCTAAGAAGAAGTAGAGCAAGCAGCTATAGATGGCTGCTGTAAAGATAACCACTAAAGACAAACTGATGAATCATTATACATCATTAAAAAAGGTTGATTCAGTCAAGTTGGTAGGTGTGACTTGGTTTGTGACTGTTGGCATGAGAACTGCAAAAGGAGAACATTAAGTCAACATAAAATTTCAAATAACACTGCTGCATTATGCAAGAACATGACCTTCACAGATCTGTGCAAAGTGGTTCAATATGGTAATCTGAAAATAAAGCTATCTAAAGTGATTTAAGGTGAGATGATAACACCATAGTCATGTCGAGATTATAGATTACTCTGCGAGCCCATTGCAATAATATGAACAAGAATTTGGATTTCCAGATTGTAGAAAGTAAGCAAATGCAACTTGATTAGAGGTTTAGATTGGATTCAATATGAAAGCTTTTCATTCAGTGGGTTGCCGGTGCTGAAATTCATGAAAAAGTGAAAGAAACTGAAACTCGCACAACATTAAAAATACTTGCATGGGCACTTGAAGAGTCAAAGCTTAAAAGGTAGAAGATGAACAACTGGAAAGGCTGGCTAGGCTGAGTGACTATTTGTGAGCCAGCACAGGTATAGTTGATTCCTCCTTTGCTGTTAATTATATTGGGCCTATAGGATTCTATGAACATCTATGGATACTGCTGTTGTGTACCTCAGGCACCTTTGTTAATGCTTAAGTACATTTTTCCTGGATTCTAGGAAAGGGTTGTCATGGCAGCAATTATTTTGCCATGCTGCACTTTTAATGGTACAGGAATATCATAGAATTCTTATGTTCTTCTTTCAAGGGACCCATAAATCTTGTTATTATATCTTCAAAAATAATTTAAATTGGTATTAATGTTTTTGAGACCTGAATGAATAAAATGAAGAAAATCCTTTTATTTATTTGATGCTTCCTGACTGTCACAAACATTGCATAGCTCAACCCTTCATATATGACTAAATACTTTTTAAATGCAGCTATGGTTGGTATGGGAGTCAAACACAATAATTCTTTTGCTTAAAACAATGTTCTGCAATCAGAAATGAGTTTCACATGCAGTTAATCTATTTTTATGATTATTTTGGTTGAAGGGAGATGCTTAGGAATTCACCATTAAGTGTGATAGGTTATTTTACATCCATTTGAAGCACCGCATCAAAAAGGAGGAAGAAAACATAGGGTTATAGACCGGTGAGCCTGAAATCAGCAGAAGGAAAAATGCTTGGGTCCCTAACTAAAGGTTTAATAAGAGGGCTAAATATGGATGGTGTGAGTTGCTCTTTGGAGGGTTGGTGCAGATTCAATGGTGAATGGCTTTTACTGTACTGTAGGGCTTCTACAGTGACCACATCTGTAGCAAGAGCTGGTTGCTTGAGCTGGAGTCTGAACTTTGAATACTGTGGCACTTCAGGGGAGGGGATCTCTGGTAAGGGAAAAAAAATCCTCTCCACATAAAGATAACAAAGTGTGAAGCTGGATGAACACAGCAGGCCAAGCAGCATCTCAGGAGCACAAAAGCTGACATTTCGGGCCTAGACCCTTCATCAGAGAGGGGTATTCGGAGAGTGCTCTGGAATAAATAGGGAGAGAGGATGAGGCGGACCGAAGATGGAGAGAAAAGAAGATAGGTGGAGAGGGGAGTATAGGTGGGGAGGTAGGGAGTGGATAGGTCAGTCCAGGGAGGACAGACAGGTCAAGCAGGCGTGATCAGGTAATATGTAGGAAATGGAGGTGTGGCTTGAGGTGGGAGGAAGGAATGGGTGAGAGGAAGAACAGGTTAGGGAAGTGGAGACAGGCTGGGCTGGTTTTGTGATGCGGTGGGGGGAGGGGAAGAACTGGGCTGGTTTTGGGATGCAGTGCAGGAAGAACAAAGAACAAAGAAACCTACAACACAGGAACAGGCCCTTCGGCCCTCCAAGCCTGTGCCGATCAAGGGGAGATATATAAGCCACATAAGCCTTGTCAAGTTCCCTCAGGCTCTTATATATTTCAATCAAGTCACATCTTAGTCTTGTGAACTCCAGTAGGTCCATGCCTAAGTTGTACTACCTTTCCTCATAAGACAGTTTCTGCATTTTAGGCATGAGTCAAATAAAGCTTTTTTGACTGCTTGCAATGCATTTCAATCCCTTCTTAAATAAGCAGACCAATAATGTACACAGTATTCCAAATGTTACACATTCAATTCACCTTAAAACAAACAAATAAATTTTATATTTTTTTCCTAATTACTTACTGTACTTTTTTGCCGTTTAAGACTTATCCATTAGGACACACGGATCCTTCTATAATCTCTCATCATTTAGATAATATGTTTTTTTTAACCTTCCTACAAAGAGGACAAATTTACATTTTATCGCATTATGCATTTGTCAGATCTTTCGCTACTCATTTAACCTATCTATACTCCTCTGTAGATTCTTTATTTCTTCTTTATAACTTATTTTTCTACTTAACTTTGTGTTATTAGCAAATATAGGAACCATACCTTTGATCTGTTCATCCAAGTCATTTACAGAATTTGCAAAATTTTGATGCCCCAGCACTGATCCATGTGGCTCATTTCTGAAGAACGGTCTAGGCCTGAAGTGTCAGCTTTCCTGCCCCTCTGATGCTGCTTGGCCTGCTGTGTTCATCCAGCTGTACACCTTGTTGTCTCAGATTCTCCAGCATCTGCAGTTCCTACTATCTCTGGCTCATTATATTCTCACCAATCAGAAAAAGACCTATTGATGCCTGCTCTGAGTTCCCTATAAGTGACTTTGCAGGGTCAAAAAGGCAGGATGTGCCTTCGTTGTTTCTGATGAAAATATAAATTTTCTTCAGCAGTTTGATTAAAAAAGTGTTTTAAAAAAGGCCATTTTTGGGCACCAGCCATTGCAAGTCAACTATATTGCTGTGGGTCTGGAGAAATATATGGGCCAGACCAAGTAAGGACAACGGATTATTTTCCCTGAAACATATTAATGATTCATGTAGGTACTTATGACAATCCAGTCATTTTATAATTACTACTGGGACTAATTTTTTAAACATTATATTCATTGATTTTAAATCCAGCTGACTACTAGGGTGTGATCTGAACCTATGTCAACACAAAAAGCATGAGAGAAATTAAGCTGGAGGATCACTTAACTTGCTACTGTTCAACTGGCATTTCTTTGTTAACGTTTCCTCATAGGTTTTCCTCTGCATTTCTGGCTTCTAATTGTCCACTATTGGCAACCGAAAGTTCACAGCTGGCACAAGGCCTGATTATCAGTTACAGTTCAACAGCAGGTCAGGGAAGCTTTTTATTTCCATGTAAATGAGTCAAGATATCAGATGTCTCACCACTCGGGTGCACAGATCATACTTTGTAACTTCTGTGCGTCCAAAAATGAGTGTTTGAATTTATGCCACTGTGTTCTTACAGCCCCTGTATTTAGCAGATCTGGATTACAAATCTGTCTTTCCTCAGACTGTAATTGCAACAATCCTTATTAATATGGAGATAATGGGAACTGCAGATGCTGGAGATTCCAAGATAATAAAATGTGAGGCTGGATGAACACAGCAGGCCAAGCAGCATCTCAGGAGCACTGAGATGCTGCTTGGCCTGCTGTGTTCATCCAGCCTCACATTTTATTATCTTATTAATATGGATCCTTGTCTCCCCACTGTTATTTGAAGTATTTAGTTATTATTTAATTGTAGATTATAGCTGAAAATAGAATTATCGTTTTTCCTTTTCATTGGCTAGGCTACTGTGTGGGAGGTACAAACTTCATGTTAATTTGTTTACAATGCTTTATTAAGATGTTATCCTTTCTGTTTTGTTTTATTTGACTGTCTTGATTAATTTTTAAAGGTATATCTTGGATTTTGAACAGAAAAATACATGTTTGACAATGGGAAGACAGTGACCATAAGAAGCATAATTTCTGGATGACCCTTTTTTTTAAGCCTATTATTGTTCTACAGTATGGGCATCAGCTTTTAATCTAGATTTCTCAATTAATTATTGCTCCAAACCAGTTCCTCAGACAATTCCATCAACATTTTTTGAAAGCCATGAACAAATAATAAGGATATTGAATCTAATTACCTCTTACAGCAGCTCTGTGTGCGTACCTACACTGCACTGAAACTACATTCTCAAGGTCATTTAGGGTGGGCAAAAAATGCTGGCCAGTTAGTGGCTCATGTCTTGTGAAAGAATAAATTTTTAAAAATGTCTTTCATTTCAAGCCACTTCTATGCACACTTTTTGCACTTGTGATGGATGGCCATGTGCTGTCTTGACTGAAAGCACTTTTATGTAATATCTGTAGTGCTAGCAGAAGAAGCTAGGTTTTCGTCTGTTACCTGTAAACCTTTTCTCTTCTATCCAATGACTTTGTGTGTCCACCGTGGGCGTGTAGTTGTATGATTCTGCATTAGTAATGCAAGCACAACCAGTGAATCCTACACTTTTGTTCTCTGTGAGTACCTACGTGGTATGTTGCACTTTAGGAAATTAAATTATTGAAGCTAGGAATAGCTTTTGCCTTGGCATTAAGGATATTTATCCAAAGGAGCCTGAAGAAGAGGTCAGAATGAACAGAGCTGCAGTTAGGGGAATGGAGAAGATTTTTCCTAAGCTGAGATAAAAAGTGAAGGAATAAATTGAAAATTATGACAAGATAAATGTTACATACAATGCACACTACACAATATGCCTATTTACACAGTAAATCCCAATCCTAACAAAATTCAGAAATGTATTTTAAATGTTGTTCTGCTGAAACTTTATGAAACCGTTTATAAATATAAAAACAACTTTAAATATTTGAAATGAAAGCCAATAGTGATACCATCCCTGCCACATATATTCTTCAGTAAATGGGACAGACTAGAGATGATGTGTTCGGGGAAATAAAAGCACATTGCAGAACAGGGAGAATGGTCTACGTGGTTAAGGGCATGCCAGTTCACTATGCCATTGGAGCTGTTGCTCAGGATGAAAGTTCCTGCCATCATCTTCTTTAAGTTTAGGAAACTACATGGCCTGTTTATCTATTATGGTTGAGGAAAGCCACTTTCTGGTCTAACTAGAAGAGTTTCTTGTAGTTAACAAGATATAGTTGATTGCATGTTAGTAACTAATTACATGTTACATTTACAAGATAGACATTGTTACAGAGTTTTTGAGTGTTAACCAATTGTTTACTTTTACTTTTTTGAAATCCTGACCTGTTCTACTCACACAAACATGTGACATCATTGTAGTGGGTACATGCACAGCATTCCTCAGTATTAACCCTTTCGGACCCTTTCAGAACTATTGAAATCCCAAGCTTCTCTCCTCATTATTAATATTGTACATTTAAAAGTATAATTACATTTACAACTTACACATCTCCACCTAAGTCTCTAACTTAACAAATTCAGACAATCTGCCATTTACATTATTCTCCCAAATTCTCTTTGGACTTGGAAGACTGATAGCTTACCGAGTGGAAAACCATGGCATTTGAATCTTTTCCTGACAGATTGAGGTGTGTAGGTTCTTTTAAACTAGAGAACTTTTAATCTTTTGTATTTCCTTCATGAGAGATAGCTTCCCTGCTAAAACAGGCAGCATCTTCCTTGTTCTACCTTGAAACGTTGGACTTGGGTCACCCTTTCTCAGTGGTGGTTTCCATGAAGATGCACCACATTTTCAATCTGTGCCAGCAGATTTTTATTCATGCGGAAGCTTGTAAACTTCTTGCTTCAAACACTTACGGTTTGGATGCTCTCATTTGTCTTCAATGATTGAATTATTTAAAAGCCACACAATCTAGTTTGTTAGATAATAAAATGTGAGGCTGGATGAACACAGCAGGCCCAGCAGCATCTCAGGAGCAAGGGTCTAGGCCCAAAACATCAGCTTTTGTGCTCCTGAGATGCTGCTGGGCCTGCTGTGTTCATCCAGCCTCACATTTTATTATCTTGGATTCTCCAGCATCTGCAGTTCCCATTATCACTGATACAATCTAGTTTGTTATTTAATTCTTTCATGGGATGTGGGCATCACTGACTAGGTCAGCATTTATTGAAGATGATGGTTCACCTCCTTTTTGAATGGCTGCAGTCTATAGTGATAAAGAAAAACCAACAAAGCTGTTTAAAAGGGAGTTCCTGAATTTTGACCGAGTGACGATTCCAAGGAAGGATGCTGTGTGATTTGGAAGTGAATTTGCAGATGGTGGTTTTCCCATGCAGGTTCTACCCTAGAGGTTGTAAGTTTGGAAAGGGTTGTCAAAAGAGTCTTGATGAAATACCGTCATGCATCTTATTGATGCTGCTATTGTGTATCAATTGTGCCGGGTGTGATTTTTTTAAAGTTAAAAACGAGATGAAAGCAACATCATCTAGGTCTTATATTTCTGACATTTTATTGCTATTTAAAAAGCCATGACTAACTATTCATGGTTATAAATTGCTAGAGCTACCAGGAGGCAAGGTGACAAATAACAAGTGTTGTCTGCAATACCGACTGCTTTATGTACACTTGAGGACTAAAGAAGGACATATGCAGGTGGATCTCCTGTGTATGTCTAAAATTTGATCTAGCACTATGCAATATCAAACTGATCAATTGACAAAGGTAACACAAGGTTTACTTTGCTTATGAAGATGAGACCACAAATTTGTATATTATTCACCAAAGATTACTAATATGATACAAGATGACCCTAAGCTACATAACAGTTAGAATACATAACTACTGATGACAAATGAGATAACATCACATGGAACTGGGACCTAAGGGGAGAAGTTTCTAATAGGATGCACTACGATAGTTTCCAGCACTCATGTATCAAAAGCATCCAGAACTTTCGTTGTGTTATTTTATATATGGTGGCAACAGTCTGTGAACCAAATTTTGATGATATTACCTTAGATAAACATCAGAAAATGAAAAGCTATTGATCCAACTGAGCACACTTAAGAAAATGTGACAACGTAATTGAAACCATTAGTTCTTACTGGGTCTCATGCCAACTGATTAGAGGCGCATAGAGTGGTGTAGGAAGTCTTACCTCTTCCTGAGCCACAGCATGACGACACTACATAGTGTTTTGACCAAACCATGCTCTGTATCAATTCAAATTGCTACTTCAATCGAAGTCACCCTAGTTCTGGTTCAGTGCAGAAGCCAGAGGATCAATTCAGTGCTGTAATACCACTTGGATCAAGAAGGGAATTGACGCAAATACCACCAAATATGAAAATGTAATTAAAGGGTTTGATTTTTTTTAGTTTGTGGCACAACTCTTTAATAGACCAGGCAAAATTCAAGTAGTGCAGCCAGGAGCCGGGGATAATAGTGACTCTTTTATTAATGATACATTTATCTCACCGATATTTGCCAATTTGGAACATTTACAACTAAGATCAGAGAGATGCAGCACAATAGGGCACTCCAAAGTGGTACTTACTTTGGTCAAATTAGTCTAGTTTGTCAGACAAACTGAACTTTGCAAGCAAAGTGAGTTGTTTATCAGAGGAGACAGGGAGGCTTCCTGGGCAAGGCTACTGATTCTGATTCAGCAATCAGAATGACCCTGCAATCCATTTGATACTCCTTTGAGCAAATATTGACCAAAGTGCATTGAGGCATTATGATAGGAAAACACATCACTGCTGCCAAGCTTATGCAGCCATTAATATTAAGTACCATATATTTACTATAAGGACCATTTCAGGATAGTTGGCTGAAGCAGAAGATTTCAATCTGTAGAACAAAACTTTAAAATCAGATTACTCTAACGTGAAATTGTCCAAGAGATAGATGAGAAACAGATGTATTCCTAGGAGAAGCAGTAGTCCTAAGAGGAGTTAGCAGGAGCAGAGCAGGAATACAAATAAACTGAATACAGGTACAAGAGTAACCGTTTCTCCTGAGACCACACCAAGACTGACGCCTGAATTTCCCAAATGTTTACCATTCAATGTTATTTCACCAAGGGTGTCTGTGCAGATGTCTGGTACATTTTGAAGTAGTGAGGAGGAGGATACCGATACTCTGCGCATTATTTCTCAGCAGCATTTTTTTTTTAATTAGATGTTTATGAGATGTGAATCTTCTTTATTCACCAGTGTGATTTTCATACGGTGTGAGGTGGTTGAACTAAACCATTCCCTGTAAGGAAACTAATATGCACAATGTAATGTGGCTGCACTGACTTATATAGTGTGAGGCCACTCAACTCGTCCATACAATAGGCAGTATCTAGTAGAGGTGAAATGAATCTTGCCTGCTGCATGGAGAGCTGGTGAGAAACTGATGTCACCTTTTTTGGGAAGGCCTGCTGCATTTTGTGCCAGTCAGGCACTTAACTTGGCTGCAGCAGACCATCCCTGATATTTAGTGCCCTGGTGGTAGGCCAGAGAGCCCACCTGCTGCAAGCTCCCAGCCAAATCTGAAGCTGCCAGTTCTTCTTTGCTTGTAAGGGAGGTAGTAACTGCTGCTGTTACTACATTCATCTGAAGCATCATACCAGAAACAATTCAGGCATAGGTAATTGATGGAGGGAAGGATGTCTCGGAGAGGGGCTGAGTAGTGATGGGTATTGATGGTTTGCAGTTGGTCCACTTTCCTAATATTAAATCTCTTGACCAGGAACTGAGTTTCTTTGAACAAAAGAACCCCCTCTCTCTCACCCACAACATGACTCCATAATCAATCCCTACAGGTTTTGCTTCTCACATAGCAAGTACCCTTTCTGTTAGTGGGTGAATGCCTGCAGTGGTGGGATGAAACTCTTAAGCCTCAGAACTAATTGTAGTAGTGGGTGAGCAGAGGGTCCCCACCAGCCACTCTGCATCACATTAATGTCACTTTTCCACTAAACACACCATAGGGCTCACGTGAAAGGATTTGAAATTCCAACCAGAGAGAGGCAGGTGAAATATGAAAAGGCTCAACTAAGCTGCATAGTTAAAGCTGAAATTAGGTTAATTGGTTATGTTGATTCAGCTTTCCCTCTGCATTTACCTGCAACATGTATATGCAGCATTAACATTGTTGCATCTTCTAAATCATTTAGTAATGAAGATAGATAAAAAAAGTTTGTTGGAAAATAGAAATGAGCAAAACACCCTACTTCACTAACAAAATAGGTGTCAAATAATGTATTTGAAAAACTAAGCTTGTCTCCTTTTCTGCGGTTTCAAAATCTGTATTATGCCTTCAAATTATTCACAAATTCATTTCATTTAACTGAGACTCTACTGCCTGACCACTGTGTTAAATCAATGGTCCTGTCTTGTTAGTCTGAGAACAGGTCGGAAGCACCTGCTGCACAGCCAAGTGGGGACATAGAGGGAGAGAGGACTGAGAAAGACGTAATTTGCATTGAGCCATCTGCTTATAGGTTTGAGAAAAATTTAATTGATGCATCTGTTGACTCCTGCCTGTCATAGCTAATGTGGTTTCCAGTCTCTCCATTATATTTAAAAGAATTGCAATCATATTGCAATTAAATCATAACACAGAATATTAAATTCAGTGTACAGTTCATATCTTTGATATTCATTATCATTGCATGGCATTGGTACATGTCTTGAATACACATTTTTTGGCTCATTGTCTGCTAATGCTTCATCCATGCTGCTTTCTTGGTTTTTTTTTTCAGTTAATGTCTTGCCCTGTTACGGCAAGGTGAAGAAGCAGGTTCCAACTCTATTTCAATTAAATTGAACCTGTTCACTAATCCCCATGCATTATCTGCCATTATTTGAATAATGAGTTATTTAGGAATTAGGAACTAAGTTTTATTGTCATGTGCACTCAAGTACAGGGATACAGGAGTTCAGTGAAAAATATATAAAGTCACCACTCCTAGTGCCGTCTTAGGCACAAAGTACCTGGGTACAAAATCTTAGATACACATAGAAAAATTAAAGAAATAAAGTAAAAGTACAACATTACAGTTCCTCTCAGTATAAAGTAGTAAATAGACAAATAAAGTTAAATTCAAAATTACAGCCCTTCTTTAGATACGGACCTGCAGTCACTCAATGCTGGGTTTTCCCCACAGGGTTCTGCACTCTCTCACAAGGCTCAATCTCTACCCTGCGCTGGGCTCTGTCTCTTTCCCACCGTGGAGATTCCCATGTTGATTGACATCTGGGCTTACCAGCTGTCTCCGTATTTGCAGCACACTGTGGCAGTTTGCTCACATATTTGCTGTTTTCTTGAGTAGGGGCATGCTTCTGTGGATTGCTTGGTCTTGACCTCTCCTCCCTGCTTTTTTTTTGGTAGCTGGCTTCCTCTGCATTTCCCATTTTGTATTTGGTCCTGTGACATTTCAGCGTCACATCTCACAGTAAGTGTTGTCACAGTCCGTCAGGAATATTCCTTCTAATGAACAATGAACGTCTCAATGGGTAATTAGCATTTTTGCTGATGTACAGGCTAGACTAAAATTTGGTAAGATGTTACAACTCTATGAGCCACATAAACTTGTGTAAAGGTTGAGTTTTTGAGTCTAGTCAAATTAGTGTTGTTGACTTTTATACAAGTAATACTTTGGCGAGGTTGAAATTCACCCTTTCCCTTTGTCTCACTTATCACAGATCTTCCAGATTAGAGACTCTCCCCAAGCCCACAACTAAACCTGGGAGCCAGAAGTATTTTTAGTGTTATACATTTAAAAAAAATTCTGGACATACAGACATTAACAAACTAAATTAACAAATTTATGAAAGCAAAAGCCAATTTATTCAAATTTCTACATTTTCATTTAGTGTTTTCACAGTGTAAAATCACTTAGCAGTTGAATTTGCACTAATTGTGCATGAACATCCACAAAAAGCATCCCCATCTTCAAAACCAAATAATTCATGATAATCTATTTCTTGAATTGTATCATGATAAGGGCCATCAGTATCATCTGCATCAACAAGCACATTGTCATCAGCAATATCACTCCACAAATAAACTTACGTGCCATCAAATTCATTGAACAGTTCATTTCTTGAATGATTTTAGAGCAAGCACTAATCTGATTTTGAATGAAAACTCTAATTCCATTTACAAAACGTTGTTATCATTGGATTCCATATGTTGCCTCCTTGGTGAATATCTCAACTCTTCTGATAATCCAGTTATTCCACTTTCTTTTCATACTGTCCTTGAAGGCCTTGTTTAGTGAGACACTTAATAGTTACATGGTTAAAAAACTGGGAATTGCAGCATTATCACTGGTTTTTGATCAAATTTCAGCAACATCCTTGGCAGGATGTGTTCTGAACATGTCCCAGATAAGAAGACATTTTTCTTTGCACAATTCTCTTGATGCAGACTCCAAATTTTCCTCAGCCATATATCAAAGGCATCTTCATCCTTTCATCTTTATTGTGAATGTGGACAACCATTTCTTTTGGGAATTTCTGACCTTGGAGGATTTTCCTCTTTGGGTCTGTACTCAATGGAGTTTTGAAGTATGAGGAAGAATCCTTCATTAAAACTTACAGAATATTGAGAGGCCTGAATGGAATGGACATGGAGAAGATATTTCCACTAGTAGGAGAGACTAGGACCTGAGGACACAGCTTCAGAGTAAAGGGGCAACCTCATAGAACTGATATGAGTAGGAATTTCTTCAGCCAGAGGATGAGTAATCTGTGGAGCTCACTGCTGCATAAGGCTGTGAAGGTCAAGTCACTGAGCGCATTTAAGACAGTTGTAGATAGGCTCTTGATTAGTAAGGGATCAAGGGTTATGGGGAGCAAGCAGGAGGATGGGGATCAGAAACATATCAGCCATGATCAAATGGTGGAGCAGACTGGATAGCTGAGTGACCTAATTCAGCTCTTATGTTATCTTTGTATCCTCATTAGTTACAAGAGAGATCCCAGGTGACTGCAGACTAGCTAATGTTGTTCCTGTGACAGAATGGGATTTGCAGTGAACTTGTCAGATAAATACAGCGTGGTCATAGAAGACACAGAGCTATGGTGGAGGGCTGCTTTTCTGGCTCGAAGTTTGCGAGGTCAGAAGTCACGCAACACGAGGTTATAGTCCAACAGGTTTATTTGAAATCATTAGCTTCAAATGCTCCTCCATCGTCAGGTGGAGTCTTCATTTGATGAAGGAACAGGGTGCTGAAAGCTTGTGATTTTAAATAAACCTGTTGGACTATAACTTTGTGTTGTGTGACTTCTGACCTTGTCCACCCCAGTCCAGCATCAACTCCTCTACATAAGGGTTTGTGACTAGTTGTGTTCCAAAGGGATCAGTGCTGCTGAGGCTCCTGTTGTTCGTAATTTATATATTGTGGAGAATGTAGGTGGTCTGATTAGTAAGGTTGTGGGTGACACAAGGGTTGGGGGGTGGGGAGGAGCAGTGGACAGTGAGGAGTATTGCCAGAGGACATGGCAGGATACAGGTAGGCTGCAGACTTGGCAGGTGGAATTGCATTTTGGAAACTCTAATATGGAAGGGAAGTATACAGTAAATGGCAGAGCTTTTAGAAGCATTAACATACAGAGAGATCTAGGTATACAGGTCAACAGTACTCTAAAAGTGGCAACACAAGTGGACAACCTGATTAAGAATGCATGCTTGTTTTCATCAGTCTGTGCATGATATAAAAGTTGGCAAGATGTTGCAGCTATATAGTACTTTAGTGAGGCCACATTTAGAATATTGTGTACAGTTCTGGTCGCCACACCACAAGAAGGATGTGGAAGCTTTGGAGAAGATTCAGAAAAAGTTTACTAGGATAAAAAGAAACCTGAAAGAACTGAGGATGTTGGAAATCTGAAACAAAAACGGAAATTGCTGGGAAATCTCAGGAAATCTGGTGGCATCTGTGGATAGAAATCAGAGTCCACATTTCAGAAACAGTGACACTTCTGGTACACCAAGATATGGCCTGGTTTGAAGGCTATTAGCTATGTGGAGAGATTGGCCAAAGTTTGTTTTCACTTGAATGTCGAAGGATAAGGGGTGACCTGATAGAAGTTTACAAAATTATGAGAAGCATAGATAGAATGAATAGTTGGAATCTTCTTCTTACAGTAGAAATGTCAAATACTAGGGGACATGGCTTTAAGGTAAAAAGGGGAAAGTTCAAAAGGAGATGTGAGAGACAGATTCTTTATACACTAAGCATCTGGAATGTGCTGCCAGACCAGGTGGTAGCGGCTGACACAGTAGCAATGTTTAAGAGGCACCTTGGCAGATACAAGAATGGGTAGGGAACAGAGGGATATAGACTGTGCAGAGGCAAAAGATTTTTTAGTTTAGAAAGGTGTCATGTTCTGAAGGATCTGTTCCTGTGCTGTCCTTTGTCATATTTAATGGCCTTATGGTTTAATATCACTATTAGCTTAAAGTTTGTCGGGCATACACCACCAACACATGTTGTGAATCTACTCTTTTCATGGCGGGTTGTTTTCACTAACAATGCTATCTCCCCAACATTTCTTACCATTTAACTTGCTGGCAAAATTCATGGGAGTCTCATCATGTTCTCAGTATTGGTCAATCCAATGCTTTGTTGATGTTTGATTATCAACGTCTGAAACGTGAAAACCTTCTCATCAAATTCTGCTGAGAGATTGTGAAATCTTGTTCTCCTGTCATGGCACAAATTATTTCTCTTTGTAAATCTGGTATGCCATCCAGGGCTGGTTTTGAAGTCTTTAATCCCTAACTTGCTTGCTTGTTTCAACATAAAAATTCAGACAGACCCTAGAAGAAGAGGGAATCCACTTTGGCGATTTTCATTGCATATTTTCAACATTATTTTTCATAAAATTATAAGATGTAGGAGCAGAAGTAGGCCATTGACCCATCCAATCTTCTCCGCTATTTTGATAGTCCAGTTTTCTGCCTTCTCCTCATTACTCATGATTTCCTTAAGGAAAATCTGCCTATCTCAGTCTTGATTATACTTAATGCCCTAGCCTCAACAGACCTCTGCAGTAAAAATTTCCACAGATTCGCCATTCTCAGAGACAGAAATTCCTCACCATCTCTATCTTATATAGGCAACTCTTTACTGTGAGATTATGTCATCTGATCCTAGATGCTCTTACAAGGGGAAACAGCTTCTTTGCATCTACCCTGCTGAGCTCCCTATTGCATTTTGATAAAGGTCTCCTGTCATCAAGTCTAATGGGTACAAACCCAATCAACTCAACCTTTCCTCATCAGAAAATCCCTGCATACCCAAAATCAGCCTAGCATCATTGACACTGCACTTAGTCATCCCCAGGAAATTAATTTGTGGCTGTGCTTTGCTGGTCCTCCTTTGAACCCAATGCATCTTGAGATGCCCTATGGCTGTGACGTCTTTGTCAGCTGGGTGCTCCTTTATGTCCATAGTGTTCTGATGTTGCTCCTGGACTTGTCATCAGTCTTGGTCCTGTATCTGCCTTTGCTTTCTTAGGAAGGTAGTCATGGTGATCAATGTTCCAGCAGCAATTGGACACATGTCTCTTGCTGGTAATGACCTTCGTCAGGGACATTAGGAGCAAAACAGGATCTTAGCTCTGAGTACAGTCAATTCTGGCCCATCCTGCAGACGGTGGTGCACACTCCTCTATATAGTCGGATGTGCAGCACCTTGATAACAAACATCATGTCTCCATTATACATTCAGCTTCAGCCCCAGCATGGATCCTAACTTGTTGAAGGTGCTGCACCAGCTGACTGACCAACCCATTCCACTAAAAAGGGCATGCCTGCTGCGCTTGAGCTTCTTCAAATCCTGCAACATATCCATGATGAAATTACTTATTGAATTTGGTACAGTCCACCATGATAAGGGAAAGTTGGTGCAGGAACTGAACTCAGGCTGTGGTCATCATTCTGTATCATAAACCAGCTGTCCAGTCAACTGAACTAACTGACATCACCTCCATTGTAATTTTTTTGCAGACATTTACTTAATTCATAAAAATGGAAATCTTTATGTACATACACAGTTACTAAAGCAATTTATATCCATGCAGTTTTTGCACACAGAGAAGAAAACCAACATTGGAGTTTGACTCTCTCATTAGTTACAACTAATCTAAAGACATTGTTTAATTATGCTTGATGATCTTCCAAGTGCAGTTGATGTTTGTCTTGGTGTGCGTCCTGGAGAACAGACGTATAGCATGGAGTCCAGTGTAACAGAACTGCTTGGACAAACCTTGAGAAAAATTGTTGCATCTCTCTCCAGACCTTCTTTGCAAAGGCATATTCCAGTAGCTGTGTGACAGTCTCTACCCAGACCCACAGCCGCTTTGAGGGTGCGTGCAGTGGTGCAGAGTTTGGGTATACATGACGGTTCTCACAGGTAGTGCACTTTTTAGCAACAGCTAGGTGGCGTCTTGGTACTTGTCGGAAAGTTCTGGCAATGAGGCATTCTGCCAAATAACACTGACAGTCTGGTGAGGGAACCACACAATAAGATCAATCCTCTCCTTTACCACAGGGTCTCAAGGACACTATGCGCTGACCACTTCCTGATGGATTTGTGATGAGGGAGACATGATGGTACAGTCCACCATAATAAGGGAAAGTTGGTGCAGGAACTGAACTCACGCTATTGTCATCATTCTGTATCATAAACCAGCTGTCCAGTCAACTGAACTAACCGACACCACCTCCATTGTAATTTTTTTGCAGACATTTACTTAATTCATAAAAAAGGAAATCTTTATGTACATACACAGTTACTAAAGCAATTTATATCCATGCAATTCATAAATTTCTCCATGAAGGACAAGTGATATGGGACAGTTCAACTATTCAGAGCATTACTTGGCAACAAGGCCAGTCCCGTCCTTCACAACACTTGGGACAGGAAGAGCCTCAGTATGTAATGACACCAGGTGTTTGTGTACTGAGGGCCTATGCATAGCTTGATGCAGCCACGCATGAAGATGGCCATCAGCATTCTGGTGGCATTGGGTACGTTGATCCCACCTCTCCCTGTTATCCAGAGCATTGTATATGGTGACCCTGCGGACATGGTCCACCTTTGATGCCCTAATGAAATAAAAGATGGCTTGGCTGACTGAAGCCTCGCAGTTTTAGGGAATAGGCAAGACCTGCATCATATACAACAAGAGGAGACAGCTTCACACCTGATGACTAGGTCTTTTCCTGCAGTGGAGTGGGAGTGGTTTTCCCATCTTCCCAGTTTCTTTTTTTTAAATTCATTTGTGGGATGTGAGCGACACTGGCTAACCAGCATTTCTTTACCATCCCTAGTTGCCCTTGAGAAGGTGGTGGTGAGCTACCTTTTTGAACCTCCGCAGTCCTCCTTCTGTTTCACCCTGGTGATGTGCTCCTCTCAGGTTTTGGCATAAGCCCCAGCCCCTCCAAACCAAATACTCAGCATCTTCAGGTAATCTGTCATGATGGTGAAAGGGATTAGGGATCATCTGGTCCAGTTCCCAAAGAACATGGCCTCGCTCTTGCCTCATTTTACCGTACTTGAGGCCAGTTCAAACTGGTCACAAATGCTCATAAGTCTGTGCACTGACAGTGGCAACATCATCCATGTACAGGGAGGCTTTGATCTGTAGGCCTTCACTGCTGGAATAGTCACCCTCTCAGGCTCACATCCTTCCTGATAGACTCAGCAAAAGGCTCTCTGCAACACACAAATAAGGCAGGAGAGAGAGGGCAGCCCTGCCTGACTGTGGGTCTGAATAGGAAGATTTCTGAATCCCACACATTGATTGAGATTGCACTACTGATGTTAATATACAACAGTCAGATCCAATTGCAGAAACCTCCCAAAAGCCCATTTTGCACACTACATCTCTTATGCAGGTGTGCAATATCCTATCAAAGGCTTTTCCTGATCCATGTTGATGAGGCAAGTTTCCACACCCCCCTCCTGCACGTAAGCGATTGTATCCCTGAGGAGTGCAAAGCTCTTAGAGATCATTCTGCCTGATACAGTACATGTTCGGGCAGGGTGAAGCACTGATCCCAGAGCAGACCTGACTCAACTGGTGATGATCTTGGACAGGATTTTGAAATCCACATTCAATAGTGAAATTGGTCACCAATTCCTAATTTCCTTTCTCTCCCCTTTCTGCTTCTAAAATAAGGGTGATGATACCTTTCTTCATGGATTTGCACATGATACCTTCCAAAGGTATACTGTCATACACTCCAGCAGATTCTGGTTGATCAAGTCGTACTGAGCAGAATACAACTCGGCTGGTAAGCCATCACTTCTGGGAGTCATATTCATTTCAAAGGACTTGAGAGCCTTGGTCAGCTCATTCAGAGATAATGGCTAGTCCAGCCTCTCCTGCATCCTGTTGTCTAAAACTCCATGATAGAGGAGAGCAATGACTGGGACACCTTGTGTCCCTGGGTTCCTTATCATGCAACCAGGAAGTAAAGGATTTCCTGATCCTCAGGATGTCAGACTGAGATGACATTACTGAACCATCGTCTTCCTTCAAGCTGCTTATCATAGAGCTCTCTTTGTGCACCTTCTGGAAGAAGATTTGTGAGCATGTTTCATCTTGCTCCATGGAGTAGACCCTGGGCCAGAAGATTATATTGGAGGCCTCCGATGCAAGAATGAAGCTTGCTAGCCCTTCACCTACTGGAGATCCTCCATGACATTGACCCACATTGTCTGCAGCTGGAGTAGGTTCTGCATGCTTTTCACAGTTTTCCCCATCCCCTTCTCACCTTCTGAACACTTTTGTGAATAAAGAACATCTTGATGTTCCCTTTGACTAATTCCTACTAGTCTGCTGGAGATTGAAAGAGGCATTTCACGGTTTTCCCATCTGTGTTTTCCTTTTTGAGCTCTTTGATGTGTTCTGGGGTCGACAATTTCACATTCAGCTTCTACATTCCCTTGCCCACCCACTGATTATTCTGTAGGTGACAGTCGGCCAGCAGGAGGTAGTGGTCAGAGAACAGCACCAGCTTGACATTAGTGGATCTGACTGAGAACACAAGCAGGAAATCTATCCCTGAGCGGATAGACTTGTCTGGTCACGACAAAGTGTATCTACACTGTGCTCCATCTGCAGGGGTGCTAAACACATCATACAGCCTGGTGTCTTTAACCACTTCCATCAGGAATCTGGAAGTGATTCCAATTTGCAGTTAGCTCCTCCGGATTGTCCATCCACATCAATGATGCAGTTGAAGTGTCTGGTCACAATGACCACCTAGATGTTGCCAGCAGCAGCAGGAGTCTCAGGGGAGCATTTAGTTATATTATGTCTACTATGAAGATGCAATTGTTCACCAAATCCTTAACTTCAGAATACACAGACTGGAGGAACATCAGCTATTTCCCCCAGTGAAATTGAACACCTGTGGGCTCACAAGCTTGAACATTTCATGTAACTGCTCAAGTGCAGTATCCCACACTCCAGCCCAAACATGCGTGGCAGATGATGGAGCATTTGCTCCGACCTCCAACATCCCCTTTGCAGGTGTCACGAGTTATGGGTCGCATTCATCTCTTTTTATATCATTGTCACCAATGTGATACCAATGTTCAATTTGCAAGGCTCAATGGCATGATGCAAATTGCTTTTGATGACGTTTGAACCCCAAGTATGTTCACTCTGCTTGCCTGATAAATAGATGAAATTATGATTGTGGATGTAAGCATATAATTCATTTGTTTGTCCCTTCAATATCCTTTCATCCAGCAGACATGGATCCTATCAAGGTTTCACCCATCAATCTCGCACTGACTCTGTCCTCCTCAGGCACTTCAAATGCCTAGGTGGTTTTATCCTACTCACTCTGCCGCCTATTCATGCACCCACCCACTCACTTGCTCCACAGAAATCCTTTAAACACTAACCTGAATAGTGCTGTTGATATTGTGTTATGTCCTCTTCACTGCCTTTGACAGTTCATCCGTATATGGAAATATTGCTACTATAGCTGGGACAGGAATTCCCATTTTGAAGGATTCTAGTAAGTTGAGGTGTAGTGATCTTTGCAATTAGCAGCCGATTGACCCAGCTAGTCACTGATTAGAAGATTTCACCCAAAGTGTCTGCAATTAGGGGAATGCTATGACAATTGAGCATGCTTGCGATATCCCAATGCACTCAATTAATATTATTTTATTTCTGCTTTTCTTTGCATTACAGTTTCATAACATGTTTTTTCAGATAGTTATTAGCCTCAAATAATATACAAATATTGTGCATTTAAAAACTATCCATGCTATCTCAGTATTATTTTCCATAATATCTTATGATAAATATCAACTGATTAATGAAGCAGAGAAATGCCCTCTATTGGTTGGTTATGGACAGCATTCACAGTATTTTGTAAAGTAGCTTTCTGAAGTGGTGTATGTGCTTCAAACCTGTAGCGCTGCAACTGTCTCTGGAAAGGGTTTCACTAGGTTACACCATTCAAAAGGCTACACTGAGTGAAGAGAATGTAAATGTGTGATACTGGAAGATGGGATTTGGTACAGGTTATATTTCACAACTCAAGTTTAGGTTTTAGATGTAGATTTTAATGTTGCGTGTACTCTAGTACAGAAATACAGGAGTAAAGTGAAAAGTGTCTAATGTCGCCACAAACAGCGCCATCTGAGGTACAAAGGTTACCTAGGTATAAAAAGACTCATATACAATGTAACATACAAAGTTGTAAAAGAAACAAAGTTAAAAGTTAAGCATTACAGACCTTCATAGCAGAAGTAGAAAAATAAAGAAATAAGATAATAGTTAACATTAAAGTCTAATGTTAATATAAACTAATACAAATTAGGAAAATAAAAGAATAAAGTTAAAAATTCAACAGTCTTTGATGAGTGCTTGCCGGAGCCCGATATCCGCTGCTTAGCTCACTCTTCGGGAGACCTCAGCTTGCCTGTTCTTGTTGCTGCCACAGATACTGGCACACGTCCCTCATTACTTGCTCTTCCTGAATCGGGCTGCGGTGCCATCCCAACTGCTGCTGCTGCTGAGGTTGCCATATCCAATCTTCTCCTGCTACCTCTGAAACATGCCAGGGAAGGACTTCCTTGCAAGCTCCAATTGCCAGGTAGGTGCTGTGTCAGATGCCAGGTGGACAGACCACCACAAGCTTTTGACACACTATCATGGGCTGCCAAAAGCCTCCCACCCTGGGCCAGGAGGCCACCATCCCAGTCAAGTGGAAACTTTGTGGGTCTATGCGGAGGACAGGAGAAGACAGAAAGAAAGAAACACACAGACAGAAAAGAAAAAGAGAAATCAATGGGAAAGAAACAGATGGAGTGGACAAGCTCTGGCTGAAACATCCTACTCTGCTGCCATCTTGAATGTGGATAAGTTGGATGACATTTATTATTCATAAGTCAATAGCATGTGTTGTATTAATAAAGTTAGAATCCAACTGCCTTTGGAACTGGTTTTAAATTTATCTCATTTTGAAATCAGCTATGAAACCAATATTTTGCTCATGAATAAATCATGGGCATGTTATGGGCTGAATTGATTCCAGATAAGAGAGTTTGTACGATGTCTGATGTTCTGGAACTGGCTAATTCTGCTTTTTTACAGAATGAATTCTGAGAACTAAGAGTCCTTTATAATGGACAACTTAATAATGGTGAGGCTAATGGCTCTCACCATAACTTATCAAAGTTCTGACAACAGCTTCGGGTGCTAACACAAAAGCAAATTACGACAAAAAATAGAAATCTGAAATAAAACAGAAAAAAAGCCAAATGCACTCAGCTGGTGGAGAGAAAAAGACAATATTTTGGGTTGATGACCTTTCCTTCCTTCTCCATTTCTAAGGATGGATGATCAACAAATAGTAATTAAAAACCCAATGTCATTTTGACTATGCTTTTTCACACTCTTAAAAAGATTCATCTTTTCTGGTTTGCATTGCTGGATAAGCAATGGCTTGTAAGGAATGGGGTGACCAGTGGGCTGGAGGCTTATGCAGAACAGGGACAGCCAGAAGGATGGAGGCTCACGCAGAGCGGAGACAGCCAGTGGGCTGGAGGCTTGGTCGAATGGCCACAGGTTGGAGGCTCTCATGGAGCAGGGATGGCAAGGGATGTGGAGCAATCAACAGATTGAACACTTGAGCAGAGTGGGGACAACCAGTGGACTGGATGCTTGGGGACAGGTACAGGCAATCGGTGGCTTGCGAGCCTGGGCAGGCCACCTGTTTTAAGCTCCCTGCACTGATCTACTGAAAGATTGTAACGCTAATCTTTTCATCTTTATTTTCATTTTTTCAAACTAATACTAAGAACAACTGGAGGAAGTGTAACTTTCTGCCTTTCTTTTTCCCATTATTTCTGTAATGTGTATTGAAGATCTGTAACTAGGTACTTCGACTCCTAAGAAGGCATCATATGGGGCAACATTGTAAACTTTTCACTGTACTCCTGTACTTGAGCCCAGATGACAATAAAGGATATTCTAATTCTAATAAGCCAGCGAGATTTGCCCTTGAGAAGATTTTGGTGAGATGCTTTTTTTCAGGAAGGGAGCTTCAGGATTGATGCAGCAATAGTGAAAGAAGGACAATATAATTTCAGGTCAGGTTGGTAAGAAATTTACAGGTATTTCCATGCCTGTTCTTCCCTCGTCGTTCTATTTGCTAGAGGTCATGGTTTTGGAATGTGCTGTTCAAGGAGTCTTGATAGTTGTTGCAATACAACTTGTAGATGATACATACTGCTGCCCCACTTTTGGCGAAAGAGGGAGTGAATGATGAACGGAGTATCAGTCAAGAGAGTTGTTTTATCCTGGATAGTGTCAGCTTATTGAGTATTGCTGGAACTGTATTCTTCCAAGCAAGTCAAGAGTATTTCATCACAGTCCTGACTTGTCCTTTGTAGATGGAGGAGAGGCTTTGGGAAATCAGGAGTTGAATCACACACTGTAGAATTCCTGGCTCGACTTGCTCTTAGTCCAGTTTAGGCTTGGTTAATGGTAGCCCTTAGGAAGTTAATAGTGGTGAATGAAATAATGGCAACATTACTGAATATCAAAGCAAGATGGTTACATAATCTCTAGCAGGAGGTAGTAATTGTCTATCGTCTCCGTTAGTTGTCACATATCATTCTGAGCCTGAATGTTGTCCAAGTCTTGCTGTATATAAATTGAGATTACTTCAGTAACCAAGGAGTCGCCAATGGTGCAGAATATTGTTAAGTGCACAATGGCCATCCCCCATCTCTGATCTTATAATGCAGGGGAGACCACTGATGAAGCAGCCAAATTTGACTGGGCTTGCTTTCTGTCAGAACTCCAACCCATTCACCCCCACCCCTAGTTGCCTGGCCACCCTTGTTTTTGTTCTGTCTATTTCTACTTCCATACAAGTGCTCATGATATGTTCACTTTTTACTTAACAAAGAATTTCCTACAGCATGGTTGACAGGACCCTCAACTGAGCATGTTCTATTTTCAACATCTCTGTTCTCACTCTTTTGTCCCACAACCACAACCTCTATTTTCAATGGATCATGTTTGCTGATGCCAGTTTCAATGCAAGTCCACCATCAAATATATCTCTCTCTCCCATTTCAGCATTCTGAAATGAATGTTTATTTTGTGACACCCCGGACCACTACTCCAGCACTCCCAACAACTCAACCCCTTTCCCATGCAAATGTAGAAAGTGCACGAACTTTCCTCCCTTCTTACTATATCAGGCCCCAAACACAATTTCAAGGCAAAATAATGATTTATTTGTACCTCGTTCATTTTAGCATATTATATTCCATGTTGCAGAGACCAAACACGAATTGGGTGACCACTTTGTGGAAGATTAGCATACATTCCTTATGCATTACCCCAAGCTCCTGATCACTTGTACTTAAACTGTCTACCCTGAGCCCACTTTGGCCATTTCTGTCTTTGACCTCCTAAATGTATTAGGAAACGCAATGTTCGCTCGAGAAGCACAAAACAAAAGAATTCAGAGCAGAAATAGACCTTTCAGCCGTTCAAGCCTGCTCCATCATTTAATAAGATCATGGCTGGTCTGGCTATATTGTAAATTACATCTTCCCCTGATGATCTTAGATTCTTGCTGGGCAGGTGAATTGATTCACCTCCACTGTAAAAATAATCGATGACCTGCCTCCACCACCTTCTGACGCAGAGGTCTAAACAACCCTCTGAAGGAAAACAAATTTCCCCCATTTCTACACTGAAAGGGCGAGCCTTGTTTTAAAACTGTACCACCTAGTTCTGGAGTCATTCTTTTTATGTTTACCTTTTTAAGGCCATTCAGAATCTTGAAACTGCAATCAGATCAACCCTCACTCCAAATTATTATGAAAATCCCGCCTGTCTAATGTTTCCTCACAAGACCACTGCTCATTCGGGTTTTCAATTTAGTAAACTTCCTCTGAATCACCCAATGGATTTATATCTTTCCTTAAAAGGAGGCTAAACCTGCACACAGTAAGTATTTACAATTTGACAATGCCCTGTAGAACATTTCTTGTTTAGAACATTCAATTGCTTTCATAATGAAGAATGGTATCTCTTTAGTCCTCCTGGTTATGAGATTTACCTGCATACTAACTTTTGGTTTCTCATGCAAAAGAACACACAGCTCCCACTGCTCCTTGGAATTCTGTAGTTACGCTCTATTTAAATAATCTTTATTCTTCCTGTCAAAGTGTGAATACAATTCCCATCTGGACTTAAAGGAAGATTCTAGTTTAAGTCAAGGACACTGAGTAAGGGGATGACTCTGGCTTTAAAAATCATGTTTAGTGAAGGATATTGTGAACTGATGCCTTTTCCTGGAACAGAGACAGTGAAGGCAGAGAGAATGAAGCCAATGGATTCTGATAAGGGGACAACTACTTGAAAACAACATGTTGTTTGACTCCTGAACAGCTGGCCACCGCTTATAGGGGGGCCAGTACAGCAGAAACATCTATTCTGCAAAGAGAAAGATCAAAAATTCTTTGTCTCTTTCTCTCTCTTCTGAGGCAGTACTAGAAAATCTGCAGTAACAGCTAACAGACCTCGTTTCACTTCTTGAAAGAGAAATAAATCACCTTCCGAGACGCTGAAATGATGAATTCCCAAGTAGTGAATGAACAACTGAACATCAGAAAGCCAACAACCTTGTCACAATCAAACAATCAAGAGCAAGTGAAAGAAAACAACTCACCAAATTCTATGGTCTAAACTGAATTTCCATCCTTAATATCCATGCCTCATTTATCTTTGTCTACCTGTTTTTGAGAGGGGGGAAACTTAAGAAGCAATAGAGTTTAAATTATAGTGTTGTAAGTTAGCATTTTGAGAGTGGTTAGAAACAATTTGTTTGTAATAAACAATTACTTTCATGTTAAGCGCAGAAACCTGGTGAGCTTAACAGTCTTTTAAATTGGTCACTTTGAATTATTTGACAAAAATGTTTCATATTTGTGACAACCTTGGGAATTGTGGGCCTTGATTTCCAATACATCACTGCAGGTGGTGACAAAAATGAACAACTCCACTTTTCCCCACATTATACTACATTTACCAGATTTCTGTTCACTCATTTTATCTATCCATATCAATCTGCATTATTGTTATGTCATCTTCACAATATGCATTTTTCTATCATTTGCAAATTTAGCCACTGGGTTTCAATCCGCTCAGCCAAGTCATTGATCTAAATTTGAAAAAGTTGAGTTCCCAGGACAGGCCCCTGTAAGACCCCACTCATCACAATGTGCCAATCTGAAAATGATCCATTTATACATACACCGTTTTCTCCAGCCAACCTTCTATCCATGCTAATATGTTACCACACACCCTGCGCTCTCGCTTTGGCCAACATCTGTTGCCACAACCCAATTGAGAAGAAAGCACTAATAATCAAGTCCTAACATTGCACAAGCTGTGACAAATACATCTGCTTCTGATTAAACCATTAAAAGAAAATCAAATTAGCTGCTGACTAGCTAACTACAAAACCCAAAAATAACACATACGAAATTTTGTCATGAACCGGTAAACTCTATTATAAATACTTATAATTTAACAGAGTGAAAAAAGGTGGATTATTAAATACTAAACTACTATTATTAATCTTAAGTGATACCCCTTGTACTCCAAATACACATTTGATCAATAACAATGCACTGCACATTTACTATAAATGGGAAAAAAAACAATCAGTGGAAAAAAACAGCTTTGTATCACAAATACAACCCACAAAAGTTGAATGAGCAGTTCTCGATCCTCTTGGTTCTTATCAATGATGTCACAATCTTGTCTGCAAATGAATTTATTTCACTGATTGATTAGTTGGACCTATTATTTTTCATTTTCCTTCATGTTTCAGAATTCTTTCCTTCAATGTCTCCACACCGTAACCCTAACCCTTATTGTTTTTTGCTCCTTGATGTTTCTCAGCTGTATAGACTCTACATTGTCAGAGGTTATATCTTTCCTCGCTATTGCACTAAATTCCTCTTTAACCAGCAATGCCACTTTACTGTCTATTCCTTTTTGTCTGTTCTTCCTAAATACAGAATATCTCCGGATGTTCAGTTTTCCCCATCTCCAGTCACCATGCAGCATACCTGTTTTCATCTACTTGCATGATTAATCAATCTACTTTATTGCAAATGCTCTAAGCATTAAGACACAACGCCTAAAGACCTATCTTGGAGTCTCTCGTTTATAGCCATATCCCCATACAAATGAATCCCCTGTAACTACTGCATTCCCACACATTTTACTCCTGCCTCATGCAGAAGAACTCACTGTGGTGCAATAAATTTGGCTGATGCTGCTTTCACCTGAAAAACGATTCCTCTTAGCATTATCCAAAGTGGTCTATCTGTTTTGCAGGGGAATAGCCACAGATTTCTACACTGCTCATCCAGTCATCTTGCTCTGCCTGGTAGCCGCCCTGTCCCTTCCTGCCTGTGGAGTCTTAACCTGCTGTGTGACCAGGTCTCTTCATGTGCCATCCACGATGCTCTGCAGCTCACAGATGCTCCAGATTGTCTCTAGCCACCACTCCCGTTCTGAAGCCCCACTTTCCAGGAACTGCAACCTTCTGCATACACGCTGGCCACGGCACTGGCAATGTTCCAGGCTTTCCACATAGAATGAGAAGAGCACCCTAGGGCTTTGCATTCTCCTGACATGACTTATCCCTCTAAATTAAATCTTTGGAAGATGCTTTCTAAAAAAAAAACTATAAGGCCCTTATTCTCTGGTCTTCATTACTAATGAGTATCATCCATATAAACTACAAAGTACAAAACAAGGGAAAAAAAATCACCTCTACCCCTCCACATTAAATACATTCTGTGCTCCAAATTCCATCCCTCCCTCTTCCTGGCTGTGTTCTTGCCCAAATGTTTGTGCAAAGCTTACTGATTGTGTACTTTTAACATAGCCCCTCTTGAATACGGCTGAGGTGAGTTGAGATGACACACACTTGTTCAGCTTCAAGGTCATCAACATCTCATAGGTGCTACCTGTTAAGCAGTATAGCACTACACGAGAAGTAAAGTAGAACAAAGAACTTTAGGCGCTTTTGTGGCACAGAGGTAGTGTTGTTAACCCTGGATTGGGAGTTCTGGGTTCAAGTCCCACCAGCTCCAGTGGTGTGTAGTAACATCTGTGAACAGATTGTTTAGGAATAATAGGTTAAATAAAAATAACACAAAGAATTGCAGATTTTGGAGATCGGAGACAAGAACAGAAATTGATGGCAAAATTCAGCAGGTTTCTGAACTGATAAAGAGTCACTAGACATGGAATGTTAACTGTGCTTTCTCCCACAGATGCTGTCAGACCTGGTGTGTTTCACCAGCAATTTCTGTTTTTGTTACTTTACGCAAATGCTTTGGCCAGAAATCTCATAACAGCCATTGCTGGAATTCTTCACTGTAACTGATCAAAGTCTTTCCAGCTTCTCAGTTTCACTGAAGAAGTTCATTCCACTGTGCACTCACCTCGTAACAGGGTTTAGCATTAAAACAACTAATAAATGACTTCTTAGTACATGTGAAATTAGATGATTTAATAATGTTTAGGGTTTGGGGGTTGGACGTTTAACTGTGAAAGTCTGACCTAATGTGACTGAAAAGTCAGGGAAGGCATTGGAACAGGTGAGTAGAATGCAATTTCCTTTTTGAGGAATGTTAAGGCAGTACTTCCCAATGTTATTACATTGGGAAGTACTGCCTTAACCCACAATCTGAAGTCAGACAATTGCATTGGTGTTTGTCTGTTTAGAGTGGTGGTAGAGATATAGGTCTCAGTGTTAGCAACCTAACCATAGAAATTATTCCTGGTTGACGTTAAAGAGATATAATGCATAAACAAGAAATAAAGATCACAGCACAGAGACATGGAACATTAAGATTATGAAAACAATTTAAGCCTGTGACTTAGAGGTGGATCATAAAGAGGAAGTTTGTAGCATTGAATTCTGAATCTCTTAAATTATGCAGGGAAACCTAGGTGAGAAAAACAGAATCACCAATCAATCATTGAATTCCTACGATGTGGAAACAGGCCAGTTGCTCAACAAGTCCAAACCGATACTCTGAACATTCCACCCAGGCCTATCACCCCATAGTCCACCCAATCTACACATCTCGGAACAACATGGGCAATTTAGCAGGGTCATTCCACTTAGCCTGCACATCTTTGGACTGTGGGAGGAAACTGGAGCATCCGGTGGAAACCTATGCAGACACCAGGAGAATGTGCATACTCCACACAGTCATATAAACAACAGGAAGTCAGAGCCTAGGATTCCTTCAGTGAATAACTCACATCCTCACTCTCCAAAATGTATCTACCTACAAGGCACAAGTCAGGAGTGTGAGGGTATTTTCCCCATCTGCTGAGATCAGTGCAGTGCAGCACTTAAGAAACATGACACAACCAGGATAAAGCAGCCTACTTGATTGGCGTCACCTCTTCAATCTTTCATTCCTTCTACCACCGACAGACAATAGCAGCAGCATTGTGATCAGAGATGATGGGAACTGCAGATGCTGGAGAATCCAGGATAACAAAGTATGAAGCTGGATGAACACAGCAGACCAAGCAGCATCTCAGGAGCGCAAAAGCTGATGTTTCGGGGGGTCTAGGCCCGAAACGTTAGCTTTTGTGCTCCTAGGATGCTGTTTGGCCTGCTGTGCTCATCCAGCTTCACACTTTGTTATCAATAGCAGTAGCATACTATCTTCACTATGTAAGTTCACTAATTCACTTAGACAGCACGTTCCAAACCTACACCACAAACACAAAAGAAGAACAAGGATACCAGATATATGGGAAGGCCATCGTGGCATGTTTCCCTCCAAACTCATCATCCTGACCTGGAAAGTACATTGCCATTCCTTCATTTCCTGAAAACATTGTGGCTGTAACTAAACATAATGGATTGCAGCGCTTCAGAAGGTGGCTCATCACCGTTTTCTCAAGGGCAACTAGGGATAGACAATAAATAAAAACTGAAAGAACTGCAGATGCTGTAAATCAGGAGCAAAATTAGAAGTTGCTGTACAATAAATGTTTGAAATGCCCACATTCTATGAATGAATAAAAAGTCTCACTGAGCTGGACTTTGACAGACTTTGCGTTAATAAAACCTCACGTTCACACAAGCTGTAATTCTAGATATCTCTGCTCAGGCATACAATTAACTAACAGTGCAGTTACCTCATTAGTTGACAGTTTGTCTATCACTAAGACTGAGAGAAACAACAATTTATGCAGATTAAGTAAATACTCTCTGCAAGTGCACTGTTGAGTTGGACTCAGTGTTCTTGGCGTCACGAGAAAAAAAAATTAAGCAGTGGATGGTTAGGATTTTAATGCACTGCCTTTTCTGGGGTAGTTTTGTTAGTAGCTTTCGAATGGAACGTATTTGAAGGAGGACAGTTTAGGAAACTGGGTAACGAACAGGAAAGTAGGATTCAGAGATAGTAGGTAACAGTGTGAAGCTGGATGAACACAGCAGGCCAAGCAGCATCTCAGGAGCACAAAAGCTGATGTTTCCGGCCTTTTGAATCCGCCCATCCCCTTCTCTGATGAAGGGTCTAGGCCCAAAACGTCAGCTTTTGTGCTCCTAAGATGCTGCTTGGCCTGCTGTGTTCATCCAGCTCCACACTTTGTTATCTCGGATTCTCCAGCATCTGCAGTTCCCGTTATCTTTGTTCAGAGATAGTAGGAACAGCCGATGCTGGAGAATCTGAGACAGCCAGGTGTAAAACTGGATGAACACAGCAGATAGATCCTCTAACCACCTTCTATCACCTTCGCCCCCCCTCCTTATTTATTTCAGATTCCCCCTTCCCCTCCTCCATTTCTGAAGAAGGGTCTAGGCATGAAACGTCAGCCTTCCTGCTCCTCTGATGCTGCATGGCCTGCTATGTTCATACAGCTCTACACCTTGCCATTTTTTGAAATTACCTGTCGGCCTGCCCCATTCCCCTTTTCAATGGACGTGTGGTCAGGTGGGGACGGTGGTGACATCACCGTCAGCACGCACCACTGGAAATTTCTAGAAAGCGCAGCTGTAGCGGTGAACGGTTGAAAATGGCGAATAAAGTGGGGGTGAGCCTCTTCTGTGTAAATGGGACAGGAACATGAAACACCTTTCATCTTCATAACTTTTTAACAATGTCCAGCGTAATCTGGCTCTTTTCTCTGGAGAGAAAACAAAGTTTATGTTTGGGATGAGCGGAGAAGCTTGCTGTTACTGCTGGCCGGGGACACATGGATTAATTTCCTCAAACAAACTGAGATTAGCCAACGTTCAATGTGTGACTACAGTAACACGGCTCTCAACCAAACGTTTAATACCATTAAACTTCGAGCTGAGAGCATATATTGTTGAGAGTTCGCGGCAGCCTTTGAAGTTTTACTCTTTTAAGTTTAGTTTGCTCCCTGTCTGTTGATCAATGCCAGGAACTATTCAAATATATGTACATGGTGTGCATCCCCTAGCAGGTTTACAGGTGTGTGCGAGTGAATTAATGGCAAATGGTTTGATGGGCTGTGTTCTACTAATGTTTCCTTCTATAGCAGCTTCATCTTAAGAGTTCAACATTAATTTCCATTTCCATGAAATAATTTTGAAAGTTTGTTTGAATCATCAAATTGTCTTAAGTGTCACGTAGGAAAGCAGGGAAGAACAGCTTTTGTGATCTTTAGTATCGAAGACACACGGGAGTTTATAGATTGTCAGCGTTTCACATTCCTTCGGAGAACTTGACTTCGATTTCCAGGCTTCTGAGCTTGACCAGCTTATCACTCTTGTATTTAGGGAGCGGATAAAAATATTTTTACGTTGCGTGTACCTTCCAAAAAGTTGTTAGCTGAAGGCAGCGCAATGTAGTGGAGAAGGGAATTGAACGATTGTGCATTAAAACTGGCGCGATTGATAAGACAACTTCTGAATCTCCCGAATAGAAGTAGGCAATTCAGCTCGTCAAAGATGCTATTCGGTCACATTGTATGGCTAATCAGTTTAATTTTGACTGCCGACTCATTATATCTCTTGATATCGTCAACAACCAAAAGCCCATCAGTCTCAGTCTTGGGATTTGATTGTTTTAGCAATGACAACCTCTTGGGTGAAAGTTTCAGATTTACAGCCCAGATTGAGGGGAGAAAATATGGCCTAGCTTTGATTTCAAGAACATTCCTACCAGATCTGCAGTTTCTTTATATTTCCACTCATGTCCCATATAATGTGAAATATCTGATTGGACAACTTCTCTTTAATGTCATAAAACATCCCAAAATGATATCGCTGGCATATTGGTAAACAATTTCGCAATGAGCCATGTAAGTATGAATTCAAACAGATGACCAAAAGAGTGTTTTTGAGGCACCCTTTAAATAAAAAGAGAAAGAAATGGAGAGGCATAAGCCATGACTATTAATGATAGAGCAACCAAAATATTAGATACTCAAGAGCTTAGACTTGAAGAAAGACTCTACAAGTTAGTGAGGGGCAATGACATGGAAGGATTTGAAAACATAGATCAAAATATTTTAAGAAGTGTAGTATAACTTTGTTGAGATGTTGTTAAACTGAGTTATTGTAGACCCATGAGCGCAACAGTGATAGCTGCCTAAACGTGAGGGAATACACTCCAGGTTCCTATAAGTTTTTGTAAGTTACAGTTTTAAACCCTCAAATACAAGATTCTGCTGTGTACCTCCTCCAAGTCCGAGGTTTGTGGTTGAAAGCAGTACCTCAAAATGCAGTCTGACTAAGATACTGTACAAATGGTGTATAACTTCATTTCCTTTGTATTCCATCTTTTCAAATGGAGAAATCAACATTGAATCAGTCTTTTTGATTACTCTTTGCATCTATTCCATACTGTTGACTTTGATGTGTACCCGACCACCCACATCCCTTGACAGCTCCTAGTAATTTAAGCCATTAAGGAAGTATTGTGTTTTGTCTTTCTTGGATCAAATGTAGGTGTTTCAATTGAAATACAGTTATTCATTATTCAATGAGTCTAGGGCTGATTTCTAGATCAGCATAGTTCTTGACAGGCAATATTTTGGAAAATGAAGCCAGGTTGATAATTGATGGAGGACAGTTGGGGAATTGTGACTTCATCATATGCACACTTAATGTAAGAATAGAAAAAAAGGTCAAACATCAAACATTAGATTTTTTTTATTCATTAAATCTTTATTGATGTATAAACAAATTTAGCCCAAATTAGCGAGGCGGAAAATTTATGCAACCTGATAGATATGCTGAGGGAAATATCCAGTTTTGAATTTGACTGCATTCAGTGCATTATGTTCAATTTGCCAATTGCTGTTTAATATGTCTGTTTGGCAGTTGTATTGTAAACCATTCTTCGCAATTCTTCAGACAGCTGCGAGTTATGTAGATTTTTGGCAGGTCCAGGCCCTCTACTCAAGATCGTGTCAGAGTGATTCGACTGGTTGAGTTTAGATTTGTGTGTGTTTATCATTATTTTGTAAGGGTGGAGCAGACTATACTAGGCTTAATCTGTACTGTAGACTATACTGTACTGTAGACTACTATACTGTAGTCTGCTTCTGCTCCAGGTTCTTGTGTCTAAAACACATTTTTGAAGCAGAGCGAAGAAGAGGTTAACTATATAATGTTGTAAAGTCAGTTTGGATTTTGTTCATATACGCAATTTAAATTGGTAATTCTTCCAGTTTCTAAGGTCAATGCAAATACATGAATCATTAAAGTTTGAAGTATGGTTTTTTTGCAGTAATGGAATAGTGTAGGTTAGATGGGCTTGAGATCGGTATGACGGGTTGGCGCAACATTGAGGGCCGAAGGGCCTGTACTGTGCTGTAATGTTCTATGTTCTATGTTCTTATCTGAAATGTAGCTAAAAGGAGGTACAAAATTGAAGCTTTTTGTCATGCATTCATCAGAAAAAGGAGCCTTTGCTGAAGTCAGTTTCTTCCAGTTCAAGATGAAAAGCTTCAACTCTTTGTTTCCTTTAGCAATGGTTAAAGTTATGTACCACCAAGCAATTATTTATTACTTTGATAAAACTTGTACATGGAGACTGAATGCACAAATTATCACCAAATTATTTAATTATAAGCAATTTATTGAATTTTACTTTGAAATCTATGAAAATTACTTTTTCTGTTACTAATTTAAACTTTGTTTATGTTTGAGGCTGAAAGTGAGGAGGAATTGGGCACAGGAGATGCACAGATGGCTTCAGAAAGGTATTGGTATTTCTTCAAATTTAAGATTGATAGGTTAATCATTTGAAAGTATTGTTTCAGGTAATATACTTTTCTGAAAAATAGCATCAATTCAACAAGGATCTCTCTGATGATGAATCTGTACTTTATTTTCTACAAATGGGAAGAAGCATTGAGGGTGGTAAGCGTACAATCTATATTCTGGCTAGAGGACTCCAATGTCCATCTTGAATGGTGGCTCAGTAGCACCACGACTGACTAGCTGGCTGTGTTTCAAACGACATAACTACTAGACTGGTTCTGCACCTGGTATTGAGGAACCAATAAGAGCAAGAAACCAACTTGACCTCAATAATCCACCAGTTGTTGATACATCTGTTTGTGACAGTATCATTTGGACAGACACTGCCCAGTCCTTGTGATGAAATTCTGAATTCCCCTTGAAGGTATCCTTCCTCATGATGCCTGGTAGCACCAAACTGTTAAATGGGATAGATTTTGAACAGATTAATAACTCAGAACTAGGCATTTATGAGGCACTGTTTGCCTTCAGCAGCAGCATTGCAATCTGCTACCCTGTAGCCTGCATGCCCTCCACTCCACTATTACCGTTAATCTGGTGGATAAACCTTGGTTTAATGAAGAATACAGGAGGCCATACTGGGAGCTGCAGTAGGTATACCCTATAAACAATGTGTCAATTTGATGAAGCTACAACACAGGACTACTTGAATACCAAAAGTAGAAATGGTTGCAGTAGGCAGATTAAATCTAAGCTCTGCAATCCTGCCACATGCAACAATGAACATTGATGGAGAATTCAACAATTAACAGAAAGAGAAGATTCCACAAGAATCCCTACGTTTAGTGCTGGGTGTGTTGAGCGGAGTTCAGTGCAAAAGACATTAAAGAAGCAAATGAAGCTAATTTCAGCCAGAAGTGTTGAGTGGATGATTCATTTTGATTTCCTCCTGAAGATTGTAGTATTGCATGTGCCAGGTTTCAGCCAATTTAATTTACTTTATCTGACACAAAGGAGTAGCTGATGTCACTACTTACTGCAAAGGCTATGGGCCTGAACAATATTTCAACAAGAATATTTAATACTTTGCTTCAGAACTTACTGCTCCTAATTGGCTTTATCTATTGATTTTAGTTTTGTAAATTGTTTATGCATTTGTCAAAGACTTTTGGATTTCTTTTAGAATAAAACTGCCCTTTACTTTCCATAACATACTTTGTCCTTCTTTCCCTTTTCATTTTTGTTCTGAATGTTCCACGTTCAGCATGTATTACCAATTTGACGTCTGTCTTAATTCTCCCTTTTCCGTATAATCTTACACTCTCTCTCTTTCATTATCTGGGGAGCTCTGGCTTTGCTAGCAACCTCCCCCAAAAATAATTGACTGTATCTGGAGTCTTCCCTGATACTAAGTTTAAAGTAAGCCATTTGTTGACCACAGTCTTACCTCCCAACCTTTAGCTGTGTTAGAGACTTATACAGCACAAAAATTAACACTTAAATCCAAACATTCAATGTGAACGTAATCCCACACGAAACCAATCCTACCTGCCTGCTCCTGGTCCGTATCTCTCCAGCCCTTGCTGTTCGTGTACTTATCCAAATGTCTTAAATGTTGTAACTGTGTCCACATCCACCACTTCCTGAGTTCTTTCTATATACATACCATCCTGTTTTTTTTTTAAAAAGTTGCCCCTCATGTCTCTTTTTAAATCTTACTCCCCTCACCTTTAAAATGTGCCCCCGTCTTGCAATCCCCCATCCTAGGGAAAAGACACCTACCATTAACCCTAACTGTACTGCTTTTATAAACTTCCATCAGGTCACTTCTCAACTTCCTACACTCTTGTGAAAGAAGTCCCACCTATCCAGCCTATCTTTGTAACTCAAACCTTCCATACTCAGAACCATCCTGGCAAATCTCTTGTGAATCTTCTCCAGCTTTAATAATATCCTTCCTATAATGGGTGACCAGAAGAGCCCTCATCAATGTCCTGTATGAAGTCAACCCGACTTCCCAATCCTATACTCAAAGGACTGAGCCATGAAGGTAAGCGTGCTAAATTCCTTTTTAATTACCCTGTCTCTGTGATACAAACTTCAAAGAATTATGTACCTGAAGCCCTCAGTCCCTCTGTTCTACAACACCACCCAAGGCCCTACCATTAATTGTATAAGCCCTACCTTGTTTGTTGTATGAAAGTGTAATACCTCACATTTATCCAAATTGAATGCTGTTTGCCATTTTTTAGCCCATTAACACATTTGATCAGGATCCCTTTGTAATCTCAGAAAACCTTCTTCACTGTCAACAATGTCACCAATATTGGTGTCGTCTGCAAACTTTCTAATCACGCCTGCTATATTCTCTTCCAAATCATTTATATAAATGTCAAACGAGAGGACCCAGAACCAATCTCTGTGGAGCACTGCTGGTGACAGGCCTCCAGTCCAAAAAACAGCCCTCCACTACCACTCTGTCTCTTGCCATTAATCCAATTATGTCTCCAGTTGGCAACCTTACTCTGAATCCCATGTGACCTAACTTTACTGATCACTCTAACATGCAGAACTTTGTCAAAGGCTTTACTAAGATCCAAGAAACCAATGTCTACTGCTCTGCCCTAATCAATCTTTTTCGTGACTTCCTCATAAAAAATCAAATCAGGTTTGTGAAACATGATTTTCCTCACACAATGCCATGTTGACTATACCTAATCAATTTTTGCCTCTGTAAATGTAGATAAATCCTATCTTTTAAAATCACCTCCAACAATTTAGCCACAGCTAAGGTCAGCCTCACAGGTCTATGATTCCCCAGTTTCTACTTACAACCTTTCTTAAATAAAGGCACAGCATTAGCCACCTCACCCGTAGTTATGGATGATGCAGTCTTACCTCCCACAACGTTCTGGGATACATTAGATCAGAACCTGCCTGCAGAACTTCATCTTCTGTAATGTGAGATAACAAAGTGTGGAGCTGGATGAACGCAGCATCTTAGGACCACAAAAGCTGACGTTTTGGGCCTAGACCCTTCATCAGAAAAGGAGAAGGGGGAGAGGGTTCTGAAATAAATAGGGAGATGGGGGAGGCGGATCAAAGATGGATAGAGGAGAAGATAGGTGGAGAGGAGACAGACATGTAAAGGGGCGGGATGGAGCCAGCAGAGGTGAGTGTAGGTGGGGAGGTAGGGAGGGGATAGATCAGTCCGGGGAGGACAGACAGGTCAAGGGGGGCGGGATGAGGTTAGTAGGTAGGGAATGGAGGTGTGGCTTGAGGTAGGAGGAGGGGATAGGTCAGTCTGGGGAGGATGGACAGGTCAAGGGGGTGGGATGAGGTTGGTCGGTAGGGAATGGAGGTGCGCCTTGAGGAAGGAGGAGGGGATAGGTGAGAGGAAGAACAGGTTAGGGAGGCGGGGATGAGCTGGGCTGGTTTTGGGATGCAGTGGGGGGGAGGGGAGATTTTGAAGCTTGTGAAATCCACATTGATACCATTGGGCTGCAGTGTTCCCAAGCGGAATATGAGTTGCACCTCCCAGTTGTGAACCATTTCAACTCCCCCTCCCATTCCTCAGATGACATGTCCATCCTGGGCCTCCTGCAGTGCCACAATGATGCCACCCAAAAGTTGCAGGAACAGCAACTCATATTCCGCTTGGGAACCCTGTAGCCCAATGGTATCAATGTGGATTTCACAAGTTTCAAAATCTCCCGTCCCTCCACTGCATCTCAAAACCAGCCCAGCTCATCCCCGCCTCCCTAACCTGTTCTCCCTCTCACCTATCCCCTCCTCCTACCTCAAGGTGCACCTCCATTCCTTACCTACTAACCTGATCCTGCTCCCTTGACCTGTCCGTCCTCCCCGGACTGACCTATCCCTCCCTACCTCCCCACCTACACTCACCTCTACTGGCCCCATCCTCGCCCCTTTAACTTGTCTGTCTCCTCTCCACTTATCTTCTCGGTCCATCTTCGATCTGCCTCCCCCTCTCCCTATTTATTTCAGAACCCTCTCCCCTTCCCCCTTTTCTGAGGAAGGGTCTAGGCCCAAGACATGTCAGCTTTTGTGCTCCTAAGATGCTGCTTGGCCTGCTGTGTTCATGTAGCTACACGCTTTGTTATCTCGGATTCACCAGCATCTGCAGTTCCCATTATCTTCTGCAATGTGAACTGTTTTTAAAACATCAACATTTATTTCCATGCATTCTCTGGCCTCCATTTCTTTCTCCAGAGTAAAAAAACTATGGAAAATATTCACTTAGTATCTCTCCCATCTCTTGGCTTCAACACAAAGCTGACCTCCTTGATCTTAAAGGGCTCCACCCTCTCTCTAGTTACCCTCTTACTCTTAGTGCACTTGTAGAATCTCTTTGGATTATTCTTAACCTTATCTGCCAATGATATTTCATATCCCCTCTTTGATTTCCTGCTTCCTTTCTTAAGAATGCCCCTATGGTCTTTATATTGATTAAGAGATTCAGTTGAACTAAGTTGTCTATTTCAAAAATAAGATTCTTTTATTCTTGACTAAAGCTTCAATATGTTTTTTCATCCATTGCCCTTTAATCTTACCCTTCACTCTAACAGGAACGTAATGCCTTTAAACTCATGTCATGACAGTCTTGTTTTAAAAGAAAGCTTTACCCAAGAAAAAACACTTGCAATGTAAAACCGAAACTCCCTTTCAAACATGTACTTTTTTAAGCTTCAACATATATAATAAAAACGATTCAGCCATTGACTGTAGGCCTTCGAAAAACTTATTTTTTTAAAAAAATGTTCATTTGTAAAAAACGTCATGATTAGTTTTAGTGATAATGGGAACTGCAGATGCTGGAGAATCCAAGATAATAAAATGTGAGGCTGGATGAACACAGCAGGCCCAGCAGCATCTCAGGAGCACAAAAGCTGACGTTTCAGGCCTGGACCCTTCATCAGAGAGGGGGATGGGGTGAGGGTTCTGGAATAAATAGGGAGAGAGGGGGAGGCGGACCGAAGATGGAGAGAAATGAAGATAGGTGGAGAGGAGAGTATAGGTGGGGAGGTAGGGAGGGGATAGGTCAGTCCAGGGAAGACGGACAGGTCAAGGAGTTGGGATGAGGTTAGTTGGTAGGAGATGGAGGTGCGGTTTGGGGTGGGAGGAAGGGATGGGTGAGAGGAAGAACAGGTGAGGGAGGCAGAGGCAGGCTGGACTGGTTTTGGGATGCAGTGGGTGGAGGGGAAGAGCTGGTCTGGTTGTGTGGTGCAGTGGGGGGAGGGGACGAACTGGTCTGGTTTAGGGATGCGGTGGGGGAAGGGGAGATTTTGAAGCTGGTGAAGTCCACATTGATACCATTGGGCTGCAGGGTTCCCAAGTGGAATATGAGTTGCTGTTCCTGCAACTTTCGGGTGGCATCATTGTGGCACTGCAAGAGGCCCATGATGGACATGTCATCTAAAGAATGAGAGGGGGAGTGGAAATGGTTTGCGACTGGGAGGTGCAGTTGTTTATTGCGAACCGAGCGGAGGTGTTCTGCAAAGCAGTCCCGAAGCCTCCACTTGGTTTCCCCAATGTAGAGGAAGCCACGCCGGGTATACTGTATCCATTGTTTTGTTTGGTTGTTTTAATGTTAAAGAAACAAAATGAACAAAATGAATTCCAGGAGCAGCTACAAGATCTATGCTACTGCAGCAAGTGTTCTGGGTTAATTACAATTAGATCTCAACCTTCTAACCTGAGTGCTTCACCAGTTCAGTATATTTGCTCCAGATTGGAACTATTTTCTTTCCTTAGTTGATCTAAATGCTGTAAAACTGTGATAAATGTTCATTCATTTTCACTGCATTCACTTGTGCCACTCCTTCTATAATAATTTTAAAATCTTGTAAGACAAGAGGTGAGATAATCAGGGACAAAAAAAGTGCCTTGTGTGCATGGGAAGACAATATTGCTTTGGTACTGATTATATATTTTGTATTTGGCTTCAATGATGAACAAAATTCTGCCAAAGTTAAAGCGAGTGTGGCTGAGATGCTGTCCAACCTAAAAATTGATAAAGAGGAACTAACTGTAAGCGCTTAACGTAAGAGTAGGCGTGGCTGAAGATCAAAAGTTTTGAAAACTTCACACTGAAAGCATACATCTGAACATATTTTTGTGCCAAGTTTCACAACCCTAATGGAAAGAATGCTCTGGAAGTCAAGCACCAAATTTTCTCAAGCTGTCACAAATGTATAAAAAACAAATTTAATCAGTATAATAGTCAATTTGCCCAAAGTGACCACCATTTAAGAGAAAATAAACAACCAAGTTCATTAATAAACATGGCAACAAAACTTATTTTCTATAATCAAATATATTCTCTTCACAGTAGAAAAAAGATGATAAATTGCTAATAAGCAAACTTAACTAAACCCCCTTGAAATCTCAATACACGTGTTCATGCACAAATAAGAGACCATAAGACATATGAGCAGAAATTAGGCCATTCGGCCCATCGCATCTGCTCCACCATTCAATCATGGCTAATAAGTTCCTCAACCCCATTCTTCTGCTTTCGCCCCGTAACCCTTGATCCAAAGAACAAAGAAAATTACAGCACAGGAACAGGCCCTTTGGCCTTCCCAGCCTGTGCCAATCCAGCTCCTCTATCTAAACCTGTTGCCTATTTTCCAAGGATCCATATCCCTCTGCTCCCTGCACATTCATGTATCAGTCTAAAAAAATCTTAAATGATGCTATTGTGCCCGCCTCTACCACCTCCACTGGCAACACATTCCAGGCACCCTCCACCCTCTGCATAAAGAACTTCCCACACATATCTCCCTTAAATTTTTCCCCTCTCACCTTGAAATTGTGACCCTTGGTAATTGAGTCCCCGACTCTGGGAAAAAAGCTTCTTGCTATCCACCCTGTCTATACCTCTCATGATTTTGTAGACCTCAATCAAGTCCTCTCTCAACCTCTGTCTTTCTAATGTAAATAATCCTAATCACTCAATCTCTCTTTATAGTTAGTGCCCTCCATACCAGGCAACGTCCTGGTGAACTTCCTCTGCACCCTGTCCAAAGCATCCACATCCTTTTGGTAATGTGGCGACCAGAACTGTACATAGTGTTCCAAGTGTAGTTGAACCAAAGTCCTATACAACTCTCTAACATGATCTACCAACTCTTGTACTCAATACTCCGTCTGATGAATGAAAGCATGCTGTATGTCTTCTTGACCACTCTGTCGACCTATGTAGCCACCTTCAGGGTAAAATGAATCTGAACTCTCAGATCTCTCTGTGCATCAGTTATATATATTCTGCTACATTCTCCAAAAGTCCCCTTCACTATCTGCTACTCCACCAATCTTAGTGTCATCTGCAAACTTGCTAATCAGACCATCTATACCTTCCTCCATATCATTTATGTGTTATAAGAAACAACAGTGACTCCAACATGGATCCCTGTAGAACACCATTGATCACAGTTATCCATTTTGAGAAACTCCCTTCCACTACAACTCTCCGTCCACTGTTGCCCAGCCAGTTCTCTATCCATCTAGCTAGTACATCCTGGACCCCATGCGACTTCACTTTCTCCATCAGCCTCCTATAGGGAACCTTATCAAATGCCTTACTGAAGTCCATGTATATGACATCTACAGACCTTCCCTCATCTATCAACTTTGTCACTTCCTCAAAGAATTCTATCAAGTTGGTAAGACATGAGCTGCCCTGCACAAAACCATGCTGCCTATCACTCATCAGCCCATTTTCTTCCAAATGTAAGTAGATCCTATCCCTCAGTATCTTCTCCAGCAGCTTGCCCACCACTGACATCAGGCTCACCAGTCTATAACTACCTGGATTATCCTTGCTACCCTTCTTAAACAAGGCGACAACACAATATTAGTAATTCTCCAGTCCTCTGGGACCTCACCCATGCTCAAGGATACCGCAAAGATATCTGTTAAGGCCCCAGCTATTTCCTCTCTTGCCTCCCTCAGTAACCTGGGATAGATCCCATCCGGACTTGGGGACTTGTCCACCCAATGCCTTTTAGAATACCCAACCCTTCCTCCTCCTTGTGCTGACTTGACCTAGAGTAATAAAACATCTATCCCTAACTTCAACATCCGTCGTGTACCTCTCCTCAGTGAATACTGACGCAAAGTATTTATTAAGAATCTCACTCATTTTCTCTGACTCCTCACATAACTTCCCTCCTTTGTCCGTGAGTGGGCCAACCCTTTCTCTAGTTATCCTCTCACTCCTTATGTACGAATAAAAGGCTTTGGGTTTTTCCTTAACACTATTTGCTAAAGATATTTCATGACCCCTTTTAGCCCTCTTAATTCCTTGCTTCAGATTGGTCCTACTTTCCCGATACTCTTCTAAAGCTTTGTCTGTTTTCAGTCGCCTAGACCTTACATATGCTTCCTTTTCCCTCTTTGCTAGTCTCACAATTTCACCTGTCATTCATGGTTCCCTAATCTTGCCCTTTCTATCCCTCATTTTCAAAGGGACTTGTCTGTCCTGCATTCTAATCAACCTCTCTTTAAAAACCTCCCACATATCAAATATGGATTTACCCTCAAATAGCTGCTCCTAATCCACATTCCCCACCTTCTGCCGAATTTTGTTATTGTTGGCCTTCCCCCAATTTAGCACTCTTCCTTTAGAACCGCTCTTGTCTTTGTCCATGAATATTGTAAAACTTATGGAAATGTGATCGCTATTCCCAAAGTACTTCCCCACTGAAACTTCAGCCACCTGGACAGGCTCATTCTCCAACACCAGGCCCAGTTTGGCCCCCTCCCAAGTTGGAGTATTTACATACTGCTCTATAAAACCCTCCTGGATGGTCCTTACAAATTCTGCTCCAGCTAAACCCCCAACGCTAAGTGAATCCCAGTCAATGTTGGGAAAATTAAAATCTCCCATCACCACCACCCTGTTGCTCCTACATCTTTCCATAATCTGTCTACATATTTGTATCTGTATCTTGCATTTGCTGTTGAGAGGCCTGTAATACAGCCCCAATACTGTTACCACCCCCTTCCTATTTCTGATCTCTGCCCGTATTGCCTCACTGCTCGAGTCCTCCTTAGTGCCCTCCTTCAGCACAGCTGTGATATCCTCTTTGACCAGAAATGCAACTCCTCTACCACTTTTACCTCCCTCTCTATCCTGCCTGAAGCATCTATATCCTGGGATATTTAGTTGCCAATCTTGTCCTTCCCTCAACCAAGTCTCAGTAATAGCAATAACATCATTCTCCCAGGCACTAATCCAAGTCCTAAGTTCATCTGCCTTACTTACAACACTTCTCACATTAAAATAAATGCACCTCAGACCACCTGTCACTTTGCGTTCATCATCTGATCTCTGCCATCTCTTCCCCTTGGTCACACTGACTTCATTATCTAGTTCCTTACAGGCTTTAGTTACTACCTCCTTACTGTCCACTAACCACCTCATTTGGTTGCCATCCCCCTGCCAAATCCCTCCTCCATCATCAAGAACCTATCTATCAGTCTTAAATGTATTCAATGGCCTGGGCTTCACAGCCTGCTGTGGCAGTGAATTACATAGATTCACCAATCTCTGGCTGAAGAAGTTTCTCATTATCTCAGTTCTAAAAAGTCTTCCCTTTAAGGCTATGCCCTCGGGCCTTCGTCTCTCCTACCAATGGGAGCATCTTTCGAACATCCACTCTGTCCAGGCCATTTGGTATTCTGTAAGTTTCAATTAGATCCTCCCTCATCCTTCTAAACTCAATGAGTATTGTCCTAGAGCCCTCAAAGGTTCCACATATGTTAAGCTCTCCATTCCTGGGACCATTCTTGTGAACCTCCTCTGAACCCAACCCAGGGCCAATGCATCCTTCCTGAGAAATGGGGCCCAAATAGAACAGATATATAGACAGAACAAATATCTGCAGAAATATGAGTATAAAACAAAGGCAAAAAGGAACAAATTCTGTGGGTCAAGAGTCGAGAATGAAGTGCATTTATAAGTTCTTTGGTTTTTGCACTTTGTAATCAACCATGGTGGACATTAGTTCTATAGCCTGTCAGTAGGATATGGTTTTGAGTGCTTCGAAGTTCTTTTTTGAGGTTTTGTGTTGTTTGTCTTCAAGACGGTGAGAGATAGAGAATCCTTTCCTGGAGCTCTGAGTGCAACTGCTGTCTTTCAGTTCTGTGACAAACTGCAGTTTGACCCCGAAAGCTGTTGCTGGGCAGTTAACAACATCTGGATTGATCAAATCGACCAGATATTAACTCATCAAGAGATAAGGGGAAGGAGACAAAAAACAAATAACAATATGCCAGTTAGCTTAAAGTCTGTTGTTGGGAGAATATCAATGTCTGTTACCAAGGATGTAATAGTAATACATTTAGTATGATCCAGCATTCCCACCATGGTGTCAAAGAGCAAAGAACAAAGAAAATTACAGCACAGGAACAGGCCCTTCGGCTCTCCAAGCCAGCGCCGATTGAGATCCTCTGTCTAACCTGTCATCTATTTTCTAAGGGTCTGTGTCCATTTGCTCCCTGCTCATCCATGTACCTGCCCAAATATATCTTAAAAGACGCTAACGTGTCTGCGTCTACCACCTCTGCTGGCAACGCGTTCCAGGCACCCACCACCCTCTGTGTAAAGAACTTTCCACGCATATCATGCATGTCATAAGAGGAAATCATGCCAGACAAATTTACCAGGATTGTTTGAGGACGTAACAAGTAGGATAGATAAAGAGGAAGTGGTGGATGTAATATATTTGGATCTTCAGAAGGTGTAATAAGGTACCACACATTTGGCCGCTTAACAAGTTAAGAACTGACTATGTTGAAAGAAGTAACTTAGCATGGAAAGTGGATTGGCTAGCTAATAAAGACAGAGTTGGAATAAGGGGATCATTTTCAGATTGGCAAACTCTAAATACTGGTCTACCATAGGGATCAGTGCTGAGGCCATAAATATTTACAATATATACCGATGACTTGGATGAGGAAAACAAAGCTACTATGGCTAGGTTTGTGGATAACACAAAAATAGATGGATAGACAAGTGGTGAGGATAAGACAGAGAGTCTGTAGAGGGATATAGATAGGTTAAGTGAGTGGGCAAAATGTTGACAGATGGAATTTAATGTGTGGTATTGTGAAGTTTTGCACTTAGCAGGAAGAACAGAGGACCTGAATATTAGTTAAATGGAGAAAGACAGTAGAAAGCTGTAGAACCAAGGGATTTGCGAGTTCTTGTCTGTGAATCTCAAAAAAACCTGACATTCAAGTTCAATGAATAATAAGAAATAGTTGGCCTTTGTTTCAAGGAGAATGAAGTACAAAGTAATTGTGCAGTTTTGCTAGAACTGTACAAGGTATGTGTCAGACCACAGCTGAAATACTGTGAACATCTATGGGCCCCTTATCTAAGGAAAAATATACTGGCTTTGGCGACAGTCTGAAGAAAGCTCACTAGGCTGATATCAAGGATGGAGGAGTAGTTGAATAGTTTGGGCCCGTACTCATTGGAATATAGAAAAAAGAGAAATGACTTTTGAGACATACAAGATTCTTAGAGGGCTTGACAAGGCGGACTATCGAGGACCAGAGAGCATAATCTCAATACAGGAGGTTGTCGTATTTAAGATAGTGGTGAGGAGGACTTTCTTCTCTGAGGATTGGGAATCTGTGAAATTCTATGCCATATATGGCTATTGAGGCTGGGTCATTACTTATATTCAAGGAGGAGGTAGATTTTCTTAATCAGTAAAGGTATCAAGGGTTTGGGGAAAAGACAGGAAAGTGGAGTTAAGGATTATCAGATCAGCTATGATTTCGTTGAAGGCGGAATACACTTGGCCTACATCTGCTTCTATGTCTTTTGGTCTTATGATGTAATGTAAGTATATTTACTTTAACCTCATGTTTGAAAAAGTATTTCAACACAAATTGATATCACATTTTTTTTAATGTTCTGACAGTGACTCCCAGTCAGAGACAACTTTAGATGTGGAGCCAACACAGCATGCACTGGAAGATAAATCACACTTTAAAATTAAAAGGTATGAAACTTGCTTGTAAAGACTAAAAATGTTCACATTTTTCTTTCTTTAACTTTGGAAACAGAAGTAGGTTAAAGTGCATTGTCTTACATGTAATGTAGATAAATGAACAATAAGTCAAGGGCAAATATGTCACAAATTGACTTTAATGATTCTAATAATAAAATTTAGAAAGTAGTATATCACAGGTTTACTGGAATCATAATTATTAACCAAGTATTTATTCATCAATGCATGGCTGAGGAGCTGGTGCAGGGGAGAAGGATTCACATTTTTAGATCATTGGAATCTCTCCTGGGATTGAAGTGACGTAGATAAGAAGGATGGATTGCACCTGAATTGGAAGGGGACTAATATACTTGGGGGGAGAATTGCTAAGCTGCTCGGGAGGATTTAAACTAGTAATGGTGGGGGTTGAGACCCCGTGAGATAGGGAGGAAAGAGATCAGCCTGAGACTGATAGAGTTAGGGAAAGGAGCAAATCAAACAGCCAGGGTGGCAGGAACAAAGCAGGGAATGGGGTAGGACTGATATATTAAACTGCATTTATTTTGATGCAAGAGGCCCTATAGGTAAGGCAGGTGAACTCAGGGCATGGTTGGGAACATGGGATTGAGATACCATAGTAATCACCGAGACGTGGGTCAGACATGGACTGGACTGGCAGCTTAAGGTACCTGGGTATAGATGCTATAGAAAGGATAAAAAGGCGGGGGGCGGGTCACGAGAGAGGAGGGAGCATGGCATTTTTGATGAGGGACAACATTACAGCTGTACTTCGGGAGGATATTCCTGGGAATATGTCCAGGGAAGTTCTTTGGGTGGAATTGATAAATAAGAAAGGGATGATCATCTTACTGGGATTGTATTGTAGATCCCCCCCCCGCCATCCCGCAATAGTCAGTGGGAAATTGAGAACCAAATTTGTAAGTAGATCTCAGTTATCTGTAAGAATAATCAGGTAGTAATGGTAGGGGATTTTAACTTTCCAAACGTAAACTGGAACTGCAATAGTGTTAAAGGCTTGGATGGAGAGGAATTTAAATGTGTACAAGAAAATCTTTTAAGTCGGTATGTGGATGTACCTATTAGAGAAGGTGCAAACTTGGCCTACTGTTGGGAAATAAGGCAGGGCAGGTGACTGAGGTGTCAGTGGAGGAGCATTTGGGGGCCAGCGACCATAATTCTATTTGTTTTAAAACGGTGATGGAAAAGGATAGACCTGATTTAAAAGTTAAAGTTCTGAATTGGAGGAAAGCCAAATTTGATGATATTAGGCAAGAACTTGTAAAGTTGTTTGGATGTTCGCAGGTAAAAGGATGGAAAATGGAGAGCCTTCAAAAATAAGATAATCGGAATCCAGGATCTGTATGTTCCTGTTAGAGTGAAGGGCGAGGCTGGGTAGGTGTAGGGAATGCTGGAGGACTAGAGAAATTGAGGTTTTAGACAAGAGAAAGGAAACATATATCATGTATGGACAGCAGAGATCAAGTGAATCCTTAGAATACGAAGGCAGTCAGAGTATACTTAAGAGGAAAATCGGGAGAATAAAGAGGGGACATGAGACAGCCTTGGCAAATAGGGTTAAGGAGAATCCAAAGGAATTTTATAAATACATTCAGGACAAAGGGTAACTAGGGAGAGAATACGACCCTTTAAAGATCAGCAGGGCTGCCTATGTGTGGAACAGCAGGAGATGGTAGAAATACTCAATGAGTATTTTGCATCAATGCTTACAACACAGAAGGATATGAAAGATGTAGAATGTGGGAAATAGATAGCGGCATCTTGAACAGTGTCCATACTACAGAGTAGGAGGTGCTGGATATCTTAAAACGCATAATGGTGGATAAATCCCTGGGACCTGATCAAGTATCCCCTCGAAGTCTGGGAAGCTAGGGAAGTGATTACTGGGCCCCTTGCTGAGATATTTGTATCATTGATTACTGCAGGTGAGGTGCCAGAGACTGCAGGTTGGCTAATGTGGTGTCACTATTTAAGAAAGGTAGTAAGGAAAAGCCAGGGATTTATAGACCAGTGAGCTTGATATTTGTGGTGGGCAAGTTGTTGGAAGGAATCCTGAGGAACAGGATTCACATGTATTTAGAAAGGCAAGGACAGGTTAGGGACAGTCAATATGGCTTTGTGAGGGGGAAATCATGCCTCACTAACTTGACTGAATTTTTTGAACAAGTAACGAAGATGACTGAGGGCAGAGCGGTGGACGAGATCTGTATAGATTCAGTAAGTTGTTTGACAAGGTTCCTCTTGGTGGACTGGTTAGCAACGTTAGATTACTTGGAGTACAGGGAGAACTAGCTACCTGGATACAGAACTGGCTTGAAGGAAGAAGACAGAGGGGCTTGATGGAGGGTTGCTTTTCAGACTGGAGACTTGTGACCAGTGGTGTGCCGCAAGGATCGTACTGAATCCACTGCTTTTCCTCATGTATATAAATGGTTTGGATGTATGGATGTACATAGGAAGTATGGTTAGTAAATTTGCAGATGACATCAAAATTGGACGTGTAATGAACAGCAAAGAAGGTTACCTTAGTACACTGGCATCTTGATCAGGTGAGCCAATGGGCCGAGGAGTGGCAGGTGGAGTTTCATTTATATAAATATGAGGTGCTGCATTTTGGAAAGACAAATTAGGACAGGATGTATACATTAATGGTAAGGTCCTGTGGAGTGTTACTGAACAAAGAGACCTTGGAGTGCAGATTCATAGTTCTTTGCCTTAGGGGTGCCCCAAATGAATCAAATCAGTTTACTCCATTTGATTTGATATTCGGACATAAAGTAAGAGAGCCTTTAAAATTAAGGAAAAGTTGAAAAGTCTGAAGTCAAATCTGACTTTGTTTATGTATCTGAGGTAAGAGATAGATTAAACAGAATTGGTGAATTAGCTAGACAACATCTGAAGGTTGCATGCCATCTTATGAAGCAAGAAGCAGATAAGAAATCTAAAATTCGGATGTTTGCTCGTGGAGAAAAAGTATTGGTGCTGATACCAGCGGTAGGAGACCCCTTCAAAGCAAGGTATTGTAGTCCCTATCAGATTTAGGAGTAGTTGAGTCTGGTGAATTATCTGGTAAAGATGCCAGATGGAAAGAGGTTTTGATGGGTATGTCATATGAATATGCTGAAACCCTATTATGACAGAGACAGGGAACCTCAGTGATAAATCAGAATCTGAATCACTTGATTTTGATGTGCCTCAAAGTAAGTTGGATAATGAGGAAGTTCTTGGAGAGTGGAATAGGATTGCTGTATTGCCTGCCATCTGTAAGGCTTTTTTGAAACAATTGTTTCACTTTTTGAGGCTCTCTCTATTGGCAACTTCAGCTGCTAATTTCTAGGTACAGACAAAGCACAAATCTCTTTAAGGAACCACATGTTTTAGCTTCCTGTCTTCCACATCACAATTATTCTGTGCAACTTCGTAACATTTCCCACCCCTTAAGCAAAAAATGAAAAGATGGCGTCATTTGTTTTTCTAAATCTTAACAGTATTACCATGAAATACATAGCTCAGTACTCTAAAGTTATACCATTCATATTAATTCTAAGTATACATAACATTGAACTGTTCTGATTCTATCTTGTCTACACATTTTCTTTAAACCTGCTATAATGCATCTGCAACAACATTTTTCCGTCCCACAACATATGCAATTTGTAAGTTAAAAGCCTGTAACATAAGACCCCAATGAAATAGTCTTATATTTTTGTCCTTAAATTTTTCCAAAAAGGTGAGGGGATTGTGGCCTGTATACACAACTGTCTCTGACATTATGCTTGTAACGTAAGCCTCAAAATGTTGTAAGGATAGTAACTCAATAATTCCTTTTCAACAGTAGAACATTTTCTCTGATGAATATTGAGTTTCTTTGAAAAATATTCAATTGGCCTTTGAATTCCACCATCATCCTCCTGCATCAACACAGCTCCAACCCCTATATTGCTGGTGTTGATAGCGACTTTAAAGGATTTTGAGAAATTTTGGAGCTAAAACTGGTGTGGTGGTTAATAAGGCTTTTAAATACTGAAATGCCCCCGGCATTGTTCTGTCCACTAACATTTCGTGTTGTTCTTTAGCAAATCTGTCAGCGGTGTCATTGTGCTACGAAAGTTTGGCATAAATTTCTGGTAGAATCTGCTCAGTGCCAAAAATTGAAGCACCTGTTTCTTTGAGGATAGTCTTGGAATTTCCTCGATAGCCTTCGTCTTTATGTTTCTCGAGGCCATCATTCCATGTCCGATGTTATATCCCAAGGATATCACTTCTGCCTTTGCGAATTCAGTTTTTGATAAGTCTATAACCAGTTTTGCCTCCCGTAGTCTTTTAGAGGTCTACAAAATGAATGGCTAAAGATCACTAAGTCCTCTATGTAGACAACACAGTTATTCAATCCTGCCGCAACACTGTTTATAAGTCTTTGAAATGTGGCTGGTGCATTCTTCATACCAAAGGGCATTACTTTAAATTGGTGCAACCCACTCTTTGGCTGTCTCTGACAAAGATACTTGCCAATAACCATGGAGCCACCTGCCAGAGTTAGCACTATTCAGCTCTGAGAAAGCCCATCTCTTTAATCAAAGGTACCACAATATTTTAGCTCAAAGTTCTCATTGAAGAAATTGCAGAGAGAAAATATCCCTGTTGGCAGAATTAACAGAAGAAAGGTGTTTATGAGGAGACTGGAGACGACAGAATATTCCAGAAGGCAGTCTCTCCAAGTTCGCACAGACTAAGTTATAATTTATTGCTTCTTATTAATTGGGTTTATATTAGTAGGATTTATTGTTAGTCGTATAAGGGGGAATTTGTTAGTAATTTTGTTAATTTGTTCATTGTTGGGTTAAATAAATAAACTTTTTCTTGTTATTTGTGAAGTGGAGATCAGGAATTTTACTTCTTCTAACCACTCTTTAATAGATTTCGAGGGGAAAGGGGAGCTTCTCTGGCCACCCTGCTGTAGGAAGGATGTTGTGAAACTTGAAAGGATTCAGAAAAGATTTACAAGGATTTTGCCAGTGTTGGAAGGTTTAAGATTTTCGGGTAGGTTGAATAGTTAGGCACTATTTTCCCTGGAGTATCGAAGGATGAGGAGTGACCTGACAAAGGTTTATAAAGTCACAAGGTGCATGGATGGTGGATGGACAAGGTCTTTTCCCAGGGTGGGGCAGTCAATAACTAGGGGGCATAGGTTTAAGGTGATGGGGGAAAGATTTCAAAGAGACCTAAGGGGCAACTTTTTCACACAGAGAGTGGCGCATGTATGGAATGAGCTGCCAGAAGAAGTGGTGGATGCCTGTACAATTACCGCATTTAAAAGGCATCTTGATGGATATATGAATATGAAGAGTTTAGAGGGTAATGGGTCAAATGCTGGAAAATGGGACTAGATTTATCTAGGCTATCTGTTTGGCATGGATGAGTTGGATGGAAGTGTTTGTTTCTGTGTTGTATACCACTCACTCCATCTTCCATTCAATTTTCTGCTTTCTGGGACAAGATTTCAAGACTTTACCTTCTAATGTGTAATCTCTCAAGTAACCAGTTTGAATCCCTTTTGTCTCTTGCAACTTCATTTTGACTATCCCTGTTTTCTTCTTTTTTAGCAGCCCTAAATTTGCTTGTTCTTGACACAATGGCCCACCCGATGCACAACACGATCTGAGATGTTCCTTCACAATGGTATACGTTGACTCATCTTTATCCATCTTTGTATTCACAGATTGACTTCATTGGATTGAAGTTCAGGGCTAAATTCATCATCATGCATTTAACTTCTAAATAGCTTTACGTTCCTCATTCCTATCCTTTCCAGTTCACGATTGATTCTTTGCATTCCTAATCAAAATACATTTTTTGCATTTATTTTTGAATTTGTTTATCACTATCTTTAAGGCGTTCTACAGTAATTATAGACCAGAGATGAATTAAAATTATGCAGGATCAATGACACAGAAAAAGACCAACCAGCCCATTTCAGTGTTTAAACTCTCCTCTAACCCTAAGACCATTGGAAATAAGGAGCCCACTTTCTCTGCAATTCAGTAGGATCATGCCTGATCAACATTCCTTACAGCCACTTTACTGCCCAGTCCTTATGATTGTTGATTCTCCAACTGATCAAGAATCTATCTCAACCTTAAATAAATGCAAAGACTCTGGCCCCACAGTTGTCTGTGGCAAGGGAGTTTCAAACCCTCAGAAGAAATTCCTCCTCATCCCAGTCTAAAATTGACATCTCCTAATTGTGAGACTATATCTTGTGTTCTTAGACTTTCTCCTGAGGGGATACATCCTGTCAGCATTTACCCTGCCAAGCCTCTTAAGAATTCTACACGCGTCAAATGGATCACCCCTTGTTCTTTTAAATCCCATTGAGTAAGTTCTAACTTATAAAATATCTCAAATCCTTTAACCCTGGCAGAAAGATTTACAAGGATGTTGCCAGGGTTTTAGGGTTTGAGCTATAGGGAGAGCCTGAATCATCTGGGGCTATTTTTCCTGGAGCATCAGTGGCTGAGGGGTGACCTTATGGACATTTATAAAATCATGAGGAGCATAGTTAGGAAAATAGACAAGATCTTTTCCCTGGATTGGGAGTCAAAACTAGAGGGCATAGGTTTAAGGTGAGAGGGGAAAGATTTAAAAGGGACTTAAGAGACAACCTTTTCATGCAGAGGGTAGTTCATACATGGAGTGAGCTACCAGAGGAAGTGATGGAGGCTGGTGCAATTAGAACATTTAAAAGACATCAAATTGTATGTATAAATGAGCAAGAAAGGTTGAGAGGGTTAGGGGGCAAATGCTAGCAAGTCAGACTAGATTGATGTAGAATCTCTGGTTGGCATGATCAAGTTGGACTGAAAGGTTTGTTTCCGTGCTGTATGTCTCTGTGACTCTAGCCTTTTTAAACCTTTGCTCGTAAGACAATTCCACCATATCTGGGATCATCCTAGTGAACTTTCCCTGAACTGCCTCCAATAGATTACTATCCTTTCTAAGCTAGGGGAACCAAAACTGCTCACAATACACTAGATGTGGTTTCACCAGCACCTTGTAAAGTTGCAGTAAGACTTCCTGTTTCCTATACTCCAAACCCTTAAAATAAGGGCTAACATTCTATTAACCGTCCTGATTACCTGCTGCACCTGTGTGGTGTTGCTTTCTCTGTTTCATGCAGAAGTAATTTCCTTGGTGTTGCAGTTTTCTGCAATTTTTCTCTGTTTAAATAATACTACTATTTTCCTTTACAAAATAAACAATTTCACATTTTCCCACACTATAATCCATTTGTCAATTTACTTAACCTATCAATAACTCTCTGTAAACTGTTTGTATTCCTCTTGCCACCTGCCTTTCCACCTATTTTTGTGCTGTGTGCGAATTTGGCTGCAGCTCATTATAAATGACATGGAGGATGGAACATATGTTACTTCTCTTTTTCATCTCACTTTTAACAACAGCATCCTGCTGTTTATATTTACTTATCTTCACCTTAACTGAATCTATACCCTTCATCTCAGTCACTGTCTACAGTAGCAGATTTCCCATACTTCCTATTCCCCAGGCAAGAAAATTTCTTCAGAGTTTTCAATTTGATTTTATTGTGAATATCTTATAATGAAGTCTTCTGGTTTTGTCCTCTCGTCGGTGGAAATCCCATGTTTACCCAATAAAAAACCTTTAATAACTTTAAAGATATATTCAGTCATTTTCAGTCTTTTTCAAGAGAAACTCTCCTGGCTGAGTTTTCCCAGCATTAAATATTGTGGACATTGACAAGAAAAATGGTAGAATTGGGTGAGATTGGCTGGAAGGAGATACCTGATGTCAAGAGCAAAGAACTGTCCCATTTTACAACCAAATGTTGAACACTGGGACATTATTCTTGCTGGTGAGTGGGGAGATGCCAATTTACATAACATCTTGTCATTAGTCAATCACATCTCTTTGATATGCAATTTTCACTCTTCCCACTCCCCAGATCGAAACTAGACATGAATGCTCAACATGTAAGTTACCAGCAGTAACCTGGCAACTCCAGCTCATCAACTTGTTACCCCAGCCCTCCATCTTGAGCACCAGACGCCAGTATCTCAGGGCATGTTCCACATACATCCCCTGACCACTAGGAATCTGGTCCCTATTGGCAATGTGGAACACCAGTTTCTCTCTGAAGTGTCTGGAGCAAAAGACGGGAGCTAGACTGTCAGTGCGTGACTAGGTGCATGATTGGGTTTCAAAATAGCAGCAGTGCCAGGAATTCTGGGAGATCCTGGAAATTGCCAATACTTTTGCCCATGGTGAGGGGGAGGATATGGCAATAAGTTGTCATAGGGGCATGGTACATAGGTAATGAGGCAAGATTGGAAAGACAGAATGAGAAATCTTGTTAAGACTCATGAAGACAAACCCTCCTTGAAACTCACCAAAATTGACTCTTATCTGGTAAAGTTCAGCTCAACCTGTTTATCCTTTCCTAACAACTATCATTCCACAGTTCTGTAATCATCCTCGTAAATATATCTTTATCATCATTGAGAACGCTCTTATACTATAAAATGGACATATAGGTCAGACTTATCAACTTCTTGTCACAGATGTACAGATTCCGTCAAACTTAGTCCGTTAATGTAATGTTTCAGTGGTGTTTCCCACCTGCCATCAATTTTGTAGTCTCACTTAGGTTTGGACTAGTACTCTGGATGTGTGAGAATGACTTAATGGCAAATAATGCGTTAATACAACATTTTAAATAAATCATTCATAAAAAATTATAAACAACAAAATAAAAGATAACATTATTAGAAAGAAAATGTCATGTGAGTATATACAAAGAAATTATAGCACAATTATTATAGCACAAACGGTAACCCAAATTGGTCTGTTCAGAACAACTCCAAAAATGGTAAAATACCCCCAAATTAGTCTGTTCATGACAAATGCCTAAAATGATGCACATCTCCTGGTTACATTATTGTGATATTGGCTACTGTTACTGACAGAAAAGGAAGATTCCAAAATGATATCTGCCTCAATAGATCATTCCAAAGAAAAAAATTCAGTGTGATGACCATTTACCGAAACAGAAATACACAAAGCTGAAGATTTTCCTTAACAATAAAACAAGTTCATTACATATAGAAAAAAACAATAAAATGAAGAAACCTAATCTATCTAAATATAGAACACAGGTTATAAAAATCTCATAACACTCAGCAAGTCACGGTTTCACCCTATTTCCCAAAACAATCACTTTACAAAAATTCAAATTTGGAGAGATTACTGCTCTACATTAAACCTTTAACGTTTGATTCAACTGATTTTTCAAGTTCTTTCCTGTGAACATCACAACATAGATCGCCACACTTCTGAATAGCCAGACACATGGGTGGACTCACCAGTTAGTCTTTGGTAGGTGACGAGACCACTCTGATTGAAACACTGAATTCTAGAGGTTGTGCCCCTCTTTGTTCAAGTTCTTGCTCCATTCCAACTTTTGATGGTTTCTTCAGACTTTGTCAAAACAAGAGTCTGACAATTATAATCCCTTATCAACTTCTTACAGGTTTATGTAAAGCCTACAGGACTTGGATTGTTAATATAACGTTTTGATGGTTTTTCCCACATGCCATTAATCAAGTCATACTGCTGATCATTCAAAGTCCATCTTCTGACTCCACCCACTTGCAAGGTTATTCTTTATCCTGGCTTATAGTTCAAGGGTGATTGAATTAAAGAAAATATTGGCAAGTCTAAGAAAAGCAATTATTTTAGACAATGCAACAGTTGCAAATATGGCCTGTGTTGGTCAGCGTCGAAAGACCTATGTGGTGGATGGGAGGACCAAAACTACAACTAATATTACTATGGCTTACATGATTAACTCAAGTATTTCATCAAAGCACAATTGTGCTTAGTTCTAAATTAATGTCAACAAATTAACATTTACATTTAAAAAAATAAGTGTAATGAAGGTTTTCTTGAAGCCAGAAGCAGAGCAGAAATAAAATGTAAGAATATAAACTGCAAAATCTAATGATTGCTGATAGGTCTAGAAATTTGATGATCAGACCTTCCAATTGTTGTCTAACTATAATTTGATTGAAGTTTAGCATAATATCTCTACTTTTCAATTCTGTTTTTCTAGAAGTAAACTTGAATGCTTGGTTTTCTTTTGGTCTTATTAACTTAGATTCATGCGTGTGTTTTGCGTATTTCTGCTCTTAAATCTCTGTGATCCTCGTATTTTGCAATTTATGTTCAGTCTTCTTATTTTACTGAAACATTGTACCTTATGTTTATCTAGGTCAAAATTGATCTGCAAATATATGCCCATCCTTCATTAATGTATTTTTGTAATTTATCGCACAGCTGTTCAGTGTTGACGATCTTTCCCCTATGGTGTCATCCACAAATTTAGAGATTTTGAAGTTGATTCCAAAGTTTAAGTTATAAGTGTGAATTGCACATTTTGAACCAGACAAACTGGCACTGATCCTTGGGATCCACTTCTTACCTTCTGCTACTTTGAAGAACTATCCTTTAGTATTCATTCTGATGCCAGTGTTATTCTTTTCAATCAGTCTTGTAATAAAATGGAAATGTGCATGGATGAACTTGTGCATACATGAAGTTCACATCTCACCAACTATATAGTAGCATTTTAATGTACACTTAAACGTACGCCCATGTATAATTAAATGAACACAGAAAACACATCTCTCCCTACACCTATAGTTACATACATTCAATATTAGTTGTCACGCAAATATTATTGAATCCCACAACACATACTGCAAGAGACATACAAGGTCTATTAGTAACGAGATCCAATAAATTAAATCTTTTTACAATTGACCCATTGTTTTGTCTGTTCAGCCTCTTCAGAGCTTGTGGAAAGAAACATGAACAGGTGCAAGAATTCTGTTCAAAGCACAAGAAAATTATTCACCGTATAATTCTGATCGTCTTCCTGACAGGTAGTGTTTAAGATCAGTTAATAACAGAAAACATGATTAAGTATGTATTAATTTTTGGTATATGGTACAAAATATTGTATATAAACATTATTTCAGTCATATCTTTAAGTGAATTCTTCAAAGGGGAAACATTCCTATATAAACGCCTATAATGGAAAAAACTGGAAAGTAAGGATTTGTTTCTAACAATTGTTGCTTTTTGAAAAGTAATGGTAATTCTTTTTCCACAGTGACTGAAATTGTCATGTTTAAATAAGGATAGCATTTTCAGTGGCTTTCATGATCTCCATTCTTTTGAGTTTTGCGAGGGTCGGTGCTTTCAATGCAGAAGCATTTATAGTTTACCTTCAGTCTTCTGTGGACTGATTGGCAAACCTATTTTGAGGACTCACAAGTTTGCCAGGCTAGGTCTGTTTTCCCACTTAGCAATATGAATCTGGACCCTGGAGTAACAAGGGTTCTACTATTTAATATTGTTCATTTTTAGGCAGTTCTGTTAAACTGAATAGCAGCCAGAAGATATAGGTAGGATGTGTTAACGACAATGCCACAAAATCATATACACCATAGGTTTGCTACTGAATTCAGAAGCTTAAATTCCAAAACACTGCTTCTGGCAAATGTAACCTGGCCTTCAGGTAGTAAGTAGAAAGCGTTCCTTAACAAGCCAAAAAACATTGCATTCAGGCACTAGGGAAGGTGATCTGCAGATATTCATTCAAATGTTTTGACTGTTTATAATAACTAGGTTGAAAAACTTTCTGTTTGTTTGACTGACTGGTAGTTCTGTATTTGGAAACATATAGCACAGTTACTATTGTGATTTGGAATTGGTATTTTCATTTTGTGCTATAGCGAATTGTGCTCCAACTCTTAGCTCAAGTTCGGGAGGATATTTTGGTCATGGAGAGAGGTTTACAGTGTAGGTTTGCAAAAATTATACCAGTATGGCAACGTATTAAGGCCTGTTTTCTGTAGAATTTAGAAGTTTAAGAGTGATCTGAATGAAAGTCTTCAAGGTAACAACAGGAAAAGGCAGGATAAATAAAGAGACTATTTCCACTGATTGGAGATTCTAGAATTAGAAAGCATAGCCCAAAAAGTAGGACTGGACCATTCAGGAAAGATGTTAGGGAGCACCTCTTCACACAGGCTCATAGAGGTTTGAATCAAATATTAGTCATTGCTAGATTGTCAGTAATTTGAAATATGTGAGATGGATAAAGTTTTGCTAAAGGTATTAAGAGATATGAGCCAAAGGCAGGTAAATGGGAGTTAGGTCACCAATCAGCCATGATTTCATTGAATGGCGGAACAGGCTCAAGGGACTGAATGACCTATTCCTGCTCCTGTGTTCTAATGTTTCTTGTTGATTGCCATCTGTTATTCATCAAAGTCTGCTCATCTTCTTTTGTGAACTGTGCAGCTGTTTCACTTAATTCCATTTTTAGATCTTGCTAAAGACAAACATTTTGGAAAGCACACCATGAGATCACAATTTTAGAGTGTCTGTTGAGAACAAACTGCTTGACTTCTCATGACCAGTGCAAATTACATTGTCAACTAATTTACATTGGTTTAGGCTGAACATGGCAGGGGGAATGTGGTGGGTGGTGGGCGGTGGGGTCAGAATTATTGAATATCTCAATAAGTAAATCATCCAGTAAAAATTCAGAAATTTTACAATAAGTTATTTAGCCATGACTGCTGAATGGACAACCCATCACTCCCCCCTCTAGTGTCTGACATACCAATCTTCTTCGAATTTGATATGTTCCATTTGATATAAAGAAATGGCTGGGTACAGTGAAGGTAGCAAGGCTGTAGTGCTGGAGACTTGTGCTACAGAAAGAATGGTACCTCTCGCTAAACTTGTCTGATATAGCCACAAATTGGGCACCTCTGGGAAATTGTTTAGAAACTTCCAGCATATCCAGTCCTCAAAAGAAAAGAAACAAACATAATCCAACCACCTACTGTTCCATCAGCCAATCTTAGTCATTTCACAAGTGATGAAAGGTCAGCAGTGTTACCAGGTGGCACTTACTCATTAATAAATGCTCACCAAAGTTCTAGTTCTGCTAGGACTAATAAATATCAGCCTTGGCGCAAACTTGGAAAGAGAGTTAACATCCAGAAGTGAAGTAAGATGTCACCTTCGTCATCTTACCTTTGTTGTCAAGTCAACATTTGATTCATTTGAGACAGGTAATCTTAGTAAATCTGAGTTTCTGGTAATGAGGGGGAGACCCCCTAAGCTGGATGAAGTCTTATGTAGCAGAGAAGAAATTGGTTATGGTTGCTTGAGACCAATCATCTTAGTTCCAAGACCCCATTGCCTAAGTTCCTCAAAGTAATATCCTTGGCTTAACCTGTTCATTTGCTTTATCAGTGACCTTCCTGTCCATCATAAGATCTGAAGGAGGATATTTGCTGACAGTTGTGCAGTTCCATTTGCAACTCCTTATGCTGCAAATGTGGATAACATTTGGGCTAATGCTAATAAGTGCCAGTTGACATTTCTGTCAGATATGTATCTCTTTTTGACATTAAACTGCATTACTATTGCTGATGTCTCCATCATCTACATCCAGGGTTTTCCCTTGACCAGAAACTTAACTGAAGCAGAGAATTACATATTGTGACTATAAGATTAGGTCAGAGGCTGTGTGCTTAATGATGATTAACTTATCTCATGGCTTCCTGATCTGCAAGCTTAGCAATGTGATGGACAACTATCCATTTGCTGAAATGATCATAACACCAACAACACCAGTGGATATTTTTGAGCTCATAACAAAATAGCCCATTTGGTGGAGCTGGAGGAACACAGCAGACCAGGCAGCATCAGAGGAACAGGAATGTTGATGTTTCTGGATAGGACCCTTCTTCGGAAGAAGAGTCCTGACACAAAACATCAACTATTCTGCTCCTCTGATACTGCCTGGCCTGCTGTGTTATTCCAGCTCAACACTGTATTGTTTCTGATTCCAGAATTTGCAGTTCTTGCTATCTCAAAACATATGATTGGCACCCCTTTGTTCACCGTAAAAGAATGTTCACTATTTTAAAGGCAGGTATATTGACTCGAGACAATGTGGCTAAGTGGATAGTAGCTACATGCATACTGTGGAAGACTGAAAGCCATTTGTATTGATGTAACTTTTTAACTTATGTGCAGAGTGCCGATGGCCACAATTACACCAGTAGTGACAGCTAAGACTCTTCGTCATCCATAAAAGAAATGTCCTTGAATCTGAATTATTGAATTTAATAGACTGTGTGCATACCAATTGTCAAAAAAAACTTGTTGCTCCTTGGAAAGAGCCAGCCACTTAACAGTTCACAGCTTTGGTAATTCTATCAGTTATTGGTCTGAGTCATTGAAGTAGTGTGCAGGTTTATACACTAGTCTTGTGCAAAAGTCCCTTTTCCTGATTCTTTGTGGCCGAAGACAAAATTTCTAACTAGTTGTCTAGAAGACAGTGATCCTGGTGGGAGAGTCTGAGTCTGTTTAGGTGCTGCCTGATTCTTAAGAAATAAGAAATAGGAACAGAAGTAGACTGTTTGACCTTTTGAGCCTGCTCAGACATTATTAGGATCATGGCTGATCTGATATGCCTCACATCCACTTCCTGTGTTTTCTCCATAATCCTTGATTCCCCTATTGATCAAGAATCTTTTATCTCAGACTTAAAGATGCACAAGGACTCTGTTCCCCCACCTCTCCAGGGTAAGAAGTTCCAAGGATACTCAACTGTGTACCAGAACAAATTCCTCCTCATCTCAGTTTTAAATTTGCTAATTTGATTCTGCCATGCAGGAACCCCCCTTTTCAGCATTTACCGTGTCAAGTCCCCAGTGTTTCAATGAGATCACCACTCATTCTTTTAACCTCCAATGAGTAAAGTCCAACTGTTTAGTCTTTGCTTATAAGCAATCCCTTCATACTAGGGATCATTCTAGGGACCCTTCTCAGAGCTACCTATAATAAAATAATGTATTTTCTGAGCTAAGGGAACCAACACTGTTCACAGTACTCCAGATGTGGTGCCACCAGTACCTTGTACAATTTCAGCAAGACTTCCCTACTGTTATACTCTAACTTGAAACAAGAATAGTCTTCCTATTTTCCCGGCTTATCTGGCTGTTTTCTCTTCCTCGCAACATCTGCACCGCACACAAGGGGATTCCAGCATGGAACCTCACATTTAAACTTTTCTATAATTTTAGGAAATTCCTTTCAGAGGATGTGGAAGGTTAAGCATGGGTTCAGGATTATATTGTTCACCGGAAGGTGATATTCACAGTGACTTCTCAAAATACAGAATTGCAGTTAAAATAGCAAAACCCACAGCCTCTGACTTGGATGACAGAAATAATGTACGGTTGCCCAGGTTTACAGATGACAGAAGACTATGGGAAAGCAAGTGTGGATGACACAAGGCCTGTATAGAGGAATATCGACAGATTAACTGAGTTGGCAAAAACCTGGCAGATAAAATATACTGTGGGAAAACCTGAGGTTGTACACTCTGTAGAAAGAACATAAGGGTTAGGGATGTCTAAAAATTGTTGAAGCATTTTGTCAAGGCGGAGAGTGAGAAGTTTTTTGTGTACATTGTAAGGAACAACATAGTTAAGGAAAGGGTTAAGGCTTTGCATATTTGATTTAAGAGGTTAGGTACATTAAAAAGCAGAACCTTGAAGGTAGTAATCCCTGGTTTACTCCTGGTGTCTCATGCTAATAAGAATAGGAAATAAAACATAGGACAGATAAATCAATACCTGAAGAGATGGTGCACTGTACAAGGATTCAGATTTTTGGATCTTTGGAATCTCTTCTGGAGCAAAAAAGACCTGTTCTAAAGGGATGGGTTTCACCTAAATTGGAAAGGGACCAATATCCTGGTAGGATGATTTGCAAGTTCTATTTTGGAAACCTTTCAACTAGTAGAGAAGTGGGTTGGAGGGTTCCTAAGTAGTAGTAAAAATAGAAAGATGAGAATGATTCTGAATCAGAAAACAGCAAGTTAATTAGAAAAGGCAGACAAGAGCAATTCAGAGAACGAGGTAACTCTGAGTGATTAAACTGCATTTATTTCAATGCAAGGGGGGTTGCAGGTAAGGCTGATGAACTCAGGGCATCTGTGGGAACACGGGACTAGGACATCATAGCTGTGCATAGGCACAGAACATATAGCCTGTGCGCTTCACTCCACTTCACCTGATGAAGGAACAGCACTCTGAAAGCTTGTGATTTCAGGGAAACCTGTTGGATTAGATCCTGGTGTCATGTGATTTGTGACTTGGACCACCTCAGTCCAAGTTGGCACCTCCACATCATGGACACCCATTTAAGACAGAGATGAGAAAGTTTTTTTGAGTATTGAGAATTTGTGGAATTCTTTCTCACAGAGTGCTGTTGAGGTCTGAGTGCTAAATGTATTTAAGGCTGAGATAGACAGATTTCTAATCATTAAGGGAATCCAGCATTACGAGGATAAGGTAGAAAAGTGGAGTTGAGGATTGTCAAATCAGTGGACCTGATGGGCCAAGTGGCCTCCTTTTGCACCTTTGTTTTGTGGTCTTTGCTGTTATCAAGTTATTTCTCCCTTGATCAGCATGAAAGACATAGTTACATTATCAACTAAGCTATGTTTGGCTAAACATGTGGTGTTGTCTACCATCTTTCGCAGAATTTTCCACAGAATAGAAATTAGGAAATTCCTTGTGGATTTGAGGTTAACTCCAAATTGTACTTTAAGATTTGTTGTTGTACAGCCAGTAAGGTACATTTCCCAGTACAGTTGCTGTTGTTGTGTAGGGAAATGAAACAGCCAATTTGCTAGACATCAAGATTCCAAATGCAACAACAAGGCAACTAATCATATCTGTTTATTTTGAAGTTTAAGGCATAGTTGTCAGTCAGGAATTGGAAAACTACGTCTTGTATATTTCACTTTTATTCCACCTGAAGTAGATTAATGTCTCTTCCAGAAGTCATCAATTCCCACAGAACACTGTTTCTCTGCTATTACACCACAATGTTTGAATATCTGCTCAAGAATCTGGTGTGGCACTTGAGTCCCTGGTGGAGTTGTACACAAGAATTTAAATGTATTTCATTTCTTTTGCAGGCTACTTTTGCATGGTGATCGCAGCATGTATTTTGAATTTTCAAAGAGCCCTGGGACTTCTTATTTTAACATTGATTGCCATTTTCTTTTACTTTTGGGATATGCTTATTGCAAAGTATGAAGATACAATTGCTGAGTTTATTTCTTCAAATAGCAAGTTCATAAAACAAAAGTGGATTCTATTCAAAATGTGAGTAAAGCATGTAGCTAGAGATCTGTAGCAATTCAATTTACTTTATCCTTTTTATACAATTTATGTATTTTTGTGCTCATCCATCTTAGTGTCAGTATGACAATTTTAAACTTTCAGGATAACATGCGTCAAGTCTTCCCAGGGGTTTTGTAAGCTCAGAAGGGAGATTTTGTGCACCATTTCCCAATTGCAGGCAATTGTTAAATGTTCTAGCTGCAATGGTCTGGCCGGGAGTGGTCCTGCACCTCCTTTTAGTCCCGTGCTGGCGAGCACCCTCAGGCTGACTTGAAAATTCTAGTGGGGTCAAGGATGGAGAACATGTGGATGTAGACTTGGCATTTATGCCAGTGTATTCATAATAAGTTTGGAATGCATTCACAGCATGATATTTTATAACCGTACTGTAGTGGCCATAATTTTGTCACGAATCATCCAGGTGATCCAAATTAATCCTGTTTGTTATGCACTTGACTTCTTGACTCCGTATGAAGCTTGAGAGAAAATCCTACGATGATCGCCTAAAGTTATTTCTCTCTAATCTTAATTAATTGATGCTGGCTGAACAGATAGTTTGTCCTTGTTTACCACTCGAGCTATTTTGCCCAACCGGTCAGGTTTCCTATTATAAATTAATGACTCTTCCACAAAATTTAGTATAATTTTCAAATTTAATTAACAATGTGACCAGATCATTAATGAAAAGAAGATGATCCAACATTGAACTCTGGGAATTCTACTCTCAGTCAGCTCCTGGTGGAAAATTTCATTTAACACCCTTTTGTACTGTTCTATAGTAATTTATTTTCAAAAATGATCTTTCAAAAACCTTTTGAAAATCCAAGAGAGTGATCTACTGTATAAGAGCAGAATAAAGCTCCAGCTCTCTAGCCCTGGAAAATATGCTAAATTTTCCAGAGGAGAACACCTGTGCAAACATGATATTTCATTTTGTTCTCTTATCTAACTCATTTATACATATAGTGAGTAACTGAGGTCCAAGTCTCTGAGGTCCCCCACCAGTCATTGCCTGCCATTCAGAAAATTTGTTCCTACTTTGTTTCCTGTCTGCTTACAATTCTCTAACCATGTCAGTATATTACCCTTAATCCCAATTACATACTAATCTCTTGAGTGAGACTTAATTGAAAGCCTTCTGAAAGTCCAAATAAGCCACATCAACTGCCTTTCCTGTTTCAAGTCTCTTAGTTACATCCTTGAAAAATTCCAGTAGATTTGTCAAACATGATTTATCTTTCATAAACTCATGCTGAATTGGTCCAATAATGCCACTGTTTTCAAGTACTTTGATATTAAATCTTTTGTAATGGACATTGGTATTTTCCAGATGAAGTACTTGAACAAAGACTGATATACTGTCTTCAAGACACCCTTTATTTACCAGTACACTGGCTGTAGCTTCGTGTCAGCCCTCTGAATCAGGAGACTCTGAATCTCCTGTTTATATCTGCCAGGGCTCTCTGATTGATCCAGGTTAACAACCCCAATAAAGGATCGTAGTCAATAGAATCCATCTGGTTCTAATCACTACACCCAGCTACCAGCGTCAGGCTAACCAGCCTATGATTCTGTTTTCTCCCTCTCTCCTTCTTTAAATGTTGGTGTTGCATTAGCTATTGTCCAAACTGTAAGAACTATTCTAGAGTTGGTTGACACTTGAAGGATGACAATCAATGCATCCGCTATTTCTGGGCCACTTCTCTAAATGCTCTGGGATTTGTTGGCCTTTAATCCCATCAATTTCCCAACACCATCTGTGTATTAATACTGTCCGTGTTCAGCTCCTTCCTTTCACTAGACCTTGTATTCCCCAACATTTTTGAGATGTTATTTGTGTTCTCATCTGTAAGATAGAGCCAAACTATGTATTTGGCAGGTCTGCCATCTCCTTGTTATAACTTCCTCTGTTTTTGATTGTAAGAGACCTACATTTGTCTTCACTGATCTTTACCTCTTCACATAATGACAGATGCTTTTACAATCATTTCATCTTTACTCTACAATTTGCTCTTGTCCTCTATTCCAATCCCCCCCTCCTTCCCTGCATGCTCCAACACCCCCACCCAATTAATCTTAGGTCTGCTGCAATTTTCTTTGGCCAATTTTTATGTCCTTTCCTAGAACCTGCCACCCATGTGCTGTGGGTATTAAAATGTATCATTGGGGAGAGAGTTTCTGTATTTTGACACACTGGTAATGAAGGAACAGTTGTATAATACCAAGACAGGACATTGCAGGTTTGAAGGGTAACCTATACGTAGTGGTGTTCCCACGTATCTTCTGCCCTAGTTCTCCTACGTGGTGGAAGTTGTGGACTTCGAAGCTGCAGTCTAAAGATCCTTGGTGAACTGTTGTAGTGTAGCTTGGGACAAACACTACAGTGTGTCAGACATAGAGGGAGTGAATGTTGAAGGTTCCAAATGTAAAGGGGCTGCTTTGTTCTGATTGGCTTCTTGAATGTTGTTGGAGCATGTTCTGTCATGCTTGTGATTTGTACCTTTCAAATGATGTATAGGTTTTAATGACTCAGGAGGTGAAATACACATTGCAAAAGTTCCAACCTGTCACTTGGTCTTGTAACTACAGTATTCCAGTGGCTGGTCCAGTTCAGTTTTTGGCCAATGAAGATTCCGAGGATGTTAATAGTGGGGGATTCAGTGAATTGCCATTGAATGTTACAAGGTATAGGCTTTTATTTCTACCTTCCCTCATCTATTGGGTTTACTGTGGATATGATTAACCCCAGGCTGTCCTAACAACAGGATATACCCAACTTTTTTTTACTGAAGTAAGGTATGCTCCAAAAATGGTATACTAAGAGCAATACATCATAAACATACTCATATAATACTTACAGTCACAAGTGAACCGGTTTACATGGACTTCAAGAATCAGAACAAAACAGGCCTAGCCTACTCTGTCTCAACCTCCATTCATTAATTAGACACCTTCTATTCTTGAGCTAGTTAACTATCGATCAAAGGCACCATTTCTGACTCCTTTCCGAAAACCTTAACCCTGTTCAGCTTGCAGCAGTTAATCAGATTGATCATTGGCAAATATCACAAATGTACCATGGTGAGGTGATCTTCCATTCCTTCAAACTTTTGTCTGTTTTCCCTGAAAAGAGGGCATCTCTCAGTTTTTAACAAATGACCTCAGGTGAGCTTGCTCATGACTGCTGCATATTTTGTGTTATCTAATCAATCAAATGATATTTGCACAGCATGACGCTATGATCAACTGCATCATGTTTTACTGACAAATGGTTAATCACAACCAGTGCACTGTGTCTATTTTAAATCAGGACTTCAGCCAGACAAAATGTTCAATTCATCACCTACTGAATGACAATACTTTTTAACACACACATTTCTTTAGAAAACACATTAAATGTTAAGAAATGATCCAATGATTTTCAAATAATTAGGTCACCATCTGACAGATTGACCTTTCAATAGAGTAGGCTTCAATTTTTTTTCTCTTATTTCAGCTAAACCAGAAAATTCAGAGTGAGACTGTTGACCCCTAACGAGCACAACCATCTTTCTTTATGCTCAGTATGACAATGGAAGGTTTCCCCAATGTTTATGATTGTATCCTGTTTTGATAGGGTTCCTTGATGCCATGCTTGATCAAAGGTTACCTTCATATTACTTTTGTATTATGTCCATGTTTAGATCAAGTTTTTAATGAGGTCAGACACTGGGTGAACCTGATGGACCCAAGCTGAATGTCAGTGAGCAAATTATTGTTGAGTAAGTGCTGCATAATAGCACTGTCCATGACACCTTCCATCACTTTTCTGATTTTTGCTAGTAGACTTGGCTGGGTTAGATGTTTCATTTTTTTTGTATATGTGACATAGTGAGGCAATTTTCAACATTGTGGGTAGATGCCAGTCTTGTAGCTGTACTGAAACAACTTAACTAAGGCTACAGCTTGCTTTGGAATATGTCTTCAGTCCTGTTGTTGAGGCCCACAACCTTTCCAGCATACAGTGCCTTTAGCTGTTTCTTAATACCACATGAAATGAATTGACTGCATGCTGGTGTCTGTGGGGCTGGTTCGCTTAGGAGGATGCTGATATGGATTGATCACTGGACACTCTAGCTGAAAATGCTTCAGCCAGTCTTTTCCATTGATGCACTGGGCTCCCTCACCTTTAACAATAGGGATAGTTGTGGAGTCTCCTTCAATGATTTGAATAATTGTCTGCCACCTTTTGTGACTGGGTGCAGCACAGCTGCAGAGATTAGATCTGATTTATTGGTTTTGGGATCATTTAGTTTGTGTATCACATGTTGTTTACGATTTTATTTTTGGCAACTAGTAACCAACAGAGTCAGTATGGATTTATGAAGGGGAAGCCATGCTTAACAAATCTGTTGGAATTCTACGAAGATGCATCTAGTAGAGTTGACAAGGGGGAGCCAGTTGATATGATCTCTTTGGACTTTCAGAAAGCTTTTGACAAAGTTTTGCATAAGCATGTTGTGTGAGATTAAAATGCATGGTATTGGGGCAAGTGTATTGAGGTAGATAAGAAACTGGTTGACAGAGAGGAAACAGAGAGTGGGAATTAATGTGTACTCTTCAAATTGGCAGGCAGTAGCTAGTGGATTGCCACAGGATTGGTGCTTGGACCCCAGCTATTTACAATTTATATTATTGATTTGGATGAGGGAACAAAATGTAACATCTCCAAGTTTTCAGATGATACCAAGTTGGGTGGGAGGGTGAACTGTAAGAGGATGCAGAGATCCTTCAGCATGATCTGGACAGGTTGGGTGAGTGAGTGAATCATTGGCAGATGCAGTATAATTTGGATAGATGTGAGGTTATTCAATTTGGAAGCAAAAGCATAAAGACAGATTACTACCTGAATGGCTATAAATTAGGAGGGGAGTATACAGTGGGACCTGGGTGTCCCTGTGCACTAGTCATTGAAGGTGTGTATGCAGGTGCAGCAGGAAATAAAAAAGGCAAATGGTATGTTGGCCTTCATTGTGAGAGGTTTTGAGTACGGGAGCAGGGATGTGTTGTTGCAGTTATACATGGCCTTGGTGAGGCCACACCTAGAATATTGTGTGCGGTTTTGGTCTCCTTTGCCTGAAGAAGGATGCTGTTGCTCTGTAGGCAGTGAAGCGATGGTTTACCAGGCTGCTTCTGAGGATGGCGGGACTGATGAATGAAGAGAGATTGACTAGGTTAGGATTGTTTTCGCTGGAGGTCAGGAGAATGAGGGGGTAATCCCATAGACTCTTCTCATAGAGATATAGAAAATTCTAATAAGATAGATGCAGGGAAAATGTTCCTGATAGTGAATGTGTCCAGAACCATGGGTCACAGTCTGTGGAATCAGGGTAGACCGTCTAGGATGGAAATGAGGAGACATTTCTTCACCCAAAGAGTGGTGAGCCTGTGGAGTTGATTACCACAGGAAGTAGTTGATGACAAAATATTGAATGTATTGAAGAGGTGGCTGGATATAGCACTTGGGGTGAGTGGGATTGAAAGTTATGGGGAGAAAACAGGTTAGGCTATTGAGTTGGATGATCAGCCATGATTGTGATGAAGGCTGAAGCAGTCTCGAAGGCCTGAATGGCCTCCTCCTGCTCCTATATTCTATGTTTCTGTGAGTTGTAGCTTCAACACGTTGACACCTCACTTTGAGAATGCCTCGTGCTGCTTGTGGCAAGCCTTCCTGCACTTTGCATTGAACAAGGATTGATTCACTGGCTTGGTGATAATGGTGGAATGCGGGGGTGTGTTGGGCAATAAGTTCAGAGATTATGCTTGATCACCACACCACCAAATGGATGCCCAGTTCTGAGTTGCTAGATCTGTTTTATATTTTTCCTATTCAGCAAGTGTCAGACAAAACAATGGATGCTATCCTTAATCTGAAGGAGGGACTGTTTCCACAATGACTGTGTGGTTGTCTCTCCAACAGATACTATCATGAACAGATGTGTCTACAACAGGTAGATTTTGGAGGATGAAGCTAGGTCAGTTTTCTGTCCAACTGCCACAGGCCTAGACCAGCAGCTGCATTATTTAGAACTTGTCCAGCTTGGTCATTTGTGGTACTGCTGAGCCACTCTTGGTGATTGAAGTTTGTCACCAAGAATGCATTTTGTGGCCTTTCTTTCCTAACCTCCAAATGGTGTCCAATATGGAGGAGAACTGACCCATCATGTTAGGGGAGGAGAGGGCAATAGGTGATAATTGGCAGGATTACTCTCCATTTACTCATTGCTATAAGATTTCATGATGTCTGGAGTCATTTTTGAGGGCTGTCGGGACAACTGCCTCAACTGTATACCATTGTGTAACCACATTTGGCGGCTCTATCCTTATGTTGGTACAGAACGTACCTGGAGCTGGTGATGGTGGTTTCTGAACATACTCATTCTCATGGAGTCATACTTTACAGACAATATCAGGCTGTTACTTGACAAATATTCCAATTTTGCCATAAACTCCTCGATGTTAGTTTAGTTGGTTTGCAAGATTGGTTGTGCCTATGTTTCTAATGCCTTGTTCTCAAAGGGTGTTAAGTCAACCAGGCATGGCGACTCAGTGGTTAACACCCCTACCTCACAGTGCCAGGGCCCCGGGTTTGATTCCAGTCTCGGGTGACTGTGCAAACTCTACACAGACATTCTCCCTGTGTCTGTATGGGTTTTGTCCAGGTGCTTTGGTTTCCTCCCACAGTCCAAAGATTTGCAGACTAGGTGGATTGGCTACGCTAAATTGCCCATAATATCTAGGGATGTCAGGCTAGGTGGATTAGCCATGGAAAATACAGGGACAGGGTAGGGAGGTGGGTCTGGGTGGCCTGCTCTTCAGAGGGTTGGTGTGGACTTGATGGGTCAAATGGCCTGCTTCTGTACTATAGGGATTGTATAAAGATGGATTTTTACAAAATCAACAATGGCTTCATGGCCACCATTAGTTAGCTTTTAAGACTTTACTAAAGCAATCCAAATTTCACCATCTGATGTGATGGAACTTAAGAACTTGTTTCTCAGAGCATTACCCTAGGTATCTGGATTAGTGGTCTCATGACATTGCTAGTATATTCGTACTTACTTCGGTGTGATTACATATTCATCTCAAGCTTTCCTGCTGAGGACTAAATTATAGATTTTATTTGTTTGTTCTTAAAATGTAGATGGTTTTGGGAAAGTCATTTTTTTTGTTCTTTGAAAAATGTCCTGAGAAAGTGATGCAGAGTCATTTCCTTGAACCACAATAGTCTTTGGTAATGGTTATCTGAAAGTGGTTTTATATTAAGAATTTCTAATTTTGACTAAGCGATGGTGAGGGAACTGTAATAATTGTCCACGATAAGATGATGCTTTCCATGCAAGGGTGTTTTTCGAAAGGTTACAGTTTACTTGTTCCATAGAATGTGATTAAGTTGACTAAACTAAGACTTCTTCAAACTGTTTTTCTTTTGCCTCAGATTACTGTATATGGTTCTACTTGTAATAATTATACTCTGGCTTATTCTGGACACAGCCAGCCAAAGCACAAACCAGCTAATTTCCGTTATTGGACTTCTGATATTCATTTTGTTCTTGTTCATCTTCTCCAAATATCCAGAAAAGGTAAAAGTGGTTTTTTTCCTTCTTCTTTTATTCCTGCTAAGTAAACAAACAATAGTTTAAACAACAAAAGCTGTAAGGAAAGGCCAGAAGATTCTGAGAGACAGGATTTACATGCATTTGGAAAGTCAAGGTAGGATTAAGGATAGTCATCAAGGCTTTGTGTGTGGAAAATCATGTCTCATTAACTTGATTGAGATTTTTGAACAGGTGGTAAATAAGGTTGATAAAGGCAGTGTAGTAGGCATCTATGTGAACTTAAGAAAAGTATTCGAGAAGATTCCACATGGTAGGTTGGTTAGTAAGGCTAGATCACATGAAATCCAGGGGGAGGTGGCCAGTTAGATATAAAATTGGCTTGAAGGTAGGAGACAGAGGATGGTGGTAAAGGGTTGTTTTTTTTGATTAGAGGCCTGAGACTAATGGTGTACCACAAGGATCTGTGTTAGGTTCTCTGTTATTTGTCAGTTATGTAAATGATTTGGATGTGAATATAGAAGGCATGGTTTGTAAATTTGCTGATGACACTAAATTTGGTGGTCTAGTGGACAGTGAAGATGATTATCTCAGCATCAATGGGCCGAGGATTGGCAGATAGAGTTTAATTTAGATAAATGTGAGGTGTTGCATTTTGGTAAAGCAAACCATGGCAGGCTTGTTATACATTTAAAGGTTGGGCACTGGATAGTGTTGCTGAACAAAGAGGTGCAAGTGCATAGTTCTTTAAACGCGGAATTTCAGGTAGACAGGGTGGTGAAGAAAGCTTCTGGAATGCTTGCCTACGTTAGTCAGAACATTGAGTATAGCATTTGGGATGTCATGTTGCAGCTGTACAGACATTGGTGAGGCCACTTTTAGAATACTGTGTACAATTCTGGTCACCGTTCTATTGGAAGGATGTTAATCTTGAGAGGGTGCAGAAAAGAACTACGAGGATTTTCCCAGGATTGGAGTGTTATAGGGAGAGGCTGAATAGGCTGAGGCATTTTTCCCTGGAGTGCCAGAGGCTGAGGAGTGACCTTATAGATGTTTATATAAAATTATGAGGGGCATGGAGACGGTAAATAACCAAGGTCTTTTTCCTAGCATGAGGGAGTCCAAAATTAGAGGGCAGACGTTTAAGGAGAGGGGGAAAGATTTAAAAGGGACGTGAGGGTTAACTTTTTCATGCAGGGTGGTGCGCGTATAGAACAACTGCTGGTGGAAGTGGTGGACTGAGGATCTGTTTCTGTGCTGTATGACTCTAAATAGTCTTTAATTATTACCTTTTCAGTTTTATTCCTTCTTTGTCTCTGTCCAAATCAGTAGAACATGTGAAGTTAATTAGGTTTTAAAATATTTTTTCCAAATCATTCAAAATGGTGAAGTTTTATTCTTAATCACTATGCCAGTGCTGTTCCAGCATTCTAACCTTTAACAAATCATTTATCACAGTGTTATGTTTCCAAAATATTTGCCTATAACACATGTGTCCTTCAATAATGTTGTCACTGTTGATCATTAATAATTGAGTGATTCCCCAGACTGATTCCATAATCAGTCCACTAATTAAAGAATACCACCTGAAAATGACCCATTTATTCTGAAACTCCATAATTCATGTTTATTAACTTCTATTTGAGCCAACATATTACCCAACAGCCTTATCGTGCAATGTACCCTTTTATGTGATACCTCACTGAATGACTTTTGTAAATCTAAGTATGTTATATTTACCAATTTTCAAGGAACTCAAAGTTGCTCAGCACCATTTTCTTTTCTTAAAAACCAAGTTGACGATATTGTGTAGTGTGCAGCTGGAGGAACACAGCAGGCCAGGCAGCATCAGAGGAGTAGGAAGGCACTGCTGTGTTCTTCTAGCTCCACACTGTGTTATCTCAGACTCCAGCATCAGCAGTTCTTACTATCTCTGATTATGATTTTCTATTATGATTTTCTAAGTGTCTTGCTACCACTTTCTTAACATTGGATTTCAGTATTTTCCCAATGACAAGTGTTAGTCTAATTGGCTTAGAGTTTCTGACTTGGTCTACTACCTTTCTTGAAGAGTGATATTACATTTGCAGTTTGCCAATTCACTGGGATCTTTCTGACATCTAAGGATTTTCGAAGTTTACAATCAATGCATTTAGTATTTCTGCAGTATTCCTTTTAGACTATAGTATACAGGGCATTGGGTCCAGGGACCCGTCAGCCTTTACTCCTCATTTTCTCTAGTACCTTTTCTCTCGTGATCACAATTGTTTTAAGTTCCAACCTAAATTTATCTCGTTGCATTTCTGTTGTTCATTGGGCACTTTTTTGTGTCTTCTACTGTAAAGACAGACACCAAAGGCTGCTGAGCTACGGGCTTAAATGCCCTCACAGCATTAAGAAACAATGACATTAACAGAGAGCTAGCTCAAAGAGAGGAAGATTGAGATCTTAATGGGATGGATTTTCTGAGTGGTAGATTGCCATTTTTTTTAGAGAGGCAAGATTTCCACATTTCTAATGATTGACCCTGATCAGGGCTGCTTCAGAAATGTGGAGCTATACTTCTATTCTGGCAGTTTTTTAACAATACGGAACTGTTGGGGGAAGGCAAACCATGCGCACATTTTCATGGTAGTCAATGGGCCCTTCATTCAGCAAGGGAAGGGGGTGCAGGTCTGGAGAGACAGAGGGGGGATGTTTTGTCCAAAATAATGTGGTGGTGTTGGGTCAGGATTGGGGTATAAACAGTCTAGAGGATTTGTGGTTGTGGGTGTGTGAGGTAAATATAGGGCCTGAATTCTCTGGAATCCTTTGTACGGTTCCTAGCATGGTGAGATTATCCAGCAGAGTATTCAATTTCCTTAGCAATTTCTTTGGAGCATACAAGACATTAGTCAGACTGCAGCTGGACTATTGTGAACAGTATTGTGTCCTTTATCTAAGGAAAGATGTACTGCAAAAATTGATAATCTTAGGGAAAAGAGGCACCTGTTGAAGATAAAGAAGAGAAGGAAATTTTTCTGAGGGTTGAGAATCTGTGGAATTCTTTACTGCCGACAGCTGACAAGGCCTGTTTCCTAAATATATTCAAAGCTGAGACAGACAGGTTTTTAATCAGTACAGAAGTCAAAGGTTACGATAAATGCAGGCATGTAAGGTTGAGGGTTATCAGATCAGCCATGATTTCATTGAATAGTGGTGCAGACTTGGTGGGCTGAATGGCTACTTCTCTACCTATGTCATATGGTCTTATAACCTGCTACCTGGAATTCTGCAGGGTTCCCATATGCAATCCCATCTGTGCTGGAAAAATGTAGTATCAGAGATAATGGGAACTGCAGATGCTGGAGAATTCCAAGATAATAAAATGTGAGGCTGGATGAACACAGCAGGCCAAGCAGCATCTCAGGAGCACAAAAGCTGATGTTTCGGGCCTAGACCCTTCATCAGAGAGGGGGATGGGGAGAGGGAACTGGAATAAATAGGGAGAGAGGGGGAGGCGGACCGAAGATGGAGAGTAAAGAAGATAGGTGGAGAGAGTGTAGGTGGGGAGGTAGGGAGGGGATAGGTCAGTCCAGGGAAGACGGACAGGTCAAGGAGGTGGGATGAGGTTAGTAGGTAGCTGGGGGTGCGGCTTGGGGTGGGAGGAAGGGATGGGTGAGAGGAAGAACCGGTTAGGGAGGCAGAGACAGGTTGGACTGGTTTTGGGATGCAGTGGGTGGGGGGGAAGAGCTGGGCTGGTTGTGTGGTGCAGTGGGGGGAGGGGACGAACTAGGCTGGTTTAGGGATGCAGTAGGGGAAGGGGAGATTTTGAAACTGGTGAAGTCCACATTGATACCATATGGCTGCAGGGTTCCCAGGCGGAATATGAGTTGCTGTTCCTGCAACCTTCGGGTGGCATCATTGTGGCACTGCAGGAGGCCCATGATGGACATGTCATCAAGAGAATGGGAGGGGGAGTGGAAATGGTTTGCGACTGGGAGGTGCAGTTGTTTGTTGCGAACTGAGCGGAGGTGTTCTGCAAAGCGGTCCCCAAGCCTCCGCTTGGTTTCCCCAATGTAGAGGAAGCCGCACCGGGTGCAGTGGATGCAGTATACCACATTGGCAGATGTGCAGGTGAACCTCTGCTTAATGTGGAATGTCATCTTTGGGCCTGGGATGGGGGTGAGGGAGGAGGTGTGGGGACAAGTGTAGCATTTCCTGCGGTTGCAGGGGAAGGTGCCGGGTGTGGTGGGGTTGGAGGGCAGTGTGGAGCGAACAAGGGAGTCATGGAGAGAGTGGTCTCTCCGGAAAGCAGACAGGGGAGGGGATGGAAAAATGTCTTGGGTGGTGGGGTCGGATTGTAAATGGCGGAAGTGTCGGAGGATGATGCGTTGTATCCGGAGATTGGTAGGGTGGTGTGTGAGAACGAGGGGGATCCTCTTGGGGCGGTTGTGGCGGGGGCGGGGTGTGAGGGATGTGTTGCGGGGAATACGGGAGACGCGGTCAAGGGCGTTCTCGATCACTGTGGGGGGAAAGTTGCGGTCCTTAAAGAACTTGGACATCTGGGATGTGCGGGAGTGGAATGTCTTATCGTGGGAGCAGATGCGGCGGAGGCGGAGGAATTGGGAATAGGGGATGGAATTTTTGCAGGAGGGTGGGCGGGAGGAGGTGTATTCTAGGTAGCTGTGGGAGTCGGTGGGCTTGAAATGGACATCAGTTACAAGCTGGTTGCCTGAGATGGAGGCTGAGAGGTCCAGGAAGGTGAGGGATGTGCTGGAGATGGCCCAGGTGGACTGAAGGTTGGGGTGGAAGGTGTTTGTGAAGTGGATGAACTGTTGGAGCTCCTGTGGGGAGCAAGAGGTGGCGCCGATACAGTCATCAATGTACCGGAGGAAGAGTTGGGGTTTGGGGCCTGTGTAGAGGTGCGGAAGAGGGACTGTTCCACGTAACCTACAAAGAGGCATAGCTGGGGCCCATGCGGGTGCCCATGGCCACCCCCTTAGTCTGTAGGAAGTGGGAGGAGTCAAAAGAGAAGTTGTTGAGTGTGAGGACGAGTTCAGCTAGGCGGATGAGAGTGTCGGTGGAGGGGGACTGGTCGGGCCTGCGGGACAGGAAGAAGCGGAGGGCCTTGAGGCCATCTCCCTGCAGAATGCAGGTGTACAGGGACTGGACGTCCATGGTGAATATGAGGTGTTGGGGGCCAGGGAATTGGAAGTCCTGGAGGAGGTGGAGGGCGTGGGTGGTGTCACAGACGTAGGTAGGGAGATCCTGGACCAAAGGGGAGAAAATGGAGTCCAGATAGGTGGAGATGAGTTCGGTGGGGCAGGAGCAGGCTGAGACGATGGGTCGACCAGGGCAGGCAGGTTTGTGGATTTTGGGAAGGAGATAGAAACGGGCCGTGCGGGGTTGGGGAACAATGAGGTTGGAGGCTGTGGGTGGGAGATCCCCTGAGGTGATGAGGTCGCGAATGGTGTTGGAGATGATGGTTTGGTGCTCGGGTGTGGGGTCATGATCGAGGAGGCGGTAGGAGGTGGTGTCGGAGAGTTGACGTCTGGCCTTGGCGATGTAGAGGTCAGTGCGCCATACTACCACTGCGCCACCCTTGTCTGCGGGTTTGATGGTGAGGTTGGGGTTGGAGCGGAGGGAGCGGAGGGCTGCCCATTCTGCGGGGGAGAGGTTGGAGTGGGTGAGAGGGGTGGAGAGGTTGAGGCGGTTAATGTCTCGACGGCAGTTGGAGATGAAGAGGTCGAGGGAAGGTAGGAGGCCTGGGGGTGGTGTCCAGGAGGAGGACTTGTGTTGGAAGCGGGTGAAGGGGTCAGTGGAAGGAGGGTTGGGTTCCCGGTTGAAGAAGTAGGCATGGAGGCGAAGACGGCGGAAAAACTGCTCTATGTCCAACCGTGACTGGTATTCGTTGATGTGTGGTTGTAGGGGGACAAAGGTGAGCCCCTTGCTAAGGACTGACCGTTCGTCCTCAGTCAGTGGGAGGTCTGGGGGAATGGTGAAGATGCGGCAGGGCTCAGTGTGGCTGTCTCCTCTGGGGTTGCTGGCTGTGGAGGTTGTGGGCGGAGCGATGAGGTCGTCGGCCGTGGGCGGGGTTCCGTCGGCCGTGGGCGGGGTTTCGCCGGCATTGGCCGTGGGCGGGGTTTCATCGGCGTCGGCCGTGGGCGGTGTTCCGCCGGCTGTGGGCGGGGTTCCGTCGGCCGTGGGCGGGGTTCCGTCGGCGGTTGGAGGATCGGGGTGGGCGGAAGCAGCTGCGGTGAGGGTGGTGTGTGGGGTGTTGTACCTGGACGTGGAGGTGGTGACTGCAGCAGCGGTTCCGGAAGTTCTGTTGCCGGCGGAGGCGGATGTGACATCAGCGGTGGGGTCTCCGGCCGTGTCCTCATGGTCAATGGCGGCGGGTGCATGGTTGGGGAGGGGCAGGGACAGAGTCGGGATTTTGGCGGCGCAGGAATCCTCTTGTGGGTGGCAGAGGCCAGTGAGTTGGTTGTACTTACGATTTTTGGTGTCCAGTAAAGCTGAGTGGAACTGGGTGTTCAGTCTGTGGATCCTGCGGAGGATGAAAAACAGCAGAGGTCCTTTTCAGGTCTGGGAGAGGGAGGCTCTGAGCTGGGGCAGGCTGGATTGCAGTGTGTGGAGGTGCCGGCGCATGGCTGCAAGTGTCTGTTTCAGGACTCGCAGGGAGAACCGCTTCTGAAGGGTCTGAATATTCTGGGTGTAGAGGTGGTCACGGTTGGGGCCAAATTGGGAAGGCTGAAATGTGGACTGTAGTCCCTTGGGGATGATCTGGTTCCGTAGGCAGGTGCTGAGGAAGGTGATGTGGCTGTGGTACCTGGTTTGCTTCAGGACATGGTCGAGCAGTTTCAAGGCCGAAGAGATGACTCCCAACTTTTTCTACACTAGAAAACCCATCAATTTTCCACCTCTCTTCAATTCTTAAGAGTCGTGTTGGAGTCAAATGTTAACTCTTTCTCTCTCTATAGACGATGCTGAGTTTTCACAGCCCATTTTTAAAATGTCCTTTATTCCCTCACTACTTCATTCCTTTGCAGTGCTATAATAATCTTTTTGATCAATATCACTAATCATCCCTTTGTTTCTTCCCAATTTCCTGAATTCCTTGCAACTAAGAATATTGGCCCAGACTTCCCAGCCAGACAATTATTTTTCCAGCACAATAATAAAATGTGAGGCTGGATGAACACAGCAGGCCAAGCAGCATCTCAGGAGCACAAAAGCTGATGTTTCGGGCCTAGACCCTTCATCAGAGAGGGGGATGGGGAGAGGGAACTGGAATAAATAGGGAGAGAGGGGGAGGCGGACCGAAGATGGAGAGTAAAGAAGATAGGTGGAGAGAGTGTAGGTGGGGAGGTAGGGAGGGGATAGGTCAGTCCAGGGAAGACGGACAGGTCAAGGAGGAGGGACGCGTCATCCTCCGACACTTCCGCCATTTACAATCCGACCCCACCACCCAAGACATTTTTCCATCCCCTCCCCTGTCTGCTTTCCGGAGAGACCACTCTCTCCGTGACTCCCCTGTTCGCTCCACACTGCCCTCCAACCCCACCACACCCGGCACCTTCCCCTGCAACCGAAGGAAATGCTACACTTGTCCCCACACCTCCTCCCTCACCCCCATCCCAGGCCCCAAGATGACATTCCACATTAAGCAGAGGTTCACCTGCACATCTGCCAAAGTGGTATACTGCATCCACTGTACCCGGTGCGGCTTCCTCTACATTGGGGAAACCAAGCGGAGGCTTGGGGAGCGCTTTGCAGAACACCTCCGCTCAGTTCGCAACAAACAACTGCACCTCCCAGTCGCAAACCATTTCCACTCCCCCTCCCATTCTCTAGATGACATGTCCCTCATTGGCCTCCTGCAGTGCCACAATGATGCCACCCGAAGGTTGCAGGAACAGCAACTCATATTCCGCCTGGGAACCCTGCAGCCATATGGTATCAATGTGGACTTCACCAGTTTCAAAATCCCCTTCCCCTACTGCATCCCTAAACCAGCCCAGTTCGTCCCCTCCCCCCACTGCACCACACAACCAGCCCAGCTCTTCCCCCCCCACCCACTGCATCCCAAAACCAGTCCAACCTGTCTCTGCCTCCCTAACCGGTTCTTCGTCTCACCCATCCCTTCCTCCCACCCCAAGCCGCACCCCCAGCTACCTACTAACCTCATCCCACCTCCTTGACCTGTCCGTCTTCCCTGGACTGACCTATCCCCTCCCTACCTCCCCACCTACACTCTCTCCACCTATCTTCTTTACTCTCCATCTTCGGTCCACCTCCCCCTCTCTCCCTATTTATTCCAGTTCCCTCTCCCCATCCCCCTCTCTGATGAAGGGTCTAGGCCCGAAACATCAGCTTTTGTGCTCCTGAGATGCTGCTTGGCCTGCTGTGTTCATCCAGCCTCACATTTTATTATTGTGCTGGAAAAATAATTGTCTGGCTGGGAAGTCTGGGCCAATATTCTTAGTTGCAAGGAATTCAGGAAATTGGGAAGAAACAAAGGGATGATTAGTGATATTGATCAAAAAGATTATTATAGCACTGCAAAGGAATGAAGTAGTGAGGGAATAAAGGACATTTTAAAAAAGGGCTGGAAAAACTCAGCATCGTCTATAGAGAGAGAAAGAGTTAACATTTGACTCCAACACGACTCTTAAGAATTGAAGAGAGGTGGAAAATTGATGGGTTTTCTAGTGTAGAAAAAGTTGGGAGGAACAAGTGGAATAAAAGTGAAGATCAGGGGAAAGTTAGCAGGTGGCAGAGATTAGAGATTACAGGTGTCACAGAACAAAAGGCAAAGGGATTGGAAGTGGTTGTAGGGTAAATAAAAAAGAGGGCCCAGAATAGGTATTGATACTAAGTGTCCAATGCGGAAGCTAGTGATAATGGGAACTGCAGATGCTGGAGAATCCAAGATAATAAAATGTGAGGCTGGATGAACACAGCAGACCCAGCAGCATCTCAGGAGCACAAAAGCTGACGTTTCATCAGAGAGGGGGATGGGGTGAGGGTTCTGGAATAAATAGGGAGAGAGGGGGAGGCGGACTGAAGATGGAGAGAAAAGAAGATAGGTGGAGAGGAGAGTATAGGTGGGGAGGTAGGGAGGGGATAGGTCAGTTCAGGGAAGACGGACAGGTCAAGGAGGTGGGATGAGGTTAGTTGGTAGGAGATGGAGGTGCGTCTTGGGGTGGGAGGAAGCGATGGGTGAGAGGAACAACAGGTTAGGGAGGCAGAGACAGGATGGACTGGTTTTGGGATGCAGTGGGTGGAGGGGAAGAGCTGGTCTGGTTGTGTGGTGCAGTGGGGGGAGGGGACGAACTGGGCTGGTTTAGGGATGCGGTGGGGGAAGGGGAGATTTTGAAGCTGGTGATGTCCACATTGATCCCATTGGGCTGCAGGGTTCCCAAGCTGAATATGAGTTGCTGTTCCTGCAACCTTCGGGTGGCATCATTGTGGCACTGCGTGGAGGCCCATGATGGACATGTCATCTAAAGAATGGGAGAGGGAGTGGAAATGGTTTGCGACTGGGAGGTGCAGTTGTTTATTGCGAACAGAGCGGAGGTGTTCTGCAAAGCGGTCCCCAAGCCTCCGCTTGGTTTCTCCAATGTAGAGGAAGCCGCACCGGGTACAGTGGATGCAGTGTACCACATTGGCAGATGTGCAGGTGAACCTCTGCTTAATGTGGAAAGTCATCTTGGGGCCTGGGATAGGGGTGAGGAAGGAGGTGTGGGGGCAAGTGTCGCATTTCCTGCGGTTGCAGGGGAAGGTGCCAGGTGTGGTGGGGTTGGAGGGCAGTGTGGAGCGAACAAGGGAGTCACGGAGAGAGTGGTCTCTCCGGAAAGCAGACAAGGGTGGGGATGGAAAAATGTCTTGGGTGGTGGGGTCGGATTGTAAATGGCGGAAGTGTCGGAGGATGATGCGTTGTATCCGGAGGTTGGTGGTGTGGTGTGTGAGAACGAGGGGGATCCTCTTTGGGCGGTTGTGGTGGGGGCAGGGTGTGAGGGATGTGTTGCGGGAAATGCGGGAGACGCGGTCAAGGGCGTTCTCGACCACTGTGGGGGGCAAGTTGCGGTCCTTGAAGAACTTGGACATCTGGGATGTGTGGGAGTGGAATGCCTCATCGTGGGAGCAGATGCGGCAGAGGCGGAGGAATTGGGAATAGGGGATGGAATTTTTGCAGGAGGGCGGGTGGGGGGAGGTGTATTCTAGGTAGCTGTGGGAGTCGGTGGGCTCGAAATGGATATCAGTTCCAAGCTGGTTGCCTGAGATTGAGCCTGAGAGGTCCAGGAAGGTGAGGGATGTGCTGGAGATGGCCCAGGTGAACTGAAGGTTGGGGTGGAAGGTGTTGGTGAAGTGGATGAACTGTTCGAGCTCCTGTGGGGAGCAAGAGGCGGCGCCGATACAGTACAGTCTCTTTCGATTCCTCCCACTTCCTCCAGACTAAGGGGGTGGCCATGGGCACCCGCATGGGCCCCAGCTATGCCTGCCTCTTTGTAGGTTACGTGGAACAGTCCCTCTTCTGCACCTACACGGGCCCCAAACCCCACCTCTTCCTCCGTTACAGTGATAACTGTATCGGCGCCGCCTTTTGCTCCCCAGAGGAGTTCGAACAGTTCATCCACTTCACCAACACCTTCCACCAACACCTGCACATCTGCCAATGTGCTGTACTGCATCCACTGTACCCGGTGTGGGCTCCTCTACACTGGGGAAATCAAGCAGAGGCTTGGGGACCGCTTTGCAGAACACCTCCGCTCGGTTCGCAATAAACAACTGCACCTCCCAGTCGCAAACCATTTCCACTCCCCCTCTCATTCTTTAGATGACATGTCCATCATGGGCCTCCTGCAGTGCCACAATGATGCCACCCGAAGGTTGCAGGAACAGCAACTCATATTCAGCTTGCGAACCCTGCAGCCCAATGGCATCAATGTGGACTTCACCAGCTTCAAAATCTCACCTTTCCCCACCGCATCCCTAAACCAGCCCAGTTCGTCCCCTCCCCCCGCTGCACCACACAACCAGCCCAGCTCTTCCCCTCCACCCACTGCATCCCAAAACCAGTCCTACCTGTCTCTGCCTCCCTCACCTGTTCTTCTTCTCACCCATCCCTTCCTCCCACCCCAAGCCACACCTCCATCTCCTACCTACTAACCTCATCCCACCTCCTTGACCTGTCCGTCTTCCCTGGATTGACCTATCCCCTCCCTACCTCCCCACCTCTCCTATCCTCTCCACCTATCTTCTTTTCTCTCCATCTTCGGTCTGCCTCCGCCTCTCTCCCTATTTATTCCAGAGCCCTCACCCCATCCCCCTCTCTGAAGAAGGGTCTAGGCCTGAAACGTCAGCTTTTGTGCTCCTGAGATGCTGCTGGGCCTGCTGTGTTCATCCAGCCTCACATTTTATTACAATGCAGAAGATTTGTCAGTTCATCAGCTTGGGTCCGCTCTCTTTCCTCCCACAACAGCAATAGGGTTCCCCTTGTCCTCACCTACCAACCCACCACCATCCACATCCGGAGACTCATTAGCTACCATTTATGCCACCTCCAGTGGGATGCCACAACCAGGCACACATTCCCCTCCCCTCCCTTTTCATCTTCAGCAAGGACCATTCCCTCCAAAATACCCTGGTTCATTTCTGCCTCACTTCTAAGGATTCCCACTCTCCCAAGGCACCTTCCCCTGCTTTCACAGAAGCTGTAACACGTGCCGGTTTACTTTACACCTTCTCACTCTCCAAGGTCCTAAACACACCTTCCAGGTGAAGCAGCACTTTACCTGCACTTCCCTCAATCTCATCTACCATATTTGCTGCTTATGATGTGGCCGTCTCTACATTGGGGAAACAACGTACAGACTGAGTGACTGCTTTCCAGAACACCTGCATTTTGTCCGTAAAAAGGACCTGAGCTTCCAGTCACTTGCTACTTCAGCACTCCGCTATGTTCTCTGGCCAATATATCTGTCTCAGGTTTGCTGCAGTGCTCCGGGGAAACTCAGCGCAAGCTGTAAAAACAGCATCTCATTCTCCACTTGGGAACCCTGTGGCCTTATGGATTTAATATTGAGTTCAACAGTTTTGAGCACCTTTCCCATACTTTACCCTACTCCCACCAATCAGGCCTTGTCATTACATGGGCTGCTACCATACACTACCCATTGTCAGCCACTCATTGTGGTTGTTGACTTGCTTGACGAGCTGGCTTTTTGTTCAGACGTTTCGTCACCGTGCTAGGTGACATCATCAGTGGAGCCTCCGATGAAGCGAATGTTATTCTGTTCCACTTGGAATTTATACCATCTGATTCACTATGGTGAGTACTGTCATTTCCGGTTTTGATCTGTATAGGTTTATATATGGAGTCCAATTCTGTATGTTCATTGATTGAAGTATGGGTGGAGACCATTCTAGGAATTCCTGTGCATATCTGTTTAGCTTGGGCTACTATGGTTACTTTGTCCAGTTAACCTGAGGCCTTCATTGTCTGAATGTATAGATATTAAGGAGAGTTCATCGTGCCATTTTGCTGCTAGCTGATGTTCGTGTATTCTGATGGCTAGTTTCCTTCCTGTCTGGCCAATGTAATGTTTGTGGCAATTGTTGCATGGTATTTTGTAGACCATGTTCATTCTGCATGTTGTGGGAATGGGGTCTTTAATCCATGTAAGCGTTTGTCGTAGAGTGGCTGGGGGTTGTGGGCCACCATGATTCCTAATGGTCTTAGTAGCCTTGTTGTCAGTTCCGATATGTTCCTGATGTAGGGAAGTCTGGTAAGTGTGTTAGGTTGTACAGTGTCCTCCTGTTGTTGTCTGTTATGTCGGCATCTGTGGATGAAGTTGCGGGGATATCCATTTAAGACGAGAATCTTGTATAAGTCCTCTTCTACTTCCCAGCATAATTCTGAAGTGTTGCAGTATGTCCTGGCCGTTAAAAACTCCCCTTAATATTTGTCCTAATGCAGCTTTGTTTTTGGGCATTGGGATGGTTGCTGTGGAAGTTGAAGATTTGATCTGTCTGGGTAGCTTTTCTGTATTCTGAAGTTTGTAACTCCCTGTTTGTCTGTCATTCTACCTTAACGTTGAGAAACAGAAGTTGATTTTTGGTTTCTTCCTCCCTTGTGAATTTAATCCCTGTGAATATGCTGTTGATGAGGTGGGTCTCTTCTAATTTGTTGCGTTTAGTATGACAAATGTGTTGTTTACATACCGAAGAAAGTAACCATAGTAGCCCAAGCCAAACATAGACACGCAGGGAGAAGAATAACCACTTCAATGGAGGGTATCCCTATGATGTCACCTAGCATGGTCACGAAACGTCTGAGCAAAAATAAGCCAGATCGTCAAGTAAATCAACAACCTCATCCACAACCTGATCTACAGATCTTTGCCAATACTTTAAGCCACTAGTTGTCTCTGTTTAGTAGCTATTTATTCCTCTAAACTGACTTTAACCAACTGCACCTCCTCCACAATAATGCTCAACACTGGAGCCCTCAAGGATAAATTCTTAGCCCCCTCCTGTACTCCCTGTACACCCCTGACTGTATAGCTAAATTCTGAATGAATACCTGCAACAAGTTTGCTGATGCCACCACGGTGGGAGGATGGATATTAAACAATGATGATTCAATACAGAAAGGAGGTAGAGGGCTTGGTGATGTGGTGCAATGTTAACAACCTTTTCATGCTAGCAAAACTCAAGAACTGATCATCGACTTCAGAAAGAAAAGAGGAGAACATGTCTGTCTGCATCAATGGTTTGGAGTTTGAGAGTGTCAAGGTCCTAGGTACGACGATAACCAACAACCTGTCCTTGACTTCACACGCAGATGCAACAGGCAAGAAGGCTGAACAATGCCTCTTCTTCCTCAGGTGGTTCAGGAAGTTTGGCATGTCTATACGGACCCTCACTAACTTTTACAGATGCACCATAGGAAGCATACTGTCCAGGCGCATAACAGCCTGGTACAGCAACTGCTCTGGCCAGGACCATGTGAAATTACAGAAGGTTGTGTGCACAGCCCAGACCATCATGGCAGCCAACCTCTCATCCATATACACCTCTCATTGTTGCAGAAAAGCTGACAACGTCATTAAAGACCCATCCCATCTCCAGTACTCTCCTACAGCCTCTTCTGTCAGGTAGAAGGTAGAGAAGCTTGAACACACGCACGAGCAGGTTCAAGAAGAGCTTTTTCCCAGCTGTTATGAGCCTGATGAATGGACTCTCTAATTTCAGATAGTGTTCACCTTGTTAATCTTATTTTTGTCTCGTGCACATCCTGTGCGATATAACCTGTATGCCTCAGTATGTGTAAGGTTTTTTTTCACTCAATGATCTGTATGGTCCTTGCTCACTATGATCTGCCAGTACTACTTGCAAGCAAAGGTTTACACTGTATTTGGGTACATGTGACAACAAATCAAATCAATTAGTCAATTTTTCTGTCTAACGGTTTTTTTTCCTCTCTCTCATTGGGCTCTCTATCCACCTATTCCCTTTTTCCCCATCCCTATCTTCTGTGTAATACCATCCTTTCTAGCTGCCATCAGTTCTGCAAAAGGATCACTGGACCTGAATGTTAACTCTGATTTCTGTTCGCTGATGGTTTTCCAGCAATTTCTTTTTTGTTATAGGTCAGCTCATATTGGGCTTGTTTCTCATTGCGCAGACACTGCCAGACAATACTACATAGGAGCAGAAATTAGGCCGTTCAGCCCATCGAGTCTGCTCTGCCATTCAGACATGGCTAGTAAGTTTCTCAACTCCATTGTCCCGCTTTCTCCCTGTAACTCTTGATCCCCTTGACAATCAAGAATCTATCTATCTCCATCTTAAATATACACAATGACCTGGCCTCCACAGCCTTCTGTGGCAGTGAATTCCATAGATTCATCACTCTGGCTGAAGATGTTTCTCCTTATCTCCAATCTAAAAGATGTTCGCTTTACTCTAAAGCTGTGACCTCAGTTCCTGGTCTCTCTTACCAATGGAAACATCGTTTCAACATCCACTCTGAGCAGGTCATTCAGCATTCTGTAAGTTTCGATTAGAACGCCCAGCATCCTTCTAAACTCCATTGAGTATAGATCCAGAGTTCTCAAACATTTCTCATATGTTAAGCTTTTCATTCCTGGGATCATTCTCGTGAACTTCCTCTAATCTGCTTGTTACTTACTCAAAGAATTCTAACAGATTTGTCAGGCGTAACTTCCCCTTGACAAAGCCATGCTGACTTTGCTGTATTTTACCACGCACTTCCAAGTATTCAGAAATCTTATCCTTCTCAATGGATTACAAAATCTTACTCATGATCGAGGTTAGGTTAATGAGCTTGTAATTTTCTGTGTTTTGCCTTACTCCCTTCTTAAACACAGGTATCATGTTAGCGATTTTCCAGTCCTCTGGGACCCTCCCTGACTCTAGTAATTACTGAAAGAACACCAGTAACACCTCCACTGTCTCTTCAGCTATCTCCTTATGAATCCTGGGGTATAATCCATCTGGTCCAGGTTATTTATCCACCTTCAGGCCATTCAGTTTTTCTGGCACCTTATCTTTGGTGATGGCCACCATACTCAGCTCTGTCCCCGGACTCTGTCAAATTCTTGGGAATTCCCGTGTCTCCCACTGTGAAGACTGAAGTAAAGTAACTATTCAGTTCCTGAGCCATTTCCTTGCTCCCACTACTATCTCTCTAGCATCATTTTCCAGCAGTCCAATATCTTCTTTTGCACTTTATATATCTAAAGAAGATCCTACAGCTCTCCTTTAAATTACTGACTAGCGTAATCTCATATTTAATCTTCTCCCTCCTTATTTCTTTTTTGTTGCCTTCTTTTGTTCTTTGTAAGCTTCCCAATCCTCTGGTTTCCCACTGCCCTTTGCCACATTATTTGCTTTCCTTTTTTGCTTTTATGCTGTCCAAATCTCTCCTTGTCAGCCATGGTTGCCTCCCTTTACCATGCTTCTTTGTCTTCGGGATAAATTTTCGCTATGTCTCCTGAATTATTCCTAGAAACTCCTGCTATTGCCATTGCTGTTCCAGACCTACTGACTTCCAGCAGCATTTTTCAATTTTATTTCAGATACCCATCATCAGTAATGTTTAATTATTATTGTTGCTGAGAAGAAAGTCTGTTCAGAATAAGGAATAACAGAGAAGATGTTAGGCTATTGTGCGTATACATTGTTCACTAAAAAGTGATAAGGAGATCAGGTGAGAACTTTCAGGCAAATTATAGATAGATACAACAGCTTTTCATTTCTAGATAACTAAATGTGTAACATTAGAGAGGCTAACATTATATCTTTATTTAAATAAATGAATGCCCAGGAACTATAGACCAAACACCCTTACTGTTGATAGCAGGAAAAAGTACAGAATGTTTCTTTAATGAAAAGATAGGAAAAAAAGAGTCTAGAGTCCAAAATATGGTCATATTCACCATGAATTTTGAAACAAAGATGTCCTCGACCAATTTTGTTGAAATCTTTGAAGAAATAGTGGAAGTAGGTAATGGTATTACAAGATATGTAGACCTGCAAAATGTTCTAGGTGATGCGCCATGTAATACACAAACAAATAAGGCTACAGCATGCAGAATCGAGAGAAGTAGCTGAACGGCTATTGAGGTGGCTGCAAGTCGGAATGCAAATGTTCGGGCTAAAGAGTAGTTTTCTGAATGGCAAAAATGTGTCTTGTGTTTGATCCCAAATTGAGCTGTCAACCACCTAACAATGCCATCACAAAGCCAACTAATTTCACCTGTGCCTGAATTTGCCACTGCTTAAGCTCATCTGCTGCATATACCATCATCTAAGTCTTTATTTTCCAGCTGACCAACCATCTTTCACCCTTCATAGAGTTAAGATGATCCAAAATTCTGCTAGCTGTATTCTAAATTACAACAAGTCATATTTGCTCCTCACTTTTCTGCTCCTTTCACCACGTTGACCTCCAACTGAAATTTGTCTATGCTTTAAGATTCTCGATTTTGTTTTCACGTCCACTCCTCTTTTTGTAACACTCAAAGACATCTGATGCATCCAATTCTTGACTCTTGCACATTCCCACATTTTATAGTTCTTCCATTTTTGGCTGCAGCTTCACTGGCCTTTGCCCCAAAAATCTTCACATTTTTTTCTCCCTTCCCCCAAGTATTTTATCATCTGTTTCAATATGATCTCCTTATGAGCTTAATCTCACATGATCTTGTCTTACACTGCTGTGAAGTGCATTGGGATATTTCACTACATTAAAGACTTTACATAAATAAAAGTATAAGTAATAGATGTTGTTGAAATGGGAATTACATAGACCAGTGTTGGGAATGCTGTTGTTTACAGTTTATTTTGATGATATGAACTTTAGAATCGAAATCACAATTTTGTAATTTGTGGATGATGCCAAAATATAGGGGATTGTTAACACCAAGGAGGATTGCAACAAACTGCAACTTTATAAGCATCTTGTAATGTGGGCATTTATGAAGCTAGTAGATTACAAAATATATAAGGGAAATATTTCCTGTTATTAGAGGAATGATAATGCTTGTTCTTGGGAAAACAAGAATGGAGTAGGGAAGCAAGGGGTCTGGCAGTGTGAATATGCAAATCATTGGATATTGTGTTACTAATCAATTACAACAAGTCAGGAATTTGGGTTATTCTTGGAAATTTAGAAATAAAATTCAGAGAAGTTACAGTAAACTTGTATTGAGCCTTGGTTAGACCACACCTGGAGTACTATTTACAGTTCTGATCACTTATTTTAAAGGATATTGAAGCACAGGGAAAAATTATATGATAACAAAGGTGATAAGTATAGGCAAAGATTGAATAGCCTACTATCTTGAAAAGGCAAGTCTGTGGGTTCACCTCATATGGAAGATTTTGATAGAGTAAAGAGAGTTTATTTTATACCTGGAAAAGGGAACTTAAATGGTACTGAAGTGAGAAATAAAGCCAAACATTTTGTCTTTAATTCATTGGGACTGGGATACAAGAAACCAAACTTTGAAGGGAATCACCATTTAGAAAACATAAAAGCATGGTGATTGGTTGAATTATGATTGAAAAGATAACGCAGTTGGATCAGTTGGAGGTCATTATATCATGAAAATCTAGATTCTTTTATCCCAAAAGGAACGTATTGTGTGCAGAAGCTCCTTAAATAATAGCGATTGCCTATTCAGTATAATGCTTTTAAATGAACTTCCCTGGTCTATCAAAGCCAACTCATACCCCAACCCTCCATGGTTTTGTTGTTTCTGTTGTTAATGTGTCAGAAGGATGAAAGAGGCAAGAGGTTAATAGTAAGTCTGGCACTGGTGTCTTAATCTGTTTTTAAAGGAAACACTAACATATAATCTCAAAGTTGAGTTTAGTTTTAATAATGCCTTGTGTGACCAAATAGATGGTGTTGCCATGGGGTCTGTTCTAATCCCAACTCTTGCCAATATCTTCATTGGGTATCATTAAAAGAGCATCTAACCAAACAAACTCCTAACCATTGCATGCTTTTTGCCTCTGTTTCTGACCTCATTTGAGCCTTGATTCAATTCCGGATAGAAGAACTGAACTCTAGAAGTAAGGGGAGAGTGACAGAATTTGATGCAGAATTAGGTCGAATTTGATTTGTATAAGATTGAGGAAACTGAACAAAACTAGAGTAAATGGCAATCGGGAAAGTTTGTCTGCTAGTTGGAAGTGTACCCAGCTCAAAGGAAGATGATGGCAGTTTAGGGGCTCAGTCACTGCAGCTCCAGGAATTCTCCTACAGGAGTTCCTCAGGGTAGCATCCTAGGCCCAGACATCTTCAGCTGCTTCTTCAATAAATTTCCCTCCATCATCATGTCAGCATACGATGCTTGCTGATGGTTGTATCTTGTTCAGAACAATTCACTCAGATACTAAGCAGCCCAGTGAGACCTGGATAAAATTCAACCTGGGGCCTACAAGTGGCAATTCATGGTCATGCCACACAAGTACAAGGCATTGACTACCTCCAAGTGAGAATATAACCATTGCCTCTGGGCATTCAGTGGCATTACTATCACTGAATTCTCCACTATCAACATTCTGGTGGAAATCATTGACTAGAAACTAAATTGGACTAGCCCCATACATACTGTTACTACAAGAATAATCCAGGGACTAGGAATATTTCAGTGGAGTAACTTGTCTTGATACCTCAAAAACAAAACATCAGAAAAGAATTTGATGGAATACTCCCCACTCACCTGGATGAGTGCTGCTCCAACAACACTGAAGAAGCTTGACACTATCCAGTACAAAGCAGGCGGCTTGTTTGGCATCACATACCTAAACTTCTAGTCCTTCTAGCACCGACACACAGCATCAATGTTTACCATGTATAAGGTGGACTGCAGAAATTTACCAAGGCTCCTCAGATAGCACTTTCCAAGCCCATGGCCACTGTCATCTACAAAGATGAGGTCAGCAGATACAAAAGAAGGTTCTCTTGACTCAAAATATTAACTCTGCTTTTTCTCCACAGTTGCTGTCAGAGCTGCTGAGTTTCTCTAGCAAATTCAGTTCTAGTTTCAGATTTCCAGTATCCACTGTTCTCTAGTTTATTTTAGTAGGAATAAATGAGTCTTTTTCAGAGTGGCAGCTAGTGACTAATGGGATATCACAGCGATCAGTGCATGGATTCCCAGCTGTTCATAATAGAATATATTATTAATATGAGGGAACTCAGTATAATATCGTAAGTTTTCAGATGTCACAACATTCGGTGGGAGGGTGAACTGAATAGGATGCCGAGATGCTTTAGTGTGATTTGGCAGGGTTCAATAGGTAAATGCATAGCATTTGATGTATAATGTGGATAAATGTGCAGTTAACCCTTTGTTAGAAAAAAACAGGATAGTAGATTATTGTCGGTCATATTAGGAATTGAGGGTTGGGAGATGTGTGGAATATAACAGAGGGTCCAGAAACTGATAAAGAAAAAAATAGAACATGCATGTAATCTAGAAAAAATGCTATAAAAACAGATCGTAAACTCTTCTGTAGGTATGTTAAAAAGCAAACGTTTGGCTGAAATGAACTAGGGACCTTTACAGACAGGGTCAGGAGAATTTATAATGGCAGAGAAGCTAAATGATTACTTTGTTCTCACTGTGCAATATGTCATAAATCTCCCAGAACCAGAGACCCAAGTGGCTAGGGAAAATGAGGAGTTTAAGGAAATTGGAGTTAGCAAGAAGATTGTTTTGGAGAAATTAATTGTGCTGAAATTTGATTAATCTCCCAGCGTCACAGTCTGTGTCCCAGAGTATTGAAGGAAGTGGCTGGGCAAGTACTTGATTTATTGGTGATTATCTTCCAAAATTCTGCAGATTCTGAATGATTATTGCTGATTAGAGGGTAGAACATATCACCCTATTATTGTAAAAAGGGAGTGAAGGAGAAAACCGAATGTAAGACCTGATAGCCTTACTTTTGTAGTGGAAAAATGCGAGAATCTATTATCAAGGAAAGGATAAATGCACATCTGGCTGTCAATGATCTGATTGGGCAGAGTTGCATGGATTTGTGAATGGATGAACTGGTTGGAGGTTTTATAGTGTTGTTAACAAAATTCATAAAGGAAAACTGATGGATGTAGTACACTTAAATTTTCTGAAGATTTTTGATAAAGTTCCTCACAGGAGGTTGGTTGGAAAAATTAAAGCACACGGGATAGAAGATAATGCAATGGCATGAATTAATGACTGGTTGACAGACAGAAAGCGGAGAGTAGGAATAAATGTATCATTCTCAGGTTGGCAGGCATGACTCCTGGCTACTGAAATTGATGGGCATTGAACCCCATCCCCCCAACCTTGCTAACCCATCCACTTAATATCTATCATTTTTGTGTTTATCTTGCGAAAATCCTAGGCCCATTGCAGAAGCAGAGACTCTTCTCTTGCCAGCCTCCATCATTAAGATGTCTAGCATTGTTATATCTTAAGTTTAGTATTCCACTGTTTCTTGGTTTTCTATTTGTGCAGATCCTACTTTGAGTTATTGTCAGTACGAGCAATTAGCAGTTGCTTCCTTCCAGTAAGTGCAAGCCTGTCTTTGAGAGGCAGGCTGTTTTTAAGGAGAGCACGTGGCTGCTCCACGTGATAAGCTGCTAGGCTTAATGCTAAGCACTCAGTTAGCCCGTAGCACAGATCCTACTCAGACCAATATGGTTATGTAACCAGGGAGACATCAAGCTTGTGTGCTGCTCTACATAAAGAGGAGGAGTGCAGGCAGTTCATGAATCATGACCTTGCACCTGAAAATAGGTTTCAATGAGTTTTTAGACTGGATTCCAAGAGAGGCTTACTTTTTGCCTAATCTCCTACAGGTTTAGTATTACCTCTTTTCTTTCATATTCAACAAACTATCCCGATAAATTAGGATACCAACTGAAGTTTCATCCCTTGTGCTTTTAATCCACCCAGGATCATAGGTATCACAGTGGTGTTCAGTGTTCCACAAACAGCTGCTGTCGCCGAATCCACAGATCTGTACTTTGTGCATACAACACCGCATGGCACTATCTTAACCTGTCTCTCCAACAGCATTGCATCACGTTGGCTCAGGGTTGCACCATTCTGCGGTACCACTTCATCCTCTGGCTCATTCGATGTGCTAACAAGAATTTTTTTTTCCTTTCAGGCTTCAAGTCACACAAGGTGCAATAACTCAGAGATACCCATGGCCCTTTGGAACCTTCCTAATCTCCCGTACCTTCTGACTCCTCCCAACCCTATCTCCTGTACGGTATTAATCATCCCTCCCAACCTTCTGCTCTCCAATGCTAAACATTTTGTACTTAGCAAAGGTCTCAGCTTTATCCCTCTGTGTTCCCACCTTCATGAATTTTGGGCACAACATGACATCAAACTCTTTTTTTGCCGTCTCTGCCTCTGTGCCCATTTATTTGGACAAGCATCCTGGCCTTGTCCCACAGACTCCTTCGTCCAGCTCTAACACTCTCCCTCCGCCTGGACTCGTCCGTCTGGCTGTTTACATGTGCTCCATCTGTTCATTAAGAACTGTTGATGTGACATTGGTTGCCTCCATTTCTCTGTTCTCTTTCACCCAATTCAACCTAGCTCCTTATCAACAAGCTTAATAACAAAGTCGTGGTTGGATCTAAGTGCACGGAGTGCTGTCAGTTCCCCCTCTGAACTGACTGCATTCCATGCGCTTAGATCCAACCGTGACTTTGTTATTAAGCTTGTTGATAAGGGTAGTGCTGTTGTACTCTGGTGTATTGACCTCTACATCCCTAGCTGCCCTTGAAAAGGTGGTGGTGAGCTGCCTTCTTGAACCGCTGCAGCCCTCCTGCTGTAGCTTCACCCACAATGCTATCAGAAATGGAATTCCAGGATTTTGGCTCAGCAACAATGAAGGAACGGCGATATATTTCCAAGTCAGGATGGTGAGTGGCTTGGAGGAGAACTTGGGGTAGTAGTGTTCGCATATGTCTGTTGCCCTTGTCCTTCTAGACAAAAGTGGTTGTTGGTTTGGAAGATGCTGTCTGATGATCTTTGGTGAAATTCTGCAGTGCATCTTGTAGAAAGTACGCACTGCTGGTATTGAGCGTTGGAAGTGGAGGGGTTAGATGCTTGTGGATATAGTGCCAATTAAGTGGCTGCTTTGTCCTGGATGGTTTAAAAACAGAAGTTGCTGAAAAAGCTCTGCACGTCTGGCAACATCTGTGAAGAAAAGGTCAGAGTTAACATTTTGGGTCTGGTGACTCTTCCTCAGAACCGTTCTGAGGAAGGGTCACCGGACCAGAAACATTAACTCTGACTTTTTCTTCACAGATGCTGCCAGACTTGCTGAGCTTCTCCAGCAACTTCTGTTTTTGTTCCTGATTTACAGCGTCTGCAGTTCTTTCAGTTTTTATTGTCCTAGATGGTGTCAAACTTCTTAAGTGTTGTTGGGGCTGCGCTCATCTAGACAAGTGGGGAATATACCATCACACTCCTGACTTTGTGCCTTGTAGATGGTGGACAGACTTTGAGGAGTCAGGAGGTGAGTTACTCACCACAATATTCCTAGCTTCTGGCCTGCTAGTTGTTGTTTCATGAATCAGCCTCTACTTTGAGGATGATACATGTCAACTCTGACATCTCCTCCTTTTAATAATTGAATCATTTATTGTCACGTAAAAATATGGTGAAAAGTATATACCTTGGCTGTACATACATGGGACCATTCACATTAACTTAGAATAAGATAAGGAAAAAAAAGAGGGTCCATAGCCTTACTGCCAAAGATCAAACTACCATTTGTCACTAATTTCATCGACTGCTGAGATCTTTGCTTCATGGTTTGCAATCTCATATTTTCCCCAAAACTCCACAAGCTGCTTTTACATCTTTCCCAAGATCCATAAACAGGTAAATTCTAGGAAATATACTAGTTTGGTTTGTTTTGCACCACAGAACCACTTTCCCTATCTCAATTGTTTTCACCCCTTGTCTACTTTGTTTTTACTTATCCACTTCTCGTCTGGGGCACAGTACCACTTGAAGAATTTACAACTTTGCTGAAAAAGAGATGCATTTTGTCAAAGGTTTTTCATTGTTTAACAGTCATAATTACTTAGCAGTTACGTTTAACAACTATAAATGCAAGTGTTGATATTATTATTAGTTAAATGGACAACTGTGATGATGTTTATTTGGTTGAAACTCTGGTTCTTTTGTTCCAATAGTAGTTTGTTCCAAATGCCTTTGGTCTGGGCATCTTTACTGACTTTTCCTCCACTTCATAATTCCAACTATTTTATCTCACAAAGACAGCTGCATCCTCTTTGGTGGTAAAACTTGCATCTATAATTGATAATGGATCAACTGTGGATGCTCAATCCATTAAGGGATTTTCCCAGCTTCTCCTGGTATCAAACTTCTATGTTGTTCACACTAAGTTGCATTGCATTCCATGCTGGAACAAAAATCCTCACTTCATGTGCTTTTACTTGGTCCTCTGAAACCCTGGTTACTGGACTGAAATTAAATTTTTCACCACCTGTGATGAATTGCATGTCCTTGGTTTGAGCCTGGGACCATAGTCATGTAGAAGTGCTCAATGGCTTCCTTGGACTCGGTAAACACCAAGGGAGATCCCAGATGAGACAAACTGGTGTCAGAGAATTGACATTAAGGCTGCCATCTTGTCCTTGTTAGGACATTTTACAAAAAAGGACAAAAGTAAAGAAAAAACTGCCTTTTTAGTTGTGCACGAGAAAAGGATGCTAAATGGTTTGCAAGTGGTCATTGATCGGCAGTGGCATAGGCTGAAAATTTACTTAAGGTTGTTAGTTAGGCTTGCAATAAGCACCCTATATTAATAAATATAATCCTGTTCTTGTCAGACTGAAAGATCATATGTGCACATTCCAATGTTTTCATTTCAATTGGCTGAATTTTCCCAGCCTCTGAATGACATGGGCATTGGTGAGAAAGTTGGGAGAATCATGTAAGATTTGTACTAAGGAGATATCTGACATCAAGAGCAACATGTTCCATTTTCCAATCAAGGGTTGAATTTTATCAGAAATAGGTTGAGTGTCCATTCTGGTCCATTTTTATTTCACAGGAAGTTTCTCTCCACAAGGCCTAGTGGGTTTTCCCAAGCGATCTCCCAAATTTGCCTCATTACCTGCGCAAGAGAGCTGTATGATACCTGGTTCATCATATTGTTCCATTTGCAGTGGATTGAAGTATTTGCCTCTGCTGGGACGTCCTGGGATTCTTGGCATTAGCATCATACTTAAAATGCAGTTGAGCGTGAAGTCAGGCACTATCAGTCTGGAGCTGCCTCATCAGACAAGGGAAAATTGGCACTTTTTTCTTGCAATATCAGATCTGGCGGAGTCGGTGGTGCAGAGAATAGCTGACCTTTACCTCTATTTCCGGCAGAGTACCAGGGTAAAGGACCCTGCCAGTCTAGTTTGATTATGCACCTGGGTCAGAGCACTATCAATGGTCCACATGAGCACCCAGCAATGGAGGAAGAAGGCCAAAGATCTCGACTGCATGAGGGTAGGATCCATCATCTTCTATCTTCCATCATGAAGGACCTTCGTTTCTCTTTGAGTGGATTCTTAAGACTATTCCCGTTTACCGTACCCTCCACTGTTTGGCTGGATCTGAGCTTTCATTGATCAGTTCTTCTTTGCCTCCACTCATTTTCTCTAAACAAAAAGCATTGCTATCAAGACTGTATGGATTTTAACTATGCCTATCTTTTGATGGGATATGTGTACACAATTTCTGGTGTATTGTTGACTATCGATACAGCTCTTTCTTTTATCATGCATGTGAAAATTTGATCAGTTTTTTTGACTTTCCCTTGCCTTCATGATGTCCTTTTCTACACTTGATTTCTCAATGTCCATTTCTGACACAGCTGGCGTGGCTACTGTTTGTTGTTTATCTCTAGCTGACCCTGGACTGAATGGCAAATTCTGCCATTTCAGAATGCAGTTAAGACTCAGTCACATTTTTGTGGATTTGGAGTCACTTGTAGTTCAGACCAGGAAACTTAGCAGATTTCCTTCCCTTAAAAGCATCAGTAAGCCAAGTGGATTTATACAGCAATCAAAAATGGTTAGAATTTTGCCATTAAAATAGGCTTGTTTTAATTTCAGGTTTTATTGAATTCCGATTTCACCATCTTCTATGACAGGATTCAAACCCATGCCCACAGCAATTGATCAAATCTACAGTAAGGCTAAATTAAAACAAAGAAATGCAGATGCTGAAGCTCTGAAACAAAAAACTGAAATTGTTGGAGAAGCTCAGCAGGTCCAGTAGCAGCTGTGGAGAGAAAGCAGAGTTAATGTTTCATGTCTGGTGACCCTTCTTCAGAACTGATAGTAGCTTGGAAGAAATGGTATATATCCTAAAGACGGAGTGTGGTGAGAAGGCATGAGCAGATATGTGGCAATGGAGTCCAGAGGGAGAGACTAACAGGCAGACAAAGAAATGGATGATCGTTTGCCAGGGATTAAAAATAGCTGATAATGCGGGCCATAAATAGGTGAAAATGGATTGGATGTGCTGATAGCAGCCCATGACAAGAGTGGTAGTGGGGAAAGCACATGAAAGGATATATTCAGGCTCGAAAATTATTGAATTTGACACCGAGTCCTGAAGGTTGCAGAGTCTTACTTTCTTAATCTGTGACATGATTGATCAATGCCAGCTTCCATACCTTTGCTTCTGATGTGTTTGTTTTTTTTCTCTGAATCAAACAAATCCTTTCCACTGGGTTGAGGTGGCCTTCTGATGTATTAGATTCATTTTTCTTTGCTCCTACTCTAATCCTTCTACTCCAGGAACCCTGATAGGGTTCACCTTTCTTTTTACTGGCCTCAGCATTCAATGCTGTTCCTGTAACCTCCATTGATTATGCTATGTTATGATCTCACTTAGATCCTTAACGTTCTGTTAGGGTGATGGGTAAGGCTCATATGAACAGGAAATAATGGATGAATAAAGATATTGAGTCAAGAATAAGAAGGAGTCATATATTAGGTATAGAAACCGGGTTGAATCTGGAAGAGTAAAAGGGGTGTAATGGCATTCATAAGAGGGAGATCAGAAGGGACAAAAAGGGGATATGACATAGCCTTGACAGATGATGTTAAGGATAATCCAAAGAGTACATGAGGAGTAAAAGAACAGCAAGGAAGAGAGCAGGGCCTCTTAAATGAGATCGGCTATTGTCGAGATGGGAGAGATACTAAATGAATATTTCATGTCAGTTTTTATTGTGGAAAAAGAAATGGAGGCTAAGGATCTCGGGAAAATAAATATTGATTCTTGAAAACAGTCCACATTACAGAAGAGGAAGTGCTGGAGGTCTTAAAAAAACATAAAGGTGGATAAATTTTCAAGACATGATCAAATTTATCCCAGGACATTGTGGGTCGTTAGGGAAGAAATTATGAGACCCCCTAGCAGAGATATTTATGTCATCCACTGCTACTGGTGAGGTGCTGAAGGACTGGAGAGTGGCTAATGTTGTTACCTTTATTTGATAAAGGCAGTAAGTAGAAGCCTGGGAACTATCGACCTGTGAGTCTAACATTGGTGGTGGGGAAGTTGTTGGACGGGTTTCTGAGAGATAGGATTCCTATGCATTGGGAGAGGCAAGGACTGGTTAGGGATCATCAGCATGGCTTTATGTGTGGGAAAACATGTCTCACAAACTTGTGCATTTTTAGGATGTAACCAAAAAGATTCATGATGGCAGAGTGATAGATATTGTCTATGTGGACTTTATTGAAGCCTTTGACAAGTTTGTGCATGGTAGATTAATTAGAAAAGTTAGATCACATGGGATTCAGGGAGAGTTTGACAGTTGAATGCAAAATTAGCTTGATGGTAGAAGATGGGGTGGTGGTGGTGGATGGCTGTTTTTCAGAATGGAGGCCAGATACCAGTGGTGTTCTGCAGGGAGCAGTGCTTTATCCTTTCTTGTTTATCATTTAGATAAACCATCTAGATGAGAATTTAGGAGGCATGGTTAGTAAGCTTGATGATGACACCAAAATTGGTGGTACAGTTGACATTGGAGAAGCTTATCTATGATTACAATTGGATACTGTTCAGTTGGGTTTAGGAGTAGAAGATTAGTTTAATTTGGTTAAATGCGAGGTATAGTATTTTGGTAAAACAAACAAGGACAGGACTTATACTGTTAATGATAAGGGCCTGAGTAGTATTGTCAAACAGGGATACCTGGAGTTCAGGCACATAGTTCTTTGAAAGTTGCGTTGCAGGTAGACAGGGTGGTGAAGCAGGTGTTTGAAACGCTTGCCTTCATTGCTGAGACATTTGAGTAGAGGAATTAAAATGTCATGTTGAGGTTGTACAGGACACTGGTGAGGCCACTTTTGGACTACTGTGTATAGTCTGGTCGCCCTTCTGTAAAGGGTGAGATGAGAAAGGCTTAAAAGGGACCTAAGGGGAAACTGTTTCGCACAGAAGGTGGTTCATGTCTGGAATGAAATGCCAGAAGAAGTAGTACAGTTACAACATTTAAAAGACATTTGGATAGATCCATAAGTAGGGAACATTTAGATGGATGTGGGCCAAATGCAGGTAAGTGGGACTAATTTAGTTTGGGAAACTTGGTCAGCATGAATGACTTGGACCAAAAAGCCTGCTTCCGTGTTGTCTGACATTAAATGTAATTAACTGAAAAACTGTTATAAAATTTCATAGTTTGTATGAAAATAAACTTGTGAATATTTATGTTAAAAGAAGAAGCAAGCACCATGAGCTTAGTACTCTAGTTTGTAACTACTTGTGCTATGCATCCGGTTACCTTTACTCCCCACTCCCAGATAGTGTGTGACCTGAATATTTCCGGCATTCCTGTTAAACAGCAAATTAAATACTCAATTTTCAGTTTAGTGTACAGTATTTCCTACTCTCATTGCAGTGTCCAGCATTTGAAACATATAGGATTCTAAAGGGGCTTGAAAGGTAAATGCTGAGAGAACTTTTCCTTTGTGGGAGAGCCTTGGACCAGAGGGCATAATCTCAGAATAACAGGCCACCAATTTAAGATTCAGAGGAGTCAGAATTTCTTCTCTTAGATGGTTGAGAGCATTTGGAACTCGTTGCCACAGAGATCTGTGAGGCAGAATTCTTGTGTATGTTTAAGGCTGAGATAGATTTTTGATAATAGGGGAATCAAAAGTTATGACGAAAATCCAAGGCAGGAGATATGCGGTATATCAGATCGACCGTCATCCTATAAAGTGGCAGAGCAGGCTTCATGGGTAAACAGTCTACTCCTTATCCTATTTCTTCTGGTCCTCAATATTTGGTGAGACTAAACTAGGATTGGGCCATCATTTTGTGGAAGATGTCCAGAAGACAGTATGAACATTAAGTTGACTGGTATTTTCTTTCAGCCTAGTCTACTGTTTTGCTGCTCACAAAGTGGGCTCCTGTACAGTGGGGTGATGAAACATAGACTTAGTGACCACTTTGCCATTTGGCCCTTTGTGATCCTGTATCATCATTCAATATGACCATGGCTGATCATGCAATCTCAGTATCCCATTCCCATTTCCTCTCCTAGCAAGATTTTATATGTTTCTATGAGATTCCCCCCCCCCCCCCCCACATTCTTCTAAATTCTAGACTGACTGACCTATAATTTCCCATCTTCTCTCTCCTTTTGTAAAGAGTAGGGTTACAATGGTTACCCTCCAGTCCATTGGAACTCCTCCAGCGTCTACAGAATGATGGAAAATGATCACCAATGCGTCTGCTATTTCTAGGGCCACTTCCTTGAGTACTTGTGATGCAGAGCATCAGGCCCTGGGGACTTATTGGGTTTTAATCCCATCAATTTCCCCAGTACCATTTCATGACTAATAAGGATTTCCTTCAGTTCCTACTTCATGCTTGACCAGCTGTCTGTGAGCATTTTCTGAAGATTATTTGTGTTCTCCTTCATGAAGACAAATCCAAAGTGTTTGTTCAACTAATCTGCCATCATTTTGTTTTCCATTGTGAATTCACCTGATTCTAACTGCAAGGGACCTACATTTGTCTTCACCAGTCTGTTCATTTTCACATATCTATAGAAACTCTTGCAGTCAGTTTTTATGTTTTCCGCAAGCTTACTCTCATATTCCATTTTCCTGTTCCGAATAAACTCTTCGTCCTGCTTGGCTGAATTTTAAATTTCTCCCAATCCTCGGATTTTCTTCTTTTTCTGGCCAATGTATATGCCTCCTATTTGGCTTTAACACTAAGCCTGATTTCCCTTGTTGGCCATGTTTGAGCCACCTTCCCTGTTGTACTCTTACTCCAGATAGGGAGGTACAGTTGTTGAAGTTGTTACAATTGTTATGGTACATGTTGGAACAATGACATAGGAAGAAATAAGTGTGGCCTGCAAGCAAACTTCAAAGAGTTAGGTAGTAAATTGAAAAGCAGGACTTCAAAGGCAATAATTCCTGGATTACTCCCAGGTGCCACACTTGGAGTGAGTATAGGAATAAAAAGGCAGAGCAGATGAATGCATGGCTGGAAGTATAGTGCAGGAGAGAGGACTTAGATTTCTGAGGCATTGGGACTGTTTCTGGTGGAGATGAGACCTCTGCAAGTTAGATTGACTACATTTGAGTAAGAACAAAGAATGTAAGCACAGGAACAGGCCCTTTGACCCACCAAGACTGTGCCAACACATTGTGTCTTTCTAAATTAAAGGCCTTTTTCCTTTACATGATCTGAATCCCTCTATGCCCTGCCTGTTCATATATCTGTCAAATGTTATGCTTGTATCCACCTCTGCCACTTTCTTTGGCAGCACATTCCAGGCACTTACCACTGTGTGCAAAAATAAATGCTTCTGTCACATCTTCTTTTAATTTACTATCTTTTACCTTAAACCAATGTCCCCTAGTAATTGACATTTATACCCTGGGAGAAAGACTGGCTATCCATGCCTCTCATAATTTTGTAAGCTTCTATCAGGTCTTGCCTCATCCTTCGACATTCAAATGAAAATAAGCCTTGTTTGTACAATATCTCCTAATACATTCCAAATCTGGTAGATGTTTTCTGTAGATATCTAAGCGTAGAGCTGGATGAATGCAGCAGACCAAGCAGTATCTTAGGAGCAGAAAAGCTGACGTTTCAGTTTCTGATGAAGGGTCTAGGCCCGAAACGTCAGCTTTTCTGCTCCTAAGATGCTACTTGGCCAGCTGTGTTCATCCAGCTCTACATTTTGTTATCTCAGATTCTGCAGCATCAGCAGTTCCTATTGTCTCAGATGTTTTCTGTACCCTCTTCAAAGCCTCCATATCCTTTTGGAAGTGTGGTGACCAGAACTGTAAACAACATTCTAGATGAGGCCTAGTGGAAGTTCTATGCAGCTGAAACATGATTTGTTGATTTTTATACTCTGTGCCCTGATGGACGAAGACAAGCATGCCATATGCCACCATGACCACCTTTACCTGCTTGAGTTGCCGCTTTTAGGGAACTGTGGATCTATACGTTAAGTCCCTCTGCATGTTGATGCTATCAGCGGCTCTGCCATTTACTGTATACTTCCTCCTGCATTAGGTCTTCCAAAATGCATCCATTCACAATTGTCTGGATTAAACTCCATCAGACATTTGTCCACCCAAGTGTCTAGCCTATCTGTATGCTGTTGTATCCTCTCGTATTCCTCCTCACTGTCTGCAACTCCCCAATCTTTGTGTTGTCTACAGACTTTCTAAACAGGTCACCTACATTCTCTTCCAAATAGTTTGTATGTATTACAAGCAACATGGGTCCCTGCTGATCCCTGTGGGACACCACTGGACACAATTCTGTCATCAGAAAAATACCCTTACACTGGTACTCTCTATCTTTTATGACTAAGGCAGTTCTGTATTTATCTTACCAGGTCCCTGCAGATCTTCTGTGATTTCCCCTTCTGTATCAGTCTGCCATGAGGCACCGTATCAAGGTTCTTGCTAAAGCCCATATAGACGACTACTCCTGCCCTTCCTTCATCAATCATCCTTATCACTTCCTCAAAGAACTCGATGGAGTTTGTGAGATATGGCCTTGTCAGCACAAAGCCAAACTGCCTATTGATAATCAGTCCATATTTTTCCAAATGTGGGTAAATGCTATACTTAAAAATTTTCTCAAATAAATTCCCTACAAGTACATAAGGCTTACTGGCTTGTAATTTCCTGGATTATCCCTGTTGCTCTTCTTAAATGAAGTAACAAATTGCCTGTTCTCCAGTCCTCTGTGATGTTTCCTCTGCTAAAGAAGACACAAAGATTTCATACAAAGCCTCAGCAATTTCCTCATCTGGACAAGAACTGGACTAACATCCTCATAGGGATATTTGCTAGTGCTTTTGAGGTGAATTTAAACTAACTTGGCAGTGGGATGGGATCCTGATAAGTAGCTCAGAGGGAGAGAAGTTGAGATGAAGTGAGAAGCTAAAATGCACATGCATCTAGAAGGCAGAGAAAACATTGGTCACATTAAAAAAGTGAGTTCCACAAGGACAAATAGAATCTTTTTTAATGCAAGGAAATGAAGGCACAGGTAAATGAGAGTCCAATATTGTTGTGTGACCAAGACTTGGTTAAAAGATGGGCAGGATTAAAATATGGTTGTAGAGTATTCAGAAGGGATAGCGGGGGTGGGATTTGCAGTATTGATGATGCGTGGAAGGATCAACAAATCAGGCCCTTTTGGTAGAAATAAAGAACACAAAAGGAGCAAATGTGATTTTGGGTGCGTATTGTAGATCCCCAAACAGTCAAAGAGAAATTGTGAACCAAAAATGTAATCAAATTTTAAAGAAGTGCAAGATTAATACGGGAGTAAAAGTAAAGGATTTTAACTTCACAGATGTTAACTGAGATGGTTTTTGTGTGCAAGTTAGAGAGGGAGCTAAATTATTAAATTCTATCCTAGCTAGCATGTAGAAAGCTGCACAAGGAATGAGCAGCTCTGGACTTAAATTCTGACAATGAGCTCATGTAGGTGGAAGATATGTATGTAGGGGTGCAGTTAGATTTAGAATACTGTGGAATAGGACAAGCATGGGATGAATAGAAGTTCTAAAGTCGTGAAAGGCTGTTAACTAAGATAAAATAATCCATGTGGATTGGGAGCAGCTACTTGTGGATTAAACAATGTCTACTAATGGGAGTTATTCAAGGAGGAAATAACAAGAGTACAGGGTAATAAGATTCCATAAACACAGAAGGTGGAACCAAGAAGCGAGAACCTTGGATGTTGAGGGCTCAATATGCAAAATCTGTAGAGGAATATAAAAAGTGAAGTGGAAAATTTAATTTTAGGAGAGTCAGGTGAGAAAGCATTGACAAGAAAAGACGGAAAGAGAAAGGGTTTCTTAAATATAAAATGTAAGAAGTAATTACAGAAAGAGAAACTCCTCTTATTAGTGACTATTGAGGTACTCTATATGCGAACCTGAAAGAAGTGGGCACAGTCTTCTTGTGAAGACTATTGCAAAGTATTCATATGGAGAAGGATACATAGGTTTAGGCATCAGATGGAAGACTGTGCAAACTAGTGGAAAGTAACATAGAGGACATACAAGGGGGTTTAGTAGACTTTAATTAGACAAATCTGCAGGTCGGGATAAGATGTATCCCAAACTATTGATGAGGCAGAGGAGGAGATATCGGGGCCATAACATTAATTTTAAAATCCTCTTCAGTGACAGCTGAGATGCTAGAAGTCTGCAGCAGTGCTAATATTGTCCAATTATTTAAAAAAAAAGGTGGAAGAGAGTGAATAGGAAATTAAGACCAGCCAGTCTAACCTGAGTTGTGGGAAGTTATTGGAAAAATTCTTTTCGTTCAGAATTCTATCTGCACTTAGAAAGACAGGGTTAGTCAGTATGGATTTCTTAAGAGGTATTTGTGTTTGACAAATTTGATCAAATCTTTTGAGGAGGTAATCAGGAATGTTGATGAGTGTAAGCATTTGATGTGGCCTACATGGACTTTAGCAAGATTTTTAATCATACCCCTCGTGGCAGACTGGCCAAGAGTCCATGATGCGCAAGGCAAACGGGCATTTAAGATTCAGAACTGGCTGAGAGGCAGGAAGCAAAATGTGATAATGCAGGGAAATTTCTGTGACTGGAAGTCTGTTTCCTGTCACATTCTGTTGGCCCCAGAATGAGGGCTCTTGCTGTTGTTGGAGTTCGTTAATGATATGGATTTAAATGTACAAGAAGTTTGAAGATGAAGATGGTAAATGGTAAGGAGGACAGCCTTAAATTACAGGAGGATATCAGTGGACTAGCCATGTGCTCAGAGCAGTGGCAAGTAAAATTCAACCTGGAATAGTGTGACATTGTGCACTTGGGAAGGGCTAACAAGGAACATGAATACTTTAGGAATGATAGGTCCCTGGGAAACCACTGAAGATCAATGGGACCTTTGTGTGTATACACCCGATTCTGGTATGTATCATAGAATCCCTACAGTGTGGAAACAGGCCCTTCGGCCCAACAAGTTTACACTGACCTTTGACCATCCCACCCAGACCCATCCCCTATAACCCACCAGACCTACAAGTCCCTGAACACTATGGACAATTTAGCCTGGCCAATCCACCTAACCTGCACATCTTTAGACTGTGGGAAGAAACTGGAGTACCTGGAGGAAACCCGGGCAGACACAGGGAGATTGTGCAGACTCCACACAGACAGTTGCCCAAGGGTGGAATCGAACCCGGGTCCCTGGCACTGTGAGGCAGCAGTGCTAACCACTGAGCCACCGCGCTGTTCCTGTATCAGGGCAGGTAGGTAAGGTAGTTAAGAAGGCATGTGAGCTATTTGCCTTCATTAGCAAAGGCGTAGAATACAATAGCAAGAAGGTTATGTTGGAACTATATAAAATGCTAGTTAGGCCACAATTGCAAATCTGTGGTCACCGAATTACAGAAAGATGTGACTGCATTAGAGAGGGTACAGAGTTGGCTAGAAGGTCTCAGTAATGAGGAAATATTTGATAGGCTGAATTTGAGCAGTGAAGACTGAGAGGGAACCTAATAGAGATATGTAGGTACAAAGGCACAAAATGTGGATAGGAATGTACTTTTCCCATTAGTAGAGGAGTCAGTAACCAGTTGGTGTAGATTTAAGAGTAAGAAGGCAAGAGGAGGGTTGAGGACATGTAGTTTCCACAACAGGGTGGTGGGAATCTGGAACTCACTGTCTGAAATAGCGATTCAGTAAGAAACTCCTGGACCTGGATGGTAGTCACATTCAGAAGACGTCAAGATCTAAACTTCCTGCTTTAAAAGAAGAATTCTTCCAGAATTTGTGATTCTAAAGATTGCTTGGCATCATTGCAATGTAGAACTCCCAGCTTCCCAGGTGAGCAATTAAATGTAGAAATTTGGACGTTGCTGACAGAGGTAGCCTCCTACTTTACTTGGTGCACTGATTTTGCATGGATTTTTAATTCTTTGTGCATTGTTCTTGCTTTCAAAGTTTATGAGAAAGCTAAATTTTGATCAGGAGTAACTAACATCATGCTACAGCATAATTGCTGCTGAGCAATACTTTTGCCCCATAAATGTTAACTTCATAAATATTTCATTCTGAACATTTTCAAATCGCACAATTTTTAAAATATATTTGATTTCTATTTTTAAAGAGAATGTACACTTTTCAACTTCTCAAATAATTGCATCTCTATGACTCAATCTTTGTTTTCTTTGCAGTTATTAAAATAGGCATTGTATTGATGCTATTTATTTCCTGTTTTATTGCTTTGAAAATTCTTCACTCTGACTGATCGGCCTGCTTGCCTTTTGCTGGATTCCTTAGATGCCATATTAATGGCACCAAGTTCAAAATTGTGTAAGGATAGAGAGGAAATGTATCTACTAGTGCCTACTAAATTTTCATTGGGTGGTTTTTATGTCAGTGTCACTAGGGAATGCTGTACTCTGACTTCTGATTACAAAATCTGGGCCATTGTTGTCTTTGTTTGCTTTCAGGTCTGATAAAGTTCTCACTGTAAAGATCACCACAACTTTTTTGGAGACTTCCTTATCTGAAGGTGCCCTAGTGATGGATTAGGAACAAGTTGAGGCTGGCTACCATATTTCTGAGTTTATGGCTACTTTCAAATTCAGAACTTATATCCAAGTCCAACTCATATAGCAAAAAGAGCTGTTGTCCAAAATACAGACCATGCATACTTTATTTCCATCAAAATAATTCACCATCACACTATACTTTTTGTTCCTTAGCTAGTTTAGTATCCATGCTGCCATTACCTTTTTAATCCTATGGACTTAAATTTTGTTAAGAAGCCATTTATTAAATGCCTTCTGAAATTAATTAATGCAAAACATTAACTGTATGACGATCATAAACCCTCTGTATTACTTTAACAAACAAAATCAATTTAGTTGATTAGGATTGCCTCTAACAAATCTGCTTGTTGTCAATTATTAACCTGTATATTTCCAAGTGACAATTTTCAGGAGGATTGTAGGCAGAGTTTCTACAACTTCCATCCTTACTTTCTGCAGAGCTTAGTATATATTCCATTTGAATTGGGTTAATTTTCTACTTGGATGACTTCCACCAACTGTTGAGTATATCCTCCCTATAGATATTTATCCTGTTTAGTATTCCTACTGTGTCTCTGTCAAATTGAAGACATGCTCCTTAATGAGAGCATAAATAAAGCATTCATTTAATAGGAGATAGCAAGAATTGCAGATGATGGAGTCAAGGTCAACACAGTGTGGAGCTGGAGGAACTCATCAGGTCAGGCAGCATCAGAGGAGTGGGAAAGTCAATGTTTTAGGCTGAAACCCTTTGTCAGGACTGGGGAAGGGGAGGGAAGCCCCAAAATAAATGGGAAGATGGAGTTGGGGGAAGGGTAGGAGACATGGTGATAGGTGGATGTAGGTACAAGCTATTGTGATTGGTCTGTGGGAAGGGTGGTGTATGGGTGAGGAGGAAGATAGACAAGTTAGTAAGGTCAGGGAGGTGAGGGGGAGGAGGAGGGCTGCACTTGGGATAAGGCTGGGAGATAGCAAGTATTGCAGATGCTGGAGTCAGAGTCAACACAGTGTGGAGCTGGAGGAACACAGCAGGCCAGGCAGCATCAGAGGAGTAGGAAAGTCGATGTTTCGGGTCGGGACCTTTCTTCAGAACTGGGCAGGGGGAAGGGAGCTGGGAAATAAATATAGGGAGGAGGGGTGGGGCTGGGGGAAGGTAGGTGGGATGGTGATAGGGTGGGTGCAAGAAGGGCATGGTGGGGATTGGCCAGTGGGAAAGGTGGGCGGATAGGTGGAGAGAGAAGATGGACAGGTTGTGTCAGGTCAAGGAGGTGAGAGGGAGGATTGATGGGGATGGGGAAAGGTAGATGGCATGGTGATAAGTGGATGCAAGTAGGGGATGGTGGGGTTTGGTCGGTGGGAAGGCTAGGGTGGATAGATGGGAGAGAAGATGGACGAGTTGTGTTAGGTCAAGAAGGTGAGAGGGAGGAGGGGTGGAGTCAGGTTAATGAGGTGAGCTTTGTTGTCTGCTGCTGCAATATATTCTCCTTTTTGATATGTAATTGGGCTCACCCTTCATTTAACCATTATTTTACTATTTACAGAATTACATGATACTTTTCAGTACCCATTTCCCAATAAATTTATTCTCATATTTTCTTTTATTTCATATTTTAGTTTTCGATACATTCTGCATTCAGTTTTGTTTCAGTTAATATTTAACTTGGACGTGTATCATAAGTAACCAATCCCTTGTTTTGTTTTATTGTCAATATTTATCTATGGAGTTCAACTTTTGATAACTTTCCATATCTCCATCTTAGATCTGGACCTGAACTTCTCCTCTTTGAAAGCCTTTTGTTTTTTATTTTGTTTAACAATCTTTGATTTTATTCTACCTAAGCCAATGAAAGCAGTTTTTCCCCAGTCAAATATGTTCACATTTGATTATTCCTTATTCTTTTCTATATTACTCTAAAACCATGCATCCAAATGAACGTATCAAACAGGATTACTATTTTCTTTATTCTGGCATGGGATGTGGATATAGCTGACAGGAACAGCATATGTTGCCCATTCCTATTGTCCTTGAGCTGAATGGCTTACTAGGCCACCTCAAAGGAACTTTAATAGTCAATCATATTACTGTTGACCAGACTAGTTAAGGATGACGGTTTCCTTTCCTAAAGGACGTTAGTTGAACAGATTTTTTTTAGCCACAATCAATTATGCTTGTTTGTTTACCATAACTGAGAAAAACTTACAATTCCAGATTTTATTGAGTTTAAATTCCACCAGCTCCCATGGTGGGAATGAAACCTGGAGTATTTAGTTTTGAGGCTCTGAATTAATAGGCCAGTGAATTAACATTGCAGAAGTCCCCCCACTTCCACCTGTTTTTATCTTATATCGTGCTGTACCACTGAAGTCTAAGATTGCTCAGGAATGCTTAAAAGTTGAACATTCACTGATCATAATAGCCTTGAGGAAAATCTTGTGCAAAACCATCTTGTTGTATGGAAAGCATGTACAACAGCAGCTAATATACCAATACTGATGAAACAAAAAAGGCAAAAACGTACAAATATTAAAAAAATCGGACAATAAAATATCACCTAGCCCATTTAACTGTTCCCAATATAGTCATGATGGCTGAAGTATGAAGAAAAAGGGCAGAAGGTAGCATAATGGTAATGTCAGTGGACTGTGAAAACAAAGAATGTTCTGGGAGCTGGGATTCGATGCTCATTTCAATTGATTTGATAGAAAAATCTTGAATACAAAATTGATTCCAGTGATGCTGACCATGATAACTATCTTCTTTGTCGTAAAAACCCATCTGGTTTACTAATGCCCTTGAGGGAATGAAATTTTTCATCCTTCCTGGTCTGGCCTATTTGTGACTGCAGATCCACCACAATGTGGTTGACCCATAGCTACTGTTTGAAATGGCCTGGCAAGCCACATACTCAGCTTGAGAGCAATAAAGGATGGAAAACAAATGTAGGCCTGATAAGTGATTCTCTCATCCCACAAAAAAAATATTAAATGAAGTGTGGAGCTGGAGGAACACAGCAGGCCAGGCAGCATCAGTGAAGCAGGAAAGTTGATATTTCAGGTTGGGACCCAAACTGAAAACATCAACTTTCCTGCTTCACTGATGTTGCCTGGCCTGCTGTGTTCCTCAAGTTCCATAGTGTGTTATCTCTGACTCCAGCATCTGCAGTTCTTGCTATTTCTTAAAAAAAAGCGACCCATGTGGATACATGTAATCCGAAGAAGCAGAGACATATCTGGAAAAACCCTTTCTTTCACTGCCCTGAAGCAGTCAAAATCCAGTCAGGAAGATCAACTTGAGCACGCTACTTGTTTTTAACCTGTTTTCTCAGTTCAATTTGAGAACTAGCTTTTGATGATTTATAGAGAGTCAGTGCCCATACATGAGCTACTGGATTGTTGCAAAAGCCTAGACTATAGAATTGAAGATGCTTAATGTCAAACCCAGTACTATACATAACCCCTTGCCTTCCCTAATCTATCAAATTGATATAATTTATGAATAAGAATAAAGTTCTACCAAAGTCTAGAATTTTGTGTGTAGACATAGCTTTTTATCTTTCTAACTAAGTATTTTTAAAGCTGAGAATCATTCTTATGATATTCTGAAACTTTCTCATACCCTCAATATTGCCCATTCTGTGAAGGAGCCAAAACAAGATTCAGTGTTTTAAATGTGATCTAACAAAACTTGTACCAGGATAATTAAATTTTTTTTGCATTTTTTAAAAATCTCTTTTGGCTACAGCTGCTCTGCATTGATAACGAACCATTAAAGAATTCTGAGTTATGACACAGAGATTGATTTGTCTCATTTGATTTTAGTTCTGTTCCATATAAGAGATAAGCATAGAAGGGTGTTTCTCATAACATTAGCAGTTGGAAGTTGATTGCGTTGAATTTTCCCTTTTTGGTAACAAGACATACTATGGCAATTTTTCATATTGATTTTTACACATTAATGTTATAACTGTACTTGTGCAACTTAGCAAAAGGCTGACTGTTGGTGAAACAATCTATGTTTGGAGCGGCACAGTGGCTCAGTGGGTAGCACTGCTGCCTCACAGTGCCAGGGCCCCAGTTTGATTCCAGCCTAGGGCGACTGTCTGTGTGGAGTTTGCACATTCTCCCCATGTCCGTGTGAGTTTCCACTGGGTCCTCCAGTTTCGTCCCACAGTCTAAAGATGTGCAGGTTTGGTGGATTGGCCACACTAAATTGTCCATAGTGTTCAGGAATGTGTAGGTTAGGTGAGTTATAGGAAAAGGAGTTGGTGTGGACTTATTAGACTGAAGGGCCTGTTTCCACACTGTAGGCGTTCTGTGGTCTTTGCAGACCAAAATCCTTCCTGGGTTCAGTGCATTTAGTGTTGCTTTTTGTTAAGTCGAGTGAAGCAAATTTGCTGGGTGGAGACCTAAGTAGGAGGCTGTAAAGAGAAAGAATCATCTTGTTGCCATTGCAGACTGAAGAAGATTACACGCTTCAAATTTGTGCTTTACACTTAACATTGTGAACATTAACATTCCGTGTACTTTTTCACACTGCTGTGCAAGCCTCACGTATGTGTGCAACAGTGGATTCTGGAAGTAGAGGCTGTGTGATTGCTGTGTACAGAGCTTCCCAGTGCACAATTTAGGAAAATATTAGTGATGACCAGTATAAGGATTGCAATGCCTTCTCTTTCTGTCAATTCCTTAATTTCCAATCAATATCCATGGCTGCATGTAGCAGGGTGACAGAACGTTGACATGATCCATTGGTCATGGAATTACTTAGTTCTGTCAGTAAAATGATGTATTTGCTGTTTATCATGTATGCGATTTTATGTGTAGTGTTGAGCTTGGCAGTCTGACATTTTCAGGCATGTTTGATCCTCTTATGCTTCCCTACATTCTTGACTGAATTGTGATAGGCTATTTGACTTTGTGACAATGGAATATGAGAGGATGTTAAACTGTATTTACAATCATTTTGGAAAACATTTCTATTGCTGCAGTTGACTTCCAAACCCTTATGAATAATTTTTTGGTTTTAACCCCCTGGACTTTTTAGAACCATTTTTATAGCTGAGTGATAGTACCACCTGACAGATGGAGCAATGCAAATGCAGAACATAGTTTTCATGAAGACTGTATGGTCATCATTTCTACCAATGCTGTCAAGGGAGATGCAACTGTGGCAGGTAGATTGGTGAGTCTGAGAACATGAAGGTTATTCCTTTATGTTAGTTGCCTCAATACTGGCAGCAAGTCTCGTTTAGCGGCTACGTCAATCAGGATTGTACCAAATCAGTTATAGTTCATTCTCCTGAGCTATTCTGGTTCAAAGGTATCCAGACCTCATTTAATGCTTCCTACAAACAGTATTCAGTATGGAAGGATGATGAACATTTTTCTACTGTGGAAGGATGGCATGTAGTAATTATTGGGAGGTTTCCTTGTTCATTTTTTGGCTTCAGACTCTGAGGTAATGGAATTCAGAAAACATTGAGGGCTTCCCCAGACTCTGTTGTTGAGACTGTAACTCACTTCACTGACTGTGTTAAAATCATGTTCTATATTGTTGACCTTTAGCAAGGTAGGACATAACTAGTGATGGTGATGGAGAAGATTAGTCACTTTTATTAAACACCGAGTTAAGATTCCTTGACTCAAATTTGAATTCACATTTTCATGAGTTATTCATTCAGACCTTTGGGTTACAAGTCTCGTAATACAACCACTATGCTACTTTGCAAGCATAGAATGTATTTGGCCTACTGATGATTTCAGCCATCTGCCATCAATAGGCTTGGTTTTGTAGAGCTCAAATAGAGGAGAAATTATGGAAAAAAGAATGACAGAAAACCTATCTCAGGAATTAAAAGTCTTTTGCTCTAAAAACTAAAATAATGTATTATCTAAATTGGGAGAAATTTCAGAGTGCTTCAGTGCAGAGGGATCTGGATAGCCTTCTGCATGAATCGCAGAAAACCAGCATGGAGGTACACTAAGTAATAAGAAGGGCTAATGGAATTTTGGCATTTATTGCTAGAGGCACACAGTACAAAGGTACGGAAAGTGTTTCTGCAGCTGTACAAGGCATTAGTGAAACCGCACATGGAGTGTTGTGACCAATATTGATTCCCTTAAGGAGAGATTTAGGTTTGCAGGTATTTCAGAGGAGCTTCGCTAGATTGATGTCAGAAATGAGAGATTTATGTTTTGAAGGAAGGTTCAGCAGTTTTGAAGAAAGAAAAGATCTTTTTGAGTTATTAGATGCTAAAAGGAATTGACAAAGTAGACTTAGAGAGGATGTTTACTCACATGGGGCAATTTAGAATGAAAGGTCATAGTTTTAGAATAAGCATTTAAACCATAGCTGAGGTGAAAATACCCCTCTCAAAGGGTCACGAATCTGTGGAATTCACTACCCCAGAGTGGGATGGATGCTGAGACATTGAACAAATTTAAGGAGAAGATGGACAGATTTTTAATTAGTAATAGGTTGAAAGGGTAGTGGAGCTCAGGCTAAGATGAGATTAGCTATGATCAGCTCTTAAATGGTGGAGCAAACTCGAGGGGCTGAATTACCTACTCCTGCTGCAAGTTCTTATGCTTATACATGTAGTCATTATGTGTTTGCTGCAAGCAAAAAACAATTGTTTGGTTATGAAAGTAATTTGGAAGCACTGGTGATTCTTTTCAAATGTATGCGTACACTTTTAGCAGTTGACTTCAAATCTAAATAGTGTAATAAAAAAGCTGCTTTTGAAATAGTCTATACAGACACTTTGACCATTTTACTACCCCTAAAACGTGTTTACTCACGTGTTTTTTCTGTATGAGACAAAGGACTGTGGCTCAACTTAGCTTTCTTTAACTTGCAAGTATTTTAATAAAACTTAATTTTTGAAAGAGTTGTTAACTTTTCCCAAACTAAGCTGACTGTCCGCAAAAACACGCACATTAGTGGCTCAGGTGAACTTGATTGGGCTGTTGGATTCATTTCACTGAGCTCTGTCGACAAGGCAGTCATGGTCATTTTAGTACAAAGTTCAGTTATGCATGGGGTCTTTGCTGAGGGAATGGCCGGAAGGTGTACCTCCTTGTTCCCCCTTTCTGAGCCCTTTTGGAATATTTTCTGGGTAGGGTTCACAGTATCCAACGAGGTTAGACCAGGCCATGCCAGGTGTCCCCATCCCCTTTCCGAGATATGAATACTCCATGGTTTTAAGGAGTCTGGCTGAAACTGGGGAATATGCAAACATAATGTCTTTCCCCGTTGTTCTGGCTGAGTACTTCTGAATGAATTTCTCCTCACAACCACTCTCCCGTTGTTAATATCGAACACTTCTATTAGCTGCGCAAGAGAGATCTGAGCTGGCCCTTGTTTACTTTTGACCTGTGGTAACCTTGGCCTATGTATTCCATTAGACTTTGCTTGCAGAAACTGTTTAACTAATTTTATGTTGGGCTGAATTGCTTAGGCTATAGGCTGTTTGGTCACAGAGGAAATCTTAGTCATTATTTGAGTTTAAAGACTGCCTCCAACATGAAAGATTCAATAACTGATATGACATTGAGGTTACTGAACAATTTTAAAGGAAAGAGTTAAAGCAAAATACTGGGTTCTGGGGGTGCTAAACATCTGAAATAGAAACAGAATCTGCTAGAAATTCTCCTCAAGTCTCGCAGCATTTGTAGAGTGCAAAACAGTTAAAATTTCAAGTCCAATGTGATCTTTTTGGAAGGAAAAAAATGTTGTCCATATGTTAATTATGCACGTCTTGTGTCAGAAAAATATCTTTGAACCCAATTTTTATAATTTTGGATTCAGTATCTGAAGTAATTTGATTTGCATTAGTTGGGAGCTTTTATTCAGTTTTGTTCCTGCTCTCAAGTTAGATTTTTAGTTTAGGCAAAAATGCTAAAATGATAGTTCTGCAATTAAGTTCACCTACTCACTTCATTCATGTTGGATTTATTTTTAGGTAAGATGGAGAACTGTTTTCTGGGGCATAGGCTTGCAGTTTGTTTTTGGACTCCTTATTTTGAGAACAAGAGCAGGATTCCATGCTTTTGAGTGGATGGGACATCAAGTGCAGGTATGTGGGAGAACAGCAATTCATTGAAAAAAAGCATTGCTTTTTTTATGCAATTATTATTTTTGGTGTGTGGGTGGATAGGTTATTTTGTGCCATGTCATCTGTAATATACTGGGACATTGAATTGTAATTAAATCAGTGAATTATTTTATTGCCAAGTTTGAATGGGGGTATTGTTATTGAGTTTAAGTTCTGTAATTGTTGATATTTTTGTGGAAATTGTAGTAAATATTGTCTTTTTAATAAGTTAATGGACAATTGTGGAAATCTGTGTACTAGATAGTGGGTGTGTGGAAATACTGAGTAGATATGATCTGGCTAAGTGGTGTTGAGAGCACTTTGATAATGATGAGGTGTAGAAACATTGGATCATTAATGACCTTTGGGGAAAGAAATCTGCTGTGCCTATCTGATCTGACCTATACCAGATCCACAGCAAAATGGTTGACTCTCAACTAACCTTTGGAGAATTAGGAATAGGCAATAAATTCTGGCCTAGCCAGCGATACCTACAGCCTGTGAACAAATAAAAATAGAAGCTATGTTGTATCTGATTGCATTGTGCTTTTCTTATTTGTTTGAATTGCCACTGTAAACTTACCTTATCCTGTAATGATAGCACAACTGTACCAAACCAAAGCACTATGCAACCAGCCTTTGAAGGGCATGCATTTTTCTCAACTACTAGACTTTCCAAAGTGGAAGGCATGCTGCAGCATGATGATCAATTTGCGTGAGGGAGGAGAGAGTGGGAGGGCATTGAGATTAACTGTCAGAGACACGCACAGCAAGGGACTGCAGGTGGTCAGTAAGATCAACTGTCAGAGATGCAAATAACAAAGGAAGGCAGGCACATGATGAGACTGCCTCCCAGAGACTCTGACTAATTAATCAACTGCAATCGACTTGTTGGCAGACCATGGCTCCTGTGGATTAATTCTATCTTTAGTTATGCCTTTCCTCTTGAAACACTTGTAGAAATTCTTTCATTTTATGTTGAGATGGTTTTTTTCTAATACTCTTATCTACATTGCCTTAATTATTTTGCTTGTTACTTTTTTGCTGGTTTCTTATTTTATCCAATCACCTGTCTCACTTATAATCTTTGCAGATTTTTGCAGTATTTCAATTTAATAGTATGCTTAACTTTAGTATTGCTGAAAAGAGACAGATTTTGTTGAACTTTTTTCATCTTACATTCATCAGGACAATTCACAAGAATATGAATCAAACTGAAAATCAATATTTGTACTGTATAAGAGTGCACGCTGGTTGGCAGATAGACCAATATTTGAAGGTATTGCCATGGTGAATGCATAATAATGATTGACTGTTACCTGCCTAGCTTTGCTTAGATATTAAAACTTAGATATTAAACAATTATTGAGTTCAAACAGGTGCATTAGATTCACTTGTTCTCTCTTTTTACAAAAAACAGGACCCTGTTAAAATATGTAACTTCCAATACATGCTGCCTGCTGCACTGCAAGCATAAATTGAATGCCAGTATATTTCTTCACACGCAGAACCATTGAGGAAATGGTATCCAATTGTCGAATCATGTGTAATGTTGGACATTGTGAGTTTCACAAGTATGGACTGATTGGATATGGACAGTGCCTTGTTTGTTGTGAGCAGCTGAAGGAATATCCTGTTTGAAATAATCCTCCAGTCTGTGAGATGAATGGCCTAATTACCTGGATCACACCAGCACTGGAATTCATATATTACATTATTCTTTGTGTCATAGGCAGAAGATTTATTTAGAATGATGGCAGCATCCTCTTAATAATGAGAGCACTTGTGTTGCTACAGCATAGAAGGACCCTGTAACTGTTCACCTATTCTCAAACTTCATAGTCCTGATGAATGGAAGGTGAGAATCATCCACTAATTGGGACGTTTTTCAGCAATACTGAAGTTCTGTACTACTAAATGATTATTCTTAACTTCCTTATTTAATTTAGCTACATTCTTCACAAAGAGCCTTTCCTTCCCACGGGGATAAATCATTATTGAGAATTATTACATTCCTCCTTAAAGATCTGCTGCTGCAACTCTACTATTTTTAGCAGTATCTTCTAACAATTACAACTGTGCATGCATACTAATCTGGAAACTCGCAACCTTCTACATCATCACATAACATTTTGTTGATGTCATACATGATGACTGCACTTTGCACCAGAGCAATGAAGCACGATATTGATATGATGTTCAGCTGGAAGGAAAGGGGTTGGGTTGTGTGTAGATGGATGTGGGTGGAGGATAGACTATGCAGACTGTGGGAATGAGATTTAAAAAGGATTGAGGATACATCATGGAGAAATGCAAAAGTGGCTCCCTTTCCTCTGTTACACAGACCCACCCTTCTCTCATTTTCCCTGTTTTCCCCCACTCTCCCTCTGTCTCTCCCTCCCCATCTCTCTCCCTGTTTTCTCTCCCTCTTCTCCTTCCCCCCTCTACCACTGCTCTCGACCTGCCGACTTTCCCCACAATGTCTTCCCTGTCTTCCTCGTCTTCATACCTTCCCTCTCCTTCCACCTCTCCCTACCTTCACCTTGCTCCACCTCCACCTCAATGTCGCTCCATCTCCATCTCCATCTGCTTTTCCCTTTCCCTCTCCCTCCTGAGGTGGAGCTAGCCTGCCAATGTGTCTCTGCTTGTGATTGTAATTCATGTGTTAGTTGATCTCATTGTCAACATGCCAGAAGGGTACCTCAAGAGGCTGCTGACCAGCAACATTGTAGGAGTTAACTCTGATATTGAACCCTGTTGTAAAGATGTTGCCTGAATTAGCGGGCCCACTGTGGCCTATGATGATTATGGCATCCTGAAGGGTCGCACGTTTATTCTCTTCCACATAATTTGGCTTCTGCTTGAGGATTGGAGGGAATGATCATCCCTTTGATGCCTAAAGCTGCCCAAAATGCATCATCTTCCTAATTTATATTCTTATGTAGTTTTGTTTCATCCACAAACTTGGAAATGCTATATTTGGTTCCCACATTCAAGTAATTTATATGGTTGTGAACAACTGGGGCCAAGCACTAATTATTATGGTATTTGACTAGTCACAGTGTGACATCTTGAGAGTTTCGTTTTAATGCACTCACGGAATGTGGGCATCACTTGTCAGGACAGCATTTTTTGCTCCTCCTAACTTTCATTGAGAAGGTTCTGGTGAGTTGCATTCATGAACTGCTACAATTCATTTGGTGTAGATAGATCCATGATGCAGTTAGGAAGAGAGTTCTAGAATTTTGACACAATGACACTGAAGGCACAGCAATATATTTCCAAGTCAGGATAGTGAGTGGCTGAGAGGGAGTCTTGCAGAAATGGTACTTCCATGTATTTGTTGCTGTTGCCCTTCTACATGGTGTAGCTGAGAGTTTGGAAGGTGCTATTGTAGGAGAGTGGCCCACTTATTTCTACTGTCTGCTTTCTTTATGTCTACCAGTCTTCAATCTGTGCCAGTATACAAAGGCCACCCCAACAAACGTTGTTTACTAACCTATGTGAGATGTTATCAAAAGTCTTCTGAAAATTCAAATACACCACAACTGATGATTTATCCTTATCAATTCCACTTGGAATATTGTTAAAAACCTCTAACTGGTTTGCCAAACATGATTTTCTTTTCATAAACCATAATGATTTTGCCAACCAGATTATTATTTTCTGATGCCTAACTAACGCATCCTTTACAATAATTTCTAGTGTTTTGCCTGCTAGTGACATGAAGCTAACAGGTCTGTAATTTCCCCATTTTTTTCTCTCCATCCTTCCTTAAGTAGTGCGGTTATATCTGCAAGCTTTGTAGTTTGCAGGCAAGTTCCAGAAACTATATTATTTTAAATTATTGCCAAGAATACATCCAATATTTTGATAGCGACTTCTTTCAACTCTCTGAAATGGAGATCATCAGGTCCCAAGAATCTGCAGTGTTTCAGCGCTACTAATTTCTCCAAGACTACATTTTTATTAGTACTAATATCTGTCTGTTCCTCATTCTCATTATTTTTGCAATTTACCACAACCAACTTACTCCTCATGCCTTCCTAGCTCCTTTGTTTAGACTTAGAGTCACAGAGTCATAAAGCATGGAAACAGACCCAATCGTCCAACTAGTCCATACCAACCAAGTTTCCCAATCTAATCTAGCGCTACTGGCCTATGTTTGGCCCATTCCATCTAAACCTTTCCTATCCATGTACTAACCCAAATATCTTTTAAATATTGTAACTGTAGCATATCTACCATTTCCTCTGGCAGTTCATTCCATATACAATCCACTCTTTGTGTGAAAAGGTTGCCTCTGAGGTATCTTTTAAAACTTTCTCCTTTCACCTTAAAAATATGCTCCCAAGTTTTGAACTCCCATACTCTAGGGAAATGACCTTTGCTTTTCACCTATTTAAGACCGTAGTTTTGGATTGAACTACATAATTTTCCATTAAGTTTAAAAATAATTTCAAATTATGGACACTTGTTCCTAGAGAAGATAACAAAGTGTGGAGCTGGATGAACACAGCAGGCCAAGCAGCATCTCAGGAGCACAAAAGCTGACGTTTCAGGCCTAGACCCTTCATCAGAGAGGGGGATGGGGAGAGGGCTCTGGAATAAATAGGGAGAGAGGGGGAGGCAGACCGAAGATGGAGAAAGAAGATAGGTGGAGAGGAGAGTATAGGTGGGGAGGTAGGGAGGAGATAGGTCAGTCTAGGGAAGACGGACAGGTCAAGGAGGTGGGATGAGGTTAGTAGGTAGGAAATGGAGGTGTAGCTTGAGGTGGGAGGAAGGGATAGGTGAGAGGAAGAACAGGTTAGGGAGGCAGAGACAGACTGGGCTGGTTTTGGGATGCAGTGGGGGGAGGGGATGAGCTAGGCTGGTTGTGTGATGCAGTGGGGGGAGGGGACGAACTGGGCTGGTTTCGGGATGCAGTGGAGGAAGGGGAGATTTTGAAGCTGGTGAAGTCCACATTGATCCCATTGGGCTGCAGGGTTCCCAAGCGGAATATGAGTTGCTGTTCCTGCAACCTTCAGGTGGCATCCTTGTGGCACTGCAGGAGGCCCATGATGGACATGTCATCTGAAGAATGGGAGGGGGAGTTAAAATGGTTCGCGACTGGGAGGTGCAGTTGTTTATTGTGAACCGAGCGGAGGTCTTCTGCAAAGCGGACCGCAAGTCTCCACTTGGTTTCCCCAATGTAGAGGAAGCCACACCGGGTACAGTGGATACATTATACCACATTGGCAGATGTGCAGGTGAACCTCTGCTTAATGTGGAAAGTCATCTTGGGGCCTGGGATGGGAGTGACGGAGGAGGTGTGGGGGCAAGTGTAGCACTTCCTGCGGTTGCGGGGAAGGTGCTGGGTGTGGTGGGGTAGGAGGGCAGTGTGGAGCAAACAAGGGAGTCACGGAGAGAGTGGTCTCTCCGGAAAGCAGACAAGGGTGGGGATGGAAAAATGTCTTGGGTGGTGGGGTCGGATTGTAGATGGCGAAAATATCGGAGGATGATGCGTTGTATCCGGAGGTTGGTGGGGTGGTGTGTGAGAACGAGGGGGATCCTCTTTGGGCGGTTGTGGCGGGGGCGGGGTGTGAGGGATGTGTTGCGGGAAATGCGGGAGACGCGGTCAAGGGCGTTCTTGACCACTGCGGGGGTAAAGTTGCGGTCCTTTTGAGAACTTGAACATCTGGGATGTGCGGGAGTGGAATGCCTCATCCTGGGAGCAGATGCGGCGGAGGCGAAGGAATTGGGAATAGGGGATGGAATTTTTGCAGGAGGGTGGGTGGGAGGAGGTGTATTCTAGGTAGCTGTGGGAGTTGGTGGGCTTGAAATGGACATCAGTTACTAGCTGGTTGCCTGAGATGGAGACAGAGAGGTCCAGGAAGGTGAGGGATGTGTTGGAGATGGCCCAGGTGAACTTGAGGTTGGGGTGGAAGGTGTTGGTGAAGTGGGTGAACTGTTCGAGCTCCTGTGGGGAGCAAGAGGCGGCACCGATACAGTCATCAATGTAACGGAGGAAGAGGCGTGGTTTGGGGCCTGTGTAGGTGCGGAAGAGGTACTGTTCCACGTAACCTGCAAAGAGGCAGGCATAGCTGGGCCCATGCGGGTGTCCATGGCCACCCCCTTTGTCTGTAGGAAGTGGGAGGAATCGAAAGAGAAGTTGCTGAGGGTGAGGACGAGTTCGGCTAGGCGGATGAGGGTGTCGGTGGAGGGGGACTGGTCGGGCCTGCGGGATAGGAAGAAGCGGACGGCCTTGAGGCCAGCTGCATGAGGAATACAGGTGTATAGGGACTGGACGTCCATGGTAAAATGAGGTGTTGGGGGCTAGGGAATTGGAAGTTCTGGAGGAGGTGGAGGGCGTGGGTGGTGTCACGGACGTAGGTAGGGACCAAAGGGGAGAAAATGGAGTCCAGGTAGGTGGAGATGAGTTCGGTGGGGCAGGAACAGGCTGAGACAATAGGTCGACCAGGGCAGGCAGGTTTATGGATTTTGGGGAGGAGATAGAAACGGGCCGTGCGGGGTTGGGGAACAATGAGGTTGGAGGCTGTGGGTGGGAGGTCCCCTGAGGTGATGAGGTCATGAATGGTGTTGGAGATGATGGTTTGGTGCTCGGGGGTGGGGTCATGATCGAGGGGGCGGTAGGAGGTGGTGTCGGAGAGTTGGCATTTGGCCTCGGCGATGTAGAGGTCAGTGCGCCTTACTAGCACTGCGCCACCCTTGTCTGCGGGTTTGATGGTGAGGTTGGGGTGGGAGCGGAGGGCTGCCCATTCTGCGGGGGAGAGGTTGGAGTCGGTGAGAAGGGTGGAGAGGTTTAGGCGGTTAATGTCTCAACGGCAGTTGGAGATGAAGAGGTCGAGGGAGGGTAGGAGACCTGAGGGTGGTGTCCAGGAGGAGGACTTGTGTTGGAGGTGGGTGAAGGGGTCAGTGGAGGGAGGGTTGGACTCCCGGTTAAAGAAGTAAGCGTGGAGGCGAAGGCGGCGGAAAAACTGCTCTGTGTACAAACGTGACTGGTATTCGTTGATGTGTGGTTGTAGGGGGACAAAGGTGAGCCCCTTGCTTAGGACTGACCGTTCCTCCTCAGTCAGTGGGAGATCTGCGGGCATGGTGAAGATGTGGCAGGGCTCAGTGTGGCTGTCTCCTCTGGAGTTGCTGGTTGTGGAGGTTGTGGGCGGAGCGATGAGGTTGTCAGCCGTGAGCGGGGTTCCATCGGCGGTGGGAGGAGCAGGGTGGGTGGCAGCAGCAGCAGTGAGGGTGGTGTGTGTGGTGTTATAACTGGAAGTGGAGGTGGTGACTGCCGCAGCGGTCGCGTCCACGGTCGGGGGAAGTGGTGTACCCGGCGGTGGCGGATGTGACGTAATCGGTGGGGGTCTCCGGCCGTGTCCTCATGGTCAATGGCGGCGGGTGCATGGTGGGGGAGGGGCAGGGACAGGCTCGGGATTTGGGAGGTTCCTAGAGATTCTTTTATAAGAAGATTGTTAATTTTCCCTTAATATAGGTATGAAATTTATAAGTTGCTCATTTGCTGATTCTTCAGAACGCTGCTCTTAAATTATTTAAATTATCTTCAGCCAGAAGTGCTTGATGGTTGATCCTTCTCAGTCTCCTCTGTTGGTCCCCAGAATCAGAGATGCCAGTCTTCAGCTAATTTGGTTCACTTCACATGATATCAAGAAATGGTTGGAGCCATTGGATGCTACAAAGGCTCTGGCAACATTGTGGTAATGGTACTGAAGACTTGTGCTCCAGAACTTGCCACTCCCTTAGCCAAGCTGTCCCATTACAGTTAAAATATTGGCATCTACCTGACAATGTGGAGAATGTCCTGCACATAAAAAGCAGGACAAATCCAACACAGCCAATTACTATCCTATCAGTTTACTCTCAATCATCAGTAAAGTGTTGTCATCAACAGTGGGATCAAACAGCACGTGCTTAGTAACAACCTGCTTATTAATGCCCATTTTGTGTTCTATGAAGCCCACTCAGCTCCTGATCTCATTACAGTCTTGGTTCAAACATGAACAAAAGAGCTGAATTACAGAGATAAGGTGAGAGTGACACGCTTTGATATTAAAGCTGCATTCAACTGAATGTAGCACCAAGGAGCCCGAACATACCTGGAATCAATGGTAATTGAGAGCAAACTCTTCATTGATTGGAATTATACCTGGCACATTAGATGATTGTAGTTGTTAGAGGTGAGTCATCTCAATTCCAGAACATTTCTGCAGGAATTCCTTAGGGAAGTGTCTTAGGCCCAAACATCTCTAGTTACTTCATTAATGACCTTCCCTCCAATATAATGCCAAAAGTGGGGATATTCACCGATGATTGTACACTGTTCAATGCACAGGTTCTGAAAAATATCCAGGCTTCAGTTGACAGTGGCAAGTAACATTTGATTCATACAAATACCGGGCAGTGACCATCTCTAATAAGACCAAAAGACATAGGAGTGGAAGTAAGGCTATTCAGCCCATCGAGTCCACTCCGCCATTCCCATTGACCCTTGACATTCAGTAGCATTGCCATCGTTGAGTCCCTCACTATATTAACAATATAGAGATTACCATTGACCAGAAACTGAACTGGACTCACCATTTAAGTACAATAGTTACAGAGCATCTAAGAGAAATACTGCAGTGAGTAACTCATAATCTGACTCCCCAAAGTCTTTCTGCCATTGCAAGACATAAGTCATGAATGTAATGGAATACTCCCCACTTGCATGTATACATGCAGCGCCAATAGTACTCAAGAAGCTTGACACTACCCCAGACAATGCAGCTGCTTGATTGGCACCATATCCACTACCTTCCACCTACTGCACAACGACAGTCAGAAGCAACAGTGTGTACGACTTACAAGGTGTACCGTAGAAATTTCCCTACTTCTTAGACACATTCTAAATCAATGACCAGTTCTATTTAGCAGGACAAGGGCAGCAGAAACATGGGAACACCACTACCTGCAAGATCCCCCTCCGGGCCACTCACCGTCCTGACTTGAAATATATAGCTGTTACTTTAGTGTTCTTTGGTCAAAATCCCTGAATTCCATGAATTGCAATGATTTAAGAAGGCAGCTTATTACTGCCTTTTCTGGGGCAACTAGGGATGTACTATAAATGCTGGCTAGCCAGCAATACCCATGTCCCATAAGAGAATAGAAATTTATCGTACAAAGCGTTGGTGATCAGTACATTATTCCAGTCTACATGTAGATTGACATCGCTGTGTTACCTTTGTTTACGTGCACTTCTAATTTGCTGAGGCACCATCTGCGGACGTAGCAGTGGGACAAGAATCTGATGTCAGCATTTGTCTTCCAAGTAGAAGTGTGCTTGCTGTTGCCTGTCAACCAGCCATCCCAGATAATTGATATTTATACCAAACTAGTAAAAAGAAAAACCAAATGTGGGGCCAGATTTGGCTGAGGTCAACCTGCAAGGTCACCTGTATCGCCACTCAGCAAAAATGCAGCCAATCTGCCAGTATTATTGTAGTTATATGGGAGAAAATCAGAACAAGTGAAGGTATGTATGTTGATAAGTTGACTTTTGTATGAAGTATTGAATGGTTTATAGTTTGATTTACAAAGTTGGTTTGAAATATTTGTCTTGAGGTTTTAATTGTAGCATTGTGGCTAAAAGGATGTTGTGTTTGTCATTAATAGAGAAGGGAAGGTAAAATAAAGTCTAGGACAGGTAGGAAGTGGAGATGGAGGTTTTATTCTCTGGTACTTGAGTTAAATGAATCAATCGTAGTCAATTGACCAGAAAGGGGATGTCTTGTGTGTTTCCTTCTTTTGTTGCTCCTCCTCGGGTGGAACAATATCCTGATAGCAAGGCCTGTGCCCTTTTAATAAAAATGCTATGCTTCAGAGTACAGTGATTCCTTATCCTGGAAAGCACTGCATGGTTTTTCCACAGGTAGCAGAAGAAATCTTAAACACCTCCGTCGTCTTCCTGATCACATTTGTATGGTAATATGACTTTTTCTTTATGTATGTTGCCTACATGCACTTGGGTTGGACACGCAAGTCATCAGTGAGGTATCAGATAGGCCTAGTCACTTAGTAGCCACTCTCTGATTTGTCATGATGATATAATGGACACATGCACTTGGATGGGTGCCAATACACAAGCGCATAAAAAGTTTAACACCGTCCAAGACAAAGCCCATTTGATTGCACCTGGTTTTTTTTACCTTCAATAGTCATAAATTCCACTACTGATGAACAGTGGCACAAGTGTATGCCATCTAGAAGATGCACTGTAAGAACTCACTAAAGATCCTTCAGTAGCATTTTCCGAACCCACAAGCCTTACTACCTAGAAGCACAAGACCAGAAGAAACATGGGAAGACCATTACTTGCGTGTTTCCCCTCCACACCTCAAGTCATCTTCATTTTGAACTGTATTGCTGTTCCTTCACTGTTGGATCAAAACCTGGAAGTCACTCTAACAGCACTATAGATGTATCTACACTACTTGAACAGTAGTGATTCAAGAAGTTAGTTCATCATTAATTTTTTGAGGGCAATTAGAGATGGGCAACAAGTACTGCTTAACAAGTGATGCTGAGCCCAATGAATGAATAAAACCATCCCTAAATTTTTAGCAAGCTTTTGTTCATCTTTCTGTCATATTTCTTTGGTTCACTATCCAAATTTTGATTCCCTCTGTGAAGCAACTTCAAACATTTCCAACAATAAAACTGCTACATAACTGCAAAGTTTTGTTGATTTACACATTGCATTTGTAAGCAAACAAGGAAGTTTAAGTGTTCAATGGTTACGGTGGTGTTCTCCAAAACAGTTTTAATAATGCCATGTGTAGTAAATATGCTTTACTTTTATTTTATTGTGAGGCTTGATTATATACAGCTTATAAACAAACTTTTATACAATTTAATTATTATTTTACAGACTTTCTTGAATTATGCAGATGCTGGTTCAAAATTTTTATTTGGTGCAACATACACCGACCACTTTTTTGCATTTAAGGTCAGTTTAATGTATATCTTGGATTTTATGATGCCTCATAATGTTCATGATGATACAGTTTAAATGCTAACATTCTAGAAGGCCAAAAGAACACAGTAAGTGAGAGCTGGAGGAGACCACATGGCCTGTTAAGCCTCTTCCGCATTCATTACTTTAAAAGGGACTTAGAAATAGGAGTGGGCTGTTGAGCCTATTAAGCTTGCTCCACTATTCATATAAATCATGGCTAAGTATTCACCTTGATCTACTTTATCCCTACATCCCTTGATGATGTCTGTCTTTATTAACATGCTCAATGATGGAGCTTCCACAACTTCTGAGGTAGAGAACTGCAAAGATTTACCATCCTCAGTGAAGAAATTCCCCCTTGTCTTCGTTGTTCTGCACTTTATTCTGAGATTATATTGCCTGGTTCTCGATTCACCACCAAGTAGAACCAGGTTATCTATGTAAGCTTTTATAAGCTTCAAAACTCTAGAGAAAACAGGTCCAGTTTTCTCAGTTTCTCTCCATTAGACAATTCAACAGTCCCTAGGATATCAGAGATAATGGGAACTGCAGATGCTGGAGAATCCCAGATACTAAAGTGTGAAGCTGGATGAACACAGCAGGCCAAGCAGCATCTCAGGAGCACAAAAGCTGACGTTTCGGTCTGATGAAGGGTCTAGGCCCGAAACATCAGCTTTTGTGCTCCTGAGATGCTGTTTGGCCTGCTGTGTTCATCCAGCTTCACACTTTATTATCTTAGTCCCTAGGATATGTCTGCTGAACTCCATTTCACCATTGACATCTCCTTGCAATCTTCTTACAACTTATATTCCCACCCAACATTGTGTCATTAATAACTTGGAAATATTACGACTGGTGCTCATTTTCAAATCATTTATATAGAATGTGAACAGCTGTGAACCTCGTGTTGATCATTGTAGTACCCCACTAGTGTCTGCATATTATCCTCAAAACCACCTATTTATTTCTACTATAATAAAGGCCCCTGGGGATTGTTGCTGAACAAAGAGACCTTGGGGGTGCATGTCCATTGTTTCTTAAAAATAGAGTCGTGAGTGACAGGGTGGTGAAGAAAGCATTTGGCATGCTTACTTTCATCGGCCAGACCATTGAGTATAGGAGTTGGGGTGTCATATTGCGGCCGCACAGAGCATTGGTGAGATCGCCATTAAAATACTGCATACAATTCTGTTCACCTTCCTATAGCAAAGATGTTAAACTTGAGAGCATGCAGAAAAGATATATAAGGATGTTGCTGGGACTTGAAAATTTGAGTTATATGGAGAGGCTGAATAGGCTGGGGCTTTTTTCCCTGGAGCCTTGGAGGCTGAAAGGTGACCTTATGGAAGTTTATAAAATTGAGAGGGGCATTGATAGGGTGAATAGCCAAGTCTTTTTCTGAGGGTGAGGGCATTTAAAACTTGGGGACATAGGTTTAGAAGGGAAGATTTAAAAGGGATCTGAGGGGTAGCTTTTTCATGCAGGGCGTAGTGCGTGTATGGAACAAGCTGCCAGAAGCTGTGGAACCAAGTACAGTTACAACATTTATTAGACAGCTGGATTGGTAAACGAATAGGAAGGGTTTAGAGGGATATGGACCTAATGCTGGCAAATGGGATTACGCCAGAATGGGATATCTGGTCGCCATGGATGAGTTGGACCAAAGGGTCTCTTTCTGTGGGAGAACTCTATGACTCTACAGCGGACACTTGAGATCTGAAATAAAAAGGAAATGCTGAAGAAGCTCAGCAGGTTTGGCAGTATCTGTGTAGATGGAAACCGGGTTAACGTTTTGAGTCTGATATGTCTGTTCTTCAGAATGCATTTACAATAGTTTGTTTGGTTTGGTAGGAGAAATTGAATATCTACCAGAAATACTCAGCAACCAATGGACTTGTCAAATTGAGAAACTGAAATAAATTAGTATTAATAATGATTCAGTGCTCAAAATTGAAATGGGTTGTAGGTTCATAAACCCTCTAAACCAAATGAACTACATACCAGAGTGTGGAAGGAGCTAGTACAAGCTTATTCTTACTCTTGACTTGTCTTATAACTATTTCTCAATCCAAGTAAATTTATTACCCTAATCCCACATTCAGTTATTACATCCTTTTATAATGCTTTTATTTTGCCCACTACTAACATTAAACTAAAATATTGTAGTTCTTCATACTCTTTGTCCTTCTCTTATGAAGTAGTGGTGTTGCATTTGTGAATCTACAGTTAGCAGGAAACTTTTTAGGATAAATAGAAAGTTGAAAAATAACCACCAACAAAGTCATTATCTCTGTAACCAGCTCCTTGAGCACTGTTGGATATGGTTCTTTTGGTCCAGGGATTTATCAGTCTTCAACTTTTTTGTATACTGCCTCTTTTTCAACACTAATTTCTTTAAGGTTTTCAGTCTCATAAGTCGCTTAAGCTTTTAGTCTGTTAGGATTCCCTAATTTTTTTCTTTGCTGATATTACTTATGTTCCTTACTCTTTTTGATATTTGGCTATCTTTTATTTCTGTTAGGTAATCTGTGTCTTCTACTGTGAAGAAAAACATGAAACACTTGTTCAACTTCTCACCATTTTCTCATTGCGTGTGAAAATTTTTCCTACCTCTTTTTATAGGGGATCAATGTTTCTCTCTTTGCTGTTATATACTTCTATGAGATCTTACAATGTACTTCTTTATACTTTTAGCTAATTCACTCTCATTGTGTTTCTTTTTGTTCTGTTCAACTTTTTTGGTGGCTGTTTGCTGGCTTCTAAAACATTCCAGACTCTTAGATTTTTGTACCATTCTTTGCAAAATTATAAGTGTCTTCTTTTATTTTGATATCCTTAACCTCCTGAGCAGACCACAGATGGTTTCCTTGTTGCTGAGTTATTGTTTCTTAGTGCAATTTTTGAAAAATTTATATTGTTTCTTTAAATGTTTCCTGCAGTTTATTTTCCACAATACCTGTTAATCTATTCACCCAATAATTCTAGCCCAGTGCAACCGTTTTACTTATATAAGTTAGTATGTTTACATTAAATATTTATTGTTTTTTAGGGCAGTACTTAAACAAGTGCAACCAATCTGCACTTTCGTCTTATGCTATAAATTGATACATTGTCTTTCCAAGTTTGGTTTCTTGCATGGCCGTCCTGATTAGTGCAACATGAAAAATTTTGACTTATGTTTCTTTTGCTAATGTTTGAATTACATATTCTTGTTTATAGATGTTTCATAGCATAGACCTTGAGTATTGCTGATAAAAGACATATTTTGTTGAAGCCTCTGTATGTTTTAGCCCATTATCAGAAATACTAATGTAAAAGGGAGAAAACATTTTTCTGTATGAGAAGATAGTGCTTATTGGTTGGCAAGTAGACTCAATTGGTAGAGATGTTGGAGAATGCAACAGTTAGATGATTACTGACAGGTAACTACCAACTTGTTTAAATTCAAACCAAGCAGACTTGATGTGATTTGTCAAGACATTGTCCTGAGAATGCCTGTTCCCTATTTTGTAACGTTGAAGCAAGCACAATGTCAGTACACATTCTTTCTGTTTCCAGAACTTGGCCTGGTATCCTACAGTATATAGCTCCATGTGCACAAACAAGCCATGCTACAAGTCCGACTGATAATCTTACTTTCACTGTCAGTATAATTCTGAAGACACCCAAAACTTATTTATCAAATTCATGGAATCACATTTCATGTTGGACACTGTGTTTTGCAATTTGCTCAAATGGGCATATTAGGCGTGGCCAGTACCTTGCCTTTTGAGAATAGCTGAAGGGACATTCTGTATGATACACTCTGCTAGTCTTTGGGTAGTGCAGCCTATATTCATCCTGACACTGAAATTTATATATCACATTACTGATCTATCTTTTTGGCTTGACGGCAGCTTTCTGTTAGTGGCAAACACTACTCATGTTGTTTGTGCATAGTAGTAATGTGAAACAGCTAGCTTTGCCTCTTGGTCGCACTCTTGAGGTACTTTAGTATTCCATCAAATTAGACTGGGCACTTTTCAGGACTTAAAGGAGTAGTATTGAGTCCGTTCAAGAATTTGCATGATATGGAGCGAGATTTGTTTGAATTCAGGAAGCCATTGTCTCACAGGATGGATTTTTTGATGTGCCTTATTTTAGCATCATGCTTACATGGTGTGCAGTTGACCCAGGACCTGTTTATAAAATAGGCCATAAAACCAATCTTATGGCATGTAGAACTGTAGGGGTCCCTGCACATATTCACCAGTGAAGGTAGCCTTGTAGTAGACAGAAATGGGGAAACCCTAGGCAGTGTTCTTGTTATTATTTACAATTGCAGTATGCCACTTTTGAGCATATGTAATGATCACTATGTTCTCGTGAATCTTTTACTATGATATTTTCAATTAACCCTGCCTCATGATATAATTGAGATCTAAGACAGCTTTATCCCTTGTTAGTTCCAGGACACGTTGCTCCAGGAAACTGACATAAACGCTTCCTACAAACTCATTTTCTGATCATACTTGCTAATTTTTTTCATTCTGTGTTTATTAGGATTAAATTCTTCCATTATCATAACGTTACCTTTGTTGCATAATCCAATAATTTCTTATTTAATGCTCTGGACAATGGTAAAACTATTGGTAGGAGGTCCATAAACTACTCCATGCTCTGCAGTATTTTCTGATTCTTTCCATTTCTAATTTCCACTAATGTTGACACTGCTTCATGATCTCTGACACCAAATCTTTTCTCATTAATGTCCTTATGTCATTCTTTCCTATTAGGGCTACACCTCCTTCTTTGCCCTTCTATATCTCTTTCTGAGATATTGGACGCTATGGAATATTTATCTCCCAATCAGGGTCACTTAGAATCATAACTCTAAGAGCAATTTTATTTGTTCCACATGTTCATCTTTCATATTGTAGATGCTTCATTCATTCAACTAAGGAATCTTGAAGTTTTTTTTAAACTTCTATTCCCTGCAATGACCTTATTTGTGGATGCACAATTTATGTTAATCCCTGTGTTGCTTCCTATCTTACTCTGTTTGGCTTCACCCACATTACGAAACAGTTCAGTAGCCTCAACCTTATCCTTTGGATTTCTAAATCACTTCCTCACTACGTACTGTGTCCCCATACCTGTCTGATTCACTGTATAGCCTGCTGTCCCTGACTATTGACCAGGTTCAAAGTTCTCCCTGACCTCAGGATTGTGTTTGCCTGCTGGCAAAAAGCATCCAGGAAACTCAACCCTTCATGATGTCCCTTAATGTTTTCAACTAAGATTCCAGATCAGCTGCTCTGAGCTGAAGTTGCACAACCTGCAGGTATGGTTCTAAAGAATTGCAATGCATTCCACAGATTCCCACATGTTGTGTTCATGATACACCAGAATCCTTACCATGTCTGCCTAGCATTATTTATTTAATTAATTAGTTGTTAATTTATATCGTTAAAGTTTAATGTAGCCAAAATGTAATGTACCAAATGTATTTTCCTTTATTTTATCATTAGGTTTTACCAATAGTGATTTTCTTCAGCACAACAATTTCCATATTGTATTTTCTTGGATTTGTACAATGGCTCATTTTGAAGGTATGCAAATTAATACATTCTTTAATAATTTTAAAATTTGACAATTTACCCACACTAGACTCCTATGCATTAGGGTGGGCTGATGGCAGGTCATTTATCAGTGTAGATAATCTCAACACGGGAAGAACCATAATTGAGGTTTTCAATGTATCTGTAGAACTTGTGGCTTGCAGTTTAGTGCATTTTTTTTTACAAATAAGGAAATGAGTTGAAACATTTTGTTAAAGTGTTTTCACTTTATGGTTTCTTTTGCATATGCCATCTTCAGATGTAAGCACACTACCACACCTTGAGGATACCTGACAAATGTAAAGAAGACCTTGTGCCTTAAATCTTTATACCTTTTTCTGTCCTTTGCACCTGGATCTGATGGTCTTATTCAAGTTATTGCATAAAATGTGCTGGAAGGTTTGGCCCCTCCACCAAATCACGTGTCAGTTTTCTGCCCTTCTACAATCTTCAGATGGAATCTAGAGACCACTATGGCACTGTATTTCAATCTTTGGCCATCTTTGAACTTAACCTTTGATATGATTATGTTTCACAATACATCTGTTCAATACTGTGACAAAGAAGATTATAATTTAAGTGATTGAACAAATGGAGGAATTATATTCAATATTTCATTATCCTCATGATAACAATACTTAAAAAATAAATGCCAACGGTAAGTTTATGAAAACTATATGACATACTCCGTGTTATGGATCATTAATTATCTGTGGTCCTCCACTGGCCTTAAACAAATTAAAAGTAATTTTTTTTTCTAAAAGCCTTCTATGATAAAAGAATCTTCTTTGGAAGCACAACATAATTTGTGCAATCAAAATTTCCCTTAAATAATTTTATCACGTTAAAGTAGGAACTAAAAGCAAATTCCATGTTTTTCCTGAGTGATTGAGATACTATTGTCTATTTATGGTCGTTAGTTGGGAATTATTATGGATCATCATTCTGATAGTTTCCTTTATCTCAGATTATTGAATCATAGAATCTCTACAGCGGAGAAGCAGGCCATTCAGCCTATCAAGTCCACCCTGACCCTCCTAGGCACATCCATACCAGACCTCCTGCCCCATCCCTGTAACCCTACATTTCCCATGGCTAATCCACCTAACCTGCACATCTTTGGACTGTGGGAGGAAACCAAAGCACCTGGAGGAAATCCATGCATACATAGGGAGAATGTGCAAATTCCACGTAGATAGTCACCCTAGGATGGAAATGAACCTGGGTGCCTAGTGCTGTAAGGTCACCGTGCCACTCAAATTTCATAAAGATCTTTATTGCTACCTTCAGACATCATTAGATGGATCTTTAGATATCTTTTTTGTGGAAGATACATCACAGAAAAGCACCATGCAACAATTTGAAATGAGCTACACCTTAATCATATCCTGTTCTAATTGTACTCAATGGAAATGCTGTCAAAGAGATGACTAGACCACTCTTTTCAACAGCACAATAAAAAGGAGCTGTTCAGAACTCGTTTTAACTTCTGACTGATTCAGATAAAGATAATCCCTGGTGAGGACATCAGCCGCAATGACAGTTATGTGTTATTACCTGTCTTGTAATTGTCAGTTCTTTGTGACAGTTTTTTTAAGGCTATGGATTCACTTTGGTCTCATTGTTTTCCAATCAGATTGTTTGTTGTAGGTTTGTTAGTTAATTGATTTAAAGTTAACAATCACATTTTGGAGACCATCATGGACGAAAACTAGCATGTAACTGAATCTTGGCTGAGGGGGTATTGCTTCAGTGTGCACAGTTATCTCTATTGTGTATATCACATATTGTCTGTCAAATGGTAAAATAATTTTTGTTTTTAACTCTGACATTCATATCAGATCAACATGAATTTAAGTTCTAAACTCTCTCTCATAGTTAAAAAAAAGCTCTACCAAATAATATAACTTTTTAAATAGCATTATTGAGGAGGTGATGGCCTAGTGGTACTATTGCTAGGCTATTAAACCTGAAACTCACCTAAAGTTCTGGCGATTCAGGTTTGAATCATTACCAGAGAGATGGTGGAATTTAAATTCAATATAAACTATCTGGAATTAAGAATCTTATGACCATGAAACCATTGTTGATTGTCAGAAGACCCTATCTGGCTCAATAATGTCCTTCCGGGAAGGAACTCTCTTATCCACACCTGGTCTGGCCTACATGTGACTATAACCCCACAGCACAATGACTGACTCTTGGCTACCTTTGAAATGGCTTAGGAAGCCACTGTTTCTCAAGAAAAAAATGAAACCAGACAGATCATCCGGCATCAAGCTGGGCATTACAGAACTGAGCATCAAAAACAGCCATGTTGACCCTGAAAATTCCTCCTTACAGACTAGGGACTAGTGCCAAAATTGGGAGAGCTGTCTCACAGACTAATCAAGCAAACACCCTGACATAGTAATACTCATAGAATCATACTGTACAAAGTCCCAGAACCAACGTTACCATCTCTGGATATGTCCTGTCTCACCAGCAGGTTGGACACAACAGATGTGGTGGCATAATAGTATACCGTCAGAGGTGTGTTGCCCAGTCAATCATCAACATTGACTCAGGACTGCATGAGATCTCATGGCTTAAGATTAAATATGGGCATGCAAACCTCCTGCTGATTACCATATTGAACACTTGGAAGAAGCACTGAGGGTGACATGGACGCAAAATATTCTCTGGATGAGAGATTTCAAGATCCAACTTCAAACAGCTGCACTACTGGTTGAGCTGTTCAGGTCCTAAATGAAATAGCAGCTAGACTGTGTCTGTCGGAGAAGATGTCGGAATCATCAAGAGGGGAAAACATGCTTGATCTCATCCTTACCAATCTGCCTGCTGCAGTGGCATCTGCCCATGACAATATCAGCAAGAATGACCATCTCACAGTCCTTGTGGAGCTGACATTCCTCTTCACATTGAGAATACCCTCCATTCTGTTGTGTGGCACTGTCACTATGCTAAATGGGAAAGACATCATACAGATCTAGCTACTCAAGACTGGGCATCGATGAGGCATTCTGAGCCATCAACAGCAGCAGAACCTGCAACCTCATTTTCAGTATATCCCCCACTCAACCATTGTCATCAAGCCAGGAGGTCCACCTAAGTTCAATGGAGATTGCAAGATGACATGCCAGGAGCAGCACCAGGCATACCAAAACTTCCCTCCATCATAAAGTCAGAAGTGGGAATGTTTGCCGATGATTGCACAACTTTCAGCACCATTCACAACTTCTCAGATACTCAAACAGTCCATGTTCAAAAGCAACAAGATCTGGACAATATCCAGCCTTGGTCTGACACGTGGTCTAACCACCAGATCTTGACATTCAATGGTGTAACCGTCACTGAATCCCTGACAATCAACATCCTGGGGGTTACCATTAACCAGAAGCTCAACTGGACTTGCCCCATAATCACAATAGGTACAAGAGCCGTTCAGAAGCTTGTAATAGTGCAGTGACTAACTCAGCTCCTGACTCCCCAAAGCTTTTCCACTGTCACAAGTCAAGATTCTGGTAGAATACTGCCCACTTACCTGGAGAGGTGCAGGTTCAACAACACCCAAGAAGCTTGACATCATTCAGTGTAAAACAGCCCACTTGATTGGCACCACAACAACAAGTATTCACACACTCCACCAACGAAGCTCAGCAGCAGGGTACTGCCTACAAGATGCAGAAATTCACCAAAGATCCTTAGATAACACCTTCCAAACCCATATCCATTTCCATCTAGAAGGACTAGTGCAGCAGATACCTGGGAACACCACTACCTGCACATGTCCCTCCAAGTCACTCACCATCCTCCCTTTGAATAAGATTGATGTTCTTTCACTGTCGTTCGGTCAAAGTCCTGGAGCTTCCTCCCTAACAGCATTGTGGCTCAACCTACATCATGTGGATTGCAGCAATTCAAGAAGGCACCTCACCACCACCTCCTCAAGGACATGGGTAAAAATAGTGACCGGCTAGTGCCATTCATGGCACACAAGGAAATAAAAAATAAAGATGATTAAATTCCTTCGTACCAAGTTTAGGAAATATTTTAGATTGTTTTCCATTTTTCAGATTGGTTGGATAATGCAAATTTCCATGGATACATCTCCCACAGAGTCATTGGTGGCAGCAGGCAACATATTTGTGGGACAGGTAAGTAATACTCAAATGAATAAGTGGTGTTAAATTGATTCTCTTGCCAATTTAAGTATTGTAAGGTCAGTTCCTTTGCCTCTGTTTGACACCAGGCAAATAGGATGCAGTGGATTTGTGATTTATCTACAATGATCTAAACTTCCTTTTAATTCTACTCCAGGTTATCACTTCACTTCCTCATTCCTGGTTCAAGTTGCTCCTGAGGGGGCTTTGCATCTCTAAATTTTAGTGGAAACACAGCCTTTGCATGACTTTCACATGCTGCTTGCCATTCTCAGATCTGAAGTGGAGCTGGCATAGATTTCCTGCTAACCTCCTCCGTTTCCCAAAAGTTTTAAGTAACCTGGCACATCAGCGGTAAATGATCCTCATAGACACCACATGGTGTGCTTAGCCACATCTTATTTTTGTGTCTTCTAGCTGCAGTTGCCACTCCTCTCCAGGGAGCAATTTCCATGCTATGACAATTGATCTAGCTTGAAGTTTCATGTAATATAATCCCTCATTGGAACACAAGAAATTATTTTCTTCATCATTTTGTCAGAACTAATAAGTTCTTAAGAATATTCAGCACGTGGTGCGGTAGAGTGGGTTTCAAAGTCTTTAAAACTTTGGTCAGGTAAATATTGCTTTACCCACAAAATTATAGAATTTGTTGAAAGAGTTCCTCAAGCATCAGGGAAAACTATTTAAAATATTTATATAAATAAATATTCAGCTTTGTTTCTCTCTGCCCTCTTCCCATGCCTGAATGCAATACATCCAATTCTAGATATCGCCATTCACTGCACATAGTTATTATGCAGAGCAACTGGATAGTGCCTCTTTTCCCTGATGGTTTGATGACTCAAATCCGCCATGGAGGTTTGCCTTCAGGCATTGAACATCACAATCCTTACATTTCTAAGAATTGATTTTCCACCTTTAACTTTCTCCTTCTGCCTCTTGTTTTACTCACATCCCAACTACTCGTGGTGTTCTAATAACCACCAGCCCCACACTATTAAAGAATACTTTAAGATTTCATATTTTATTTCAAATTTGCTTCTATAAATATTTTAATCCTTCTTTAGGACAACTAACAAGTATATCAGGGGCAGGAATGCCTTCTAGGGCTAATGACTAGATTAGGTACCATTTTCAGGTTTTTACACCAGCTTCCCCTATTTTTTGATATTTGCTGTGCCTTCGTGATCGAGCATGCCTGTACACAAACCAAGAAAAATCTCCTCAACCTTCTTTATGCTTATTGAGTTGTGTCAGGAGTCTTCTGAATTTTGTGGGCGTCTGGAGAGATTCTGGAGTTGCACTATTTTCTGTGTTTTTGAGTGTTTCTCACTGATATCTACCACATGAAACGACATTGGACTGCCGCTGTCCTTGTCAGCACATTTTTTTTTAAAAAGAAGATTTTGCCTTGTAGTGTGACTTTGGTGTTTTGCTAGAAGATCTCTTTCACGATAGGAACATTGAGATCTTTAAATGCCTTTTGCCACAATTTGGTGTTAACTTAAATTCCGCTCAAAAGTGTCATTGTCCCGTCCTGTTGCCATATCGTTTGGTTTCCATTTACATAGTTTGTCATCTGCTGTCCATTCCTCATCTAAACTATTTTACTCTGTCTTTAGACTCTGAGCTGAATTTTAAATTGGGGTGCATTGGAAGTTGGGAAACTGCTAGCATATGGGAAACCCAGACGTAAGTGCACCATAACTTTTGCTGGTGTTTTAACCGACTCATATGATTTCTGAGGTTCTTGACGAATTTGTGTCTGTAGATCTGTTGAGTGACATGATTTCAACTCCAGCATTTTAAGTGGACATTCTGAACATGCATTTTAAAAGAATTTGGAATTGATGGCAAAGAAAAGCAAGTGCCAGAATGGAATCCAGACAATGAAAGATTGCAAGATAACAAAGTGTAGAGCTGGATGAACACAGCAGGACAAGCAGCATCTCAGGAGCACAAAAACTGACGTTTCGGGCCTAGACCCTTCATCAGAGAGGGGAATGGGGGACGGTTCTGAAATAAATAGGGAGAGAGGGGGAGGCGGACCGAAGATGGATAGAGGAGAAGATAGGTGGAGAGGAAAGTATAGATGGGGCAGTGGGGAGGGGACAGGTCAGTCCGGGGAGGACGGACAGGTCAAGGAGGTGGGATGAGGTTAGTAGGTGAGAAATTGAGGTGTGGCTTGAGGCTGGAGGAGGGGATAGGTGAGAGGAAGAACAGGTTAGCAAGGCGGGGACGAGCTGGGCTGGTTTTGGGATACAGTGGGGGGAAGGGACAAGCTGGGCTGGTTTTGGGATACAGTGGGGGAGGGGGGGATTTTGAAGCTTGTGAAGTCCACATTGGTACCATTGGGCTGCAGGGTTCCCAAGCGGAATATGAGTTGCTGTTCCTGCAACCTTCGGGTGGCATCATTGTGGACTGCAGGAGGACCATGATGGACATGTCATCTAAGGAATGGGGGAGGGGGGGGAGTTAAAAGGGTTCACGACTGGGGGGTGCAGTTGTTTATTGCGAACTGAGTGGAGGTGTTCTGCAAAGTGGTCCCCCATGTAGTGGAAGCCACTGGCTATAGTGGATACAGTATACTACATCGGCAGATGATCATCTGCTTAATATGGAAAGTCATCTTGGGGCCTGGAATGGGGGTGAGGGAGGAGGTGAGGGGGCAAGTGTAGCACTTCCTGCGCTTGCAGGGGAAAGTGCCGGGTGTGGTGGGGTTGGAGGGGAGTGTGGAGCAGACAAGGGAGTCACAGAGAGAGTGGTCTCTCCAGAAGGCAGACAAGGGTGGGGATGGAAAAATGTCTTGGGCGGTGGGGTCGGATTGTAGATGGCGGAAGTGTCGGAGGATGATGCGTTGTATCCGGAGGTTGGTGGGGTGGTATGTGAAGACGAGGCGGATTCTCTTAGGGTGGTTATTGAGGGGGCGGGGTGTGAAGGATGTGTTGCGGGAAATGTGGGAAACACGGTCAAGGGTGTCCTCGACCACTGCAGGGGGGAAGTTGCGGTCCTTGAAGAACGCGGCCATCTGGGATGTACAGGAGTGGAATGCCTCATCCTGGGAGCAGATGCGGCAGAGGCGAAGGAATTGGGAATAGGGGATGGAATTGTTGCACGGGGGTGGGTGGGAGGAGGTGTATTCTAGGTAGCTGTGGGAGTCGATGGGCTTGAATCCCCCTCGTCCTCACATACCACCCCACCAACCTCCGCATACAACGCATCATCCTCCGTCACTTCCGCCATCTACAATCCGACCCCACCACCCAAGACATTTTTCCATCCCCACCCTTGTCTGCCTTCCAGAGAGACCACTCTCTCTGTGACTCCCTTGTCTGCTCCACACTCCCGTCCAACCCCACCACACCTGGCACCTTCCCCTGCAACCACAGGAAATGCTACACTTGTCCCCACACCTCCTCCCTCACCCCCATCCCAGGCCCCAAGATGACTTTCCATATCAAGCAGATGTCCACCTGCACATCTGCCAATGTAGTATACTCTATCCACTGTTGCCAGTGTGGCTTCCTCTACATTGGGGAAACCAAGCGGAGGCTTGGGGACCGCTTTGCAGAACACCTCCATTCAGTTCGCAACAAACAGCTGCACCTCCCAGTTGCGAACCATTTAAACTCTACCTCCCATTCCTTAGACGACGTGTCCATCATGGGCCTCTTGCAGTGCTACAATGATGCCACCCAAAGGTTGCAGGAACAGCAACTCGTATTCTGCTTGGGAACCCTGCAGCCCAATGGCATCAATGTGGACTTCACAAGCTTCAAAATCTCCCCCTCCACCCACTGTATCCCAAAACCATCCCAGCTCGTCCCCGCCTCCCTAACCTGTTCTTCCTCTCACCTATCCCCTCCTCCCACCTCAAGCTGCACCTCCATTTCCCACCTACTAACCTCATCCCACCTCCTTGACCCGTCCGTCCTCCCTCCCCAGACTGACTTATCCCCTCCCTACCTATGCGTTCCTCTCCACTCATCTTCTCCTCTATCCATCTTCGGTCCGCCACCCCATGTCTCCCTATTTATTTCAGAACCCTCTCCCCATCCCCCTCTCTGATGAAGGGTCTAGGGCCAAAACGTCAGCTTTTGTGCTCCTGAGATGCTGCTTGGCCTGCTGTGTTCATCCAGCTTCACACTTTGTTATCTTGGATTCTCCAGCATCTGCAGTTCCCATTATCTCTGAACGAAAGATTGCCCCTCATTTGAGAGTTTCTTCCCTGGGTATGGTACTGGGAGCTTTCAAGACATGGAAAGATATTCTGTTTCTTAGCAGTAGAACTAAGGAACCAATTCTGGACGCAATGCAGGAAGCAGTTCAATGACCTAAGCAGGGGAGGAAAGTTGAGAACAATTCATAACATTCTGATGTATATTAACCAAATTCCTTGAATCTGTTTCTGAAGCTTTCTATGGCATATATATCCTTGCTCACAACTTAACTTCCTCAACTTACCTTTAGACTCATACTTTATTTATGCACTTTCTCACATTCCATCTTTCTGTCAAACTCTGAAACTCACCTTCATGCTTTTTCAAGGGGCTCGAGAGTTTGCTTTGAAATGGCAGTCAGGAATCAGACAATTTCTCAATGTTGTGCTTCTGCCTCATGGATGGACATGCCTACACGCCATATTTTCATTGGTAGAGTTGGATACAGGCTAGAATTGCAATCATGGTCTGCTGAAGGAGGGTGAAGTGTCAATCTGTGGTACAAACTATATCAGCAGGGGAGGTGGATCAGCTAGTTCCGGGCTTTTTATGAGGCCTGCCTTCAGCGATATTCTTTTATTACTTTGCTGATTGTGAATGCTGATAAATGGTCAAGAGATGACTTTCAGTGCTTAAACAGGCAGTTAAGAACTTTTACTTGTGAGTACATGCTTTTTTTAATATAACTGACAGCTGATAACGTTATTTCTCTGTGAGAGTTCATATTAAGAACAGTTCCATAGAATCCTCCCAACCCATTCTAAGATATGTTGCTGGCTTTATATGATTTCCTTGAAGACCTACCTTTGAAGACTTCACTGGAACAAGCTTTTGCTGCTTCTGTCTTTCAAATGCCTGCACTTAACCAAATGGACATGCAGCAGCTTACAACAAGTGAACACAGCAGCCTTGGTCAGGTGTCAGTCCTCTCTCTCAAACCTCAACCCTGCAAACCCTCACAACTTCATTCTGACTGTACACTGAACTGACGAGGCCAGCCTTTGGCCTCTCCTTTACTCTATATCAAGACATGTGAATTCTTTAGTCATAGGAGAGATCTCCGAGGACTGGAGAATAGCCAAAATTGGTCGTTTGTTTAAGAATGGCAACAGGGATTGTCCAGGAACTTACAGGGTGGTGAGCCTTATGTCAGTGGTAGGGAAGTTATTGGAGAAGATTCTTAGGATTTACTGACATTCAGAGAAGTTATTAGCAATAGGCAGCATGGCTTTGTGACGGCAAGTTTTTGTCAGACTTAATTGAGTTCTTTCAGGAAGTGACAAAGAATGACGAGAGCAGGATTTTAGATGTTGCCTATATGGACTTTAGCAAGGTTATTGACAGACACTCATGACGGACTGATAAAGAACATGAAGTCAGATGGGATCTGTGGTGAGCTGGTTAGATGGATACAGAACTGTTTTGTCATAGAAGACAAAGTGTGGTAGTGGAAGAGTGCTTTCCAGATTGGAGATCTCTAACCAGAGGTGTTCTACAGAGATATTTACTGGGATCCTTGTTTGTAATACTTAGAAATGATTTGGAAGAGAATGTACGTGGCCTGATTAGTAAGTTTGAGAATGATACAAAGATTGGGAGAGCTGTGGGTAGTAAGGAGCTTTGCCAGAGGATAGACCAGAACATAAATAGGCTAGAGACTTGGGCAGAGAAATGGCAGATGGGGTTTAATCCAGACAAATAAAGACTTAAAGCAGGACAGAAGTATACAGTAAATGGCAGAATCCTTAACAGCATCAGCATATAGAGCGATCTAAGTGTACAGGTACACAATTCCCTGAAAGTAGCAATGTAAGTAGTTAGGGATGGTCAGGGCATATTGGCATGCTTGCCTTCATCTGTCAAGGCATAGAGTATAAAAATTGGCAAGTCATGTTGCAGCTGTTTAGAACTTTTGTTAAACCGCATTTAAAATATTGTCAGAGATAATGGGAACTGCAGATGCTGGAGATTCCAAGATAATAAAATGTGAGGCTGGATGAACACAGCAGGCCAAGCAGCACCTCAGGAGCACAAAAGCTTGTTCCGTAGGCAGGTGCTGAGGAAGGTGACGTGGCTGTGGTACCTGGTTTGCTTCAGGACATGGTCGAGCAGTTTGGAAGGTGATGTGCACACAGACAATCCCCCTCTGATGAAGGGTCTAGGCCCGAAACGTCAGCGTTTGTGCTCCTGAGATGCTGCTTGGCCTGCTGTGTTCATCCAGCCTCACATTTTATTATTTTAAAATATTGTGCACAGTTCTGGCTGCCACTCTACCAAAAGGTTGTAGAGACTTTGGAGAGGGTACAGAAACAGTTTACTAGGGCTTTGTCTGGTTTGGAGCACATTAGCTATGAGGAGAGATTAGACAAATTTGGTTTGTTTACCCTTGAACGTCAAAGGATAAAAGGTGACCTGGTACAACTTTATAAGATTATGAAAGGGATGGATAGAATGGTCAGTCAGAGACTTTTTGCCAGGGTAGAAATATCAGTTTCTGGGGAACATAGGTTTAAGGTAAAATGGGGTAAGTTTAAAGGAGATCATAGAATCCCTATAGTAGGGAAGCAGACCATATGGCCCATTGAGTCCATGCTGACCTTCCTAGAACATCCCACCCAAACCTGCACCCCCCACCCTATCCCTATAATACTGTATTTCCCATGGCTAATCCATCTATTCTGCATATCTCTGGACACTATGAGCAATTTAGCATGGCCATTCCACCTAACTTGGACATCTTTGGACTGTGGGAGGAAACCAGAGGAAACCGACACAGACATGGGGAGAATGTGTAAACTCCACACAGACAATCCCCCGACAATGGAATCAAACCCTTGTCCCTTATACTCTGAATTGGCAGTGTTAGCCACTGGGCCGCTATCCGTTACTGATGTGAGAGGCACGTTTTGTTTACACAGACGGTGGTAAATGCATTGAGTATGCTGCTGAAAGATGTGGTGGAAATGGATGTAATTGTAAAATTTAAGATGCATCTTGACATATATAAGGATAAAAAGGGAATAGAACGATATGGGCCGCTTAGAGGCAAAAGGTGTTTAGTTTAGAAAGGCCTCGTGTCGGTGCAGCCTTCGGCTGAAGGACATGTTCCTGTGCTGTACATTTTTTTTTGCTCAAATCCCTTGAAGAGCTTTAATTATTACAAAGTGGCCACGTAGTCTGAACACATATCGCTACCACTCATACAGGAATAGTAGGGCCCTCTGCCCTCGACAGGGTGAATCCAACACTGATGTATGAGACTCACCTTCACCATCATGGCATCCTGATAAGTGACCTGATGTGTCATAAGAACATAAGAAATTAGAAGAGGAGTAGACCATTTGGCAAATCAAGTCTGCCCTGCCATTCATTAAGATCCTGGCTGATCTCTTTGTGGACTCAGCTCCACTTAGTTACTGGCTCACCATAACCCTTAATTCCTCTACAGTTCAAAAACCTATCTATTGCCTTACTAACATTCAACAAGGTAGGCTCAATTGCTTCCCTGGACGTGGAATTCCACAGATTCACAACTGTTTGGGTGAAGAAGTTCCACCTCAGCTCAGCCCTAAATCTTCTCCTTCTTATTTTGAGGCTATGCCACCTAGTTCTAATTTACCTGCCTGTGAAAACCTCCCTGAGTCTTTATTATTTATTCCCTTCATAATTTTATATATTTCTGTAACAACCCCTCTCATTCTTTTAAGTTCCAATGAGTATAGTTGGAGTCTACTCGATCTCTCCTCATAAGGCAATCCTCTCAATTCCAGAATCAAACTAATGAACGTCCTCTGCACCCCTTCCAATGCCAGTACATCTCTTCTCAAGTGAGGACAGCAAAACTGTACACAGTACTCCAGGTGCGACCCCACCATCACCTATACAGTTGCAGCATTATCTGTCTGTTTTTAATCTCCTACCCTCTAGTAGTGAAGGACAATATTCCATTTGCCTTCTTAATTACCTGGTGCAGCTGTAAACCAACCTCTTGTGATTCATGCATGCAGATACACAGGTCTATCTACACAGCAAGATACAACAATTTTCCCCCATTTAAATAGTAGTCAATTTTGCTGTAATTCCTATAATGAATGAGCTCACATTTACCAACATTGTACTCCATCTGCCTGACCTTTGCCCATTCACTTAATCTCTTTATATCCCTCTGCAGACTTTCAGTTTCCTCTGCACACTTTTCTCTACCATTGATTTTTGTGTCATCTGCAAACTTTAACACACTACACTTGGTCAAAATCATCTATGTAAATTGTAAATAATTGTGGCCCTAACACTGATTTCTGAGATATACCACTAGTAACTGATTGTGAACCAGAAAAACGCCTATTTATCCCCACTGTTTGCCTTCTGTTAGTTAACCAAAATATGCTGATACTTGCCCATAAAGCCGTGCACCTTTTGCAGTAGTCTTTTATGCAGCATTTTGTCGAATGCCTTCTGCAAGTCCAGATACACACATCGACTGATTCCCCATTGTCCACCACACTCAGAATATCCTCAAAGAATTCCAGTAAGTTAGTTAAGCATGACCTGCTGCCTCTGCCCAATAGGACAATTTCTATCGAAATGTCTCACTATCTCTTCCTTAATTATTGTGTGTTGTATAGAGCCTTTTGCTAAGTCCATCGGAAGGATGTGAGCCTGTGAGGGGTGACTATTCCAGGCTGCGGATGCCTTCAGGTCAAAGTCTCCTTGTACATGGATGATGTCGCTGTTTTCTGCTTGGATCCACTGTCAGTGTGTAGATTCATGAGCCTCTGCAATTAGTTCCATCCAGCCTCAGGAGCCAAAGTAAATCGAGGCAAGAGTGAGCCATGTTCTTTGGGAACAAGGCCAACCAATCCTTCATCCCCTTCACCATCAGGACAGATTACCTGAAGGTGCTAGGAACTTGGTTCAGAGGGGCTGGGCCGTGTGCAGAATTTTGGGAGACCCGCATTGCCATGGTGAAGCAGAAATTGTTTTTTTTGGGAGCACTGTTCCCTCTCCACTGTGGGCAAAAACCCGGTCATCAGGTGTGAGGCACTGTCTCTCTTGTTGTGAGTGGCATAGGTCTGATTCATTCTCCAAACCTGTGCTGTTGCAGTTACCCAAATCAACTTCTACTTCATCTGGAGATCTAAGATGGACAGTGTCTGCAGGGACTCCATGTACAAAATTCTGAATAAGGCGGAAAAGAATGTACCCAGTGTTGCTGTCATCCTGATTGCATCCTTTGTGTGCTGCTGCACCAAGTAATTGGATCGTTCCATATCACCTGTCCTTCGTGGAGAAATTTGTAAAGAAAAACACCTTTGACCACAAGTCCATGAGGAAGTGGTCAGCACATAGCATCCTCAACGCCTTGAGGAAAAAGGAGAGGATGGATCCTGCCACGTGGTTTTCCCAAGTAGACTGTCAAAGTCATGTGAATGAATTCCTCAACACCAGAACTTTCCAACAACCAGCAAGACACGACTTAGCTGGTGGTGAGAAGGGCACGAGACATCTGAGATCCTTCATGTCCCACTGGACAGTCTGTGGCACTGCATGCTGCCCTCAGAGCAGCTGTGGGAGGTTGAGACTGTCACACGTCTCTTGAAATGTGCTTTTGCAAAGGAAGTCTGGAGAGAGATGCTGTTGATTTTGGCGAGGTTCTTCCTGGGCAGATCTGTGATGCAGGACTCTCTGCTCTATGGTCTGTTCCCCAGGACATTCACCAAGGCAAACATCAACTGTGCCTGGAGTTCCATTAACTCAGTTTCTGCTCAAAACTTGTTGGTCTTCCAGAAAGAGGAGTTGACTTCAACCAAGTGTTGCAGACTGGCACATTCTGTGTTCCAGGGCTAAGTCTTGATGGACACGCCAAAGCCTGTGGCAGTTGCCACCAAGACACGGTGGAGAAAGAACACTGTCTGAAGTCTTCCTGCAGAAGTTAAGTGGGGGGCGTTCAGTTATTGGACTCTCCTAATGCCTCAAATGTGTGTAAATATTGTCTTGTGTATGTAAGTATTGTCTTTGGTTTATTTGGATAGAGGTAAACTCTAATGTTTGTTTGTTCCCTTGATATGCTACTGTGCAGAGCCAAACTGCATTTGTGACTCTTATATTTTGTTTATACGTATATCGTACATACACGCAAGTAAAGATATCTTTTATGAATAAAAAATATTTTTGAATTAAAAAAATTAAAGCATTATTCCCACTACTGAAGTTAAGCTAATGGGCCTATAGTTATCCGCCTTTTGTCTACCTCATTTTTTAATCAGTGGTGTTACATTTGCTTTTTTCCAATTGCCTCAGGGTCCAGTGAATTTTGGTAAATTACCACGAGAGCATTTGCTATTTTCCCTGCCACTCTGGGATGCATTCCATCAGGGCTAAGAGACTTGCCAACCTTAGCCCCAAAATACCTCCTTAGTGATAAGGATCATTTCTAGCCCCACCTGCCATAGCCTCCTTATCATCAATTATTGACATATTATTTGTATCTTCCACTGTGAAGACTGACCGAAAAAACCTGTTCAATGCTTTGGACATTTCCTCATTTCCTCATTTCCCCATTATTAAATCCCCCTTATCGTCCACTAAAGGACCAGTGTTTACCTTAGCCACTCTGTTTTGTATATTTGTGGAAACATTTGCTATCTGTTTTTATATTTTGAGCTAGTTTACTCTCATAATCCATCTAACTTTTCTTTATAACTTTTTCTGTGGCTTTCTGTTGACCTTTAAAAATTCCCCAATCCCCTACTTGCCCAGTAATCTTTGTCACTTTATATGCATTAGCTGTCAATCTGATACCTTCCTTTATTTCCTTAGATATCAAGGCTGGTTATCTCTTTTCTTACAGTCCTTCCTTTTAACTGGTATATGCTTCTGTTGGGAAATGTGAAAAATCATTTTGGGAGTCCTCTACTGTTCCTCAATTGTCCCACCATATAGTCTTTGCTCCCAGTCTACCTTAGCCAACTCCTCCCTCATCCAATCGTAGCCTCCTTTGTTTAAGCACAAGGCACTGGATTTTGCCTTCTCGCCCTCCATATGTATTTTAAATTCAACCATATTATAATCACTCCTTCCCAAAGGCTCCCTAACTATAGGTAATCAATTATTCCTGTCTCATTACAGAGGACCAGATATGGGATGGCTTGCTCCTTCATGGGTTTCATTACGTACTGTTTGGGGAAACTATCGCAAGCACATTCTATGAACTCCTCCTCGAGGCTGCCTTGACTGACTTGGTTTGACTAATCAAAATGTGAATTAAAATCCCCCATGATAATTGTTGTTTTTATATGATCAGTTGTTTCTTTGTTTACTGCCTGTCCCATTGGGCCTACAGACTACACTGTCAGTGACTTTTTCCCCTTACTATTTTTAATTGCCAACCACATTGATTCAACATTTTTCTCCATAGAATCCACTACTACCCTGATGTCTTCCATAAGTATCAGAGCTACGCCACCTCCCTTTCCTTTCTGTCTGTCCTTCCAAATAGTCTTAATAAATAACCCTCCCAGTTATGACCAGCCTGCCACTAGTCACTAACTCATATGCAATTGTGATGATTTGTGCTGTCGACTCATTTACCTTATTTTGAATAGAGACAAAAGAATTGCAGATGCTGGAATCCAAAGATAGACAAACAAAGGGCTGGGAGAACACAGCAAGCCAAGCAGCATCTGGAGAAAAGGAGCAGTCAACATTTCAGGTATTACCCTTCTTCAGGATTCGATGTGGGGATAGGGGAGCTGCAGATAAAGAGGGGGGAAGGAGTAGAGACAGAATGGTGGTGATAGGTGGACACTGGTAGTTATAGTCCTGAAGAAAGGTAATACCAAAAGCACTAACTGCTCCTTTCCTCTAGATGTTGCCTGGCTTTCTGTAATTTTCCAGCCTCCTGTCTACCTACCTTATTTTGAATTCTGCAAGCATTCAGATAAAGTGCACTGTTCATTTGTAGTGACTGAGCTGACTTCTCCCAGAATGCTCCATGTCTGCTGGATCATACACTTGGATACCACGCGTTCTCTTCTAGGTATTTCTTCTGTCCCGGTTTCAATGGCTGGATGAGACAGCATCAAAAGATGCAGAACATTCTGATTAATCAGGAAGGCCTTGATAAACTCTGACCTTCATTATAGTTTCCAAAATTGTGGCTGGTCTGGAACCTGCTGTAGTCAAAGCAAGTAACCACATTCCTGACAGATCTTGTAGAGGCTGCGTCCTGTCTTGTGGGCTGGACACCATGATTTTAGGCAATTTATTGCCTGACACAGAATCTGGACTTGGTTACCAGAGTTGTGGTGTTGCTTCTGGCTCCCTGACCGGTGGGCCAGGCAATCTCCTTGATGTTAAGTATTAGCCCTGATTTCTCATCCATTATGTCCTCTTCCAGCAATCTGCTTAGGATCTACAGATACAGCATTATTCATTGAGGGTTTTAGATAAATAACATTATAATTTTCCTTGCACGCTCCTTCAAAGGCTTCCTCACCACAGCTCCAAATGTAATTTGCTGAAAGGAATAGAATGTTCCCTGTGCACCTTCAGATATACTCTTGTAGTTTTGTTTTCATGTGGTGTGAACATTGCTGGATAGCCCAGCATTAATTGTCCGTATATAAGTGCAGTTGAGGAGATGGTGTCGTCTACAATTGTTGTAGGTGTATGCGATGCATTCCCACAGTGCTGTCAGAGTTCCAGAAAGTTTTCCCATTGACAGTGAAATAGTTCCATGTATGAGTGGTATGTGGTTTTGGGGAGTTCTTGTAAGTGATAGTGTTCTCATACATATGCTGACCTTGTTTTTCTCTGTGGTGGAGATTAAAGGTTTGGATGGTGCTGCCAAAGGAGCTTGAGTTTCTTCAGTCCATCCTATAAATGGTGCACACCTCCGTCACCGTGCCAGTGGTAGAGTGGGTAAGTGCTGATGACGGTGATTGGTGGCAATAAAGCAGAATGCTTTGTCCTGGATGGTGTTGAGTTTGAGTGTTATTGGAGTTGCATTCATCCAGGAAATTGATAGTATTCCATAACACTCCTGAAATATGCTTCCCTAAGTTTCTGGAACATAAACTAGACTTGAAACATAACTGCATTAACACCTATCTTACTTTTTTTCTCTGATCATTTCATGTTTTCTCCCATGTTGCAGGAGTATCCTGAATTACAGAAAATCTGTACAACTTCCCTCAAAAGTGCACAAACTTCAAAGTTTTCAGTTATTTTGTGTTCTGAGTCAAGAATGATGTCACTCCTCTAATAGAATCTCCAACTTACTTTCAGTACACTTTGCAGCTGTTTTCATCTTGTTCACTGCTGCAATTTCTGCTTCCTGTTTTATCAGGAGTTTGTGAGATAGCTGACAATGTCAAAATCAGAGCCATAGGGAGTCAAGAATCTGAGCTTATTTAGAAATCTTTTTTATTTTGATGAAATCTGACATAAAATGTATTTCTATAATTAATAATTCCTGTTCTTTCTAAGATAAAAGTGTACATTTGTGAAGTGTTTTAATGTCAGTTTCTGAAATGTTTTCTCTTGTCATTTGTTCTGTGTAGACTGAATCTCCACTGCTAATTCGTCCATATATATCAGGTCTCACAAAGTCTGAAATTCATTCTGTAATGACTAGTGGATTTGCTACCATTGCAGGATCTGTCCTGGGAGCATATGTTTCGTTTGGGGTGAGTGATTGACATCGTCTGTTAAATGAGTTAATAAGTAGAAGCTTTTTGTTCTGTTAAGATTGTGTGTACTTTTAATACCCAAAATAATTCAGAAAAGAACAAATTTTCCTCGTTTTAATATGGCTTAAAGACCAAAACACTGAATTATTCTCCTTGCATTAGAAAAGGGCCAGAACCCTGCTTCACCCTAGAGCCATGACCTACTTTCTTTAGTTAAGAGCAATGTCTAAGTAGCACAAGCTCCTGCAAGGATCTCAGTACAGACAGGGAACTCCTACTACTCAGGAGAAAGATGTGGTAATGGAGAAACTGGTTACTTTTACTAGATCATGAAGAGAGAGGAGGCTGATGTTAAAGAGGACATGTTGATTTTACTGTTCATGGGATTTGGGCATTGTTGATCATCTTTCTATCTTTGAGAAAACAAAAACGCGAGCTGCCGTGCTATACTGCCCTGCACTCAGTATGTGATAGGAACACTGTAATATGTCGTATACTGTACTTACATATGTAAGGTAGGGAATTCCAAGATTTAAACTCAAAAATATTGATGAAATGGTAACATTTTTCGAAGTCACTGTGGTATGTGATTCAAAGGGGATGTTGCAGATAGTAGTGCCTCTGTGAGCTTGCTTAATTTTTCTTGCCTAAACAATGGAAATTGTGGGTTGGGCAGGTGCCATGATAAATTATTATACATAACGTTTAGTCAGTTGGTGAAGAGTTGAATGCTTAAATTGATGGATGACATTCCAGTCTTGTGAGCTGTTTTGCACTAGATGGTTGAGGGTTACTTGAGGGTTATTGTAGATATAGTAGATATATTGTAGATATTCATCCAGGAAATAGGAAGTATTTCCCATCACTCTCATGATTTGCGTTAAAGAAAAAGGACTTTGGGGAGGTTTAAATTGTATCAGTGATAATGGGAACTGCAGATGCTGGAGAATTCAAGATAATAAAATGTGAGGCTGGATGAACACAGCAGGCCCAGCAGCATCTCAGGAGCACAAAAGGTGACGTTTTGGGCCTAGACCCTTCATCAGAGAGGGAGGTTTGGGGACGTTTGTTGCCCAGCACAAAATTCTCAGCCTCTGCCCTGCTCTTGTTCCCACAGTATTTAAGTGTCTGGTCGGTGACTAACCCAGGATGTTGATGGCAGGGCATTCAACAAGGGTATTGCCATTGAATTTCGAGGAGAAATCTCTATCCATCTCTATCTCTCCATCATCTCTACATTGTTTTCCTGTTCAGTAGGACTACTTTCATCTGGTTCTATTCTTCTTTATCAAATCATAGCCAGAATATCACTTGCAATTACTTTTCTTCTGACTTCTACACTATCACCACTGGTGTCTTGGAATGATCGATCCTTGGCCTTTTTCCATTTCTCACTTAAATGCAGCTCTTTGATGATATCATTTGAAGGTGCAGTGATACTTTTCACATATACGGTTGTAACCCAGCTTGGCCTCACTATCAGCTCTCTTGACTCTTTACTAGGTTAGTAGGCTGCTTGGCCAGTGTCCAGTATTGGATGCACTAAGTGTTTCCAATCATTTAGATTGGACCCATCAAAGATATGATGGACTAAACAGCCTCCTTTCAAACCATAACAGTTCTGTCATTCTGAATGTACAGGAATATCCTTTAATAGTGGGGAGTGTATAGTTATTGGCCTCAGTACCCACTGTAAACCGTGTTCCCTAATTACCAACTCCATGAGTTGAGTTTTCTGCGATGGGGTGGAGATGCTCAAGAAAGTTGGTGATACTGGACATGTGTCTTACAGCACTCCCCCGCCAACCCATCCATAATTAATTTGAAATGAGGTTGAGGTGGCTATGGGACTCGGTCCCACAGGAAATGGATTTCTTGGGCACATTACACACTGTTGCCACTGGGCATCCGTGGTGGAGCAACTGAATTTTTGTAGATGTAGTGCCAGTCAAGCGAGCCACTTTGTCCTGGATTGTGTGAAGCTTATTGAGGGTTATTGGAGCTGCTCTCATCCAGGAAATTGGGGAGTATTCCACCACACTCCTGATTAGTGCCTTGTTGGCTGTGGATAGGCTTTGAGGAGTCAGAAGGTGAGTCATTAACTGTAAGATTCCTAGCTTCTGAACTCATGCAGCCATAGTACTTTACGTGACTAATCCAGTTCAGTTTCTGGCCAATGATAACACCCAAGATAGGGCATTCAATGATAGTGATACATTTAAATGCCAAGGGAAAATGGTTAGAATCTTTCTTGTTACTTGCCACTTGTCTGGATATTGTCCAGATCTTGTTGCATTTGAATATGGACCATTTCAGTATCTGAGGAGTTGTGATTGCTGCTGAACATACTGATGTTATGGTGGAAGGAAGGTCATTGTTGAAGCAGCTGAAGATGGTTAGGCCAAAAACATTATCTTCAGGTAACTTCTGCCGAAATATCGTGGAGCTGAACTGATGTCTCAGATTGACTGCAAGACATTTTGAAGGGGGAGGGTGATCAGCCAGCTGTGGTGGTACGTATAGGCACCAGTGATGCAGGTAACAAATGGGATGAGGTCCTACACGCAGAATTTAGGGAGTTAGGAGCCAAGTTAAAAAGTAGGACCTCAGAGGTGGTAATCTCAGGATTTCTACCAGTGCCACATGCTAGTCAAAGTAGAAATGAAAGAATGGGCAGGATAAATGAGTGGCTTGAGAGATGGTGTGGGAGGGAGGGGTTCAGATATTTGGGACACTGGGACCGGTTCTGTGGGAGGTGGGACTACTACAAATCGGATGGTCTACACCTGGGCAGGACTGGAACCAATGTCCTAGGGGGTGCTTTTCCTAACGCTGTTGGGGAGGGTTTAAACTAATGTGTCAGGGGGGTGGGAACCAAATGAGGAGTTTAGTGGACAGTGCGGAGGTAGTAACTAAGTCTGTACAGAACTAGATAATGAAGTCAGTGTGACTAAGGGGAAGAGTAGGCAGAGAGCAGATGATGAATGCAAAGGGACAGGTGGTCTGAGGCATATTTGTTTCAATGCAGGAAGTGTAGTAGGTAAGGCGGATGAACTTAGGACTTGGATTGGTACCTGGAGTATGATATTATTGCTATTACTGTGACTTGATTGAGGGAAGGGCAAGATTGGCAACTACATATCCCAGGATATAGATGCTTCAGGTGGGACAGAGAGGAAGGGAAAAGGGGTGGAGGAGTTGCATTACTGGTCAAAGAGGATATCACAGCTGTGCAGGAGGCAGGCAGTAAGGAGGACCCGAGCAGTGAGGCAATATTGGCAGAACTCAGAAATAGGAAGGGTGCGATAACAATGTTGGGGCTGTACTACATGATCATGAGATAGAGGAACAAACATGTATACAGATTATGGAAAGATGTAGGAATAACAGGGTGTGGTTATGGGAGGTTTTAAATTTCCCAACGTTGACTGGGATTCACTTAGCGTTAGGGGTTTAGGTGAAGCAAAATTTGTAAGGAGCATCCAGGAGGGTTTTATAGAGCAGTATATAAATACTCCAACTTGGGAAGGGGCCAGACTGGACCTGGTGTTGGGGAATGAGCCCGATCAGGTGGTTGAAGTTTCAGTAGGGATTACTTTGGGAATAGTGATCACAATTCTGTAACTTTTACAATACCCATGGACAAAGACGAGAGTGGTCCTAAAGGAAGAGTGCTAAGTTGGGGGAAAGCTAACTATTTTGGAAGCACCTGTTTGAGGGTAAGTCCATATTTGATATGTGGGAGGCTTTTAAGGAGAGGTTAATTAGAGTGCAGGACAGACATGTCCCTGTGAAAATGAGGGATAGAAAGGGCAAGATTAGGGAACCATGGATGACAGGTGAAATTGTGAGACTAGCAAAGATGGAAAAAGAAGCATACATGAGGTCTAGGCAACTGAAAACAGACAAAGCTTTAGAAGAATGTTGCGAAAGTAGGACCAATCTGAAGCGAGGAATTAAGAGGGCTAAAAGGGGGTCATGAAATATCTTTAGCAAACAGGGTTAAGGAAAATCCCAAAGCCTTTTATTCGTACGTAAGGAGCAAGAGGGTAACTAGAGAAAGGGTTGGCCCACTCACGGACAAAGGAGGGAAGTTATGTGAGGAGTCAGAGAAAGTACGTGAGATTCTTAATGAGTACTTTGCATCGGTATTCACTGAGGAGAGGGACATGACAGATGTTGAGGTTAGGGATAGATGTTTTATTACTCTAGGGTTAGGGTTAGGGTTAGGGTTAACCCTAACCCTAACCCTATCGCGGCGGGGAGTGTTGGGTATTCTAAAAGACATTAGCATGGACAAGCCCCGAGGTCTGGATGGGATCTATCCCAGGTTACTGAGGGAAGTGAGAGAGGAAACAGCTAGGGCCTTAACAGATATCTTTGCAGCATCCTTGAACACAGGTGAGGTCCCGGAGGACTGTAGAATTGCTAATATTGTCCCCTTGTTTAAGAAGGGTAGCAAGGATAATCCAGGTAATTATAGACTGGTGAGCCTGATGTCAGTAGTGGGGAAGCTGCTGGAGAAGATGCTGAGGAATAGGATCTATTAACATTTGGAAGAAAATGGGCTGATGAGTGATATGCAGCATGGTTTTGTGCAGGGCAGGCCGTATCTTACCAACTTGATAGAATTCTTTGAGGAAAAGTTGATAGATGAAGGAAGGGCTGTAGATGCCTTACTGAAGTCCATGTATATGACATTTGATAAGGTTCCTCATGGTAGGCTGATGGAGAAAGTGAAGTCACATGGGGTCCAGGGTGTACTAGCTAGATGGGGATAGAGAACTGGCTGGGCAACAGGAGTCAGAGAGTTGTAGTGGAAGGGAGTTTCTCAAAATGGATAACTGTGACCAGTGGTGTTCCACAGAGATCCGTGTTGGGGCCACTGTTGTTTCTGATAATATATAAATGATCTGGAGGAAGGTATAGATGGCCTGATTAACAAGTTTGCAGATGACACTAAGATAGGTGGAGTAGCAGATAGTGAAGGGGACTGTCGGAGAATATAGCGGAATATAGATAGATTGGACAGTTGGGTGGAGAAATGGCAGATGAAGTTCAATCCAGGCAAATGCGAGGTGATGCATTTCAGAAGATCCAATTCAAGAGCAAACTGATGCAGTAAATGGAAAAGCCCTGGGGAAAGCTGATGCACAGAGAGATCCGGGTGTTCAGGTCTATTGTACCCTGAAGGTGGCAACGCAGGTCAGCAGAGTGGTCAAGAAGGCATTTGGCATGCTTTCATTCAATGGACGGGGTATTGAGTACAAGAGTTGGTAGGTCATGAGGTATCTAAAACCGTTATATATTGTTTATTTTGTCCTCTACTCATCGAGTCTCAGTGCAGTAGGTGTGATTGCACATCACTGTGACTGAAGCTTGAGATGCTAGCTGTATACAATCCATCAGGTAGCTACCATTGAGCCTGGAGAAAAACCCATCTGGTTCACTAATGTCCTTTAGGGATGGAAACTGCCATCCTTACCTGCTCTGGCCAACATGTGACTCCAGACCCACAGTAATGTGGTTGACTCTCAACTGCCCTCTGGGCAATTAGGGATGGGCAATAAATGCTGGCTTGGCCAGTGACACCCTCATCTCATTGAAAAGCTCGGCAATTGGAATATAAGGTGGGAAAATATGGGGTTATGCACTTTGGCATGAATGAATCAAAGTGCTGAATATTACTTAAATGGGGAAAGATGACAGAAAGCTGCAGAACAGATGTATTTCGAGGTGTGGTGCATGAATTAGAAAAAGCAAGTCTGCAAATTCCACAAATAATGGGGAAGGCTATTGGAACGTTGACCTTAATTTCAAAGTAAATAAATTGTAATAATAGAAAGGTCTCATCAAGTTTGAACAAGGCACAGTTGAGATTACAGCCTCATTGCTGTGTATAGCTTTGGTTCCCTTATTGAAGGTTAGATTAGATTAGATTACCTACAGTGTGGAAACAGGCCCTTTGGCCCAACAAGTCCACACAGCCCCTTGAAGATCCCACCCAGACCCATCCCCTTATAACCCACACACCTATGAACATTACGGGCAATTTAGCATGGCCAATCCACCTAACCTGCACATCTTTGGACTGTGGGAGGAAACCGGAGCACCTGGAGGAAACCCACGCAGACACGGGGAGAATGTGCAAACTCCACACAGACAGTGGCCCGAGGCTGGAATCGAACCTGGGTCCCTGGTGCTATGAGGCTGCAGTGTGAACCACTGAGCCACCGTGCTGCCCTAGATACACTGGCATTGGAGGCAATCCGTACAAGAAACACTAGGCTAATGTTGTATATGAAATGATTTTTACATAGGAGAGGTTCATTCAGTTGGGTAAGTACTCACTTGTGTTCAGGAGAACACGGTGTGGAATTCTTTACTATAGACGGCTGTTGAAGGTGGATCATTAAGTCTATTCAAGGCTGAGGTAGACAGATTTCTGATCATTAAAGAAATTAAGGGTTATGGAGATAAGGCAGGAAGTGGAGTTGAGGATTATTAGATGAGCCATGATCTCATTGAATGGCAGAGTGTTCTTGATGGGCTGATGGCTTACTTCTGTTCCTACCTCTTGTCATCTTACTTTCTTTGGGGTAGTTACTGAGCTGCTCTTAGATTCCAAAGGTGATTGTGTGCTTAAAAGGGTTGGAGACCACTGATCTTCAAGATGCACTGCTGAGGTTTACCAAGGCTCCTTTTACAGCACCTTCCAACCCATTCCCATTACCATCTTAGAAGGACAAGGGAAGCAGATACACTGAAAAAACACCACCTCTGGTAACTCTCCAAGCCGGTCATTATCCCGACTTAGAAATATATCATCATTCTTTACTAGGTCAGAATGCTGGATCTCCCTTTCTAATAACATTATGGATACATCTATGTCAAGTGGACTACAGCAGTTCAAGCAGACAGCTCACCACCATCTTCTTAAGGGCAATGAGGGATGACAGTAAATTCTGCTCATCCAGTGAAACCTACATCGCCTGAATGAATAATTTCCCAGCAGAATGTAAAATATTTGGATATGCTCCTATTTGTATAAAGTTGTATAGTTCTAAAGTACCATAGAGCTGCTCTACCTGAGAAACACACCTTCATTGTTTAAAGATCTGATCTCATGAATATGAGCTATTCAGATTTGTGCGCTCAGAATGGGAGCTGTGACTATTGTGATGAGATGCAGAATTAATTCTGAAGTCATCTGTAGTTACTTGTAAAAGATCTGTCTCTGACAATGAACTGAATATTCAAGTCCTCATGGTCGTTGGAATCAAGCTGGCCAGGGGCTGAAGAGACTAATGCCAGCTTGGATGGCATTCCTGGCACAGACATTTTTCATGGGAGTGATCCTGAGATGCCACCCAACCCATTATTAGCACTCATTAACTTTATTAAAGAGCTCACTTTGAGCCCATTAAGAGGCATGTTTTGATTTTCATAAGGGCATTTTGGCCCCTTGCACTCTTGATGCCCTTATCTGTAACCATCTGAGAATAACTATGCCCTCCATGGTCTTTGGGGGAGTCGCCTCTGCTACTCATGCACTATTGATAACTTAATAGTACTTCATCTGATGTGTGAGAGGGTGCAGTGAGATGATTGAATCTGTTCTGATAGACGATGCAGATGTAAGGTACATTTTCTTCGCCCTGCTGTTACTGTTCTTGGCCCACTGATGGTGATGGAGTTAGTCTGATGTCTGGTTATCTGCATCCGTGAAAGACATGAAAAAAGATCATGAAGACCAGCCTTGATGAAATAAATCTCTGCTTTGTTGAAGCTTCCTCCTGCAATTAAGTCTTTATTATGCTAGAGGGCAAGGTGGAGTTCAATGCATCCTCTTACTGAATCATTGCGCTCTGTAATCACAAACTACTCATGTTTATTTTGCCTTGACTGATATTTGCACTGTATGTGACCCTGGTGATATTCACAGCATGACACTAATAACATGAAGGAAAGGTCCCTCTACTTCTATGTGGACTTTCTCATGGACACTATAGGACTGTTTTTCTTGTAAAACAAAGGAGAATATAATGAGGTACTCCTGGCCAGGATGGCCAATTTTTAAATAATTATGCACAATATTTACCTTTTCACATTTTTTTTCTGCCATGAGGAACATGAGAACAAAGAGCAGGAGGAGGTAATTCAGTCTCCTGAGCCTACTCTGCCATTTAATATGATCATAGCTGATCTCATTTTGGCCTGAACTCCACTTTCTGTTCTTCATAATCCTTAAACATAATTGAAGCTGCCTGCTTAGGAGTCTTTACAAGAGAAGATATTCCTTAATGGGCTCAAAGTGAGCTCTTTAACAAAGTTAATTGACTCCAGGTGAAACACTATGCTGATAACGGTATTTACTGAAGAATAGATCTGTCTCAATCTCAAGAAGACTCATACTAGTTTTGTCTCTGTGTTTGAATCAGGAGGCCTGGGTTTAAGTCCCACCTGCTCCAAAGTTGTGTCATAACATCTCTGAACAAATTGAATAGAAAATATCCAGCACTAATATTCTCACCCGCTGTCTTGGTTCACATGCCAGTGAGGACTCAAACATTGAGTTTATTTGGCAAAGATTGTAACTCTAAAAGAACTGAGGGTTACAGCACAGAACAAGGTTTTTTTTTGTCCTGTTGAGTCTACATTAGTCAAAAAAAGCCCCCTAACTATTTTAATCCCATTTTCTGCCACTTAACTTATAGCCTTGTTTGCCTGGGCTTGTAAAAAAACTATAGATGATATTAGGATTATTTTTTCAATCTAATAACAATGGTATCAGAATTCTTCTTTTGGATATCCTGTTTAAGAAACTCCCAAAACAATTCACTACATTAGAAACTGCATGTTCAAACCTGGAAGGTCTTTAGCAGAACTATAACTGATTCATTCCAAGAAGTCAATTAAGAGTTCTAGGATCACACTGCCCCCATGTTCAAGAGGAAGTATATGGCTTCAGGCTCCTCAGCTTTTGTGTCTGCCTGAGGATGAGTACCTAAAAACCTGCCCTGCTCAAAACATTTGACATCAATTACATAAATGTTTACAAAACTGATTCAGGACTTTAAAAATATTATCATAAGGATTTCTAGAAAAGCTGAATGTCTCAATGAATTATTTCAGCAGCTACTTATGCATTTATTTGAATGAAATGTAAACTCATCTGTTGTGCTGGTAAGTTTCACCTATGTCACTTTCTGTGTGATGATTCATGTCAGATTTGAATTACATAATTCACCTTGAAAGTGTAGTGTGTGGGGCCTTGTGGTGCAGTGGTTGTGTCCCTACCTTAAACCAGGAGGCCCAACTCCCAGCTGCTCCAAAGGTGTGTAATAACATCTCTGAACTGACTAGAAAAATAGGTTATTAAAAAAATATATTTTAGAAAATGTAGGAGTAATATGCACTTGCAATACAGTACATTACACTTGCATTACATTGTTGCTGTGAAGACTGATATAAGCTTTGATGTTTCAAATACAGATTCCAGCTACCCATTTGTTAACAGCTTCTGTGATGTCTGCTCCTGCAGCTCTGGCTGTAGCCAAACTGTTTTGGCCTGAAGAAGAAGTTCCAAAGATATCAACCAAAACTAACCTCAAGTTGGATAAAGGGTCAGTTTCATTGCTTTTTTCATTGCAATTTGAAGGTGAAAATCATAAAAGGTACCGGGTGTGCTGCCCTCCTGATAAAATAATAAAAGGGAAAGGTTCTAAGTGCTACACCTTAGTGGAATAAGTTTATTTAGACTTCTTCTGTACACTTCCAGCAAATTATGGCACAAATTATTTTTGAATTGAAGTATGAACTATTAAAGAGGAAGTGAGAACAGTGAAACATTTGGGCTATTCACAAACAAATGGATGATTAGTATATCTCCCTTAAGAATTAAGGATTGAAAATTAATCTTAAAGGCAGAGGTAAATTAGAGCTAAATCAGGTAGAGAAAGAGAAAAAGATTTTTAAAAAGTCGACTTAGAAGAGAGAAAAGGGACAGAAAGGAAAAGCAACAAAAATCTTTTAAAACATTTTAAATTGTAACTTCTTCAAACCTCCTAAGAATTTAGAATCTCTAAGAATCTTTGCAGGAATGAAACCCTATGTTTTAATTTGTTCCCTTTCTGCCCTTGAGATGTTGATTGACTTCACCTCAACATTTCACTGAAGCACAGAAGTAAACAGCAGAGAAAGAAGCTGTTTGGCTCATTGTGAGTGCATCACCTCAATAATTGAGCATTTTTTCCTGCTGTTTGCCTGTACACTTGCACATGATTTTTTTTTATCTGATTAATCGTCCTGGTTACGGTGGTGTAATGGTTAGCATGCTGTTTTCAGAGCCCTGTGATCCAAATTCAAATATTCGGGCAGCCTATTTCTTGGAGCGGCATGGTGGCTCAGTGGTTAGCACTGCAGCCTGACAGTACTAGGGACCCAGGTTCAATTCTGGCCTTGGGTGACTGTCTGTGTGGAGTTTGCATGTTCTCCCCGTGTCTGCGTCAGTTTCCTCCCACAGTCCAAAGATGTGCAGGCTATGTGGATCGGCCATGCTAAATTGCCCATAGTGTTCGGGGGTGTGTGGGTTATAGGGGGATGGGTCTGGGTGGGATGCTCCAAGGGGCAGTGTGAACTTGTTGGGCCAAAGGGCCTGTTTCCACACTGTAGGGAATCTAATCTAATCTAGTCTGATCCAATGCTTTATTGAACACCTCAATTGAACCTACCTCTACTGCACTTCCAGGCAGTGCATTCCATATCCTAACTACATGCTGAATGGGCAAGGTTTTCTTCAATTCACTCTTGATGCTCTTGTTCTTACAAGCAGGCATCATTTCTTCTTTTTTTGAGAAATATCTCACTTCTTTCTTCTTCCTTTACTTCTGTACAGCCGAGCTACCGCACCATGACAATTGTGGCTCTGACTGCTCTTGCTTGAGAAACCAGTGCCCTCGCCAGTTTTCAAAATGGAAAATGAATTTTTGAGTGAGAAATCAGTTTGCCTATTTGCCTGTTTATCTTGGACTGGTTGATAGTTGCCCATTCCCTTTCCTTCTCCAGTCCCTTAGATTGCAGTGTGAACCTGTCACAGTGTGCAATCAACATAGCTCTCTGCACCCCCAGACCTGCCACAGTGTTGCCAACTGTTGTTCAAGCTCTGAAAGTCAGATCTCAACTTCAGCTGATTTCAACTTCAACAATTATCATGCTGCTAAAGGGGAACTTGCAGAGTTGTCATGGCTGTCTGCATTAGTGCACTGGAAATAAAGTTATGCTGTGCCCAGAGTGGCATAAAAGGCAAGGATGTTTAAAGAAAAATATTCTCCAATTTACCTGATTTTCAGACTGGAGTTGATAGAAAGTATGGATTGAATTTCTGGACTTAAAAAGAATGACTTTTTATGACAAGTAATTAGACCCTAGTTGCAGGTAATTGGACATAAAGCATCCGCACATAACATTACATATTAAAAGTGTAATCCCCTTAAACTCCCTCTTTCACACAATGTCAAAAGAATAGACGGGGAAAGACAGATTATAGACAATGGAAAAATGTGAGAAAGTTTGATGATTTCTGTTCATGAGTTGCTAAGTTCATCCTTGTGATTCTTATGCAGGCCAAAATGTCGCCTGACAGCCGCTTTTATGCAGATACTTGCACTGATTTGAGTTGTTGGTTGGTTCACCGAGCTGACTGGTTTTTTGTCCAAATGTTTCATCCTCCTTCTAAGTGACATCTTCAGTGCTATCAAGCCTCTGTTGTAATGCTGTTGTTTTGTTCTGTTTTGAATTTTTAAAGCCTGGTCTTGTATGGTGGGTAGTCTTGCTTCCGGTTTTGCTCTGCAGCGATATGTAGATGGGGTCTATTTCAACTTGTTTACTTATTGTGCCAGTGGTTGAAAACCAGGCTTCTAGGAATTCTCGTGCATGTCTTTGTTTTGCTTGTCCTGGTAGTGTTATGTTGTCCCAGTTAAACTGATGTCCTTCTTTGTTGGAGTGAATAGAAACAAGGGAGGGTTGGTTTTGCTGTTTTGCTGCAAGTTTGTGTTCGTGTATCCTGGTGACGAATTTCTAGCCTGTCTGTCCTATGTATTTCTTCTCACAGTTACTGCGTGGTATTTTGTATTTCACATTTGTGCTGCTCATTGTGGGTATGGGGTCTTTTGTCTTTGACAGTAGCTGGCGAAGTTTGGCTATTGGCTTGTGTGCTATCATTATTCCAAGAGATTGTAGGAGTCCTGCAGTCAGTTCTGATATGTTTCTATCCTAGGGTAAGGTAGCCAATGTTTTGGGTTATAAAGTGTCTTCTTGGTGTTGTTCATGTGCCAGGCATCGGTGGATGAAGCTGTGAGGAAACTCTTCATGTGCAATGAATTTGTTTAGGTATTCCAGTTCATTTTCACATAGCTCCGAGGTGTTGTGTGTTATCGCTTGTTTAAACTGAATCTTGACACAGCTCTGTTTGTGAACGCTGGGGTGGTTACTGTGGTAATTCAGGATTTGGTCCGTGTGTGTCGTCTTTCTCGATACACTGTGAAGGAATTCACTGTCATTTGATCGTTCCACCATTATGTACAGAAACGGGAGTTGATTGTTGTTCTCTCCCCCAGTGAACTTGATTCCGGTGAATATGCTGTTAATAAGGTGGTGCGTTTCTTCCAACTTTGCTTGTTTAATGATCAAAAGTATCGTCCACGTACCTGATCCATAGTTTGGGTTGGATCTGGGGGAGTGCTGTGCATTCAAGTCTTTGCATAACTGCTTCCGTTGTAAGACCCAAGATGGGTGAACCCATGGGTATCCCATTAATTTGTTCATACACTTTGCCTTCAACAGCCAGGTATATGGTAAGGCAAAGGTCTGGTAATTTCTGCATATTGTCCTTGCCGATGGTTTTATTGGAGGTCTGTGTTTTCGGATTGTCCAGTTCAGCCAGTGACTCATTTACTAGTGTCATTTTGATAGAGGTGAATCATGCTATAACGTTGAAGGAGACCATTATTTCATCCATGTTGATTTTTATGGTTCTGATGTTATTCAGGAATTCCTGTGCAGAGTGTATGCAGTGAATCAATCCATCGGTGAAGCGTTTCAGTCCATGTTGTAGCTCCTTGGCGAGCCTGTGTGTTGATATACCCGGCAAGGAAAACTGTGGGTCTGAGGGGTGATGTCCAGTTTGTGCACCTTGGGTAGTCCGTAGAATTGGGCGGGGGGTGGGTGTCTGAACCATTGGGTTTCATTTTTAGAAAGTCTGTTCTTGTTATTTGGCAAAACCACTGTAATTTCTTTAGTGTATAGGTGATCCTGTTCTGTAATTGTGGCGTGGAGTCTGACTCCCTCTGTTGGTAAGTGTTGGTATCTGCAAGTAGTTTTTATGCTTTATCAACGTAGTCCGATTTATTCACTACAGCTGTCAAGCGGCATTTGTCTGCTGATAAGATTATGATTTTCCTGCGCTCCTTTAATCCTTTGAGGGCTTTTCTTTCTAATGCGTTGAATGTGTTTGATGGTTTCTCCTGTTCGATATAGGGACAATGGTTTGTCAGCTGGCCTGTCGTGTTTCGTCTGTGAGTCCATTAGATTTCAGTGTAAGATAACAAGGTGTAGAGCTGGATGAACACAGCAGGCAAGCAGCATCAGAGGAGCAGGAAAGCTGACATTTCATGTCGAGATCCTTCTTCAGAAACGGGGGGGCGGGAGGGGGGAAAGGGGATTCTGAAATAAATAGGGAGGGGGGGCGGCTGATAGAAGATGGATAAAGGAGAAGATGGGTGGAGAGCAGACAAACAGGTCAAAGAGGCGGAGTTGGAGCCAGTGAAGGTGAATGTAGGTGGGGCGTTAGGGAGGGAATTGATTGGATTTAGGGAGGATGGGCGGACCAAGGAGGCGAGATGAGGTTAGTAGATAGGAGATGGGAGTGGGGCTTGAGGTGGGAGGAATGGTGAGGGAGGCAGGGATGAGCTGGACTGGTTTTGGGATGCTGTTGGGGGAGGGGAGACTTTGAAGCTTGTGAAGTCCACATTGATACCATTGGGCAGCAGGGTTCCCAAGAGAAATATGAGATGCTGTCCCTGCAGCTTTTGGGTGGCATCATTGTGGCAATGCAGGAGGCTCAGGATGGACATGTCGTCCAAGGAGTGGGAGGGGGAATTGAAATGGTTCGCGACTGGGAGGTGTAGTTGTTTGTTGCAAACTGAGCGTAGGTGTTCTGCAAAGTCGTCCCCAAGCCTCCGCTTGGTTCCCTGGATGTAGAGGAGGCCACAACATGAACAGCGGATACAGTATACCGCATTAGAGGATGTGCATGTGAACATCTGTTTGATGTGGAAGGTCTTCTTAGGTAGTGGGGTCAGATTGCACATTGTGGAAGTGTTGGGTTGATGATCCATTGGATTCGGAGGTTGGTGGGGTGGTACGTGAGGACGAGGGGAATTCTGTTTTGGTTGTTATTGCGGGTAGGGGGTGTGAGGTATGAGTTATAGGAAATACAAGAGACATAGTTGTGGGCATTTTCGGCCACTGTGGAGGGGAAGTTGCGGTCCTCATTTTTCAAGGAGCTTGGAGCTCTTTAAGCAGTGGTGTTCCACAGGGATCTGTTCTGGGACCTCTGGTCTTTGTGGTCTTTATAAATGACTTGAATGAAGAAGTGGAGGGGTGAGTTTATAAGTTTGCTGCTGACACATAAGTTAGTGGAGTTGTGGATAGTGTGGAGGGCTGTTGTAGGTTGGAACCGGACATTGACAGGATGCAGAGCTGGGCAAAGAAGTGGCAGATGGAATTCAACCCGGAAAAGTGTTAAGTGATTCATTTTGGAAGGTTGAATTTGAGGGATAATGGCAAGATTCTTGGGATTTTGGGGCTTATGTCCATAGATCCCTCAAAGTTTCCACCCAAGTGTTAGGGTTGTTAAGAAGGCATATGCTGTGTTAGCTTTCATTGGCAGCAGAATTGACTTAAGAGCCATGAGGTTATGCTGCAGCTCTATAAAACCCTGGTCAGACCACACTTGGAATATTGTGTTCAGCTGGTTGCCTCATTAGAGGAAGGATGTGGAAGCCTTAGAAAGGGTGCAGAGGATATTTACCAAGATGCTGCCTGGAATGGAGATCAGGTGTTATGAGGAAAGATTGAGGAGGCCAGGGCTTTTCTCATTGGAGTGAAGAAGGATGGGAGGTGACTTGATAGAGATGAGATAATGAGAGGCATAGATAGAGTGGATAGCCAGAGACTTTTTCCTCAGGGCGGAAATGACTATTATGAGGGGGCATAATTTTAAAGTGATTGGAGGAAGGTATAGGGGAGATGTCAGAGGTAGGCTCTTTACGCAGAGAATGGTGGTTGTGTGGAACATGCTGCCAATGGTGGTAGTGGAATCTGATACATTAGCGACATTTAAGCGACTCTTGGATAGGTACATGGATGATAGTAAATGTAGGGTGTGCGGGGTAGTTTGATCTTAGAGTAGGATAATAGGTCGGCACAATATCGTGGGCTGAAGGGCCTGTACTGTGCTATGTACCATGTTGTAATTTTTTGTTCATATTTGTGAAGGTGATTATAGGCATCTGCTGTCATAATTCATAGCATCCTGTGGCTGTTTCGTTCAGTTGTTTATCTTGCTTGTGGGTTATTAAGGGTGGGATTTGTATATGACAGTGCGAGGTAGTACCTGGTTTCTGATGCGTTCATGTAGCAAATGGAATTGCTTGCAGGCAGTGCTCAGCCAGTTAGCATAGGTTTCCCATTTTCACACAGACGTCCAATGAAATCATCAGCCAGGACAATATGCTGAAATTACTAGACCTATGCCTTACCATGCAGCTTGCCTTCAACAGACAGGTATATGAACAAATTAATAAGACACCCATGGGTTCACTCATCTCAAGTCTTATAGTGGAAGCAGTTATGCAAAGACTTGAGTGCACAGCACTCCTCCAGATCCAAACTAAACTATGGATCAGGTATGTGGACGATACTTTTGTGAGAATTAAACAAGCAAAGTTAGAAGAAACACACACATTATTAACTGCATATTCATAGAACATGGAACAGTACATCACAGAAACAGGCCCTTCAGCCTACAATGTTGTGCTGAACTTCTACCCTAATCCTAAGGTCTATCTATCCTCCACTCCTACCTTATACTATCATCCATATGCCTACCTAATAGCCGCTTAAATGTCCCTAATGAGGCTGACTCCACTACCTGCCCCAACAATGCATTTCATGCTCCGACCACTCTCTGAGGAAAGAACCTACCTCTGACGTCTCCCCTATATCTGCCTTCACTCACTTTAAAACTATGCACTCTGGTAATAGCTACCTCCACCCTAGAAAAAAGTCTCTGGCTGTCTACTCTATCTATACCTCTGGTCATTTTGTACACCTCTATGATGTCACTTCTCATCCTTAGTCATTCTAAAGAGAAAAGCTGTAGCTCTCTCAACCTTTCCTCGTAAGACCATCCCTCCATTCCAGGCAACATCCTGGTAAATCTCCTTTGCACCTTTTCCAATGCTGCCACATCTTTCCTGTAATGAGGCGACCAGAACTGGACACAATACTCCAGATGTAGCTGAACCAGGCTTTTGTATAGCTGGAGCATAACTTCACAGCTCTTGAACTCAATCCCTTTATTAATGAAAACTAACACACCATACCCCTTCTTAACAACTCTATTTATCTGGGTGACCGCTTTCGGGAAACTGTGGACATGAATGGCAATGTCCCTCTGTTCCTCCACACTGCCAAGAAACTTTCCGTTAACCCTGTATTCTGCTTTTAAGTTTTTCCTTCCAAAAATGAATCACCTCACACTTCTCAGGGTTAAACTCCATCTGCCAATTCTCAGCCCAACTCTGCATCCTATCAATGCCCTTTTGTAATCTAGAACAGCCCTCTGCATTGTCCACAACGCGGATTTACTAATCCACCCTACCACTCCTTCATCCAAATCATTTACAAAAATCACAAATAGAAGAGGACCCAGAACAGACCTTTGTGGTATATTACTCGTAACTGAGCACCATGTTGAATATTTTCCATCTACTACCATCCTTTGTCTTTTAAGGGGCAGCCATTTCTGAATCCAATCAGCCACATTTCTCCCTATCCCATGCCTCCTTACCTCTGCATGAACCTACCATGGGGAACCTTATCACACACCTTACTTAAATCCATGTATACCACATCCAATGATCTACCTTCATCCACATGTTTGGTTACCTCTTCAAATAATTCAATAAGGTTTGTGAGGCATGTTTTACCCCTCACAAATCCATGCTGACTATTACAAATCAAATTGTGCCTTTCCAAGTGATCCTAAATCCTATCTCTCAGAGCCCTTTCCAATAATTTGCCCACCACTGACGTAAGACTAACTTGCCTGTAATTTCTGGGGTTATCCTTATCCCTTTTTTGAACAAGGGAATGACGTTTGCCTCTCTCTAATCTTCCAGCACTATACCTGTGGCCCTGCAATCTCTTGCCTCACTTCCCATAGAATCCTTGGATAAATCCCATCAGGCCCAGGGAACTTACTTATCTTCAAGTTCCTCAAAATTCCTACTACATCTTCCTTACTAAAAGCAACCTCCACTAGCCTACCTGCCTGTTTCACACTGTCCTCCTCTACAACTAGGTCCCTCTCAGCTGTGAATACCGATGAAAAATATTCATTAAGGACTTCTCCTATCTCTTTAGGTTCTGTGCACAAATTACCTTTACAATCGTTGATTGGCCCTACCCTTTCTCTGGTCATTCCCTTATTACTCACGTACCTGTAAAAAGCCTTGGAGTTTTCCTTGATCTTATCTGCCACAGTTTTCTCATACCCCCTTATAGCTCTCCTTAGCCCTTCCTTCAGCTCCTTCCTGAATAACGTATATCCCTCGAGAACCTTTTCCGTTCCTTGTTTCCTAAACCTTACATGAGCATTCTTCTTCCTCTTAACCAGTTGTTCGACCTCTCTAGAGGCTCCCTCACTCGACTGCATTGTCCCTGCCTGCAAGGGACAAACATATTGATTGCACGCAGTATGCATCTCTTAAACATTCTCCACATTTCAATAGTGTTCTTCCCTGACAGCATCTGTTCCAATTTTATGTTACCCTGTTCTTGCCTAACAGAATTGTAATTACCCTTCCCCCAGTTATAAATCTTACCCTGCTGTATATACCTATCCTTTTTCATGACTATTGTAAAAGTAACAGAGTTATGATCACTACCACCAAAATGCTCTCCTGCCAACAGGTCTAACGCTTGGCCCGGTTCATTGCCAAGCACCAAATCCAAAGTGGCCTCTCCTCGGGTTTGTCTATCTACAGACTGCGTCGGGAATCCTTCCTGAACGCACCGGACAAAATACTCTCCATCTAAAATATTACAAGTAAAATGTTTCCGATCAATATTTGGGTCAACCATGACTACAACCCTGTGACTTCTGCACCTTTCCAGTACCTGCCTCCCAATCTGCTCCTCCACTTCTCTGCAACTATTACAGGGTCTCTAAAAAACCCCCAACAAAGTGACTGCTCCTTTCGTGTTCCGGATCTCAACCCAAACTGACTCTGTAGACATATCATTTTCGAACTGCCTTTCAGTAGCTGCTCTACCAGCCCTGACAAGCAACACCACTCCCCCACCTCTTTTTCCACCCTCTCTATTTCTTTTAAAGCATCTAAATCCTGGAACTTCCAACAACTGTTCCTGTCCCTGAGTTACCCAAGTTTCTGTAATGGTCACAACATTGTAGTTCCAAGTACTGACCCATGCTCTAAGTTCATTCGTTTTATTTTGGATACTTCTAGCACTGAAGTATATACACCTCATCCATCTCTGTGTCCACAATTACACTCCATTGACCGCACTTCTTTATTAACAACATCACTTGCTGTTGTATTTGTTGGAAGGCTGAATACCTCATCCTCTGAATTACAAATCCGGTGCCCCACCCCCTACCAATCTAGTTTAAACCGTCCTGTATAGCTCGAGCAAACATCCCTGCCAGGATAATAAAATGTGAGGCTGGATGAACACAGCAGGCCAAGCAGCATCTCAGGAGCTCCTGAGATGCTGCTTGGCCTGCTGTGTTCATCCAGCCTCACATTTTATTATCTTGGAATTCTCCAGCATCTGCAGTTCCCATTATCTCTGATACTATCCCTCCCAGGACACTTGTGCCCTTCCAGTTCAGGTGCAACCCATCCTTGCTGTACAGGTCCCACCTTCCCCAGAATGTGCTCTAATTATCCACATAATGGAAGCTCTCCCTCCTACACCAGCCCTGTAGCCATATGTTTAGCTGCACTCTCTCCCTATTTCTTACTTCATTATCACGTGACACTGGTAGTAATCTAGAGATAACTACCCTGTTTGTCCTGGACATCAGCTTCCAAGCTAACTCCATGCTTGTTTTTTACATTCTCAGTCCTTTATCTACCTCTGTCATTGGTACCAATGTGTACCATGACTGCTGGTTGCTCACCCTCCCCCTTAAGGATCTTGAAGATAAGATCTGAGACATCACGGACCCTGGCATCCGAGTGGTAACATACCATCCGTTCATCTCATTCGCATCCACAGAACTGTCTGTCTGTGCCTCTTGCTATTGATCACCCACTACAATTGCTCTCCTATTCTCCCCCCTTCCCTTCTGTGACACAGGGCTAGGCTCAGTGCCAGAGACCTGCCATGATCCACCAGGATTAAGTTCACCAGGGAAGAGCATAACAACAATCTAATGGTGGAACAAACGGACAATGGTGATTTCCTTGCGAGGGTATACAGAAAGACTACACACAGACCAAATCCTGAATTTTTGTGAAGGGAAGGTTGTGCCTCACAAACCTTATTGAGTTCTTTGAGAAGGTGACCAAACAGGTAGATGAGAGTAAACCGGTTGAGGTGGTGTATATGGATTTCAGCAAGGCGTTCGATAAGGTTCCCCACAATAGGCTATTGTATAAAATGCGGAGGAATGGAATTGTGGGAGACATAGCAGTTTGAATCAGAAATTGGCTTGCTGAAAGAAGACAGAGGGTGGTAGTTGATGGGAAATGTTCATCCTGGAGACGAGTTACTAGTGGTGTACAGCAAGGGTCGGTGTTGGGTCCACTGCTGTTTGTCATTTTTATAAATGACCTGGATGAGAGCGTAGAAGGATGGGTTAGTAAATTTGCAGACAACACTAAGGTCAGTGGAGTTGTGGATAGTGCCGAAGGAATAATGATAGCGTACAAACCGAGAACCACACTTCAGCTAATGTCAAAGGCGAAAGACCCCATACCACAATGAGCAGGACAAATGTGAAATATAAAATACCATGCAGTAACTGCGAGAAGCAATGTTTAGATCAGCTGAGCAGGAAACTTGCCACCAGGATACACAAACTTCAAGTCACAGAAAAATGCTAAAACAAACTCTCTCTTGTTTCTATTCACTCCAACAAAGAAGGACATCAGTTTAACTGGGACAACATAACACTAACGGGACAAGCAAAACAAAGACAAACATGAGAATTTCCTGGAAGCCTGTTTTCAACCACTGGCAGCATAAACAAGCATGGTGAAATAGACCCCATCTACAGACCTCTATGGAGCAAAAACAGAAACAGAACTACCCTCCATAACAGACCGGACCATACAAATTCAGAATGGAACAAAATAACAGCACCTTAATGGAGGCTAGACAGCACTGAAGATGTCATCTGGAAGTGGGTGAAATGTTTGCATGAAAACCAGTCAGCTCGGTGAACCAACAAACAACTCTAGCCACAACTGAAGCTATAGATCTTCACTAAAACATTTCACTGATTTGCAACAGACACATGGTGGCTGGTTCACTTTTAAAAGGTATCTGAATGATCAGTCAAAAGACCCAACTTAGAACAACAGAAAAGTTGAATTTATTTTTTTCACATTTATAATGATCTTTAACTGCAGAGTACAGAGAGAATTCTGTGTTCGTAGAGATCAGAGCATTTCTCTGTATCTTGTTTCAAACCCTAACTGTTCAGTTGTGTAAAGACCAGTTGCGTAATTGTTGGCAGGCAGAAGGCTTTCGTAATTGGTAACTGGTCACTAGTCCATTGACCAGTCAACTTCTTGTTGCCACCCAGCTACATCTGTACACAAATCTTCAGATTCAATTTACCTGCAGCCACTTTAATTACTGCCTGTTCAAACAGGTATTTATACAGTGCTTGGCATAAGTATCAGTTTCTTGCATTTCAAAACATGTAGCCATAAAACAGTCTTTCTCAATTATAAGTCCCCCTCCAGTGACACCCTCATCTGCTTAGCTGAACTCGTCCTCACCCTCAACAACTTCTCTTTCAATTCCTCCCACTTCCTACAGACAAAGGGGGTGGCCATGGGAACCCACATGGGCCCAAGCTATGCCTGCCTCTTTGTAGCTTACATGGAACAATCCCTCTTCCATACCTACACTGGCCCTAAACCCCACCTCTTCCTCCGTTACATTGATGACTGTATCGGCGCCGCCTCGTGCTCCCGCGAGGAGCTCGAACAGTTCATCCACTTCACCAACACCTTCCATCCCAACCTTCAGTTCACCTGGACCATCTCTACACCTCTCTCACCTCCCTGGACCCCTCTGTCTCCATCTCAGGCAACCACCTAGAAACCAATATCCATTTCAAGCCCACACCACCTCCCACCTACCTTCCTGCAAAAGTGCCATCCCCTATTCTCAATTCCTTCACCTCTGCCACATCTGCTCCCAGGATGAGGCATTCCACTCCCGTACATCTCAGATATCTGTGATTTTTCAAGGACCACGACTTCCCCCTTGCAGTGGTCAAAACACCCTCGACTGTGTCTCCTGCATTTCCCGCAATTCACCCCTCATACCTGTCCCCACAATAACAAGCAAAAAAGAAACACCCTCGTGCTCGTGTACTACCCCTCCAACCTCCGGATCCAATGTATCATCCTCTGACACTTCCGCCATCTGCAATCCGACCCCACCACCAAAGACATTTTTCTCTCCCCACCCTTGTCTGCTTTCTGGAGGGACCACTCTCTCCATGACTCCCTTGTCCGCTCCACACTCCTCTCCAGCCCCACCACACCCGGAATTTTTCTCTGCAACCGCAGGAAGTGCTACACCTGTCCCCACACTTCCTCCCTCACCCCCATCCCTGGCCCCCAGAAGATTTTCCACATCAAGCAGATGTACACCTGCACATCTGCTAATGTGGTATACTGCATCCGCTGTTCCCATTGTGGCAACCCTCTACATCGGGGAGACCAGGCGGAGGCTTGGGGACCGATTTGCAGAACAGCTACACTCAGTTCGCAATAAACAACTGCACCTCCCAGTCGCGAACCATTTGAACTCCCCCTCCCATTCTTCAGGTGACATGTCTATCCTAGGCCTCCTGCAGTGCCCCAGTGATGCTACCCATAGGTTGCAGGAACAGCAACTCATATTCTGCTTGGGAACCCTGCAGCCCAATGGTATCAATGTGGATTTCACCCTTCAAAAATCTCCCCCTCCCCCTACTGCATCCCAAAACCAACCCAGCTTGTCCCCACCTCCCTAACCTGTTCTTCTTCTCACCTATCCCCGCCTCTCACCTCAAACCACACCCCCATTTCCTACCTACTAACCTCATCCTGTCCCCTTGACCTGTCCGTCCTCCCTGGACTGACCTATCTCCTCCCTACCTCCCCAGCTACACTCACCTTTACTGGGTCCATTTCTGCCTCTTTGACTTGTCTGTCTCCTCTCCACCTATCTTCTCCCCTATCCATCTTCTATCCACCTCCACCTCATTTATTTCAGAACCCACTTCCCCTCCCCCACTTCTGATGCAGGGTCTAGGCCCAAAATGTCAGCCTTCCTGCTCCTCTGACGTTGCTTGGCCTGCTGTGTTCATCCAGCTCTACACCTTGTTTTCTCAATTAAGTTCACAATTTTAAATAACACAGGAACAATAAGATATGGCCTTTGCACTGTTAATTGCGAACCTTAAATTGCTGTAGTATCAATGAGCAATTAATATAAAAATTTAACAAGTGCTGAAGAATAATGGGGAGGTTAAGGAGGAAGTACCTTTTGTTTGAAGCAATGAGCAGAATGGTGTAAATTAATCAGAATTATGTGGAACCTGCAAATCGCAGCTTGTAATTTCTTTTCCTGAACCTGATGGTAAATCTGTGCATTAATAATAGTACACATCATAAACCCATCCTTATTTTCCAGATAGATTTGGCCAAAGAGTTTTTAACTGTTATGCACAATTATTTGTCGTTTCATATTATTTATCTCTTGTTCTGCAGTGAAGCAAAAAACATAATAGAAGCAGCCTGTTTAGGAGCCTTTGCATCAATTGGTTTGGTGGCAAACATTGCTGTTAGCCTTATTGCATTTCTGGCACTCCTGGCTTTTCTTAATGCTGTGCTGTCCTGGTTGGGAAACATGTTTGATGAGCCTCGGCTCAGTTTTGAGGTAATTTTCATTTTGAATCTTGTTATTTTATCTCATTTGAGGACATTTGTGATCTGCAAGACTGAATTCTGTACCTAAAAACCAATTTACATTTCAAAGGGAATTGTTTTAGGAATAAAAGTGAGTAATTGAATTTTAATAAGTTGTACCCATTACTGAATGAGCGCTGATTCTGAATTCAGTTAGGTGGTGCACTGCTTTTACTTAGGTCATTCTAAATTCAAAAATTGGAGGTTTTAATTATATATCAAATTATGTTTGTTTGTGCTGCTGAATGGCATGACTTGGTATTTCATTTGAGCCATAGTCTTTGGATTATGAATCGTCTTAAGACATATAACTGTTGAAATTTGCAATGAAAACGGAAACTGCTGAAAATAATCAGCTGGTCAGGTAGCATCCTTGGAGATGGAAACAGATTCAATGCTTCAGGTTAATACCCTTTCAACAGAAATACTTGGCCTTCTTTCGAGAGTGAGCTTTCGCATTACTTGTTCACTCCTTCACTTACTGACTCACTCATGCTCTCTTTCTCTTTCACTCTCATATTCACTCTCTCTCACACAAGTCAATTGACAGAAAGCCAACTTTAACTGGGGAAAGAATGAAGCTGGGCAAGATAGACTGGAACAAAAGGTTGGGTTCCTTCAGTGAGTAGAAGGGTCAGGTACAGTCAAAGGGAAGGTAAGCAAGCTCCCAATATAACAAAGATTAAAATTAAGATGAAGAAGACAGGTGGTGTCAAGTCAGATGGAGCATATAATTCAGAATCAATAAGAATAAAGAAGGTTCAGAGGGAAGGTAAAAAAGAAACATAATTGGGAAACGAAGAGGAATAATGAGAAAGACTGGCAGCCAACATAATATCTCCTACAGATATTTAAGTAGAAAGAGAGTTTTAAAGGGGATGAAAAATGGGATTTATACTTTGGAAACATGGGACACAGCTGAGATATTGAATGAATACTACGTATCCGACTTTAGTAAAGAGGCAAATGCTATCCCGGTCTTGGTGACAGAGAAGGAAACTCTGCTGCTCAAAGAGTTCAGATTGATGAGCAAGTATGAGACCGTTACTACTTAAAGTTGACATGGCACTGGGACTGGATGAGATGCAACCACAATATTGAAGAAAGTGGTATTGGAGATTGCAAGAGTTCTGGCTGCAATCTTTCAATTTTCCCTATACTCAAGAGAAGTGTTAGAACAGAATTGCAGTCATCATGTCCTTGTTCAAAAAGTGTGGCGAGGATAAGCCCATCAATTACAGATTATTAATTTCAGTGGTGAGGAATCCTCTAGAATCAGGATAAAGTTAGTTGTCATAGGTGGTATGATTAGGAAGAGTCAGCACGAAAATTGTGTTGATTTTAGGATTCATGATCACCGTTACCTAATATATGCAGTTGATTTGTAAACAATTTTATGATAGCTTATTGAGTTTAAGAAGCAGCAATTTAGATATGATACATTCTTTAATTAGATGAAATATACTACTGTGCCAATTGGGGATGGTTCACTGATTCCAGAGGAAAAAACTCTGTTGGTAAGGAATGTTTTGGCCTTTTTAAAGTGGTTGTTAACTGGTCTATTTATCATATTTCTAGGTATAGGTTATTTTCTCTGCATCAATCATAGAATCATAGAGTTGTACAGCACAGAAACAAACCCTTTGGCCCAACTAGTCCATGCTGACCAGATATCCTAAAATAATGTAGTCCCATTTACCAGCATTTGGCCCATATTCCTCTAAACCCTTTCTATTCATGTACCCTTCCTGATGCTTTTCAAATGTTTTATTGAATTAGACTCTGTCACTTCCTGTGGCAGTTCATTCCATACACAGACCACCCTTTGTGTGAAAATGTTGTCCCATAGGCCCTTTTAAATCTTTACCCTCTCACCTTAAATTTATGTCCCCTAGTTTTGGACTCCCCTACCCTGAGAAAAAGACCATGGCTATTCACCCTATCCATGCTGTCATGATTTAATAAACCTCTTGAAGGTCACACCTCAGCCTCTGATGCTCCAGGGAAAATATCCCCAACCTATTCAGCTCTCCCTATAGCTCAAACCCTTCAACCTCGGCAACATCTTTGTAAATCTTTTCTGACCCCTTTCTATTTTCACAGCATCTTTCCTATAGCAGGGAGAGAATAGGACACCCATATTTGGGGTTAGTTTACCATTCCTTCTAAAACCAAATACTCCTACTTTTTTAAACAATACATTGACAATAAGGGTGAATTTGGCACCAAATAAATTGTTGATGCTAATTCAATGGACATTGTGACCGCTGTGTTTTCTATAATTTTCCTCTTTTGTTTTCATAGGCTCAAAAGTTTAAAAATTAAGTACTGCTGTAATAGCTATTGAATGAAATCTCATTTGAAATGAAATCTCAAATCCTCAGTAAATATTAGGAATATTCAATTTTTAAGGGACTCCAATGTTCAACAAACTAATTTGCTGCAGTTTTTTTGAAGAGGTGACAGAAAGGATTCATGAGGGTAATGCAGTTGATTTGTTGTAAATGGACTTTCAGAAGGTGCTCAAAACTGTGTCACTTAACATACTTGTGAGAAAAGTTTTAGCTCAGGAAATACAAGTGGAATAAAAATTGGCTGTATGATAGGAAACAGAATAAAGGTTAATGGATATTTTTGATGATGGAGGGTGGTTTATAGTCAATACTACAGAAATCTTCCATTTCCTGATATCTGTTACTATCTATATCTTGGTGTGCAGCTAAATAAGGACAATTATGAGACCATAAAAGTGAATTGCGAGATCAGAATCTTGGAACTCACTCCTTAAGGGCATTGTGAGTCCAACTGGACTTCAGTAATTCAAGGAGGCAACTCACCACCATCTTCTCAAGGTCACCTAGGGATAAGCAATAAATGCTGGCCAATCAGCTACGTCCACGTGCCATGAGTGAATAAAAATATCATTAGGTTAAGGAATAGGTAAATAGAGATGCGGTAACAGACATTTTAAGGAGATATTTCAGAGAACACGGTAGAATAATTAAAGATAATATTAAACAAAGAAATTACACAAAGGTGGGCAGCAGGTCTGAAGATTTGATAGAATGTTAGCTAAACAGAAAATGATTTAAAAAGTGACAGCAAGGAAAAACTGGATTATGAGATGAAACTAACAATAAAAATAAAAATCGATAGGTATTTCTAAACCTATCTAATAAAGATGATTTAACTGTGTAAATGTGAACTACTTGTTATCTTCCTTTGCATAAGGATGCAGTAGTAGTGTCACTTGACTAGTGATCCAATGTCTCAACAAGTGCCTTAGGGACATGGGTTTAAATCCCACCATGATAAATGGTGAAATTTGAGTTCAATACAAATCTTGATGATTAATGGCCACCATTGTGAACTGTTGTAAAAACTCCGATGTTTCATTAATGTCCTTCAGGGAAAGGAATCTACCACCCCTACCTGGTTTGATTGGCATGTGACTCCAGACCCATAGCAATATGGTTGACTCTTAACTGCCTCTGAAATGGCCTCAGCAAGCAATTCAATCAAGGGGCAATTAGGGATGCACAATAAATGCTGGCCCAGCCAGTGATGCCCATGTTTCATGAATAAATAAAAATAAGCCATTTCTTCTATGCCACTGAGTCAAAATCTTAGAATTACCTCCCAAACAGCACTGTGAGGGCATCTACACAATAGACTGCAGAGATTCAAGAAGGCAGCTTACTAGCACCTTCTCACTGACTTGCCACCAGAAATTTCAGTTTAAGTTTCCCCAGAAATTTAGGTTTCCGATCTCCATTTCAGATGTAGCTTCCTTAGAAAATGGAGGGTTATTTCTCTTTTTCACTTTTCCTCTCTAATTACTTCTTCAATAGGTTAATCAGGAATAATTTCTACAGTAACAACTCAACTCAATTTATTAAGTCACTGTTATATAAAGTTTGTGCACGAGAAAGAATTCAATTAAGACAGAATTTATGATTTGGATCATTTGATCCAGTGTCATATATTTCATCAAGTGCAGTCATCAAGTTCTTGAAGACCTTGTTTTCCTTGAGGAGTTTCAGTTCTTATGAGATTTAGCCTGATTGGCAATCAACACCAACACATAATTAGCAGTGTGTTCATTTATTTAATCTGAATTCATAGCAGTTCAAGTGCATATTAAGTTGCCAGTGGTGCTGGCTTTTGAATGAAACTTTTATATTTATCTGAACAGGCAGATAATTTAGTCTAAATCCAGATGCATATTCAAAGCAAAGTATCTTTGCAGTGTTGTGACCAAATTTTCCTTAGCTGGGAACCACTGTGCATTTCCTATTAGAGGATTATGTGCAAATTGGTTCTGATATTTGCCTTCAGAACAATGCGATAATACACAATGTTTTTAACTTCATTTTATTCTGCTCCAAAAAAGAGGTGAAATACTTGATGCTAGATAATAGGACAATATTTTTGCAATTAGTGATAATGTCCCAGAGGGGTGAACAATAGACCAATCACCTTGTATTCCTTTGATTAAGTAGTATTCACCTTACATTCTTAACCATAAAGCCATATGAAGGTTATGGCTCAGAATGAATCATTTAGCCCATTGTGTCTGCAATGGCTGATTATACTAGCTGTCCCTTTTAATCCCACTTTGCAACAGTGTACAGCGCTTCTGGCATAACTTTTAAATGAGTCAAGGATTTCTGTTACAATAATCAAACCAGGCAGTGAATCCAGACACCAGTAGTGTTTTGGGTGAAAAAAATCCTTACCTATGTTCCCTTAAACCATGCTACGAAACATGTCAGATCTGCTTTCTGGTAATTGACCCCCCTTGTAAGTGAAACAAGTCTTTCTTGTCTATTGTATCTAAGCCCTTCACTATTTTGTATACCTCAATTAAATCTCCCCTCAGCCTTCTGTAATCTGAGGATATAAAAATCCAGCCTATTTATTCATTCTTCACAACTTTAATTTTCAACTTTGGCAACATTCTTACAAATCTCCTCTGTGTCTAGAGGATTTATGCCCTTTTTTCTAATGTGACTAAAACTGTATAACAACTCCAGCTGTGACCAGTATCATCTTTAGTTCCAACAAGAATCCCAAATGCCGTCTTTACCACTTTAGTTATCTGTTCTGCCATGTTCAGCACATTAGATGTGCAATCCAAGGTCTCTCATTTTGTCTACTCCTCTTGATAGCCTCCTTTTTGAGTATTATCTTGCTTTGTTTGCTCTTCCAAATACATAACCTTGCACTAGTTCAGTTTTAATCTATTTGCTACTTTTTCAACTCATTCAACCCATTGATGTCATCCTAGAACTGTCCTCTTCACTAGCAGCTACGCGACCAACTTTTGTGTCAACTGCAAATTTTCCCCATAATGTCTCCCAAATTTAAGCCTGAATTATTAATATATTTCACAAACAGAATGTGATCTGAGCACAATAGAACTCAACTGGTATAACTTTCCATTTGCAAAAGTGTCCATCAACCATTATCTTTTGTTTTCCATCAGAACCCCTTTTGTGTCCAAACTGCCACATTCACTTCTATCTCAGACGTTGTAATTTTTCAGACCAGAATCTCAAGTGGAATCCTTTCAAATGCCTTGCTAAAATCTGTGTTATTTGTAGATTCACTACCTTCATCAATCCTTCTTGTTGCTTACTCAAAAAATTGAATTAACTAGTAAGATATAACCTTCCTTTAATAAAAGCACGTTGAATACCCCTAATTAGTCTTTGTCTTTCTACATAACAGTTAATCATTTTTCCCTGTTTTTGTTCTATTAATTTGCCCACTACTGAAGTCAGACTGACTAGCTTATAATTATTGAACGTATTGTTCGAACCATGTTTGAATACTAATACAGCTTTTACAGACCTCCAATCCTCTGGTACCTGTCCTGAATTTCATGGTTTGGAAAATGATCCTCAGTGCATGTGTTTTATCCTGACCTCCTTCGATGGCCGAGGGAACAACTCATTTGATGAAGGGTCTGATGAAGTGTCTCTCTGATGAAGGGTCTAGACCCGAAACATCGGCTTTTGTGCTCCTGGGATGCTGCTGGGCATGCTGTGTTCATCCAGCCTCACATTTTGTTGTCTTGAACAACTCATTTGGCCCTGGTTATTTATCCATCTTCAAGGTTTGATAACGTACTACACACATTAGGCTACTTACTTAGATAAGAGCCATGGTGTTGGAGATAATATATTTGCATGGATCGAATTTTGGCTAACTAAAAAAAGTCAGAAGTTGGGTTAAGGGGGACATTTTCAGGCTGGCAATCTGTAAATAGTAGATTGCCAAAGGCAATAATTAATTACCATATATATTGATGGCTTGAATGAAGAAAGTGAATGTGCTATACCAAATTGTGGCTGACACAAACGTAAGGGGTTAGGCAGTTGGTGAAGATTAATGTGAACAGAGGGATATAAGCAAGTTCGGCAAGTGGGCAAAAACTTGTCAGATGGTATATAAGGTGGTAAAATGTGAGGTGTGCACTTAGGCAGGAGGAATAGAGGAACTGAACATTTATTAAATGGCGAAATACTGCAGTAAGCGGAGAACAAAGGGATTTGGAAGTCTTTGCCCATGGATTGCAAAAAGCTAGCATCCAAGTTCACCAGATAGTAAGGAAGGCAAGGGGAGTGGAGTAAAATTTATTTCAGAGGGAATGGAGTATAAAAATAGGGAGGTTTTGCTAAAACTATACAATGCACTAGTCAGTCCACAGTTGAAATATTGTGAAGAATTTTAGACCCCTTATTCAAGGTAAAAATTATAGGCAACAGAGGCAGCCCAAAGGACGCCCACTGGGCTGATACCAAGTAGGTGGGATCACCTTAGGAGGCAAAGCTGAATAGGTTAAGCCTGTACTCATGGATTCAAAAGAATGAGAGGTGACATTATTGAATTTTAGGGACTGGATAGATGTGGAATGGTTGTTTCTCCCCTGTGGGAGAGTCTAAGATCAGAGGTAATAATTTAAGAATAAGGAGTTACACATTTAATGACCGAAATGTGGGGGAATTTCTTCTTTTAGAGAGTTGTGAATCTGTGGAATTCTTTATCAGAGAGTTGGCAATGTTCATATTTGAATGTACGTAAAAACTGACATAATTTTCCAGTCAGGAAGGGAATTGAGGAATGTAGAGAAAAGGAAGAACATTGGAGTTGAGGATTATCAGATGAGCCATGATCTCACTGAATGGTGATACAGACATGGTGGGCTGAATGGCCTACTTTTGCTTGTACGTCTTATGGATTTTTTTCAGTCCACTTTGGTACTTCTCTAGTACTTCTTAACTTAAGTAAGAGTAAAACATCACATAGGAACAGGAGTAGGTCATTCAGCCCCTTGAGCCTGTTCTGACATTTGTTGATATCACAGCAGATCTATGGCCAATTCCCTGCCATTGGCCATATCCCTTAATACCTTTGCTTAACAAAAAAATTATCCATCTTTGATTTAAAATTACCTATTATTCTAGCATCCACTGTTATTTGTGGCAGAGAGTTCGAAACATCCATCAAGCTATGTGTTTAGAAATGCTTCCGAGCATCTGGTCTGTTTCTAATTCTCAGAATAAGCCAACTAGTTCCAGAATCCCCAACCTATGGAAATAGTTTATTATCCTGTCTTTTCCTGTAATACCTTGAAGACTTTGCTTAGATCATCCCTTACCTCTTTAAATTCTAGAGAAAACAGGCCTAATTTGTACAATCTGTCCTCATAAACTTGACCCCTAATGTCAAGGGATCATTCCTGTAAACCCACATTATTCTCCCTCCAAGACCAATATCACCTTGCTAAGGTGTGGTGCCCAGATCTGCTGTCAGTAGTTCAATAGGAGTCCATTCAAGGTTTTGTACAACTGCTGCATAATTTATGCATCGTTATACTCCAGCCCTCTAAATATAAAGGCCAGCATTCTATTAGCTTCCTTGATTATTCTGTGCAACTATTTGTGGCATTTTAAAGATCTATGCACCTGAATACCCTTGTCTCTTTGGCATTTCGAGTGCATAGAATGGATTATTTGGGCTTGCCACTGCTAGTGCAGTGTATATCATTGATGGTCCAAAAATGTGCTGTATCAGAAAAATCGTTCCTTCCTCCGAAACAAGATTAATTACCCACTTTACACAGGTAAGGAATGGGAATCAATTTAGAACAGGAACAAAGCCTGCTAGATTGCACATCTGTTATGTATTGATAACAGTTTATTCCCTGACACTAAAAGAGGTGACACCTTTGCCAAAAACCTCATCTGTTCTGATTCCTCTGCTGCTGGTGCAAAAGAAACCCAAATATTACAGGTAGAGAAATGCTGTGAAAAGTACAAAGGTATAAGGATCTTAATGATATACATGTCCCTCAGGCAAGTATAAAACTTGAGTCACTTTTGAAAATAAGCTTGAGTAGTGACCGACGTGGCCCCCAAACAATTTTCTCAAATGTTGACACCAAAATTGTACACAATACTTCATAGAGTCATACAGCACGGGAACAGACCCTTTAATCCAACCAGTCCACACTGAGCATAATCCCAGTCTAACCTGGTCCCACCTGCCTGCTCCTGGCTCATATCTCTCCAAACCGTTCCTATTCATGTACTTATCCAAATGTCTTAAACATTGTAATTGTACCCACATCCATCACTTTCTCAGGAAGTTGATTCCACAGGTGAACCCACCTCTGTGTTTAAAAATTGCTCCTCATGTCTTTTTTAAATCTCGCTTCTCTCAACTTAAAAATGTGCCCCCTTAGTCTTGAAATCCCCCATCCTAGGGAAAAGACAACTAGAATTAACTATAGATAATAAAATGTGAGGCTGGATGAACACAGCAGGCCAAGCAGCATCTCAGGAGCACAAAAGCCAACGTCAGCTTTTGTGCTCCTGAGATGCTACTTGGCCTGCTGTGTTCATCCAGCCTCACATTTTATTATCTTGGAATCTCCAGAATCTGCAGTTCCCATTATCTCTAGAATTAACTATATATGGTCTCTGCAAAGCTCTGTAAGGTTGTAACAAACTCCGCCTCCGCCGCATCTGCTCCCACGACAAGACATTCCACTCCCGCACATCCCAGATGTCCAAGTTCTTTAAGGACCGCAACTTTCCCCCCACGGTGATCGAGAACGCCCTTGACCGCGTCTCCCGCATTTCCCGCGACACATCCCTCACACTCCGCCCCCGCCACAACCGCCCCAAGAGGATCCCCCTCGTTCTCACACACCACCCTACCAACCTCCGGATACAACGCATTATCCTCCGACACTTCCGCCATTTACAATCCGACCCCACCACCCAAGACATTTTTCCATCCCCTCCCCTGTCTGCTTTCCGGAGAGACCACTCTCTCCGTGACTCCCTTGTTCGCTCCACACTGCCCTCCAACCCCACCACACCCGGCACCTTCCCCTGCAACCGCAGGAAATGCTACACTTGTCCCCACACCTCCTCCCTCACCCCCATCCCAGGCCCCAAGATGACATTCCACATTAAGCAGAGGTTCACCTGCACATCTGCCAATGTGGTATACTGCATCCACTGTACCCGGTGCGGCTTCCTCTACATTGGGGAAACCAAGCGGAGGCTTGGGGACCGCTTTGCAGAACACCTCCGCTCAGTTCGCAACAAACAACTGCACCTCCCAGTCGCAAACCATTTCCACTCCCTCTCCCATTCTTTAGATGACATGTCCATCATGGGCCTCCTGCAGTGCCACAATGATGCCACCCGAAGGTTGCAGGAACAGCAACTCATATTCCGCCTGGGAACCCTGCAGCCATATGGTATCAATGTGGACTTCACCAGTTTCAAAATCTCCCCTTCCCCTACTGCATCCCTAAACCAGCCCAGTTCATCCCCTCCCCCCACTGCACCACACAACCAGCCCAGCTCTTCCCCCCCACCCACTGCATCCCAAAACCAGTCCAACCTGTCTCTGCCTCCCTAACCGGTTCTTCCTCTCACCCATCCCTTCCTCCCACCCCGAGCCGCACCCCCATCTACCTACTAACCTCATCCCACCTCCTTGACTTGTCTGTCTTCCCTGGACTGACCTATCCCCTCCCTACCTCCCCACCTACACTCTCTCCACCTATCTTCTTTACTCTCCATCTTCGGTCCGCCTCCCCCTCTCTCCCTATTTATTCCAGTTCCCTCCCCCCATCCCCCTCTCTGATGAAGGGTCTAGGCCCGAAACGTCAGCTTTTGTGCTCCTGAGATGCTGCTTGGCCTGCTGTGTTCATCCAGCCTCACATTTTATTATCTTGGAATCTCCAGCATCTGCAGTTCCCATTATCTCTGCTTTGTTTCTGTGCTCCAGTTTGCTTGCGATAAAATACCATTTGCCTTCCTGGCTTCATGCTAACTGTCTGCATCCACTGAATGGCACACCGAAGTCTCTTTGAACATTAATGCTTACAAGTTTTGCACTTTTATGAAATTTTTCTGACCAAAAGGAATAACTTAACAATTCTCAACATTATATTTCTAGCTACCATCATGTTGCCCACTCACTTAACCTGGTTATCCCTCTTTGCAGCCTGTCACCCCACTGCTTACTTCTCCACCTAACTTTATATATTAGCAAACTTAAACTCATTACCCCATGTCTCTCTAGACAAAACAATTAGAGATTATGAATAGCTAAGGTCCCTGCATGTGGCAGCCCACTATGCATTGCTGTCAGCTTCAACATTCACCATTTCTGCCCACTGTCTGCTTTCTGTCCATTAACCAATCTTCTCTCCTTGCTAATATATTATTTAAATTCCGTGAATTCTTGCATTGCCTACTAAGCTTTTGTGCAGCACCTTACTGAAAGCCTTTTGGAAATTGAGACATAATGCACTTAATTTTTTCCTTTTATCAATCTTATTATTTGCATCTTCAAAAGCCTCTAATAAATTTGTCAAACAGGATTTATCTTTAGTAAAACCATGTTGACTTGTTCTAATGATTCTGGTACTTTTCTACATGCGTTGTTAGTGTTTTCTCAACCATACAGTCCAACGTTTCATGTTAGGCTAACTGGCCTGTAGTTTCTGGTTTCTCTTTTGAAAAATGGTGTTACGCTTGCTCACTTCTACTCTGATGGGATTGGTTCTCGGTTCTGGGAAAGTCATAGCTAGCACATCCACTATCTCTGCAGCTACCTCTTTTAGCACCTGAGGGTGTAGTCATCAGATCCCATTTATGTAGAGAGACAGTAGGAACTGCCAATGCTGGAGAATCTGAGATAACATGGTGTGAAGTTGGATGAACACAGCAGGCTAAGCAGCATCATTTATGTATTGGATTTTATTCTTTGAGTTTCTCCAGTACTTCTCTTTGTTGATATTAATATTAGTTTATGAAGCAGAAATTGAGTACTGCCAAAAAAAGACATTTTGTCAAAGGTTTTCATTTTAGCAATAATTTCACAAGATTACTAATTCAAGAGGGAATATCAACACTTATACTACATGAAAGGAATTGCTGATTTACAAAGAACATAGAACATTACAGCACAGTACAGGCCCTCTGGCCCTCAATATTGTACCGACCTGTCATACCAATCTGAAGCCCATCTAACCTACACTACTCCATGTACGTCCATATGCTTGTCCAATGATGACTTAAATGTACTTAAAGTTGGCGAATCTACTACCGTTGCAGGCAAAGCGTTCCATACCCCTACTACTCTCTGAGTAAAGAAACTACCTCTGACATCTGTCCTATATCTTTCACCCCTCAATTTAAAGCTATGCCCCCTCGTGCTCGCCGTCACCATCCTAGGAAAAAGGCTCTCCCAATCCACCCTATCTAACCCTCTGATTATCTTATATGTCTCAATTAAGTCACCTCTGAACCTTCTTCTCTCTAACGAAAACAGCCTCAAGCCCCTCAGCCTTTCCTCGTAAGACCTTCCCTCCATACCAGGCAACATCCTAGTAAATCTCCTCTGCACCCTTTCCAAAGCTTCCACATCCTTCTTATAATGCGGTGACCAGAACTGTACGCAATACTCCAAGTGCGGCCGCGCCAGAGTTTTGTACAGCTGCAGCAAAACCTCATGTTCTGGAACTCGATCCCTCTATTAATAAAAGCTAAAACACTGTATGCCTTCTTAACAACCCTGTCAACTTGGGTGGCAATTTTCAAGGATCTGTGTACATGGACACCAAGATCTCTCTGCTCATCTACACTACCAAGAATCTTACCATTAGCCCAGTACTTTGCATTCTGGTTACTCCTACCAAAGTGCATCACCTCACACTTGTCCGCATTAAACTCCATTTGCCACCTCTCAGCCCAGCTCTGCAGCTTATCTATGTCTCTCTGTAACCTACAACATCCTTCGTCACTATCCACAACTCCACCGACCTTAGTGTCGTCTGCAAATTTATTAACCCATCCCTCTACGCCCTCATCCAGGTCATTTATAAAAATGACGAACAGCAGTGGACCCAACACCGACCCTTGCGGTACACCACTAGTAACTGGACTCCAGGATGAACATTTCCCATCAACCACCACCCTCTGTCTTCTTTCAGCAAGCCAATTTCTGATCCAAACTGCTATATCTCCCACAATCCCATTCCTCCACATTTTGTACAATAGCCTACTGTGGGGAACCTTATCGAACACCTTGCTGAAATCCATATATACCACATCAACCAGCTTACTGTCATCTACCTGTTTGGTCACCTTCTTAAAGAACTCAATAAGGTTTGTGAGGCATGACCTACCCTTCACAAAACTGTGCTGACTATCCCTAATCAAATTGTTCTTTTCTAGATGATTATAAATCCTATCTTTTATGACCTTTTCCAACACTTTACCAACAACTGAAGTAAGGCTCAATGGTCTATAATTGCCAGGGTTGTCTCTACTCCCCTTCTTGAACAGGGGAACCACATTTGCTATCCTCCAGTCTTCTGGCACTATTCCTGTAGACAATGACGAGTTAAAGATCAATGCCAAAGGCTCGGCAATCTCCTCCCTGGTTTCCCAGAGGATCCTAGGATAAATCCCATCTGGCCCAGGGGATTTGTCTATCTTCACACTCTGTAGGATTTCTAATACCTCTTCCTTCTCAACCTCAATCCCACCTACTCTAGTAGCCTGTATCTCAGTATCCTCCTCGACAACATTGTCGTTTTTCAGAGTGAATACTGTCGAAAAATATTCATTTCGTGCTTCCCCTATCTCCCCTGACTCCACATACAACTTCCCACTACTATCTTTGATTGGCCCTAATCTTACTCTCGTCATTCTTTTATTCCTTAAATACCTATAGAAAACCTTAGGGTTACCCTGATCCTGTCCGCCAACAACTTCTCATGTCTCCTCCTGGCTCTTTTGGGCTCTCTCTTTTGGTCTTTCCTTGCTACCTTGTAGCCCTCAAGCGCCCTAACTGAGCCTTCACAACTCATCCTAACATAAGCCTTCTTCTTCGTCTTGACCAGAGATTCCACTTCCTTCGTAAACCACAGCTCCCGCAATCTACAGCTTCTCCCTGCCTGACAGGTACATACTTATCTAGGACACACAGGAGCTTTTCCTTGAATAAGCTCCACATTTCTAATGTGTCCATTCCCTGTAGTTTCCTTCCCCATCCTATGCCCCCTAAATCTTGCCTAATCTCATCATAATTGCCTTTCCCCCAGCTATAACTCTTGCCCAGTGGTATACGCCTATCCCTTTCCATCACTAAAGTAAACATAACAGAATTGTGATCGCTGTCACCAAAGTGCTCACCTACTCCCAAATCTAACACCTGGCCGGGCTCATTACCCAGTACCAAGTCTAATGTGGCTTCGCCCCTTGTTGGCCTCCTGCACACACTGGACAAAAACTGACCCATCTATAGTACTCGAACTATGGTGTTCCCAGTCAATATTTGGAAAGTTGAAGTCCCCCATGACAACTACCCTGTCTCTCTCACTCGTATCGAGAATCATCTTTGCTATCCTTTCCTCAACATATCTGGGACTATTCGGAGGCCTATAGAAAATTCCCAACAGGGTGACCTAACCTTTCCTGTTTCTAACCTCAGCCCATACTACCTCAGTTGATGAGTCCCCAAACATCCGTTCTGCAACTGTAATTTGTTGCCAAGTAGACTGTGATTGGTAGAGTGCAGGTCAGACAGCATCCGAGGAGCAGGGAAGTCAATGTTTTGGGCTGAAAACCTTCACCAAGACTGGGGATGGGAGGGGAGCCCAGAATTAAGTAGAGGGAGGGTGGAGGGGCTGAGAAGATATTAGGTGGGATGGAGATGGGTAGATGTAGGTTGGGGATTATTGTGGTTGGTCAGTGGGAAGGGTAGATCAGATAAGTGAGTAAGAAGATGGACAGGTTGGAGGGTGGAGATTTTGAAGCTGGTGGACGACTCGGGGACCAGTTCGCGGAGAACCTGCACTCTGCAGGCACCAACCAACCTGACCTTCCAAATGCCATCCATTTTAACTAGCCCTCCCACTCCCCTGGTGACATGTCCATCCTTGTCCTCCTCCACTATCAGAGTGAGGTCAAATATAAACTGGAGGAACAACGCCTGATATTTCACCCTGGGAACGTAGCCCAATAGCCTGAATATTGACTTCACCAGCTTCAAAATCTCTCCACTCCCAATCTGATCAACTTCCTAATCACCAATCCACTCCACCCTTATCACTGATCAACCACAATAACCCCTACCTGCATCCACCTATCTCCACCCCACCTAGCCTCCTTCCAGCCCTATTTATTTCTGTGCTCACCATCCCCTCCCCAGTCCTGACAAAGGGTTTCGGCCTGAAGTGTTGACTTCCTTGCTCCTCGGATGCTCTCTGACCTGCTGTGCTTTTCCAATCCCACATTTATTGACTCCAGCTTTGTCCATCTACAGTCTTTACTGTCTCCAGGTGATTGGTAGAGACATTACCATGACAGAATCTGTGTTTTTTCAGCAATTCTCAATTTGATATTAACTTCCTTATTGGCCTTTCTCTTTTTAACCCCATTCATTGCTCTTTATTTTGGGAAAGTGTATTAAAAGAAAGAGTATTATAAAATCATACACCAAATGTCTATTGTTCATGAGCAGATTAATGTAGAGAGTGAGGAGGTATTGGAAGTTTTGGCAGGTTTAAAAATGGACAGATTCTCAGGTCCGTATGAGTTGTATCCCAGTCTGCAATGGGACACAAGTCTCTAGTTCCATGACTCAAATTCTTAATTCCTTTCTGGTCACAGGAGTGTTGCTAGAGAACTGGAAGACAGCTAATGTGGTTTCACCTTTCAAGAAAAATGGTAAACTTAAACTAAGGAATTTAAAATTGCTTTCCACCGTTCATTTACAACTATGTCTTTTGCCTCTATGCCCATTTGATATCTAAAATCCTGACCATTAATCTTTGCTTTTGGTAGTAGGCATTATCAATTTGGTGCAACATTTCCAATATAACAACTGAAATTACACATTAAAGGTACTAAATCCTTTAAATGCTTTTGAACATCCTGATGTTGTGTAAGTTGCAATATAAGGGGTGTTCAGGGGTGTGTGGGTTATAGGGGAATGGGCCTGGGTGGGATGTTTCAAGGGGCGGTGTGGATTTGTTGGGCCGAAGAGCCTGTTTCCACACTGTGGGGAATCTAATCTTCCATAAGTGCAGTTCTTTTTGTTTAGTATAATAATTTATTGTTATCTATATTTATAAAAATACAGTGAAAAGTGCATAAATTTCTATAATACTGAACCTTTTTAAACACTGAAGTTATAAAAAGAAGTAATTGAGACAAAGCTGACACTATCTTGGATATTAGCAGAGCTTATGACCTGTCACATGCATTAAATTTAATAGTAACTAATGTTACAATTGCTGGAATGTGAGTTTAGGCCAAATAGACAGGCTGAGGAATGAGGCAGTAACGATTTTGGCCTTGCAATGTTTCTAAGGTAATTTGTAACTGGATGATAGGAGCATTGGTTTAACTGGAATTTGAGAAAGAAAACAGATCAATAATTTCAAATTGGAATAATTCTGATGAAGTTATCTGGATGTTGAGAAATCTGGTTTGAAAAATCAGACTTTGTAACTGGTATGATGTTATCACACTGTCATCAACAAGGATGCATCTGGCTCCTCTGAAATTGTTTGAATGGTGTTCAGATTGTAGGCCTGCTAGCCCAGATGCACCATGCATGCACTGAAAACATGCAGAACTTGTGGTTTGTGATACCAGAAAGTTGAATGCAAATTTGATGTATGAAGTGCTATTTTGGACTTCACAGATCCAGTTAATACCTTGTGTTAATCACATCCTTCTCCTCGTTCAGCATAACTCGTGACTTCTTAGACACTGAAGTAGTCCATGTTCAAATGCAGCAAGAACTGGACAATATCCAGGTTCGGGCTGACAAGTGGCAAGCAACATTTGTATCACACAAATGTCAGGCACTGACCAGCTCCAATAAGAGACAATCCAATTTCAGTGCGACACGTGGCTCAGTGGTTAACAATGCTGCTTTGCGGCCTGAGGGATCCAAGTTCAATTCCACCAATGGGTGACTGTCTGTGTGGAGTTTGCACATTCTCCCTGTATTTGCATGGGTTTCCTCCAGGAGCTCTGTTTTCCTCTCACAGTCCAAAATATGCTGGTTTGGCCATTCTAAATTGCCCATTGTGTCGAAGGATATGCAAGCTTGGTGAATTAGCCATGGTTACAGGAATAGAGTGAAGGGGGTGGTGGATGGGATGCTGTTTAGAAAACCACTCTGGATTCAATTGGCCAAATGGCCTGCTTCTATACTGTGGGGATCCTAATGATTCTGTAAACCACTGGTCCTTGATATTCAATGGTGTTACCATCACTGAATCCCCTGTTATCAACATCCTTTGGGTTACTATTGACCAGAAACTCAAGTGGACTTGTCACATAAACACAGTAGCTACAGGAGCAGGCCAGACGCTGGGAATACTGCGGTGAGTAACTCATCTCCTGACTCCCCAGAGTTTGTCCACCATCTCCTGGGCACAAGTCAGGATGTGATGAATTACCCCCCACTTGCCCACCCCCAACAACACTCGAGAAGCTTGAAACCATCCAGGAAAAAGCAGCCCACTTGATTGGCACCAAATCCACAAGCATTCACTTTCTCCCCCACCGATGCTCAGTATCAACAGTATGTACTGGCTACAAGATGCACTGCAGAAATTCACTAAAGATCCTCAGAAACCACCTTCCAAACCCATGACTATTTCCATTTGGAAGGACTGGGACAGCAGAAACTTGAGACCAGAACCTGCAATTTCCCCTCCAAGATGCCACCAACCTGACTTGGAAATATATCACTGTTCCTTCACTGTTACTGGATCAAAATCCTGGAATTCCACCCTGAAGGACATTGTGGGTCAATCTGTGGCACGCAGACTACAGCAATTCAAGATGGCAGTTCATTACCACCACCTCAAAGGCAGCCAGGGACTGCCAAAAACTACTGACTAACCATTGATGCCTGCGTCCAATGAGTGAATACAATAAGATTAGATTAGATTCCCTACGGTGTGGAAACAGGCCCTTTGGCCCAACAAGTCCACACTGCCCCTCGGAGCATCACGCCCAGACCTATTCCCCATAACCCACACATCCCAGAACACTATGGGCAGTTTAGCATGGCCGATCCACCTAGCCTGCATATCTTTGGACTGTAGGAGGAAACTGGAGCACCTAGAGAAAACCCATGCAGACACAGGGAGAATGTACAAACTCCGCACGGACAGTTGCCTGAGACTGGAATCGAAACCGGGTCCCTGGTGCTGTGAGGCTGCAGTGCTAACCACTGAGCCACCGTGCTGCCCCCAAGGGTCATCCAACGTTCCATTGAGATACTTTTAAAATTGTTTTACTGGCATAGTTCGTGGAAATATTGTTTTCAGAGTTGTACAATCCCATATGTGCTAATACCTTCAACAACAACCAGTTTGAAGTAATCAGTTGAGCTTGTAATATCAAATGTTTACACTTGGCTGTAAGTAACATATGCACATAATGTGCAAGCAATAAGATTATGTTCAAGGCTTGTGCATTAGTTATTGTTTTCCCGGGAGGAGCTCACAGATTCTTGTTGCTTTCTCTATGGCAGTGCCTCAGTTTAAAAATGACTTGTCAACTAATACACAATCTTTAGCCCTCTAATAAATTGAAATTTGACTATTGGAATTTTTGTGTTTGTCCTGATGAGTACATGATAAAAAAGCTTCAGCAACAAGTCACTCCTTTCAGCAATACTAAAGAGAAAGTCCACAACAAAGTCAGATTTAGAGGCGAGTGAGATTCTATGTCAAACGGTTTCATGATGCAAAGTGAAAAATCACGTGACACCAGGTTATAGCCCAATAGGTTTATTTAAAAATGCAAACTTCCTAAAGTTTGCACCCTTCCTTGGGTGTACTGTGAGAGAGATGGTACAAGACACAGAGTTTATAAGCAGAAAGGTAATAACCGAAAACAGGCTGCCTCTTGTTGAATTTTTTAACAGATAGGAAAGAGACTATTGATTAAAATGCAAAGTCTAGATTCTTTTCAAGTCATTGTCCTGAGATAATTAAAGGCTTTATCAATGTATACAAGGGATGACATCTCAGGCCAGATAATACATTCCAAGTGTGAGGTTTGTTTAGAATCTGTCTACGTTTTAAACTGGGGTCAGGTTTTTTCTGAGCAAAATAGAATGTATCTGCAACTACACAAAAATCTTGAATGAAATAATTCAGGTGTGTGTGTGTGTGTGTGTGTGTGTGTGTGTGTGTGTTTGTGTGTGTGTGTGTGTGTGTGAGAGAGAGAGAGAGAGAGAGAGCGCACATGTGTGCACTTGAGAGTGTGTGAATGTGAGGGAGTGCCTATGTGTATAAGTGGGTGTCTGTGTGAGAGAGTATGTGTGTGATAGAGGGTCTGTGAAAGCGTATGTGTGTGGGAGAGTGTGCATGTATGTTTGTGTGGGAGTATATAGTGTGATGGGGTCACCTGTAATGTGACATGAACCCAAGATCACGATTGAGACCATCTTCATGGGTATGGAACTTAGTTATCAGCCTCTGCTCAGCGATTTTGTGTCGTTGTGTATCTCGAAGTCCACCTTGGAAGACGCTTACCCGAACATTGGAGACTGAATGTCCTTGACCCCTGAACTTTGCTATGCATGATCTCTAACCAACGCTATACACCAGATACATTGATGACATTTTCTTCCTTTTGGTCTGATGGTGAGGAATCACTGAAACAGCTACGTAGCGATATCAACAAGTTTCATCCTACCATCAGATTTACCATAGACTACTCTTTAGAATCAGTCAAATTCTTGAATACATGCATCTCCATTAATGACGGACACATCAGTACCTCATTCTACTGCAAGCCCATGATAATCTCACGATGCTGCACTCCTCGAGCTTCCATCCTCTCTTTCTCACATACACACAGACAGTCACGGACACATGAATTATTTCAGCCAAGATGTTTGTGTTTTGCAGATACCTTCTGCTTTGCTCAAAAAAAAACTTGACCCCAGTTTAAAACATAAACTGATTCTAAGAAAGACCTCACACCTAAAATGCATTGTCTGACCTGAGATGTCACCTCTTGTATACATTGATAAAACTTTTAATTATCTCAGGGCAATGACATGAAAGGAATCTAGATTTTGCACTTTAATTAGTAGTTTCATTCCTAACTGATTAAAGATTCAATGAGAGGGCAGCCATTTTTGGTGTTACCTTTCTGCTTCTAAATTTTTAAATGCCTTATATCCTCTTTCTCACAGTATGCCTGAGTAAGGAGCACAACTCCAAAAGCTTGCGTTTTCAAATAAACCTGTTGGACTATAATCTGGTGTCGTGTGATTTTTGATCTTGTCCATCCTAGTCCAACACCAGCATCTCCACATTATGGTACAAAGTGGTAATGGAACAAGTAAATAAAAGGAATTCTGTCTGGAGAAGGTGTAAATAGCAGGATAGCAGCCATCCAAATGCCAAGTAAAGCATTTAGGAAAGAAATGAGAGGACAAATCAGACCAGTCCAAAGAAAAATTCAAAACCACCGCCCCATTTTGTTATGATCTAACATTTGTATTTACTGTTGAGAGAAGATAGTGAAGTGTTCAGCTCGAATATGAAACATTAGAACATTATAGAGGGTCTCCCTCTGTGCTTTATGACTATGACTCTATGACTAAGGTCAGAAAAATCGGTGGAAGAAAAATACGGAATTGATATTCCAGATAACTGCAACTGAAATCTCTGGGTCATGCTTGCAACTGATTAATTCCACTAAGTAGACACCCAGTCTACACTGCTCTCTCCAGTGTAAAGGCGACAGCACTGAAGCAGCTAGTAGAGCATACTGATCAAAAGATGTAATAGTATATAGTTGTCATATGAAAGCAGTTTTAGTTGGTTAAGAGAAGAATTCAAAGGACGGGTGTTCTGTCCAAACCATCAATGAGTTTTGTGATGACTGAATAATAGACAGGATGGAAACTTTGGAATGCTGTAAGATGAGGAGAAGATTAATTGCACTTCTTATCCTACCATTGCTGGTAGAAATTTCAGAGGATGTTTCATTGGATATTGAGGTTCATATTGTGTAAGGTGAAAACAAAAGGATTCCTATCACGGTTTTGAGGAGAAGGGAAAGGAAAAAGAGTGAAACAGGGCACAAATTTTTTTTAGGGCCCCTCTTGAGGTTTTCTCAAGGGCTACGTCTTGATTTTTGGCAGCTACTGTTTTAGTTTTCACAGGCTACTTCTTCATTCTCAATAATTGCTTTCTTTTAATTATGCAGTCAGGTGTTTGTGTTGATGTATGGAGTATTGCACTCATACAGAAGCACGATAAGAAAAATTCACTGATGTCCTCAATAATTATCAACTGTCCATCAAACTTCTCAAGAGGGTTGGAATATAAAAGCAGCGATGTGCTTCTGAGGCTTTATAAGGCTCTAGTTAGGCCCCATTTAGAGTACTGTGTCCAATTTTGGGCCCCACACCTCAGGAAGGACACACTAGCCCTGGACTGTGTCCAGTGGAGATTCACATGGATGATCCCTGGAATGGTAGGTTTAACGTATGATGAACGGCTAAGGATCCTGGGATTGTACTTATTAGAGTTTAGAAGGTTGATGGGAGATCTAATAGAAACTTACAAGATAATGTATGGTTTAGAAAGGGTGGACGCTAGGAAGTTGTTTCCGTTAGGTGGGGAGACTAGGACCCATGGGCATAGCCTTAAAATTAGAGGGGGTAAATTTAAAACTGAAATGAGACGACATTTCTTCAGCCAGAGAGTGGTGGGCTTGTGGAATTCATTGCTGCAGAGTGCAGTGGAGGCCGGGACGTTGGATGCCTTCAAGGCAGAGATCGACAAATTCTTGATCTCAAAAGGAATCAAGGGCTACGGGGAGAGTGCAGGGAAGTCGTGTTGAAATGCCCATCAGCCATGATTTAAATGGCGGAGTGGACTTGATGGGCCGAATGGCCTTACTTCCACTCCTATGTCTTATGGTCTTATGCTGCAACACACGAGAAATGTGCTGATTTCTTTGATACCACTGTATTTAAATTGGTATGAAGACAACAAATATAAGTTAGCGAAATTTGCCTTCCAAAAATAACTGACGTAGAGTTCTAAGCATAAAAAAGCCATCACCCTAGTGTTAGAGCTCATGTGTTTCTTTTGCATAGTCACAATGCTGAAATATTTTAACCATGCAGTTACTATTCTTTTTATGCATCTTTGGTCTCAATATCAGATTAAATTTAACAATTGACGCAGCACTAACTGCAGATGTGCACCGTACTTTTCTCCACATAGCAGCTGAACATCTGCATACCTTAAGCCAGAGTGTCTGCATTCATTGACACATAATTTATTACCTCAGTAATTTCAAGTTCTAGTTAGGTGAGTGATCTATTATTGCCAGTTTTGAAATTGCTGTCTTTTCTTTGTATTCACCCCCATCCAACAGATCGTCATTGGTAGCCTCTGTTTTTCCCATCTCCCTTGCCACTTCCATGCTCTCCTCCTCCCTTGCAGTTTTTGTTTTTTTTCAACATCACCCAACTCTGCAGTCTGTCTGTCTTTCCTCTAACCCTTCCCCTTCATCCTCCATTCCTCTCCCTCCTTGTCTCCCCTCATCTTCCTTTCAGGTACCCAATTTTCCCCCATCCCCTTGAACCCTCCATGCCTCTTCCATACTTCTGGCAGCCTACATGTTGTCCTTTGCATGACTTGCCATGATGAAAAAGCAACACTCCCCAACTTGCTACACAAGTGGCAATCATGGCTGCAAGTGGACATTCAACGATTGATTCATCGGCAGTCCTGTATATTTTGAGCACTGATGTGAAATGGATTGGACATTGTCAAGGGCTCTGTCAATCATGGTGGAGGAAATCTTCATGTAAGGTAAAAGGAAGGCATCAAAAGCCTTAGTATGGAATGTTGCATCAGATGAACAGAAGCAATAGAAGATGGAAATATCTGTGAGAATGGACTAAAGTTTTTGATTCAATGTCATGTGATGTTTCTTTCAGCTAATTTGTTCCTATGTCTTCATGCCACTTGCCTTCATAATGGGAATAGACTGGAATGACAGCTTTATGGTTGGCGAGCTCCTTGGAATGAAAACTTTCTTCAATGAATTTGTAGCTTATGAAAAGTTATCTAGCCTGATTGCCAAAAGAATTGAAGGAAACCTTGAGTATGTTGATGGTCTGAAGCAGTATTTATCAGTAAGTAAATTTTAATTTTTTCTGTGATATTATACTTAAACAAATAGCATCATATATATTTTAATTAACTATTCAATAGGATGCTACTCTTGTTGATCATACAAGACCTGTTTGAGTTAACTAGGATCGAATTATGAAATGCTCAAGGTCTTATTTCTGAATTAATTGTCAGTTTATTAACAAGTTATGAATGAACTGGAATAAATCCAAGGATGAAAATTCAGGCCAGGATCAGTGTGCATCGTAATGGTGGATGAAAGTCTAGCTGGGTTCCAGTTGTGCAATAATATGGGACTGCTATCAAGGCAAACAAAGGGTAATTAGTCACAATAATATGACCAATACATTATTCTGTACAATCATGCATATATTGGTTAATAAGACTGGAGTGTTACAAGCACAGATTGTTTGAGGGATTATGATGTTATGGTGGAAATGGAGACCTGGCTTAGGGAAGAGCAGATCTATGTGTTCAATATTTCTGGAGGAAACGGAATAAAATAAGGAGTGTTAGTGTCAACAGGTGGCTAAGGAGGGCCTTACAGTCCAGGAGGAAGAAGCAAGCATTAGAGTGTTTAAGAATAGAATCAATATAGGTATACCTAAGGCATAAGGAGAATGAAATTAATCGCTTGCTGTAATATATAGATCGCTGTTTGCTAGGAAAGATTTGTTCAATCAAATTTTCAAGGCAGTTACAGAGAGGTGTAAATATCATTCAATAGTTACAGTAGTGGAAGCTAATTACTCATATATTGACCATGAGATAGTGAGGGCTAAGTGCTCTGAGATTATGTTCAGGAGAATTTCCCTCAGCTGTATTAGTCTAGTCCAACATGAAGTGATGCACTGCTGGACCTGTTTCTTGCGAATAAGGTGGGCCTCATCAAGTGACAATAGGGGAATATGTGGGAGAGAGTAATATTCTGTCTAAAGTTTTAGGATTATGGTAGGAAATGACTTTGGTCAAACCGGCGTAAAAATAGTCGACTGTCAGAGAGCAGACCTCAATGGGGCAAGAACAGAGTTGGGCCCCATAGACTAGAATGAAAGGTCAGGAGTATAAACGGTAGCTGAACAATGGTCTGCTATTAAAAAAAGATGATATTTGGGTGCAGTCAAGGTATATTTCCTCAAAAGTGAAAGGTAAGATAGGATCCAAGGTCCTTGGATGACAAAGGAGATATAAATTAAGTTAATGGGGAAAAATTGTACTTATGACAGCTGACAGGTAGTAAATACATTTGACAATGAAGCTGAGTGCAAAAGATTCAGAAGTGAGAAGCAAAGAGGGATTATGAAGAAATGTTGTCAACTTACTTAGGAGATCCCCAAGTCTTCTATAAGCACATCAAGTGTAAAAGGAGGAGTAGGACTGTTGATGGACCAATAAGAGGGATTTATACTGAGAGACTTGGGACATGACTGAGATGTTAAATGATTGCTTTGCATTCGTCCTTAATTCCAAGGCAGATGCCCAAACCATGGTGACAGAGGAGGAAACTCTGTCACTGGAGGGTTTAGAATTGATAAGGAGGAGGTGTCGGATAAGCTGGATAAGGCACTAACCATACGAGATGCATGAAAGGATACTGAAGGAAGTGAGTAGAAATTGCAAAGGCATTGGCAATTAACTTGCAATCTTCCTTGGACTTGGGGGAGGTACTGCTAGAGGATTGGAGAATGTTAAACATTATTACTTTGTTCAAAAATACTGTAAGATTCATCCAACAAGTATAGACCAGTCTGTTTGATGTTGATGGTGTAGAAGCTTTTAGAAACAAGTATACTGGATAGAATTAATATAACATGGAGAAATATGGATTGATTCAGAAGAATCAGTGTGGATTTATTCAGGGGAATTTATGTCTGTCTAACTTACTGGGGTTTTTTGAGGAGCTAACAGATGGTTGGAATGCTAGTGCTGTTAATGTGGCATACACAGACTTCCAGAAGTGTGTGATTTGGTAGTATACAGCAGAGGCGTAGAAATATGAATACAAAATTGGTTGAGGCATGGGAAACAGAGAGTAACAGTTAATGAGCATTTTACAAGCTGGAAGGAAGTTTATAGTGGTGGGCCCAAGGGGCTGGGATTGGGGCCCTTGTTTTCCTGATATATGTAAATAATCTTGGTGTAGGGGACTGTTTCAAAGTTTTAGGATAACCTTCAACTTGGGAGAATTGTAAATGGTGAAGAAGAAAGTGTAGACTTGATAAAGGTCAGAGTCAATTTGTTGGAATGGGTGGATACATGGCGGATGAACTTCAATGCAGAAAAAGTGTGAGGTGATGCACTTTCAACATATGTGCGGAGACAGTACAAAATTAAGTGTACTATTCTAAATAGTGTGCAGGAGCAGAGAAACCCCAAGATATATGCACATAAATTATTAACGGTGGCTGTTTTCTCGGCTTTATAAATAAACAGCAAGAGCAAGGACATTATGATAAACTTATAAAAGACTCACATTAGACATAATCTGGATTGCTATGTACATATTCTGGGTGTGACAGTATAGAAAGAATGAAAGAACATGAATATATTGGAGAGAGTGCAGTAGAGGTTAAGAGAATGGTCCCAGGAATGAGACCTTTTGTGCTCCTGAGATGCTGCTTGGCCTGCTGTGTTCATCCAGCCTCACATTTTATTATCTTGGAATCTCCAGCATCTGCAGTTCCCATTATCCCAGGAATGAGACACTTCATTTATGAGGAAAAGTTGGAAAAATGGAACAGCTAGTCTTGGAGAGGAGAAGGCCAAGAGGAGATTTGATAAACACTGTCAAAGACAGAAGTGATCATGGAGAAACTTTTCTCACTTGTAAACAGATTGGGAATCAAAGGGCAGGGTTATAAAGTGTTTTGCAAATGAAACATATATGAAGCAAAGAAAAAATATTCGCACAGTGAGTACTCTGGGTATTGAATGGACTGGCTGAATTATGATGGAGCACGGATAAGTTTGCGTATTCTAAAGAGCCTTGGACAATTATTTAAATCGAAACAATGTGCTGTGTTGTGAAAAAATGCAGGAGGGTAATACTAAGCTAAAATGCTGAGACAGCCAGCCATGTGTGGCTGAATTACTGCTTCTAACCGAAGACCATTTGGCATTGCGTTTATAATACTTGTATAAAACATGAGCCAATGAACTCAACAATTTTTTTTACTTCTCTCTTTTAGTTTTAGATCTTTTCCTCAAAATGTTAGTTCAATTTTGCAAACTCAAATCAATTTTATTTTGTATCAGTAAATTCAAGTACAGGATCAGAAATTTTTCTGAATAATCACATATTCAATTTCTTTACTCTGGCTTTTTCCTAGGCCCGTTCCGAAGCTATTGCTACATATGCCCTCTGTGGATTTGCTAATTTTGGTTCTATTGGCATTGTTATAGGAGGACTGTGTAAGCTTTTTACTTGGTGTTAACGTTTATCGTAAAAATATAAGTCCTTTAAATCTAATAGGCTATAAAATTAGAGATAGTGTTTGAACAAATCAATTCCAATCGATATTTTTAGAGCAGACATCCCATTCTGAAGTATGAGGCTATGAGGTAAATTATGTGAATTTACCTGGCATAGAACTTAAATTACTGACAGACATGTGACTTATGATATGTATTTAAAGAAGACAGCAACAAGGAATGTCTAGTTTGAAAATATATCCATATACTGATATTCATTTTTGCACCATGATCATTATAAAGCTTTTTCCTATTTCTTCACTTTTTAGAAGCCCCTTAATTCCACACAGTTTCAGAATTCAACAATACTTTGCTTCCCAATATTATGAATTTCACTTGTTCTACTTTCTGTTGTCAAGTTTCTAAATCCCTTACTTTTCCAACAGACTTTGTTTCTGTCTTTATAATTTGCCCGCTGTTGTTACTGCTTTCAGCATGGTTTGTATGTACTTGTTTGTAGTACTAAGGTAAGAATTTCGAAGCTTCTTCAAAATTACGAGAAATATCTGAGAATGTTGGATGTGGAGAATACCATGGGTCTTGACAATATCCTAGAAGTAAGGCTGAAGATACGTGCTCCAGAACTAGCTGCTTTTCTTGACAAACTGTTCCAGTAAAGCTACAACATTGGCATCCTCCCAACAATGTGAAAAATTACCCAAGTGTGTTCTGTCCACAAATTCATTTTGTTATTATTGTTATTTTGTTCAATTACTGTCCTGTCAGCCTATCATCAATCATCAATCATCAATGCAGTGATTAAAGGTGTTCTGTGCAGTGCTGTCAACTGACTGTGACTCATCCGTAACCTGCTCACTGAGGCTCAGTTGAGTGTTCCAGCAGGGTGGTTTGGTATTTAACCTTATTACTATGCACAAACATTGGCATTAACCGTATTCCAGAAGTAAAGGGAGAGTGATGGCACTTGACATCAAGAAAACATTTTACTGAATATGGTATCAAGGAGGAGCCCTTACCAACCTATGTCATTGAAGCTAATGGAAAACCTCCCTCTGTGGCTAAAGTCATACCTAACAAATGAAGATGACTGTGTTTGTTGGATGCTCACTATCTTAGCCTATGGACATTGCTACAGGAGTTCTTTATTTCTAGGCCAGCTTTCTTCTGCTTGAATCGTTAATAATCTTACCTCTGTTATAAGGTCAGAAATAAAGATGCTTTTTGATTGTTCAATGTTTAATTCCATTCACAATCCCTTAGATAATAAGAAACCATACCCAGGTTTAGGAAGATTAGGACAAAATTCACTCTTTAGCTGATAAAGTTCTCATTATACCCTTACCTATGTATATATGCAAATATAAAGCTTTGCTATTTCGATGTTCATTGTCCTTTCTGTTAGAATAATACATTTTTTGGGGCCTCCTAAGCTTGACATAGCTTAGGGTGAGGTTGTTGTTTTGCTCGCCCAGGTGGCTTATTCTCATTCAGACATTTTGTCACCATACTAGGTGACATCATTAGTGGAACCTCTGATGAGGTGGTGTTCTTCCACTCCACTAGGAATTTATACTGTTTGGTCTGTTATGGTGAGTAGTGTCATTACCAGTTTTGATCTCTATGGTTTTGTATATGGGTCACCAAGAGATACGATCAATTCTCACTGGTCTCAATACACATGCACAAAGAAGGACACAAATTTGACTGGGACAACACATCCGTAATAGCACAAGCCAAACAGAGACATGTCAGGGAATTTCTGGAGGCCTGGCATTCCAACTGGAACTCCATCAACAAACTTGTCGAACTGGACCCGATATGCAAGCCACTGAAAAACAGAACCAGAAGTGATGCCAACTACCCCAGCAAACCGGGGCATATAAATAGCAAGCAGGACAGAACACCAATGCTTCACCAGAGGTGCACTGTTAATGTTACCTAGCAGGGCGATGAAACATCTGCAGTCAAACACTGGCTCAGCAAGCAAGTCTACAACCTCATTCACAACCCAAGCTACAAATCTTCTCAAAAAAACCACAAATATATTTTTCAACTTGTAGAGAGAAAGCAGTGAAGTGTGAAATGCATGAATTGCTCAAATGCATTTCTCAGTTGCCAGTTATATTGTTTCGTTTACTGAAACTACAATTTCTAATGAGTCATTTGATAAAGGTAGCAAGTATTTGAGATGAACATATCAGATGATCCGTGTTAAGATTCTTGTTGCAACTAGTGTTAGCAATGTTAATCTGTGTAGTAGTCGATGGGACAGCTAGCCTTCAAATTTCTGCTCTTCGGGGAAAAAAATCCGCGTTGTGCCCAATATCCATTCCTGATTGCTTACGAATGATCACACTGGACAGAGTCCATATGTTTAGTAATGAGACACATTCTCCCAAACTGCCTACTTCCTGTGGATGAGGAAATGCTCTTGGAGGAACAGTGTGACTTTAAGCCTTCCAAATGATCCTCCAAAGTAATCTCTGTTGTAGGAAAATTCTAAGAAAAATGTCTAAAACATCATGAGAAACATTTTATTGTTTTGCTTACATTGATGAATGCATTTGATTCACTAAATTGTGAAGTTTTTTGAAATGTGTTCCAATAGTTTTGATATCCAAGAAACTTTACAATCCTACATTTTACTTCAAGAAATAGGAATGTAACTTAATGAGTGGGATATCTGATTACTTTGAAATCTGGATTGGTATTGAGCTAGTCTGTGTGCTAGCCCCATAGTATTTGCAGTCTACCTGACAATGGCTATTCAGCTCATTACTAATCAACTACTAACTTTTTTCAGTATAAAATACAGGTTAGATGGACAATCTGAACCTCCAACATTTGTATTGCTGAAATTAAGTTGACAGATCTACAGTTTTTGGATGAGTTCCTCTCTCTGCATCAGAGTTGCAAGTGCCTCTCAGTCCTTCAATTCTACTTACACAAAATTTGGCTGTCATCATTACCAAAGCAAAAGTTCTGTCAACTTAATATTCCATCTCCCATTTAAGGAGAGACTAGAATGTTTTAACCTTCCTTTACCTTGAGATCCAGCATTGATGAGATGCTTCATTACAGCATCAATTATGCCACCTCAATATTCCAAAACCTACTCCAAGTCAACAAAAAGCTCTAATGTTTAGAGCAGTCATCATCACCTGACTCCTCTACTGTAGTGAGAACTGCCTGTCTATTAGTAGCAGATAAAAACAGTTGAGAAATCATCAGCAGTAGCTCCACTACATAACTTGGATTTTATGGGAGGGCCATCAAAATAACACTCGTGCCCTTTCTGAAACAATCTCCACATGAATTTGAGCAATACTTCTGCAAAATTCACTCTGGACTGGGCACTACGTCCATATGGCCGAAAAGCATTTCCTTTGCTAGGTCTTGTGTTTCCAACTCTCAATGACCAAAGTTCCAGGGAAAATGCTACAAATATTCTCTGATTCTTTCCTTGTTTCACAGCAGTGTCGACTTACTGATTAGGAGGAGTTTGTTACCACCCATTCAGAATGGTGACTACTGGTCTACCAAGTTGTAACATGCATTCAGAGTTAGAATGTATTGATAAATATTTTACCAGACACCTTTTTACAACAAGTATTGGCAGCCACTGAGAACAATCTCAGACAGGTTTAATTAACATTAATTACAGTATATATACATATCTCAACTGCATAAATTTATATGTTTATCAATTCTTTTGTTTATTGATTTCTATGTTTATCAATTTGATTTCTTGATAGCATCTTTGGCTCCAGAAAGACTGCATGACATAGCAAGCGTCAGTATTCGGGCTCTCATCGCTGGTACTGTTGCCAGCTTCATGACCGCCTGCATTGCAGGTATAAATTTCACATTATTTCTCATATACATAATTTTCTGCTGAAGGGCAATGAATGGGGACCACTGTTAGTTGAACATATGGTGTCCATTTAATCTAGCGATATTTTGTGCCCCAAATTACTTAATTGATAATTGATAATTGATAAATTATAAATTAATTGATAACATTGCCATGAAGAAATGAACCTAAGTGAATGAGGTAAGCAACAACTTTTCATTGTGGCTACTGTGTGTAAAAACAGCCTCATCCTGCTTTATCAGAGATAATGGGAACTGCAGATGCTGGAGAATCCAAGATAATAAAATGTGAGGCTGGATGAACACAGCAGGCCAAGCAGCATCTCAGGAGCACAAAAGCTGACGTTTCGGGCCTAGACCCTTCATCAGAGAGGGGGATGGGGAGAGGGAACTGGAATAAATAGGGAGAGAGGGGGAGGCGGACCGAAGATGGAGAGTAAAGAAGATAGGTGGAGAGAGTATAGGTGGGGAGGTAGGGAGGGGATAGGTCAGTCCAGGGAAGACGGACAGGTCAAGGAGGTGGGATGAGGTTAGTAGGTAGCTGGGGGTGCGGCTTGGGGTGGGAGGAAGGGATGGGTGAGAGGAAGAACCGGTTAGGGAGGCAGAGACAGGTTGGACTGGTTTTGGGATGCAGTGGGTTGGGGGGAAGAGCTGGGCTGGTTGTGTGGTGCAGTGGGGGGAGGGGATGAACTGGGCTGGTTTAGGGATGCAGTGGGGGAAGGGGAGATTTTGAAACTGGTGAAGTCCACATTGATACCATATGGCTGCAGGGTTCCCAGGCGGAATGTGAGTTGCTGTTCCTGCAACCTTCGGGTGGCATCATTGTGGCACTGCAGGAGGCCCATGATGGACATGTCATCAAGAGAATGGGAGGGGGAGTGGAAATGGTTTGCGACTGGGAGGTGCAGTTGTTTGTCGCGAACTGAGCGGAGGTGTTCTGCAAAGCGGTCCCCAAGCCTCCGCTTGGTTTCCCCAATGTAGAGGAAGCCGCACCGGGTGCAGTGGATGCAGTATACCACATTGGCAGATGTGCAGGTGAACCTCTGCTTGATGTGGAATGTCATCTTGGGGCCTGGGATAGGGGTGAGGGAGGAGGTGTGGGGACAAGTGTAGCATTTCCTGCGGTTGCAGGGGAAGGTGCCGGGTGTGGTGGGGTTGGAGGGCAGTGTGGAGCGAATAAGGGAGTCACGGAGAGAGTGGTCTCTCCGGAAAGCAGACAGGGGAGGGGATGGAAAAATGTCTTGGGTGGTGGGGTCGGATTGTAAATGGCGGAAGTGTCGGAGGATAATGCGTTGTATCCGGAGGTTGGTAGGGTGGTGTGTGAGAACGAGGGGGATCCTCTTGGGGCGGTTGTGGCGGGGGCAGGGTGTGAGGGATGTGTCGCGGGAAATGCGGGAGACGCGGTCAAGGGCGTTCTCGATCACCGTGGGGGGAAAGTTGCGGTCCTTAAAGAACTTGGACATCTGGGATGTGCGGGAGTGGAATGTCTTATCGTGGGAGCAGATGCGGCGGAGGCGGAGGAATTGGGAATAGGGGATGGAATTTTTGCAGGAGGGTGGGTGGGAGGAGGTGTATTCTAGGTAGCTGTGGGAGTCGGTGGGCTTGAAATGGACATCAGTTACAAGCTGGTTGCCTGAGATGGAGACTGAGAGGTCCAGGAAGGTGAGGGATGTGCTGGACATGGCCCAGGTGAACTGAAGGTTGGGGTGGAAGGTGTTGGTGAAGTGGATGAACTGTTCGAGCTCCTCTGGGGAGCAAGAGGCGGCGCCTTCCCTGGATTGACCTATCCCCTCCCTACCTCCCCACCTACACTCTCTCCACCTATCTTCTTTACTCTCTATCTTCGGTCCGCCTCCCCCTCTCTCCCTATTTATTCCAGTTCCCTCTCCCCATCCCCCTCTCTGATGAAGGGTCTAGGCCCGAAACGTCAGCTTTTGTGCTCCTGAGATGCTGCTTGGCCTGCTGTGTTCACCCAGCCTCACATTTTATCATCCTGCTTTATGTTGTCTCTTCAACCTTAATAAAGCAACTTTAATCTTCACGTGTACTCAACAAATTAAATTCGCGAAGGTAGACTGGAAGATGAGTTTATGAAATGATGTCACAATAGTTTCCTGGAGTAGTACATAATCAAACCAAGCAGCAATAATACCTACCATTTATAACAATGAAGCAGGTTTGATTAATCATTTCAAAATAAAGCAATCGTAACCTATTTGAATTTGATATTAAATTTGGAAGCAATATAATTCAGTCATGCACAAGAATTTTAAAGTTATACAAAGCCAACTACATTGGTATGAAAGGAGACTTCAATGAGCAAAGTACTGCAGATACTAGGAATCTAACATAAAAGCAAAGTGCTGGAGATGCTCAGCACCTCTGCCAGCATCTGTGGAGAGAGAAAAAGTTAACCAGAACGCTGGTTTGGGTTCTGAAGAAGACAAACTGGACTCATGTTAACTATTTGTGTCTCCACAAATATTTGCTTCACATGCTGTGTGTCTTTAAAATAGAAGGTCCATATTGTGTGTCAAAAAATAAAAGTTAAGAAAACAGTTAACAAGAGTGTGAAATGCAAGACAAATAAAATCAGCAATGAAATGGATCAGAGAAATATAAGTAACTTAATGTCAACAAATCCGTAGGAGCAGATGACCTGCATCCAAGAATTTTAAAAGAACTAGCTGGAAAGATAATGCACCAGTTAGGATTTTGTAAAATTCCTTGGTTTCTGGAATGGTACTAATGAATTAGATGTTGACAAATGCAACTCTGCTTTGCAAAAATGACGTAAGAGATAAAACTAGGAACTACAGACCGGGTTGTCCAACGTCAGTTGTCATGAAAATGCTGGAATCTGTTATTAAACTCTTAGCAGTGCATTCAGCAAATTTTGTTACGATCAGACAAAGTACACATTAGTTTATGAAGCAGAAATTGTACTTTCCAAATTTATTTCAGTTGCTTGAGCATTGGGTGAACAAAATGGAAGCCTTTTATTCAAGTATACTTGTATTTCCAGCTGTATTTGAAAAGATGTGGGCAGCAACGTGGATCAGTAGTTAGCACTGCTGCCTCACAGTGCCAGGGAAACACTCAAGCGACGGCCTGTGTGGAGTTTGCACATTTTCCCTGTGTCTGCATGGGTTTCCTCCGGGTGCTCAGGTTTCCTCCCACAGTCCAGAGATGTGCATGCTAGCTGGATTGGCCAATGCTAAATTGCCCATGGTGTTCAGGGCTGTGTAGATTAGGTGGGTTATAGTGGGGTGTGTCCAGGTGGAATGCTTTGAGGTTTTCGAGGTGGACTTGTTGGGGCGAAAGTCCTGCTTCCACACTGTAGGGATTCTGTGATTCTGTGAAAAGAAGTTAATTTGCAAGATGAAGGATCATAGAGTTGGGAGCAGAACATTATTTATTGGATTGAATGCAGAGATTAGGAATAAATTGTCATTTTCCAGTTGGCATATTGTGTCCAATGGAGTTATGCATGGTCAGTGCTAGGGTCTTCGCTTTGTGTAATCCAAAGTGAAGAGCATGAATGCAAAGAGCAATGACAGTGTAAAATTTGGATGGTGATGTTGGGAACTTGATGGATGTGGCTCTGTGCCTGCTGCAGAATCTGGTGACCAGGGTCTGAAACTTGTCTGCCCTCCTTCTTATTACCATAAGTCTCATCTGGCTTCCTTCTGGAAATAGGCCTAGGTGGAGCTGACTCCTCCAACTCCTGGAGAAATCTCAGTGACTGTTAAAAGCTTTTAAGCATCTAGTAACATTGTTTAAGGCAGCTGCTTACAAACATAAGAACATAAGAACTAGGAGCAGGAGTAGGCCATCTGGCCCCTCAAGCTGCCCCGCCATTTAATAAGATCATGGCTGATCTTTTTGAGACTCAACGCCACTTACCCGCCCACTCACCATAACCCTTAACTCCTTTACTGTTCAAAAATTTATCTAGCCTTGCTTAAAACATTCAGCGAGGATATAATGTCCCAAACATGTGATTGTAAAGGATGCCCTGACGAACACACTAGTGGCCACTGAAATTGCAATGTGTTTTTACATTGGCGAGGTTGTTGGCTAAAAAAACTTGATTGGATACAAAGTCTGGAATGATTCAACATTTCATAAATGAATGAATAATATTTCAAATTAAATAAAACCGTTACTAGGACTTACACAGGGAAACAACCGTAAAGTACAAGAACACAGATAGAGACCATAAGAAGAGCTGGAACACCAAATGTAGGTAGTATGAAGAACTGGAACACAAAGCAGTGATAGCATAATGAACAGGAACATAAAATGGCTACATTGTGAAGAGCAGAACCTCAATGGTGATGCTGTAATGAGTGGGAACATAGAATGGAGGCAGTATAAGGAACAGGAAGGCAATAGAGGCCATGTAAAAAGCAAGACCAGAGACTGGGGTAAAAGCAAGAACATTGAGGCAATAGTTTAAAGATTGAAACTACAGTATATGAAAATAAATCTAAATCTGAGGGAAGAATGTAAGTAAATAGTTGCTGAGTGTTTTTCCATTTTTTTTAAGCTACAGCATTTGTAAGTAAGGTACTGGGAAATTAGAGTTTTAAGTGATTAGCATAACAGTACGTGAAGTAATATTTATTGCAGCAGATTTTGAATTTATATATTAAAATGAAGAGATGAAAGCAGGTTACTAATTAGTTTGTTGAAGAGGCATCAGAGGCTTTTTTTTAACATAATATATGAGCATTGGCAAATATCTGTCGCTTGGGTTGTGGATGAGGTTGTTGACATGCTCGCCGAGCTGGCTTGTTTTTGTTCAGATGTTTCATCACCGTGCTAGGTGACATCATCAGTGGAACCTCCGATGAAGCGATGTTATTATACTCCACTTGGAATTTATACTGTGCGGTCCATTATGGTGAGTAGTCTCATTTCCGGTTTTGATCTGTATGGGTTTATATATGGGGTCCAATTCTATATGTTTGTTGATTGACGTATGGGTGGAGAACCATGCCTCTAGGAATTCCCGTGCATGTTTACAGTTGGCTTGGGCTGCCAAGGTTACTGTGTCCCAGTTAAACTGATGGCCTTCATTGTCTGAACGTACACATATTAAGGAGAGTTCATCATGCTGTTCTGCTGCTAGCTGATGTTTGTGTATTCTGATGGCTAGTTTCCTTCCTGTCTGTCCAAGAAAATGTTTGTGGCAGTCATTGCATGATATTTTGTAAACCACGTTCATTCTGTATATTTGTGGGAATGGGGTCTTTAATCCTTGCAAGTATTTGTCGTAGAGTGGCTGTGGGTTTGTGGGCCACCATGACTCCTAGTGGTCTCAGGAGTCTTGTTGTCTGTTCCAATGTATTCCTGATGTAGGGGAGTGTGGTAAGTGTGTTAGGTCATACAGTGTCCTCCTGTTGTTGTCTGTTATGTAGGCATCTGTAGATGAAGTTGCGGGGATATCCATTTAAGGCGAGGATCTTATATAAGTCTTCTTCCCGGTGTAATTCTAGAGTGTTGCAGTGTGTCCTGGCCCATTTAAATAGTGTCCTAATGCATATTTGCTTGTGGATGTTGGGGTGATGATTATGGGAGTTGTGGATTTAATCCGTATGGGTTGCTTTTCGGTATACTGAGGTTTGGAACTTACTGTTTGTCAGTCCTTCTACCTTTACATCCAGAAACAGAAGACTATTGTTGGTTTCTTCTTCCCTTGTGAATTTAATCCCTGTGAATACACTGTTGATGAAGTGGTGGGTCTCTTCTAATTTGTTGTGTTTAATGATGACACATGTGTTGTCTACGTACCAGATCCACAGTTTAAGTATGATGTAGGGGAGGGTACTGTGTTCTGGTCTTTGCATGACTGCTTCTGCAATGAGTGTTGAGATGAGTGACCTCATTGGTGTACCATTGATCTGTTTGCATATTTGACCATTAAAGACGAAGTGTGTGGTGAGGCAGAGTAATTTTTGTATGTTGTCCTTGCAGATGAACCCTAATGTCATCAGGCTCCACTGATGATGTCACCTAGCATCATGACGAAACGTCTGAACAAAAACAAGCCAGTTCAGCGAGCAAGTAAACAACCTCATAATGTTTGAGCATCTGAGACTTGTTGCTTGCAATTCTTGCACTGTGTGGAACTTCAGAATATATCACTGTCTTAGGGGCCAAGTATGTCAGATCTGTCTCCAGCTGCTTTAGCCTATCCACAATGAGCTTGAGGAGCAGCTGGAGTTAGTGCATAGCATCAGGAAAGATGATCATTTCCTGGATTGAATGTTCTGAGAAATGGTGACCCTCGAGTCAGTGAGAGTTTGGGATAGTAGATGCTTAACCAAATGAAAGAGGCAGGAAATGCAGCAGCCCTCAGGGTGTGTGCGCCATTTTCAATAAAGTTTCAGTGAGTGATTTCTCAGTTAACATTGTTGTTGCATTCCTGAAATGTACAATATTACATGAAACAACATTAAACAAGTCAGAATTTTCCTATTTTAACACACATAAAAATTTAAGTTATTACATGCGACCTTCTTCACAAAAAGACATGCAAACATTATAGTCTAAGTTAATGTATTTTAACATTGATAAATTCCTATGTTTGTAATGAAATAACTTCTAAAATAAGTTTAAGAATTTAAAAGAAATGTGCTAACTCTTTCTACTGAGCTCTAGTCACCAAATCTCCTGATTACTGCCTCTCTGGTTCTTTAATCGTCCAGTTCATTGTCTTTCCTACTGGCTGACTTCATATTGCTGACCCTTCCACTATAGATCTGCCTGAATGCCAACTCCACTCTCATGGAACCAATTTGCCACAATACCTCCCATTTCCTCCTTCTCCTATTTCTCTTGCCTGAATCCTCACAGTGAGCAAGGACTCAAGACTGCAGCAATAAGAGGCAGAGAGTGAACAGCTCTGAGCAAGAATAGCTTCTTTTGATAAAGAAGAAGATTCTTACAAAATATTGGTAGAAATTGAGGCAGTAGAAAACATGCATTGGGTAGAAATTGAGACAGAAGAGATACTGGAATGGTCATTATATTTATGGCAGATGAAATATTTACCATAATTTTAGGCCCCTTTCTGAATACTGTGTTCAGTTCTGACCTCCCTGCTATAGGACGGGTCTTGTGAAGCTTGAAAGGATTCAGAAAAGGTTTTCAAGGATGTTACCAGGGTTGGCGGGTTTGAGCTATAGAGTGAGGCTATTTTCCCTGGAGCATTGAGGCTGAATGTTGACCTTATAGAAGTTTATAAAATCATGTGGAGGATGGATAGGGAGAATAGCCAAGGTCTTTTCCCCAGGGTAGCAGAGTCCAAAACTGGAGGGAATAGGTTTAAGATGAGTGGGGAAAGATTTAAAAGAGACCTAAGGGGTAACTTTTTCACAGAGGGTGGTGCATGTGTGGGATGAGCTGCCAGAGGATGTGGTGGAGGCTGGTACAATTACAACATTTAAAAGGCATCTGGATAGGTATATGAATATGTAGGGTTTAGAGTGATGTGAGCCAAATGCTGGCAAGTGACTAGATTAATTCAGGATATCTGGTCAGCATGGATGAGTTGGTCCAAAGGGTCTGTTTCCATGCTGTACAGCTCTACAATTCTATGATGTATTCAAAGAGTGGTTGGAACTCAAAATGGTAGCATGATGGTATAGCAAGGACTTTATCTTTATGAAGAAAGGACCAGCAAAGATCAAAATGAGATAAAGAATCAACAAAGCTGACTTATTGAATTGATGTGGAACTTTGCTGCTCGAACACTTACTGGGCAGGATGGGAAAAATGTAAGAGGAGTGGCAGTGCTTTGAATGGAGTCTCCACATCTGTATTTCTTTTCCCATCCTTTCATTTGTGGGCTACCCACACTTTGCTGCTAGGAAAAGCCAGACAGCAGAGTACTGTAGCTCAGTAAGTTGCTAATAGCTAAAAAAGATATTTTTCGTCAGTCATGTGCTCTGTCTCTGGGATTGGTGAAAAATTGGAACTCAACTTTTCCGTGCCCATTTTGAATTGATTACATGGATAAATATACTTAAACCATATGAAATCTGTGAACTTTTTTTGGGGGAAGTAATGATGTCTTGGAGTTTTGATACATTTTCATCCAGTTCCAATGTATTTTTGCCAGCCATTTTTTCTTACTTTCTGACTTGTCATTTGCTTTAATTGATCAGTTATAAGCTTTTGATGTTAGTTTGGCAGGCACAGGGCTTTGCATATTGGAAGCTCACAACTTTTCATTCTGTCTGTCAAAGTACAAAATTCTGTGAAGAATATCCAGTATTAGCAGCTTTTGTCTGTAGCTAATGTTCTTTCCAATAACAAACTTGCTGCTTACTGTGAACACAGCAGGCCAAGCAGCATCTCAGGAGCACAAAAGCTTTTGTGCTCCTGAGATGCTGCTTGGCCTGCTGTGTTCATCCAGCCTCACATTTTATCTTGGAATTCTCCAGCATCTGCAGTTCCCATTATCTCTGCTTACTGTGAACATTTAGTTTTGCTGTTTGCTGTTCCACAGCAATAAATATGGAAGTTTTATTTTAGAAAGGACAGTGGTTTGTTATTTCTAAATAGATACACGGTAAATGTGTTTATTTAATCAATTGATTCTAGGAAATAAATTCCATTCTACACTGAAAATCTGGTGGCTTTGTGCTAATAATTGAAAATTTACAGCCCTTAGGACTTTTTGTCAGTCTCTGCTAAAGGGAAAATGTGAAAAAGTAATACTCAAATTTGAAAATTATTAAGAGACTAAAAACAAGATTCTGACATTTTTAGTTATGGGTATAATGTTCTGCAAATCTGTCATACATCTAGAGATTTTCTAATCTACTGAAGTGGAAATTGGTTATGCCCTGTTATCTGGTCCCTAAAAAGTGGTGCACTCGTGCCAGCTGCTTCATTAGAAGGTCGATAATTTGTGCATTTAATTCAGAATAATGTATGACCACTTGTCTCATTGTCTTCTGTAATTTATTTTAATATAAACATGACTGTTGGTGGAAACCACTTTGTAGGCTATTATGGCTAGTGAAAAATCAGAAGCAAAGCAATCCTGCCACCTGTACTACTCCATAAGAAACAAATTTTGAACAGCTTTTGATGTATTTAGATACTCATACGTGGAAGTCTGCTGTCATGCGTTGTCATGCTCATCTGTTTTGTCCCACCCTAATTTATCTACTGCAATTTATCTGCAACTGCTGTCTGATGCTTATCATCCAGTTCTTCACAAGAATTTTTCAAAGGATGTTTAAACAATGGTTTGACCCCCTCAGAAGGACATTCATGGATTATTTTTCAAATGGTTGCTTGGTTTTTTTAAAAACAATTTGCAAATTTAGTAGTAACATTTAAAGGATTTAGTGCAATGCTATATTTATAAGTGTTGTATCTGTTCTACACCGCAACATTGAAAACAATGCATGCAGGCCAATTTTCATCCTTCTTTACACTAATGTATTGAAATTCAATATTAGAAATGAGGCTTCAATGATGTTCAGAATTTGTTTTTTTAATATACAGGAATATTGTACACAACTCCCACAGATATTTTAACAGCTTGTCCTGCATTTCTGAAGAATTCTTTCAATACTTCAAGCTTACCAGTGAAGAGTCCGCTTCTCATTGATTGCTGCATAAATCTTTTTCACAAGTATGTAAGCTACTTACCAGTTTAATGATGCTGAATTCTTAAACTTTCGAAAACAGTTCCATATGAATTAATGGATTGTGTTAAGGCAAAGCCAGTTGTACAGTTAAAAAGAAAGGTTAGATCACATTTGAGGTAAAGTTAGAGAATATTTTTAAAGTCAATTAAAAGATATCTAACTGTAAACAGTATGAACATTTTATTTTGGAAAGACCTATTGTGAATAGATCTAATAAGAGCATCATTGCTGTCTCTTTCATTGTGACATTCCAAGATGCTTTGAGCAAGTTTGCGGAGTCTGTGACCTTTCAATTGAGCTTGACATTACTCAGTGGGAACGATACCCTATGATTCTAAGGTTTTAGAGTAGATTTGTAGCTCAAGTTGTGGATGTTGTAATTGATTGGCTCGCTGAGCTTGTTCGTTGTTCTGCAGACGTTTCATTACCTTGCCGGGTAACATCATCGGTGCAGCCTTCGATGAGGCACTGTTTTCCCTCCTGTTACTTAAACTTTGGCATCCGTTGAGCTGAATTACCTCCCTTCCGGTTTTCCTTTGCAATGGAGCGTATGTGGAATCTAGCTCTATGTTATTGATGGCTTTCTTCGTAGAGAACCAGGCTTCTAGGAATTCCTGTCCTTATCTCTGCTTCTGTCCCAGGATCCTAGTGTTGCCCCAGTCGAATTGGTGGTTTTCCTTATCCATGTGGATGGAGATGAGTGCATATTGGTCATGTCTTTTTGTAGCCAGTTGATATTCATGTACCGTTGTGGTTAATTTCCTCCTTGTTTGTACAATGTAATGTTTGTTGCAGTCTCTGCAGGGAATCTTGTTTATGACATTGGTCCTGTCCATAGTGGGTAACGGGTCTTTGGTTTGGGTTAGCAGTTGGTGTAGGATGGATGTAGGTTTGTGTGCTACTCTGAAGCCCAGTAGTTGTAGCAGTCAGTTCAGATGTGTTCTTGATGTAAGGTAGCATAATGCGTGTGTTGGGCCGTGTCATATCTTCCTGGTGTCGTCCATGTAATAGGCATCTTCTGACCCAGTTTTTTTGGATATCCATTGTCTTTGAATCCTTGGAAGAGGTATTCCTTTTCTTTTTGATATAGTTCTGTGCTGCAGCAGTGTATTGTTGCAACTTTAAATAAAGTTCTCACGCAACTTTTTTTGAGTGTGTTAAGGTGGATGCCTATTACATGAATGACACCAGGAAACAGCAACCACCCTAACACACACAAAGGTACGTGAGAACATTATTTAAATGGGCAACAATCTGAATTGGAAATGGTCTACCTTGTATCCTGAAACTATGATCTCTCGTTCTAAACAACTCCTGAGGGACTTTGTCCCTGCATCTAATCTGTCTAGCCTTTTCACGACTTCATATATTTCAATGAGATCCCTTCTCATTCTTCTAATTTCTTAGGTAAGGAAACCAAAATGCGATACTCCAGGTATGATCTGACCTCGGCCCTTTACAGCAGCACAAGACACACTTGCTCATGTACTCAAATCCATTTTCAGTGAAGGACAACTTACCGTTTGCCTGCTTACCACACCTACACATCAATATTTCCTCATCAATCACTGTTTAAATAATACTGTATCAAACTGTTCTTCTCATTGAATTGGATAACTTCGCACTAGTCCATATTTTACTTAACCGGCCATGTATTTGTCCACCTTGAAGCCTCTTTACTTCCTCCTCACCAGCCACAGATCCTTCTAGTTTTAAGTCATCAGCAAACTTGAAAATATTACATTTAATTCACTTATCCGAATTAATGAGACATCGTGAGAGAAAAAGAGAATTGGTGAGACCTAAACATTGATCCCTCTGCCACTAGTCACTGCCTACCACTCTGAAAATGATCATTTATCCCTAGTCTCTTTCCTGCATGCTAACCAGTTCTCAATCCATGCCAGGATATGATGTCCATTCCCATGTGCTTTAATCTTGCACACAGACCTCTATGTGCAACTATTATAAACTTTCTGAAAATACAATGCATCACCTCCAATGGTTCCCCATTAACTTCCTACTTATTACAACTTCGTCCATTAGGTTTGCCAAATATCATTTTCTTTTCGTAAACCCTGCTGACTCTTTTTTAAAATCCTGTTGAAATTTTTCAAATGTCCTGGCTTTGGATCCTTTAGAATAGACACTATATCCAATAATATATCTAATCTGCCTGTAATTCCTGGTTTTCTCCTCTACTTTTAAAATAGTGGTGTTATATTTTCCACTCTCCAATCTATTGGGACTGTTCTCATTTCATAGAATCTTAGGATCTCTACAGTGTGGAAACAGGCCTTTGGGCCCAACGAGTCCACACCGACTCTGAGAGCATCCCACCTGGACCCATTCCCCTAAAACCCACCTAATCTACACATCTCTGAACACTATGGATAATTTAACACAGCCAGTCCACCTAGCCTGCACATCTTTGGACTGTAGGAGGAAACTGGAGCATCCGGAAGAAACCCAAGCAGACACTGGGAGAATGTGCCAACTTCACACAGACAGTTGCCCGAGGGTGGAATCGTACCCGGATCCCTGGCGCTGCGCGGCAGCAATGCTAACCACTGAGTCACCGAATTGCCCCAATTTTTTTTTTAATTTTCCATTGTCCATTCAGTGCTTTTGTAGTCATTTTGACGGCTCAGATTATCATCATGGGGTGCTTTCATTATTCCTCAATGTGCTATGAGAAATAGATTTTGAAAATGGAGTAAGGTGAAGGATGAGGTCTCCAAATCTACCTAATAAATTGGCAAATGATATATTGACAAGTGCATTAACATTATGGTGAAAATAATAGTAATGAAAGTCTATTTTAGTCCATTTCCTCTTGGCCTTCTCTTCTATTTTAGCAATGATAGTGCCTTATCTAGTTGCTACTTCAAAGCCAGTATCAGATGAGGCATTTGGCTGTAGTATTATTGCAAAAAGTTGTTGGTACAGTTTGAAATTTAGGAACCATTTATCATTATCTGAATCTCGTGTGTTGGGCTAGCTACATGACTTTGGGTATGCTTGCCAAGGTCTAAGCAGAAGAGCTGACAGGTGTGCTTACCTGAGAATCGGAAGCTTCAAAGGATTACACAAGTAGGTTGCCAACACTCGAACATTGCCTTGGAGTTTTCAAGAATTAAAAGTTAGTCTCTAGGACATTGGGAAACCTCCAAGGAAGAAATCATGTTTTGTTTAATTTTGGATGCTTTTCTTTGTGCAGTCATAAACAAAAATGGAAGTAGGATTAAAGGCTATTATTAGCCAATTAATCAAGAATTATCCAATTAAGACCCAAAGGTCTGTTTACTGTTCCAATTGGCATTGGACATCATTGTGCATCCCAGGTTGTAGTTTAGAACCATGGGTCACTGTAGTAGTTGTAGCGAGGTCAGCCAGGTGGAATGAATTCCCTATTTGGGCAAGGTGAACAGGATCAATTAGGGAGCACTGGCTGATGGATCTAAACAGAATTGCCAGTGGTTCTGTTTACTCAGGGCTGGTTCTGAGGAACGCAAACCAGTGTCAAGTAATGTGCACTTTTAAATAAAAGGTGATTTGATGATGGGATATCGGCCTCTGTGGAAACATTTTAGTGGTGATGAGCTTGGGATTAATGCTGTAATCATGCAAAAGCACCTACTAGCTGAAGCCCAAGTGGACCCTAAACAGACACTACAACTGGCATTATCATTAGAAAATGTGGCAAGTGGAGCATAACAGTTACAGTGTATGCTGATGGAAGCGGACAGCCTTGCCAGGCTGACCAAGCTTGGGGACACACCACTTGAATAAAGGCAATGCATAGCTCCACTTAGGACATATCCTGAAAATGGTACTCTCGGCCAGCCACAGCAAAACCCCAAAAACAAAGCCAAGCCTTGGCCAAGCGGTTAACATTTTTTTCAGGATCCAGTTGGGAAGGTATTAAGTTGCTGCTAGAATACGGGATCAAGATAGCAAAAGCATCTTGAATTGATTCAAATAAAACTCATAGGCTTCTACCTCGGAGTGTGCACACCTGGAAACCTAACCCTCACCACGGTTGGAACAGTTAAATTGCTTAGCAACATCCAAATCAGCCAATCAAAATAAACATTTGGTTAAATGGTCACCTGGTTTTAATGGAGGTTGATACCAGCATGGCTATATCAGTGATTGCATAAACAGTCTTTAACAAAATTTGCTCTGGACTCCAACCCTTACATTTGTGTGAGACCTTCACTGGGCAGAGAATCTATACTGGGAAATCTTTACACATTAAGAGTATAACTTCGGTTATATCTTGTGTGTGAAGCAACTGTTCAGTTAGCACTGATTATAGTGAGAGGTTTGGGCCCAAGCCTGATGGGGTGAAAGTGATTGAGAAAGATTCACTGAAATTGGCTCAATGTTTTTCAATTAGAAAATGACTGACTGAGTGAAGTCCTCATAAATGTCTGGAAGTTTTTCAGGAAAGCCTATGAATTATCAAAGGAGGCAACACCACCTTGCATGTTGACTAGAAATCAATTCCGCAATTCTGCAAGGCCCACCCAGTGCCATTTGCCTTGTATACAAAAGTAGAGGCAGAAATCAGGAGTCTGGAATGCAAAGGAGTCATCAAAGTAATCCAGTTTGCAGAATGCACAGCACTAGTCATACTGCTTGTGAAGCCCGACGGGTCAGTTCACCTTTGTGGGGATTTTAAACAAACGGTAAACCACTCTCTCAGCTGGCAGAGGGGCTGTATTTCATGAGGCCAGGCATGAATTATATGTACCTGCAATTGCAGTTATATGAGGATACCCAGAAGTTTGCTACAATTAATGCTCACAAGGGTTTCTACCATTTAGGATATCATCGACCTGTGCCATTTTTCAGTGGACAATGGAGAACATTTTATAGGATCTACCTCAGGTTGCCATTTATGCTCCAGCAAGGAGCATTTAAAGAACTTGGAATAGTCCTTAGATGTTTCTCCAAGGTGGACACAAGCCTTAAAAGGGAAAAATGTGTGTTCCAAGCTCTCCAAGTGACCTGTTTGGGCTACAAAGTTGACAAGACTAGGTTACTCCTGTTAGAAGATAAAGTGAGGGCGATTTAAAGGTGTTGCTATTCCTGTATCTGTGCTGCAGTTTAGTTCTGACCTTGGACTGGTGAATTATAATGGAAAATTCATTTGTAAACTGGCCTCCATCTTGACACCCTTATATCTGCTTTTGAAAAAGGGGTCAGCCTTGAAAATGGGCGCGTAGATGTGACCTTTATGAAACTAAAGAAGCCGTTGTCATCCAAGGTATTGGCACACTATGATCCTAAGCAAAATTCGGTGCTGACATGCAATGCATAAGGTATACAGTTGGCTCACAGATGGCCCAGTGGAGAGGAAAACCCAATAGGTATGTTCCTAGACTTTGGCTTATGCATGACGCAAATATGCATTATGGGTTTGGCAGTCGTCTTTGGTGTCTGAAAGTTCTGCCAATACCTTTACAGATGTAAATTCGGGATAACAACAGACTGTAAACCTCTCAAAGAGGACAAGGCCATGTTGCCCATGGCTTAGGGTTGAATTCACTGGTGGGCTGTCATTCTGAGTGTGTACAGTTACATGTTGGAGCACTGTGCAAGAGGCCAAGTAGCAAATGAAAATGCCTATAGCACCTCCTGCTGGCAGACACACCATTGCTGGTGCCGCCTCTGGAAATGTCTATTCTGGTTTTAAACTTTCTGGACACCCGTCTGGGTTGGAGAAGAATGAAATGGCATCAGGAATACCAATGTCAGATTCCAGACTCCTCTAAGTGAGAGAGACCGTTTACTTCAGGCGATGAAGTTTGGTGCTGAAACCGAATGTCCAATGTCCATTCATTGGTAAGAGTATTGGTCAATGTGAGGTCAGTTCTGTGATGTACAATGCTCAGATAGATGTGAGGCAGTCCTGAACAAGCACTTAGACCACAAAACCCATAAACAGGGCAGGAGCAAAACATACCCAGCGTCTCAGAACAGCCAGAAAGGCTGTCAGAAACTGTGCGTTCTTCCCCTCAGTCTAGTGAGGGCACCTTAGAGTCTGAGATGGACACAGCGGATGTCACAGTCTCAATGCAATCACCTCCTGAAGAAAAGGATGAATTTCTTTCAAGACACTCTGGTGCAGGAGGCGGCCTACAGGCCATTATACACCACACATCTGAGACCGAGTCAGAGGAACCGTACCAGGTGCAAAAATGCCCCAGGGAGAGGCTACAAGAAAAAGAGCAGGCCTATGTCCCCAGATTTAGATGGGGAGGGATGTAGTGATTGTGACAAGGTCAGCCAAGTAGACATCACCGAATATGAGTTCCCTTATTGGGGCTGGTAACCTGTTCCAATCAAGATGCCTAGGCACGACAGACATAAACAGGATTGTCAGAAGTTCTGTTCATTCAGAGCTGGCTGGGGAGCTGGATGTCAAGTACTATTGACTTATAAATATAGGGTGACTTGGCAATGGCACACTGGCTTCTCAAGTTATTTCAGTCACAGTGTGAATATTTGTCTGAAAGCCAAATAAATTGGGGTACAGTGCACACTTTAAAGCTTTTAACAATTGCTATGACTGGGAACAGTGTGGCTCAACCTGCAGTATGCTGGGGTAATGGGAACTGCAGATGCTGGAGAATCCAAGATAATAAAATGTGAGGCTGGATGAACACAGCAGGCCAAGCAGCATCTCAGGAGCACAAAAGCTGAAGTTTCGGGCCTAGACCCTTCATCAGAGAGGGGGATGGGGAGAGGGTTCTGGAATAAATAGAGAGAGAGGGGTCCGCCTCCCCCTCTCTCCCTATTTATTCCAGAACACTCTCCCCATCCCCCTCTCTGATGAAGGGCCTAGGCCCGAAACATCAGCTTTTGTGCTCCTGAGATGCTGCTTGGCCAGCTGTGTTCATCCAGCTTCACACTTTATTATCTTTACAGTATGCTGCCTCAGTTGGTCATAACAGTTAATAAAGGTAATTTAGCAGATGTATTTATGAACTTGCAAATCTGGTATCGCATTAAAGAAACACATTAGTGAGGTTAGAACATAGAACATAGAACATAGAACAGTACAGCACAGACAGGCCCTTCAGCCCACAATGTTGTGCCGACCATTGATCCTCATGGATGCACCCTCAAATTTCTGTGACCATATGCATGTCCAGCAGTCTCTTAAATGACCCCAATGACCTTGCTTCCACAACTGCTGCTGGCAACGCATTCCATGCTCTCACAACTCTCTGCGTAAAGAACCTGCCTCTGACATCCCCTCTATACTTTCCACCAACCAGCTTAAAACTATGACCCCTCGTGCTAGCCATTTCTGCCCTGGGAAATAGTCTCTGGCTATCGACTCTATCTATGCCTCTCATTATCTTGTATACCTCAATTAGGTCCCCTCTCCTCCTCCTTTTCTCCAATGAAAAGAGACCGAGCTCAGTCAACCTCTCTTCATAAGATAAGCCCTCCAGTCCAGGCAGCATCCTGGTAAACCTCCTCTGAACCCTCTCCAAAGCATCCACATCTTTCCTATAATAGGGCGCCCAGAACTGGACGCAGTATTCCAAGTGCGGTCTAACCAAAGTTTTATAGAGCTGCAACAAGATCTCACGACTCTTAAACTCAATCCCCCTGTTAATGAAAGCCAAAACACCATATGCTTTCTTAACAACCCTGTCCACTTGGGTGGCCATTTTAAGGGATCTATGTATCTGCACACCAAGATCCCTCTGTTCCTCCACGCTGCCAAGAATCCTATCCTTAATCCTGTACTCAGTTTTCAAATTCGACCTTCCAAAATGCATCACCTCGCATTTATCCAGGTTGAACTCCATCTGCCACCTCTCAGCCCATCTCTGCATCCTGTCAATGTCCCGCTGCAGCCTACAACAGCCCTCTATACTGTCAACGACACCTCCGACCTTTGTGTCGTCTGCAAACTTGCTGACCCATCCTTCAATTCCCTCGTCCAAGTCATTAATAAAAATTACAAACAGTAGAGGCCCAAGGACAGAGCCCTGTGGAACCCCACTCACCACTGACTTCCAGGCAGAATATTTTCCTTCTACTACCACTCGCTGTCTTCTGTTGGCCAGCCAATTCTGTATCCAAGCAGCTAAGTTCCCCTGTATCCCATTCCTCCTGACCTTCTGAATGAGCCTTCCATGGGGAACCTTATCAAATGCCTTACTGAAGTCCATATACACCACATCCACAGCTTGACCCTCATCAACCTTACTAGTCACATCCTCAAAAAACTCGATAAGGTTTGTAAGGCATGACCTACCCCTCACAAAGCCGTGTTGACTGTATTTGATCAAGCCATGCTCTTCCAGATGGTCATAAATCTTATCCCTCAGAATCCTTTCTAACACCTTGCAGACGACAGACGTGAGACTTACCGGTCTATAATTGCCGGGGATTTCCCTATTTCCTTTCTTGAAGAGAGGAATTACATTTGCCTCTCTCCAGTCCTCAGGTACGACTCCAGTGGAGAGCGAGGATGCAAAGATCTTCGCAAGTGGCGAAGCAATTGCATTTCTCGCTTCCCAAAGCAGCCGAGGACAAATCTGATCCGGGCCTGGCGACTTGTCAATCTTAATGTTTGACAAAATTTTCAGTACATCAGCTTCCTCTATCTCTATCCATTCCAGCATGCACACCTGCTCTTCAAAGGTTTCATTCACTACACAGGTCGTTTCTTTCGTAAAGACAGAAGCAAAAAACTCATTTAGGGCTTCCCCTACCTCCTCAGGCTCCACACACAAGTTCCCTATGCTATCCCTGATCGGCCCTACTCTTTCTTTGACCATTCTCTTATTCCTCACGTAAGTGTAAAATGCCTTTGTGTTTTCCCGGATTCCTTCTGCCAAGCCTTTCTCGTGCCCCCTCCTGGCTCTCCTCAGACCATTTTTGAGCTCCTTCCTTGCCTGCATGTAATCCTCTCTAGCTGAACTTGACCCTAGCTTCCTCCACCTTATGTAAGCTACCTTCTTCCTTTTCACTAGAAGCTCCACCGCTCTCGTCATCCAAGGTTCCTTTATCTTACCCCGTCTTGCCTGTCTCAGAGGGACATATTTACTCATCACTCCCAACAACTGTTCCTTAAACCATCTCCACATGTCTATAGTTCCCTTACCATGGAACAACTGCTCCCAGTCCATGCTTCCTAACTCGTGTCTAATCGCATCATAGTTTCCTCTTCCCCAATTAAATATCCTCCCATTTTGCCTAATCCTCTCCTTCTCCATAGCTATGTAGAATGAGAGAGTGTTATGGTCACTATCACCAAAATGCTCTCCCACCACAAGATCTGACACCTGCCCCGGCTCGTTTCCGAGCACCAAGTCTAGAATGGCCTCTCCCCTCGTCGGCCTGTCAACGTACTGCGTTAGGAAACCCTCCTGAACACACCTTACAAAAACAGCTCCATTCAAATCTTCTGCTCGAAGGAGGTTCCAATCAATATTAGGAAAGTTAAAGTCACCCATTACAACAACCCTACTGCGTCCACACTTTTCCAAAATCTGTCGACCTATGCTTTCTACAATCTCCCTGCTGCTATTGGGGGGCCTGTAGTAAACCCCTAACGAGGTGACTACTCCCTTGCTGTTCCTAATTTCCACCCATACTGACTCAGTAGGCAGATCTTCCTCGACAATGGAAGCTTCTGTAGCTGTGATACCCTCTCTGATTAGTAGTGCTACACCCCCTCCTCTTTTTCCCCCCTCCCTATTCTTTTTAAATGTTCTAAACCCTGGAATATCCAGCAACCATTCCAGCCCATGAGAAACCCATGTCTCTGTTATGGCCACAACATCATAGGTTGTATTTCTTGTGCTCTCAACCGCCGTACCTAAAAGGGAAGAAGGAGCAGGAGCTTGGCGGTGCTAGCGCCGTTCCTCCCTCTGTTTAGCGCATTTTGTTTTTGGATATTGTTGAGGCGGTTTTGTTGTTAACGCCATTTTTGTTTTGAAGGGATCTTTGAAAGCAAAATGTGTTTGGAGAAAAAAATAGTGTTGTGACCGTTTGTGATCATTATAAAATGAGTATTGGAGTGGAAAATGTCGGGTGCCTTCTTTTAATTTTATGTGTTGCCCCTGAAACTGAATTGCGTTTTTATTACATGGGCTGATTCGCTCAATGGTCTCTTGTGAGTAAAAGTGAAAGTTTAAAGAGATAGCATCCGTTTATTTTTCTCTGGTTCCTTGTCTCCTTCTCTTCCAAATGTAAACTGTCTTGTCTCATTAATAGTATATTATATAAGAACCGGGGAGGCTTTATTAAAAATCCCACTTGATTGTGTTTTTTTTAGTATAAGCCGCAGTATATCGATTAACTACTATCTGGATCAGAAGGAACAGCATTTTCAAGCTGTAATTGATTGAAGTAGTGGACATGTGCCCTACAAAGAGAAAACAGTTAAGTTTCTAAGCTTGAACAGTTGGTGTGGATGACCTTTCCTGTCCAAGTGTACTGATATAGGGAATAATAGAAATTTATACTGATTTTTAAACTGTCCACTGTCTTCAGTATACTCTGGGGAAAGTGATATTTGTTTTTGTGCTTGCTAAATGGGAGATGCTGCATACTGTTGAGTAAAGTGAGCTGATTCCTCTGCAATGAAGTTGCATTGAAATATCTTATTTTGAAAATTTGGCTGCGTCTTCTCTTACTTTCTGCTCTGGTTTTACTGATTCAGTATTTGTGCTTGGCTGCTGATTTTGGGCAATGATACTTAATAAACTTTCCAACTAAATTGTCTTTAAAATGTTGATTGATAGGATATATATCCTATCAGTCTCATCATTTCATTTTGTCTTTTGTATGCTGCTGTTTGTTTGAATTCACAAAGCATCCTAAAAAAGCATCTATATTCTTGTCCTGAAAGCATTGATTTGTTGCTGAAGTCTGGTGGTTCAGTAAGTGTTTTCTTTCCAGTACTTTACCTATGTCTAGTTGTTACCTTGTGCGTCACAGGTGAGCTTAAATTAATAGTACAGCACCTATTTGGTATTGTAAAAATTATTCCAACCCACCTCCAGTGTTATTGGATACTATGTCACAGTCGATTAAAGAAGTAGTTTTAAAGGAGTGGCAATGTAGGCCAAAAAAAAATTGGAATAGACTACAGTGACTCAATGATTAGTTGTTGGGTAGGCTGTTGGGCTGCCTACGAAGGGTGGTAGATGTTTGAACTCTTGCACAAACAGCAATGAATGTAGGTTCAGTTGTTAATTTTAAAACAGATCACTTTTTTTAAGGGATATAGTAGGTATATTGAGTTAGGCTACAAATCAACCATGATCTCATTGAATGGTGGAAATGTCTTGAAAGTATAACCTATTCCTGTTCTTGTGTTCCTTGGAGGCATGAGTTAGCTCAAGAGTGATTGTAATTTTGATGTCATCTCAGTGCAACCCTCAGTTTGGTGTTGTTTTCTAATTGTGTTTCAATATTACCACAAGTTAGAAAAATTGATTTATTTATTGTCACATGTACCAAAATACAGGGAAAAGCTTTGTTTACGAGCAGCACAGGCAGATCATAAGCACAAGATGTACAGATTAAAAAAACATAGCATACAGTTTACGTTGCACAGGGCATGGGCTAGGTAAGATCAACATTACTTGAGGATAGAGAGCCCATTCATCAGTCTGATAACGGCTGGGAAGAAGCTCTTCCTCAACCTGCTCATACGTGTGTTCAGGCTTCTGTATGTTCTACCTGATAGGAGAGGTTGTTGGAGATTGTTACTGAGGTGTAGTGGGTCTTTGGCAGCCTTTCCATGGTAGCAAATCATGTAAATGGTTGGAAGATTGGCTTCTGTGATGGTCTGGACTGTGCATTCCACCTCTTGTAATTTTTATGCTCCTGGGCAGAGCAGTTGCCACACATCTGGCTGTTATGCACCTGGATAGTATGCTTTCAGTGGTTCATCTATAGAAGTTGCTGAGGGACCTTTACGGACATGCCAAATTCCTTGAGCCATCTGAGGAAAAAGAGGTATTGTTGTGCCTTCTTGACTGTCGCATGTCTGTAGGAAGTCCAGGACAGGTTGTCAGTGATCGTCACTCTAAGGAACTTGACGCGCTTCACCCTGTCAACCTCAGTTCCATTGATGTAGTTGGGGCAGTGTTCTCCTCTTTTCTTTCTGAAGTTAACAATCAGTTCTTTGAGTTTGCCAATGTTGAGAAAGAGATCTTTTTCATTTCACCATGTCACCAAGCTGTCTGTCTCCCTTCTGCAGTTTGATCCATTTGATTAATCGTCCCACTATGGTAGTGTCATCAGCAAACTTGTAGGCGGTGTTCATTTGGTATTTGGCAACACAGTCGTAGGTATAAAGAGAGTATAGTAGGGGGCTGAGGACACATCCTTGGGTGGCTTGAGTGTTGTGTGATATTGTGGAGGAGGTTCAGCTACTTATCTTGGATATTGCAAGAATTGGCAGATGCTGGAGTCAGTCAATATGCTGTGGAGCTGGAGGAACACAGCCAGTCAGGCAACATCAGAAGAGCAGGAAAGTCGACATTTCAGGTCGGGACCCTTTTGAGGATTGTAGAGGGGAAGGGGAAATGGGAAATAAATAGATGAAGATGAAGGAAATAAATAAGATGGACATGTTGTTTCAGGTTTAGGAGGTAGGGATGAGAGGGAGGGTTGGAAATGGGATGAGGGGAGGGTGGGGACATTTTAAAACTGGTGAATTCTATGTTGAGGCCATCGTAAAGGAATTAGTCAAGGATTTACATATAACCAGAGAAACAAGCAAGTGCAGTGGAGTTAGAGAAAATTGGATTGCAAATAAGACAACTGGAATTAGAAAGTGAACTTGAAAGGCAGGAGTTAGATGGCAAAGAGAAAGAGAACTGAAACTTTTAAAATTATGGTTACAAGAAGAGGAAAGGCGAAAAGACAGAGAGTTTGAATAATGGTTAAAAACTGAAGAGAAAGAAAAGGAAAGAATGTTAGTTGGAAAAGATGAAGCAGTTTGAACTTTGGAAGTTGCAAATTAGAGATGATAGCCAACTTAAAACGAACAAGGTTTGGAGCAGTTGTGACTTTTCATTGGAGAAGAGAAAGTTGAGAGGAGATTTAAAAGAGGCATTCAAAATAACAAGGGCAGTGCAGATGGCGAGAAACTGTTGCCATTTAAGCTAGTTGGCAAAGAAACAATTTGTACAGGAAGAATCTGTTCTGTACCACCTGGACGTGGTGGATACAAGCAAGCATGAGATACGTATGTATAATAAGAAAGAAGGTAGTGAAAAAGTGGGAAATTATAGACTGGTATTGGGGAAAATGCTAGAGTGATAAAAGATTTAATATCAGAGCATTTGGAAACAGTGACAGAGTTAGACAGTGTCAGCATGAATTTACAAAAGGGAAAACATGCTTTACAAATCTACTGGAGTTTTTTGAGGACATAACGAGTAAACTTGATACAGGAGAGCCAGTACGTGTGGTTTGTTTGAACTTTCAGAAGGTTTTCAATATTCAGTATTTAGAGAGGTAATCATCCAATATTAATGCACATGGGATTGGGATGGCGTACTGATGTGGATAGCGAATTGGAAATTGAGTAGGAATAAATGGGTTACTTTTCTAGTAGCAGCCAGTGACCTGTGGGGTAGTGCAGGGATCTGTTTGAACCGTAGCTGTTGGCAATGCACATTCATGATTTACATGAGGGAACTGAATATAATTTCTCAATGACACAAAACTGGGTGGGAAGTTGAACTGTGAGGAGGATGCAGAGATACTTCATTTGTAACTTAGGCAAATTGAGAGAGTGGGCAAATGTGTGCAGATGCAATATTAAGTGAGTAAATGTTGAGGTTATCCAGCTTGGTAGTAAAAAGGTTGATCATTAGTTGAATGGCGATAAATTGAGAATGAGTGAGTGTGGAACAAGACCTAGGTGTCCTTGTGCACCAGTCACTGAAGGTAGGCATGCAGGTGCAGTAGGTGGCAAAGAAGGCAAATGGCACACTGGCCTTCGTAATAAGAGGATTTGAGTATGGGAGCAAGGACATCTTGCTTCACTTGCACACAGTCTTTGTGAGACCACCACTGGAGTATTGTGTGTAGTTTTGGCTTCCTTGTCTGAGGAAGTGAGGATGGAGACAAGTTATGTATCTGGTCCCAAGGAGATGTGGTGAGTACCACATCAGAGTTGGGGTGGGTGAAATATGTTTAGTGGGTATAGTTGAGGATGTGTGAGGCAAGTTTGTGAATCAGTTAAATCATTACATGGAAGCTAGACTAAACGTTTAATAGTCTTACTTTTCCTGACTATTTGCTAAACTCCAGAGGAACTCATTGAGTTCTTTGATTTAAATACAGACATTTGGACGACTCCAAACGATTATTTGGCTATTGGAAAACCTGGACTTTTGCGTTTGGTTTTGCAGGGGGTCGGTGTTGGGTCCACTGCTGTTCGTCATTTTTATAAACGACCTGGATGAGGGCATAGAAGGATGGGTTAGTAAATTTGCAGATGACACTAAGGTCGGTGGAGTTGTGGACAGTGACGAAGGATGCTGTAGGTTGCAGAGAGACGTAGATAAGCTGCAGAGCTGGGCTGAGAGGTGACAAATGGAGTTTAATGTGGACAAGTGTGAGGTGATGCACTTTGGTAGGAGTAACCGGAATGCAAAGTACTGGGCTAATGGTAAGATTCTTGGTAGTGTAGATGAGTAGAGAGATCTCGGTGTCCATGTACACAGATCCTTGAAAGTTGCCACCCAGGTTGACAGGGCTGTTAAGAAGGCATACAGTGTTTTAGCTTTTATTAATAGAGGGATCGAGTTCCAGAACCAAGAGGTTATGCTGCAGCTGTACAAAACTCTGGTGCGGCCGCACTTGGAGTATTGTGTACAGTTCTGGTCACCGCATTTTAAGAAGGATGTGGAAGCTTTGGAAAGGGTGCAGAGGAGATTTACTAGGATGTTGCCTGGTATGGAGGGAAGGTCTTATGAGGAAAGGCTGAGGGACTTGAGGCTATTTTCATTAGAGAGAAGAAGGTTTGAGAGGTGACTTAATTGAGACATAGAAGATAATCAGAGGGTTAGATAGGGGGATAGGGAGATCCTTTTTCCTAGGATGGTGACAGTGAGCACGAGGGGGCGTAGCTTTAAATTGAGGGGTGAAAGATATAGGACAGATGTCAGAGGTAGTTTCTTTACTCAGAGTAGTAAGGGTATGGAACGCTTTGCCTGCAACAGTAGTAGATTCGCCAACTTTAAGTTGTCATTGGACAAGCAAATGAATGTACATGGAATAGTGTAGATTAGATGGGCTTCAGATTGGTATGGCAGGTCAGCACAACATCGAGAGCTGAAGGGCCTGTACTGTGCTGTAACGTTCTATGTTCTATGTTCTATTATATAATAGGAACAGTGGTACTGTGGCTATGTAACTAATTCAGAGCATTGATGAACAAATGTTTATTTGACTGGAAGCAGTATGCAGTGGATTTCCTTGGTGGTCAATATGAGTCATTGCTTTCTTTATTATATATGATTAACTGGTCTTATGAGAATGTAAGGAGCATAATTTTGATTTCACTTGTGAAACAACAGTCCACAACATAGCAGGGCATGATAGACTTCAGAAGGATGCAAACACACATACCAGATGCTAGTAACTAAGACTGAAATAATGTACTTGAAGGGTACTACAGGGAGAGGCATGATAATCTAAACTGTATGACAGGTACAGTGTCCAAAATCCAGCACTCTCAACTGGGACAATGCTGGCTTTCAGATTTCATAATATTTTGGATTACCAAACAATGTCTTCATACATATTTCACAGGAACAGAGAAAATTTCTAATCCTCTCCCCTGACAGCAACTCTAATGTTTCCGTCAGAACAGATAGCTTTGTTCATAAACCACGGTTATAAAACCTCCGCCTTTTTTTCTTGCTTAAACCTGAACAGATAAGGAGATTTTATTTTCCTCTAGCAAGTTACTTTTTTTTTCTATTATTGTAGACCAATCTTGTGAACTCTGAGTTAGCAGGAATCAAGTGTCAATCCGACATGTCCGTCCTGGGCCTCCTGCAGTGCCACAACAATGCTACCCGAAGATTGCACGAACAGCAATTCATATTCTGCTTGGGAACCCTGCAGCCCAGCGGTATCAATGTGGATTTCACAAGCTTCAAAATCTCCCCTTCCCCCACTGCATCCCAAAACCAGCCCAGCTCATCACCGCCTCCCTTACCTGTCCTTCCTCCCACATATCCCCTCCTCCCACCTCAAGCCCCACCCCCATCTCCTACCGACCAACCTCATCCCGCCTCCTTGACCTGTCTGCCCTCCTTGAACTGACGTATCTCCTCCCTACCTCCCCACCTAAACTCACCTTTACTGGCTCCATCCCCACCTCTTTGTCTGTCTCCTCTCCACTTACCTTCTCCTCTATCCATCTTCTATCCACCTCCCCCTCTCTCCCTATTTATTTAAGAACCCCGTTCCCCTCCCCCATTTCAGAAGAAGGGTCTAGGCCCAAAACATCAGCTTTCCTGCTCCTATGATACTGCTTGGCCTGCTGTGCTCATCCAGCTCCATACCTTGTTATCTCAGATTCTCTAGCATCTGCAGTTAATACTATCTCTGATACAAATTTTTGCCCTCTGTGCAGTTGGAAACGAGATTGAAGAACCAGAATGATTATGATTGCAGGAAACGAAAATGAAATGAAAATAAACCTGTTCTGTGCCTGTTCCTTCGATCATGGACCTTTGCATTTGCAGTGCCACTTCATTAGTTTGGACCTCAGTCAAAATATTTGCAGACCTTCTGGAACATGATTAATTCAATTACACCATCACATGCACAAGCGAGAAGAGGGCAAAGAAAAAAAAAATTATCAAGACTGTGGCTCATAATTCAGATCATTGTTTTATAGGCTGAGGTTAGACGCACTTGAAATGGGAATCTTCCTCGTCCTGTTGAATAGCATGGACAAGGAGAGAGGCAAATCTTAAAGTACCGCATTGGACTCAGATTCTGTGCATGCACGGCTCTCACAGGGATCAGTCCCAAAAAATATCTCTTTATTCTGGCATTTAACTCTTTTCTAGGATCAGCTCCCAAGAAGGAAGGTTGTAGGAAAATTCCAGTTTTTGAATAGCTGGATTTGAAACATTGACCCTGTTTTATGAAGGGGCTTCTAGAGTGAAGGCCTGGTGCTGCATGTTCGAAGAGCATTGAATATGACAGGACAAATCCAAAAGGCAGTTAACAAAAAGTATATGTGATACTTCATATATAAGACTACCGAATACCAAATAAGAATTTGTGTTAAATATTTTGAAATCATTTAGATCTCAGCTCGAGAATTGCGGAGGTGACTCTCAGTTTTCAATATTTGGAGTTATGTTGGCTCAGCATGCTTTCTTTTTTGGAAAAATAACTCTCTTTCAAGAGAATATTGTTTAATGTTGATATAATAAGGTCATTATTTTATTCTTTTTTTTTACCTTTACTTTTTAGCACTATTGTTATTAATTCCACGGATATCAACGTGGGAGGACAGTACACAATCTCATCACTTGAGGGTTGCTGCAAAATGATGAATTCTCCCACGTTCAACTGTGAACAGATCTCATTCTAAAACAAGAAATAAATTTGAAAACATGTAACCTCTTAATTTGCAGCTGTTGACTTTATTGCATTGATTAATTAACTAAACATAGCATGTTTAATCCACTCACTCCACTACTCAGTTCTCTACTGCACACTGGAGAAACGTAGACCCCACAAGTCTAATGTTTTGAAGCACATTCACAATTCATATGATCATAGGAACTGCAGATGTTGGAGAATTTGAGATAACAAGGTGTAGAGCTGGATGAACACAGCAGGCCGAGCTGGAAAGCTGACGTTTCAGGCCTAGACCCTTCTTCAGAAAATGAAGAAGGGTCTAGGCCCAAAATGTCAGCTTTCCTGCTCCTCTGATGCTGCTTGGCTTGCTGTGTTCATCCAGCTCTACACCTTGTTATTCACAATTCATATGCCTTGTTGAAAGTGACAGTGATGCTATCCATCTTTTAAAATATATGAATTATATTACAGTCACATGAACATTTTCTTATTGTTTCTAATAAGATGTGCTTCCTTCAAGTTGAAATTGGAATACCACATGGGTAACACAGCCATTTGAACCAGTTACAAAGGCACAAAGTACAGTTTCCTGCTGCCACAATTCACACCCAGAGACGATTTCCCTTTAACACGCAATCTAATAAAATTTGCAATTTGCTTTCAAACTTACTTGCCATAGGCTCAAAGTACCCTGCACATCTTAGCAGCAGCTATTTCTCCCTGTGGCATTGCTGATGTCTCTCAGCTTGTGTCTCTGATAGGGCCAAAAGTAGCAGGAGCCTGTCTACCTTTTTTTAGTGAATGCTGGCCCATAGACATCCATCTCTGGTAAAACTGCTAGGTGTGGGATCAGAATCAGCTTTCTGCTATGAATTTGACATCAAAAAACATTTGGTAAAATGCCAGTGGCTGTTCACAGATGTTAAAGCACTTTACAATACAATTTCAGATACAAATATAAAATTATCACAATGGGAGAACCTTTGAGGAAAGCCACAGATTCCTAATCAACCAAACTAACCATCTCCACACACAGGGTTGCTTTTTATTGGATCTCGTGAAGGATTAAAATTGAATACTCATCCCTATATTTCTGTACTGATATCTCTTCCAGGATTAGGCAGTATAATTTTAAATTCAATCTGAGGGTTTCTAACAAATCACACAAAGTCTATTACCCATTAACACCTCATCACTCCAACCAAAATGCTTCTTCAGTATCAGAGTTACTGTAACAACAAATTATTAGAAAATTTCTGAGTGCTTAAAGGGAGTGTTACACTTTGTTCATTCTTCCAGTATGTATCATAAGTGAACTGAAGCCTGCTGAAATCCAAATGAACAAGGCTGAGTTGTGTCTGTAGTGTCAGGGAATATGCTGATTCCCTCCATGGAGCCTAAATTCCTAAAGCTTAATTTGTCCTGATTATTAACCCGGATTGGGAACTTGCATTTTCTGAACCTCAAAGACTAGATGCAAATGGGCAAAAAGACAAAAATAATTACAGGACAAATGCATCATTTACTTGGGCACGTCTGAAAATAGAGATTTTAAAATAAATATGATATTCCTACAATAGCTAATGTTCCTGTGTTTCTGGGGGCCATGACTCTTCTGCACCTGAACCTTACAACTGGAAGCTGGATTTTCTAGCAAGATGAGCATATAGGCAACTGAGATATGCCCATTACACTTTAATTGGTTAATACGAGATGACACATGAGCCAAAATCATGGCCCTTTTAGACTGTTATGCTGTACTGTTACACCTCATAACTCCAGAAATTCTCCAGATGCCTGTGGATGTGGATATGCATAGTAAATCTGTTCTTTCTACTATTGTGGAAATATATCTTTCTTCTTCAGTGAGCAAGAAAAATGTGAATGAAATTTAATGCCAGGCATTCTGTCACCTCATCATCTGGTGTATATTTCAGAGTAAGCACTTGTGGCCAGAAACCCTGACTTACATTCCAAGGCAGATTGTTTTGCACCTGCATCTCCACTGCTTCTGTGTCCAAGGAACGGTGCATTCTCTGAAGAGATGGGCCAGGAAAATACACCCTATTGTCAGAGCTACAACAGTCAAATGTCCATACCCTTATAAAGTTTATTTCTGTTGCTCACAAGGTGGTGTATTTTGATTCCCCACTTCATAAATACATACTTGTTTTGATTTTTAATGTCCTGCCCTATGGTAAAGTATTCAGCTATTGTGCAAATTCCCTTGTTAATGGTGTAAATACACAAAGTCTACGATACATTATACATTGACAAATAATTCTTTTTAACTATGAAAATGTGTTTTCAGATTGTATGACCATTGAATGTTGAAAATTTATTACGTTTGTTACTTAAAAGGTGGAGATGACGTATTGAGAAATGTCATCTATGACTTAATGGAAGTGCTTTCCATATTAAATGTGTCCACTCACTTTAATACTTTAGTCAGTTGTAATCACACAATATAGTGCTCAACTTAGATTAAACAGCATATAAACTGAACAGTTTCCTTGCTAGTCAGTTACAGAATTCAGATTAGTTAAGTCTTGAATTGTATAATGAGACTGGTATGGGGAATCACAGAACCTTACAACACATATCATACTTATTTCAGCAATTTGATACAGCTACCCAACTAGTTATGTTTTCATTCTTTCAAAACTGCCCTGGAACTTATTTCCCTCTCAGTATATATATACAATTCATTTTCAAAAGGACTGCTAAATCTGCTTCTACCATCTTTCCTTGCAGTTTATGCAGATTATAGGAATCCATTGTAAAGAAGCATTTTTGTGAAAGAGGAACTTCATGTTGGTGATCTTTTATCAGAATTGTCTGTCATTCCTGCTACCATTCCAGAGAACCTCTTTGGCACCCACTGTAGTCCTTTGGCAACCTCTGAATGTGTGGCTTGCAGAGTTGAATGCAATACTCCAGCTCAAGTTTGCTAAATGCCATACCAGAGTTTAGCTTCCTTTCTCTAATATTCTTTGCTTCCGTGAACTTTTAAAAATCTGGTCATGGAATGTAGGTGCAGCTGGCTAGGCCACCATTTGTTATCCATCCCTACCTGCCCTTAGGAAAGTGGTGATGAACTTCTGTACAGTGCTGTTAGTGAGCATGTTCTGGATGTTGACACAGTGACAGTGAAAGAATGGTGAAATTATTCCAAATAAGGATGGTGTGTGGCTTCGAGAGGAACCTGTTAGTGATGTTCTCTTGAATTAGTTGTCCGTGCCCTTCCAGATGGTATGGATCATGTGTTTGGAAGGGACTGTAAAAGAAACTTACAATACCATATCTTGTAGATGGTACATACTGTTGCTACTGTGTGTCAATGATGAAGGGAGAGGATGTTGAAGGTTATGGATGTAGGTTTTGGCTGTTTTTGATGATGATGAGCTTCTGGAGTGTATCCAACTCAATGGAGAGCATTCATTTAACACCAGATTTGAGCCTTTCGGATGATGGTTCGGCACATGAAGACAGGGAATGTGTTACTTGCCATAGAATTCCTAGCTTCTGAATGGGCCTTGTAGCCATAGCATTTTGTTCAGTTCAGTTTCTAGTCAATGCTAACACCTAGGATGATGATAGTTCAAGTGTGGTAGTTATATTCTCTCTTGTTTGAGACAGTGATTGTCCAGCATGAATGGAGTATGAATGCTATTTGCTATTTCTGCCCAAGGTTCAATGTTATGAAGATCCTGCTGTAGACGAAGACAGCGATAATGGGAACTGCAGATGCTGGAGAATCCAAGATAACAAAGTCTGAAGCTGGATGAACACAGCAGGCCAAGCAGCATCTCAGGAGCACAAAAGCTGACATTTCGGGCCGAGACCCCTCTCTGATGAAGAGTCTAGGCCCGAAACGTCAGCTTTTGTGCTCCTGAGATGCTGCTTGGCCTGCTGTGTTCATCCAGCTCCACACTTTGTTATCGTAGACAAAGACAGATTGTTTAAGTTGGAGGAGGGGGAAATGCTGCTGAAAACTGCAATCATCAGCAAACATCCCTACTTCTGTCACTATTATGAAAGGAAGGTCATCATTGAAACTGTAGAAGATCGGTGGACCTTGGCCATGACCCTACGGACCTGCTGCAGTAATATCCTTGGGCTGAAATGATTATCTCCAAAAAATGCTACCATCTTTCTTGGTGCTAGACACGACTCCTACTACTTCATTTATATTTTGTTATCTCACTCTTGCAATAAAAATATATCATTTCACACTGTTAAATTTAATTTACCCAGCATATGTACATTTTACCTGTCTTGTTTATTTTACCAGTTTGTTTGCTACTTTTCTGGATTTAAGGTCATTTGTAACTTTGAAATGTTGCCCCATATATCCATGTCCATGTCACTAATTTAGAGAGATCTCCAATATCAATCTCAGCATCAACACTTTTGCAGTCTAAGAATCAACCATTCACAAATGCTCGATACTTCTTTCCCTTAACAACCAAAACCTATAGTTGTACAGCACGTAAATATAACAATTCATCTCAAGATTCTTCACAGGAGCAAAATAAAGGAAAATATGTCACCAAACCATGAGATATTAGGTGAGATAACCAAAATTTTACATAAGCAGTTTCAAGGAGTGTCTTAAAAAAGTATAGAAGGGGAAATTCCAGACCTTAGGGCCCAGGCTGTTGAAGGCATAGGACCAACAGTGAATCAATAAAGGGAAAAAAAATTGGTGTACCCAAGAGTTCAGAATTAGATTTAGTTTTCAAAGTTTGATGTTGTTGTTACCAGAAAAAATCCAGTGAGTGCAAGGTTGTTAGATAGATGTGATTTGGTAAGAGTTATGGATATGCTCAGGTTAACTGAATTGAGTATGAAAGACCAGGCACTCATGCACTGGAATAGTTTAGAGGTACGAAAGGCATGAAAAGGTTGATGAGCACAGATGAGCCGAGGTGAAGCTAAAGTAAGGCAATGTTATGAGGTTGGAAATGGGAAGTCTTTGTGATGCTGTAAAGCTAATTTTAGGGTTAAATCTGACTCTGAGATTGTGGACAGACTATTTTAATCTTGATCTGTTACCAGAGAGAGGTAATGCTGCATCCATTGCTTCCACTAGCCCATGGCTCAAACCCCCTCAAAAGGTCCTCACTGACCTAGCCTTGAAGCCATGACCTACTTGGCTAAAATAAGGAATGGGAGGAAAGGAATGAGCAATTTAGTAGAAACAGGTGGAAGGGAACTGGATCCTATGGAAAAGATGAGCTCTGAAAGAACAACAGTAGAGATTGGAGAGAAATGAGAAACAAAAGCAAAATGACAAAGAATTCCATGAGCTCCTGCACTTATTGTTGAAGGAGGTAGAGGAGAATTTAAGATGATAGTTATATAGGGTAAAGAAGCTGGAATGCTAGAGTTAACTTTGGAGTGTTGAGTAGTTTAATCAGAAAAAATTTGGATCTGAAGTGCTTCATTTGGCCGACCTTAAGCTGACGACAGGTGATTGAATCTTTCAAGCCCACACTTTGAATTAAAGGAGCAGAGAAAATGACCTTATCTGGGCAAATTACTTGGGTAATTATTTAATCGAGGATTAGGGCATCAAAGGTGGGGGTTGGGTGATGCTGCAAATCATTAGCTGCAGAAACATTATTCCAGATTGAGGGCTAATGACTTGCCAGTTGGGAATGTGAAAATGTCTGGTCCTAAGTAAATAGAGGTATAGTCTGTTTCCAAAGGCAAAGTGGGGCATTCAAAGGACAATGAGCTTGGTGTCTGAGAGTCACTTGGTAGGGACACCTGCCTGATGGAATGGAAGGAACTGAAGTCAGACCCTCCTTTCTGACTTTCAAAACAAACCCCACACCTGTACCTATTACCCTCACCATGGTCTCCAAATCTGGCCCTGCTGAATTTGCTCCTCTCGCCTTTTCCTTGGGCTCCATTGTCAATCTTGGAGGTAACCGAGACTGGCTGTGGCTATTGCTTCTGGTGGAACTGCTGATACTACAAAGCTGTAGCATCTGATTAATCTACCACTCTTTGAGCAGAGTATCTGGTCTGCACTCTCATTCCTATGGAAAATTCCTCTCAGAAGCTAGGAATCCCAATGACCCTGGAAAATGGACTTACCATTTCTCCAAGTGTTGGATGGGCCCCTTGTGTGACCATTTAATTCCTGTGGGAGAGTATAGACTAGCTGAATTAATTAGTTTAAAATCTCAAGCTAGTTTAATAATTTATAATTTAATTAAGAACTGTTTAGTTAATCAAGTCGGAGGATGATTTTAAAACTGAATAGTAAGGACTTCTAACACTGAATGATTTTGAATTTTCAGTCATTTAAGAGTTGAGATATTTCAAAGTTAAATGTTTAAGTTAACTCAAAAATTAAACAAAGCAGCTGATTGATGAGTACAGTGAATTTATTTATTTGTGTTATGTTTATTTCTATTAAGTCAGTTAATAGTCTGATAAATAGTGGCATGCCAGCATATCTTGGAGCTGTAGCATATCCATCCTATTCCATTTCAGAACTCTACATCTCATGGATAGTCTCATACACAGGTTATATTGTCATTTGGTACAGCTTGTGTCTGGATTTCAGAGCTGAAGTTAGTGCAGTGTATCCGTGAGATTCGAAGTATGATGGATATTTTGCTTTGGACAGATCACCCACAGCTCAAGGGTGTGCAAACAGCAAATTGGATAACTGCCAGATGGTTGAGGAGGGACAGTACATGTCATTCTCCAACAGTATTCATGGTGATCATGATGGTTCCTCTGGTGGGTATAACATGAAATCCATGTCAGGCTTAGCTACATAGTAGGACAGAAGGAATACTGAGAAAGCAATAACACAGGGCCCAGGGAAGGGAGCAACATCAGGGCCAAACAACTGTTTCTTTCAGTACTCAGGTCAGGGACTGGGGTTGGAACTGCTGTGCTGTGGTCAGAAGTAACACTGAAACCTATGATTTCTGTCCCTGAATAGTAATACTAGATTCAATACTTAAGTGAAAAAGATAACATTTAGTTGGTAACAGATTTGAGTCCAGAATAGCTTGTTTTCTAACATTGACTAAGGCACCGGAAGCAATGACAAATGCAGCCCTGTCTATCCTCCTTCCTAACATCTAAGGGCCAGTGTCAAAACTGGGAGAGCCTGTTTGAGGATGACCTGAAAATACACAGGAAGACAAGTAGTGAGGCTGACACAAGGTCTGTAGGGGGATACACAGGTTAAGAGATTGAGCAGAAAATTAGCAGATTAAATATAATGTAGGAAAATGTGAGACTATACACCTGTCAGAAAAAAAAGTTGAATGTTAGTTAAGCGGAGAAACACTTCAGAAAGCTTTAGAACAGAAGAATAGGAAATGGAGTACAGAAGTAGGACGGTTTTGCTAAAACTGTGCAAGGCACTTTTCAGACAACTGGAATACTTCTGTTTCTCATTTCTCCCCAGTCTCTGCTGCTGCTGTTTCTGAGCTCATCTTGTGCATGAGACCCAGTTCATTTCTACCTGTTCCCACTAAATTGCTAATAAATCACCTTCCCTCCTGTTCCTTATTTTATCAAAGAAGGTTGTGGCTTCAAGGCTAGGGCAGTGAGGATCGTTTGAGGAGGTTTGAGTTAGTGGGCTGATGGAAGAAATGAATGCAGCAGATTTACCTGATAAAATGATCTTGATCTTACTTTAGGACCCCTCATCAAGGGAAAGATATACTGGCATAGGAGGTAGTATGGAGGAGGTTCACTTGGCTGACATCAGGGATAGAAGGACTGTCTTATGAGGGGAGTTTGAGTAGTTTGTGTAGATTGAGCCTATATCCGGAATTTGGAAGAATGAGAGGCGATATTGAAACATACAAGGTTCTGAGGGACTTGATGGAATAGATGCACAGAAGTTGTTTTCTTTTTTGGGAGAGCCAAAAACCAGAGGGCATATTCTCAGAGTGAGGAGTTGCACATTTGAAACAGGTAAGGAGGGTCGTGAATGTGTGGCATTCTTTACCATAGAGGGCTGTTGGGGTGGGGTCATTAAGTATATTCAAAGCCAAGGTCGGAGTCACAGCAGTGTGGTTGACTCTTAGCTGGCCTCTGAAATAGTCTAGCATCTACTCAATTGTGCCAAAAAGCTTTTCCTTACATCACAATGGATGTGTGTGAATCACTTTAAATATGAGATCCTGTTTCTTCCTATCTACTCTATCCAAACATCTCAATACTTTTCCTCTTAGCCATCTTCTCTCTAAGAAGAATAGTCTTGACCTCTCCAGTCTACATTCATTACTGAAGTTTCTAATTTCTGTAAATATTCTTGTAAATCTCTTCAGAACTCTTTCTAATTCACTCACATCTTTCCTATAGTATGGTGCCCATAATTGTATACAGTGCTGGAGCTGAGGCCTAATTAGTATCTTGTATAACTTGAGCATCATCTTGCTCTTGTATGTATATTATGTTCCTATCCATGAAGTCAAGGATACTGTGTGCTTTATTAACTGCTCTACCTGTCCTGCCGCCTTCAGTGATCTATGCGTACATACACCTAGGTCCCTCTTGTCTGCCCATGTTCTTTCCACCAAAATGTATGACCTCACATTTCTCTGCATTAAACTTTATCTGCCACTTACCCAATTTACAGTGCTTCCAGTTTCGTATAATCTGCAGACTTTAAAGTTGCTCCTTGTAGACCAAGATCCATTACAAACATTCTTCCAGCCCCCAAAATATGCACTTGACCATTATTCTTTGATTCCCTTAGATTAACCAATTTTTTTGCCTATGTTGCTACTGTCCCTCTTATTCCATAGGTTATAACTTTTCTCAGAAGTCTGCTGTGTGGCACTGCACCAAATACCTTTTGAAAACCCATGTATATGACAACAAAACATTACCCTCATTGACCCTTGTTATTACCTCCTCAAAAACTCCAATTAGTGAAACAACTTGCCCTTTAGAAATCCATGATGGCCTTTCTTAAACAATCCACCATTTTCCATGTGATAACTAATTCTACTCAGAATAATAGAAGCTACTCCACCATTGAAATTAAACTCACTGGTCTGTAATTACTGGATTTATCCTTACAACCTTTACTGAACAATGAAGTACATGATAGGCAGTGCCCCTGCAATATCCATTCTCATTTCGTGCAGTATCCTTGAATGCATCTCCTCCAGTGCTGATTTTTTGTCAATTTTAAGCATTATTAACCTTTCCAAACTTCCTCCTTATCAATTTTGAACACTATTAGTGTCAGAGCTTCCTCTTCTGTCACCATGGCCCTCAGTGCTTCTACCACCTTGGTCAAGACACATGCAATGTCTTCATTTTACATTTCAGTCATGTCTCTTGCATCCACATGTAAATCCCTTTTTGGTCCTTAATTGACTCTATGCCTCCTTTTATAATCTATTTACTGTTATTGTTTCTATGGACGACTTTAGGATTCCTTTTATGTTGGCCACAAGCCATAGAGTCAAGAAATCTACATCATCTCCTCTCTCAATCTCCTTTGCTGTAAGGAAAACAATTCCAGTCTGTCCAATCTTTCTTCATAATTGAAAGTCTCCAGTCCAGGCAGTATCCTGTATGTCATAATCCCTCTTCGCTTCTCTAATGTGTTTTCTCGCAACTCCCCCCAATCCACCTTCTAAACCTTCTGTTTACCTTTTGTTCTCAATTGTATTTTCTATCTGACACCTGTCATAAGCAAACCATTTTTCTCTAATTTTTGTATTCTTTTATATCCAAGGAGCTCGAGATTTGTTTGTCCTTCTTTTCCCTTTGGAGGGACTATATCCAACTATGCCTGAATGACCTCCTCTTGGAAGGCAGCTTATTGTTCAGTTACTGCTTTTCCTGTCAATGTTTTGTTTCAGTCTAAGTTACCCAACTCCATTCTTGCCCCAGTGAAATTGGACCTCCCCCAGTTAATTATTCTTACCCTGGATTGCATATTCTACTTTTCTATTATCATCTTAATCCTTACAACACAACAATCAATGTTTTCTGAATGTCCTCCCACTGATACTTGATGTATATGGTGCACCAAACACCAGTACTACAGTGATAATGGGAACTGCAGATGCTGGAGAATCCAAGACAACAAAATGTGAGGCTGGATGAACACAGCAGGCCAAGCAGCATCTCAGGAGCACAGGTGCTCCTGAGATGCTGCTTGGCCTGCTGTGTTCATCCAGCCTCACATTTTGTTGACCAGTACTACAGTGCATCCTTTCAATTTGGGCTAGACATATCGTGTTGTAGAACAATTTCTTGAGTACAATCTAGGAACATTTGTCCCTCGCTACCTTTATAGTTACCACTGTCCCAGTCTACACTTGGGTAGCCTAAGTCTCAAATTATAACCTCATTGGCATGTTGACATCTTGCTACAGTTTCCCTTCAGATTTTTCCTCTACATTCTTCCCACCAGTTGGTGGTCCATAGACTAAGCTGAGCAATGTAATTGCACCCTTTTTGTTCCTTCATTCTGGCTAAATTTATTCTATCCTTGAATCCTCTTTCTTCAGAACTGGAATACTCTCCTTGACGTATACTGCCAGCCTCCTCCTTACTTTAATATCTTTTCTGAACATTTTGTAGTCAGAAATATTTAAGACCTAATCCTTTCCTTTCTTGAGCCAAGTCTTGATTACTGCCCGTGTCAAATTCCCAAACGGTGATCTGGTTCCCACATCCCTGCCATGTCAGGTTAAAGTCCTTCCAACAACACCAGCAAAATGCCTAAGAAGGATCTTAGTGCCAGCTCTGTTCAGGTGCAACCTGTTCCACTTGTATAGCTGCTATCTCCTCCAGAGCCAGTCTCGGGAATCTAAAGCTGCCTGCTTCTGCACCATCCTTCCAGCTGTGCATTCATCTGCCTCATCCTGCCAATTGCATGGGAGTAATTCAGACATTACTACCTTTGCGTTCCTACTTGTTAAGTTTCTACGAACCTCCTTAAATCCTAATTGCAGGACCACATCTGTCTTCCTATCTGAATCATTAGTGTCATTGTCAACCCCAGAAAAAAAATGTACTGCAGCAGCTGTGTGACATCTTTGAGCCTGGCGTCAGGGAGGCAATGTATCATCTTGGAGCCACACATACAGCCACAGAAAATTCCTTTCTGCCTCCAGGCCCTTAAGCTGCGATGTGACCACCTATCTGAACATGCTGTCCATGCATCTCTCAGCTTTGAAGATGTGTCACAGTGACCCCTGCTCTGAAATCCAAAGGTCAAGTTTCTGAAGCTGGGAGCACTTCTTGCACATGTTGTCATCCTTCCCAAATATTGCAATTGATCAAGTTGAACTACCATATCTTAAAATTATTTCCCTAATGTAAATTTAGTCTACTTTTGATTTGTATAGCATGCAAAACACTTTTCACTATCTTGTTACATGTAACAATAAATCAAATCAAACTTAAGTACTACTTTATTATGTTTGTCCTGACTTGCCCATAATGTGTGTGCTTCTTTCAGTTAAATCCAAGTATAGTTACTTGTTTAAAAATAACCCCCTGCTTAAAGTACAGCAATTTGCAGACAGTCCCTTTAGCTGTTGTTTACCAACCAATGGCTTTTCAGATTTTCTGTGATATTACATTGAAAACACAATGAAAGAAACAAACTCTGCACAGACCCGTTCTAAGCAGCTGAGTGGTGTGCCTTTCTAACTTCCAGGTATGTGATCAAAATGACCTCTGAAGTTGTGAAAATCCCTGCAAAATACTGAGGGCCTATTCTGCAGTGGTAGTGTGCCAGAAGGTTGGGTTCAAGTTTCACCAGTTCTGGACGTGACACAACATGTCCAAACAGGTTAATTAAAAACAAGTACAAGTAGCTCAAGCTTTTTACTAAGGCCAACAAAAACAGGTGTCATTCCGCAATATTTAAAGGTTTTCTCACATATCAATTACTCAGTCTCAAACTATCCTCTTGGTTTGTGACAAAAGAAATTGCAGATGTTGGAACCCAGGGTAGACAAATAGGTGGCTGGAAGAACACAGCAAGCCAGGCAGGAAATGAGAAGTCAACATTTCAGGTATCACCCTTTTTCAGGACTGGATGTGGAAGTAGGGGGAGCTACAGATAAAGTTGGGGGGAAAAGTAGTGGATTCATGGTGATATGGGAACACTGGTGATAGGTACGACCTGGTGGATCAATTTGATGGATGAATCTGGTTGGTAGCTGGAAGGGAACGGTCAGTAGATGGAATGGAAAGAAGGATGTTGGGTTGGAAATGGAGTTGGGGGATGAGTGGGAAGGTTATTTGATATTAGAGAATTCAGTGTTAAGTCCTGTTGGCTGTAGGATGCCCTGGCGGAAGATAAAATGTTGTTCATCAAATTTACAACCTAATTCGCTGCAACACTGGAGAAGGCCGAGGAATGTTGGGGAGGGGAGCATTCAGTTGAAATGGGTGGTCACTGGGAGGATAGGCTGGCTGTTTCGGGTTGGGGAAGATGCCTGACGAAATGGTCACCTAGTCTACATGTGGTCTCAGAGATTTAGAGAAGACCACATTGGGAGCACCAGATGCAGTAGGCCACGTTGAAGAAGATGCAGGTGAAGCTCTTCTCACCTGTAAGCACTGTTTAGGGCCCTGGATGGAAGTGAAGGAGGTGGTGTCTGGGCAGATGTTGCATCTTTTACAGTTACAGGGGAAGGTACTAGGGTCGTTGGAGTAGTTGATGTGAAGTGTGGCACGAACAAAGAAGTGGTGAAGGGAATGGTCCTTGTGGAAGGAGAGAGGGGTGGGGAGTGGAAGATGTTCTGGGTGGTGGGATCTAACTGGAGTTGGCAGAAGTGTTTGAGGATGATACGATGGAAGTGGAGGCCAGCAGGGTGGAAAATGAGGACAAGGAGGACCCTATCTTTATTATGTTTGGAAAGGGTTTTTAGAGCTGTGGAGCAGGAAATGGAGGAGGTGTGGTGGAGGGCTGTCTGGATGACAGATGGAGAAAAGAGCATTGTTTGAAATAGAAGGACATCTGGGATGCTTGGGAGTGGAATGTCTCCTTGCCAGAGCAGTTGCGACAGAGACAAAGGAATTGGGAATATGGGCTGGAGTTTTTGCAGGATACAGGATAGGAGGAGGTGTTGTCCAGTTAGCTACAGGAGCCTATGGATTTATAGTAAATGTCACTGGAAATGGAAACAGTGAGGCCAAGAAAGGGGAGGGATGTGTCTAAAGATGGACCAAGTGAATTTGAGGGCGGGGTGGAAGTTGTTAGCAGAGCCAATGAACTCTTGGTTTGTTTTACCTGGCAAGTTCTAGAAAATTGAAAAAAAGCACACAATCACAATTATGGATTGTATATATATAAATAGTTATTAATCTGATTTTTAACCAATTCACGTATTAAACTTGTGCCCTACAGTGGTCTCCAAAGTTAAATACTGACTTTTGTGAGTTCATGCTGGGTTTCAACCACTGTCCATTAGTCACTTGCTCAGGCTGGCAAGTTTAAATCCTTTTTCCCCTATCCCAATGTCTTGACTTTGATGCTCACCTGAGCTTTTTCAGAATTTGAGTGCAGAATTAAAATGCACTCATCTTTTCCTTTAAACTGTGTGATTCTGTCCATTGAAGAGATTAGATGATGCAGAATATAAATTGAACAACTCTAAAAGTAGGATAATTAGTTCATTGCACTGATTCCATTTAGTGCAGCAAATACCAACTTTGTGACAGAGAGAAAGACTTCTTTTAGAGCTTGTGTAAAATGTCTGCCTGAATAAAGTGGCAAAATAACAGGGAAGAGTAGGATATAATTCCTATCATTTGCAATACAGTTATCCCAGGTGCTAGTAACAGTGTTCATTTTTAACATCTTAGTTTGCGATAGGATTGCAGGAGTAGATACATTTCATAGAACCCATTTTTTGATGCAGTAAATTTCTCTGACAGACTCAGATTGAAGAAAGTCAGCAAAGACCCGCAAAATCCTTATTCAAGGTGGGTATTCATTTAAACTATTCAAATAATCTTCACCCTGCAAATTAGCCAGAGCCTGGGCAGAGGGGTAAAGCAGGAAGAGGTCCAAATCCCAAGGTTTTGCTCCTATTATAGAACATAGAACATAGAACAGTACAGCACAGAACAGGCCCTTCAGCCCACGATGTTGTGCCGACCATTGATCCTCATGTATGCACCCTCAAATTTCTGTGACCATATGCATGTCCAGCAGTCTCTTAAATGACCCCAATGACCTTGCTTCCACAACTGCTGCTGGCAACGCATTCCATGCTCTCACAACTCTCTGTGTAAAGAACCCGCCTCTGACATCTCCTCTATACTTTCCTCCAACCGGCTTAAAACTATGACCCCTCGTGTTAGCCATTTCTGCCCTGGGAAATAGTCTCTGGCTATCAACTCTATCTATGCCTCTCATTATCTTGTATACCTCAATTAGGTCCCCTCTCCTCCTCCTTTTCTCCAATGAAAAGAGTCCGAGCTCAGTCAACCTCTCTTCATAAGATAAGCCCTCCAGTCCAGGCAGCCTCTTGGTAAACCTCCTCTGAACCCTCTCCAAAGCATCCACACCTTTCCTATAATAGGGCGACCAGAACTGGACAGAGTATTACAAGTGCGGTCTAACCAAAGTGTTATAGAGCTGCAACAAGATCACACGACTCTTAAACTCAATCCCCCCATTAATGAAAGCCAAAACGCCATATGCTTTCTTAACAACCCTGTCCACTTGGGTGGCTACTTTAAGGGATCTATGTATCTGCACACCAAGATCCCTCTGTTCCTCCACACTGCCAAGAATCCTATCCTTAATCCTGTACTCAGCTTTCAAATTCGACCTTCCAAAATGCATCACCTCGCATTTATCCGGGTTGAACTCCATCTGCCACCTCTCAGCCCACCTCTACATCCTGTCAATGTCCCGCTGCAGCCTACAACAGCCCTCTATACTGTCAACGACACCTCCAACCTTTGTGTCGTCTGCAAACTTGCTGACCCATCCTTCAATCCCCTCATCCAAGTCATTAATAAAAATTACAAACAGTAGAGGCCCAAGGACAGAGCCCTGTGGAACATCACTCACCACTGACTTCCAGGCAGAATATTTTCCTCCTACTACCACTTGCTGCCTTCTGTTGGCCAGCCAATTCTGTATCCAGACAGCTAAGTTCCCCTGTATCCCATTCCTCCTGACCTTCTGAATGAGCCTACCATGGGGAACCTTATCAAATGCGTTACTGAAGTCCATATACACCACATCCACAGCTCGACCCTCATCAACTTTTCTAGTCACATCCTCAAAGAACTCAATAAGGTTTGTGAGGCATGACCTGCCCCTCACAAAGCCGTGTTGACTGCATTTGAACAAGCCATGCTCTTCCAGATGGTCATAAATCCTATCCCTCAGAATCCTTTCTAACACCTTGCAGACAACAGACGTGAGACTTACTGGGCTGTAATTGCCGGGGATTTCCCTATTTCCTTTCTTGAAGAGAGGAATTACATTTGCCTCTCTCCAGTCCTCAGGTATGACTCCAGTGGAGAGCGAGGATGCAAAGATCCTCGCAAGTGGCGAAGCAATTGCATTTCTTGCTTCCCAAAGCACCGAGGACAAATCTGGTCCGGGCCTGGCGACTTGTCAATCTTAATGTTTGACAAAATTTTCAGCACATCAGCTTCCTCTATCTCTATCCATTCCAGCATGCACACCTGCTCTTCAAAGGTTTCATTCACTACAAAGTTCATTTCTTTCGTAAAGACAGAAGCAAAAAACTCATTTAGGGCTTCCCCTACCTCCTCAGACTCCACACACAAGTTCCCTATGCCATCCCTGATCGGCCCTACTCTTTCTTTGACCATTCTCTTATTCCTCACATAAGTGTAAAATGCCTTTGTAGCCAGCTTGAAAACTGATCCCACTTGTTGCAATTATGGAAGGACTCAAAATGCTTGACAATGAGATGGATTTGAAAGAACAGCAATTTAAATAGCTCAACATTGCTACCATCAGACCATGAGATAATACTACAACAATTTAAAAAGTCTCACAGCAATATGCAATGTGTGCAATTCAATTTTGATATCTAGTTAAATTTAGTAACTACAAATTTCCATTGATTTTAAATTCACAGGTCCCCTATCTGCAATGAGACAGGATACAGAGATTTACGGGAAAGAGTAAACAAATTGATTACTAAACAATAGGAGATAACACGGTGTGAAGCTGGATGAACACAGCAGGCCAAGCAGCATCAGAGGAGCAGGAAAGCTTCACATTTCGGATCGGGGCCCTTCTTCAGAAATGGGGAAGGGGAAGGGGATTCTGAAATAGATAGGGAGATGGGGGAGGCAGATAGAAGATGGATAAAGGAGAAGATAGGGTGAGAGGGGACAGACAGGTCAAAGAGGTCAGGTTAGAGCCAGTGAAGGTGAACGTAGGTGGGGAGTTAGGGAGGGGATAGGTCAGTCCAGGGAGGATGGACAAGTCAGGGGGGACGGGATGAGGTTAGTGGGTGAGGGTGGGGATGGGACTTGAGGTGGGAGGAATGGTAAGGGAGGTGGGGACTAGCTGGGCTGGTTTTGGGATGTGGTCGGGTGAGGGGAGATTTTGAAGCTTGTGAAGTCCACATTGATAACTCTGGGCTGCAGGCTTCCCAAACGAAATATGAGATGCTGTTCCTGCATCTTTTGGGTGGCATCCTTGTGGCAATGTAGGAGGCCCAGGATGGACATGTCGACCGAGGAGTGGGGTGGGGGGGACGGGGGCAGAGTTGAAATGGTTCGCGACTGGGAGGTGCAGTTGTTTGTTGCAAACTGAGTGCAGATGTTCCGCAAAGCGGTCCACAAGCCTCCGCTTGGTTTCCCCGATGTACAAGAGGCCACAACAGGAACAGCAGATACAGTATATCACATTAACAAATGTGCAGATGAACATCTGTTTGATGTGAAAAGTCTTCTTAGGGCCTGGGATGGGGGTGAGGGGGAAGGTATAGGGGCAGGTGTAGCATTTGCAGGGAAAAGTGCCGGGGATGGTGGTGCTTGAGGGTGTGTGGAGCAGACAAGGGACTCACGGAGAGAGTGGACCCCGGAAAGCACATAAGAGTGGGGAGGAAAAAATGTCTTTGGTAGCGGGATCAGATTGCAGATGGCGGAAATGTCAGAGGATGATGCGTTGGATTTGGAGGTTGTTGGGGTTGTACGTGAGGACGAGGGGGATTCTGTTTTGGTTATTATTGTGGATGGTGGTGTGAGGGATGAGTTGCGAGAAATGCGGGAAACGCGGTCGAGGGCATTTTCGATTATTGTGGAGGGGAAGTTGCGGTTTTTGAGAAAAGAGGACATTTAGGATGTTCTGGAGTGGAATGACTCATCTCAGGAGCAGATGCGGCTGGGACGAAGGAATTGGGAATAGGGGATGACCATTTTACAGGAAGGTGGGTGAGAGGAGGAATATTCCAGGTAGTTGTGGGAGTTGGCAGGCTTAAAATGGATATTGGTTTCCAGGTGGATGCCAGAGATGTAGACAGAGAGGCCCAGGAAGGAGAGAGAGGTGTCAGAGATGGTCCAGGTGAACTTAAGGTTGGGGTGGAAGGTGTTAGTGAAGTGGATGAACTGTTTGAGCTCCTCATGGGAACAGGAGACAGTGCCAAAACAGTCATCAATGTGACGGAGGAAGAGATGGGGGATAGGGCCAGAATAGCTTTAGAAGACGGATTGTCCCACGTACCCCACAAAGAGGTAGGCATAGCTTGGGCCCATGCGGGTATCCCTGGCCACCCCCTTTGTCTGTAGGCAGTGGGAGGAATTAAAGGAGAAGTTGTTGTGGGTGAGGACGAGTTTGGATAAGCGGATGAAGGTGTCAGTGGAGGGCAACTGGTTGGGTCAGCAGGACAGGAAGAAGCAGAGGGCTTTTAGGTTATCAGTATGGGGAATGCAGGAGTATAGGAACTGGAAGTGCATGGTGAAAATGAGGTGTTGGGGATCGGGGAATCGGAAATTCTGGAGGAGGTGGAGAGTGTGGGTGATGTCATGGACGTAGGTAGGGACTTCCTGGACAAAGGGGGAGAAAATGGAATCCAGATAGGTGGAGATGAGTTTGGTGGGGCAGGAGCAGGTGGAGACAATGGGTCGACCAGGGCAGTCAGGTTTGTGGATTTTGGGAAGGAGATAGAAGCGAGCGGTACGGAGTTGGAGAATGATGAGGTTAGAGACTGTGTGTGAGAGGTCACCTGGGGTGATGAGGTTGTGGTTGGTTTAGGAGATATTGGTTTGGTGCTCAGGGATGAGGTTATGATCGGTATGGAGATGGTAGGAGGAGGTATAGGGGAGTTGGATTTGGGCCTCGGTAATGCAGACGTCAGTCCGCCATACTACAACTGCACCTCCCTTGTCCGCGGGTTTAATGATGAGGTCGGGATTGGAGCGGAGGGCTGCATGTTCTGCCGGGGAAAGGCTGTTGTGGGTGAGAGGGGTAGAGAGGTTGAGGCAATCAATGTCCCGAAAACAATTAGAGATGAAGAGGTTGCGGGAGGGTAGGAGGCCTTGGCGTGGTGTCCAGGAGGAGGGAGCATGTTGGAGGCAGGAGAAGGGGTCAGTAGGGGGAGGGTTAGTCTCATGATTAAAGAAATAAGTGTGGAGGCGGAGACAGTGGAAAAACTGCTCAATGTTCAAACAAGAGTTATATTCATCGATGTGTGGGTGGAGGGGGACAAAAGTGAGTCCTTTATTGAGGACTGACCGTTGGTCCTCAGTAAGGGGGAGGTCTGGGGGATGGGGAAGACTCGGCAGGGCTGGGTGCTATTGTTCTGTCTCGAGATGCTGGCTGTGAAAGTGGTGGGCGAAGCGACGTCACCGGTAGGCGGAGCGAAGTCAGAGATGGGCGGAGTGACGTCGGTGGTGGGCAGAGCGACCTCGGCAATGGGCAGAGCGACATCGGCCAGCAAATCGAGCATGTTGGTGGAAGCGGCGTTCTCGATGTTTGTGTTGGCGGCAGTGGTGACCTCGATGTCTGTGTCGGCCTTGGAAACGGAGGTGGCGGTGGCATTGGCAGCGGGGATGATGGCGTCGGTTGTACAGGAAGTGGCATACCGGGTGACAGCGGATATGATGTCATCAGTGAAAACTGTTGGTGCTCCGAAGGTGGCCAAATGGCTAATGATGGCGCGCAATGGTGGGGAAGGCTTTGGGCTTGGTGGCAAGCACCAGTGAGTTTAAAGTACTTTCGGTTTTTAGAATCTAATAAAGCCGAGTAAAATTGAGAGACAGGTTGTGGATCTTACAAAGGATAAAAAACAGGAGGGGTCCTTTGCAGGTTTGGGAGAGGGAGGCTCTGATTTGGGGTAGACTTAATTGCAGTATTTGGAGATGCCGGCGTATTGCAATGAGTGTGTATTTCAGAAGTTGCAGCGAGAAATGCTTCTGTGGGAGATCAACGTTCTGATTGTAGTGGTCATTGCAGTTGGGAACAAATTTGGAAGATTTAAATGTAGACTTTAGTCCGTTGAGGATTATCCAGTTCCATAGGCGGGTACTCAGAGAGGAAATGTGGCTGTAGTACCTGGTTTGCTTAAGGATGTGGTCGAGCAGTTTCAGGGCCGAAGAAAGTACAAGAGGGTTGCAGTGGGAGAGGGATGAATTGAGGTTTTTTCGGAGGGAGCAGGGTAACTTCTTTAAGGAAGGCATCCTTAGAAGATGTTTCGCAGCGGGGTTAAAATTGTTCCAGAGATAGTAGGAACTGCCGATGCTGGAGAATCTGAGATAACACGGTCTGAAGCTGGATGAACACAGCAGGCCAAGCAGCATCAGAGGAGCAGGAAAGCATGACGTTTCGGGTCGGGACCCTTCGTCAGAAATGGGGGAGGGGAATGGGATTCTGAAATAAATAGGGAGACGGAGGAGGTGGATAGAAGATGGATAGAGGAGAGGACAGGGTGAGGGGAGACAGACAGGTCAAAGAGGATATTTGAGACTGAATTAATAGATCGGCTGTCGAAAAGATGCACTGGCCTTTGACATTCTTAAGCTATATGAGGAGTAAGCTACTAAGGAGAAGCCTGCTGTAGCAAGAAAATAACATAGAAAACAGGAACAGGAGAAGGCCTGTCAGCTCATCAGGCCTGTCTCTCCATTCAATTGATTTTTTCATAAAAAGGAATGGAGTACTAAAGTAGGAGGTCTTGCTAAAACTGTATAAGACACTAGTCAGACTGCAGTTGGAATACTGTGAACAGAGCTGGGCCCCATAGCTGAGGAAAGATATTTGCATTAAAGGCTACCCAGCCTGGGGTTAGAGCCAGTGAGCCAGCTGCCTCCCTAACCATTCCTCCCACCTCAAGCCCCACCCCCATATTCTACTCACTAACCTCATCCTGCCCCCTCCCCCGAACTATCCCCTCCCTAACTCCCCACCTACTTTCACCTTCACTGGCTGTAACCCCACCTCTTTGACCTGTCTGTCTCCTTTCACCCTATCTTCTTGTTTATCCATCTTCTATCCGCCTCCCCCGTCTCCCTATTTATTTCTGAATCCCCTTCCCCTCCACCATTTCTGAAGAAGACTCCCGACCCGAAACGTCAAGCTTTCCAGCTCCTATGATTCTGCCTGGCCGGCTGTGTTCATCTAACTTCACACTGTGTTATCTCAGATTCTCTAACATTGGCAGTTCCTATTATCACTAAACAATAGGAGATGGGATATAATGTGGGAAAATATGAAGTTATGCGCATTGGCAGGAACAGACGAGCAAAATTTTATTTAAATAAAAAAAGACTGCAGAAAGTTATAGCAGCAACGCATTTGGAAAACTTCATGCATGAATTTCAGAAAGCAAGATACAGGGTTCAACAAGTAATAGGGAAAGCAAATGGAATGTTGAATTTTTCATAAAAAGGAATGGAGTACTAAAGTAGGAGGTCTTGCTAAAACTGTATAAGACATGAGTCAGTGATAATGGGAACTGCAGATGCTGGAGAATCCAAGATAACAAAGTGTGGAGCTGGATGAACACAGCAGGCCAAGCAGCATCTCAGAAGCACAAAAGCTGACGTTTTGGGCCTAGACCCTTCCTTCCGATGAGGGGTCTAGGCCCAAAACGTCAGCTTTTGTGCTCCTGAGATGCTGCTTGGCCTGTTGTATTCATCCAGCTCCACACTTTGTTATCTAAGATGCTAGTCAGACTGCAGTTGGAATACTGTGAACAGAGCTGGGCCCCATAGCTGAGGAAAGATATTTGCATTAAAGGCTACCCAGCCTGGGGTAGATCAAAATAATCTTACTGAATGGAGAGACAGGCCTGATGAGCTGACTGGCCTTCTCCTGTTCCTGTTTTCTATGTTATTTTCTTGCTACAGCAGGCTTCTCCTTAGTAGCTTACTCCTCATATAGCTTAAGAATGTCAAAGGCCAGTGCATCTTTTTGACAGCTGATCTATTAATTCAGTCTCAAGTATCAGTTAGGCGTTGGAGTCATGGAAATATAAGATCATACAATGCAAAATAGGCCATTCGGCCCATTGAGTCTGTTGTATAAACTTGTCTGAATCTACACTAGTCCCACTTTCTAACACTTCACCCATAGCCTTGAATATTATGACAAAGTGCTTTTTTAAAAGATTGTGAGGCTTCCTGCCTCAACTACCTTCCTTCCAGATTCCTGTCAGTATCTGGGTGAAAAAAAACCCTTTCCTAAATTCCCATTTAAACCTCTTGCCCTTCACCTTAAAATTATACCCCTGAGTTATCAAAGCTTCAACAAATGGGAACAATGCTTTCCATCCAGCCTCTCCATGCCCCTCAATTTCATATACTTCAATCAGATCCCCTTTCAACCTTCTCTGCTCCAAAGAAACCAATCTGAACTTATCCAGCTTCACTTCAAAGTTAAAGTGCTTCATTCCAGGCAACATCCTGGTGATTCTCCTCTGCAACCTTTTAAGTGCAATCACATCCTTTGAATACTGTGGTGACCAGATCTGAATATAGTATTCAAGCTGCAGCGTAACCAAAATTCTGTATAGCTCTAACAGAACTTCTCTGCTCTTATAATCTATGCCACAACTGATAAAGGCAAACATTCATGTATGCTTTAACTACATTACAAACCCATCCCTAGTTGCCCTTGAGAAGATGGTGATGAATGAGGAATTTGGAGTCAATTAACTCAGTTGGCTGGAGAGCTGGTCTGAATACAGAGTAACACTAACAGCATGGATTCAATTTCCACATCTAGTTGAGGTTATCATGAAGGGATCTTCTTCTCAACCTTTCCCCTCACCTGAGGCATAGTAACCCTCAGGTTAAATCACTACCAGCCATCTCTCTCTAATGAGGGGGCAGACTTTATGATTCACTGGGAACATTGTGACTTTATCTTACTCATAGTATTTACTGAAGAACTCCTGCAGGGATATCCTAGAACTGAGATAACTGATGTCCATAACCTCAGCCATGTTCCTAAGTGACAAGTGCCTGGATGGGTGCAGCTCCAACAACATTCAAGAAGCTTGATAACATCCAGAACAAAGCAACCTACTTGATTGGCACCACATCCACAAACTTCCACTCTCTCCACCACTGGTGTTCAGTAGAAGCAGTATGTGCTATTTACAACGTGCATTGTTGAAAATCACCAAAGCTTCTCAGATAGTACCTTCCAAACCAATGACCATTTCCATCTAGAAGCACAGCAGATCTGTGGGAACATCACCACTTGCAAGTTCCCCTCCAAGCCACTTACCATCCTGAATTGAAATAGCTCACCACTCATTCATTATTGATGGGACAAAATCTTGGAATGCCCATCTTCAAGGCATTATGGATCAACCTATAGCATGTGGATTGCAATGATTCAAAAAGGGGATTCATGACTGCCTTCTCAAGGGCAACTAGGGACAGGAGAGAAATGAGGCCAGCCAGCAACATCCAATCCCACGAGTAAATAAAAATAAAGAATCCTTCCTCAGATAAGGAGACCAAAACTATATACAACATTCCAATGTGCCTTATGAATACACTGTATAATTGTAGCAAGACATCATTGCTTTCACTATGAGGTCCAAGAAATAATTTGCCTTCTTTTTGGCTTGCTGCAGCATATGATGCACATGGAAACCCAGGTTTCATTAAACATTCATTCCCATATCTCTATTCAGGCTTGACCTTGTACAAATTTCAAAACTCGACTATAACATTTTTAAAATCAGTCTGTATAGAGATGAGATTTGAAGCTGGACTTCGTAGTTCAGAGGTTGGGACACTATCACCACACCACAAGAATCCAGAAAGCTACTTAAACAGTAGTTCAGTCCACATTTCTTTGAGAGAGAAAAACAGAAACAGAATTTGCTGGAGAAACTCAATGGGTCCGGCAACATCTGTGGACCAAAATCAATGTTGAAGTTTCGGGTCAAGTGACCTTTCTTCAGACTTGATAGTAACTAGGAAAAGGTTGATACCTATGCTAAAGAAAGATTGGGGCTAGGAGGAAGGAATAAACGATAAGTGGAGATGGAGCCAGAGAGAGAGAAAAACAGTTGGGCTGACAAAGGAATCGGTAATGGACAACCCGAGAGAATGAGTAGCTGCTAATAAGGACCATTAGTGGCTGATAATGGGTGGTGTGGTGTATGGGGATTGGGGTAAGGACGTGGGAGAAAGTGCCTTAAACCCTAAAATTGTTGAAATCGATATTGAGTTGTGAAGGCTACAGGATCCCAAACCGGAAAATGAAGTGCTGCTCTTCCAGCTTGTGCTGAGGTTTGCTGGACCCCTGCAGCAAGACTGAGACGGAGATCTTGGTCAGGGAACACTGTGTGTGTTGAAGTGGCAGACGCGTGGAAGCTCAAGGTCATTTTACGAATGAGCATAGTTGGTCTGTAAAGCAGTCATCCAGTCTGCGCTGTCTCCCCAAAGTGGAGCAGACCACATTGTGAGTAGCCAATACAATAGACTAGGTCAAGTGAATGCAGGTAAATTGCTGCTTCACCTGGAAGGTGTGTCTGAGGCTTTGGACATTGAGGAGGGAGAAAGTAAATGGGCTAGCATTACATCTTTTGTGACTGCATGGGAAAGTGCTGTGCAGCTATAGAGATATTTTGGGAGGGGAGTAAAAGTAGACTGGGGTGTCCTGGGGGAATGATTCACTCCATACCATCCCCAGTGCTCAATATAGATACATGGCCTGTCAATGCCAATTGGGGAACAAAACATTTAGGCAAGCAATTGGACAATTCCAAACAAGAGCCTTTATTAACAGGCAGCAAGAGTGAACAAGGAAAATGAATACTAGTTCACATGAGGACTCCACACAACAGGAAGGGCCCTGCGGCTGTGGCATCTGTCTGAGATCAATGCCATTTGATCTCTGTGGTAGGCTGATGCTGCGTGTGGGGTTGCTGTCAGCCTTGGCCCTCCTAATCTGCCTTCATCTTATTAGGAGGGCTAGCCACCAACATCTCACCAGAAGCTGGGTGGATGATTCTTTCTGACTATGACCCATGTTGGGCCAAAGAGTAAAACAAGTCCTTAGGTCTCAGATAACACGGTGTGAAGCTGGATGAACACAGCAGTCCAAACAGCATCAGAGGAGCAGGAAAGTTTGACATTTCGGGTCGAGATCTTATTGGACAGTCAGTGAAGGCATGCCCAGAGGATGAGAGCCACTATCGCTCTCCTCCATTTGGTGAGGCATTCACATCCTGATATTGAGGGTCATGCCTTCATCATTCATTCAGCTTCAGCATGGGCACCAGCTTGAAAGTGGCACCATGGCAAGTGACCATCACAAAAAAGAGTGCATTCTGCACTCCAAACCCATTCCCATCCCAGACTAATATTAACCACAGCTTTTAATTGCATTCAGTCCTACAATGGACTCCCGTGGCAGTTTATGGATCATCTTCAGGCAATGTTTTCGTCCTAATGTCATTGCCACTAACTTCTAACACCTAACTTGAGATGCCAATGTTCAAATTGCAAAGGCCATTAGCATGGCTGAAATCACTGTTGACCAGAATTTGATACTTAAGCCTTTCACTCTGCATGCATGTAAATAGACAAGGAAATGATTGCAACTGAATTGTAGTTGGAGCTTGGAAACATCTACTTTTTGTGTTTGCCCATTTAATATCCTAGCATCCAGCAGATGCCGGTTCAATATGTACATCGATCAAATTGACACTGGCTCCACTCACCCTGGGTATTGGTCCAGCCATATTCCAGTTGCAGTTTGGTGTTAAGTGAATATCAAGTGATGGTGGGAAATGCAATTTGAGGTGGATACAATCAGCAGTGCACTTTGTCAGGTCACCAGCTACCCCCACAAAGCCTTCATGTCCCCTACTACCTCAATAGCCTGTTTCAACCTATTCGCTACAATGTGGAGACCCACCACATTGAACTTCTCCAACAGTTGTGCTTGACCCCAGGCCCTGATACTACTCCTTAGTGATACCCATCCTGCTCCTTTATGCTCTGCCTATGGAGGTCACTGTGGTAGACACTAGCACCTCCCAAATCCAAACATGCCTTCTGGTGCCATTCCGCTACTCCTTCCCTCCACCCATGCCACATGTGCTCCTCACAAGCTTACTTATCAGCCCCCCACACATTCTCATCTACATCATTTATGAATAGCACAGGTAATAAGAGACTGCGCACTGATCCCTATGGTATACCACTGCACACAAGTCTCCAGTCAGACAAACGGCCTCTGCCAGCCTCTATCTCCTATCACTAATAATTTGTTTGAGAGATGGGAATATAGGAATATATGAGCAGGATTAAACCATTCAGCTCTTTGAGCCTGCCATACCTAGTTAAACTTGCAAAGTTACTCATGATCCCATGAGCTTTTACCTTATCAGTCTCCTACATGGGATCTTGTCAAAGGCCTCGCTGAAGCCATTAATGTACATCAACCACCCTTCCCTCATCCAAACACTTGGTCACCTCCTCAAAAACTTCTACCAGATTTGTTTGGCATAACCTTCTGATAAAGCCATGCTAACTATCACTGATCAAACCTCACATCTCCAAGTGGAGATTCATTCTCTCCTTCACTATTTTCTCCAGTAATTGCCTCAATTAAATATTAGATTATCTGTGAACATAGCACAGTACAGGAACAGGCTGTTCAGCTCACATTATCTGTGCTGACCATGATGAAATTCTAATTAACCTCAGCTGCTTGCACATGGTCTGTATCTTTCCATTTTCTGCACATTCATGTCTGTCTAAAGTGCCTCTTAAACATTGCTATCATACCTCCTGTGGCAAGGTGTTCCAGCACCTACCACATCTCCGTTAAACTTTTCCCCTCTTATCTTAAACCTATGCCCCTCAGTGTTTGACATTTCCACCTTGAGAAAAAGAGTCCAACTATCCACATCTCTTAATTTTATATACTTTTATCAGGTCGCCCTTCAGCCTCTGACATTCAAGAAATCCAACTTAGTCTAACCTCTCCTTACAGCTAATACAGTCAAATCAAGGTAACAAGCTGGTAAATCTATTTTGCACCTCTCCAAAGCCTCCACATCCTTAGGCACTGCACACAATATTTCAACAGTGTTCCCAGTCCCTCTTTCCCTTTCTTCCTATCCCCCTTCATGTAACATGGAACCACATTAGCTGTCCTCCAGTCCTCTGGCACCTCCCATGTGGCCAGAGATGATTTAAACATTTGCATTGGGTCCCCTGTACTTTCTCCCTTCATCTCCCACAGCAGTTTGTGATGTAATTCATCTGGACCGGGGGATATGTGCACTTTTAAAGCTGCCAAAATCTGTGGTCAGAGTACCAGAACTGCATACAGTTCTCCAGGTGCAGTCTAACCAATGTTCTGTACAATTGAAGCAAGGCATCTTTCCACCTGCATTCAAATACTTTTGCAATAAAGGCTAACATACAATTTGCTTCTGAATTACTTGCTGCATTTGTGTGCTAACTTACAGTGACTTAGAAAGGAGGACACTTAGGTTCCTTTGAACATCACTTTCCAATCTCTCAACATTCAAGAAATGTTCTGCAACTCCATCCCTCCTACCAAATATATTACACTTATATTCCATCTTCTATATGATCACGCGATGTCTGATTAGTTGATATCTGCAAATGTTCTTATATTTATTATAAGACAATAGGTTGGACCTCCTGTGATTGAGTATCTTTAATTACCATTCTGTTGGCAGCCTTGCAAAAAGTTCAAGGACTAGAAGGTCACCTGGAACACGCAGACAGAGGATACGAAGATGGGAGGAGGTCTAAAACTATACACCTAATGTTAAACAGTAATTTACAATGGCAATCAGAGGGCAGCAGAGCTTAATTTTCACCATAACAAATACTAGCTTAATCAATCTACACAGACAACTAATAGTCAGATAAGCAACATCCAGATTTCCTTCACATTAACGGTATGACAACAATTCACTCAAAATAGCTTTTGTGTGACGGTATCCCTGATCTGCAGTCTCCTGAGTTCCTCACTACTCCCTTACTCCTATTGCCCAAATTCAGACACCTCAGTTCCCGTCACTTGCTTCTCCCCTTGAGCCTTAATATGAAGTCCCTGGACCTTGCCCACCTTCTTCTAATTAGAATATGCATGACCTACCTCTCCATTTCTTCTCTTTAGAATTTCCACACCCTTCAACCCTTTGATTCCTGATTGTTTCTCCATCATTTAAGTTCTTTCTGTTTATTTTGACAGGCTGTGACATTGCCAAACTACATGATTCTCAACAGTAACAGTTGTGCACACCACTAAACAGGAGGGGATGGCACAGTGGTTCAGTGATTAACACTGCTGCCTCATAGGACCAGGGGCCCAGTTTCGATTCCATCCTTAGTGATTGTTTGAAGTTTACGCTTTCTCCCCATATTTGCATAGGTTTCAGCTGGGTGCTGTGGTTTCTTTCCACAGTCCAAAGTTGAGCAGTTAGGTGGATTGGTCATGCTCAATTGTCCTGAAATGCCCAGGGTTGTGCAGGCTAAGTGAATTAACTATGTTTAATGCAAGGTTACGAGGTTGGGGTTGGAGGTAGTGTGGGTTTGGGTGGGATGATCAGGAGGTCAGTACAGACTCAGTGAGCCAAATGGCCTTTTTCTGCACATTGGGATTCTGTAAATACTGCTGCTATAAGAAGTCTAAAAAGACAAAGTACCCCTGGGCTTCTAACCAGTGCCAATGGGTTCATGCTTCATCCCTGGAGACTTTCAACAGTATAGTTTCAGGGTCTGGCAACCTTAAAATCAATCAAAACTCAAGGATAACAACCATTTCTGAAGAAGGGTCTAGACCCGGAACATCAGCTTTCGTCCTCCTCTGATGCTGCTTGGCCTGCTGTGTTCATCCAGCTCTATACCTTGTTATCTCAGATTCTCCAGCATCTGCAGTTCCTACTATGTCCAAAACACGAGGATATTTGGAAAGGGCAAGACAAATCTGGGGTGATCAGCCCTCAGTTACACTGGATTTGCACACTTAGTTTGATGAATGACAAGGGGGAAAGAACTGCAAATTGAGCATGGGAAACAGACTAGGGTAATGAAATGTGGTGGTGTCAGTGAAAGACAGGTAAACTGAATAATGGGCATGAGGCACTGAGTGAGTGTGCACTCAGGGGAATATCGGGAAGGTCAGTGAAAATTGGGAATGGACTACAGTGATAGGGAAGACCAAAGCATGACAGAGAGTCACTGTAGTAAAGGAGAAATACCATATACAGTAATGGGGTCTAGAGTGTAGGTTAGTGGGAAAGTTTTTAGGGTGAAGCAAAAGAAAAATTGCACACAGACTAAAATTGGTTTTAGGCCAGTCAAAAACTATTGTTTTGCTGGCATGCAGTACAGGAATCAGAGAGGACAGAGATCTGTTAGCACATGTTCCTACACATCTCAAACACTCAAAAGTGAACCAAAACAGAAATGAAAAAGAATTGATTGCACGAGCACTCAGTAAACAATTCTACATTGAAATGAAGCACTCGTTGCAGCATAAAGGTAAACAAACTGTAACCACTCATAACTATAATATCTCAACCAGTTCATGTAAAGCATAATAACTGAGCTGCAGTACAGCTTGCACTTAGTGACACTGGTGATGAGAGGTTGGTCTCTGAAATGATGCAAGAGCTTTTAGCGGGCTTAGTACCTGAATCCTGAGGGCATACACAAAGAAGAAACCATTGCTATATTGTTTATTCCAAGATTGCAAGGTTGTACCACAGGGTTAATGAAGGCAACCAGTATCAGACAGAGCTAGATGCGACACATATGGAATATACCAAATGTTTAAGGCTGCATGTTCCTTGAAAACGGCTGAATAAAAGGAGCCATGTGTCAACATGGGCCTCACTGTGTTGATGTCACTACAGAGCAGGTTTTTTGCTCTTAATAGGATTAGACCTGCCACCAATTTTCATTACAAGCCCACAGACTCTCATCATTACCTCAATTGCAGTTCCCTCACATCCTATTTCCTGCAAGCATTCCATTCTATTCTACTTGTCTTCCATTTCTGTCACTATTTGGTCTGATGATGCCATCTTCTACCATGCTGCTTCTGACATGTCCTTCTTTGTCCTCAACCAAGGATTCCCCCAACTGTGGTTGAAAAGGCCTTCAGCCATGTCAGATCCATCTCATTCACTTCTGCCCTCAACAATTCCTCCACTTCCCAGAAGGATAGGGTTTCCCTCATTCTCACTTTTCATCCCAGTAGCCTCTGTATTCAAACGATCATTCCCTGCCATTTCTACTGACTCCAGTAGGATGTCACCAAACATACCTACCCCTCCCTTCCATTGTCAACATTCAACAAGGACTATTCCCTCTGTGATACCCTGCTCCACTCCTAACATTTCCTCACTCTCGCATGGCACCTTCACATGCAATTGCAGAAGGTGTCACACTTGCCCATTCACTTCCTCTCTGTCCAAAGCCTCAAACATATCATTCAAATGATGTAGCATTTACTTGCACTTCTTTCAATCTAGACTTTTTGCTGTTCTCAATGTAGTTTTCTTTACATTAGCAAGGCCAAAATGACCCTAACCTCTCAGTTGCTTGCCATTTCAATAAACCACCTTGATGTCATGCTGACATTTCTGTTCTTGACATGATCCAACAAAGCACAATGCAACCTCGAGGGATAGGACCTCACTTTCCGCTTCGACACTTCACAGCCTCCAGGACTCAAAATTGAATTCCTCAACTTTACAGCCTGGCCTTATTATGTCTGTCCTCTATTTATTTACATTTCTCCTCCCCACTTGTTTGTGACTTGTTTACTTTGCTCTCAGCAGAGAACATTTTCTCCATTTCGTACCTTAATTTACAACCATTTTACATTTCTATTTCTCTTTCATCAAAATTAGCCACCCCTTTGTTGCTTGCACTGGGTCTCCAAATTTTCTGTTTCTCCCACTCAACCTCGTCTTCTGTTACAAAAATACAAAAAACACCATTTTACAACCCCTGATATAACACGGTGTGAAGCTGGATGAACACAGCAGTCCAAGCAGCATCAGAGGAGCAGGAAAGCTTGACGCTTCGGGTTGGGACCCTTCTCCAGCATTGGCAGTTCCTACTATCTCTCTGACAATTTTACAACTCCTTTCGGCTTTGAGGAAGCACCATACCAGACTGGAAATGTCGCCCCTGTTTCTCTCTCTACAGATGCAGCTAAACCAACTGAGTTTCTTCAGCATCTTTTTTGTGTTGGATTCAGATTCCGGCATCCTTAATATTTTGCTTTTATTGTCAGGTGTGGGTAGACTTTAGGGAAAATGCTTGAGTTTAAATCGGGGACAACTGCTTCTTTCCATCTGAAGCCCACGCCGAAAGACATACTAGGCCTTCCTATTGCCAGTCTCAAAATGGTGGTCGGATGGGAAGTGGTCCTTAAGTAGTCACTAATGGCTGATGTAAGGACCTCACTTGGGATGAAGCTGACTGTCCAGCTTTCTGACACACCCTGCCCCAGAATTGCATCCCATCCCTGACAAATTACCAGGGAGGGACCATAAAATTCGACCTCTGAGTGACTGTAATTGCATGTGTTCAACCAATGAATTAAGCACTAAATAAAGACTGAAACAACTGCTGTAAATCAAGAGCAAAGACAAAGCTCAGTAGGTCTGCCAGCATCTGTGAAGGTAAGAAACAGAGTTAACGTTTCAGGTCTGGTGACCCTTCCTCAGAACTGGATTTGATTTGATTGTGTTGGTCTGTTTAATGACCATGTGCAGTGTGCTTGATTGGTAAGCCTGTAGGTGGAGCTAGAGAGTCAAGTGGTTGTCTCATACACAGTGTTCCAGAGAGCCCTGTGGGCTAACAGAGATACATGGATACCATAACTTCTGTAAAGTTCTAAGATGTTTTAAATCATGCAAATGCACTATTTGGGTAGTCTAGGGTAATCTCCATGTTGCTGTGAGATAAACCAGACAGATGTGCAGCAGTTCAAATCAAAAATTACACCTGGCAGCAAGCAAATGTAACACATGCAATGATCATGTTGGAAACTGGTTTAAATCTCTCGACTCTGCACTATTTCTTTCTCTTTTAGGAGACCTTGCGCACATTCTAGAACTGATGGACCCTGAAGTTTAAGACCTATTTGCTTCTTCTAAGGAGGCAAAAATCCAGGAGCAAGGAGAAGGCCTCAAGCTGGAGTCATGACTTGATCAGTGTAATGAGGAGCTGGCACTGTGGGAGGTGTAACAAGAGAAGAATGCTGAGCTCTGAGACCTGTATCTCATTGGCTCCTGGGGCGCAGACTTGAGGCTGTAGATCTGGTTCCTCCAGGAAGTAGACCACAGCTTCTCTATCTTTTACCCACTGGAAAAAAAGTCACGGGGTATCCAGTAGTTCCTTGTGTTTCTTGCTGATGATGGGTCCATTATATTGAATCCAGAAAGCATCAGAGCCTAGGTAAGGGAATACTATTCCACTGCCATTTCTCCAGATCCATCCAGCAAGGAAGCTTGGTGGCCATCTCAGCCTGGAGGTGTTGATAAAATGGCTGCCCACGTGTAAGTCCTTGGGGATGGGTGGTCTGTCTATGGAGTTTCTTGAGGTAGTCTCGGATGTCCTTGGAGGGTGGAGAAGGGGATAGCGGATACTATGTGCAAGTCCTGGGGGATGATATCGCGACTGGAGAGATACCCCATTCTTGGTGCAAGATTGCCATTATCCTGTTGTCCAATAGGGCTATTTCCTGCTTTTTTAAATAACTTGCATTCAGACTACAGGGAACTTTCTTCTCTCCACAGCAGCACATTGCACCACATGATTCTCTCAGACCAGTCCCACACAGCCTCAGGCCACAGCATTCACAATAACAACCACCTGATCCAGGAGGTGTTCCATCGTTCCCATAGGGCTGGTTCATCAAGCACCTTGCTCATCCTTGATCAGGAAAATGCTTTTGACAGGGTGGATCAAGGATGTCTGCTCAGGAATTTGCTAGCTTCCAGGTTCAGGGTGCACTTTGTTGCCCTGATCCAACTTCTGTACAACACCATGGAGTGTCTTGTGAAGGTTAATGGGTCCTTGAGGGTACCCTGCTCTTCAGCATAGGACAGCTGCCTCTGTCTGCCAGTTGTATTCTCTCTGCATGGAGCCATGCCCACAAGTGGCTGTCAGGTCTAGCTGTGTACAAACTGGGTTGGGGATGTTCCTTTTGGCTTACGCTGGCAATGTACTCTTTATGTTCATGGATCTGGATGATTTGCAAAGGATGTTTGAGTGCCAAGTGCTTCATGTGGAGTACCACTCACCTCCTCTATCTGGAATCCATCTTTGCCCTGCCAAGGATTCCTCATCAGTGAATTGACAAGAGTTGGAAACCAAGGTGACCGCTTGAACTGGACAGGGCTGCTTCTGGGCATGGTATTACAGGATGCAGGTATTGGTTATAGACCAACTTGTCATCACCACGTTGTGGTACTGGCTGGTCACTTTGGTCTCTCTGCCGAGATTTGCCACAAACATCCAGAAAATGCTGCCAACCGAAGATTGCAGGAATAGCACCTCATATTTCGCTTGGAAACCCTGCAGCCCAATGGTATCAATGTGGGCTTCAGAAGCTTCAAAATCTCCCATCCCCCGACCACATCCCAAGACCAGTCCAGCTTGCCCCTGCCTCCCTAACCTGTTCTTCCTCCCAGCTATCCCCTCCCACCTCAAGCCCCAACACCATCTCCTACCTACCAGCCTCATCCCGCCCCCTTGATCTGTCTGTCTTCCCTGGATTGACCTATCCCCTCCCTAACTCCCCACCTACACTCACCTTTACTGGCTCCACCCCCACCTCTTTGACCTGTCTGTCTCCTCTCCAACTATCTGTTCCTTTATCCATCTTCTATCCGCCTCCCCCTCTCTCCCTATTTATTTCAGTATCCCCTTCCCCTCCCCATTTCTGAAGAAGGGTGTAGACCGGAAATGTCAGCTTTCCTGCTCCTATGACACTGCTTGGCCTGCTGTGTTCATCCAGCTCTATACCTTGTTATCTCAAAAAATGCTCATTGAGCTTTTCTGGGACAAAAGGCAACACTCGATTGCTGCTGAGGTTTTGGGTGTCCCACTTGAGGAGGGATTGGGACCAGGCGCTATTGGTAGCAACTTTCCACCTTCAGACTCTGCAGCATTATGTTTTTCATGTTTAACTTCCTCTAAGTTGGTGCACCCTGGTGACATATTTCTTCCATTAGGTGTGTTGCTCTTCATGCAGTTGTCCTGCCCTTGAATCTTCTTCCAGAATTGCCTGTCTTTTACTTGAACCTGATCACAGTCTGGAACATGGTCATCTTATGATGGAGAGCTCTCCCTGCAGGAGTGATGGCTGGTGTAAGGGAGCCGCTGCTCAGGAACATGTTGCTCTCTCAGCAAGGTTTCTGCTAACTGATGGAGGGCAGAGCTAGAGATCCTGGGTTGACCAGAGTCGGGGATGTATTTCATGGCGGAGTAGGTGGCTGGATGACACCGGTGCAGCTGGTCAAGGGGGTCATTACTCAATGTCCAAGCCATTCTGAACCTGTTGGATGAGGGACGTGGCCCCAGTGGAATCGGGATGGCTCACGCCTGCTGGCTTTTTGGATGAGCTGACCCCAGCCCGACCTTGGCCCTGCTCAATGGAATATCTCCCAGGACATCACACTCCACAGTCTGAATCGCCTCAAGGAAATCCTCCCTGTGCCATTTAGACTGGCATGGAGGTGTTTCCTGTGTGGGCTGCTGCTGTACATTCTCCCCATCCCCGCCTTTGCCCAGCACTGCTTGTAATATTTTAGCTGCTACTTAATTTAGTTTTGCCTATTTTCTGGCAGGCCTGATTTCTCCCATTTTGAAGAAGGGTCACCAGGCCCAAAACATTAACTTTGCTTTTTATCCACAGACGCTGCCAGACTTACTTAGCTTTCCCATCAATTTTTGTTTTTATTTCTGATTTCTCTGGCTGTGGATCAATTTAGGGTTAGTTCCAACAGTATCTCACTTAGGGAAACATATGAGCTCACATCCCTGGGGAGGGGAAATGGGTCATGACCTCACTGTGCTTCCCTTCTATTTGATGTTTCCCCTGAGCTATCATAGTTCCAAGTACGAGACCTGGGATCTCATGATCAGCCCCTTCTTGGGAATAACATTTAGTCCTAAGGTGGTGAGGAGGGTTAACAGTTCCTTTAACGGTGTCTAATATTGGGTCCTTGTCTCTGTCTCTAGGAGGAGACTGTCCACATACTGCACCAAGCAGATGAGTCGGGGTAAGCTCCTAACCTTTTAGCCAACCTCTAATAAAATATTGATGGAGAATTGTGAAACCCTTGGGAAAAATAGGTCCCTGTGTCTTGTTGGACCAGGAATGTGAAGGTGAATTTATACTTACAGTGTCAATGGAGGGAAATGGACCAAAATCCATTACTAATGTCCAGGACCGTGAAATATTTTGCCCATGAGGCTTCCCTCATTGTGGTTTTGGGGCTAGTTACTGATGTCAGTGCTGTGATTGGTTTTATTTAGCTCCCTGTAATCGATGGTGAGCTATCGAAAGCCATTTGGTTTCTTAACTGATGCTACAGGATGTAGGACTCCTTGCTTTAACAATTTGCTAATGACCTTGGCCACCACCTGACTGCTGGGGGAAATTGGATTGTCTTTTTGGCTGGTCCATGTATCACTGCCTTGCCCTCAATGCAACCGCAGCCATGTGTGTGACTGGCAAACACACTCTTGTGCTCTATAAGAATTGCCTGTGCCGCTGGATCCTCAGTCATTTCCGTGAGTCTAATCCACAATTCCCCTATGATACACATTCGTGGTGTGTATGTGTCTGTCACAATCTTCACTGGAGTCTCATCAAGCTTGGGCATTTGCCAAATACTATGGTCGGCCAGGTCAAAGATAACTTACACTTCCTCATAAGGTCAAAACCTAAACTGTGCTTGGTGTCCATATGCAGATTAACTAGCACCACTGGGTGATGGCAGACTATGTCTCCTGGTTTAAGTTCCATAGTTTCTGATTCCAACCCCTCCTATAGATGTCCAGTGAGTTCATTCAGAAGAATTTTCTTATGAATGGGCCAAATGTTATCAAAATCTCGGGATGTGTTAAGTGTTGTTCTGGATGTCCCGTATCCCACAAAAACTCAATTGGGTGGCCACATCGCTGCCTGCGAAGGCCATCTACACTGTCCCATCATATTGCACATCCAGTAAGTAGAGGCATGGCTATCTGAAAGTGTATCCAACTTGTGAGATGGGGTGGGGGTGAAGCGAGTAAGACAGTGGAATTTCCTCCATTAAATTTGACAGTGTGACCTCCCCAGCCAAATTACCTAATGCTGTTTCTCTAGTCCTTCCAGTATCATGCACCGGGGTCTTAAGCGTGGATCCTGCGGTGGCTGTAAGTGCCTGGGTACCCTGCAGTCTTCACATTTGTAGCATGTCGCTTACAGAGGTGACTGCTGCTTCACACCTTCTTGCTGCTGATCCCTATCTCTCACTGCAGAATGGGCATATGAAGGTGGGGTCTCTGTTTCAGTCACCCCCTTTGCTCCCCCACATGGGATCAGGGTTTGGGGCTTTTACTGGGCACTAATCCAAGCAAGTGGGGAGTACCCATCATAGGGACAGCATGGTGGCTTAGTGGTTAGCACTGCTGCTTCACAGTGCCAGGGACCTGGGCTTGATTCCAACCTTGGGCAATTGTCTGCATGGAGTTAGCACATTCTCCCTGTGTCTGTATGGGTTTCTGCCGGGTACCCTGGTTTCCTCCCACAGTCCAAAGATGTGCAAGTGATGTGGATTGGCTGTGTATAATTTCCCCACAATGTTCAGGTTGTCTAGGTAAGGTGTTTTAGCCATGGGAAATGCAGGGTTACAGTGATAGGTTTGGGAGATGGGTCTGGGTGGGATGCACTTTGGAGGGTAGGTGTGGACTTATTGGGCTGAATGGTCCATTTTCATACTCTGAGGACTTCATTCTATTCTTTGTCTGATTTGGAGGTGCTCTGATTCATAAATGGTTTTTTCCCAATCCTGGACCATCTTCAGAGTGAAAGTAGCTGAAATCAGGAAATAACAAGATATAACAAAAGCATACAGCCAAACTGTAAGGGAACCATGATGTGAATTTACAGACTGAGTTCAAATTAATTGGCCAAATTCACCACCACAAACGTGAAGCATCTCTATTGTATCCAAAGAAGTTGAAGTGGTTCTCGGTAGTGATGCTTATCTGTTGGATGACAATACCAGGCAGAATGTGAGTCATTTGATCGCAAGGATCTTTCGAGACAGTGATAAGAATACTTTCTCTTTCCCTCTGCATGCTTTTGTCATTCATTTTTTGGATGTAGGCATTGCTGGCTGGGCCAGCATTTATTGTCCGTTCCTAGTTGCACTTGAGAAGGTGGGGCATCTTTGGCTGCTTCACTGGGTGTACGTGCATCTACAATGCTGTTTGGCTGCTGAATGTCCGAGGACTGCCCAAGACCAGGAACCTACTGAGCCCCAGGGAGGAGAGGATCTGGTGTTGTTGGCAATCAGGGACTTTGTTCACATGTACAGAAAGGAACAGAAGAGGTATGTGGGATGCAATGGCCTTTGTTGCCTAGAAGCTGTGGCATTGCAGTGATTAATGTGAATGCTTGGCTGTCTCCACGGATAGGTTAGCTGTTGCCATGGGGAGCCAGGCCCAGCGCCCTCAGAGTCTGCTGGAGTGGCACCTGTACCTGTCCTCCATGACCCCAGCCTTGCTTCTCAGGGCTGGAGGCACAATGACAATGGGGGTCCATTCGTTATTTGGAGACTGAGCAGTGTTGTGAGGCATGTAACAGGGGGAAGAAATCATTCATAGGCTCCTCAGATGCTTCTACTCAGGACATTACAGAAGTGGCTGGGCCCTCCAGGACCACCCTGCTAAATTCCCAGGCTGCTATCCTGTCTCCAAATCACCCTTTATTTACATGTGGCAACTCCTTGACAATGAACTGATCCAACTCCCTCAGAGTGAGCAGAACCCCTGACACTCCTATTTTTATCTGTCAGCCAGTGTTCCCTGATTGGACCAGATTAATAGCCCCTATCAGGCAACTTTTATTCTACGATGTCCACCCGGCTGACATCGTTATAATTACTACGACCCTATTTGTTGACCAAGGGAATACACCAAGAAGTAATAGGAGTGTGAGGAAGAGGAAAACTTTGTATAGGGTACTTTGGTGGCATGAGTAAGAATACAGTGAACATAACTTAGCATTTTTTACATAAATTACACTTCTTTGACCTTTTAGCTGGTTGTTTGTCTCTTTGTGCAGCCACAAATGCAGAAGTTCCAACATGAGCCTAAATGTCCTGGCCACACTGGATAGATGCCTGTGGTTGGAGCCTGCATCTGGGAGCAAAATGAACAAACCACATAGAGGGCAATGGGTCCTGCTGACACCTTTGTTGTGAATGAGTTGGTCAGTGGTGTCTGTGGCAAGGACCTGTGCTGCGAACAATGGGGTATAGCATGAAGATGGCCAGGGATTACAGACCCCACAGTCTGTACCCCGTCCATTACATTGTGTGTAATGTTCTTTTCTTTAAAATCCTTCACGTTGTTGTGACTTGCAGCCCCCATCCCCACAAGTTGAAGCACTTACCCTGCCAATCTGAGTTGGGGGCAAAACCATTTTCTGCCCTGTTGCATACTCTTGATTTGGTGATGGTGAGTGTTCCTTGGCCAGTGGCTTCCAGCCTCCGCCTTTAGATTAGATTTCGTACAGTGTGTAAATAGCTCTTCGGCCCAACAAGTCCACATGGCCCCTTGGAGCATCCCACCCAGACCATCCACCATAACCCACACACCCCTGAACACTACGGGCAATTTAGCATGGCCGATCCACCTAGCCCACACATCTTTGGACTGTGGGAGGAAACCGGAGCACCCGGAGGAAACCCACGCGCACACTGGGAGAATGTGCAAACTCCGCACAGACAGTTGCCCAGGGCTGGAATCAAACCCAGGTCACTGGTGCTATGAGGCTGCAGTGCTAACCACTGAGCCACCATGCCGCCCTTCCTTCTGTCTCAACTCAATGCTGCCTGACCTGCTAATAATCTTCCAATATCTTCTGTTTCTATTTAAGAGTTCCAGTATTTATTGTATTCTGTATTTCAATTAAAACGTATTTAGAGTCTGTTCCCACCCTCTCCATAAAATAATGCTCTCATAGTTTTACATTTGCTTTGGCGAAATTAATCTGTAAATGTGATCGTTCTTTGATACAGCACCTCATCTCATAATCCTTGTGCTGTTTAATTGCAATCTAGTTGTGAGAGACCCCTTGGGAATAAACAACTATAACATTATAGAACTCCTCATCAAGATGGAGAGTGATGTAGTAGATTCTGTGACTAAGGTCCTGAATCTAAATAGTGGACACTATGATCGTATGAAGCACAGTAACTATAATAGATTAGGTATCACTACTTAAAAGGATGACAGTGAAAAGGCAATAGCAAACAGTCAATGAACTCATGGGTGAACTGCAAACATTTTTTATTTCTGCCTGAGAGTAAAATGGGAAAGGTAGCTAAACAATGGCTTACAAGCGAAATTAGAGACAGTACTAGATCCACGGAAGAGGCATACAAATTGGCCGGAAAATGATACGGACCTGTGGGACCATTTTAGAATTTAACAAAGGTGGACAAGAAGATTATTTAAGAGCTGGAAAATGAGAATGAGACTAAGCTTGCAGGACAGACTGTAAAAAGTTCTACGAGTATGTGAAGTGAAAGATATTGGTGAAGATGGTTATAGGTCCCTTACGGTCAGAAACAGGGAAATTTATAATAGGGAACAAAGAAATGACTGACCATCTGAAAGCATACTATGGCCCTGTGTGGCAAGGAAAGATACAAATAGCATATCAGAAATAACAAGGTGTAAAACTGGATGAACACAGCAGGCCAAGCAGCATTAGAGGAGCAGGAAGGCTGACGTTTTGGGCCTAGACACTTCTTCAGAAATGTCAGCCTTCCTGCTCCTCTGATGCTGCTTGGCCTGCTGTGTTCATCCAGCTTTACACCTTGTTATCTCAGATTCTCCAACATCTGCAGTTCCTACTATCTCTGAAGCTAATCAGAAATATTGGGAGCACAAGGCTCAGCAAGCAGAGGGAGATGGAGAAAATCAGCATTAGTAGGGAAATGATGCTAGGGAAATTGATGAGGTTGAAGGCCGGTAAATCCCTAGTGTCTGATACTCAGCATTGTAGAGTGCTTAAGGAAGCAACTCCAAAAATAACGGATGCATTTGTGGTCACTTTCCAAGATTCTACAGATTCTGGAACAGTTCCTCCATTTTGGAGGGTAGCTAATGTAACCCCTGTATTTAGGAAGAGAAACAGAAAGAAAGTCAGGAATTATAGTCCACTCAGCCTGACATCAGTAGTGAGGAAATGATACAGTCCATTGTAAAAGAATTAAGATCTGACCATTTGGAAAACAATGCCAAGACTGAACAGAATCAGCTGGATTTATGAAAGAGAAATCAAGTCTGAAAAATCTACTGACATTTTTTGAGAATGTAACTACCAACTATAGCTGATAAGGCGAGGCCAGTGGATATTGTTTATTTGGACTTTCAGAAGGCTTTCGACGAAGTCCCACACAACTGTTAATTTGTAAAATTAAGGTACATGGGGTTAGAGATATTGAGATGGACAGAAAATTGGTTGGCAGACAGAAACAAATGTTGGAATAAACTGGCCCTTTTCTGAATGACAGGCAGTGACTAATGGGGTACCTCAGGGATCAGTGCTAGGACTCTGGCTATTGACAATATTTTATAATGATTTTGATGAGGGAGCTAAATGTATTATCTCCAAATTTGCAGAAGTCACAAAACTGGATGGGTGGGTGAACTGTGAGGAGGAGAAGATGCTTCAGATTTTGAGAAGAAGTTGGATGTCGCACTTGAGGCCAAAGGTATCAAAGGATACGGGGAGGGGTTGTGGTTGGTGCAGGATCAGGAACAGGCTATTGAGTTGGATGATTAGCCATGATCATAATCATCAAAGGGCTGAATGGCCTACTTGTACTGCTATTTTCTAGGTTTTTATGTTTGTAATGCAAAATTTAATGTGAAATTGAATCACTTGTTTTAAATGCTGAGGAAGGCAGTGAGAGGACAAACAATTGTGAGGTGATGCAGCCTCTAACAATGTTGTTGAATTACTTCTCAGGTGTTGCAGAATGTTCACTGGTGCTTTTATATTCATATTTCCAATATTCTGGATTGCTAATCAACCTTTGTTCATGTAATATTTGATGTATTTATGGATTGGTTCAAAATGATTTTTGCTTTGATAGATCATCTGTTCCAGCGGGGTTCTGAACTGAGGTAAGAATTGAAGGTGAGAAATTTGGCTACTGTTTCCTCCATTTAGCCAACAGCATTAAGGACAACTGATGCACCACTAGCTTCAGACTAGATCAGATCAGCTACTTCAGCAAGAAACAAACATGACAGCTTTCTCCTGTGCATGGAACACTATCATATCATATGGCAATTTTAGCCAAGTAGTCACCGATCCAACAACTGTCACATCTTTAACTTATTTGTGTTACCTTGTTGCTGGGAAAATGTCTCTGTGCCCTTGTAACTCTCCAAGTAGAAAGAAAAACACAGATTGAGCTGGAATTAAAATAATATTTAAAAAGTGTATCCAAAAAGGAAGACTGCCTGAACAAATTAAAATGACTGCTGAAAACAAATGGATAAAACTATGTAATGAGCTGACCAGAAAAAAAAATTGGTGTTGTCTGTATGTATTAATTACTTTATAGTCTGACCCATGCAACAATAAAACTGGCTCCATTCCATCATAAAGCGAACATAAAGCAATTAGACAGTTTAATTGATGGCAGCTAAACTGCAAGCTAATGACATCAATTACATAGATTAAGTAATAAAGCTGCATGACAATAAGCAGACTCAATGGCAAAGCAAACAATTGATTTTGCTGAGAAAATGACCTGAACTCACAGAATATTAAAACACTTCACAAGTCATACATTAACCCAAAATGGAGGTTTCCCAATTTTTACAGATTTGTTTTTCTAAATAGTTTGCAGCAACCACAACTAAATGATTCACAACCATATTAAAAATACATGCCATACTTTGACACAGGAATTATAGGAATAGTTAGGGTTCTGCATTCACTGTTGAAATATTACTGCTGTCACATAATGATTCTCACACTAAATTTACTTTAATTATTTATGGTTATGTTATTAGAGGGCTATGGAATATTTTCAGATGAAAAAAAAATATGATGCAGGACTACTAAAATTAAATACTTCACAGCAAGTATTAAAATTCTACCCATGTATTTAAATAAAGATTGGAACTTGCAGAGGGGAAGGCATAGTTGAAATACAGATCTTAACCTACACGAGAAACATAGTAGAGATCTGGGACCAATTCATATTCATTTATGGTGGAGACATTGAGGAGCCAATGAGAGACAAGCCATACTTTAAAGTTTAATTATTCATAAGGCATTTATGGTTTAGTAGGAATATTGTGCGGTATAGTTTCTGGTTAAGAAATATCTACAAAATGTGTATTTATTTTTGTTCGCCATATTTATTACAAAGTTATAGAGCCTCATTTGAATGTTTAAAATTAATTCATGAGCTTTGGACACCAGCATTTATTTGCCCGTCCCCATTTGGCCTTGAGACAGTGGTAGTGAGCTGTTGCCTTGAACTGCTGCAGCTGATGTGCTGTCAGTACCATAGTGCTATTAAGGAAGGAGTTCCAAGATATTGAACCAGTGGCACTGAAGGAATGACAATACATTTCCAGCTCTGAATGGCATATGGCTTAAAGGGAAACTTGCAGGTGGTGGTGCTCCCATGTATATGTGGTTTATTTATTCTTTGTGAAATATTATCATGGATTTGGAAGGTGCTGTCTAAGGAGGCTTGGTGAATTCTCTAGTGCTTTTTGGAGATAGCACACTTTGCTGCTACTGAGTGTTGGTGGTGTCCATCAAGCGGGCTACTTTGTCCTGGATAGTGCTAAGCTTTTGGAATGGTGTTGCATCTGCACTCATCCAGGAAATTAGGGCGTATTCCGTAAGATTTCTATCTTGGCTTGTAGAGGAGGGACAGGCTTTGGGGATTCAGGAGGTGAGTTACTTGATACAGAATTCCTCACCTTTGACCGGCTCTTGAATCCACAATATTTATATTGTGAGTCCAGTTCAGCTTCTGGTCAATTATCACCCCAGAATGTTGTTAGTAGGAGATTCAGCAAAGGTAGCGCCGCTGAATGTCAAGGGGAAATGATTAGATTCCATCTCATTGGAAATGGCCACTGCCTGGCACTTGTGTGACATGAATGATACTTGCTACTTGTCAGCCCAAGCTGACTTCTACAATGTGTCCAATTAGATAAAGTAACTCATTACACAGAGTTTCCAGATTAAGTTTTGATGGAGTCTTGACAGTGTGCCAGTAAGACTTCTAATGTGTTTCAGCAGTCTTTCTCACAGCTTCTACAGCAATGACTAGAATGATGGAATGTCAAGGAAGAAAGCTTGTTCCCTATTTTATGAAGGCTATTTTAGCCCTGTATATTTTGCTATTGACCATATTCCTAGTGCTGATAGCATTGGCTATAATGGCTGTTGATTGTACAGCATCATCTCAAACTCCACAGAGCCTGGAATGATTCCTGCAGGTTTGAAGCTTGTCTAAACTTAACACTGCTATTTCAAAAAAGTACCAAGCAAAACAACTAGAAACTACAGACCAATTGGCTTTACATCTGCAGACAGAAAAATGTTAGAATCCTAAAAGGAACATGATAAATGGACAAAAACTGAAAGAACTGTTGATTCTGTAAATCAGGAACAAAAACAGAAATTGCTGGAAGCTGGTCTGGCAGCATTTGTGAAGACAAAAATCAGAGTTAACGTTTTTGGTCTGGTGACCCTCTGTCTGAGGAAGGGTCACTGGACACTATGGGCAATTTAACATGGCCAATCCATGTAACCTGCATATTTTTGGACTATTTTGGTGTGTAAATATTGAAATTGATGTTGAAAGTGACATTATATCGAACTTTTAAACTCCCAAACAATATGCCACATGAAATTAGTTTTTCCTCTCCCTTTTCTTAATATTCTTAAGATTTGCTGTACCTATGACTTTGGTAGAACTAGAGACAGGCTCCCAGCACACACTGGGACATAGATGATTACAAGGAGGGAGAAGTTTTGACTGAAGTCCCCACTATTGTTCCTTTTCTCCATCTTCTCTCTCATTACCTGCATTCTGTTGCAACTAATACATAAAGCACCTTTTTGCACTTCACTGTGGTACTGAATGGCAATGTGAAGCTTTCCTCCCTCCTGTTTAAGTTGTCAGGCCGAGCTCGCAAGCAATTAGTATGGCCAACATGCACTCTTTGTTACCTACATCATTTGTTCCTCCTTGTAGGTGGCTACTGCTTCCTTTGATGTAGACCTCATGATACTCATCATGGAATGAACCCATCTAATCTCTCTCCAACTTTGAGAATTGCCTCTGCAAGGTGTAATGATGAATGATCTCAGAAGTGGTGTGTACGAGATGGCTGGGGAAGTCACAATGAGAACATTTTTAAGTGAATGTAGAATGCCACTTATCTTTCCTGCACAGGTGAGGTCACCAAAAGCCTTGCAGCACTATATCCATGTGCAAGTGCTCATCTCCTCAATCACCTCCAGCCATTTCTATTTAGTTTCTAAGACTGTTTATTCTTTCAGTTCTCTGACATCATAATTTCTGTTTTTCCCTCATGTAAAACCATAGGAACATGAGCAGGCCATTCAGCCCATTAACCCTTTTAATATGATCAGAGCAGGTTAAACATTTCAATGACTTTTACCCACACCATTTGGGATAAACATCTATGCCATTAATAATCAAAAAATTTATCAACCTCTACTTTAAATATGCTCACCAACTGAGCTTCAACAGCCCTCCTGGATTGAGACTTCCAAAGACTCAGCATCCTCTGGATAAAACAAATGTTTCTTACCTCAATTCTAAATGGTATTTCCCTTATTTTAAAATTATGCCTCATGGATCGAGACTCCCCTGACAGGGGAACACTTTACCTGCATCTACCCTATCTATCCCTTTAAGTACTTTACAAGTTTCGAAGAATTTGCCTTTCATTCTTCGAAACTCTGGATATGTAGGCCCAGCTTGCCCAATCTCTTTTCATAAGATAGTCTCATCCTGGGAAGAGCCCGGTGCACTCTTGTCACACTCTCTGTAACCATACATTTTCCTGTCTTTTGTTGAAATTATAATAATAGAAATTAAAAATGTTCTGGGCAATGAGACAGGTTGAATATGGTGAAGCACACACACACCAACCTACACTGGGATATGGAGGGATTCACTGCAAAAAACAGGATTGAGTGGACCTTCCCAGGGGCACACAACGGCTGCTTACTCACAGAGTGTGATCAAGGAATGTTGCTGCTGCAAAGATTTCACTGTTTTCTGTTCCTGGTGTTTATTAACACTCACATTGCTTACACTCAGCACAACGCTTCATCATGATACAATATGTTTGGCAGAAACTTCATAATTGACACGTCCATTCGAGTCCTTGTGACCTACCATTGGTTACTCCGTCTCACTCTCTGACTTTTTCTCACGCAGTCTTGGCAACACATGACACAACTCAGCTCCCCAGACAGTGCCATTTCCTTCCTTGTCAAAGACTTTCAAACCTTCTACAAAGTCCTTTGATGTGCCTTGCCTCTTGTTCCCAGTGATATGATGCAGCATGGGGAGGAAGGTCTCAAAGTCCGGCATCTTTGGGTTCACCTCTTCTGGGTTGGGTTTGCCAAGCAACTTTATGACTACAACATTAGTAGGGTTCTGTCCTAAGGTATGTGAGATATTCCTGCGCTGTACACAGGTAATCTTCATTTCATGAGAGGAAGTACCTCAAAATGGGCAAAAGCCGCAATAATATTTTTTCTGAGGTAAGGAGACCAAAACTACAGAGTATTCCAGGTGCAGTCTAACCATGCTCTTTTGCAATTAAAGGAAGATTTCACTGTACTCCCATCCTTTTGCAATAAAGTCTAACATTCTATTAGCCTTCCTAATAGATGGCTGCACCTGCATCTTAGCAACAAAACATTTCCTTGACGATACTGTGTGTCCCTGGGAGGATCCATTCATCTCGTTGTTTGCATCTGTGTCCCAGTGTGCACTGGCTTGTATGTGCTTCATCATATTCAGCCTGTCTCATTGTCTTCAAAGATGTATTGATAAGAATACCTAGGTACCTTTGTACACCTGCGTTTTACATTTGAACAAATAATCTGTGCATCTATTCTGTCGATCAAAGTGGATAATATAAACTTCTTTCACATTACATTCCATATTCTTGCTCTCTAAGCCCCTCTAAGTTCTCCTGAAAAAATAGTTTACATCTCCTTGACAATACACATTCCAGTTTAGTTTTGCAACATATGTAAACTTGAAAATATTATATTTAGTCCCGTCATCCTCATAATTGATACATATTATGAATAACTGGGGTCCAAGTACTGGTTCTTACATTTACCCACTAGTCACAGCCTGCCAAAGTGAAAATGATCTATTTATTTCTCCACTCTGTTTTCTGCCTGTTAGCCAATCCTTAATCCATGTCAATACATTACCTCCTATCCTATGTGTGTTAATTTTACTAATCCACCTTGTGTGAGGGATCTTATCAAAAGCCTTCGGAAAATCCAAATGAACGACAGCCATCAACTCCTATTTATTGTATGTGTAAGCTAGATGAGGTAGCCATGTGAATTGTATGGTTACAGGGATAAGGTAGGGCTGTGGGTGTGGATGGGATACTCTTTGGAGATAAGGTGTGGGTTCGATGGGCCAAATAGCCTGCTTCCACACCATAGGGATTCTATGGTTCTATAATTTTATAACTGCTAAGAGATTGTAAAGCTCTGAGATACAGAGGACGATGGATGTCTTTTGTAAGAATCACAAAAGGATAGCGCAGGTACAGCAAGTAATTAGGAAAGCTAAGAGAGTGCAAAGGGAATTGAATACGGAAGTAGAGGTGTTCTGCTTCGGCTGTGCAAGGCACTGGTGAGTATTGTGTTTACAGTATTGGTCTCCTTATTTAAGGAAGGATGTACATGTATTAGAAACAGTTAAGAGAAAATTATCATAACTAATACCTGAAATGGGTACATTGTCTTATGAGGAAGAAATGGACAGGTTAGGCTTGTATTCACTGGAGGTTGGAAGGGTAAGAGGTGATTTGATTGAAACATAAGATCCTCAGGGGTCTTGACATAGTGGTTGTGATTTCTTACTGTGAGAGAATCTTGACCTAGGGGTCAACAACATTTAAAAATAAGGGGACGTCCATCAAGATAGAAGTAAAGGGACAACTTTTTCTCTCAGCTTTGAGTCTTTAGGGCTATTTCTCAGAAGTTGGTAAAAACAAAGTCTATAAATATTTTTAAGGCAAAAGTGGATTGATTCATGATTTTTAAAAAATGGGTGAAAAAATTAGCAGGAGCTCTTCCTGTCCAATGTGGGAGAATAGGGAAAATTTCAATGTTTCTGGAGACTATGTCTGCAGGAAGTGTGTTTGGTTGCAAATCCTATTGGATCACAGGATCAGTTGGAGTACCAGTTAGAGGCAATGAAGAATTTACGGGAGTCAGGGGATGTGATGGATGACAGTTTCAGGAAGATAGAAAAAACGCAGATAAAATCAAGTAGATGGGTTACCACTAGGAAAGGGAGGAGAGATGGGCAGTTAGTCCAGGAATCTCCTGTGGCTCTTCCCAAATCAACCAAGCAAGGTGTATTGGAAAATGTAGGGGGTATATAGTACTGACAGATATGTTTCTGATACTCTGACTCATTCTACTATAAAGAGGGGAATATCAGGTTCCAAGCCATCAATTATGATAGGGGATTGTCTAGTAAGGGGCACAGACAGAGTTTCCTGTGGTTGTCAGGAGGCACCAGATGGTGTGTTGCCCCCCTGGTGTCAGGGTCAAGGATGTCTCAGAAAGGGTACAGATCATTCTAAAAGGGGAGAGTGACCAGCAGAAGGTCATTGTTCATGCTGGCACCAATGGCATAAACAGAGAAAAGGGCAAGGTTCTGTGAAGAGATTATAAGAAATTAGGCAGGAGGTTAAAAAGTACCTTTGAGAGTAGTAGGGAGAGGGACCCAAAGAGAGTGTGAGAAAATAAATAAATTTGAGGCTGGTGAGGGAAACAAGTTAAATAGTCAAGGCAGGCAAGAACACGACAGAGAACAAAGTAAAACTGATAAATTAAACTGCATTTATTTCAATGCAAGAGGCCTGACAGATAAAGCAGATGAACTTAGGGCATGATTGGGAACATGGGACTGGGATATCGTACCTATTACAGAAACATGGCTCATGGAGGGGCAAGTCTGGCAGCTCAATGAACCAGGGTATGGATCTATAGGAAGGATAGAAAGTGGGGGGGGTGGGGGCAAGAGAGGAGGGGGAGTGGTGTTTTTGGTTAAGGATGACATTCTAGTTGTATTTAAGGAGGACATTCCTGGGAGAACATCCAATGAAATTATATGGCTGGAACTGAGAAATAAGAAAGAAATGATCATCTTATAAGTATTATAGTATAGGCCCCTCAATAATCAGTGGGAAACTGAGAAGCAAATATGTAAGGAGATGTCAAATATCTGTAAGAATAATAGGATTGTAATGGTCGAGGATTTTAATTTTCCAAACAAAGACTGAATCTGCAACAGTGTTAAGGGCTTGGCTGGGGGAAATTTGATAAGTGTATACAAGCAAACTTCCTTATTCAATGTGGATGTACTTACTAGAGAAGGAGCAATTCTTCATCTTCTGTTGGGAAATAAGGCAGGGCAAATGACTTGGGTATCAGTGGGGAAGCATTTTGGGGCAAGTGATTATAATTCTATTAGTTTTAAAATAGTTGTGGAAAGGGATAGACCTGATTTAAAAGTCAAAAGTTTAAAGTGGAGCAAGATGGCATTAGGCAGGAACTTTCAAAGTCAACTGGGGAGGATGTTCACAGTTAAAGGGATGGTAGGAAAGTGGGAGGCCTTCAACAATGAGATAACGAGAATTTAAAAACAACATCTTCGTTAGAATGAAGGGCAAGGCTGGAAGCTGTAGGGAATGCTGGATGACGTGATAACTTGAGGCTCTTGTCAAGAGAAAGAAGGAGGTATATATCATGTATAGACTGGGATTGAATGAATCTCTAGAGGCGCATAAGGGCGTTAGGAGTATACTCAAGAGGGAAATCAGAATGGCAAAAATGGAACATAGATAGCTTTGGCAAATAGGGTTAAGGAGAATCCAAAGAGATTCTGCGGATACATTGAAGGAAAAAGAGTTACTAGAGAAAGAATAGGACCCCTTAAAGAACAACAAGGCTGCCTATGTGTGGAATCAGAGGAGATGGGTGGAATACTAAATGAGTATTTTGCGTCAGTACTTCCTGCGGAGAAGGGCATAGAAATTATGGGATGAGGGAAAATAAGTAGCAATGTCTTGAAAAGCGTCCATATTACAGAAGGGGAGGTGTCGGAGATTGTAAAACACATACATTAGATAAATCCCCATTACCTGATCAGACGTACCCTAGAACTTTGTGGAAAGCTAGTAGATTGCTGGGCCTCTTGCTGAGATATTTGTATCATGGTCAGCCACAGGTGAGGTGCTGGAAGACTGGAGGGTGGCTAATGTGGTGCCGCTATTTAAGAAAGATTTTAAGGAAAAACCAGAGAATTATAGACTGGTGAGCCTGATGCCAATGGTGGGTAAGTTGTTTGAGGGAAAAGATTTACATGCACTTGTAAAGACAAGGGCTCGTTAGGGATAATTAACATGGCTTTTTTTTTGGTGGAAATCATTTCTCACTAACTTCATTGAGTTTTTTGAAGAAGTAACAAAGAAGATTGATGAAGGCAGAATGGTTTGACACTGTCTATATGGGTGTCAGCAAGGTTCAACCAAGTACCACATGGTAGTCTGATTAGTAAGATTAGGTCTCATGGAATCCAGGGGGTTCTGGCAATTGGATACAAAATTAGCTTGAAGGTAGGAGACAGAGGGTGGTGGAAGAGGGTTCTTTCTTGGACAGGAGGCCTGTGACCAACGATGTGCTGCAAAGATCAGTGCTGGATCCATCGTGCTTCATCATTTATATAAATGCTTTTGATGTGAATACAGAAGATATAGCCAGTAAGTTTGCAGATAACACTAAAATTGGCAATGAAATGGACAGTGAATAAGGTTATCTCAGAGGCAACAGGACTTTGGTCAGATTGGCAAATGGACCAAGGAGTAGCAGATGGAGCTCATTTTTGATGATTGTGAGCTGTTGCATTTTGGTGCAGGGCTTATGCAGTTAATTGTAGGGCCCTGGGAAGGATCAATTTCTGAAGAAGGGTCCTGACCCAAAACATCAGCTTTCCTTCTCCCCTGATGCTGCTTGACCTGCTGTGTTCCTCCAGCTCCACGCTGTGCTATCTCAGAATCCGGCATCGGCAGTTCTTGGTATCTCTTATCAGTAGTGTGACCCTTTTATCTTTTACTTGTAAATTCTATGTCTGATACTATCTGTCTCACTAACACCTGAAGAATGAGTGAGACTCTGAAAGCTTGTGTTCGTGTTAGACTAAAACCTGGTGTCATATGATTTCTGACCTTGTCCACCCCAGTCCAACATCGGCACCTTCACATCATGGCAACTGTGGAACAATGTAGTGAACATTCCCAAACTTTCATTCATGGTATGCAAGCATGTCAGCAAAGTCCAAAGGATAGCTGGAATATCACAGTTTACAGACCCCAGTCAGAGAGTATTTGTGGTCATTTTGAAATTCCAAATGGATAAGGTGAAGCTTTTATCTCTATCCAAGTGCTATAACCAAAGAAATGGACAACATATGCCAAGATTAATATTGGAACAAGGGTGAATATCATCTCTTTATATAAGTTACATATGATGTCTGCATGAAACTGGAACAACTTGGTGTAGTCCACAATGATCAGCCAATTTCTCACAATAGATTGGACATGCTGAGTATTGGCATTATTCAATATTGTTCCTTACACCAGACACCTAAAGACACTTACATGGTTGAAGCCTGATCCCACAAATTAATGGTCTAACCGCATACACAAGTTTGCACATTATTATAAGCCAACCTCATAGTTGCAAAGCCAAAGATTCCAGACTGCAACATTGAGTTCACCCATTACCTGACTTACCTTTACCCTGACTGATTTGATGCTCTTCCCAACTTTAAAGGCAATGCTGCAGCACATCTGAAAGATGACATCCAACTTAGTATCAAATCTCTAACTCAATCCTGTACTTAAATTCAACAAAATCTCAATGTAAAACTGAATTCTGTGGTATAAAACATTCATCATATTGATTGATGTAGCTCCATTACTTGTGTTTTGGAGAAAGATGGCACTAAATAAATGTGCTTAGATCCAAGGCAACTAAATATTTTGTGAAAAAGATGCCCACACAAGGTTCCTACTCTGAAATAGCTTAATTCCAAATTCTCAGATGCTGATCATTTTTCTAAGCTCAACATTATGAATGGATATTGGTCCATACATCTTTCTCCAAAATCACAGGAACTGACAACTTTTAGAATACCCTTTTCCTCAGATTACTAGGTGAAAGCTGTCCACTTGGCTGGATGATTGGAGAGGTGACCATCTGATTCTGAGGTTTTGATGCTAATGGCCATTCCTCTACAACCTTCTCCACCATATGGTTTGTTGTATACATTCAGGAAATGTGAGCATAAGCCATTTATTGCCCACTCCAAATTGCCCTTTTTGCCTTCTCAAACCCACTGACACAAAGCATACCTGTGACAAACCATCCATTTAATTGATTTCCGTCAATTCATATTGGAATTGACTGGAACTTACTTCCTGTCAATTTTCATGTATGTCAGATGGTTACTGTCAATGTGAATCAACTATTGAATTTGACCTGAAAATCCAGAACTTTGGATTAGCTCTCATAAAGCTCCTTTCTATTTCTGATATATAAATCAGTATGTCTTATAATGGTAATTCACTGATTTTGTCACTCTGTAAAAAACTGGTAACTTTCAGAAAAAAAATCACTGCCAGTGTCCTAGACAAAAGGTACAAACCTACAGCTCAGCATGCATTTAGAACTCATGATTGTGGAGGAATATGTGAACTATGTGAACTATTAACATCATACATCAATTTGCTGAGCAATGCAAGAAAAATGTTAATAGGCCACTGAAAACGTATCTACATAATTTTAAGATATTAACATATTCATTCAGGGAAAGGTATACCGTAGAATGAAAATCCATTCCAGGGATGTACAGGCTGGGCATGATAAATGTGTGGTTATGGGGTTAGGATAGGGGGGGTAGTGGCTGGGTCTGAGTGGGATGCTCTTTGGAGGGTCAGTCCACATACAATGGGCCAAATGACCTCTTTCTGCACTGTAGGGTTTCTATGATTCTAAATGCTTGATATAGAAGAGTTGTGTTGAATCGCTGTTTACAGATTGGAGGCATTTGTACACTAGCATTTCCCACAATTCAATACTGGACTACTGCAATTTTTGATACATATTCATTATTTTAACTTGGAGATATAGGGCATAATTCTAAGATTCCAGAATGCATAGAATTTGTTAGTATAGTGTACATTGAAGGATGTAGCAATAGTCTTCAAGAAGACATATTCAAACTGATGGATTAGGGAGACAATGAGATTCAATTCAACACAAAGAATTATGAAGTGAGACTGTATAAAATAAGACTGTACAATTTTACAGGGGTGCAAAATGGAAAGGTCTAGGAATGCTTGTGCACCTATCTTAAAAGTGGATGGACAGCCGATCAATATAGTTATTAAAACATATGGAATTGTGGATTTTATTAGAATATAATACAAAAGTACAAACATCTTTAAATGTTGGAGGCTGATTGGTGACCTTTTCGAGGTTTATACAATTATGAGAGGCATTGATAAGGTGAATAGCCAGGGTCCTTTCTCCAGGCTAGGGGAGTCTAAAACTAGGGGACATTGGTTAAAAGTGAGAGTGGAAAGATTTAAAGGGGACCCAAGGGGCAACGTTTTCATGCAGATGGTGGTGCATTTGTGGAATGACCTGCCAGAGGAAGTGGTGGAGGCTGGTACAGTTACAACATTTAAAAGACATTTGGTAAAGATGGTATTTATGCTGATGATGGGGGGGAGGCCATGAGTGGTGGGGGTGAGGGGAGTATAGAAGAATGAACAGATAAGTGGATACAGAGCCCAGAGAGTAGAAAGAAAGTTAGGCAGGCAAAGGGATGGTTGACAGGAAGCCAGGAATGAAGAAAAACTGATAATGAGAACAATGAATAAGTGAAAATGGTTGGCTGTGCTGAAAGCAGCTCATGTCATGACAAGCCCTGTCATAGCAGGAAAAATGAGTGATCATTGGCAACTTAATTGGGGTCCTCCTTAGTCTAGACAAGAAATGGGAGGTGTTAGAAGAAGCCAGTTAAAGCAAAACCAGCTGCTATAGGAATGATGGATAGGACAATGATGTAGGCCCTTCTGCCTTGCTGGTAAAGGACAAGCTCCTGTTCTAGACCTCTTCTATTAGTACCTCCGCTGCTCATCCTGAAAACCCGTTAAGAGGATATCCTCTATCTTGATTCCTGAGCTATTCTGAAACATGCTGCGATGTGTCAGCTGATGCACCCGACACTCACGAAATTAATAGGCAGAGTCCAGATATGCTGCTCAAAGAAAGTTGCCTCTAATTGGTGTCAATATGCCAAACATGATAGCACCTGTTTTAGCATCTCCAGGCAAGTTCAAATTATGAGAATCGGCCATTAAGCCAAAAATGGCTTGCTAAAACTAGACTTTCAAAGAGGCGTATTTTATTAGTGCACTTAATTATTATCTGTATTGACCATTTCAACAAAATAACGCCATAATATATTCTTTCAGCACCTTTATCTCAATTGTAAAGTAATCATAATGCCTCAATCAGTGACTCATATGAAAGTGTTTAAAAGTTGCAGTGAATTTACCAGAAGCAATTTGAATAATACGGCTACATGCCAAGAAACTGCAAAGTCAACATTACTTCTGCTGAATCATAACTTCAATGTGATGTCCTTGCTCTAAACCTTCGCCTCTTTTTAATTTTGTGAGTACTCTCTTGCCTCAGTTATAACTATGATTTTTTGGCTAGAGTCCATTTTCTTAATATCTATGTCTTAACAGAATGAGCCTGAACATCAGAATAGTCAAACAATGTGAAACTATAGATAAGACAATGAAATCATTGTACTCTTTTCAAACTGCTAAAACTGAGTCATCGCTGGGGAATTATTCTTTACTGACGTGTTTCAGCCTGTTTGAAACAAATGCACATATCACTATTCTCTAATAAAGCCACTAAATAGCATTCCAAACACTGATGTTCCTTTCTAGAGGCATAGAATTATAAAGCAGCAAAGTTATTTTCAACTTAGATAGAACCTTGAGCACTTAGTCCACCTTGGGTCTCCATATTAAAAATACCTAATAAACTTGAGAAGGTGCAAAAGATTTATCAGAATGACACCACAATGAGGAATTTATTTCTACAAGGAGGACAGCAAGATATAGATGAGAGAGAGGTGTGGGAAGCACTTATCTGTATGCAATTCAGATAGCCCTTCCCACTGTAGCCTTACAGGCAAATAGAGATACACATTCAAATTATGCTGTAACCAATCACCTTTGCTGTAAGCCCGAGATGCCTTGGTTGCAGGTATCTGCCAGTTCTGCAATGCATAATAATGACCACACGTGTTTTGTCAGGCTTTGGGGTCCCTTGCACTGCCAGTGAGCCACCAACATTAGTGGAAACATGCAGAAAGTAAACAAAATGCTTCTGACAAAACTCATCAGACATCAGAACAGAAGCATTAACTATCAAATTATCCATGAGCAACTCATCCAATGTGTTCTCCTTATCTTGTCCTTAACTGCCACCTGCGGTGGAAACAGGCTGCTAAACCTGTTGCTTGTGGTCAGAAATGGTCTTGATGACCTCGCACTGTCTGCCCGATGGCTTCATAATGATTAGGGGCTCCTGCACTGCCTTCTCTTGCTGTGAGCACTTGATGCACTGGTGTCACTGGTGGAGAGAGAAAAAAGTTACTGTTCACATCTGAGAAGTGTTCTCTGAGTAACAACTATTCTTTTTCCCTTGTAAGGCACACTTGTACTTCCTGTTTCCCAGGCCCAGGCATCTTGTTACCCTCTTGCCTCACAGGGGCAGTATGGAGCTCATGGAAAAGACAATGGTATACAGATGGGAACATATTTCTACATCCACTGAGTGGTAGGCTGGATGGAGATTTCCAGGTGTGTACTGATGGAGAAGGCTATACATGCAAATGAAAGGGAGATTGCAATGCTTGTGGCCTGGATACTGTCGTCCACTGCCCAAGCCAGGGTGTGAATAACCTCTGGGAACTCCACTACATCTTCAAGCACCTTACGTTGAATTTCCAGCATCTGCCATCTTACCAACAGCTCCTCAGAACTGACCCGAAATTCACCAGATGTCGTCAGACCTGCTAAGTTTTTCTAGCAACTTCTGTTGTTTCCCTGATTTACAGCATCCACAATTCTTTTGGGTTCTATGCAACACAATGTTGATTTTTAGAAGCAAAATGTAGACAAAGTTGAGGCTGACACTGAATATCTTTTGAGTTAAGGAATTCTACTTGGCAAAAGCTCTCAGATTGAGAGGTGTAAGTAGCCTCTCTCTCTTTCTCTCCCTCTTTCTCTCCCACCCTCTCTCTACTTCAGATTCTTTTAATAGACATTAGACAATAGATAATAGACAATAGGTGCAGGAGTAGGCCATTTGGCCCTTTGAGCCAGCACCACCATTCATTATGATCATGGCTGATCACCCACAATCAGTATCCTGTTCTTGCCTTATCCCCATAACCCTTGATTCCACTAACTTTCAGAGTGCTATCCATCTCTTTCTTGAAAGTATCCAGAGATTCCACTGCCTTCTGGGGCTGAGCATTCCATATATCCACCACTCTCTGGGTGAAGAAGTTTTTCCTCAACTCTGTGCTAAATGGCCTACCCCTTATTTTTAAACTGTGTCCTCTGGTTCTGGACTTATCCATCAGCGGAAACATGCTCCCTGCCTCCAGAGTGTCCAATCCCTTAATAATCTTATATGTCTCAATCAGATCCCCTCACATCCTTCTAAACTCAAGTGTATACAAGCCCAGTTGCTCCAATCTTACAACATACGATAGTCCCGCCATTCCGGGAATTAACCTTGTGAACGTACGCTGCACTCCCTCAACAGCAAGAATGTCCTTCCTCAAATTTGAAGACAAGAACTACACACAATGCTCCAGGTGCGGTCTCACCAGGGCCCTGTACAGCAGCAGAAGGACCTCTTTGCTCCTATACTCAATTCCTCTTGTTATGAAGGCCAGCACACCATTAGCTTTCTTCACTTCCTGCTGTAACTGCATGCTAACTTTCATTGACTAATATACAAGAACACCTAGAAGATTTCACAATGCAAGTTCCACACTGCATTGCAGAAGGCTACTGGTCTCAAGCCAAGTCTCAATTTGTACACACCCACTGGTGTCAATTTGTCTTAAGCTAAATTTCTCCATTGGTTGAACATGCAACAATGTAAACAAAACTTAAACTAAGTGCTGGAGGCATACTTTAATTGTTAAAGTCCAGGCTTGTTCTTTTATAATCTCTGATCACAGGAATACACATCAGTTTGCCCCCTGTTATCATAGACTGTTACAGTTAACCCTTGATGAGATTTAGTCTAACATACTCCATTAAACTAACTACAGTTACACAGTTGGTGACTTGGAAACAAGTGGACTTAAATTGCAACACTCCATTTGCGCATGGATTTATAACATGTCACTAAGGTAGGTTTTCAACTGAGCTATACTCTTATCTAGAGAATTTGCTGTTATTCATATCGATTTGGAGAATTATGTAGCAATATTGAGCATGTTGGTGCCTTGTTGACTTGGAAATATCCCTGTCATTTGAGTGAGTGATTACTAGTGGTGGAAATATTGAACGGCTTTACCTCCACTTTTCTTAGGCACTCTGAATTCACTTCAGGATTATGGTATCCACCCTTGTCATATTACTGTTTTCTTTAACTATGGAGATGGGTTCTTTTTTCTGCATTGCCCTTTGCTCAGCAAACAGTTGCCTTCCTGTGGCAAATGAACTATTTTCTGTACTCACATGCCAGTGTGTGTGTGGATGCCATTCCAACAATATCAAACACCAAACTGCTATTAACTGCTTCCATCTGACTGATTCTCCCTGCTCCAGGCTTGGTGGAACCTTTTACTTATGACAAAAGTTGTGCCAGTCACTTGCTTAGGATGGAATTCTGAAGTATCCTTGATGTCATCTTCATCAAAAGAGGTATCTTACACACTATTTCAAATGTAAATCTTTCTTCAGTAACTTCAATTAAATTCTTTCAAACACTGATTCACACACAGATCAGTCTCTGAATGCACCGTCTATGAATGCGCAAAAGCTGCAGTATAAGGAATAAATTCTTCAGTGCCACAATATACTCACAAAATGTTTTGCTGCTTTTTTATGTTCCAGGCATGTAGCATTTTGGTCATTTAGGGTCCAAATTTGCTCTTCTTGTTCAATATCATTTTGAGTGACTCATCTTTTGCTTAGTTGGGAGATGGATTTGGTAGAATGGGTTAACCTCCAAGAGTAAAATTGCTTTTATGTGCTGAAGAATTGCTTTATTCTGATTCGTGACCTTTTCATTCTCTCCTTCAAGTTCCAACATGTTAGTAACTCTGAACAACATGTAATTCTTCGATTATATATATGAATCGAGTCATTCTCGATCCCTCTCATTCATGCTGGGCTTTCCAATGTATGCCTTGGGCAGAGCCCAATTGGACTTCACAATTCCATGTCTCTTTCACAATCAATTCTCCAAACCATGACCACAGCACTGTCTCTGTTCTTCTACGGAACAGTTTGCTGGAGTTAAGTCACTCTCTGTAAAGCTATGGATAAAGTATCTGACATCCTATTTAAATGGAAAGCATCTCCTGCGTGACTATAGTCAGGACGCACATTTTTTTCTTATATAAATTCATGGAATGGCCATCACTGGCCAGGTCAGCATTAACTGTCCATCACTAATCCCCTACAAAGGTACTGGGGAGTTGCCTTTTTAAACAGCTACAGTTCATTGAGTATAGGTATACCCACAGTCCTATTAGGAAAGGAGTTCTAGGATTTTAATCCAATGGCACTGAAGAAATGGCAATAAAGTTGCAAATTAAGCGACTTGGCGTGGATCTTTCAGGTGGTGGTGTTTCCATGCATCAGCTGCCTTAGTCCTTTTAGTTGTTCAAGGTCACATGTTTGGAAGGTGCTGTCAGAGTTACTGCAATGCATCTTATAGATGGCACACACTGTCACTGCTATGTGTTGGTCAAGGGAGGGAATGTTGAAAGTAGTGAATGCGTTCTGTAATGTCAAGGTTTTTTTAATATTATTGGAGTTGACTCATCCAGACAAGCAGAAAACATTCCATCATACTCGTGACTTGTGCCTTTAGATGGTGGACACGTTTTAGGAAGTCAGGAGATGAGCTACTCACCAGGGAATTAGTAGGCTCTGACCTGCTCTTGTAGCCATGACATTTATAGTTCAGTTTCTGGTGATGAAAACCTCCAGGATTTTGATTTTGTGGTTTTAATACTGATAATGTCTTTGAACGTCATGGTTGGATTCTGTCAGGTAGATGAGAGTAAACCGGTTGATGTGGTGTACGTGTGCAAGGCATTCGATAAGGTTCCCCACAGTAGGCTATTGTACAAAATGCGGAGGAATGGGATTGTGGGAGATATAACAATTTGGATTGGAAATTGGCTTGCTGAAAGAAGACAGAGGGTGGTAGTTGATGGGAAATGTTCATCCTGGAGACCATAAGACCATAAGACACAGGAGTGGAAGTAAGACCATTCGGCCTATCAAGTCCACTCCGCCATTTAGATCATGGCTGATGGGCATTTCAACATCCCTTCCCTTCACTCTCCCCGTAGCCCTTGATTCCTTTTGAGATCAAGAATTTGTTGATCTCTGCCTTGAAGGCATCCAACGTCCCGGCCTCCACTGCACTCTGCGGCAATGAATTCCACAAGCCCACCACTCTCTGGTTGAAGAAATGTCGTCTCATTTCAGTTTTAAATTTACCCCCTCTAATTTTAAGGCTGTGACCACGGGTCCTAGTCTCCCCGCCTAACGGAAACAACTTCCTAGCGTCCACCCCTTCTAAACCATACATTATCTTGTAAGTTTCTATTAGATATCCTCTCAACCTTCTAAACTCTAATGAGTACAATCCCAGGATCCTTAGCCGTTCATCATACGCTAAACCTACCATTCCAGGGATCATCCGTGTGAATCTCCACTGGACATGCTCCAGGGCTAGTATGTCCTTCCTGAGGTGTGGGGCCCAAAATTGGACACAGTATTCTAAATGGGGCCTAACTAGAGCCTTATAAAGCCTCAGAAGCACATCGCTGCTTTTATATTCCAACCCTCTTGAGATAAATGACATTAACATTCGCTTTCTTAATTACGGACTCTACCTGCAAGTTAACTTTTAGAGTATCCTGGACCAACACTCCCAGATCCCTTTGTACTTCTGATTTGCGAATTTTCCCACCGTTTAGAAAATAGTCCATGCCTGTATTCTTTTTTCCAAAGTGCAAAACCTCACATTTACTCACATTGAATTTCATCAGCCATTTCCTGGACCACTCTCCTAAACTGTCTAAATCTTCCTGCAGCTTCCCCACCTCCTCAGTACTACCTGCCTGTCCATCTATCTTCGTATCATCGGCAAACTTCACCAGAATGCCCCCAGTCCCTTCATCCAGATCATTAATATATAAGGTGAACAGCTGTGGCCTCAACACTGAACCCTGTGGGACACAACTCGTCAACAGTTGCCATTCCAAGAAAGAGCCTTTTATCCCAACTCTCTGCCTTCTGTCAGACAGCCAATCCTCAATCCAAACCAATAGCTCACCTCAAACACCATGGGCCCTCACCTTGCTCAGCAGCCTCCCGTGAGGCACTGGATCAAAGGCCTTTTGGAAGTATAGATAGATAACATCTACTGGGTTTCCCTGGTCTAACATACTTGTTACCTCTTCAAAGAATTCTAACAGGTTTGTCAGGCACGACCTCCCCTTACTAAATCCATGCTGACTTGTTCTAATCTGACCCTGCACTTCCAGGAATTTAGAAATCTCATCCTTGACAATGGATTCTAGAATTTTACCAACTACCGAGGTTAGGCTAATCGGCCTATCATTTTCCATCTTTTGCCTTGATCCTTTCTTAAACAAGGGGGTTACAACAGCAATTTTCCAATCATCTGGGACTTTCCCTGACTCCAGTGACTTTTGAAAGATCACGACCAAAGCCTCCACTCTTTCTTCAGCCACCTCCCTCAGAACTCTAGGATGTAGCCCATCGGGGCCAGGAGATTTATCAATTTTTAGACCTTTTAGCTTTTCTAGCACTTTCTCTTTTGTAATGCCTACCAGACTCAACTCTGCCCCCTGGCTCTCCCTAATTGTTGGCATACTACTCATGCCTTCCACTGTGAAGACTGATGCAAAGTGCTTGTTAAGTTCTTCAGCTATTTTCTTATCTCCCTTCACTAGCCTTCCAGCATCAATTTGTAGCAGCCCAATGTCTACTTTTGCCTCTCATTTGTTTCTTATGTATTGAAAGAAGCTTTTACTATCATTTCTAATAATACTAGCTAGCCTACCTTCATATTTGATCCTCTCCTTCCTTATTGCTCTCTTTGTTATCCTCTGTCTGTTTTTGTAGCCTTCCCAATCTTCTGATTTCCCAGTGCTCTTGGCCACTTTATAGGCTGTCTCTTTTTCTTTAGTATATTTGACCAGTTACTAGTGGTGTACCGCAAGGGTCAGTGTTGGGTCCACTGCTGTTTGTCGTTTTTATAAATGACCTGGATGAGGGCGTAGAAGGATGGGTTAATAAATTTGCAGACGACACTAAGGTCGGTGGAGTTGTGGATAGTGATGAAGGATGCTGTAGGTTACAGAGACATAGATAAGCTGCAGAGCTGAGCTGAGAGGTGGCAAATGGAGTTTAATGCAGACAAGTGTGAGGTGATGCACTTTGGTAGGAGTAACCAGAATGCAAAGCACTGGGCTAATGGTAAGATTCTTGGTTGTGTAGATGAGCCGAGAGATCTTGGTGTCCATGTACACAGATCCTTGAAAGTTGCCACCCAGGTTGACAGGGCTGTTAAGAAGGCATACAGTGTTTTAGCTTTCATTAATAGAGGGATTGAGTTCCGGAACCAAGAGGTTATGCTGCAGCTGTACAAAACTCTGGTGCGGCCGCACTTGGAGTATTGCGTACAGTTCGGGTCACTACATTATAAGAAGGATGTAGAAGCTTTGGAAAGGGTGCAGAAGAGATTTACTAGGATGTTGCCTGGTATGGAGGGAAGGCCTTACGAGGAAAGGCTGAGGGACTTGAGACTGTTTTCGTTAGAGAGAAGAAGGCTAAGAGGTGACTTAATTGAAACATATAAAATAATCAGAGGGTTAGATAGGGTGGATAGGGAATGCCTTTTTCCTAGGATGGTGATGGCGAGCATGAGGGGGCATAGCTTTAAATTGAGGGGTGAAAGATATAGGACAGATGTCAGAGGTAGTTTCTTTACTCAGACAGTAGTAAGGGAATGGAACGCTTTGCCTGCAATGGTAGTAGATTCGCCAACTTTAGGTACATTTAAGTCATCATTGGACAAGCATATGGACATACATGGAATAGTGTAGGTTAGATGGGCTTCAGATCGGTATGACAGGTCGGCACAACATCGAGGGCCAAAGGGCCTGTACTGTGCTGTAATGTTCTATGTTCTATCTTCTATTGTGGGAGATGGTCATTGTCTGACACTTTTATGACATGAATGCTACTTGCATCTTATCAGACCAGGATGTTGTCCAGGTCTTGGGGCATATAGACATTGACTGCTTGAATACCTGTTGTGTCATGAATTGTGCTGAACACTATGCAATCATCGGCGAACAGCCTCAATTCATCCTGATGGTGAAGGGAAAGCTATTGATAAAACAGCCAAAGATGGTTCTGGGATCAGTTAGCTCAGTTGATTGGATGCCTGGTTAGGGATGCAGAGTGATATCAACAATGTCGGTTCAATTCACACACCAGCTGAGATTATCATGACTCTTCCTCCCATCTCACCTGAGGTATGGTGACCCCCAACGGGACAGCAGCTCTATTATCTGGTAAGTGTATGGTGACGTTTAAAGATGGTTCAGCCCAGGTATTACCCTGAGGAACCTTGGTTGAATTTGTCCTCTTTAGGTTGACGAGACATACCTGAACAATGCTGTACATTGCTGAGTAAATGCCAGCATTGCAGCATGAATAGGTCTCCCAATTTTGGCACAATCCCTCATGTATTAGTAAGGAGGACTTTGCAAGGTTGACAGGAGTATGTCAGATGTTTTCTTTCTGGTGCCTAGTGATTCATGTGGTCCATTCAGTTTCATTCCTTCCTTTAATCTTTGTCATAGTTTGGTACAGCTGAGTGGTATGATATGCTATTTCAGTTGACAATTAAGAGTCACTCACATTTTTGTGGGTCTGGAGTCATGTGTTGTCCAGACCAGGTATGAAACACATGGGTTTTTACAATAATTTACTATCAGTATCTGATGCACTTTTCCTACTCAGCAGTAAGCCCTGTGGTTCAGGATCTGGCTGCAGGTGAACAAAGCTTGGAGTCAACTGTGTACTCATCATGGACTCTCCTCTTATCTCTGTTCATATGTACTCATGATAAGTGAATCACCAGTTGAAAACAAAGTGAAACAATGGAAATGCTGAGTTGGTACCTGGCTATATGTTATGGGTGTTGTCCTCCTATACAATAAAAATAAGGAATGATAACATCTGAGGAATTGTCATTACGCACACCCTACGATATTTGCTCTATGCATGAAGATCCTGGAAGTCACGGGAAGAGATTTGATTTCCTAGTTTCAAAGTCATTATCATGACAATTACAACACAACTTTTTCATGCTCAGACATTAATGGAGTGAAGTCAACATATTCGTCAGAAACTTTCGTGATTATATCATTAGACATTTGTGAATACCTTGTCTTCTCATCTCTGATTGAGAGGAACTTATGTGTGCCACTTATTTCCAGGTCCTTCTCCTCTTCATCTCCAAAGGAGCAATTTAACAGGCCTGTGAGTATCAGCAAGTCATGTATTCACCTCATGATACGATGTTTTCAGAGAGAGGCTATAAAACAGATGAATCATATTGTGTGAGGATTGGGTTGATTATCAAAGGTTGGTGATAAATAAAGTGGTTGTAAAGTGTGTCGAAAGTGAAAATGGATGCTGCTGAAAGTTGACTGGGTGTGAGTGGTGATATGGTGGACTACATTACCAAGTCAGCACGAATAGGTGCATGCTTAGGCCATAGTGTCATGTCGAATCAGCAAATTTACTGAGCTTTCCTGTTTCAGGTTAGGTCATTCAAGCTCTTTCAGTCATCTTCAACCATGGCTTCTTGGCAGGAAGAGCAGGCTTCTTGCTCCCCTGCATAGAGAAAAATATGTCTCTCATCCTCCTATCTGCATATATTTGCAGGAAATGTGCAGCACTTGCAATTTATGCAGTTTACTTAACACCTATAATTAATGTTTAGACATTGTCCTTTTAATACAGCTGACATCATGTCACGCAGGTATGTCTTGCCAACTGTGAAGCTTGGAGACATGAAGCCTGAAAAGCAAAGTTAGTTGCTTCAATTAAGTTGCAATCACAGATTTCAAGCCAAAGTTCAACCTTGGTTTTCATCTGTACCACTCAGAAGATACCTGCTGAATACTTTAGGGCTAAAGTAGCTGGAATGGTAATGCTACATTCAATGCCCAATCTACTGAAGGATTTCTATAATACTAACAGACCAACAATAGAAACAGTTAAACTTCAAGAAAATGCCTGAATGTAAACTTCATCTGAGTAACTATTGTCCTGAATTAATTAAACAGAAATGTAGATTAACTGAAGTTTGCGGTCTTGTATTTGAAATGTGTTTGCAATTAGCAGTAAAGGTTCATGGATTTAGATGTCAACAGGTGGGGAAGAACTCTGTTTCATTCCAAATGATCTGTCCAATTCCAGGCACAGTTTAATAGCTGTCACATGGAATTGAAAGGCCAAAGTATTTGTTGGATAATCAGAAATTGAAAAAATGGCACGTGTTCGGTGAAATCAAAATTTTAATGGTGTCTTACTCATGCTCCAAGCTTTCCTAACTTTGCACACTGGTAGCAAATGGAGATGAAAAACTTCTAATAAAGGAAAGCAAGATATTGCACATGTTAGTAATCTGAAGCCGAAAAAAAGCAAAGGCTGGAAACTGTCGACAAAGCACAAAATAAGTGTGGATAAGATATTTTCCAATATGTACTGTATTACAGAACTATGAAAGGTCCACTTCAGAATGTTTTTTTCTGTTCTTGGTCCAACAAGTCCATGCCGATCATAATCCCAGACTAAACTAGTCCCACCTGCCTGTGCTTGGCCCATATCTCTCCAACCATTTCTTTCTCATGCACTTATCCAAAATCTTCTAAATGGTGCAACTGTACCCCATAGAAAAGTTCCAGTGTTTTCTGTTTTTGCATGAAACTTGATAAACTTACAAACTTTTCTTGGGTGACAGTAGCATGTAGTCAGGAATAAATATGTGCATTAGGCTCTGGGCACGGCTTGCCAATTGGCAAATCCCGCGTTGCAAATGGATTAATAAATTAAGAGGCAATGTTTTGAATTCTCTACAGTGTAAAACGTGTTTTGTTTTAAATAATTGTTTCTTGTGATTTCATATTCTATTGTATTCAAACCTAGATCACTTATGTTGATGACTGAAAGATCATCATTGCTTAACCCAAAAGTATTTTTCATTTGATGCTCGCATCTAAGATTACTCCACCACAATTGGAGGAATTTAATCATTGGCTCAATGTCCTCAACAGCAGAACCAGGAGATGGCATTTAATTTGTTTTCATGTTGAGAAGTCAAACACATACAACACATCTGAATGTATAAAGATTGGGCAGTGGGCATGTTATAGGGATAGGATTCCATAGAAGAATCTCGCCATTAAGTCAAATTTAGCAGGAGTGGACAAGATATAAAACAGTCTGTCCTCCTTGGACTGATCTATTCCCTCCCCACCTACACCTACCTTTGCTGGCTTCATCCCCGCCTCTTTGACCTGTCTCTCTCCTCTCCACCTATCTTATCCTCTATACATCTTCTATCCACCTCCACCTGTCTCCCTATTTATTTCGGAATCCCCTTCCCCTCCCCCATTTCTGAAGATGGGTCTAGACCTGAAACACCAACTTTCCTGCTCCTCTGATGCTGCTTGGCCTGCTGTGTTCATCCGGCTCTACACCTTGTTCTCTCAGTTCAACAACACTTTGCTGTCAATTCCTTGAGTGGGGACAAGGCAGTTTAATCTTTTTCCTAGGTGTCCCTTCTCCACAGAGAGACAAGGAGGTGTCATTATGCAGCTAGTTAGAGGAGGAGTGCATGAGGAGGGTGCAAGTCAAGAGGTTGCCTTGTTCGGGGAAACTGGCAGCAATTGCTAGACCCCCAAAAATGTTTCAGCAATGGATATTGGTCATGTAGGTTCCTCAGACTTAGGCAAATGCATTTACAGAAGAATGTTTCCAGTATACCTTGGACGCTCCTTCATGGGTCTCACATCCATTAGAAGCTCATGTCTTTTCCTGAAGTTCATCCCAGTCATCTTCACCTGAGCATTGTTGCTCCTCCCCTTTGCAATGGTTTGCTGTTTCACATTGCCATGTTGTGCAGTAGTGCATGAAATAGTACAATATCTGTGAAACACAGTGGTGCAAACTGTAATACTCCACTGAACCTGTAAAGGCAGTGGAATCGATGCGCCTATGAGTTTTACCCCGATTGCATATGAGCAGTTAGATTTCCTAGTCTTCCAGTTGTCTGCACCCAAGAACTCCACTGACCTCTACAATGGCCTTCTTTCCCTTGAATCAGCAATGCTAGCAGCTACAAATGGGATTTTGAAAATGGCTATGGTGGTTGTTATTGGAGGGAAACCTGAGGGGCAGGATTTACATGTATTTGGAATGGTAAGGACTGATTAAGGAAGCCAATGTGGCTTTATGCGTGAGAAATCATGTCTCATTAACTTAATTGAGCATTCTGAAGTGACAAAGAGGATTGATGAAAGCAGAACAGTGGGAGTTGTCTGTATGGACTTCAACAAAGTGTTCGACAAGGTACCACATGGTAGATTGGTTAGCAAAGTGAGATCACACGAAATCCAGGGAAAGCTAGCCATTTGTCACAAAATGACTTGAAGGTAGTAGATTGAGGTGGTGGTGGAGGGTTGCTTTTCAGATTGGAGAGCCATGACCAATGGTTTATTGCAAGGGTCGGTACTGAGTCCACTGTTTTTCATTATTTATATAAATGATTTAGATATGAATATAGGAGGCATAGTTAGTAAGTTTGCAAATGACACCAAATTTAGTGGTGCATGGACAGTGAAAAATGTTATCTCAGAGTATAATGGGACCTCGATCAGATGGGTTGATGGGCTGAGGAGTGGCAGATGGAGTTTAATTTAAATGAATATGAGGTGTTATATATTGGTAAGGCAAATCAAGACAGGACTTATACACTTAATGCTAAGGTCCTGGGGAGTGTTGCCAAACAAATGGACCTTGGGGTGTGGGTTCATGGTTCCTTGAAAGTGGTATCACAGGTAGACAGGGTACTGAAGAAGGTGCTTGATACACTTGGCTTTATTGATTAGTCAGGTCTTAAATACCTTTTGTATTATTCTCTAAAGTAATCTGTGCTGAATGTAGCCACAAGGTTGTTTAGGGCTTGCTGTCATCAAGAATCAACAGTACCTATTTCTCTTGAAATCTTATATTTCTCTCTTCAAAGATACCACTTTACACTTTAAAAAATTATGTTCGTTCATCCACCAGCTTGTCTTTTTAAGTTTATATTTTTCTCAGCTCATTGCACTTTCATGTTTTGTGCTGTCTGCACATTATGAAACTGTACCCCAAACTTGGAAGTCCATCTTAATAGATATCAGAAATAACAGTGGTCTCAAATTTATCCATGGGAACAACTTCCTCTTATATGAAGATGAAAGAGATTTGGCACTGTAGTAAATGATTAATGCCAATGGTTAAATGTGGCAAAATCCTTACTATTGTTAGCATGTTATATTTCCAGACAGCAGCTTTGCCACCATGGCACCTGTTGTGGTCATCGACCAGGCCTATCCAAGATGTATTAGGTAAATCCACTGCCACTAGTTCTCCTTATTGATGTTATCTAAATTATTGAGATCAAATAGAGAAGAATGTGCCTATGAGAAATCTTCTGCTGAAGAAAGAATCACTCTTTATAAATAAAATAAGTTTATTATAAAGTACTTAATAGCTTGTTACATCTGAGATACAAGGGTCTTTTGTTAAGTCTTCAGGCTGTACATATGAGTAAGTACACATTATTGTTACTGAAGCATTCTGGTCCACTGTTAAGAGGTATCTAAGCTGCAACTAAACATCTACAACTTGGACACTGATAGCTCCTCCCAGGAACGGTCCTTTATATCCCGATAGTTAGAATCTAACCAGTGATGACAGTTAACCCTTTTTCACTGCCTGAGAGACACAAGAGCAATCTGGTAAAATGTAACTTTTGGATTGACATCAAGAAGCGTTTCTTTACCCAAAAACACAATAAACATAGGATAAAATGGGGACAAAAGCCTTGATGTTAAGGAAAAGCTGTATATTACAGTAAATGGATAGACGGACGTCTCTGGATAGATAAATTAAGATGAGCTATATGTTCTTCCTCATCTGTGTTTACCATGTGATCTTGTAACCATCTTGCACTTTAGTTAGCTATTTATGGCTCAATGGAACTGTTAGCAACGTCATCACTCATCATCATTCTTCAGAAACCAATAGCACCTTTTGAAGTGCACACATGCACTGTAAAATATGGAAATCTAGAGCCTGGTGTCAGTGACTCTACATCCCCCTGCAAACTGTAATCAATCAGAAATTATTGAACGGTCAAGAATGTCTACTTCCAATCTATTTTAAAGTCTGGCTTTAAAAGCTCTTAAAATGTTACATCCATTTAATGAGTTATAGCTGGGTTTTTAAACAGCATATTAAGTTCATAATTACTGATAAGAAGCTTCCATTGCCCTGAAACACCAACTTTATATTTAGGGCATGATGGGTTTATCCATTATAATATAACCATCTTCCTAAAGTTTTTAAGTCATTTATCTTTATTTCAGTTTATAGCTTAATCCCATGCTTTTATCCTGTTCATTTATTTCCTTTACTAGAGTGTAATTGAAAGAGAAGGAGAGTTGGTGTTTTTCACTACACTTCCTAGTTTCCTGTTTGTGAGAACGCAACTGTCATTGGCTGCTTATCCCATTTCAATACATTACTGCTGTTGGATCCTGGCGATCCTTTTGACTTGACAGCAATTTCAATTTTGTTGAGAAAGGGATAACCAACATTACAGAGATCTTTTGGCCTTTGTGGGAAGCTTTCTTTGTGGTCAGTTGTTTTGCTGTTGACCACGGAATTAAAATTTATATTGAATTTATTGGCACAACATTTCAACTTTCTGCAATATGTCTGTTTATGCTTTTCACACTCAGCTTCCTTTTATCATTCATGTATTTTCAAGATTATTCATCCGGAACATTAATTCCTAGCTTGAAACAGATTCAAAAAATCCTGTGATCTAGACTGAGAAAGTTACCTCTGTATTAGGGAGAATTGCTGGGGAAAGGACATATACATACTGATGATAACTGTTAGCCTCACCTATTTTTTAAGTTTGAAAGCAAGGGAGGATGGCAGATAACACGGTGTACAGCTGGATGAACAGCAGACCAAGCAGCATCAGAGGAGCAGGAAGGCCCTGATTCATACGGTAGACAACCTGATTCATATTGGTAGGTCTGTTCTCCAATGCAACATGACCTGAGTACTTAATTAAATGTTTTACAATATTGTGAAGCCCGTCAACCACTGAAATGTTCAACTTTTTGCCACTGGATTTGATTATAGAACCTATTGTAATGACAATGCAACTTGCCCATTACATTTGCTGGCCACTATAATAGTGTAGCATATTGACACTAATCTAGTAGAAAATATGTGTTTGTGGATATCATAGTGTACTTTCATTTGATTATTGCTGCTTTCAGCATTAAAAGGACCTAAGAGAAAAGTTATTTAAAAGGTACATACGATAGTTGTTACCAGCAATACAACGAACAAAGTACGACAAACTGAGGTCTTACGACTCTATAGCCATCAACTTTGAAATGGACATCAAAAGGACAAACACTCACCCATCATTAACTTAAGATCTGCTCCTGTCCTTCATTATACAAAATATTTTTTGTGCTTTCACTTCCCCAACCCCAGTGTAGCAGAAATCTAAAAATCTTGTCTTTGTGTTTAAGTTCTTGCACTGGCATCGCCTCTCCTTATTTTCAATCCTCGCCAAGCACAAACCACTTCCTGAACTTTTCATTCCTCTGATATAACGAGGTGTAGAGCTGGATGAACAAAGCAGGCCAAACAGCATCAGAGGAGCAGGGAGGCTGACGTTTCAGGCCTAACATCAGCCTTCCTGCTCCTCTGATTCTGTTTGGCCTGGTGTGTTCATCCAGCCCTACTGCTTATTATCTCAGATTCTCCAGCAGCTGCAGTTCCTACTATCTCTTCATTCCTCTGGCCAGTCTCTTGTATAGACATATTTACACTCCCTCACCCACCATTACTGTCCCCTGTGAAGGATATGGCAGGAAGTCAGGGAATCACAGGAGAAATTGCATTTCATACGTCTTAGGGTGAGGATTTATGAATGATCTTACAAGTTTCTGGACAGCTATGAGCACTTATGGAATTTAACCGGGACAGAAACAAAGAGGAAGAACAGCTGAACTGTATAGAAAGCAAAAGCTGCAGTCTAACCACTGCCTGTATCAAATAAAGGAGATAGACTATATAGATGCATCAGCCAAGGCTGTACAATATTGCTAACCATCTTGAGATGTCAGAGGTAATGTTATTACTTCAATATTAAGTAGCTTCAAACATCCTAAACAAATTTAATGTTACAAAACTAACACTTTTACCTAACAGTATTTGCTTTTCCTGTTCAGTCCTTTATATTTAGTTTATCGTTAATGGTGTTTTATTTGAATAAGCTTAAAACATTTCTAAGAGACAATAAGATGATAATTAACATGGGCTCATTCCTTATTTTCAGTTTCTCATTACTGATTTTTATGGATTATTTTATAGATTAAAGTTGGCACTTCCCAATGTGATGTCATTATGTAAGGATAGCACACTGAACTTCAATCATAGTCACCATCTAGTCTTTTCAGTAACTGACTTGATAGACTGTGTGTCCTTGTCAGTTGTCCATTGTGAAGAACTCATAAACATTATTCTCTGCTCTCAAAGCAAGTCTAGTTAGTGCTTGAGAGAGTACTAAACAGATGTTGCAGGGCGAGGAAGGCACTTGGTAGGTGAAATTGTGATCATGGAAGCTAAAGTCCAAGAATGTAGCAATTGAGATTATCTGGTGGATATTGGAAGGGAAGATCTCTCAACTTTCATACAAATTGTTAAACTGAGATTTTGCCTGCTCTTCCAACTAAATAGATATAACCTATTGTAATTTTGAAGATAAGCGGGGATTCTGTTGGTCTTCTGACTACCATCAGTGGCTTTTAGGAATGGATGCTATTCATTGGCATGTCAAATGGCATGCATTGAGTCTCCCAGCAGTGACATGTACCTAGAGGGAATGTTGTTAAATCTAGCATCAGCAAAACCAATTATCTGGTTGTTTTTACCTCATTGACATTTGTTAGATGGTGCTGTGTATGGATTTGTTGCTCTGATTCCATATCTTATATATGTCTACAAATTGAAAGGTTTTTGAATGACTAATGCATTGTGGAATCTCCTGAAATAATGAAAGATGCTTTTTATTAACACAAGTTTCTTTCCTGTTTTTATTTAGGCTCAGACTTTTGATTACAATCAAACATTACCATCTAATGGTAATCAGATAAAAAAAACTGCCTCCATTTTAGGCGACTATCAAAACCCTGGCAGTGCAAGGGGAAGAAAAAAGAACACATGCCCATCTCCCCCACGACCTGGACCTGGAAACACTCATTAACAGCAGCAGTATTCAGTGTATACATTAATACAGAAAGGTAAGTGATGTTGTTTCTTGGGTCAAACACCACAGTCCATATGATGTGACCTGAGAGCTGCTCTATACGTTAATTAATATAACATGTCGCAGAAATTGGATTCACGTGGAGACTCCAAGATAACAAAGCGTGGGGCTGGATGAGCACAGCAGGCCAAGCAGCATCTTGGGAGCACAAAAGCTGACGTTTCGGGCCTTGAAGGGTCTAGGCCCAAAATGTCAGCTTTTGCACTCCTGAGATGCTGCTTGGCCTGCTGTGTTCATCCAGCCCCACACTTTATTATCTTGGATTCTCCAGCATCTGCAGTTCCCATTATCTCTCTCTCTCTTCATGTGGAGACTGATGTCTTGAAATTTGAGAACAATCAATGTCCTGTAGGTTTTTGCTACTGTGTGGACCTCTGGGGTCCATGCGTGGCAGTGGCTTCCAGGAATGTATGCCATTCATTGGCAGACCAAATGTCATGTGTGGAACTTCTCAGCAGCTATGTGGACTTAATGAGAATGATGCTAAAATTGCTAAATATGGTGAAGATTACATATCTGCAGTGTTGGATTAAGTGTCCATGTTTCTGGAAAGCATCATAACAGTGTGCAGGGTTCCACAAGGAATTGTGTTCCAATTGCTCTGTACTTCCTGCAAGGGAATCTACCTAGAAAGGAGATGGAGAAGCAACAAATCTTGGCAAACCAAAAGGATTACCTCAGTGAACCCTGGAGTCAGGGGCCACTGAACAGTCTTTCCAGTTGATCCCAGAATCCATATCACCTGTGAAGCTTCTGGGTCTGTCTGTGTCTGTCTGTGTGTGGACATAGAGATAATTTTAAAAGTTAAGTACAGAAGTCTAGCCCATGCTTTGTTAGCCTCGATCGGGCTTGTGGAATTCATTGCCATGGAGTGCAGTGGAGGCTGGGACGTTGGATGCCTTCAAGGCAGAGATTGACAAATTCTTGATCTCAGAAGGAATCAAGGGCTACGGGGAGAGTGCAGGGAAGTGGAGTTGAAATGCCTATCAGCCATGATTTAAATGGCAGAGTGGGCTTGATGGTCCGAATGGCCTTACTTCCACTTCTATGTCTTATGGTCTTATAATGAGAGGTAAATTAAGAATTATTCACACTTCTATAAAATCTTTCACTTTTGTGATGACTCTGGGAATAGTGGGGCTTGATTTCCAGCATGCTGTCTCAGTGAGGTGTGACATATTATAAACCACAGATTTGTACAAAGTCACGTCCTGTGCTTACTGATGTTATTGTACAGTGCATACACAAAATCGACTGACCGAACACTACACTGAGTCCAATGTTCAGAGAGTGACTAAAGATGAGGAAAGTCACATGTCGCTGTCTGAAAGGTAACAAAAACACAAGTAGCTGGAGAAACTCGGCAGGCCTGGCAGCATCTGTGGAAAGAGAGCAGAGTTAATGTTTCAGGTCCAGTATGATTTCTTCAGAACTTGTAGTAGCTATGAGAAGGTGGCACTTATACTGAAGACAGGGTGTAAAGGAGCAAACAATAGATGGAGATGGAACCCAGAGGGAAAGAAAGACAGTTAGGCCGACAATGTGACAAAGGGAGAAATAAAAGCTGATGACGGGACCATTACAGTGTTTGAAAATAGGATGGCTGTGCTGAAAGCAGCTCATGTGATGACAGACCCCGGGCTGCAGGGTCCTTCAGTGGAAAATGAGATGCTTTTCTTTTAGTTTCGGCATGGCAAGTTGGCAGATTTGTAGATTGGCTGCATGTACAGTGTATGTGGTTAGGGGAGCAAAATAGCACAAGGTTAGATGGTTAGAGGGGCAGATAAGTGACTTCAGACTTGGGATTGGTCAGGGAAATCTGTATAAAGATGAAGCTGGGGAAAGATGTAATGGTCAGATCTGCAGGAGGCTTCAGAGTGGATTTTCAGATTGAATTAGGGAAAGTTGAATATCTATGGGATGTTGGGAAGGATTGTGAGGGAGTCTGGGCTTAGGGAGGGTCTTTCAGAGGATTGGAGAGGGGTGTGAAATGGTGGAGAAGGGTCCAGGACTAGATGAACATAACATCAGAATGAGGTGTGGGTAGGGGTGGTGGAGTGATGGGTTCAGAGTCACATTCTGGGAGTCAAAATCAGTTCAGTTTGAGAGGATGTGGAGGGCTGAGAGGAATTGTATCTGGTCCTTTTGAATGTGTAGACCTGGAGATTGTGTCAGGCCTGGGCAGGGTGAAGTGCTGGTGAGACTGTGGAAGGCTAAGGATAGTTGGGGCTCAGTGGTGAATCAGTGTGGTCGGTTTCCTAGTTACCCAGAAGGCAAGTTTTGGATCCTCTAACTTCATCAGTGAACAGATACATGGGAACACAACCACCTATAATGCTACTCTCCAAAATACTCATCATCCTGACTTTGAAATATTCACTGTTCCTTCACTGTTGCTGAGTCAAACTCTGGAATTGGCTCCCTAATGCCATTGTCTATCTTTAAGGCCCACTTGTAGCACATGGATTGTACTTTAAGAAGGCAACTAACCACCATATTCTGAAGGACACTAGGCTTGGCAATAAATGCTGGCCAGCCAGCAACATCCGTGTCTCATAAGAGAATAAAGAAGAAAAGTGTAACTAATTAGCTACGTTAGGCAGAACCCTACAAATTCTTCAGCTTTTCCACCAGGTTATAGCTCATTGGAAGTTTCGATTTCCAGAGCATTTATAGTGGAGTCAAGTGCATCAGGACATGAACATGATCCCATCACACAACTCCTATCTGTCTACACTAATAAAATAGCAACATTCCTATTGGAAAATGTGGGCCTATATTTTTAAATTGTCTATACCCCTCATGATTTTGTAGACCTCAACCAGGTCCCCCCTCAATCTCCATCTTTCTAATGAAAATTTTCCTAATCTACTCAACTTTTCTTAATAGCTGGTGCTCCCCATACCAGGCAACATCCTGATAAACCTCCTCTGCACCCTCGCCAAAGCATCCACATCCTTTTGGTAATGTGGCGACCAGAACTGTACGCAGCACTCTAAATGTTGCTGAACCAAAATCTTATACAACTGCAACATGACTTGCCAACTCTTGTACTCAATACCCCATTCGCTGAAGGAAAGCATGCCGTATGCCTCCTTGATCACTCTATTGATCTGCATTGCCACCTTCAGGGAACAATAGACCTGAACACCCAGATCTCTCTGTACATCAATTTTCCCCAGGACTTTTCCATTTACTGTATAGTTCGCTCTTGAATTAGATCTTCCAAAATGCATCACCTTGCATTTGCCCGGATCGAACACCATCTGCTATTTATCAGCCGCAGCCCAAATAAATGAAGGCCGCTCCCGCTCGAGGTAAGCTTTTTAAAGTGGGAAAGCTTACCTTCCCAGCAGCCTCCTGGTGCTCTCTCTCGCTCCTCCCGAAAATGAAAAGTTATACAAATAAAAATATGATTTGTTCCACCAATGAGCACAGGGTGTGTGATGCTCAATTATCACACATCTGATGTAAATGATGCAAGCTGCCCTCAAACTTCATGCTAAATACTCATTTCTCTGTGTGTGGATGTGTGACAAGAAATGTCATGAATGATATACTCAACAGTTGGGGTGTGGAAAAGCAGGGCAATTTGAAAGGTTAACATCAGTTAAAGACAGCCTACACTTTCTGAACAGGAGGTATATTCTGCCTCCCGTCATTTGGAGAAATTATTGCAAGACAGTTGGGAATAGTTGTAAATAGTGTAGATAAGAATCTAGGAGGAATGATAAGTAACTTTGTGGATGACACAAAGATTCACTGGGTGGTTGACAGTGAGGAAGAAGGTCTTAGTTTACAGGAAGAAATAGATGCAGTGCTCAGGTGGGCAGATCAGTGGCAGATGGAATTTAACCCTGAAAAAAGTGTGTGGTGATGCAATTTGTGAAATCCAAAAAGGACAAGGGAGTGTTCAATGAATCGTAGGGCAATAGGAAACTCAGAGGAATATATGGTGTTGCAAAATTGGGTAGAGTACTTGTGGATTGGGAAACAGGAAGTTAGAATTTGGTGTTTGTAAAATGGCAGGGGGGGATCAGGGAAGCCTGGCATGGTCCCTTTCAGAGATGATGTGCTTTTTCTATGCTTAGAGATTTTAAGAAATGTCTGTGAGCAGCAACTTGAGAGTTTGCCAGTACACAGATAGCACCTGAATTGAATCATTTGTATTGAAATGTTGTACATTAACAGACCAAGTGGCAGTTTTTGCCAAGTGAACAAGTTTTGAATTTAACCAATCAATTTGAACTAGGCACATGGATAGCATGAACCAATTAGATTTACATATGATGGTTTTGACAACATGGGACCAATCATATTGTAGGGAATGGATATGTCATCAAGGGTATAAAAGGAAGGGCAATTGGGCAAAGTCAGCAGAACTAACTGCCATCTGCCAAAGTTAATAGCCCTTAGCTCTCAAGAGAGAATCGCTTACTTTCACAGACTCCTTTAAGACTTAGACAAAACGCCATCTAAAAAAACAAGAGTACCCATGGCACAACTAGTGAATATTCCTAAAAGTGGAATCAATGGAGAAGGTATTCCTGACAGAAGAATTGATGCAGAAGTCACAGAACATTCTGGAAGACACGTAACCTGACAATAATTTCAAGAGACTAAATTCTACTTCTTTTATATGTTATATTAAAAGGGTCATGTATTTATTGTAATAACATTTTATTAGAATCTTTTGTTCCAGAGTAGTTAGTTGATGGAAGGGATTTACTTGGTTTGTTAATAGTTTAGTTAAACTGTTCACTCTTAGAATTAGACAAATAAATTGTTACTTGTTGATTATTAAGTGAGTGTCAGGGGTTTATTTTTCATTTAACCACTAGAAGTTGCAGAAAGGCAAGTTACACCACATTTCACACTCCTTTTATAGATTATAGGGCGAGGTGTTCTTCTTTGCGTGTTTTGGTTTCAGTTTTCAAAAGAGAGTCAACCTCTGAGATTTGCGTCTCATGTCTGGGACTTGGACTGACTTGAATAGATTTGAATGGATATAAATGGATTCAGACAGATTTGGACAGAATTGAACAGACTTAAGGGAGAAAGGTCCCATCAGATTTAAACAAACTTGTGGATTAGTGTCCAAGATCTTTAAATAAAACTTAAGTGAGAATTGGAAAATCTGCCGAGTTTCAGGTGTGTGTTGTTGGTTAAATCAAAAGTGGGGAATTAGCTCTTAACATTGCTAAAGAGGTTGTGGGGGCTAAATATGCTTTCCAAAATTGCCAAGCAAGTTCAGAAAGACAGAGAAAAGGGACACTTTCAGAATTAGCAGACAGGCTAAAATTGGGTTTAACTAGGGATAATAAGAAAGCTGGCAATGTAAAAGAGTTAATCAAGCATTTAGGTATAGCAGAGAAACAGTCAAGTGCAGTGGAGTTTAAAAAAATTAAATTGCAAATGAAACAACTGGAGTTAGAAGAGAACAAAAGGGAAAGAGGATTCCTACTGAAGAGAAAGAAAGGGAAAGAAGAGCCCTAGCTGAAGAGAGAGAAAGGGAACTGAAACTGTTTGAGTTATGGTTAAAAGCAGAACAAAATAAGAAGAGAGAGAGTTTAAACTTCAGAAGTTGACTATTAGATCAGAGCAACAGGATGGAGATGAAAGTAGGAGGTAGGCTTTGTGAGGAGGACGGTGATGATGAGCAAATCCATTGTAGCCAAAGGCCTTGTAGGGATATATACGAGTATGTCAAAACCTTACCAAAATTCGCTGAAAAAGATGCAGAAGCCTTTTTTCATTTCCTTTCAGAAATAGGCTAAACAGATCAACTGGCCAGAGATTGTGAGTAATGCTAATTCAGACCAAGTTGTTAGGCAGGGCTAGTGAGGTGTTTGTAGCATTGTCAGAGGAGATGTCAGGAGAATATGAAGAAGTAAAACAGGCTATGTTGAGTGTATGAATTGATAGCAGAAGCATATAGACAACAGTTCCAAAATGTAAGAAAAGAGCCAGGTCAAACTTGTGATAACAAGGTGTAGAGCTGGATCAACACAGCAGGCCAAGCAGCATCAGAGGAGCAGGAAAGCTGATGTTTCAGGCCTAGACCCTTCTTCAGAAATCCTTGTTATCTCAGATTCTCCAGCATCTGCAGATCCCACTATGTCAGGTCAAACTTGTATTGAGTTTGAAAGAATTAAACTGAGCAACTTTGATAGATGGATGACTGCATTAAAGATACAAAAGACATATGAGGATCTTAGAGATATTATTCTGCTGGAGGAGTTTAAAAACTCAATTCCAGAAATGATAACAACTCATGTTGAGGAACAGAAAGTTAAAACAGTGAGAAAAGCTGCAGAGATGGTGGATGAATACGCAATAGTGCATAAATTGAAATCTAGCTTTCAACAGCAATTTCATTCCATGAGGGATAGAAATTAGAAGAAAGGGAGATTGTTAAACAAAAAGCAAAAAGTAGATCAGACTGGGAACAGTTTACCACATGTGAAAAAAGAAACCCGCGAGGGTGCAAAAGAGACGAATGACTTCAGGTGTTTTCACTGCGATAAGGTGCCACACACAAAGTCGCTGTGATGGTAGTTTAACAAAAGGACTGGGAAAAAGCATGTGATAAAAGAGGCTAAACCAATGGAATTAGTTAAGGTTGTGGAGCAAATCCCAAAAGAAGGTGAGCAAGTGTAGGAGAATGAACAGCCTAGTCACAGGCCAGAAAGTAAGACAATGCCCGATCTTTTCAAATACTTCACTTGTGTAAGTAAGGTTTACTCAGGTAGAACAGGAAGAGTAGGTAAAGAAGTTAAAGTATTGACAGATATGGGAGCTGGTCAGTCTCTAACAGTAAAAGATGAAAATAATTCCACTCCTTCTGAAACGTTGCCCAAGAGAATGATAATCTGTGGAATAAATGGAAAGAGAATTAGTATTCCCCTGTGTCAGATAAGGCTAGAAAGTCGAATCAATACTGGGGAAGCGACAGTGGGAAAGATGGAAAAATTGGCTATTCCGAGGATTTTTTTGGATCACAAGTGGGAATCCCATTGTGGTGGAAAAGCTAAAAGAAAACCAGGGAACTGAGGAGTTAAGACGAAAATAGCCTGGAACTTTTCCGGGCTGTGTGGTGACAAGATCCCACAGCCATAAGTTAAAACAAGAAGGGGAAAACTAAAGAGAAAGATAAAGGAGTTGAGGTCCAGTTAGCTGACAATCCTTGTTATGTAAAGGAAGAACCTAAGCAGGTAAAGGGTCAGGCAGAGGTGTTTAGTTCTGAAAGATTAATGGAGTTACAACAAAACGATGAGACAATAAAGAATTTATATCATAAAGCCTACATGGAAAAGGAATCAGAATATATTCCAGAATCCAATGCCTTACGGATAAAATCTTAACGTGGAAATTGAGACCTTGGCAGCTTAGGGCAGATGAGAAATGGGCAGAAGCTCACCAGATTGTGTTGTCGACAGAATAGAGACAGTGTACATTGCAGGTGGCACACAAATTACCTGTGGCAAGTCATCCAGGAGTGAGAAAGACCAAAGATAAGATACAGAAGCATTTCTATTGGCCTAGATTATAGGTAGCTCTTCTATAATCTAATAGTTGCATTCTTGTGTGACATCACCCTATACAAAATTGCTATAGAAAATTGCATTATAGGGAAATGGCTACAGAAGATTGCTATATCATGCAGCAGAAAGTTTGTGTTATCCATACAATCACATTAATCAATCAATTATTTCTCAATCGCATTACAGCTAATTTGTGTTAACGAAACACATTATCTATCACAGAACTATGTGTGCATAAAGATGTGGTTAAATTTTGCTGTACCTGCTATACATGTCAGATGGTAGGAAAGCCAACGTAATGAAATCAATGCCTTTGATGTCAATTTCTGCATTTAAAGAACTTTTCACATAGGCAATGATTGATTGTGTAGATCCCCTCCCTAAAACCAAAAGTGGGAACCAGTATTTGCTAACCGTAATTTATATGTCTAACAGGTTTCTGGAGGCAATTCCATTGTGGAATATCAAGGCAAAAAAGATTGTGGAAGAGTGGCTTGCTTTCTTTACCTGTTATGGCTTACCCAGTGAGATTCAGTCAGACTAAGGGTCCAATTTTACTGCCAAATTATTTAAGGGGATCATGGATAGTTTAGGCATCGAGCACTTTAAATCAAGTGCGTACCATCCTGAATCCCAGGGAGCATTGCAAAGGTGGCGCCAGACCCTAAAGACCATGCTGAAGATTTATTGCCAGGATTACCCAAATTATTGGATAAAGGGATTCCATTTATATTATTTGCCATTAGAGATGTTCCAAATGAATCAATTCAGGTGACCCCATTTGAATTGATATTCGGACACTAAGTAAAAGGGCCTTTAAAATTAATTAAGGAAATGTTGATAGGTCGGAAGTCAGAAATCTCACAGTTGGACTATATATCTGAGGTGAGAGAAAGTTAAGCAGAATTGGTGAATTAGCTCCACAACATTTGAAGGTGGCATGGCACCTAATGAAGCAAGAAACTGATAAGAAATCTAATTCGCGTATTTGCTCATTGAGATAAATTATTGGTACTGTGGTGGGAGATCCCTTCAAAGCAAGGTTTAGTGCTCTCTATCTGATTGAGAAGAAGTTGTCCGATAAATTGTCTGGTAAAGATGCCAAATAGGAACTAAATTTATTGGGTATGTCATGTGAGCATACAGAAACATTACTAAGTTAGGGAAAGGGATCCAGAGAAACAGGTATTAGTTACCACCACTCAGAGCGAGGAACCAGATCCAGATAATTTTGATTCTGATGTGCCTCAGAATAAATTGAATAATGAGGAAGTCCTTAAGGAATGGGATAGAGTAGTGAGCTATCTGTCCCAGGAACAGACAGCTGCATTGAAAGACTTGATACAGTATTATGAGCCAATATATAGAAATAGAATGGGGAGGATTAACACCATAATATGAGATTGACAAAGGGAATGCTGTTCTGACAAAACAATACCGCTACACTCTTAATCCTTTCAAAACGGCGCAGGTACAGAAGGAAGTAGAAACGATGCTCCAAGAAGACACCACAGAGACGAATCAAAGTGAGTGGAGTTCGCCAATCATACCTGATAGTATTCGATGATTCTGCATAGATTATTAGAAGGTCAACACCATGACCAAATCTAACTCAAACTTATTTCCAAGGCTGGAGAACTTTGTGGAAAAAGTAAGATGAGCCACTTACATCATAAAGTTGGACTTACTTTGCAGTTACTAGCAAATACCTTTGTTAGAGAGAGCAAAAGGAGTTCCTGCTTTTGTAACTCCAGATGGGCTATGTCAATTTAAAGTAATGCTCTTTGGAATGAAGAATGCACCAGCCACTTTTCAAAGGCTTATGAACAAGAGTTGTTGCAGAATTGACTACTTGTGTCAACTACATAGATGACATTTGTGGAAAGATCACAGAGCATTTGGCAGAGTTCTTTGAGAGGCTATGGAAGGCAAACTTGGTTATAAACTTGGTAAAAACAGAACTTGTGAAGGTGGAAGTGATATTCTTAGGGCACAACATCGGATATGGACAGATGACATTGAGGAACTTGAAGATGAAGGAATTGAGGAATTTCCAAGATTATATCGAGGAAAGAAGATTTTTAGGATTGAATGGAATTTTACAGTAGGCTTGTACCAAACTTTAGTAGCATGGTGGCACCATTGATGGATTTGTTAAAAAAATACAAAATTTCAATGGACAGACAATGCCAGGAGGCATTTGAGAATTTAAAAGCAGTGTTAATCATCACACCAGTTGTACCCACACAACTTTTTTGAAACTCTTCAAGCTCACCATTGATGCAAGCGATGTAGGGGTTGGAGATATATTGTCACAGGAGGATAATTGTGGAATTGAAAGGTTAGTCGGTTATTTTTGAAAAACAAACACAATATCCACTAAAAAAATATATTCAACCATTGAAAAGGAGTTAATGAGTTTGATAATGGTCTGACAATATTTTAATGTTTTTGTTGCAAATGATGCATCAGAGACAATTGTGTATTCTAATCATATTCCTTTCGCATTTCTGGAAAGATTTATGAACAAGAACATCAGATTATTTCATTGTAGTCTCATGTTACAAGCATTTAATTTACAGATTGTACATGTTGCGGGTGATGAAAATAGTATCACAGAAGCTTTATTATGAGTTTAAAAGTGTTTATATAAGATAGAAATGATAGTGTTTGATGTTCTATATATATAATTGGTATGAAATGTGTAACTCAAAATTATGAGCAATAGATCTAGTAATATAATGGAATTAATGTTTCAAAAGAGAAAAAAAATGAAGCCATCATTTCATAATGATGGTTTTTTTTCTGAAAGGGGAAGTGTTGCAAAGTTGAGTAATTTGTGGATTGGGAGGCAGGAAGTTAGAATTTGGTCTCTGTAAAATGCCAGAGGGTGTGGGGGAGAAGCATTGTGTGGTCCCTTTAAAAGATGATGTGCTTTTTCTATGTTTACAGATTTTTAAAAAATGTCTGAGCAGCAGCTTGAAAGTTTACTGGTACACAGACAGCATCCAAATTGAAATAATTATATCAAAAGGCTGTACAGTTAGCAGGCCAAGCAGCAGTTTTTACTAAGACAACAGACTTTGAATTTAACTAATCAATTTGAACCAGGCAGTTAGATAGCAAAAACCAATAAAATTTAAATCTGATGGTTTTGATAACATAAGATCAATCCTATTGTAAGAAGTTGATATGTCATCAAGGATTTAAAAGAAGGGGCCATTTGACAAAGACAGAAGGGCTAACTGCCATCCACCAGAGTTAACAGCCCTCAGCTCTCAAGAGAGAATTGTTGGTTTACTCAGACTCCTCTAAGCCTTAGAGAAAGCACCACTTAAATAACAACAGTACTAATGGCACAATGAGTGAATATTCCTAACAGAGGAATCGATGGAGAAGGCCTTCCTGACAGAAGAATCTATGGAGAAGGTACAGAACATTCTGGAAGACATGCGACCTACCTGTAATTTCAAGGGAATAAATTCTACTTTTTAAAATTTTATTTTATAAAAGTGAGATTTGTATTTATTAGAATAGTATACTATTAGATCTTGTTTTATTCAGAATAATTAGTAGTCAGAAGGGATTTATTCGATTTATTAATAGTTTAATTAATTTGTTCACTGTTAGAGTTCAATAACTAAATTGTTAGCTATTTATTGTAAAGTGAGTGTCGGGGTTTATTTTATTTAACCGCTAGAAGTTGCTGAAAGGCAGGTTACACCACTTTTTACACTCTTTTTTATAGATTATAGGACAAGCTGCTCTTTCTTTTTGTGTTTCGGTTTTAGTTCTCAGAAGGGGGTCAGAATTCTCCTTATAACAATAGATCTTCAGATGCCTGAACACATATCCCTGAAGGTGGCAGCATGCCTTGATATGGTAGTTCAGGCAGCATACAGGACACTTGCCTTTATCATAGAAACCATACAACACAGAAGGGGGCTATTCAGTCCATTTTGTCCCTGCTAATCCAAAGACACCAAGATACTCCTTCTAATCCCTGTTCTGCTCAGAGCTAATAGCCCTGCAGCTGACAGTGCTTAAGGTGCATTTCCAGGTACTGTTTAAAATAATTTTGGTCCTGTGCCTGCATCACCTACTCAGGCAGTGAATTCCAGGCACTCACCATGCTCCACATAAAAAAACCTTCACATCCTCTCTAATTCTTCTGATCCCTGATTTTTGCATTCTCTGCCAAAGGAATCAGGTTCCATCTGTCTTCTTGATTTCTACCCCTCAAATTTTATATTCCTGAATCCTGTCACCCCACAGCTTTCTCTGTTGCAAAGAAAACAACCACAACTTCTCTAATTTCTCCTCATAGCTACAATTCTCCAGCCCTGGCAACATTCTAGTTAATCTACTCTGCACTCTCTCCACAGCCTCACATCTTTCCCATTATGCAGTGTCCAGATCTGCACACAGAGTCCATACTGCGGTTATATCCTCACTAGTGTCTTATACGGTTTCATCATTATCTCCCTACTTTTGTGTTCTATACCTCTGCCAATGAAGGAGAACATTCCAAATGCCTTCCTTACAACTTTATCTACTTGTACTGCTACCTTTATGCACCTGTGCATTTGCATGTTGAGATCTCACTTCATCTAATCCCCTCTCAGTATATTGCTGTTTATTGTACATTTCCTTTGCTGTTTAGTCTCCCTAAATGCATTACCTTGCACGTCGGGTTGAACTCCATCTGTCACTTTCTTACCCATTCTATCAACCCATCTATATCATTTTTGAGCTTACAGCTGTTCTCTACACTATCCACTGCACAATTGTGTCCCCTAAATTGTAATCCAAATTGTTAAGTATGAAGCAAACAGCAGGGGTTCCAACATCGAGACCTGTGGAACACTGCTTGCAATATCTTTCCATTCACAATGGCAGCCATTGGCCATTATCACACGGATGATCCCTGGAATGGTAGGTTCAGCGTACGATGAACGGCTAAGGATCCTGGGATTGTACTCATTAGAGTTTAGAAGGTTGAGAGGAGATCAATAGAAACTTACAAGATGATGTATGGCTTAGAAAGGGTGGACGCTGGGAAGTTGTTTCCGTTAGGCGGGAAGACTAGGACCCGTGGACACAGCCTTAGAATTAGAGGGGGTAAATTTAAAATGGAAATGAGGAGACATTTCTTCAGCCAGAGAGTGGTGGGCACGTGGAATTCATTGCCACGGAGCACAGTAGAGGCCGGGACGTTAAATGTCTTCAAGGCGGAGATCGATAAATTCTTGATCTCACAAGGAATCAAGGGCTACGGAGAGAGTGCAGGGAAGTGGCGTTGAAATGCCCATCAACCATGATTAAATGGCAGAGTGGCCTCGATGGGACAAATTCCCTTACTTCCACTCCTGTGTCTTATGGTCTTATGGTATTATGGTATTATCCCTTGTCTCCTGTTAATAAGTGAACTTTGGATCTGATGCAACACATTATCCTGTATCCCATGGGCTTTTAGAATCTTGACCAGTCTGTCATGTGGGACCTTGTCAAGTGTATTACTAAAAGCTGTGTCGAAAACATCCACTGCACTATCCTCATCAATCCTTCTTGTTCCTTCCTTAAATAATTCAATCAAATTTATAAGACATAGCCTTCCCTTACAAGCTATGATGACTATTTCATACTTTTCCAATTGACAGTTTACCTGGTTTGATTCTAATAATTTGTTTACGTTTGAAGTAAGACTAACTGGCCTACAATTGTTTGGCATTTCAACTGTTCCTTTTTCAAACAGTGGAAGCACATTTGCTTTCCTCCAGTCCGCCACTTTCCCTGATATGGTCGTCAGCTGTCACTTCACCCACTTGCTCACCTTCATTTTCCAGAACTAAATACAGAATTGCTTTTTCCTTATTGGGCTTGTCACGCGTTTAAAAACATTTTTTGGACACAGTATGAGAATTTTTCATGCTAAATGTGTCTCATATTGTTTGAAATCCAGTTGATATTGGGATAATTTAAATCTCCTAATTATTGCCCTCTTATTCCTGCAGGCACAAATATGTCCACATTCATGTTCTTCTATCTCCCTCTTATTTGCGGCTTTGTCGTGTACTCCCGTGGTGTGATTTTTTTAATTCCTATACTCAACACATAAATCTTCATTGTTAATTTGATCAACGTATCACCCCTTCTCAAAGCTAACTGATTATTCAACTAATATGCTACCCCTTCTTTTTTGTCACTTACTCTATCCTGTCTGAAAACTCTGTATCCAGGGATATTGGGCTGGTAATTTCACTCCTCCTTTAGCCAGGTTTTTTTTTATTCTACCTCCCATTTCCTGATCTGAATCTAACCCATCTAAGCCCACACGTTGGTTCCCACTCCCCTTCCATGCTACTTTAAAACATCACCAACGGAACTAACAAAAGCCCCTGTGAGGAAATTTGCCCAGCTCGGCCCAAATGCAATCTATCAGTCTTGACCCGGTCCCACCTTCCCAGAAATGCATCAGGAATCTAAACCCCTCCTTAGTACACCACTTCTCCAGCCACACATTGAGAGTAACCCTCAGATTACTTTATTTGACATCCTGCATTTTAATTTACCTCCTATCTTCTTATTCTCATTTTTTAGGACCTTCTCTCTTTTGTTTACTTATATCATTTGTACCTGTGTGTACCGTGACCACTGGCTGTTCACTGTCCCACTCCAGAATGTTCTGCAGCTGCTCCATGACATCCCTAAGCCTGGAGTTAGGGAGGCCACATACCATCTGGATTCACACCTGCGACCCCAGAAACACTACTGAATCCCATATCACTGTAGCCCTGCTGTTTGTTTTCCTCCCCTTAGAGCCACTTGTGATGCTATTAACTTGACTCATGCTGCTTTCCCCTGAGAGGCCATCCCGCCAACTGTATCCAAAGAGGTAATCTGTTTGAGAGGTGAATGACCACAAGGGATTCTTGCATTTCTTACCTGAGCCTTTACTTAGTCTGAAGGTCAACCATCCCCGTTCTGCCTGCATAACCCTCAACTGTGGTGTGACCGTCTTGCTAAACATGCTATCCATGACATTGTCTGCATTCTGGATGCTCCACAGTGAGTCCAGCACAGCTTCAGCTCTGAAAAACAGTTAGCTAGTAGCTCTAGCTGGATGCATTTTTTGCACATATGATTGTCAGGGAGCACTATACTCAGTCTTTCAGCCTCACCTGCTCCCTGACAACCAGCCCTGCTCCCCCAACCAGCCCATGTGAAATATAATCCCAAACTAACCAGTTTCACCTGCCTGCACCTGGACCATACCCCTCCAAACCTTTCCTATTCATGTGCTTACCCAAATATCTTTTAAACTTAGGCAGTTTATTCCACACAGTCTAGACTACTGCATTCACAATGTGGCCTCTTCTACACCAAAGAAATGCAACATGGTCTTGGTGACTGCTGTGCAGAGCCCAAGTATTCTGTATAAAAATGATCCAAAGCTTTCAGCTGTCTGCCACTTTAACACACCACCATGTTCCCTTGCCAATATTTCTGTCTCAGGCCTGCTGCAGTGCTCCAACAAAGCTCAGTGTAAGCTGGAGGAACGAACCTCATCTCCTGCCTAGGTACATTGTCGCCCTCAGGAGTCAACATCTTGTTAAACAATTTCAGAACATGACTACACACTCCACCCACCCTCTCTTTATGTTGGTTACCCTTCTCCAAAACTCATTGTCCTGTCTTGTATGGGTTTCTCCTAACATAGCCAAGCTATCACCATCTATTCACACTTCTTTACCCATTCAGCATATGTCTCTTTCCTGGCTTATCATTAGCAATCCCTTTGCCTGCTTCTCCCTCCTCCCCCTTTCTCTGGATGCAGTTACTGTCTACTTGACTTGCAATTACCTTTGTCATTAACATAAATGCCACTATTTCCCAGCTGCTTTCAGTTCTGATGAGGTTTCACAGTCCTTCTCTGAATTTGATTTTACAGATGCTGTCAGACATGCTGAATTTCTACAACACTTTCTGTTTATGTTTCAGATTTCCAACCTCTGCAGGTTTTGAGTAATAATGGGAACTGCAGATGCTGGAGAATCCAAGACAACAAAATGTGAGGCTGGATGAACACAGCAGGCCCAGCAGCATCTCAGGAGCACAAAAGCCGATGCCTCGGGCCCAGACCCTTCATCAGAGAGCTCTGATGAAGGGTCTGGGTCTGAGGCGTCGGCTTTTGTGCTCCTGAGATGCTGCTGGGCCTGCTGTGTTCATCCAGCCTCACATTTTGTGGTCTGCAGTTTTTTGATTTCATTTTAGGCAAGGAGGGCAAAGTGGCGGAGGGAAGCAGTGAGAAGGAGTCAGATAGTAAGAACTGCAGATGCTGGAGTCAGAGACAAACAGTGTGGAGCTGGAGGAACACGGCAGGCCAAGCAGTATCGCCCATGCAGATGGCCTAAAAACCCTCCGCTTCTTACTCTCCCCCAGGTCCAACCAGTCCCCCTCCACTGACATCCTCAACCACTTGACCAAACTCAAGCTTACCCTGAACAACTTCTCCTTTAACCTCTCTCACTTTCTACAGACTAAGGGGGTGGCAATGGGAGCCCACAGCCCAAGCTATGCCTGCCTCTTTGTAGAATACATGGTACCATCCCTCTTTCGCTGCTACACTGGCACTATTCCCCCACTTCTTCTTCCACTACATTGCTGACTGTATCAGGAGCTTGAACAGTTCATCAACTTTACTAATACCTTTTACCCAAATGTCAAATTCATCTGGACCATCTCCGATACCTCACTCACTTTCCTGGACCTCTCTGTCACTATCTCTGGTAACCGCCTCAAAGCTGACATCTATTTCAAGCCCAGTGATGCCCACAGCTAGGTACACTACATATCCTCTCACCCACCTTCTTGCAAGAATGCAATCCCCTATTCTCAATTCCTCCAACTCCGCCATGTCTGCTCCCAAGATGTGGCGTTCTACTCCCGCACATCCCAGATGTCTTCTTATTTCAAGGACTGCAACTTTTCCCCTTCAGTGGTTGAAAATGCCCTCAATTGCATCTCTTACGTTTCCTGCACTTCTGCCCTCACATTCCCCTCTCCCAACAAAAACAGAGACAGAAACCCCCCTTGTCCTCACATATCACCTCACCAACATCATATCCAACATATCATTCTCCTCCACCTCCGCCACCTACAATCCAACCTCACAACCATTTCCCTCTCTACCTCTAGTAGCCTTTCATAGAGACTGTTCTCTTCATGACTCCTTCGTCTGCTCCACATTCCCCACTAGCCCCCCCACTCCTGGCACCTTTCCCTGCAGCCACAGGAAGTGCTACACCTGTCCCCACACCTCCCCCGTCACCCCCATCCAAGGCACTAAACAAAATGTGGTCTACTGCATCTGCTGCTCCCAATGTGGCCTCCTCTACATCGGTGTGACCAAGCGGAGGCTCAGAGACCATTTTGTAGAACATCTGCGCTCTGTATGAAACAAGTGACACCTTCCAGACACGAACCATTTTAACTCCCCCTTCCCAATCCCTGGGTGACATGTCTATCCTGGGCCTCCTCCAGTGTCACTACAACGCCACCTGGAAACAGAGGAGTAGCACCTCAAATTCCATGTCAGGAGCCTGTAGCCCAATGGCCTAAATGTGGACTTTACCAGTTTCAAAATCTCCCCAAGCCCGGCCTCATCCCATGACCAACCCTCCCTCTCATCCTCTCTGCTTGACCTGACACATCCTGTCCATCTTCTCTCCCACCTATCCGCCCCTACCTCACTGAACAATCCCCACCAGTCCCTACCTGCAATCACCGTTCATGGTCCCACCTACCTTACCCCCCCACCCCACCCCTCCTCTGTCTATTTATTTCTGAGCTTCCTTCTCCCTCCCCCATTTCTGAAGAAGGGTCCCGACATGTAATGTCAGCTTTCCTGTTCCTCTAATGCTGCCTGGCCTGCTGTGTTCCTCCACCTCCATACTGTGTTATCAGAGAGAAGGAGTGCCTGTGAGTAGGGGGATTAGCAACAAGATGGGACGACAAGCTGGAGGAGTGCTGAATGAAAGAATCACAAAGCAAGAGAGATGATGAGAGGGAAGGTTGCGAACAGGATACCTGGTAAGCATTTGGATGAGAAAGTTAAAGAAGGAGTGAACACCTCCGCTCAGTTCGCAACAAACAACTGCACCTCCCAGTCGCAAACCATTTCCACTCCCCCTCCCATTCTCTTGATGACATGTCCATCATGGGCCTCCTGCACTGCCACAATGATGCCACCCGAAGGTTGCAGGAACAGCAACTCATATTCCGCCTGGGAACCCTGCAGCCATATGGTATCAATGTGGACTTCACCAGTTTCAAAATCTCCCCTTCCCCTACTGCATCCCTAAACCAGCCCAGTTCATCCCCTCCCCCCACTGCACCACACAACCAGCCCAGCTCTTCCCCCCCACCCACTGCATCCCAAAACCAGTCCAACCTGTCTCTGCCTCCCCAACTGGTTCTTCCTCTCACCCATCCCTTCCTCCCACCCCAAGCCGCACCCCCAGCTACCTACTAACCTCATCCCACCTCCTTGACCTGTCCGTCTTCACTGGACTGACCTATCCCCTCCCTACCTCCCCACCTACACTCTTTCCACCTATCTTCTTTACTCTCCATCTTCGGTCCGCCTCCCCCTCTCTCCCTATTTATTCCAGTTCCCTCCCCCCATCCCCCTCTCTGATGAAGGGTCTAGGCCCGAAACGTCAGCTTTTGTGCTCCTGAGATGCTGCTTGGCCTGCTGTGTTCATCCAGCCTCACATTTTATTATCAGCGAGTGAGAGATGTCAAGTGGGAGATGGCAGTAGTTGGGGAGGTGGGGTGGGGGGGTTTGTAGATAGTGTTGTCACGTTTCTTTATATATTTGCATTTATTTTCTTCTAAAAATTTATTTCATTTGCAAGTATAAGAATTTAGCAATATAACGTATCTCAGTTTATTTTGTATAAAATTTTAGTTTTTTAAAGAAAAAGATCCAACAGAAATTAACACCGGATTTTACAGTTGCTGCAATGGGAACATCATCCTACATTTATTTAATTTGAAGTTGCACATTTCAAAAATGCAACGATAATCAATTTCACAATGATGGTCAATTTTTGGTCATTCAGCACCGTATCAAAACATTTTGCACTTACTGTCAGGATACTCAAAATTGACACTTTTATCCTTTTGTTATCTTCCCATTTAACAGGTTCTTATTCTGATCATTAGATTTACAGGCACAAAGAAGTCAACTAAAAAAAATGTAACAAAGATGAAAGGATTGTCCTTCAATTTTGTATGTAATGCATTTACCATGCAACATTAATTCATTTAATTTCAGCTGGTACTATTTCAATGCCAGTTAAAAGGGTAGACTGTACTGACAACTTTATAAAGCTCTTGATTGCAACTACTACTTAAGAGGATATTTTAGCTATGCATAAAGTTTTCTTCATTCCATTTATATTGCATTAAATTTTGAACAGATGCAATCTTATTTTTCAATGAACAAGTTATTTATATACAGTGAGTCATTTAGTATGAACTTCCAACCTATGGCCCTAATGTAACTTTTCTCATTACTTGTAAATCAATGATGTATGGCCACATTACAATAAAACCTTCTATAGACAGAAGAAGACATTTGTTTCAACAGCATTGTCTTACAGGTAAAATTTAAATTGAGTCTGCATTCCTGACAATAGGTCCTGCGAAGTGATTGAACAAAGAACAAAGAACAAAGAAAATTACAGCACAGGAACAGGCCTTTCGGCCCTCCAAGCCTGCGCCGATCGAGATCCTCTGTCTAACCTGTCATCTATTTTCTAACGGTCTGTGTCCATTTGCTCCCTGCCCATCCATGTACCTGTCCAAATATATCTTAAAAGACACTAACGTGTCTGCGTCTACCACCTCTGCTGGCACTGCATTCCAGGCACCCACCACCCTCTGTGTAAAGAACTTTCCACGCATATCTCCCTTAAACTTTCCTCCTCTCACTTTGAACCCATGACCCCTAGTAATTGAGTCCCCCATTCTGGGAAAAAAGCTTTTTGCTATCCACCCTGTCTATACCCTTCATGATTTTGTAGACCTCAGTCAGGTCCCCCCTCAATCTTCATCTTTCCAAAGAAAATAATCCTAATCTACTCAACGTCTCTTCATAGCTAGCCCTCCATACCAGGCAACATCCTGTTGAACCTCCTCTGCACCCTCTCCAAAGCATCCACATCCTTTTGGTAATGTGGTGACCAGAACTGTACACAGTACTCCAAATGTGGCTGAACCAAAATCCTATGCAACTGCAACATGACCTGCCAACTCTTGCACTCAATACCCTGTCCAATGAAGGAAAGCATGCCATATGCCTTCTTGACCACCCTATTGACCTGCATTGCCACCTTCAGGGAACAATGGACCTGAACACCCAGATCTCTCTGTTCATCAATTTTCCCTAGGACTTTTCCATTTACTGTATAGTTCGCCCTTGAATTTGATCTTCCAAAATGCATCACCTCGCATTTGCCCGGATTGAACTCCATCTGCCATTTAGTGATAATGGGAACTGCAGATGCTGGAGAATCCAAGATAATAAAATGTGAGGCTGGATGAACACAGCATGCCCAGCAACATCTCAGGAGCACAAAAGCTGACGTTTCGGGCCTAGACCCTTCATCAGAGAGCTATGATGAAGGGTCTAGGCCCGAAACGTCAGCTTTTGTGCTCCTGAGATGCTGCTGGGCGTGCTGTGTTCATCCAGCCTCACATTTTATTATCCATCTGCCATTTATCTGCCCAACTCTCCAGTCTATCTATATTCTGCTGTAATCTCTGACAGTCCCCTTCACTATCTGCTACTCCACCGATCTTAGTGTCATCTGCAAACTTGCTGATCAGACCACCTACACCTTCCTCAAAATCATTTACATATATCACAAACAACAGTGGCCCCAGCACAGATCCCTGTGGAACACCACTGGTCACAGGTCTCCAATTTGAAAAACTCCCTTCTATTACTACTCTCTGTCTCCTGTTGCCTAGCCAGTTTTTTATCCATCTAGCTAGCACACCCTGGACTCCATGCGACTTCACTTTCCCCTTCAGCCTCCCATGGGGAACCTTATCAAACGCCTTACTGAAGTCCATGTATATGCATCTACAGCCTTTCTCTCGTCAATCAACTTTGTCACGCCGTCAAAGAATTGCTGTGATCCTCCACAGTTGATCATGTCAAACTTTCTTTTTACTTGTCAGAATGCCTCTTGCTTCAAAGACAAGTTTAATGAAAATGAGGAAATGGGAAAAATGAAGATGAGTGTGAAGCTCTACCAATGGTATCTGACTTTCAGTTCTGGGGCACCCAGGTCCTGCCATCTTTTCTGACCATTCCTATGTTTTCTCAAATGACTGATGAATTAACTTCCCGTTCTTCCTCATCCACGCTCAACCCTACAACCTCTACCTCAAGGTGAACTTTTGTATTTATCATATTTTGTACGAACCTTACTAAGTGACATGTTTGAGCAGACAATTGTAACAGAACAGCTGCGTTCCCAATACCTTTAATTGTGGTCATATAGCCATGAATATCTATTGAGACCCCTTTCAATTTCACCAATTGAAAGATTTTCCATTCCATTAACATCTAGTAAGCGACTTTCATTATATAGTGACATGTGGCTCTTTAATAATATGTAGGTCCTCATTCAATGCCTGGAAGGTAGTGATTGTAAAGAAATTAAGTGCAATGATAATCTTTTGGAAGGTTGTTTCCCCATGTACGGTATTCTAGGACCAGAAGGTATAATCTCAGAATAAGAGTTTGCACAGAATTAAGAGTTAAGACAGGGATGAGAAGGAATTTCTTCTGTCAGAGGGTTATGAATCTGTGGAATTCTTGAGGCTGGGTCATTAGGGACATTCAGGGCTGTGAAGGTTCTTAATCAATAATGGGATCGACGGCAATGGGGAAAAAGCATGCAAGCAGATTGAAGACGATGTGATCACCCATTATCAGCCAGAAGGTAAAGTCAAATATAGTTTATAGTTTAGTATTCTTTAGAAATCTGTTCATTGTGCATTAGTATTAAATATACTATACATAGTAATATAAGATATACCATGCTCTAATCTTTAGATCTGTGTGGAGTTTACACATCCTCCCCTGTGTCTGCATGGGTTTCTTCCAGGTGCTCTGGTTTCCTCCCACAGTCCAAAGATGTGCAGGGTAGGTGGACTGGCTATATTAAATTGCCCATAGTGCCCAGGGATATTTAAGTTAGTTGGGTTAGACATGGGGAAATGCAGGGGTAGGGGAATGGATCTGGGTGGGATGCTCTTTGGAGGGGAAGTGTGGACTAACTGCGCCAAATGGCCTGTTTCCACACTTTAGGGGTTCTATGAATTCTGTGGATCTATGAATAGACTATTCCATGTTTGTGTTTCTCTAAATTAATCAAGTTCAATCTCCCTCACTAACACTGTCTATTTTGTACTATTTGTGCCCAGTGGAGAACTATTCCATGACATCATCCCTAGGTTGATCCAGGGGGCTAAAACCTTACACAATATACTTCATCAAGCTTTTCTGCCCCCCATCCATATAAAAAGTCAACATTTATATACATTCTTCAATGAGTTACTTGAAGGAAAAGTTGGACTGCCTTTAAATTATCTTCTTTTCATTTTAAGTTAATGAGGATGGCGCTGATGCATGTTGACAGTATAAACTTTTCACTATTTATTTGAATATATGTGACAATGAATTATTCAATCAATATTTACTGTATATGTTATACTTTTCCCTCTCACCTCTACCAAGCCTTTGAAGCAATTAATCTGTGCCAACATGAGAATCAGGAAAGTCCATGACAAGGTTTAGAAATACTTGAGGTAAAGTTGGTTGTTTTTCTTTGCAGGGCTCCATTAGGTCAGAGATTTAAATGATCTGATGGCCTGACCACACACACCAAAAAGGTTTCACAAACAAAGGATCAAAGTTAGCGGTGCTTTATGGCACACTGACAGTGGAGCAGCTTACGGTTCCAGCAGTAAGTAGACCAAAACAATGAACTGAGGTGATGGTAGTTGTAATGAACAGCACCTTTGGTTGTATCAAAACTTAATAACAGTGCTGTCCGGGAAGTTTCTTTCTGATATTACCCATTCCATGAAAATCTTTTATCCTGACTGGTTGTACATATTCCAAAGTCGGCAACAATTAACGCATTAACATTTATTATTTGATATTTTAAGATTTATTACCTGTATCTGCCTATTCAGGAATTGCCGTTTCTTCTTGGAGCAGATTTGAACTTCTCTGTTTTTAACTCTTGGAATTAGGTTGCTTTGAAATGTAGGAGGCTGAGAGTTTAGTTCGGACCGTATTAACAATTTCAATGGGGACAGCTTGTTGAGAGTGGGATGGACCAGAAATGAGGAGCACAATAAGAAAATCTGGACTTTCCTCAACAAATTTTTTATACAGTCTAAAAAGTTCAGTCTGCCTCTCCATTGGACTGAGCATATTTATGTGGACTGTGACATGTTGGAAGTCCAGTGCCTTTGCAAATCCTTCAACCATCTCATTTGCAAACTGTGGGCCGTTGTCAGAAACCAGAATATTCAGAATTCTTTGGGAGACAAACTTCTCACAACTGTGTCAGTGGCTTTTAATGTCAGCTCTTTAATTTCAAACCATTTTCAGGTGTAATCAACCACAGCGAGGTAAGTATATATGAAAATATTTATGTCCAAATATACCCAGAGTCCATCAGGAAGTTTTGCACTAAAAAGTGCTTCTTCCCATTCATTGCTGTGAATGCACACAAGTTATAATTAACAAAATCAATTCACAAACTGTTTTGAGAACCCTAGTCTTCAAACTTCCCCGGTGTTCTTGCTCTGCACAAGCTTAGGCCTAAATATCCTAGCTAAATCCTTTCAAGAAAGTCATTTTGCAATGAATGAGAAATTACTCTTGATCATCAAAGATAATATGTCCTTCACGCCAAAGTACTGTTTGTGTTTGAAGTCAGTCTTCATTGCGTAGACTGTTAAGTAAGTTCCAGGTAAAGGCTTGGATGTTATTCCAGCACAAAGTGATTCACTCAGCATCCTTTTTATTCCTTCAGAGAATGCTGGAGAAACTCAACAGTCTGGTAGCATCTGTGGAGGGACAACACAGTTAACATTCTGAGCCCAGTATGATTCTTCCGCAGAACACAGAAGAAGACAATGTTGTTACATGGTCACACAAGTGTGCCTCAGCTCCACAATAATCATTGTCAGATATGAGTACATAAACCATGGCTCTGGAAAGATCATCTCCCAGCATCTTGTATTTGTGTTTGACATACTACATCTCATATGAGAATCTCATAAGTTTGAGGCAAAATCATTATACATGAAAAGGCATTTTTGCTAACTGTTTATCACTGACTAAGGAAACCAAAAGTTTATGATCAACTCAGTCATGACTTTAAAGACAAAAATATCATCAGAAAATCTTTCACAAGCCCATGTAACTTCTCAAGTTTCTTTTTTCAGTAATGGTGTATGAGGTTCTGCATCTGATAGTACTCCTGAAACATTAAATATGGGCTTTTGATATCCTGTTAGTTGTTCCTGAAAAAGATGCACCTCAATGCCTGTAGCTGAAGCACCCACAGCAATAATTGTGAGATATGATGGATTGTAATGGACCAAGGCATCGATGGAGGTCAGCATGTTATTAACCTTCTGAAAGGCCATCTGTTGTTGAGTGTCCAAATTCGCAATGTGCCTTCTTTAAGTGTGGAATTCTGTAAAATAAGGTGTGATCAAAAATTTAACCAATTGATTTACCATACCCAGAAATCATTGTAGATTGTGTATCAGCTTTAGAGTCAGGAAGTCTTTGACGACTTTAAATTTTCAGGCATCAGTTTCTATCCCATCATTACTGATGATACAACCTCGGAAACAAATAGAACCCTTACAAAATTCACATTCGTTGTTCACTGTAAGACCAGTGCTTGTAAATGTTTCGGGAATATTATGTAATCTCTTAACCCAAAGTAGGACAATGCCTTCTAATTTTAATTGTTCCTGCTTGAACTTCTGAGTTCTGTGCATGGTAGGTTTAAACTAGAATAGAAATCATATGACATATGAAGGCGTGTATGAGAGGTTTCTTAGCTGCTGTGCAGCCATGAAGTTTATAGGGATCATTAGTGTTGTGTACTTTCAGTCTGCATTAGTATATTATGCATTTGGCATATGCCATTATCTAATCCCAGCAAAACATTGGACATAGTGCATTGTTAAATCTCCAGGGCAGTAGTAATACCAAAGGGTAATCTACTGGAACAATATTAGCTGAAATGGGTGATGATGGTGGTGAGGATTTGCGACGTCTCATCAGAAGGACCTGACGAAGCCCACTAATTGCACCTAGATTTGTTATTATTCTCCCAGTGGGTTAGACAAAATGTCATCATTTGCAGACACAAGATGAGTTTCTGTAGCAACTGATTCATTAAGTTGTGAGATCCAGACAAGCTTGTGTTGAACCATTCAGCTTGGGAGCTATGATTATAACTGAACATCATTTTGTAGGTTCAGTCATGAGCAAGATTACTCCATATTGATCATGTCATTCAATTGTTTATTTTGTTTCTCTGTTATTGCATAAAGGACCTTCCTTTATGTAAAGAAAACTTACTGGATAGGGTCAGCTTTCAAACTAACTTTATAAAACATTCCAAATTTTCCTACTGCCATGAACTGTTTAGGATACTGGTGCTCAAAATTGCTTTTTACAACATTTGTGAGGGCTTAAGCTTCACGTAAGAAGTTGAAGGAAAAGCATGCCCTTTTGCACAATAGGGAAGATTGCTAATGACTGATGATATATGCTTTCTCCTTATATGTGTAATCTTTCAATGTCAGTACGTCATGCAACACTCCCTTAACTATAGATATGGTATCTCTGGCCGCACACAGTTTTAAATTAAGGTGGCAATGTGTTCACTTCAGCCAACCATGAGTATTATCCATGGTAACTATGCCAATGACACAAGTACCTTACTTAAATTTACTTGGATAACCATTTACACAGATGACTCCTGGTCAATATACATTAAACGTCTGTTCAATTTCTGCAAGGGAAGGATAATATTGGTTTTTCGTAGGTAGTTGATCCTCATACAAAAAAAAAGTTGTTGCATTGTGTATCAACCTGTTCTTCAAGAATCTGTTTCAAGACACAAATATCCAGGTCAGCTTGTAAATTATTTGGCTTGGTGGTTGTGTGTTCTTTAGATTGCAGCACATCACTGAGAAATGACCTGTTTTTCTATCATGTAAGGGTGAACAGTTTTGTCTAACCACAGCATTAGATCGTTTGGATTTTCCATGGAAATTGTTACTCATGGTATGTTTTTAAATGAAAGGTCTGTCTCTCTTGGTTGAATGCTTAGTGCTCTCTGGAATATTTACTTTCTTGTGTTTATAGAGTCATAGAGTCATACAGCATGAAGACAGACCCTTTGGTCCAACTTGTCTATGTTGACCAAGTTTCCTAAACTAAACTAATCCTATTTACCTGCATTTGGCCCTTATCCCTCTAAACCTTTCCTATTCTTGTACTGCTCCTCCCACCTCACGGACCAACCCCACCATTGTCTACCTGCACTCAGTATCACCACTCCACCTACCTTCCACAGCCCCACCTCTCCTCTCTCTATTTATTTCAGAGACCCCTACTCCTCCCCCATTTCTGAAGAAGGGTCCTGACCTGAAACGTCAGTTTTCCTGTTCCTCTGATGCTGCCTGGCCTGCTGTGTTCCTCCAGCTCCACACTGTGTTATCTATTCACGTACCTGTCTAAATATCTTTTAAATATCTTTAACTGTATCTGTATCTACCACTTCCTCTGGCAATTCATTCCATAAACGCTCCATGCCCTGTGTAAAAAAATTGTTGCCCCTCAGGCCCCTTTTAAAACTTTCTCTTCTCACCTTAAAAATATGCCCTTTAGTTTTGAACACTCCTAAGCCAAGTAGAAAAGACCATTGCAATTCACCCTATCTATGCCCCTCATAACTGTATAAACCTCTATAAAGTCACTCCACAGCCTCCTACAGTCCAGTGAAAAAAGTCCCAGCCTATCTTCATAACTCAAATCCTCCAATTTACATCCTTGTAAATCTTTTCTGCACCCTCTCCAATTTAATAATATCCTTCCTATAGCAGGGTGACCAGAACTATTCACAGTACTGTAAAAATGGCCTCACCAATGGCCCTGCACCTTGACATCCCCACTTTTATGCTCAGTGGTCTGAGCAACGAGGCCAATCATGCCAGTTGGCTTCTTTATCACCCTGTCTACTTTTTTTGTATCTGCCTGCTAATTCTAAACAATTATGATTGAAGAAGTTTAGCAAATGGTTTATATAAGAACAGTAAATCACCACCATCCCATTTTCTGTAAGAGATAGTGGGTCTAATCTGACGGTTACTGCACCACAGTCAAGGGGAAAGGATTCAACAGAGGGAGAATCATTTGTGGCAACCTTAGACAGGTTCAGAAATTGAACACACGTTGTTGGCATTACTCTGTTTTGCGAATATAGCTATCCAGGCAACTTGTCTAAACAGCCCTGACATATTTTGGAGACTAATGATGTTTCTGTTGCAAACGAGCTCTTACTGTGAGTTTCCATAGTTACATGGTTCAAATCATACACACAGGTCATTAATGAAATTATCTAAAGAGTCTCCCGGGATTTGGTATTGGTTATTGAAATGTGATCAAAACCTGCTGTAAGGTTGTTAAATGTAATTTATTTCTAATCAATCTGTTGTCCATACACCATGTGAACTAATGTTATTCTTATGTAATAGAGAAGTATGGTAACCTGTTCCTTATTTGATTTGGTGTCCAATACTGAAACTGTTTGAAATCTTCGGAATTCTGCCTTCCACATTTGCCAGTTTGCTGATCTATCAAATGGATCCATTAGCTTGAATTTTTCTAGTGAAAGGATTAATATTGGTGAATTTTGTTGCATTGGCTGATAGTTGATAGGGATTTGAAATTGCTGATTATTTTCTTGATATGGATGATGATTCTTTGGGTCTTGAGTTCTTTTTGTCACTCATCTGGCTCATTGTCACTGCAATCTTTTTGTTGTCTTGCTGTATTCCTTGTCGATCAAAGTTATCGAATTTTTGTTGTAAAACACATTGTTGCTGTGGTACTAGAACTGAAAGCTGTTAAAGTTTTTGTTGTCCTAACTAATATTTTAAGTGGAAAATTCAAATTTTCTTTACCAGCATGGTGTTTTCATAGAGATGAATGATGATATTCCATTTTCCAAAAAGAATATTAAAAAAATTGAGTTGAAACATTCTCAAAATAGGTTCAGTCAGTAAGACTCACATTGATTGTATGAGAGATGACGACCATGATGATATTCACACAATTTTTTCTGCATTGGAGGTATTTTTGTGCCAATTTTGACATCATGTGATCAAGTTTGTGCCCTTTTCTTTGCCTCCAATGATGTTTCTTTCTCAATTGGAATCTATACATTTCTTAGCTACTGAATAAAACTTGTGTTTTCACTCCAATCTTTGAAAGAATAGATTTAACAAACTTCACTGTTATGGTTCTGAACCTCACGTTGAAGAAGTTGTGTTCTTTATGTTCATTCACTGATACACATGAGTGTCATTAGCTAGGCCAGCATTCATTGCTCATCCTTAATTACCCAGAGGGCAGTTAAGAATCAACCACATTGCTGTGTATCTGGAGTCACATGTAGACCAGTACAGCCAAGGATAGCAGTTTCTTTCCCGCAAATACATTAGTAAACCAAATGGGTATTGCTCCGACAGTAGGTCATCATTGGACTCTTAATTCCAGATTTTTATTGATATCAATTTATACCAACTACCCATGGCAGGATTCAAACCCAGATCCTCAGAATTATTACCTGGATCTCCGTGTCTAGTGATAATACCACTGAAGCCATTTCCTCTCATCAATTAATGTATCTTAAACCTGTTTCTGATGAATTGTCTTAACCTGCTTATTGACAAATTTACAATCAATTTAGTATTCTAAAGCCACTAATGATTACTAGAAATTTTAAATCTATTTTCCAGTCTAATTTTTTTGGGTCTTCCTCTAAGAGATCAAATCTGCTTTGATTACCAAATATTCACCCTGTTTTTGTGAGTGGTTGATGTGGGTTTATTGCCTTGGTTGCTAGTGATCTTTTAATCCTCCCATTGTTTCTACTTTTCTGTTGAAAATTTGTTTCCTCTATTACATGTTGTAAAAAGCTTTCATAGACTTGCATCTGTTTTTGGTTGTTTTTGTGCAGGGTCTTCTGTTTGGAGATTTTTCCTTTACAACTGTTCTATTGCTCTTCTGGCTGCGGGCTGATTATAAAGCTTAATCAACTAACGTTTTGGAAAAGTTAGTTTTTGAGTTCTTCTCTTCACCAAATCATTTTGAGCTTATTTCTTGATCTTCATTGCTGTCGTGATTTTTGATTGATGCTACCACTGTCACCATCTTTTGTCAGGTGGTTTTATGCAAATATCAAAGTGTTTGGGTGACAAACAGGCTCATTGAGGAGGAGGCAGGATCAAAAACTGTCTCAGGCATTATTAGAACTTTACTTGTTACATATTAATAATAAATATTGCTACACATGGTAATCTGATCATTTTCAGCCTTTAATCCACTGTTACATTATTGAAAGACTAAATGTGCTTCTTTCAATTAATCTAATCCAATTTCACACTGACTAACTCTGCTCACACTGTGCTATTTATGTCCAGTAAGGAGGGGCTCTGTGTCATGATCACAAGGTAGGTCCAGGGGTCTAAAATCCTCCCACAACAGATATCTTGTTAGTCATAGATTTTGTGGAGTACTCTTCATGTTGTAGATGTGGAATGGATGTCTTTGGCTGGCATTTGTCAAGATTTTCTGAAAAATAAAACCTGTTGTTCAAAGTGAACTTCAAATATAATGAGGTCGTAATGGGGCTTACAGAATAGCCAGAATTGTTATCAAAGAGGCAATAGTGCTAAAATTTGGTTGACCCAGCATACTCTGGTAATGACCTGAAAAGTGAATAAAAAAACGCTGGAGCACTGCCAGACCTCAGCCCAGCACTGAAATGTCTGCAATACTCTTATGGGACTAAAACCTCTGTCTGCAATTTTCTAGTGGTCATTTTGTATTAATTTATCCTTAACAAAAATGATTTGCTCAGAAAGAAATTTGTGAAATAAACTTCCCCGCGTTGTTCCTACATCTACTCCATGGCAAAAATGCTTTGAGAATTATTTTGATGTTATTCACCTCTTCTATGAGATTTCCACTATTAACCTGTTGCTAAAGCTTGGAAAATCATAAAGTGTTATACCTTAAAGAGTGTGTGCAAGTGCACCCGTGTACTGAGAGTGTGATAATGCAAGATTTACACAGGGTGGAGGACTATGATGCCAGGATTGGCTCAGTAGCATCATTTATTATGGTGCTGATTAAACCGTGGAGGACAAACTTGCTGGACTGGGCTTGCAATGTGTGATGAGGGAACCAACAAGAAGGGAGAAGCTACCTGATCTCACTTTCTTGTGGAGGTTTTGCCCCGAAGTCATCCATCGTACTGCATGGCATAGTCATTCTGTGAATGAGATAGACTCAGAACTGATTAATCCACCCAAAACTGCACATCCAGTTGAGAGACTGTGAGCCATCAGGAGCGAAATTAGAGTAACCATAGTATGTGGCCTCATGCCCCATCATATCCCTCATTCCACAATTACAATCAGAGGTCAAACCTGAGACAACTATAAGTGGAGGAGAGCAGACCATGAGTAATACTAGGCACTTAAGAATGAGGTGCCAATTGGGTGAAGCTACAAAATAGGACTAGGTGCATGCTAAAGAAGCCGAGCAGTATAGCAAAGTCAGAGATAAGAGGTTCTCTAGCAAGTCAAAGGTTGGAATTCTGTAGTTACTAACTCACCACCTGACTCCCCAAAGCTTGTAAATCATCTGTTAGTTACAAATCAGGAGGGTGTTGCAAAACTCTGAACATGCCTAAATAAATGAAGCCTACTTGACTGGTATCCCATTTACTAACTTTAGTATTCAATCCCTCCAGCATCAGTGAATCTGACAATAATGCAACTGTGTACAAGATGCATTGCAGCAACTTGCCAAATCCCCTTCACCATGACTTTCAAGCTCATGACCTCTATCACCAAGGGGGATGGAGATGTATGGGTACATCACCAACTGCAAGTTACACTCCAAGTCACGTACTATCCTCAGTGGCACTACATTCCTGTTACTCTGCTATCATAGGGTCAAGATCCTCTTTGAAATCCCTTTCTTAACAGCACTGTGAGTGTGCCTGTAGCAGTTAAACTGCAACAATTCAAGAAGGGATCTCAATATCATCTTCCGAAAGCAATTGGAGCCAAGCATCAGATGTTAGTCTTCTCAGTAATTCCCCAGTACTACGAAAAAATTTTAAAATGCCAGTAATGTTGGAACATTTCTGAGGAAATTTCTGGTTCCTGTAGCTTGTTTCAGAATTCAATGCACTAATTTAAAAGTGGGCATTGGTACATTCAAATGCTGTTGTTTGACATTGGTGATATCTATTTGATGCTCCTGAGTTTGCAAAGAATTATACTGACAACCAATTTAGGATTGTTCGTCATGCTTACAGCATGGTGCACTTTTGTACACTGGAAGCTACATGTATTACACAGAGTATCCTGTTCTTTGCTGACAGGAAGAATTTATGTGCACATTACATCTGTTTCAACTCAACAAAAATAGGTGACAACCATTTGCTGGCTGTCAGGGCAATACTATGACCAATCACAGTCAATCTGCCCATTTAAATTTAAAGAATGCTGGCAGTTATCTGTCAATCAACATTAATGAATGCATTCATAATGGGAGTGCTTCTAGTTGCCAACACTATCAATACTGTCCTCTTAGGCGCTGTAAATTTATTTTCCCCTTGAATTGGCATTCTTGTGGATTGTCCTGATTAGTACGAGGTGGAAAGCTTCATAAAATGCGTCTTTTATCAGCAATACTCAAATTCTGTACTATCGAAGGGAATCTAATCTAATCTAAATAAAATCTCTTTTTCTTTTCATAAAGTCACTTCTCAATTGCAGTAATTCCCATGGGAAGTGCGTACACTGATAAATATTCTACTTTCTGGTATAAGTTTTCTTCTCACGGATATTCTTTAGTGAGATGCAACTTGAAAACATTGTCACTTTCTTTTCAGGGCATGACCACAGCTCAATGCCATGTCACATGACCTAGGCAGCTCACAATGGCAGAGTATTTTTCCAAAAACTCTTGTGTTTGCATATAAATCTCAAACAGGACTTTTTGTCCAGGATCAAATTGGAATAACTGCCTGCATGTTCATTGGCCATGCTCTTGTACCATTTTTCCCCTTCTTACAAACAATATGTCATATATATGTGGTTTGATGATGAGAGTGTGAGAAGGAAGAACTATGTAGATTTGTCTCCCAAGCATGTGATCTGCTGGTGAGGGTGAATCATTGTTGAGAGAAGTAGCACATAGCTTCAACATAGCTGGTCAGAAATCCTGGCAGATCAGTTCACATTTAATGATCACACGTTTTATAGTGTAAACAATGCACTCGGCAAGACTATTCAGCTGAGGGTAGCAAGGAAAAGAAGCAATATGTTCATCGCCTATTTTCTGCACAAGTGTTATGTAGTACAGATAATTGTTGGACAAATTTTCTTGAGGAACACTGAATATACTATATACGGATGTAAATGTTTCAGCAGCCATTGCACTAGTGTTATTTTTAATTTGCTGTACAATGGGGAATTTGGTGAAATAGTCAGTCACTACAATGTAACTATTATCCTCAAACATGGAGAAGATCAGTCATCATCTTGCGTTGTGGCTCAGAAGACTCTCATGTGGAAGGAGATGACAATGTAAATATTGAAGATATCATGCTTGACAACAGCCACAAATCTGTGGCAAATGATATACATGCATCCACAGCAATAAAATGCATAACACAGAGTGAAACCACACTGCCATGTTCTGGTAACTTTATAACAACTAGATCTGGCATGGTAATGTACAAAAAGATGTTATCTGAATGTAGAGAGACAGTTATGTGCAGGCACCCTTGAACATCCTTTTGGAAAAGGACCTCCTTTCTTCAAAGGCAAGAGGTGGAACGTTTTATTTCGATACAGGTTCACATCGACAGGCTTGTACGTTCAATTTGGAATATATACTTATGTTGTGTGAAAACTGGGAGATATTGAACTATTTGGATTCTTTCTGTATTTTTTTTTAATCAAGAGTTTAAAGGGAGCCTTTGTGGTTATTTGAAATGTACTGCTTCCAGAAAGTCAAGTGACTTTGCAAAAGTAGCCAAGAAAGGCTTTTAGGGAGATAAGAAATGGGATTTATTGCTCTTAATTGCCAGAAAACTTGGATTTGTTAAAAAAAAAAGGCTGTCCTGTGCTAATGGTAGCTTAGCAACTCTTTCAGGGAGAAAAACCCAAAAACTGGAGTAAAGCTGTAAGCCTCTCTCCCTCTGTTGATTGAAACATTTGTGAGCATGATGAAGTTTCAATGTTTTGACTGCCTCGTCAGCCCTTAAAAGCAGAGTTCTGACAATTTTCCAAATACTTAGATCCATCTTAATTCCATTCAAATCAAAGTCCTGTTTGGAAGATCTTCATTTGGTCCATAGCTGTCAGAAACTTGATTCTGTCAAAAAGAGCCCCAGTTGACTGTACATATTCATCAAAAATCAACATTTGTTTTTCAATCTTTTGGCAAAAATGTATTTTTTCTTCTTTCATTCTTTCTAAACAATCACCTGTATAGAGTTTCTGTTATCCTTTGTGTTATCTGAATGTTTTGTATTGAGTTTTAAAAGGTCATAAAATTTTAATCTGGATTTTTTAAAATGTTATTCAATACAGCCACTTGTTTTTATGGGTGGGTTTTGTTTGATAATAAATGGATTATCTTGAGTTCAATAAAGAAGCCTGGCAAAAGTCCCCTCTATTCTGGCTAAAAGTGCTGAAGGAAAACACTTGGCCAATTTGCTGATTGAATCAAAACATAAATGGGATTCATGGATCACTGGGGCTTGATGACCTACATGTTTCTCTTTCCACAGCTGTACCTCTTTAAGACAGTCACACAACATCATGACATTTGATATTTCAAAATAAAGATGCCCCAGCTCACCACCAGTCACTCTTTCAGAGTAATGGAATTGCTGTAGTCAATGTAATGAGTGTGTAGTGTACAGTGACATAGTTCCTTGCAACTGCAGGGAATGACAAATTTAAATGTTTGTTTTTCTTGATACATAAAGACTGTATAATACTGCTTTAGTATCTGTGAATGTAGATAAAGATTTTTATGAATTAAGAATATATTTGCAATTTAAAAAGACAGTGATGCTATAGCATGTATGTTTTTGTTGTTAATAAACTTCAGATATCTAACTCAAAAATATTCTGATTTCTGTGGTGTATTTTAATCAAACTAATACATAGTAAATCACAAAAAAGCATTAACAGTAACATGGGGAAAACTTTAAAATCCACAGGTGGTTAGAATCTGGAAAGATCTGCTCGAGAATGTGACGAAGGCAAATTCAAAGGAGGCTTTGAAAAGAAAATTGCATTTTTATCTGTAGAAAAAGTGAGACAAGATGAGTTGCTTTTGCAGAGAGTTTGCATGCACACAAAATACTTAATATCATCACCTCTGCACTTAACCATTCTATGATATTAGATTGAACGCTTATTATTTCTCACCAAAGTGCATTTGCAAAAGAGGGATTTATTGCTTCGAAACTAAGTGAAATTTATTTGCAAGCTGTATTACAGTGATTGCTGTTTGCATAATCTTGGCTGCCTGTCATCTTTGCAATATCTTGTACACTTCAAAGAGATCCAAACACGTTCAGTTGAATAGCTGAGAAAGTTGAGTGAGGGCCTAGGATCCAGGTGCAAGATAGTATCAGAGCTGCAAAGACAAGAGTGAATAATCTAAAATCAGAAATTGTGCATTTTTATAATTCTCATATTGGGTTGAGAATTGTATATGCTTAAAAGATTGTAAGAGGTTGTAGAAAAGATATAACAGTTACCACTTCAACACAATGAAATGAAGATAAACTCAAGGATAGTGAGGAACATTGATTTTGCCATACTGGCATGCAGGGAGAAGGAAATATCTGTGGAAAGACATAATCATAGAAACATAGGAACAGAAGTACACTATTCAGTCCCTTGAACCTGTCCCACCATTCAACGTTTATGGCTGATCTGTAGCCTGACTCTATTATAAATGCCTTTGGCTGATATCCCTTAATAACTTTGCTGAACAAAATATTATTATCTTAGATTTAAAATTAACATCAATTGCTGTTTTGTAGAAGAGAGTTCCAAATCTCTACACTCTGTGTGTAGAGGCGATTCCTAACATCTCTCTGGCCCTAAGACTATTTTCAAACTATTGCCGCTAGTTCTGGAATTCACAACCAGTGGACACAGCTTATCTTTAACTGCTGTATTTTCCTGTTAACATTGAGTCATAGAGTCATACAGCACAGAAGCAGACCTTTCAGTCCAACCAGTCCATGCTGAACATAATCACAAACTAAACTAATCCCACTTGGCTGCTCCTGGCCCATATCCCTCTAAACCCTCCCTGTTCATATACTTACCTAAGTGTCTTTTAAATGTTGTAACTGAGCCCACATCCACCACTTCCTCAGGAAGTTCATTCCACACGTGAACTATGCTCTGTGTAAAAAAATTGCCCCCATGTCTTTTTAAAATCTGTCTCCTTTCACCTTAAAAATGTGTCCCCTAGTCTTGAAATCCTCCATCCTAGGGAAAAGACACCTACTATTAAACCTATCTGTACCCGTCATGATTTTATGAAACTCTATAAGGTCACCTTTCAACTTCCTACACTCCTGTGAAAAATGTCCCAACCGAAAGAATCAGTGCAACGTCACTATTGGATTTACCATATGTGAAAGAGTCACTGGTCATCTCTGGTCATCTCTGCTTTCAGGAATGAAGAAGACACCAATGGACACAGAACATTTGCCTTTCAAGGAAGGCATTGACAAACTTCTTGGTAGGTGACATTTGAGCCTTAATTCAAAGCAAACAAAATTAATCCCTTCAATTGCCAGTCCATTTGTTTTATGTGCAGTAAAGTGTTCCAGGAAGTTGTTCTGATTAGAAGGGTTTGTCATCCAATTGCTATTATTCACATTTTTATTGCACAGAGGTTTGTTTTTGCTGTATATCTCACTTTTATGCTACCTGTTAGTTATATTGCAATGTTGTAGAGCCAGTCAGGCTATTTATCTAACCCTGGAGGGAAATCATTAAATCAGAATCACCAATTCTGACTGAATTACTGGAAGCTCTGTACAATCCCATTCAAGAATTTTCTCAAAGCATCTTAACCAACTAATTAAAATTACCTAAGAGTTTGAATTCTACCACAATGCTGGTAATGGAGCGTGTAGTAATACCTAGAAGGGAACAAGAGGCGGCAATTTAATCCCAAGTGCCTGCATTGCCATTCAGTTAGATCTGAATCTTAAACTGATCCATCCACTTTGATTCCTTAAAATCTATTTTTAATCAACCTTTTCAGAGATGTTAGTACACACCTGTGGGGGTGTGCAACATCCTGGGGGGAACAGGTGGGACTTGAACCCAACCCTCCTTGTGGTGATAGGGAGAGTGTGAGGGACTATATCAAAATGGAGCTGGACGGCAAATAAAGCACTGTATCACCCACAATGCTCACTCCTTTCGAAAAGCAACAAGAGCGTTGATGGATGCCGCGTGCTCCCTGTCCAGTGACATCCAGACACGAACATAACTGTGGAAGATAGACAGACAGTTGGCAGATATAGTCACCTGTGTAGCCTGCTGCCTAGACCTGTTAATAGCCAGCCTGGCCAGACCCAGTAGCAAACCCATGATTCGTTGTCTCTAACTGGCCCTGTATGTAAAATCGTAATTAACTGGATAGATAGGTGAATATGAAAGATTTTATTGTCACATGTATTTCACAGTGAGAAAAACTGTAACATACAGTGAGAAGTCTTTCCATGACCTGTCACTATTTCAAATAGTTTAAGAATTAAAAAAAAGATATAACTTAAAGAGAGTCAGTCAGTCCTGAGCCAGCTCATCATCAATGACGCCTGCGCCACCATCCCTTCTCCATCACCTCACCACTGTCTACACCAGACCCAACCAACATTGAAATCATCACTGTTCAGATGCCATCTTTTGCTGCTGGGCTGATTCTCCTCCACCCTGCCTCATCTTGCCACTGCCTGCACTGGACCCACCAATGTCACAGTCTCACTTCTCACCGCTGGGCCCATCTCATCGATGTTGCAGTGATGCCCTTCCACCATTACTTTGCTGCTGCCGGCACTGGACCCAACAGATGACGAAGTTGCCGATCCACAAATGCCATCTTTTGCCGCTGGGCCTATCTCACTGATGTTGTCTCTGTTTATGTAGCAGCCATCAATTCTGACAGCAGGTTCTGTGCTTGCCCTGGAAAGTAAGTCCATGCTGAGCTTACTCACTGCCATCAGGAGGCCCATGCTGGGATCCTTCACTGCCACTGATGCCGTCTGAGCTCAGAACAATTGCGTCCAGTTCTGGGCGCCCTATTATAGGAAAGATGTGGATGCTTTGGAGAGGGTTCAGAGGAGGTTTACCAGGATGCTGCCTGGACTGGAGGGCTTATCTTATGAAGAGAGGTTGACTGAGCTCGGTCTCTTTTCATTGGAGAAAAGGAGGAGGAGAGGGGACCTAATTGAGGTATACAAGATAATGAGAGGCATAGATAGAGTTGATAGCCAGAGACTATTTCCCAGGGCAGAAATGGCTAGCACGAGGGGTCATAGTTTTAAGCTGGTTGGTGGAAAGTATAGAGGGGATGTCAGAGGCAGGTTCTTTACGCAGAGAGTTGTGAGAGCATGGAATGCGTTGCCAGCAGCAGTTGTGGAAGCAAGGTCATTGGGGTCATTTAAGAGACTGCTGGACATGTATATGGTCACAGAAATTTGAGGGTGCATACATGAGGATCAATGGTCGGCACAACATTGTGGGCTGAAGGGCCTGTTCTGTGCTGTACTGTTCTATGTTCTATGTTCTATCCAGCCTTTCTTTACAACGCAAACATTTCATACGCAGCAACATCCTGGTAAATCTCTTCTAAGCCCTCCCCATCTTAATAATATCCTTCCTATAACCGGGTGACCAGAACTTTATACCGTACTCCAGAAGAGGCCTCACCAATATTCTATACAACCTCAACATGATTTCCCAATTCCTGTACTCAACTGATTGGGCAATGAAGGCAAGCGTGCTAAATGTCTTTTTGAAACTTCAATCAGATCACCCTTAACCTTCTAAATTGTAGAGAAAACAGGCCTAATTTGTGTAATCTGTCCTCATAATCTATCTCCTGAAGTCCAGGTATCTTTCTTGTAAACCTACACTGTAGTCCTTCCAAGGCCAATATATCCTTCTTATGATCAAAAGAAGAAAAGCTGGGGAGTAATGACTATCATGAAAGAGAGGAAGTCAAGAATGAATAAAGAAAGAGATGCCAGAGACTACTGGTATTTGAAACATGATACCTTTTTTCTAATGTTCAGTTTTTGCTTATAGATCAAGTTCTACCATTTACCATTAAGAATAATGACTAGCAGATTTTCGTTGAGTGTAATTGCAGATTTGGCTGAAAACTGCTAAACATTACATTAATTTTGCAAAGTGATTTGTTTGCTCATGATCCTGCTTAAACTCATCACCATACAGAAATTTCCATGAACCAGTATAATTGGACAAAGTTTTAGACACAATTCATTTGGACCACTTTGGATTAAAAATACTCAGATGTATGTAGGAATGATAACCTGGTGCAGTTTTATTGATACAGCTGGAATGGGTTTATCGCATAAAATAAACAATTTTAATCATCGTCCAATCTTCCACATTTGATTCACCCAATTTGAAATAACAAAAAATTACTTTTAAAAAAACTATCCAGAACGGTAGTATAACAGTTAATGGGGTTAACTTCGGAGACTGCATTAAACTCCAACTAATCTGAATATGTTATACAAGCTTGGGTGGAGAAAAGGTAGCAAATCTTAAGGGCCTCAAAGACTGATGACCCACATCCACAAATTTCCTCATAGCCTTAGTAAGAATGTGCTCTTAGAACATAGAACACAGAACTGCAAAGCATTGGAATGGGACCTTCAGCCCACGATATTGTGCTGAACATGACATCAAATGAAACTAATCCCTTCTGCCTGCCCTTGGCCCATTTCCCATCATTCCTTGAACATTCATGCATTAATCTAAAAGCCTCTTCAATGCCCCTATTGTATCTGCCTCCACCACCACCCTAGCAATGCTTTCCAGACTTCTACCACTCTCTGTGTGAAAACCTTGTCCTTCACATCTCCTTTACACTTTCTCCCACTCATCTTAAACGCATGCCCCCTAGTATTAAACATTTAAACTCTGGGAAATAGATTCTGACCATCAATCCTATCAATGCATTTTATCATCTTATAGACTTCTTTCAAGTCTTCCTTCAGCTTCCACTGCTCAAGAGAAAACAACCTGAGTTTTTCTAGCCTCTCCTTATAGCTCTCACCCTTTAATTCAGGCAGCATCCTAGTATATCTCTGCTGCACCCTCTCCAAAGTCTCCACATCCTTCCCATGATGTGGCACTACTCTACGTATGACCTAACCAATGTCTTATAAAGGTGCAACATGACATCCTGACTCTTGTTCTCAATTCCCTGACCGATAAAAACAAGAGTGCCAAATGCCTTCTTTACCTATCTAATTGTGTGGCTACTTTCAAGGAGCTATGGATTGAACCCCAAGATACCATTGAGCATCAATGCTATTTAGGGTCTTGCCATTAACTGTATCCTTTTCCTTGACGTTCAATCTCCCAAACTCCATCTGCTATTTCTTTGCACATATCTGCAACTGATCTATATCCCATTGTATCCTTTGACAACCTCATCCACTATCCACAACTCCACCGGTCTTTGTATCATCTGCAAACTTACTAACCCACCTATCTACATTTTCATCAAAATTATTGATATATATCACAATCAGCAGAAGTCCCCATCTGGGTCCCTGAAGAACACCTCCAGTCACCGATTTCGAGCTGGAAAGACATCCTTCCAATACTACCCTCTGCCTTCTATGGACAAGCTCATTCTGAATCCATGCGGCCAAGTCACTGTAGATCCTATGCATCTTAATCTTATGGATGAGCCTATCATGAGGAGACTTGTTGAAAGCCTTAATATAATCCATGTAGACAACATCCACTGCTCTATTCTCATCAATCACCCTTGCCACTTCCTTGAAAAATTCAATCAAGTTAGTAAAACATGATGTGCCCTGCACAAAGCCATGCTGACTGTCCCTAATTAGGCCATGCTTTTCCAAGTGTGCATAATTCCTATCCCTAAGAATTCTCTCCAAAAGCTTCCCAACCATCAATTGAAGACTCACTGGTCAGTAGTTTCCTGATTATCCCTGTTTCCCTTCTTGAATAGAAGAGCAACATTAGCTACTCACTAATCCTCTGGGACCTCTCCAGTGGTTAGTGAGGATACAACAATCTTGGTCAAGGCCCCAGTAACCTCTTCTCTTGCATCTCTCAAAAACCTGGGTTAGATATCATCGGGCCCTGGGGATGTATCCACCTTAATGCTCTTCAAGAGACCCAACACCACTCCTTTCTTGATCTCAGAATCCCCGAGCATATTAGTATGCTCCACATATATCTCACTATCCTCCATATCCTTCTTCTAGTTGAATACTGCTGCAAAGTACTCATTTTGGACTTCGCCCATATCCTCTGGCTCCAAGCACATGTTCTGTCCTATATCCTTGAGCGGTCCTATCTTCTCCCTCGATATCCTCTTATTTTTAATGTATGTATAGATGCCTTTGAATTCTCTTTAACCTACCTGCCTAGGTCATTTAATGGCCCCTCCTTGTTCTCCTAATTCCCTGCTTGAGTTCTTTCCGGCTTTCTTTACATTACTCACTGGCCCTGTCCGATTTTAGCTTCCTAAACCTTACATAGGCTTCTTTGTTTCCTTTTGATTAAATTCACAACCTCTCTCATTATCCAAGAGTCCCTTACTTTGCCATCTTTGTCCTTCCTACTTACTGGAACATGATGGTCCTGAACTCTGATCAGCTGGTCTTCAAACAACCCCCAGAAATCGAATGTGGACTTGCCAAATAACAGCCAATTAATACTCCCTAGCTCCTACTTAATACTGAAGTAATTTGCCCTTCTCCAATTTAGTACCTTCCTGCAAGGTCCAGACTTATCCTTATTCATAGCTATTTTAAAACTTAAGGAGTTGTGATCACTGTTTCCAAAATGCTCTCCTACTGAAAGGTCAGTCACCTGACCAGGCTCATTAGTCAACACAAGGTCCAGTATGGCCCCTCCTCTAGTTGGACAATTCACACACTGTTTTAAGAAACCCTCTTGGGTGCACTTAACAAATTCCTCCCTGTCTAAGCCTCTTGCTCTGAGGAAGTCTGAGTCAGTATTGGGGAAGTTAAAATCATCCACTATGACAACCCTGTTGTTATTGCATCTTTCTATAATTTGCCTACATATTTGTTCCTCAATCTCATGGCTGTTGGAGGCCTATAAAATAATCCTATCAGAGGGATTATATTATTCCACCTTATTTTGGAGCTCTACCCATATCGCTTCAGTGGTTAAGCCCTCCTGCATTTCCTCTCTGAGTATAGAAGTGACATTCTCCTTGATTAGTAATGCAGCTCCTTCACCTCTTTTACCTTCCTCGCTATCTCATCTGAAACAATGGAACACTGGAACGTTGAGCAGCCAGTCACGCCTCTCTTAGAAGTACTTAATCTTTAGAATTCTCTAACCCTGTACCCTCTTTTTTTCAAAGCATAATCATTGAGCATGTTTAAAACCAAAATCTCTGGATTTCTAGAGACTAATGACTTCAAGGTATGTGGAAATAGCGTGGGAAAATGGCATTCAGTTCATTTGTCAGCCATGATCTAATTGAATGGTGAAGAGGTTTTGTCAGACTGAATAGCCTATTCCTACTCCGAAACTTTAATGTTTAAAATATAACTTGTACACATCTGCTTATCATGCCTGTTGTAGTGACTGGATCAAGGGCCAGGTGGATCTATTGACTATGAGATCCTTAATTGGTGTTGTTAACCTCAACAAATCAGTGAGCCCTGGCTGACTGATATAAACAGGCTTTTAGGTATTTTCACTGTTGGAGTTGATTTCCTTGAAGTCCTGGCGCTGTAACTACTGCTTTATAAGCTTTTGCATTGTATTGGAACTTTGGGGAAAAGATCCAAACAATGGCACTTTAAAAGGGACAAGAGACAAAAGCAGTAACCACATGGGAGGTGAATCAAACAGAGAAATAAATCTGCACAGCTATCTGACTGAGCAATAAATCTACTTGGTTATACCCATCTACTGTTTGATTTCGACTACCTCTGCTGTTTTGGAAATTGTAGGGGGGGATGGACTCTCAGGGGAATATAATACTGACAGCCAGATTTCTGGGACTGAGACTGGCTCTGATGAAATGAGGGGTACGCCAGGTTCCAAGCAGTCGATTATGATAGGGGACTTCCTAGTCAAAGGCACAGACAGATGTTTCTGCAGCTGACAACGAGACATCAGAATGGTGTGTTGCCTCCTTGGTACCAGGATCAAGGATATTTCAGAAAGGGTGCAGAATACGCTCAAAGGCAAGATGGACTGGCAGGAGGTTGCTGTATAGATAGGAACTAATGATATAGGAACAAAAAAGGGATGAGATTCTGAGTAAAGAATATAGGAAGTTAGGCAGGATTTTAAAAGGGATGTCCTCAAGGGTAGTAATATCAGGATTACTCCCAGGTCCATAAGCTAATGAAGGTAGGAATAGGAGGTTAGCACAAGTGAATACGTGGCTGAGGAGCTGATGCCAGGGAGAAGGCTTCACATTTTTGGATTCTCTTCTGGGGTAGAAGTGACTTGTCTCAGAAGGATGGATCACATCTGAATTGGAAGGGGACTAATATATTAGTGAGAAGATTTGCTGGACCTGGTCAAAATGAATTAAGCCAGTAAGGGTGGTGGTCGGGGGTGGGGGCGGGGGTACGGTGGTGGTGGTGGTGTTGGGGGGAGTGTGATCCAGGGAGATAGGGCAGAGAGAGATCAGTCTGAGACTGGTACAATGGGAAAAGGAGCAATGGTAGTTAACTTTTCCCTAACATGGGGAAGTTCAAGACTAAAGGGCACATTTTTAAGGCGAGAGGACACAGATTCAAGAAAGACATAAGAGGCAAATGTTTTACACAGAGGGTAGTTTGCATGCAGAGTGAACTTCCTGATCAAGTGGTGGATGCGAGTACAATTACAATGTTCAGAAAACATTTGGATAGAAATGGGAATAGGAAAGGTTTGGAGGGTTATGAACCAGGAGCAGGAGGTGGGATTTGTTTAGTATGGGATTATATTGGGGATGGACTGGTTAGATTGAAGGGTCTGTTTCCGTGCTGTATGACTCTCTGACTCTAGGGCTCTATAACAGTGAGGGCAGGCAGGAACAAAGAAGAGAACGAGGTAAGACTGATAAAGTAAACTGCTTTTATTTCAATGCAACAGACCCATCAGGTAAGGCAGGTGAGCTCAGGATGTGGTTATCATGAGATATCATAGCAATTACAGAGACGTGGCTCAGGGTTGGATATGACCGGCAGCTAAATGTTTCAGAATATTGATGCCATCAAGGGGAGCACGAGAGGAAAGGGAGTGGTGTTTTTGATTAGGGATAACATTACAACTGTACTTAGGGAAGGTATTTCTGGGATATGTCCAAGGAAGTTATCTGGGTGGAACTGAGAAATAAGAAAGGGATGATCATCTCATTACGATTGTATTATAGTCACCACAATAGTTAGCGGGAAATTGAGAAGGAAATTTGTACAGACATCTCAGTTATTTATAAGAATAATTGGGTGGTTATGGTATGTGATTTTAACTTTCCAAACATTGGCTGGGACTGCCATACTGTTAAGGGTTTGGTTGGAGAGGAATTTGTCAAACGTACAAGTAAATTTTCTGATTCAGAAATAACATGGTGTGGAGCTGGAAGAGCACAGCAGGCCAGGCAGCATCAGAGGAGAAGGAAAGTTGATGTTTCAGGTCAGGACCCTTCTCCAGAAATGGGGGAGGGGGAAGGGAGCCCTGAAATAAAAGAGAGAGGGGGTGTGAGGCTGAGGAAGGCAGGTGGGATGATGATAGGTGAGTGCAGGTAGGCAGTGGTGAGGATTGGTCAGTGAAGTGGGGGGAGGATAGGTGGGAGCGAAGATGGACAGGTTGTGTCAGATCAAGAAGGCGGGGATGAGATGGAGGGTTGGTCATGGGATGAGGCCGGGGGTGGGGAGATTTTGAAACGGGTAAAATCCACATTTAGGCCATTGGGCTGTAGGCTCCCAAGGCGGAATATGAGTTTCTGCTCCTCCTGTTTCTGGGTAGTGTCATTGTGACACTGGAGGAGGCCCAGGATAGACATGTCACCCAGGGAGGGGGAGGGGGAGTTAAAATGGTTGGCAACCGGAAGGTGTTGTTGCTGGTCATGAACAGAGTGCAGGTGCTCTACAAAGCGGTCTCCGAGCCTCCGCTTGGTCTCACCGATGCAGAAGAGGCCACAACGGGAGCAGCGGATGCAGTAAACGACATTAGCAGATGTGCAGTTGAACCTCTGTCTGATGTGGAAGGTTTGTTTGGTTCTTTAGATGGAGATGAGGGGGGCGGTGTAGGGGCAGGTGTAGCACTTCCTGTAGTTGCAAGGAAAGGTTCTGGGGATTGTGGGACTGTTGGGTAGTGAGGAGTGGATGAGGGAGTTGCATAGAGAGCAGTGAATTTTCTGATTCAGTATGGCAGGGCAGATGACCGAGGTGTCAGTGGGGGAGCACTTTGGGGTCAGTGACCATAATTCTATTAGTGTTAAAATAGTGATGGAAAAGGATAGTCTGGATCTAAAAGTTAAGGTTCTAAATTGGAGGATGGCCATTTTTGACAGTATTAGGCAAGAACTTTCAACAGTTGATAGGAGACTGATGGCTGCAGGTAAAGAAATGACTGGAAAATGGGAAGCCTTCAAAAGTGAGATAATGTGAGTCCAGAGACGATTTGTTCCTGTTAGGGTGAAGGGCAAGGCTGGTAGTATAGGAAATGCTGGATGACTTGAGAAATTGATGACTTGGCCCAGAAAAAGAAGGGAGCATTTGTCAGGTATAGACAGCAGAGATGAAGTGGATCCCTGGAACACCATAAAGGAAGTAGGAGTATACTTAAGGAGGAAATCAGGAGGGAAAAAAAGGGGACATAAGATAGCTTTAACAAATAGGGTTAAGTAAAATCCAAAGGGAGTCTACAAATACATTATGGACAAAAGGATAACTCAGGAGAGAACAGGACCCCTTAAAGATCAGCAAGTCGCCTATGTGTAGAACAATAGAAGATGGGGGAGATATGAATATTTTGCATCAGTGTTTACTGTGGAGAAGGACGTGAAAGATACAGAAAATGGGGAAATAAATAGAGACATCTTGAAAAATGTCCATCTTACAGAGGAGGAGGAGCTGGATGTCTTAAAGCTCATAAAGGTGGATAAATTCCTGGGACCTGACCAGGTGTACCCTAGAGCCTTGTGGAAAGCAAGGGAAGTGATTGCTGGGCCCCTTGCTGAGATGTTTGTAGCATCAATAGCCACAGATGAGATGCCAGAAGACTAGAGGTTGGCTAATGTGGTACAACTATTTAAGAAAGATGGTACGGAAAAGCCAGGGGATTATAAACTGATGAGCCTGACATCGATGGTGGGCAAGTTGTTGGAGGGAATCCTGAGGACTGGACTTACGTGTATTTGGAAAGGCAAGGACTGATTAGGGAAAGTCAGCATGGCTTTGTGTGTGAGAAATCGTGTCTCATTAACTTGATTGAGGTTTTTGAGGAAGTAACAAAGAGGATTGATGAAGGTGGTGGATGTGATGTACATGGATTTCAGTGAGATTTTTGACTAGGATCCTCATGGTTGCTTGATTGACAAGGTTAGATCACATAGAATACAGGGAGAACTAGCCATTTGGATATAGAACTGGCTCAAAGGAAGAAGATAGAGGGCTGTGGTGGAGGGGTGCTTTTCAGACTGGAGGCCTGTGACCAGCGGTGTGCCACATGGAACCAATGCTGGGTTTATTGCATTTCATCATTTATACAAATGATTTTGATGTGAACATAGGAGGTACGGTTAGTAAGATTGCAGATGATACCAAAATTGTAGGTGTGGTGGACAGCAAAGAAATTTACCTCAGAGTTCAACGGGATCTTGATCAGATGGACCAATGGGCCAAGGGCTGGCAGATGGAATTTAATTTAGATAAAATATGAGGTGCCACGTTTTGGAAAGACAGATCAGAACAGGATACATACAATTAACGATAAGGTCCTGTGGAGAGTTGCTGAACTAAAAACCTTGGAGTGCAGATAGGACAGGGTTGTAAAGAGGGCATTTGGTATGCTTGCTTTATTCGTCAGTGCACTAATATAATAATTGGGAGAGCTGTTGTGGCTGTACAGAGTATTTTTTTAGGCCACTTTTGAAATTCTGTGTACAATTCTGATTTCCCTGCTAAAGGAAGGATGCTGTGAAGTTTGAAAGGGTTCAGAAAAGATTTTTGAGGATGCTGCAAGGGATGGAGCATTTGAGTGATAGGGAGAGGCTGAACATTCCCTCTGGACACCCTGGTCCACATTTCCCTGACCCCAAAACCTCCCCACAGCCCTATGGCACCTTCCCCTGTAGCTGGAGAAGGTGCAACACCTGCCCATCTACCTCCTCCCTCCCTAGTATCCAAGGGCCCAAACATACCTTCTAGGTGAAGCAACACTTCACCTGCACTTCCAAGAATCTAGTCTACTGCATTCACTGCTCACAGTGTGGTGTCCAGTACTTTGGGGAAATGAAGCGTAGACTTGGTGACCGCTTTGCAGAACATCCACGTTCTGCTTGCAAAAAAGACCCTGAACTACCTGTTGCCTGTCACTTCAATGCACCACCCTGCTCCCTGGCCAACATCTCTGTCTCTGGATTGCTACAGTGTTCCAGTGAAGCCCAGCACAAGCTGGAGGAATAACACCTCATTTTCCACTTGGGGATCCTAAACCCTCTGGACTCAATACTGAGTTCAATAATTTTAGGGCCTAAACTCTCCCATGTCCCAGCACCCCACCCCACGGACCAGGTCTTGTAACCACATAGCCTGCTACTACACACCCCCTGTTGTTAGTCACTAACAGTCCCCATTAACAGCTTTTCACCCTCCCAGCCTGATCGTTAGCAACTCCTTTGTCTGTCCAACTGTTTTTCTCTCTCTTTGGGTTCTATCCTATTGTTTACTCCCTACCCAATCCACCTCCCATTTTCTGCATATAAACTGACATTTTCCCAGCCACCATCAGTTCTGAGGACGGATCACCAGACCTGAAACATTAACTCTGTTTTCTCCTCCACAGATGCTGCCAGACTTGCTGAGCTTTTCCAGCAACTTTGTTTTTGTAAAGGATCCCATACCCACAAACAATAAAACTAATGTAATACACAAGATAGCATGCAAGCAGTGTGAGAAATATTACGTAGGTCAAATTGGAAGAAAAGTGACAATGAACATCAACTAGCCATCAAGAGACACAACCAATTCTCACTGGTCCTAATACACATTGACAAAGAAGGATACAAATTTGACTGGGACAATACATCCATAATAGCACAAGTCAAACAGAGACGTGCCAGCAAGTCCCTGGAGGTCTGGCATTCCAACCAGAACTCCATCAACAAACATATTGAACTGAATCCAATATACAAACCACTGAAAGGGCAGCACAGTGGCTCAGTAGCATAGCAGCCTCACAGCACCAGGGACCTGGGTTCAATTCCAGCCTCGGGCAACTGTCTATGTGGAGTTTGCATATTCTCCCCGTGTCTGCATGGCTTTCTTCCGGGTGCTCCGGTTTCCTCCCACAGACCAAAGATGTGCAGGCTAGGTGGATTGGCCATGCTAAATTGCCCGTAGTGTTCAGGGGTGTGTGGGTTATGGGGGGAAGGGTCTGGGTGGGATGCTTCAAGGGGCGGTGTGGACTTGTTGGGCCTAAGGGCCTGTTTCCACACTGTAGGGAATCAAATCTAAAAAACAGAACCGGAAGTGATGCCAACACCCCAGCAAACTGAGGCATAAAAATATCAAGAGGGATAGAACACAAATGCATCAGCAGAGGCGCTATGATTACCCTGGCAGGCTGACAAAACGTCTGCAATCAAACATGCTGTCTCGGTGAGCTAGTCTACAACCTCAAATATTGCACATCCCTAGTCGCCCTTGAGAAGCTGATAGTGAGCTGCCTGCTTGAACAACTACAGTCCACTTGCTATAGGGTGACCCACAGTGCCTTTAGGCAGGTAATTCCAGGATTTTGACCCAGTGACAGTGAAGGATCAAATCCGGATAGTGAGTGGCTTAGAGTGGAACCTCCACTCATGCTCCCGTGTATATGCTGTCCTTGTTCTTCCAAATGGAAGTGGTCATGGGTTTAGAAAGTGCTGTCTTAGGATGTTCGGCGAATTTCTATAGCGCACCTTGTAGATCGTACACACTGCTGCTACTGAGTGTTGGGTTTGGAGGAAATGGGCATTTGTGGATGTGGTGCCAATCATGTGGGCTACGTTATCGTGGGTGGTGTCGAGCTTCTTGAAAATTGTTGGAGCTGCACCTATCACAGGACAGCAATGGAAAGTATCCATTTTATCATAAATAAACATTCTAAAGAGTCACGTGACAAGTTAACAGAAGGCACAGGCCAGACTGGAGGTACTCGGAGTCCATTGTTAGAGTTGTGTAATTGAAAGGCCCTGGAAACATATGTAGGGCCTTAAAATTATAGGTCACATCTGGAAGATAGGTGCAAGTAGAATACAATTACAGATTAGCAAAAAGACAAACTACTGCTCGAACAAAGATAAAGATACCAATATGACAGGACTTACTGACATTAGAAAAAGTATCCAATGCATTCCTAGGGGGATTTGGTTATTTAATCAACTTGAGTTTAATAAAATGGGTTTATGTCAATGGGCATCTCATTAATTTTATCCTGAAACCGGGGTGAGTGTCACTGTTTGATCAGATGGGTAGATAACTATTATATCAAATTACTTCAGTTGAAGCAACAGAAATTAATTACACAGAGATAAAACTAAATTGTTCAAATGGCATAACTCTCAAGTCACTTTGTGACATAAAGAGCATGGGACGGTTGAGAATACAAATGTGATTTATAATTAACCCTTCTTACCTTTGAGCCTGCATGCATGTCTCATTCATACATCTTTGAGATCACAAAGATGTTTAACTAGATCCAGTAAACAGTGAACCAATTAAGAGAAACCAAGTTATGCCAACTCAAGTGACATTAGCCAAGCAAAATTTAGCCTTGCAACAACTGGTAGAAGATTTTATTGATCTTCCTAAACTCATGGTGGAAGACAAAAAGAAGAAAGAATCTATTGAGATTAGCTATGATGACATAACAGAAATGTTTCACATGGTTGAAAGGAACCAGTTGCCAGCAAGCCAATACAAACTCAACAAAATTTAACAAGATGAAAAGACTGATGAAGAATGTGTTACCATTGTGTTGAAGGATGGCCAGACCATAATTCCAGCGAGTTGGCTGAAAACACGTACTTTGATCATCAAAAATTTTTCACAGTCATAGATGACTTATTATTGCTTGCAAGAAAACTAGTTATTCCAACTTCCCCTTGGGAGTATGTGCTGGAAAGGATACAATTTAAATTTCTTTGTATGCACAGCCAGGGCTCAGTTAACAGCATGATGGCCAGCGATAAAGTCATAAAGTCATACATAGCAGAAACAGACCCTTCAGTCAAACTTGTCCATGCTGACCAAGTTTCCCAAACTAAGCTAGGCCCAGTTGCTTGTATTTGGCTCATGTCCCTCTAAACTTTTTCTATCCGTGTACCTGTCCAACTATCTTTTAAATGTTTTAACTGTACCTGCATCTACCACTTACCCTGGTGGTTCATTTCACATATGAACCACCCTCTCTGAAAATAATTGCCCCTCAGGTTACTTTTAAATCTTTCCCTTCTCATGTTAAAATTATGGCCTCTAGTTTTGGACTCCCCTACCTTGAGGATAAGACGTTTGCTAATCACCTTATCTATGCCCTCATGATTTTTAAACCTCTATAAGGTTACCCCTCAACCTCCTATACTCAAGCCGAAAAGAGTCCCAGCCTATCTAACCTCTTCTTATAACTCAAACCCTCCACTCCCAATAGCATCCTTGTAAATCTTTTCTACGCCCTCTCAAGTTTAGTAATATCTTTCCAAGAGCAAAATGACCAGAACTGTACATAGGATTCCAAAACTGGCCACACCAAAATCCTGTAATTATCACTTAAAGCTTTACTATCAACAACGGCTTGTTAGAAAACTACATGATTTAGTAGATTTTGGCACAAAATGTTATTCCCGATGTCAGAACACAAGTTTTTATGATCAAACTCTGTGCGCTATGCTACATAAGGGTTTGGGAGTTTTGACACATTGGTAATTGCTTTATACTTTAAATATGTAAATTAGCTTTTTAAATCATCAGTAATTCCAATAGCACTAAAAATATCCGACCTCCAAAGCACTTCCCCCATCACAGATATTCTGAACACATAAAAACAAGAGTTCAAAGAAAACGATAACAAAAAGACTAGTTTTTAAAAGCTCCCAAATTAACAGCACTGTCTTGGAGACAGCTCATAAGTCACAGACTGGGAAAATTGCCAACTTGACTGCAAGAAAAGGACATGGACAGCGCTTTAAATGTACCTAAAAGATTTGTGTGAGAAATCTGACAGAGATTTTGGTCGACGGCAGCTCTTGCATCTTTCAACTTGCAAAATGTCCTGGCAAAATCCCTATGGTCATTTGCAGTCCTGTCATAGGATGAGGACTGGTGGCACAGGATCCACTGAAAGCTGTAGTTTGCAATGTCAAGATCTCAAGAGAAATTGAAAATCCCAAAGTTCATCGTGAAGTTTGTAATTATACATGAATGTCAGAAGTAGAAAACCTTACTTTCACCAAAGAAGAAAAGTTAGCTGGTGAAATCGCACAGGTTCAAAAGGAACATTTAACTTCTTTATCTTGTAAAGAAGAATGATCAATCCCTTGATAGAGCTAAATCAGCAAAATTCCTAAAGTAGTGTAACTGAGGATGTGAACATTTTGAGCTCACCAGAAAAGGAGGAGAGATGAAGAAGTCTAACTGAATCAACCCATTGAGGTAAAGAGTTCACACATCTAAACACAGATCCATCAGTAGATTTAAAATAAAGCTTTGTTTACATAAAATGAATATGAGCTGCATACAACTCCACGGAAGCCACATCAGTGTCCACAGAATCAAGACATGTTCAAAAAAGAGAAAGTACTGGCTCAGAAATCCCAACTAGTGCAAAGATGAAAGTGCTTATTTCCACTGAGTAGCCATCTTCCATGGTGGAAACTCATGACATTGAAGGTCTATAAATTTCTCAGATAACATGGGACAACTACCTGTTTCAGTGCGGAAGACATCTTCTATGACAGAAATGTGGCTGATTAAATACCCTGTAAATAAGGTAATGGATTGACTACAAAACCAGAAGTTGCTGGAAAAGCTCAGCATCTGTGAAGAAAAAATCAGAGTTAATATTTCAGGTTTGGTGTCCCTTCCTCAGAACTCCTTCCTCAGAACGGATTGTCTACCTGGTTTGACTGAAATATCATTCTTAGTAAAGGACATCCAAAAAATTAAATGTCCTCTAGCTGACAGAGACTTTGTGGACCATACAGGGTCAAGAACAGAACCAAAATCAACAAGCCAAATACTCACTAATCTTCAAATTGTGATAAGACAGCTTCTGGGAGAATTGTGAAGAGTCTCTACTTCCTGATTTTATACAGTCAGATTCCTCGAAGGAAGTGTTGTATAAGACAATGGTTCTGAAAGCTTTAATGTTTGGGACTTTATTAAACTCCACCCAATCTGATGATGAAATACAGGCTAGGATGGGGTTAAAGTCATGTTAAGGCATTATGAAGGGCAGATCATATATCCACAGATTAAATTAAACTCATTGTATCCTTAGTAACTTGTACCTGATTTTTATCACTCAATAATCTGTATTTTGTTTGAGGCAAGAAACTTTGCTTGTTAAAATTCAACAGTAGATGATCCTCTACCAGTGCAAACTAAGTGGACTCCACAACCCAGTCAAAGAAAGAGGGCTGGTGGCAGCATCCTTCTGTCTAAAAATATTCCAAGAACTGTTTACTAGTTGTGTTGGTATACATTAGTTAGTTACCAACCTAAGGAAAGTACATTTGTTTGTTTTTATAAGGTGCCTATGACTACACTAGCACCTATAATAAGCTTACTATCAACTGTCTCATTGTAAGCATGCAACAGGATGAAATTAACAGAAAATTGCCACTGAGATTTGTGTAATCTAAATGGTTGCAGCCCTTTTGTGGGTAGGGATAGCTCCAGCTGCATTTTTTCAAAATAAAGAGTGAGAAACAGAAGAGTGAGAAAACTGATTTACGTGGGAAGTATCATGTATTTAAAAATTCTGGCTTATTTGAAGTGGCCATATAGCTCTGACAATATTGGTACATTGTAGCAGAAACTCTAGGACAATGGTTCTGTACTCTGCTGATTCAAATTTTATCTGCAATGAAATCAGTGAACATTGAAGTGTTGACATAGCATTACAGTGCATACTCAGCACAGCCTGGCCACATTGAACAATAACAACTTAAACCTCTCAATAAACACTTCAGATTAACCTCACTATTTATCTACCACAGGCATCCTGACCTTTGTGTAACCTCTCTGGAAAGATTGTCATTCCTTAATACTTGGCCACGCTGGGATGCTTACCACAGCTACTAAAGTAAGCTTCTATTTTATACCACAACCAGGATAATGACAAATAAACTTTATGCATCTTGATTAAACTACTGTTTCAGAGGAAGAAGTTAAAATAACATAAACAATCAACAGTGTGACTATTTAGTGATGAAAATAAAAAATGTCTGGGGAAAAGAAAGCTGAGAAGGTAAAATCTTAAAATTAAGCTGTGAAATACTACTGCATGAATGATTAACGCATCTCCCAGATTTTTTTATACCAGAGGTGTTAGGCCATTTCAAATAAATGAGTTAACACCAAATAAGTATTCAGCATCTAATTTGAGCCTAAGGGAATTAACAGAAAGATTAAACAAAATTTTGATTTTTTTTGATGCTACTTCCTTAATTAGGCCTTTTTCTCAGTGTGCCAGCTGTTAAAACATCTTTTGCATTTCTGATTCCTTTCTCCACATTTGCTCAAAATCACTTCGCTGGCCCTTTTATCTTTCATTTCAATCATGCTTTGCATTTATAGGAATATTGGTAGTTGCAGAGTCACACATCAACCAGTTACTGATTTTCATGTTTAATTTATGAACATTACAAAACGATTTATCAATGGCATTGACTGAAGGACCCCTATTCCAGTCTAAACCCAGTGCATTATTTTCCCCTTCCAAACCCATGAATTGAAATAAAATCTTTGGGGAGAAAGGAAGACCATAGAAAAGAAGTACCACTTCTTTGAGGTTTTGATAACTCTTTGGCTGAATTGCCTCAAATTATAAGTATTCATGTGGAAATTCACAACTTAAATGAATAAGTTTTGTTATCTCTTAACGGTCAATCGTTAAGGATAGTGAAACTCTTATATCTGGAAATATTAAAATCAAATAGATTTAAGACAGTTGTCAGCGGCAGGTTCTTTACTCAGAGAGTGGTAAGAGCGTGGAACGCCCTGCCAGCCAATGTAGTGAACTCAGCCACATTAGGGGCATTTAAACAGTCCTTGGATAAGCATATGGATAATGATGGGATAGTGTAGGGGAGGGGCTTAGATTAGCTCACAGGTCGGCGCAACATCGAGGGCCGAAGGGCCTGTTCTGCGCTGTATTGTTCTACGTTCTATGTAAATGCTTTCATAATTAAATAAAAAAGCTCATGGGGCAATAACTGTTACTTGCTGATGTTTAAGAATAAAATGTATATTGTGTAAAGCAAAATAAAGTGCAAATATAAAAAGGGATAGTCCATTTCAATATTAAACATGGTTTATAAGTTACTTTGAGCTGGAGAATAAAACTGCATGGCTGTGTTGGTCAGATGGTATGTAATTTGAGTACAGGAAGCATTGCCTTGTGCTGTGAAAAATATTTAGACTCATTGTCCTCTCACTATCAAGATGTTCATCAGACTTCAGCAAGTAATTGGGAAATTGATGGAAAATTTAGAAGAAGATTGTTGAACAATTGTTGTAATTGATCACAATTATTCTGTCCAAACAGGTTGAAAAAACCATAGGTGCCAGCTGATAGTATTAATGATTCCTTCTTATAAGGTACTGACCCCTTCCGTTCAAAGTGGTTGTTTTGAACATTTGCCTTCAAAAGGCTGCCCTTGGCATTTCTTTTGTTACAAACTCCTACCCCATCTTTGACCTGCTTTTCCTCTCCAAAGCTTTACAATCCTGTTAGTTCTTCAAAGATTCATGACCATTTTGCCTGCAGTTCTGTGTGTCAAAGTTTCTAGACCAGCAGGAGATGAGAAGGTGGTGGCAAGTCTGGAAAATTAGTTGGTTTTCAATGGGACCAATACCCAACGCCTTCCTGCTGTCACATAATTAAGATCTGGCAGGGTAGGCCCATAGCTGATATTATCAGCCTGTGCCTGCTTAGGACCCTCAACTGGTCAGTTAACAACCACTTAAAGGCCTCTTTTTGATTTTGCAGTTCTGTGCAGGACAACTGATAGGTGGATCTATCTGAACTGGTAATCCTGTATATATTATCAGTCAGATGGAGCGGGGGTCTCTCGCTCTGCAATTATTTCTACATGACCAAGGACATGAAAAGATGGGCAGTGTATGACCACTGTCAGGCCTCCATGCCCTTGTTTCCATTTTCTCTGGCCTCCCTCTCCTTACGGTCCTCATTCAATGAGACACCCGGCCTTCATCAAAAACTTTTCTCTGGTTTGCTTCTTGATCCTGTGTGGATGGTGAACTAACAGCAGCCATGGCTGCCTCCATGGCACTGGTAAGCATTATAGCTTCTGGCTATATTATAGCCCTAGTATTATAGCCCTCTGGTGCCCAATGCAGACGATTGGGTCTTCTTTCTAAGAGTAAGAACTGGAATTCTTGGCACAATTTCAGGCAACCAGAAGATGCCTGCCAAAATTGGAAAATCTTGCCTCATGCTTGAAACTCTCAAATTAAAACTCCATTCCACTTACAATACTAAATTACATATATCAACCGCGTGGCTGTAACTGTGTGAAATTATCTCTCCTTAAAATTCAACCTATCTGCAGCATTTAATACAAATGATGATGCCATATTCCACCAATGTCTTTGACTGTCACTTGCCCACCTATATTCCAAGTTGTCCCAACATAGCCAGAAAATCAATATAATGGTGCTTCTTCCTATGTCTGCATCATTAGCTTTCATATGTGGATCACTGTTATTTTTTGTTTTAAAATGCTCCAGTGAAGTATTATTGGTTAGGATATTTTATACATGAAACACACCACAACATAAACACAAATTGTTGTTGAATATCTCAAGGATCCATCATTGTCCCTCTCCTGCTTCTCTGACAAGCTGCTCCTCAGTGATATTATCCAAAATCATGTCAGGTTCCACTTAAGGAATAATGATGCTCACTCCTCCTTCAGCATCACCTCTATCAACTCTTCCACTGACTCCTGCATGTTGGCATCCATTACAGATGGAGCAAAAATTCAAGGGAATTGCCACTGCTATTGTCTTTGGTTCCTGTTACAAACCCTGGTGACCAACTTCATCCTTTTCCCTACGTGTTGAGTTATGATTGGTTGAGAAGAAGTGAACTGGCATCCCTCTATTTAATTTCCTCATTTGATCACAACAAAAGTTTAAGTTCTTATTTATACAAGATTGTACTAGTCTCTAATTAAAAATTTAATTAACTATGTTTTGCAGTGAGCAACAAGGAGTCAATCAATAAGATTTTCTTGAATCAAACTAATGTTGCTAAGCTGTTTTCTTGGATGCAATTAGTGCTAGCACCTTCTGCAGCTATTGTAAAGATCTCAGCTCAGAGCCAGTTTTCTCCTACTTTTCATTTCTTGCAGAACCAGGCACAACCTCCAGAGGGAGGGTGATTTTTATTTTCTGGGTGTTGTTGATGAGAGAGAATGTCTTTGTGGCAAAAGCCACAGGCTTATGACCATGGCTTCTCATACGAATGTAGGTTAAACGAGTTAAAACTGGCTATTGATCCAAAGTAGGGATAATCCATCTTTACAATATATTTTGATGGTGCATTCAGAGTTCCTCTGTGAGCCTTTAATATAGTTGTGCAAGGGTGAGGAGTCAGTTCAATCCTCTCTTTGCATAACAGGTTTCAGGTTTAAGTCTTTGTCCCAGCAATTCTTATGGTCAAGAGTTCTTTCATTTTGCGCTGTCCAGGAGATGATTCACTTGTTCTTTCATCTCTACTTTAGAAGGCAGTTTTGCGTTTCTAAAGTGCTTGTCTTGTTACAGTCCAATCCTTTAGAAGTCCTTTGCATATTTCTGTGAGGTTGGCTATTTCCATTTCAGCTGACTTTGGCGTCTACGTTAATGGGTCCCAGTTTATTTTTAATGTTTTTTCTCTCAACCCTAAAGTTTAAGCCTTTCAAGTTAATCAATAAGAGTTTCAGGATTAATAGTCTGCATTCGAGATAATCACAACTCTATTGAATCAGACACCAAAGTCTTATGCTTCAACAAAGGGAATTACAAATTTTTGGAGACAGGGATAGACTGGGGAGAAAAGGATAATGGGTAGGATGGTAGAATTGCAGTGGCAGACAATTAGGGACAGATTTCATAATTCACACGAAAAAATATATTCCATTGAGAAAGCGGAAATCACAGGAGAGATGGTTAGATTAACTTTTATCAGAGATAGTCATTGGCTGGCACTTACATGGTGCAAATAATATTTGGCCCTTAAAGATCCAAGCTTGAATTTTTTCCAGGTCATGTTGCATATTGACTTCTCAATGCCTGAGGAGTTAAGAATGGTGCTGAACATTCTATAAATATCTATGAATATCCTCACGTCTGACCTCATGTTGGAGGGAAAGTCATTGACAAAACAGATGAAGATAGGTGGACTAGGAGATAGTAGGAACTGCTGATGCTGGAGAATTTGAGATAACAAAGTGTAAAGTTGGATGAACACAGCAGGCCAGGCAGCATCAGAGGAGCAGGAAAGCTGACGTTTCGGGTTTGGGCCCTTCTTCAGAAATCCAGACCCGAAACATCAGCTTTCCTGTTCCTCTGATGCTGCCTAGCCTGCTGTGTCCATCCAGCTCTACACCTTGTGATCTAAGAGATAGGCTATATTGGATTTGTGGACGGGACATACATAGGCACTTTTCCACTTTGCCACACAGATGTTGGAAAACAAAAAGTGCTGGAGATGATAGCAGGTCAGGCAGCATCCATGGTGAGAAAGCAAGCTAATGTTTTCTGTCTTGGTTACTCTTCATTCCAGTATCTGCTGTGATTTGCTCCTACATATCCAGGATATATCCAAATATATGACAGTTATAGTTTTACTGGAGCAGCTTGTCTACGGGCATGGTTAGGTCTGGAGCACCATTTGCTGGCATGATGTCAAGGTTCATAGTCTTTACGATGTTCTCAGCTATTTTTCAGTATCATGTGAAGTGAGCAAATTGGCTGAAGACTAGCAGTTGTGAATTTCAGACCTCAAGAGGCAGTCACCATGGATCATTTGCTTGACACTTTTGGCAAAAAGATGATTGGAGATGCTTAATTTTTCTTTTTTGCACTGATGTGCTGGGCTGCCCTATCATTGAATGTGGAGATATCTGTAGACCACATTCCTGCAGTGTGTTGTTTAATTGTTCACCACGTTCACAACTGGATGTGGCAAGACTGCAGTTGTTTGAGGAATTGCTCAGTTCTGTCCATTGCCTGCTACTTTTGCTGTTGCTGTTGCAAGTAGTCTTGTTCTACAGTTTCACCGGGCCTGAAAGCTCATTTTTAATATGTCTGGTGTTGATCTTGACATGCTCTCCTGCAGTGCACATTGATCTCCTGGCTTGAAGGTAATTGTAGACAGGAAGACACACTATAGTTTGCAACTGATGACCTACAATACTTCACTGAATCTTGTATTTCTAGATCTAGATCATAGAAGATCATAGAACTCCCACAGTATGGAAACAGGTCCTTTAGCCCAACAAGTCCACACCAAACTTCAGAGCATCCCACCCAGACCCCATCCCCCTGTAACCCACCTAATCTACACATCCCTGAACGCTACGGACAATGTAGCATGGCCAATCGACCTAGCCCACACATCTTTGGGCTGTGGGAGGAAACTGGAGCACCCAGAGGAAACCACATGGGGAGAATGTGCAAACTTCACACAGACAGTTGCCCAAGGGTGGAATCGAACATGGATCCCTGGTGCTGCGAGGTTGCAGTGCTATCCACTGAGACACCATGCCACTCCATTCAAAATATCTCATGAAGGTGGGAGTGTTGATCATTTCAAATATGTTTTCTCACACAATAACGATTTTACCAACTAACTGTACATATCTGAGAATGGTCCTTCAGTGCACTTTCACCATGCATTCCCTCCTGCTAGTTATTTCAGATAAACAACTGCTTATGGATGTGTACATCAGCATCCGAAGATCATGCCATGTATTCTTGACTTTCACGTGATATTTTTGAAAGATCAAAAGTTTGGTCAAGGATGCATATGATTTCTCCTCATTTGGTCCCAATTTTCCGGATGGCAGCCAAATCATCTAATTTGGTTCTCTTGAAGAAGTTTCATGAGCAAGGGCACACATAGATCGGAGAGAAAGCTATTAATAATTAATTTCATTGACACTTTCCATTCGCTTGATATAGTCCATCTACCTACATTTAGATGAGTTACTCCCGTTCCCATTTGATGCTGTGTTACTTTGTCCTTTCTCTATTCTTTTATTCTAAGTGCAGTATCCCATTAAGTGCAATTGTATCTGATTTAGGAGCTCTGGACAAACTTTACTGTTCAATTTTTAAAAGTTTTCATACTATCTTTAAAACTGAAGTCAAACATTACAGTGTGGTTTCTAGTGTAGTCAAATTCTGCCTGTTCTTTCTTATAGAAGATAAATATAATCTTTCTCAAAAGTAACTTGCTAAATTATGCATTACTTTTTTTGCATGGGTGTTGGTGTTGAAGTGGCATCTCCTGGTCTTCTCCCAAGGAAATTGTGGCTCTTCTCTTGGATCCTTTCTGTCATGCTTCCACACCTATCTCTGTTGATATGCCTTATTTTGGGGGAATGGCCATCTATGCTGTGTTAATCATCTGTCTAAATCCTCTCATTGTCTAACGCTAATGACCACGGGCAGCTACTCATGATGCCAGGATGACCAACGTTTCATTCCCACCTCCATTTGAAGGTTAGTTTTCATTCTTTCCAAGAACAAGACCTTCTTATTTTCAAAACCACCGCGCTCATGACAGAATAGTGTGGTGCCTAATACATCTTTTGTTTATGCTTGTAGAATGTTAGTTTCAACTGTAACAGTTAGATGAGACCTCATAATACACAGGTGTATAGGATGGGTCAAAATTATTAATGATATTCGACAACTACATTTGACACTTGAATAAGTTGTGTGTTAGTGATGCCATCATGTGCCAAAGACAGCACAATCAACCTGTTTTTGTGTACATGCATTTCATTACACTATACAAGAAATAGAGTTTCGTTCCAAGTCATTGGACTTCTCCTTGAACCAGGATTGTGAACGCTATCAGGAACAAACCTAAGTCTCTAGAACAGCCATTGATCGAGAAGTTCCTGATGGCAGAACGGTGTGAGACATATTTTTTATTCTTTCTTTTTCACCTTTTTATTTACTTAATAAATGTTCACACGTAAGTAAATTTATTTTGTTGAGTTTTTTCTTAACTACATTTAACTGAATCCCAAGAACTGTTTGGATACACTTTGCAATCCAAGACATTTTTGGCGAAGAGGATGGGCTTCAGGAAAATGTTTAAGAGAAGGGAACAGCAACCTGATGCTCTGGAAACCTTTCGTATTCCAGGATGGAATGTGGCAGACTCTGGATTCGGGCCTTTAGCTAATATGTTGGCACAATTAGGAACCCTGAATGAAGGGGGGACAGTTAATAACTGAAAAAGAGAGAAAGGAGAGTTATTCATTTAGGCTGCTGTACATGAGTGCTTGTGGGAAACAGTCTTCCCAGAAGCAAGGACAGTGTACCACATATGGCATGGATATTGTTAACAGCTTTGTGTTCTACGTGTAGACAATTAGAAGAATGCCAGGCCTGAAACAGGTAGCTTGAGGCTGCATTGAATGTGGTAGAACAGCACAACATCACCGTAACAGAGGCAGTTAGACAGCACAGGAGAGAGCCAAGAAAGTGGAGGAGAAACAGAACCGAATACTATGCTAATAAAATGTGAGGCTGGATGAACACAGCAGGTCAAGCAGCATCTCAGGAGCACAAAAGCTGACGTTTCGGGCCTAGACCCTTCATCAGAGAGGGGGATGGGGAGAGGGAACTTTAATAAATAGGGAGAGAGGGGGAGGCGGACCAAAGATGGAGAGTAAAGAAGATAGGTGGAGAGAGTATTTATTCCAGTTCCCTCTCCCCATCCCCCTCTCTGATGAAGGGTCTAGGCCCGAAACGTCAGCTTTTGTGCTCCTGAGATGCTGCTTGACCTGCTGTGTTCATCCAGCCTCACATTTTATGATCTTGGAATTCTCCAGCATCTGCAGTTCCCAAATTCTCCGAATACTATGCTATTTGGTGATGATACAACAGAATAGGAAAGCAAAACAGTGCAATTAGAATGTTGATTCAGTCAAAGTGTGCATGTTATTAACCTCACAATGAGACAATTGGAATAGAGACATTTTGTATTCATCTGATTCAGAGTCTGAATGGATGGTCCAAAGTCTGAAAGGGGACGCTCTATCTCCGGAACCAGCCTCAGAAAAGGACCTAATAACATGACCCCTAATAACAAGCAAGGCAAAACAGGTAGGGTGACAGAACCCATAAAATTCGAGATTAGTGAGATATTAATCTATGTCTGAATTGCAGAATTTAGGGTCACGCTTTCAGCAGAAGTCGGGCGAAACCTCAGCTTCTTCACTGATGCTGTCATGGGACCAGGGCGCTGTCCATATTATGCTGAGTACCACAGAGCAGGGAAATCTGGGAGCACTAAGTGTTGATTCACATGTGAATAGTGTCTTCAGAAACATGGGTCAAATTGGATCATTGTGGAATGCACTGACATTAGCACTAGGAGTCAAGTGCTCCGATAAATCAAGAAGGTGATATTGAGAAATGGGACAGCAGACCAGAAGGTATAAAACATTTGAGGGATTTGGCTACACCATCTGGTAAGTAGTCTCAACAGTTTCAGGGTCCAGACTAGGAAGCTTTCATAGCTGGAATGAGGAGCCGGCTAATGTGAAGAGACCCATCCTGCAGACTCGTCTAATTGTCTCTAATGCGAGATGTCCCATTAGCCCAATTACAGCCAGCACAGGGACAGGCAGTGAGACAGGTATGGTTGTTATTAGGACAGTTAGAGGATGTGGAGGCTGATAAGTGAAGAGTGAGACCCATCTGAATCAGTGACAGACAGGGACAACAAGGTGAAGATGGGGTGGGTCCAAAGTTGAAATAAAAAATAACCGGAGGAGAAATGTTTTTGGCTTTATTTAAAGCAGGAATACAGAAGAAGATAGACGGAATATCTACAGGTACCACATACAGTATATGGAAGGTGGACTGCTCTCCAAAGAATAAGGAAGTAAGACAGGCTAAATCAGATGTGGAGGAAGAAAAGAAAGCCACACCAACTGCATCTCCCATAACATTGCTACAGCCTGGCCTGGGGGAAATCGGGCAGTTGTAGCGAGCCAGCCAACCAATTGATTAGCGGTGGGCTGATACTCAGGTGTCTTTGTAAGGGTGTTCAGCGGGATGACTGGAGACCTGAGGTTTCATGTCCCAATGACCTTTTATTGGAGGGAAGGCAATGTATAATGAGACATGATACTAGTAGATACTGAAGCATAAGTTACTATTATACATGGCAATCCACATAGACATATAGGGCTCAAAATGACAATTAATGGATTTGGTGGGGCAAATAGAACAATTATTAAAATAGCCTTAGGGAATGGGCCCCCACCAGTAGTCTTGATATTAATATCCAATGGACTAGTAAATATTATTGGTATGGACTTTTTAAAAGGTAACACCTTGCAACCCCACTGAGCAAATTACCTTTTGGTATACGATCTATGACAGGTATTGTTGGCAGGGCAAAATGGGAACGCATCATTGTTCCTTCACCTACACAGGACATTTCAATGAAACAGTATCATATTCTAGGAGGACATAAAGAAATTGGGGATACTATAGAGGGCCTGTTAGCTGCAGGACTCAAAGAATATGCTGTATCTGCATACAAAAGTCCTGTGTGTCCTGTAAAGAAGTCTGATAGAGTTTGGTGACTGATTATCACAAACTTAACACATATGCTCCTCCACTATCAGTGGCCGTGCATGATCTAGTCACTATTATAGAAAGTTTGCCACAGGGGTCAGATACCTGGTATGCCATTATTGATCTGGCAAATGCCTTTTTCTCAATACCGATAGGGCTAGAATCATAAGCTCAGTTTGCTTTTACATGGGAAGATCGCCAATATACCTTCTGTTGGCTAAAACAAGGTTACCTACACAGCCCAACCATATGCCATGGACTAGTAGCAATGGACCTGGGTACGTGTCCACTGCCACCAGACACTCATGAAGCATGTTATCTTGATCCATGGGCTAACGGAAATCGCAGTGGCGGAAGTTCTAGCCATGCTGGTGTAATATATGCGAGACAGAGGCTGGGAAGTGAACCCGAAGAAGATACAGGAACCAGCACAAACAGTGCACGTTTTAGACATTCGGTGGACAAAAGCAGATAGAATCATTCCTGAGAAAGGTAAAGAATAAAATACAAGAAAGGACTGTTCCAACTAGCAAGACTGAGACAGAGAAATTTATAAGTCTGCTCGGAAATTGGCATAAACATAAACCTAACTTGACTAAGCCCTCTATATGCCATTACTCAAAAGAAAGCTCGGTTTGAACGAGGTGATGAACAGCAGAAACTGTTTACATATGAACATAAGAACTAGGAGCAGGAGTAGGCCGTTTGGCCCTTCAAGCCCACTCCGCCATTCAATAAGATCATGGCTGATCTTTTCACGGACTCAGATCCACTTAACCACATTCTCACCGTATCCTTTAATTCCTTTATTGTTCAAAAAATATCTACCTTAGCTTTAAAAACTTTTACTGAAGTAGTGTCAACTACTTCACTGGGCAAGGAATTCCATAGATTAACAACCGTCTGGGTGAAGAAGTTCCTTCGCAATTCAGTCCTAAATCTACTCCCTCTAATCTTGAGGCCATGTCCTCTTGTCTTAGCATCACCTGCCATTGGGAACATTCTCACTACTTCCAGCTTGTCTATTCCCTTCATAATTTTATATGTTTCTATAAGATACCCCCTCAATCTTCTGAATTCCAATGAATATAATCCCAATCTACTCAGTCACTCCTCATAAGCCAAGCCCCTCAACTCCGGAATCAAGTTAATGAACCTCCTCTGCACCCCCTCCAGTGCCAGTACATCCTTCCTGAAGTTTATGACTGTTATAGAGGCTGTAGCTCGAGCACTTTCCCTGGTTCCTTGGATACTTGGTTTACCCTTTGAATTAAAAGTATCAGTAATACATGATGTAGCCATGTGGAGCGTATGGCAGAGACAAAAGGGGAAAGGAATACCTTTTGCCTTCTGGTCCAGAAAACTGACTGAGGCAGCTACGTGTTACATACCATTTGAAAAGCAACTTCTGGCCTGCTGCTGGGCCTTAGTAGAGATTGAAGGACAGATGAGTGAGGACAAAGCGCTCCTCAAAACTGAATTACCAATTCTGACATGGGTATTGGTAACTTTATTTAAAAATCTTGGAATCCCTACTGTGTGGAAGCAGGCCATTCACCCTGTCAAGTCTACACTGACCGTCTGAAGGGAATCTCACCCAAACCCACCATAATCCTGTAATCCTGCATTTCCCATGGCTGATCCACCTAGCCGGTACATCTTTGGGCTGTGGGAGTAAACTGGTTCACCCAGAGGAAACCTACGCTGACTCGGGGATAACGTGCAAACACCACACAGACAGTCGCCTGAGGGTGGAATCAACTATGGGTCCCTGGTGCTGTGAGACAGCAGTGTTAACAACTGAGCCACTGTGCAGTTGGATGTTGATGTAAAAAAGTCTACAAGACAAATAATTGCAATGAGTAGGGTGGTTCATTTATGATGACAGATTACAGAGTTAATGTTGTGTCTGCTGGAGTTTAAAAGAGTGAGAAATAATTTCATTGAAACATGTAAGATTCTGGGGGTCCTGACAGGGTAGATGTGAGAAGAGAAGATTTGATAAAGATGATTAAAATTGTAAAGAATCTGAACAAGGAACCCTCTCTGCTCCGACAAGAACACTCAGCTTCCTCAATCCATGCAAACAAATGAAGTTACTCATCCATGCAAAACGTCTTGTGAACTATTTCTGTACATTTAATGCCTTCACATCCTTTGTGGAATGCAGTGACAAGATATTTTTTAAAGCAAGCTTTCATAATTTCCTCCTGTTTGTGTTCCATTTATAAAGCCCAGGGTCTCATACACCTTACTGTGGGGTAGAATCTAGAACGCAGGAACCCAATGTGCAAGACAGATATACATCATTTTGGATTGAGATGAAGAGAAATTCCTACGATACTGTAGGGGATCTAATCTAAACAAAAAAGAACCATGAATCATTAGAATTCTGTACCCCATAAAATTGCGGATATTTAATGAATTTTTAAAATAATTAACACTGAAATTGACAAATTTGAGTCTCTCAGAAAATCAAGAGATATGGGGATTGTGAGGGGAAATGGAGCTGAAGCCAAAGATGGCAACAATTGTATTGAATAGATTAGCAGACAAACTGGAAGCAGACTCTACTCCTGCTACTTTTCTTTTCCATTCTTACGTTTATTAATCATTTTCTCAACCTACCCTGTACCTTCAATGTTTGTTTCTCCATTGCCTTTAGAATTGTATCCTCAATTTTACACTGCCTTTCCTCGATTATCTTGGAAAAAGGACCACATCACACTTGTCAGTATAAAATTTCATCAGCTACTTGCCTGTTCATTCTGCTAGTTTGTGCATGCCCACTTGAAGAATTCATGATCATTCTTATATTCACTGTACTTCAAACATAGTGCTCTCCACAGATTTTGAAATTCTCCAAGTCAAGGTCATTATTATAGATTAAGAAAAGCAAGAAACATAGCTCCAAACCCCAAGGAAACCCACCTGTGCATTACTTTAGATCAAAAACAACAGTTCATCATTACTCTCTGTTTCCTTCCACAGAACCATAGAGTCATGCAGCATGGAAACTGACCCTTCAGTCCAACTCATCTACGCCAACCAAGTATCCTAAATTGAAATAGTCCCACTTGCCTGTGTTTGGTCCATATCTGTCTAAACTCTTCCTATTCATGTACCTGTCCAAATTTCTTTTAAATGTTGTAGTTACATTAAAGCACCACCCTCTGTGTGAAAATGTTGCCTTTCATGTCCCTTTTAAAGCTTTCCCCCCTCACCCAAACCAATGCTGTCTAGTTTTGGACACTCCTACCGTTGCAAAAAGACCTTGGATATCCAATTTATCTATGCTCCTCAGCATATAACAGTAAAGTGCATGGAATTGGGGTTAGTGTACTGAGAAACCACCCTTACTTCCATCTGGCGCAGAAAATTAAAACCTGCAGTTTAAAACATGTATATTATATCAATCAAAGTAGATAAAATAGCTGCATTTGTTATATTATGGTAATGAGCTCACAAGAGAGGTCTTGTAGCACACTACGAACATACAAAAAAGGACAAAAGTAGGCCACACAGCCCTTTTAGCGTAGCTGATTTAATTTTAACCTCATATCCAGACATCCCTGATAATCTTTCACTCTTTTGGTAATCAAGAATCTATCTACCTCTGCCTTAAAGATATTTAAAGATATTGCATCCACTGCCTTTTGAGGAAGGAAATTCTAAAGACTTACAGCCCCTGAGAGAAAACAGAAGTTTTGTTATCTCTATTTTAAATGGGCTTTCCTTTATTTTTAAATGATGAGCCCTTTTTCCAGAATACCAGTTGTGGTGCAGCCTGTGGGGAGAAGCTTTAGGTTCTATTCACATTTCAGGGCAGAACCAATCATAACATGGTCAAATAGGTTGATTATTTGCCTGTAAATCTTTCCAATACACCTGTTGGCAGGCTGTAAGAACCGGAGAATTTCCTGGTCAGCCATCTTGCAGAAAGCAATGGATAACCACTTTGCTGAGCGTATTCATGGACTAATCAGTGGAAGTCTGTGGCTCCCAATTCCCTCTTAGAGCATGACACCTGAGGAGAAAGAAAAAACATGAGCTCAAATGCTTGTCATTTCTAAGAGTATTTGCTCAAAATTAATACTGTTGCAAAAAGTGTAATAAATAGAACCCTTTTCATTTACATTACTTAAACAATAATTTTTCAGCAAAAATAATGGTCATTCATACAAACGTTGAAAATTAAGGAAAGACAGCATGGATTTGTTATGACAAAATCATGATTAACTAACTCAATTGATATTTTTAATTTGGTACCAGAACGTTGTTGATGTAGTGCGCATGGACTTCCAGAAGGCAGTTGATGAAGCATCACAGGAAAGGCTTGTGGGTAAGCTACAGTTTAAGTAATAAAAGAGTCACTAGCAGCATGGGTACAAAATTGTGATCAGAGATATTGGGAACTACCGACGCTGGAGAATCCGAGATAACAAAGTGTGGAGCTGGATGAACACAGCAAACCAAGCAGCATCTTAGGAGCATTGAAGCAGACGTTTCGGGCCTAGACCCTTCATCAGAGAGGGGGATGGGGAGAGGATTCTGAAATAAATAGGGAGAGATGGGGAGGAGGACCGAAGATGGATAACGGAGAAGATAAGCGGAGAGGAGAGTATAGGTGGGGAGGTAGGGATGGGATAAGTCAGACCAGGGAGGACGGACAGGTCAAGGCAGCAGGATGAGGTTAGTAGGTGGGAAATGGAGGTGTGGAAGGTGGGCTCCTCAATGGAAACTGATGTCCATTTCAAGCCCACCGACTCCCACAGCTACCTGGAATACACCTCCTTCTCCAACCCACCTGCCTGCTAAAATTCCATCCCCTATTCCCAATTCCTTCGCCTCTGTCGCATGTGCTCCCAGGCTGAGGCATTCCACTCCCATACATCTCAGACGTCCTCATTCTTCAAGGACCACAAATTCCCCCCAGCGGTGGTCGAGAACGCCCTTGACTGTGTCTCCCGCATTTCCTGCAAAACATCCCTCATACTCCACCCCCGCAATAACAGACAAAAGAGAATCCCCCTAGTCCTCACATACCACCTCACTAACCTTCGGATACAATGCATCATCCTCCGACACTTCCTCCATCTACAATCCAACCCCACCACTAAAGACATTTTTCCATTCCCTTTCCACATCAAGCAGATGTTCACCCGCAGACTTTATAAAAGACCTTAAAGTAAGGGAACACTAAATGAGCCAGACTTTATAAAAGACCTTAAAGTAAGGGAACACTGAGGAGGCCGCGATCATAATATGGTAGAGTTCAGTCTGCAGTTTGAAAGAAAGAAGGCAAAATTGGATGTAATGGTATTACTGTTAAATAAAGGTAATTACAGGGGCATGAGAGAAGAATTGACGAAAATTGACTGGAAGCAGAGCCTAGCGTGGAAGACAGTAGACCAACAATGGCAGGAGTTTCTGGGTGTAATTGAGGACACAGTACAGAGGTTCATCCCAAAGAAAAGAAAGATTATCCGGGGTGGAATTAGGTAGCCATGGCTGACAAAGGAAGTCAGGAAATATACTAAAGAAAAAGAGGCAGCCTATAAAGTGGCCAAGAGCACTGGGAAATCAGAAGATTGGGAAGGCTACAAAAACAAACAAAGGATAACAAAGAGAGCAATAAGGAAGGAGAGGATCAAATATGAAGGTAGGCTAGCTAGTAATATTAGAAATGATAGTAAAAGTTTCTTTCAGTTATGTTCTATGTTCTATGTTCTATAAATAAGAAACAAATGAGAGGCAAAAGTAGATATTGGGCTGCTACAAATTGATGCTGGAAGGCTAGTGATGGGAGATAAGGAAATAGCTGAAGAACTTAACAAGCACTTTGCATCAGTCTTCACAGTGGAAGGCATGAGTAGTATGCCAACAATTAGGGAGGGCCGGGGGCAGAGTTGAGTCTGGTAGGCATTACAAAAGAGAAAGTGCTAGAAAAGCTAAAAGGTCTAAAAATTGATAAATCTCCTGGCCCCGACGGGCTACATCCTGGAGTTCTGAGGGAGGTGGCTGAAGAAAGAGCGGAGGCTTTGGTCGTGATCTTTCAAAAGTCACTGGAGTCAGGGAAAGTCCCAGATAATTGGAAAATTGCTGTTGTAACCCCCTTGTTTAAGAAAGGATCAAGGCAAAAGATGGAAAATGATAGACCAATTAGCCTAACCTCGGTAGTTGGTAAAATTCTAGAATCCATTGTCAAGGATGAGATTTCTAAATTCCTGGAAGTACAGGGTCAGATTAGAACAGGTCAGCATGGATTTAGTAAGGGGAGGTTGTGCCTGAAAAACCTGTTAGAATTCTTTGAAGAGGTAACAAGTATGTTAGAGCAGGGAAGCCCAGTAGATGTTATCTATCTATACTTCCAAAAGGCCTTTGATACGGTGCCTCACAGGAGGCTGCTGAGTAAGGTGAGTGCCCATCGTGTTCGAGGTGAGCTACTGGCTTGGATTGAGGATTGGCTGTCCGACAGAAGGCAGAGAGTTGGGATAGAAGGCTCTTTTCAGAATGTCAACTGGTGACAAGTTGTGTCCCACAGGGTTCAATGTTGGGGCCACAGCTGTTCACCTTATACATTAATGATCTGGATGAAGGGGCTGGGGGTAGGTATTCTGGTGAAGTTTGCCAATGATACGAAGATAGGTGGACAGGCAGGTAGTACTGAGGAGGTGGGGAAGCTGCAGAAAGGTTTAGACAGTTTAGGAGAGTGGTCCAGGAAATGGCTGATGAAATTCAATGTGAGGAGATGTGAGGTTTTGCACTTTGGAAGAAAGAATAGAGGCATGGACTATTTTCTAAATGGTGAGAAGATTCGTAAAGCAGAAGTACAAAGGGATCTGGGAGTGTTTGTCCAGGATTCTCTAAATGTTAACTTGCAGGTAGAGTCCGTAAATAAGAAAACGAATGTAATGTTCTTGTTTATCTCAAGTGGGTTAGAATATAAAAGCAGTTCTGGATGTGAGTTTGTTCGCTGAGCTGGAAGGTTAGTTTTCAGACGTTTCGTCACCATTCTAGGTAACATCATCAGTGAGCCTCTGATGAAGCGCTGGTGTTATTTCCCGCTTTCTTATAAAAGCAGTGATGTGCTTCTGAGACTTTATAAAGCTCTAGTTAGGCCCCATTTAGAATACTGTGTCCAATTTTGGGCCCCACACCTCAGGAAGGACATACTAGCTCTGAAGCGTGTCCAGCAGAGATTCACACGGATAGTCCCTGGAATGGTAGGTTTAACTTATGGTGAACAGCTAAGGATCCTGGAATTGTACTCATTAGAGTTTAGAAGGTTGAGGGGAGATCTAAAAGAAACTTTCAAGATAATGTATGGTTTAGAAGGGGTGGGCGCTAGGGAGTTGTTTCCGTTAGGCAGGAAGACTAGGACCCGTGGGCACAGCCTTAGAATTAGATGGGGTAAATTTAAAACTGAAATGAGACAACATTTCTTCAGCCAGAGAGTGGTGGGCTTGTGGAATTCATTGCCACGGAGTGCAGTGGAGGCTGGGACGTTGGATACCTTCAAGGCAGAGATCGACAAATTCTTGATCTCAAAAGGAATCAAGGGCTATGGGGAGAGTGCAGGGAAGTGGAGTTGGAATGCCCATCAGCCATGATTTAAATGGCGAAGTGGACTTGATGGGCCGAATGGCCTTACTTCCACTCCTATGTCTTATGGTCTTATGGTCTTATGCACATCCGCCAATGTGGCATCCTGCATCCACTGTACCCGTTGTGGCTTCCTCTACATTGGGGAAACCAAGCGGAGGCTTGGGGACCGCTTTGCAGAACACCTACGCTCGGTTTGCAATAAACAACTGCACCTCCCAGTCGCAAACCATTTTAACTCTCCCTCCTATTCCTTAGATGACATGTCCATCCTGGGCCTCCTGCAGTGCCAAAATGATGCCACCCGAAGGTTGCAGGAACAGCAACTCATATTTCAGCTTGGGAACCCTGCAGCCCAATGGTATCAATGTGGATTTCACCAGCTTCAAAATCTCCCCTCTCCCCACTGCATCCCAAAACCAGCCCAGGTCGTCCCTGCCTCCCTAACCTGTTCTTCCTCTCACCTATCCCCTCCTCCCACCTCAAGCCACACCTCCATTTCCTACCTACTAACCTCATCCTGCCCCCTTGACTTGTCCATACTCCCCGGACTGACCTATCCCCTCCCTACCTTCCCACCTATATTTTCCTCTCCAGCTATCTTCTCCTTTATCCATCTTCGGTCCGCCTCCCCCTCTCCCTATTTATTTCAGAATCCTCTCCCCATCCCCCTTTTCTGATGAAGTGTCTAGGCCCGAAACGTCAGCTTTTGTGCTCCTAAGATGCTGCTTGGCCTGCTGTGGTCATCCATCTCCACGCTTTGTTACCTGGTACAAAATTGACTGTTTGAAGAAAAAGCACATAATCTCTGCTCCTGCACTCAAATCCTCTTGATCTGAAGGCCACCATGCTATTGCCCTTCCTCGCTGCCAGCTGTACCTGTATGTTTGCTTTCAGTGACTCGGTAAATGGACACTCAGGTTTCATTGCACCTGCTCTTTTATAAATCAATCAACATTCAGATAATTATCTGATCCCCTGGGTTTTTTAACACCAAATAGGATAAGTTCACATTTATCCAAATTAAACTTCATTTGACATGCATTTGGCCACTCATTCAATGTGTTGAAATCACATTGAAGCATCTCTGCATCCTCCTTAAATTCACCCTCCCACCCACTGAGTCATAGAGATCAATAGCATAGAAAAAATGCTCTTTGGCCCATTAGCCAGTTCCAAGCTATTCTAATCACATCTAATCCTAACCAGTTTTGTGTTGCCTGCAAACTTGCTGATACTATATTTCCTTCTTCTAAATCATTATAAATGTATTCTGAATAGCTGATGTCCAAGTGCTGATCCCTGTGGTTTCCCAGCAGCCACTGGATGCCACTCAGAAAATTACCAGTTTATTCTCGTCTGCTAACCAGTTTTCTATTCATGTCTTAAACAATCCTCAATTCCAGGGAGAGTACGAAGAACTAGATTGATAATATTGCATGGCACTTTGAATGATCTTTGATTTCTCTATCTAGTATTATTGTTCACTTGTTAAGCATAGCATATTGCTAGACAACAATTGGTACAGAGGGATAATTAACAGAATTAATGGCTTCAGAGATTGTAAGAACTCCAGATGCTGGAGAATCTGAGAAAACAAGGTGTCGAGTTGGATTAATACAGCAGGCCAAGCAGCATCAGAGGAGCAGGAAGGCAGATATTTTGGGCCTAGACCCCTCTTCAGAAATCTTCAGAATTAATGGCTGTTGTGTTTTGTATTAGAATGTTATGTCTATCAACTATGGGGCTGATTTCTGCATTTTTATCACGAAATGTCAAGTTTAGAATCATAGAGTCCCAACAGTGTGGAAACAAGCCCTTGGGCCCAACAAGTCTATACCGGCTCACAGAGCATCCCTCCCAGACCCATCCCTCTACAACTTGCCTAATCTACACATCCCTGAACATTATGGACAAATTAGCATAGCCAATCCACCTAGCCTTCACATCTCTGGATTGTGGGAGGAAACCTGGTAGAAACTCACGCAGCCACAGGGAGAATGTGCAAATCCTACACAAACTGTTGCCCAAGGGTGGAAATGAACCTGGGTCCCTGGCACTGTGAGGCAGCAGTGCTAATCACTGAGCCACTGTGCTGCCCTATTTATTAAGTTTCATGGAAGGATTCACTCCCTGAGGCCTACTGAGTTTTCTTGTTGCTACTCACCAAACCTGCCTCATTGACTATTGACCCCCACTCCTGTGGCATCCCTCTCATCTGAATCTAGCCTTGTTTTACCATTCTCCGTATCCAGCACAACTTGCTAGTCCTAGTAATATCCAGTATCCCTGCCACAGGCGCCATATTTAAATGGTTGTCGTGCCTGTAACTGGTACACTAAAAAGATTATCCAGCTAATAACCAACATATTTAGCCATGTTATGCATGCAGTAGTCCTGAAGTGGGAATTGAACTCAAAGTTTCTCCCCAGAGGCTGCACTGTGACTTCTGTTGTTGTGACTAGGGCTGTTAGTCCAGTGCTGTCCAGCAGATTCCCTAATATTTATCCTGTTCATGGTAGAAAAAGAAAATTGGCACCCTTATTTGAAGCTAGACATCTTGAGGTCCAGTTAGATGCAGTGATGTAAATTTGGGACAACTCCTTTCCTGAGGACCAGGAGGAGAGTCCAAGACGCAAGAAGGTCAATGCCCTTCTCCACTGCACCAGTGTATATGCCACCGTCTACACTCCAATGCTTCACAATCACTCCTCCTTCCCACCTCCAATGAAATCTCATGCTCTACCACTCTCAGTATCACATTCAACACCTTTCCTCCCTTGCTGTCATCCACTCCTGACATCATTAACCCTGCATGTCATCTGAGTTGCCTACTCACTCAATTGGGATACTTCCCCACCAGCACCGGAAGTAACAGTTTTGCCACCCATTCCCGTTTTCGTTAATACCTGCCTTTGCTCATTCCAGGAGGAAAACAGCCCAAAATTGGGCTATTATGAGGGGACATAGACTCTGACCACCTTGAACACATGACTGACTAAGGCAAAGTCCCTAGACTGGTATCAGGAGCTGGAAGCCCTCCCCACCAAAGGTTATCTCCCTTGACTTGACCGAGGACAGCTAAAAAGTATGGTAAGCCTCATGGCATTCTGTCTGTGCTCAATGGTAAGGCAGTATAACAGAACTGTGAGCTTGGTAGAGAAATGTGGAAACATATAAGATAGGAACAAAGCCCTTTGAATATGCTCTGCCATTCAATATGATCATGGCTGTACATCTAATGTAGTATCCTGTTCCTGATTCTTCTTTAAACCATTTGTTGGCTTAGACCTAAGAACGATCTCTTCCTTGAAAATATCCAATGATTTAGGTTCAGCCATTTTCTATGGCAGAGTGTTCCACAGTCTCACTACTCTTGGAGTAAAGACATTATTCCTCATCTCAGTCTTAAATGGCTTATCCTGTATTCTTAGACCATGACCCCTGGTTCTGGACTCCCTGGTCATCAGGAGCATCTTTCCTGCATCTACCCTGTCTTGTTCTGTTAGAAGTTTATAGGTTTCTATGAGATCCTTCCTTATTCTTTGAAGATTCAGTGAATACAATCCTAACTAATCCAATCCCATTTCATATATCAGCTCTGCTGTCCCAGGAATCAGTCTGATAAACCTTCACTGCACTCCCTCCATAGCCAGAGCATCCTTCCTCAGTTAAAAAGACCAAAACTGCACACAATACTCCAAGTATGTGTCTTACCAATGTCCTACATAATTGTAGCAAGACATCCCTGCTCCTATACTCAAATCCTCTTGCTATGAAGACCAACATACCATTTGCCTTCTTTGCCTCTAATGCACTTGCATGTTTACTTTTAGCATGTGGCATACAAAGGAACCTAAGTCGTGTTCACCTCCCCCTTTCCAAATCTTTTGCCATTTGGATAATAATATGTTATTCCTGCCGTTAGTACCAAAATGGATATCCCACATTTTATCCACATTATACTTCATCTCCCATGAATTTGTCAATCCACTCAACTTGACCAAATTACACAGAATTATTTCTACACCCTCTTCACGGCTTGCCCTCTCAGCTAGCTTTGGTCATCTGCAAACCTAGAGATATGGTATTTTGATCCACTAACTAGATTATTAATATTCATTGTGAATAGCCTTTGTACAAGGGGCCCTTGTACTGATCTCCACGCTCCCCAACTACTCACTGCCTGCCACTCAGGAAAAAAAAATGTTTATTCCTACTCTGTATCCTGACCACCAACCAGTTCTCTATCCATCCCAAGGGCTTTCATTTTACACGCTAATCTCTTATCAAATTTCTAAGGCTGAAGAGAGAGCTTTAAGCTAGTTGGAGGGGGCAGCATTTGGGAGATGGGAGATATAGGCTTACAAAGCAAAGGGATATGACAGTGTTACGGGGAATCCATTTAGATAATGATACCCAGAGTGTGACAGGAAGGGGCAGAGTATACTAATGTAGAAAAACACCAGTAAATAGGGTAAAAGTGGAAATAATGATAAAGATGCAAAATTAATGGCTCTTTACTTGAATGCAACTCATATTTGGAACAAAATAGATGAATGAACTGCACAAATACAGGTAAATGGGTATGATCTTATAGCCATTACAGAAACATGGCTACAAGGAGATGAAATATGGGTACTAAATGTTCAAAGATATGTAACTTTTAAAAAGGACATAACGGAAGGAAAGGGTGGTGGGGTAGCTTTGTTGATATGGGATGGAATAACTACAACAGCAAGAAATGATCTTGAATCAGAAGATGTAGAATCCATGCAGCTGGAGGTAAAAGAAATACAAAGGGAAGGAAGACACTGGTAGGACTAGTCTATAGGCCTAGAACAATACATTGTGGATCCACTCAGGGAACAGGCTGTTTTTGTCCTAGTGATGTGTAATGATGCAGATTTAATGAATGATGTCAAAGTAGAAGTTGCTCCACAGAAACAGTGACCATAACAGAGTAGAATATAACATTCAGTTTTGAAGGAAGGGAGAAACTTGAGTTGAAAACATCTGTGCTAAGAATAAATGAGAGTAGTTACAAAGGACTGAGGGCAGAGCTGGCTGGAGTGGACTGGAGAAAGAGTTTAGCAGCAACGACCATTGTGGAACAACTGTAAACTTTTAAGAAAATAGTTCATAGCTCACAGTGAAGAATTCCTGTGAAGTAAAAGGATTTCAGGAAGTCGGTAAACCAGTTATGGTTAACGAGAGAAATTAACGATAGCATCAAACTTAAAGAGGAAGCATACAATTTAGCAAAGATTAGTAGTAAGCCAAAGGATTAGGGAAGTTCTAAAATCTAAAAAAAGACTGAAAAGAGGGAGAAAATACACTTTGCAATAAGCTTGCAAGTAATATCAAAATGGACAGAAAGATCTTTTTAGATGTATAAAAATGAAAAGAGAAGCCAAGGTGCTCGAGAATAATGCTGTGAAATAATAATAGATAACCATTAAATGGCAGAGGGATTGAATAAATACTTCTTATTAGTCTTCACACCAGTTGACCCTAATAATATCTGAAAATTAATAAATATTCAAAGGGCAAAAGGGCAGGAAGAAGTAAATAGAAAATCAATGGCTGGTGAAAAAGTGGTCGGGAAACTAATGGGACTACCAATACATCTCCTAAACCTGATGGGATACATCTTGGCCTAATAAAGGAAATAGCTGCAAAGATAGTAGCTGCACTGGTAGTAATCTTCTAGAAATTCTAAGATTCTGGAAAAGTCCCAGAGAATTGGAAAACTGCCAATGTAATATCATTACTTAACAAAGGAGGGAGGCCAATAAGGATAATTGTAGGCCAGTTAACTTAACATCTGTTATTGGCAAAATGTTAGAGTATATTATACATGATGTAATAGTAGCACATTTAGAAATGTATAATATGATCAAGTTGAGTCATTGTGGCTTCATGAAGGGGAAATCATGCTTGACAAATTTACTAGAATTCTTTGAGAATGTAAAAAAAAAGCATAGATAAATGAGAAGCAATGTTATGCACTTGGATTTCCAGAAGGCATTTGATAAGATGTCACACATTAAGCTACTTAATAAATGAAAATAAAATACGTTGGAAGTAGCACATTAGAATAGATACAGGATTGGCTAACAAATAGAAGACAGAGAATTGGGATAAAAGGGGTATTTGCAAGATGGCAACCTGTAACTAATGAAGTACCACAGGAATCAATGCTGTTGTCACAATTAATTACAATATATATTAATGGCTTGAATGAGGAAAGTGAATGTACTGTGGACAAATTTGCAGATGACACAAATATAGTTCAGAGGGCAAGTGTGACAATGACGCGAAGAGTCTTTAAAAGTATATAAATGCGTTAAGCGAGTTGGCAAATACTTGTGAGATGGAATATAAAGAGGCGCAATGTGAGTTAATGCACATTAGCAAGAAGAATAGAAGAGCTGAATGTTACTTAAGTGGAGAAAGTCTACAGAAATCTGCAGAACAGAAGGATTTGAAAGTCCTCCTCTCTGAATCACAGATAGCTAGCAACCAAGTTCACTGGGAATAGAGAAGTTGAATGAAGTGTAGGCCTTTATTTCAAAGAGAAATAGTGTAAAAAAAAATGGAGGTCTTGCTCAAAATATACAAGGCACTAGTCAGACCACTGCTAGAATACTGTGAACAGTTTTGGACCTCTCATCTAATGAAAGACATAGTGGCATCAGAAACAGTCCAGAAAATATTTACTAGGCTGATGCCATGTTTGGTGTGTCTATTTTATGAGGAAAGGTTGACTTAATTGAGCCAATATCATTGGAATATAGAAAAATGAAAGGCAAAGTTATTGCATGTTATTGATACATGCAAAATTCTTTAAGGACTTGACAGGGTAGATATAGAAATTTTTATTTACCTTGTGGGTGAGTCTAGGACCAGATGGCAAAATCTCAGATTAAGGGATTGTGTATTTAAAACACAAATGAGGAGGAACACCCGTCAGATGTTGTATATCTAAGCAATTCTGGATCACAGGGGATAGTTGCTGTTGGGTCATTAAAAAAATATATATTCAAGGCTGAGCAAGGCAGATTTTTTAATCATTCAGGAACTATTTATATCAGTGATAGGGAAATTATTGGAGAAGTTTCTTAGGGATAAGATTTACTTACATTTGGAGAAATGTGAACTTATTAGCAATGGCAGCACGGATATCAGTGGAAAAGGTCATGTCTCACAAATTTGATTGAGGTTTTTGAGGAGGTGAGAAAGAAGATTGATGAGGGTAGGGTGATAGGTGTTGTCTATATGGGCTTTTGCAAGATGTTTGACTATGTCTCTCATGGCAGACTGAAACAGAAGGTGAAATCACATGGCACCTGCAGTGATCTGGTAAGATGAATACAGAACTAGTTTAGTCACAGAAGACATAGAGCAGTGTTGAAAGGATGTTTTTCTGACTGGAGATCTATGACCAGTGGTGTTCCACAGGGATCAGTGCTAGAACCTCAGTTGTTAGTAAGATATATAAATGACTTGGAGGTGAATGTATGTGGTCTGATTAGCAAATTTGCAGATGACACCAAGATTGTGGAATTTGCAGATAGTGATGAAGATTGCCAGAAGATATAGCAGGACGTACATAGATTGGAGACTTGAGTGGAGAAATGACAGATGGAATTTAATCTAGCCAAATGCAAGGTGATGCATTTTGGAAGATCTAATGCAGGAGGTAAGTAAACAGGAAACAGAACCCCTAGAAGCATTAAACTACAATAAGGTGTGGCGCTGGATGAACACAGCAGGTCAAGCAGCATCTTAGGAGCACAAAAGCTGACGTTTTGGGCCTAGACCCTTCATCAGAAAAGGGGGATGGTGAGAGGGTTCTGAAATAAATAGGGAGAGAGGGGGAGGAGGATCGAAGATGGATAGAGGAGAAGATAGCTGGAGAGGAGACAGACAAGTTAACAAGGTGGGGATGGAGCCAGTAGAGGTGAGTGTAGGTGGGGAGGTAGGGAGGGGGTAGGTCAGTCCGGGGAGGAGGGACAGGTCAAGGAGGCGGGATGAGGTTAGTAGGTAGGAAAAGGGGGTGCAGCTTGAGGTGGGAGGGGGATAGGTGGGAGGAAGAACAGGTTAGGGGAGCAGGGACTAGCTGGGCCAGTTTTGGGATACGGTAGGGGGAGGGGAGATTTTGAAGCTTGTGAAATCCACATTGATACCATTGGGCTGCAGGGCTCGCAAACAGATATGAGTTGCTGTTCCTGCAACCTTCAGGTGGCATCGTTGTGGCACTGCTGGAGGCCCAGGATGGACAGGTCGTCTAAGGAATGGGAGGGGGAGGTGAAATGGTTCAAGACTGAGAGGTGCAGTTGTTTATTGTGAACCAAATGTAGGTATTCTGCAAAGCGGGTCCCAAGCCTCCATGTTTTTAACCCCAAAATACAGAGGGATCTAGGGATACAGGTACACAGTTCCCTGAAAGTGGCAATTGAAGTAGATAAAATGGCCAAGAAGGTATATGGTATGTACAGTATAAAAATAGGCAAGGTAGGCCACATTTGGAATATTATGTACAGTTCTGGTTGCCACACTACCAGATGGATGAGGAGATTTGGAGAGGATACAGAAATAATTTACCAGGATGTTGCCTGGTTTGGAGGGCATTAGCTATGAGGAGAAATTGGACAAGCTTTGTTTTCACTTGAATGTTGGAAGCTGGTGGGGGGGGGGTCAACATGATAGAAGTTTACAAAATTATGAGACGCATGGATAGAATGGATAGTCAGAGCCTTTCTTCCATGCCAGAAAGGTCAGTTTCTAGGGGCTGCAGATTTAAGGTAAAAGGCGATAAGTTTAGTGGAGAAGTGAGAAAAAAGTTTGTTACGTGGAGGGTGGTAAGTGCCTGGAATGTGCTACTGGAGGAGGTGGTGGAGGCAGATAGAATAGCAATGTTTAAGAGGCATCTTGATAGGTGTATGAATAGGCAAGAATTGGCAAGATACAGATTGTGTAGATGAAAAAGGCTTTTAGGTCAGAAAGGCATCATGTGTTGGCATAGTCTTGATGGGCTAAAGGGCCTGTTCCTATGCTGCACTGTTCTTTGAAATCAACTGTTATGGGGAAAAGGGAGGAACGTAGAGTTGAGGATTATCTGATCAACCATGGGCTAATTGAATGGCTGGACAGAATCGATGGGCTGAATGGTCTGCTTCTTCTCCTATGTCTTATGGTCTTATAGTGATACATGGGCCTTATTGAAAGCTTTCTGAAAGTCCAAGTAAACCAAATCCACTGGCTCCCCTTTATCAACTATACCAGTTATATTCACAAAAATTTCCGGTAGGATTGTCAAGTACGATTTCCCCTCTTTAAAGCTGTGCTGTCTCTGTCTGAACTTTTCACTTGTTTTCCAAGTTGCTGTTAAATCTTTTATAATGGACTGCAGCATTTTCATTACAGACCATGTCAGACTAACCAGTCAATAACACCCTTTTGCTGACCTCAAGATAAGCCTTGCTGGACTTCTTGTACAATTCTGCCACATTTTTCACTATGGCCTGCATCATTCAGGTCCCTATAAGATTCTACCCATGGTGTAATTGCCAATCCAAATAATACCTAGTTAGCCTAATGTCATGTTTCACATCTATCAACCTATCATCTATTCCTACTTTCTGTTACACTATCTTCTTGAATTTTTGAAATAAGACTGTTATAAGATATCTTTTTTAATGCATTCTGAAAATTCATATCCTTTATCCACTGCATTCTCAATACACTCAATTGATCAATCCTTCCAAAAACTCTGGAACAAAAACAAAGTTGCTGGAAAAGCTCAGCAGGTCTGGCAGCATCTGTGGTGGAGAAAAGAGAGTTAATGTTTCGGGTCCAGTGACACTTCCTCAGAACTTCCAAAAACTCTAAGTTTGGTAAAGCCAAATTTTAAAAATTTATTTATAGGTTGTGGACTTCACAGGCTGGACAGACCTTTGTTGCCTATCCCTATTTACCATTGAGAAGATAGTGATGAGCTGCCTTGTTGAATTGCTGCAGTCAATTTGACATGGGCTCCCCCAAATGCAGTGGGGAAGTGATTTCAGGAGTTTGACTCAGTAACTTTGGAAGGAATGGCAATATATTTCCAAATCAATAGAGTTATTCTCACGGAAAATCAGAATTAATTGTCTTTAACTAAACCATATATTTTTAAATGCAATTAAAATACACATTATAATGTAATTCTCTTGTACCTTTGCTTACCAAATAACTCATACATCCCCAAATCTGAGACTGTTAGTTTGAAACTGGTACAACACATGCAGTAGAATTCTACACTGAAAAACTCATAAACATATTTAACTCCAAGATTTCATGTATGTATGAATATTCTGATTGATTTGAATGAGGTACCTTTGTAATTAATGGTAGTGAATTATTTTGCTTATCCCAGGGGGCAAAGTCAAGAAATCTCCTGTTTTTCTAGTAAAGCATTTGATCTTTGTCTTCAGATGAGTAGTGATAAGGATTTGATGGCACTAAACCTTTCCCTAGGGAGATAAGGACTTATTAACAGATGGTCACAATATTCAGGAATATCAGCCTCAACCAAAGCAGATGGTAAAGATTTAACTCACCAAGAAAGGTATGATTGTAATGGGAGGTTTAGGATTATTAATTAAACAAACAGTAGAACCTGAATCAGTTACAAGCCTAGAAGATAAGAGGGCTTTTTTGAGATGGGAAATATTTACATTATTGCATAGTTCACCTTTATGTGCCTGTCTTTTGAGACAGAGAGATTGTTGAACCGAGCATAGTAAATCCAATTAGGGTAGAGACAGAAATAGAGCAATTCTTCATTCAGTACTATTTATGACGTTAATAGAAAGTGCTGTATCAATAACATTTTTCTTGAATTTTGTACATATTTGTCCTAAATCTTGCCAATTGCAATAAAGGTGCTACTTAACTTTAAATGCCTTGCCATGCCTTTTCCACCATGCTTATAGCCAGGGAATGAGGAGAATGGTTTTGCGGAAATCTGCAGAGATAGATTTTTCCAACTACCTTTGGGCAGTTAATTAGAATGGGCCAACCCATCTCCCTGCAGTCCTGACAGTTAGCATGGGACCAATGGATAGTAGCCAGACATTAGCTACAGAAGTGAAATGACTAGCCAGCCTCGAAAAGTGCATACAGCACATATGCATATTTCATGATATCAGCATGTCCTAAAGTACTTTGCAGGCAATGAAGTATTTTTAAAGCATAGTCACAGTGAGAATGTAGGCAGTATTACATCCTTAGGTACTTTGCAATCCTTGCAGCCTTAGATAGTTATAAAATCATGGGGAACATAGATAAGGTGAACGGCAAAGGTTTTTTCTCTATTTTGGGGAAATTCAAAACATGTTTCTAAGATGAGAGGAGAAAGATTTAATAGAGACCAGAAGGGCAATTTTATCACACAGAGGGTGGTTTGCATGTGGAATGACTGCCAGAGGAAGTGGTCAATGCAGGTACACTTAGGACATTCAAAAGACATTTGGATAGCTACATGAATAGGAAATATTTTGAGGGATATAGACAAAATGCAGACAAGTGAGACTAGTTTAGTTTGGAAAACTTGGTTGGCATGGGCCAAAGAATCTGTTGCTATGTTGAATGACTCTTTGGTTGTTTCTGACAGCTGTTTCTGAAAGGGAAAAGTCTGAGCAAGTAACTAGTGAGTTAGACTGAAATCATAGAGAATTCTGAGCTCTGAATGCTTTGATATAGTGGATTAATAGTTATTGATAATGGTCATTTTGCAGACTTTATTGTTAGCATTTATTTATTACTATTTTTACTGTCATGACTGTGTAATCACAATATTCATGTTTTATAACCAAGGCTAATTTGACGGCTTAATATAGGCACAGCAAATAAATATGACTGTGAGAAGTCATATGGCTGATTCTTGTTAATTCACAGTCAGCCAATAGCATTGAACAAAGAGAATGTTGTGTTATCTCAACAAAAGCAAAAATAGAAACCAGTTAGAATTCAAAAGGCCTTGAACAACACAATGTGGCCTTGTTAAATGTGTGCAAATTTAAGCCTTCTGAGATGACAAGCAAAACATTCATGGGGAATTCCAGCATAATTGACTTTGTTGTGTGAGGCAATAATCCATCTAAAGTTAACACAACAGCTATCCTAAATTTGGCACGTTAAGGCTATAGGACTCCATCTTAAAATCTTCCCAGGAAGTTCAGAGGGAATGTCATCAAATAGCATTTTCAGCTCAAGTTAAAAGCCTATACCAGAAATAAACACAGTCCGTCAAGAATTTCCAGGCAATTAGCAAGTGATGTAAATAAAAAACTAGTGAGGAGGGAAAAAAAAATCTCAAAACGATATTATCTCTATTTCAGAAATGTGAAAGGTAAGATGCCATTTCATATGACATGATTTTTGTGGAATCCAACAAGGATGTTTGTGAGTGCTGGGCCTAGCAGGAATCTGATGGCAAACCATTGCCACTGATAGGATAACAAGGTGGAAAGCTGGATGAACACAGCAGGCCAAGCAGCAATACTAGGGTCTAGACCCAAAACATCAGCCTTCCTGCTCCTCTGCTTGGCCACCGGTGTTCATCCAGCTCTACATCTTGTTATCTCAGATTCTCCAGCATCTGTAGTTCCTGCTATCTCCGTTACTAATAGAATGCTGCTGTGAAGTCAAAAGCACATTTTCCCTATCATGCAAATGAATGAATTGATTTATTAATTTTAGTGCCTTTGTGATGCTGGATTTCAAGGCCATTAATCGCAAAGACTGGCAGAGTGAATCAAACAGCACATCCATTTGGGCGTGTGCAACAAGAAAGGCATTGACCGTATCAACAAGCCCGTGCTGGTAACATTCACAACACAGTACCCCACATTAGGTGTGATTTTCCAATGGACCATATTTGCTGAATAATCTTAAGTGTGTAAAAAATTGTATTACAAATGAATTAAAGAATCTCAGTCAGGTTTTCACTGGCGCATGTGCTTGTACTGGAAGCTACAAATGTTAAAACACTGTATGGCTGCTTCAAGTCAACAAAATAGGTGACAACTAATTAATTTCTCAAGATAATGCCCTGACTGATGATTGTCAACTTGCCTGGTGTAAAATTTAAATAAATTCCGATTGTTAATTATCAATTATCATGAATTGGTGCATGTTCCATGGCAAAGCCCCTACTAATCAGAATCCACTTGTCAAGCAATGATTTGCCTTCTCTCATTCAACATAAATTTGAGCTTTTCCCTTAAATTAGTATTCTTGTAAATTTCCCTGAGGAGTGCTCGTGAAAAGCATTGACAAAATATGACTATTTTCAGTAATAATCAAGTTCTGCATGACTAAACAACTATTTAATTAAAATTGCAAGGGGACTGAGTGTTAGGGGGGTTAGATACTAATCTTTCACTTACAAATCTTGAATTCAAATATAAGTATTGCTCATGAATCAGAGATCTTTTCTATTTATTGATTCTAAGCAAACTATAACAAAGGAAGTAGGTAACCTGAATATAATTCTAATCAAATCTGGGCATTCTATCCTAAAATTATCAATCTCATTAAGAGAAAGCATAAAATTTTGGATATGAAATGTTAGAATCATCACATTTGCAAAGTCATCAGGATATTTCAGAAATTAGGCTGAGGTTGTATTGGGACAAGGTAGGTATTCTCCATTTCCTTTGTGTTTATTTAAGAACCTTTAGTTTGGGATGGAAATTGCAGTTGCATTCAAGTAAAGCATTAATACCATTTCAAATCCGAGGCTGTTTACAGAATAGGGTCCTGAATGGTTGCTTATCATTTAATGAACTCTTAAAAATTACATCCACCATTCACTGAACAATATAGAGACAGAATGCAGCAGCCTTGTTTCATTGCTTTATTTTATGCAAGCCAGATAATTGAGTGAAAAATAACCTTTAAGAATTAATAAGTAGTATTTATGAAGCAAATAAACAGTTTGATGTATATATCAATTTCAGCACGGCTACAATGAAATTTGTAGCTGTCTCTAGGAACAGAGAAAAACTTAATGATATGTTTATACAACAACTACCATATACACGTAGAAATTAGGCTGCAGGTATGTTGTTGACCATACACCACTTTAGACTGTGCAAGAATCAGCTGCAAAGTTAATATGTGACTACAGCATGTACACTTTCCTTATCCAAGTCATTAATATCTGTCTGTGTTTAAAATGCACAAATTTCTTTTCCTCATGGATGAAGTTGAAATTAATTTCTAAAAGGACCAATAAGGAGCATTCACCTCCTATTAACACTGTAAAATTTTCTTCTTGAGTTATGTCCAGTCAGCCTGTTAGGTAAAATGGAGCAGGGAGGTACTCTGACCCCAAAAACAATTAACATGGTTCCCCTTTTCAGACATGATGATGACCCTGAACCCCCTGCCTGAAGCATGATTTGTACCCTGTAACAAAACAGAGCAGACATAGGTTCAACCATCTTCAACTGCACCATCATAACGGGGATTTTTTCTGATTATAGCACAATGTTCACAACCATTCCTGACTTCTCAGATACTAAAAGCCATCTATGTTCAAATGCATCAAGACTTAGACGAATTCCAGGTTTGGGCTGACAAATCTCAAATGACATATACGCCACAAAAGTACCAGGCAACGACCATCCCCAATAAGAGAGAATCTAAACATCACCCCTTGGCACCACATCCACAAACATTCAGTCATAAGACCACAAGAAATAGATTCAGAAATAGGTCCATCAAGCATGCTCTGCCATTCAATGACATCACAGTGGATCTGAAAATCTTCAAATGCACTTTCCTGTCTTTACCCTGAATCTGTCACTAATTAAAAATCAGTTTTATCTCAGCTTTGAATATACTTAATGAACCAATGTCTACAGTCCTCTGTGGTAAGGAATTCACAGATTTAATAGCCTTTCAGACATAAAATTCCTCCTCATATCCGCCCTAACTGGTTGACCCTTTACTCTGAGATTATACTCCTTGGAGCTAGAATCTACAACAAAGGGAAGCAACATCTTGTCACCAACCTTGTCATGTCCCCTAAGTATCTTGTGTATGTTTTAATAAAGTTCAATTAAGTCTCATTCTTCTGTATTCCCACGAGCACAGACCCAATCTAATCGAACTTCCCATACACGAACATCTCTCCATACCCAGGAGCAGTCTGGTTACCCTTCTCTGTACTGCCTCCAATGCCAGTACATCATTTCATCAACAAAGGGACCAAAACTGTTTACACGATTCCAGGTGCTGTTGAGCTAGTGCCTTGTATAGTTTTAGCAAGACTTCCCTATTTTTATACCCTTTTCCCTTCGCAAAAAATGGAAAATTCCATTTTCCATCCCTATTACTTGCTGACCTTGCTTTTTGAGATATATGCACAATAACTCCCAACTCCTTTCTGCACTCTCTCTTCATTTAAGTAATGTTCAGCTCCTCTGTTCTTCCAGCCAAAGTGCATAACCCATACTTTCTCACATTATATTCTATCTGCCAAGTTTTTGACCAGTCACTTAAATTATACACATCTCTGTGCATGATCTTTGTGTTATTTTCACCACTTGTCTTCCCACTAAATTTTGTGCCATTTGAAATGTTGACTACAGTACATTTACTTACCTTATCCAAGTCATCAACACATGTTGTAAATAATTGCAGCCCTAGCCCTGATCCCTGTAGCATTCTATTAGTTACAGGTTTCCATCCTGAAATTGCCTGCCACTACCCCAAAGCTAATTCTTTATCTTCTATTGGTTTGCCAATTCTCTATCTCTGCAAATGTACCACCTACAACAAAATGGTTTCTTAACTTATGAAGATTCCTGCATGTAGTGCCTTTTGGAAATACAACTCTATTTTATTTGCTGCTTTCCTTTTATCAGTCCTGCTTATTGCCTCCTTAAAGAATTCTAATAAATTTGTCAGGTATGATTTATCCTTCGGGAAGCCATGCTGAATCTGTTTGATCATACTATATTCTGAAATGCTCTGCTATTACATCTTTTATGAAAGGCTAATATTTCCTCAATTATAGATGTTATGTAAACTGGCTTATAGTTACCTGATTTTTTTTATCTCCTTCCATGTATGTACCATCCTCTGTATGAAAAAGTTGCCCCTCAGGTTCCTTTTAAATCTTAGCCCGTCTCACCTTCAACTTATGCACTCTAGTTTTGGACTCCTTTACCTTGTGGAAAATACAATGGTTATTAACCGTATTGATGCTCCTTGTGATTTTATAAACCACTATAACATCACCCCTCAGCTTCCCATGCTTCAGGGAAAATAGTCTCAGCCTATCCAGCCTTTCCTTATAACTCAAACCTTCCAATCTCAGTAACATCCTTTTGCACAGATTCCAATTTAGCAACATCTTTCCTATAGCAGGATGACCAGAGTTGTGTACAGAATTTCCCCCAATTTCTTGTAAAGCTGTAACATGACATCGCAACTCTTGTACTCAGTGCTCTAACTAATGGAGGCAAGTGTGCTGAACACCTTCTTTATCACCCTGTCTACCTGTGATTTCACTTCCAAGGAACTATGTACCTGCACCCTTAGGTCTCTCTGTTGGACAATACTCCCCAGGGCCCTACCATTAACTATATAAATCCTGTCCTGGTTTGTCTTATCAAAATACAACAACTCACCTTTATCTGCATTAAACTCAATCTGCGATTCCTTGGCCCACTGGCCCAATTGATCAAGATCCCGTTGTACACTTAGATAACCTTCTTCTCTGTCCACTATACCACCAATTTGATGCCATCCACAACTTACCAACAATGCCCCCTATATTCTCCTCCAAATTATTTATATAAATGACGAACAACTGTGGACCCAGTGCTGATCCTTGCGGCATACCACTGGTCACAGGCCTCCAGTCTGAACAACAACCTCTGCCACCACTTTCTGTCTCCAGCTGCCAAGCCAATTTTGTATCAAATTGCCTAGCTCTTCCTAGATCTAATGTGTTCTAACCGCATTACTAGTCTACCATGTGGAACCTTGTCAAAGGCCTTACTAAAATCCATATACACAATGTCTACTGCTCTGCTTTCATCTACCTTCTTGGTACCCTCTTCAAAAACTCAAGTTAGTAGTAGAGGTGAGTACAGTTACAAACATTAAAAAAAATTGGACTAGTACCTGGATGGGAAAGGTTTGGAGGGATGTGGGTTAAACACAGGAAAATGGGACTGGTTCAGTTTAGGAAACCTGGTCAGCAAGGACAAATTGTGCCAAAGGGGTGTGCTGCATGATTCAATGACTCTGTGTCTTGCAATGACTGCAGGCTACTCCACGCTACAAGGGTCCATCACTTGAACACAGGCCATCTTGTGTGAAGTGTACATGTATTCTGAGAAACCATAAACTGGCAGGGAATTGACTCCCTCGATGTAACTGGTGAATGATGGTGAGTAACTGTATTCAGCACATGGTCATACAGAGAAACAGCCATGACGCATTTATTTTGTGGTGATCCAGTGTACCATCAGCATTTGTAAAACTACTACAAAGTACTTACTGGGACAGCATGGCTCATGACTCTGATGCATGATTCAACACATGTTGACAGCATGGACATGAGTAAAACTATGTTAGCACACAAAAGTGCCTTAACAGACAACCGCATATATTGAACCCCACTCCTCCTGTCTGGACTAGTTTGGTGGCTTTGCATTTTGTTTCCTGATTCAACTTGGGGGCTGATTTGAAAATTACAATGTCACTTTTCATGTTTCTGTCCAGCTGGAATTGCTTTGTTTTCAATGTTACAACAGCACTGTAGCACATTGAGAATATCATATGTGCAGAAGGAAAATAAGAAAGAAAATACATCTGTGCTCTCAGACAGAGCAGTTTGAAAACAGAGAGGTGTGCTAAAAGCAGAACTGCCAGAAAGCAGCCAATGACTACAAGTTGAAGAGAATGTCAGAAACCAGGAGTGTGTCTGCACAAATCAAGTTCTGATTATTGGGAATTGTTCGTTCAAAATGTTTCAAATTTCAAGTATTCATTTTACAATATGATGCAGAAACATAACGTACAATTTGAATAATAATTATTACCGGTGGATCTGGCCTACCTAAAAAAAATTCAAGGCTTCAAAATGATGAACTTAAAGAAAACCTGAACAAATTAAAATGGTAGTGGAACAAATCCGTGAAAAACATTCTAGACAAATAAACAGAATGATGACCGATTGCTAAGGGCAACCCTGTTTTCTTACAAAAGACCAAGACAAGGAGAGAGTTAAAAAAAAGGCCAGACAATTTAGTTTTAAAAGCTATGTATCTTGCATCAATAAAAAGATCTGGTATGATTTTATCCATTTAAAAAGCAAAACAGAGGCTCTGCTAATAAAATTGATGAAGCCTGATCATCAGCTTCTTTTTTAGAGATAATGAATAGTCTTACTTCCTCGATTTGTTAAAATTAAGCACGGATATGAGAGGTATTGATTAGCTTAAACATCTAACATATAGCAACAGTCCCAGTCATACTGATTTTACTAAAATGAACATTTATTATGAGGGTAAGACAATGGATTATCTGAACAACTTTGTCTGAATGATATTGTATTATTAAAGAACTTAGACCTTAAGACCATAAGATGTAAGAGCTGAATTAGCCAATTGGCCCATCAACTCTGCTTCACTATTCAGTCATGGCTGGTATGTTTCTCAACCCCATTCTTCCTCCTTCTCCCTGTGACCCTTGACTTTAGGCCCTTACTAACCAAGAACCTATCTATCTCTTTTTTTACATACACACAGTGACTTGGCCTCCACAATCTTCTGTGGCAATGGGTTCAATGGATTCATTGCCCACTGGCTGAAGGAATTCCTCCTCATCTCAGTTCTAAATGGTTGTCCCTTCACTCTGACATTGTGCCCTTGGGTCCTAGACTCTCCTACTATTGGAAAATCTTCTCTAGCCCACTTTATTTAGGCATTCTGCAGTATTCTGCAACTTTGAATGATTCCCCCCCTCATTCTTCTACATTCCATCAAGCACAGACCTCAACTGCTCCACATATGACAAGACCTTAATCCTCACGATCATTCTTGCATACCTCTTCTGGATCCCCTCCTTAGATACGGGGCCTAAAACTGCTCAAAATATTCCAAATGCAGTCTGACTAGAATCTTATGCAGCCTCAGCATTACATCTCTGCTCTTGTATTCTTACACTCACCTTCCTAACTACCAACTGAACTGGCATGTTAACCTTAAGAGAATCCTGAACTAGAACTGCTAAGTTCCTTTGTGTTTTAGATTTCTGAAGACTTTTCCCATCTAGAAAATGATCCATGCCTTTATTCTTTCTGCCTCAGGGACAGCACGGTGGCTCGCTGCTGCCTAATAGTGCTGGGGGCATTTTGAAGTAGTAGCATTATCTCTGGATTGTTAATCCAGAGAGCCCTGGGTAATGTTTTGGGGACCTAGGATTGAATCCTGCTATGCATATAGTGACATTTTAATTGAATAAAAATCTAGAATTAAGATTCTAATGATGATAACGAATACATCATTAATTGTCAAAAAGGCCCATCTGATTCACTAATGTCCTTTAGGGAGGGAAGCTGTCACTCTTACCTTGTCTGAACTACATGGTACTCCAGCCCGCAGAATGTGATTGGCTCTCATCTGCCTTCTGGGAATTTAGGAAGTGGTTACAAATGCTGGTCTAGTCAGCAAAACCCTTCTAACTTTAATTCCAGCCTTGGGTAACAGTTTGTGTGCAGTTTGCATGTTTTCCTCATCTCTGCATGGACTTCAGTCAGGTGCTCCAGTTTTCTCCCACAGTCCAAAAATGTGCAGGCTAAGTGGATTAGCCGCAGTCAATGTAAGGTTTTGGTGATAAGGTAAGGGGTTGGGTCTGGGTGGGATGCTCTTCAGAGGGTCATTGCAGACTCAATAGCCAAATGACCTCATTCTGCACTGTAAGGCATCTGTTAAGTACTTTTTCTATGAAGTTCCTAGGAAAGTGCATAATGTACCACAAAAAAATTACCCACAATATATACCACACGCCACTTCTTTGCTCATTGGCCTAGTCTGTCTAAGTCTTTTGGAAGACTCCCTGCATCCTCAACACTATCTGCCCATCTGCCTATTTCTGCATCATCTTCAACCTTAGCAATGATGCCATCAGTTCCTTTGACCAGATCATTAATGTATTATGTGAATAGTGGTGGTCCCAACATGACCCTTTGGAACTCCACTACTCGCATGCTGTCATGTTGAAAAAGATCCGTGTATACCTGCTCTCTCCCATCTGCCAGTCAGCCAATCCTTTATCCATGTCAATACCATGCCCTAACACGGTTCTTATTTCGCAGTTTCCTTTGTGACTGCTTGTCAAAAGCTTTCTGGAAATTCAAATCGATGACATCCACTCATTCTCCTTTGCCTAACTTTTCTGTTATCTCCTAAAAGGATTCCAATAGACTTGTCCGGCATGATCTCCCCTTGATGGAGCCATGCTGACTGAGCCCTATTTTACCCTGCACACTTCCAAGTATTCTGCAATCTCATCCTCATTAATGGACTAAAATCTTACCAATGATCGAGGTTAGGCTAACTGGCCTATAATTTCCCGTCTTCTGCCTCCCTTGACAACACCAACAATGAATTCACCAACGCGAGGTACAATTCCCATTCTGGCTGGATTAGACTCGAGGCCAGTCACCTCACTCTATTTAAAGTAAAATGTTATGATGCAACTTAACAAGGAGAACATTTGAATTGTTCAGTATAGAAATAACAAAGGGATGGATGAGGTCTCCGTCATAGAATACCTGACGTAGGTCAGAGTTGAACAATTTCCTACGAATTTATCCATTTCCCTTAAAGTGTTGTGTGTTTGTTCCTAATATCTCAGCCATACATCTGCAGCCCCAAAAATGTCAGCCTTACCCATTCTCCTAATCAAAATTGTCGTTAAACAATTGGATTATTTATTCACTTGGTGACTTCTTGGAAGTTTTTGACATTGTAAGATTCCTTTGCCTGATGTTAACAGGTCAAAACCTGTGACCTGACCAACCTTGTAGATCTGACGGCTTGTTTCATTTTTGCCTCTTTTCCGATGTAGGCTTGAATCGCAGGTGATACCTAGATCCAAACATCTTAAGATCGTTTCCTGTTAGAATTTAAATTGTTGCTTGCACCTTCCAAATACATATTGAAATGTGGATGTCGTCTAGAACTCTTGGAATCATTTTTATGTGTTAATTTATGTTTAATGATCATTCGTTTGTGATTTAGAAATTGAGCAATTCACTTGCTTCCGTCTTTTTTTAAACAATATTTCGTAGGCACCTGCTTAAATGTGGTTTGCAGCTTGGATTGTCGCTTAAAGAAATTGTCCCCGGGAAGAAGGCACAGCGAGCAAGATGTGCCTTACCGCAGACGGTCGGGGCTGCAGTGGGGGTTATTTTTGGAAGCTGCAGTTGCTCTATTGTCCGGGAGGTGTCAGACCAGCTCGTCAGACGGCGGAGCTCGTAAAGAGCTTGTTTGTTGGATTGCTGCAAAGTGCGAAATCACTGCGGGAAAATTCACTGGGAGTTGCGCGTGTGTGAGAGACGGACGTGGGTGCGTAGTGAGATTGACAGAGACAACTAGAGAGAACGGGAGGGCAGAGATGGGCAACACTTTTGACAAAATTATTAACCATTCAGTTATGAACATTGTTGAGTTTTATGCGCGGACAACTGTGTTTCCTGTATGAGAAGATCAGTGTTAAAGAGCTGTTGACTTATACAAGGACGTGAGCTTGTAATTTTTGTATTATCTCAACGGACTTGGAGGAAAAGAATAACTGTTTGCAATAACCCAAACGCCTTTCAGACATGTTCTTTTATTAGGCACCATTTAAAAGTCAATGAGCTAAATGTAGGAATTCGATCACGTCTGTATGTGAATTCATGGTATCATTCCTGACCAAGGCTGTAATTCAATATCTGCGGGTAATATTAGCAGTTTTAGCAATTCGACTGGCTGTTATCTACGTCGAACATTGTGATGTCCGTGTCAGCCTCAATTGCTGCGGTACCAAAATTAACACATGCACGGAAATGTACACATGCACATATAAACACTTAGATACACACACCCATACATTGGTGTACACACAAATACAAACACACATCCACAGATCTACAGCCATAGATACAACCACGCATACACACAATATATACACACTCTTTCAGATATACATATCCCCACACAGATATACTTACGTACGTATTTACATCCACACGCTTGGACACAGACCCACATTCAGATATACACCCGCCCCCCCCCCCCCCCCGCAGATACATATATAGATATATACACCCAGATATAAACACGCACATCAGCTCACAGTAATATCTCCATGCAAACAAATATGGATAAACATCCCCATACAAGTGTGCACGGCTACAAATCTACACTCACGCATATACATATAAAATGCACATACACAGATATGCATCTTTGAAGGGCAGTGCAATTCAAATCCTTCAAAACCTTTGAAATCAAATTTCTTCACCGGACTTGCACCGTCTGGGACGTGATTGTCCTTAAGATTAGATCAGCGACAGTCCAACAAACAGCAGCACTGGGAGATTTGACGTGAACTGCTTGTTCCAGGCGAATTCTAACGGTGGGGGGGGGGGGGGGGGGAGTCAATTTTCCGGATTACACATTCCCCACAAACACTGCAGCTAGATTGTTTATTAGATGGTGTTTGTGAGAAGAGTCGGGAGAACAGATTATTCAGTCTGTTGATTTTTGTGGCTCAGGGTACTGCGCTGGGAGTAGCGACCTGGTTTGGAGCAGGAGATCCGAGTCGCTGGTTGCAGTTGCCCTGGTGGGCAGTACATTTCCAACCTCGTGGCCAACGACCATCACATTTCACTGCTTCTCGGCTTCTTTACTTTCTTCCCTCTTTTATAGTTTTCTTTTTTTGTGGGGGGGGGGGTTCAAAAAACCTCTCCTTCATCCCTTTTCGTGCGTCAGCCGCACGTCATGTACAGCAGCTTCCCGAATTGGATGTAAAAAAATCGAATAGTTTACTGAGGTGGTGGTGGTTTGGGAAGGGGGAGGGAGAGTGGGGGCGGAGAGGATTAAAAAATCCCGGACAGAGCCCCCGGCAGCATCAGGCAGTTTGGGGGGTGGGGGGTGGGGGGACGTTGGTGGCAGGGACTGACTGATAGAAAGAGAGAGAGAGAGAGAGAGAGTGACCACTGCGGCAAGAAGAATGCCCCACAGCCAAGGGAGCACACACTCACTCCAGCTCTCCCGGAACCTCACATAGTGGATGCGGTTCCACAGCGCAGCGGCTCCCTCTGTACAGCTAACAACACTTCAGATCGCCCCCTCCAAGAACTGACAGATAGAGAAAGCTCCTTCACAGGGATTTACAAGCGGGAGACATCGTTCTAAAGACCTTGTTTATCTGTATATGCTGCAGATTGCTGTCAGTGAGACCGCACTGCTCTCTATTGGCAATCTACGGATTATTCCAGGTTTACACCAAATACAAAACCACACTCTGCTGGCGGGATCTGCGCCTGTTTTTTTTATTCTACGGGGGAGTCGCTCCCGATCTGGAGTGTGGAGCAGAGACGAGCTGACGATGGCCTCCTCATCTCCGAGGTGTTGCTGCGCTAGCCTCAGGAAGACTGTGGCCAGTCTGCTGTTAGCGCTGCTCGGCACGGTGCTGGCCTTTAGCAGCTTGGTTCTCGCCTGTCCTGCTTTTTGCAGATGTAGCAGTTCCAGGATCACCTGCACTGACCCCGGCATCGTGGCTTTCCCGGTGCTGCCGTCCGCAGCAGAGATGGAGAACATCACAGAAATGTGAGTACCGACTGGGCAGGCCGGCCAGTAGCAATGAATATGCGAAATCTCAGTTACTTGTTGTCAGTAGAGCTGTTTTGAAATTAGCCGACTAACACCATCAGTGTAATCCATCTCTCACTGTGTTTATTACCGAGCTGAAGATGAACCGTTATAGCAATATAACGACCCATCCGAGATAGCTCCTAATTGCACTCTCTCCAAGTCCTGTTTTTAAATCGAAAAAAAACAGATACCAATAGCGAGAATCCCTTTAGGAATTTCATTCACAAACCGAATCCAACTTCTCCTTAGCGAAAACACGGTTCCGATTTATTTTAAAACCAAGTGTTTGTCGCCTCGAGCAGTAAAGGCTCCCCCCCACAAACTCAATTGAACCTGCAAATATTCCAGCTCAAAAGAGAGATTGGTTGTGGACAGGCTTTCAATCATTTTCACACCGAGCTCACGTTAGACTCGACTTAAGTTAATTTAGTTAACGTAATAGTATATTTCTTCGCTGGTGTCTAAAAGAAGACCATTTCATATTAGAACGTAAAGAATCACGATGCGTCTCGATAGCAATGCTGCTTATTTGGAAATGAATGTTTGAAGGTTGGAGATTACCGTCCGCCCACACCAGCCAGCTTTCAAAACACATTTTAGGTTTTATGGTTACTGAGGCTACATAGAATAAGTTTTGTTACTCTCCACATACTCTTTCTAGCCCCGCCATCTCCCTATCCTGAGGATCTTTCTTACTGTTAGGGGACCAAAGTACTTGTTGCACTGAAACAAAAAAACAGCTTCCAATCGTGTTGATTCTGCCTTCCGTTTCTGTTTGCCTCTTTCTGAATTATTTCATGATTCAAATGGTATCAACTACAGGGAGATCTCCGAAGCAGTCATCATTTCCCTTCCAGCGATAACAGTTTGGTTTATTTTGCTTTCCAAGTATTCAGCAAGTTTCCGGTGGAAGGAGGAGACGTTGTTGTTTGTTTACATTCTGATTGAAATTGAAAACTTTTCAAACTGACCTCGGAATCTGCGAAAAGGAATGATATCCTCTTACCCTCCTGAGAGAACGATGGCTTTAACTGGCGCCGCTTTCATCCCGGAATCGAATCCGCGCGTTCTCTTCTCACGGAGCTGACAGACCTCCGCTCGATCAAAGTTTCCCCAACACCATCTCCTTCAATTCCCCTCCCTCCACAACGCAACCTCTCTGCCTCTCCTCCCTACATATCCTCTCCTAACCCTCTCTCCCTCCAGACCTTCTCCCTCCATTCCCATTCTCTCCACTCTACACCCCCTCTACGCCTACCACCATCTCCTCACCCTCCCTCCATACACCCCTCCCTCCATAATCTGTCCCTTCATCAGCCTCCCTCTTCCCTCCACCCCCTCCAAAATCCAACTCCAATCTCTCGATCTTCTTTCCCTCCGGCCTCTTTCTCTCCAGCCTTTTTCGTTACTCTCTCTCGACACTTTCCCCCTCTCCACTCTGATCTCCACACTTTATCCGGGTCATAGTCTCTATCACCGCACTCTGTCCCATTCTATACTTCTTCACTTGGTCCATCGACACTCCAGCAATCCACAGTCCTTCCCTTCTCTCTTCCTTCGCACATTTTACATCCATTTTCTCTTTTCGCACTCTTCCGCCCTTCACATTCTATCCATTTACTCTATCTTCCTCCACTTCCTGCTATTCCATTCTCTGATTCAACGTCCTTTACTTCTACACTTAATTTATTTGCATACTGTTTCACTAAGTTCACCTAGTCCTCGGCACTCACGCCCTCCTTGCTGTCTCTCCACACTTTGACTTATATTTTCTCCATCTTCTCTCCCTCCATGTTCTCCCACCACCACCCCCATTTCTACTGTTTCCAACGCATTCTGTCCCTCCAGCCTCTCTCCATCCACAACGTTCCTCCTCAACTCCGCTCCTCTACACTCTCCCCCACCATCCCGACAAGTTTCAGTTTGAGCCCAAGTAGCACAGATCTAACTCAGGGTCAGCTGCGGCTTACAGCCAGGACTGTTCATGAATATTGCAGCGTTGCCGCCCCGGATACTGTATGCAAACAGGTTCCTTTCGATGTCTTCTTGTTGTACAAAATAAATGATTTAAAACATATCTGGTGAACATTTCTATTCAGTGAATAAGCAGGAATGATCGCAGGTGCCTTGGTGATTTTAATCTGTCATTTTAATATATTTTAGTGATGAGAAATCCTTTAAAACCCATCTCTCAAGACGGTGTCGGGCCCAACAAGATTCGCGTTCAGCCGATTGTGGTCACTGGGTTTCAGAACTCCGAAGCAAATCCCTTGGCCCCGACTGTCACTTTTACCGCTGGGTCAAAATCGATTCTTCGGAATTAGCTGAGAGTACAGATAGCCCTCTCATGTCAAATCCTCAAACTGCGCTTTTCACTTCCTCAGGTGCCGAGATTAGATTAGTACTTATAAAGACATTTCACTGGTTAACAACATTTATATTTGTGTGTTTTCTTTCCGGGCAAACATTTTTTTTGTCATTGAAACAGTGAGGGACCCATCCAGAGGTGGCCACTAGAATACCACGCACCACTTGCAAATGATATCAACGACCGATTGCACTGAACGAATATTCATGGACAAACGGCAGAAATATTCATGCCACCACAATTCACTGTTGTTTCCGAAAAGCAAGCGTCAGCATAGAAAGCAGCGAGGCATTTTGGCACGGGGAACTCCTTCAGTGACTAGTTACATTGTGATTTCACCCCTCCCATTTAATCTGCAGAGGAAACATTATCTCTGGCAGATCCCCAAAGGTAATCAAATACACTCCAGAATATTCATTCATCGTTAGAGCTTTATCATTCAGCCCACAGACGGAATTCTCTCTTACCCTGCCCTAAAACAGTTCCATGAAAATTATCCCTTTTACACCTGCATCTGTCCCATTTAAATGTTTTCTAGCAGCTTCCCAAAAAAGAAGCAGCATAAAAGTCCGACCTTCTATCCTTTGAGTAACTGATATTCATCAACATTGCAATTAGAAAAATGTTTATTTTGAGTGTAAAGAGCTCAAGATAAGATATTAATTTGGTTTAAATGAATCACTGGCCCACTACCTGACAGTGTAGAAAAAAATTCAAAGCTTTTGAAATTTATTTGACAGAAAACATATTTTCATGGGAGATAATTTTATAACTTTCCAATATTATTAATCTAACCTGTTGTAATTTAGATTTAAAATAGCATTATAAGTAGCATGTAGTAGGGTTCTGAAAAAATGCCAAGGTATTGTAAAGTTATATATAACTGTGGCAGAGTTTGGAACATATTAGAGCAGCAGAATATTTAGTTGTGTAGAACTCAGGACTCTAAGTGTTTATGTTTACATATGGTGCCAAGCGGGATGTGCAAAAAGCTAAATGGAAATCAATACTACTCTGGGTTAAGATACTGTGCACAAAACTAGTCCCTGGCTTTTAGAAAAGAAGCACTTACTGTACCTATGCATTGTTATAAATAGTATTTAGTACATGTAAATGTTGCATTGATTGATTGTGTCACGTATCGAATAGGTGTTGAAACTCTTCTACAATGAAGTTCAGCTAAAACTGCACAATAATCAATGCTGCATGTGAAGTCCATGCCGAGTGTCTTGCAGAAAACACAACATTTTAAATCAAAGAAGGCTGGGCAGTCAGGCACAGCTACTGAGTGGGTGACTCTTAATCACAAGATAACTGATGACAAATATCAGTCTACTTATAAAACGGTTGAAATGTTTTAACATATAGTCAGCCAAATGATTATGATTCGATAATAATTTCTAATTACATTAAACCGCTTGCCCTAAAGCAAAGAATTTTTACATCTATCAAAATTTCCCTGTCAACATTTAAAATTTTGAAATGCAATGTTGCTGCAATTAAGTAATAAACCAAAGATCAAATCAATATGCTGAAAATGCACCGGGGTTGTCAAATTCCTGATTGTCCTGCAAATACCCAGTTCCAAAATTAGAGAACTGCATTAAAGCAAACGACTGCAAGCTGAGAATTTACACACACACACACACACACACACACACACTCAAAATAATACCTAATAGATCTGTACCTGTGGAAAATCACAATTTTTTGTATTGTTTGATTCATCATTTTATCCTTAGTTCATGGTTTAAGTATCCAAATGTTCTATAATGTTCTTTTTTCAATTGATAGCATTCCACGACCTTGAGCATCAAGGTTTAAAATATTAAAGAGGTATTATGCTACATTTTCTGATTTAGATTTGCTCAAGTTTCAGTCTAGGACATAGGGAGACAGGGAATTTATTCACTTTACAAATTGACTTGGGGAAAGGCCAGTGAAAATGAAAAATGCGAGTGACTGAACTTCAATACAAGAATGCATTTGTGTATTTGAAAGAGAATCAGTGAGATGCAGATGAAATGTCAAGGAAAGAAGCAGGAAAGAGAATGTATACTCTTGTAAAGATGGTAGACGATGCGAGGCATAATGTCATTGAATGAGAAAATGTCATCATAAAGGACATAGAAAGAAACAACAATTCAATTAATGAAAGAATAGAAACAAATATATTGACTGATACAGAAATTAACAGAATTTATGATAAGAGGGCAAAAAGTATCTGGATATCATTTAGGAAAAAGTAAGATCTATGGATTAAGTGAAGAATATGATATAGTAAGAAAATCTGGAAGTGTGAAATAAAAATGTGTTTAAAACTGGTAGGTGTATTGTATGTTAAAAAAAATCACAAGCAGACTCTTGAAAAATATGGCTCAAATTGAAAGATGTTGCTATTTAAACAGCCATGAATTTCATTAAGACAGATGCAGTGGTTGCACTGAACATATACCGTATACTTATGGAAAACTGGTCTGCGATATTATACTATGTTGAGAAATGTCTTGTTTTGCTAAAGGCAAAGTGGTGGAAGAGGAAAAGAAGGAACAATTGAAAAATGGTGAACTAAGCAGGATTGAAAGACAAGACATAAATGTTCAGACAGACATTCAGGTGTTACAATGAAATAAGAACTTAAACAATCGAGGTAGCTTCAGCTGGATACAAGTAGAGTAGGAGAGATTACGTAAACATTTATATGGACAATGGTTCTGTGGAATGTAAACACTCAGGCAAGATTAAAAAGAATGATGTAGCCATACCAATGACAAAGAGGATAGGTGTAATTATTAAAATATAATTGTTAACAAATTTATGACCATTATTGTCACTTGCTGGATTCAGCGAAGTAATTAACAAAAAAGAGATTTTGTAGAAGATTCTTCTCATCCATTATACTCAAAGTGGTGGCAGACTTATCTGTATCTTAACCATGCCACAGAATAAAAAATGTTTTTGTACACAATATAATATTAATTAGTGGCAACAACAAGCCATGCCAGAAAAAGTGGGAGGGGGTGCGGTGATGGTGAAATCAGCTGCAATTTTATTTATGCAGTTAACACATGTAAATAGAATAATCGACTAAATAACTAGTTGTCATGACTTCTGTCTGATAGTATTTCCTATTTTACGGTGCTTGAACTATAAACCGAAGGAGAGGTTAATTACATTTGTTGTATCCTATTCTGACAAGGAGAAGGAATTCCCCTTTTAAAGCACCTGATGAACCAGTCAAATTACAATGTTTCCGATTACAGGATATTTTGTAATTCAGTTGGGGCTACTCAAAGCTTAATTGCTCCAGTCAGAAATTTTATTAATTTTGGTCAATGTATTATTGCTGATATGAGGAGGACAATTACAGTGGAGTTTAGCAACTCATCAGAAAAAACATAAATGAAGGCAACCAATGTTGAGCTATTGAATGATAAGAAACACCTACTGCTACTTTCATGTCAAGATTTTCATTTTAACCAAACTTAGAACAAAAGGAACATAGCCAAATAGATTGTGGAAAAGATAGAAATTTCCTGAAACGCTTCTCTGGGGATGCCTATGGAATGAAATTAGCAGCACTTTGGCTGTAGACTACAGTGGTAATAATCCTAAAGTTTGACTCAGAGGAACAGTGCTTACTGCATGAGTGTGAAATTGTAGTTTCCTGTGCTTTGTCTATGCATGAGCTTATCACTGACTATGAGAGTTCCACTGACATTCCTCAGAACTGTGGAATTCACAGCACAAAAGAGGGCCATTTGACCCATCTTACTTGTGTTGGTTCTGATGCAGTCAGTTAAATTTGAATCTCCAAATGAAAATTGATGAAAAGAAATTTCAAATTCAATGTGTAGACAAGAATTATTGTTCTACAGGTGAATTGACAATAATTGAACATTTTTCCATTAGACTTCTTAGGACATTTATTTTACCAGACACCAAATATTTTTTACTGTTGTCATTAGAGTAAAATAATGATTGAACCGCAAAGATAAGTAGAATTGTCAAACTATAAATATTACAGTTTTACAGAATATGATATGAAAGTGCAGCTGGATCTCTGAAGATTAACACTCACCTTCTGAACATGGAACATAATGCAAATTAATAATTTCAAAAAGCACGTTTATGGTTATGTTTAAAAAATGAAAAGGAAAATTTACATGCCTTTTTATCTTCAGTTCAAGTGATAGTATAACTAATGGTATTTGACTTTGATGTTCAGCTCACAGATGAGAATTGTACACTCAGTCCTCTTTATCCACTGACTTGCCACCCACAAATCCACATTTTTGCGAAGTTGGCCCCAGACCCCATCTTTTTGCTTTCCTATTGAACGTGTAGTTATACCTGGTACATAACAGACTTACATAGGAGTAGTATCCTCAATTTTTGTTATCTGTGGCAAGTCCATGCCTCTATCCTCCAAAGATAATGAGAATTTGGTGTACTACAGACTGACTTTTGTCTGACTCATTTCAAGGAGATGCAACTGCAGAGCTTATGTCTTCTTTGACATTTATACAGAGCTGTACACTCCTAAGAACCAATTATTACTGCCACAGGAGAACAGACATGATTAAATTCTCTATTAATATTTAAAAAATTCTTATAATATACATAAAGTTTCCTGGATGGTCTGTAGATCATCTAAGCACCATTAAAATATAGTGTTGTGCCAGACTGGAATGTTGCTGGAGATGCTGTGAATCAGAAACAATGTGGAATGGTGTCTTGGATGGGGACACATTCCTACCTGACATCTGACTCTTGAGCGGTGCTTATTGTGTCCATATGCAGCTTCAGATCGATCCAAAAGAACAGTTTAGCTGTGACTAATGGCATCCAAATTTATATATTGTGTTTTCAATTGAAAATATCATTTATCAAGCAATGAAATATTAATTCACCTTCTGTGGTATTGATCACAATTAGTCAAGTAATTCTATTTCTTATGGTAGCCGAATTGGTTTAATGTCTGATGTAAGGCATAGTGGAGTGAAAAATGTATAAGCCAGTTCTTTCTATTCATGTTGCTAAGGTGCTTAGTCTTGACTGTGTGTTGAAAGCCACAAACTCCAATTGCAGTAATCGGTCAATTATAGGTTAATTATTGTTGCTGAGGGAAGTTTGCAGATTGATAGGTGCTTGTATTTCCCAGTTATTGGTTTTGTCATACTGTCCCTACCTCTGAGGTTGGAGACCTAAGTTAAAGTCTCATCTGATTCAAAGGTGTGTAATGATAACTCTGAACGGGTTGATTAGAAAAGGTCTATATTTTCCAGCTTCAGATCAGCATAAAATTGCTGCTGTGCCAGGAGACTGGCACAGCAAGACTTGCTGAACACGTAACCAATATGGTGATGGATTGAAACTTTCTTGTAAGGCTTTTTTAGTGCAGTGGTAGTGTCCAGGTTCAAGTCCCAACTGTCCCAAAGGTATTTCATAACATGTACAAACAGGTTGACTGAAACATTGTTTAAAAACACTGTCCTCCGGTCTATCTTTTGAAATGTAATGGATTCAAAAATATATACACAAGTAGATAAATGGACTGTCTCCATGAATCACACTCACTATTTTGAGAAGAATGACAAAGTCTTAAGTAGATTATGGTGAACCTTATGTCTAATGATTCGTGAATGTCTCCTGTATGTTCACTACATTTGTAGCCGAGTAAATGATTGAAGCTGTTGTCCCATTTTGTCTTTGCTTTTTGTTGTTACGTTAATGAATATAATGGATGGTCAGAATCTATGAACTATGAATTATAAGAATGTTTGGTAAAGGCTATATTATTTACTTCTCACAGAATAGGTTCTTCACTTCTTCCCAAAGTCATGAAGAACTTGTATATGATGATAGTGACTTAATGTCAATGTGACTGTGACTTATTCAGTTTTGGCTGCCTTTATTCAACAGGGTGTGTTAGGAGCTGGCCAACTTGATGTATTTGTTGTAACAACTAGTCAGGTTGCTGTCAGTACGTTGCCAGATGGAGAAGCCAAACCATTGAATTTAAATAGAAGAAAAAATTGTGTGATTTATTCAACTTTATGTTTGATCGTGGCTGTGTTTGAATTCAATAGGTCTCAGACATTGCACTAGAGCTATTTATCAGCAGTCACCTTCAAAGCAAGTGTTTGTTTGGAAGATTGAGGGTTGATATTCGAAATGGATAGTTTTCATACTTAGGGTGAAAAGAAAATAAACTATAATACAATGAAATTACTTACGGATATGCACAGTAGTTTTCTATCAGTTACTATTATAATGCCAGCTTAATTTAACAATTATTGTAAAATATAGACATGTTTTCCTGTTATCATTTGCTTATTGTCATGGTTAACTTGGAACTTAAAACCTAAGACGTAAAATAGGGCAATACTATTCTTCCACATACAAGGCAGATCCCACTATTGGAAAGAATAGCAGCAGAACTTAAACAAAACTGAATGATATTGCTTGCTACCAATGCAAGCAATAAATTTTACTGTAATATGCAATAATAGGAGAGCTGGGCCACATCCATGATGGTAGCCTGAAAGTGTGAAATCAAGTCCATATAGGACAAAACAGTAAAACCCAGAAGTTAACACAGCAATTCCTTAGCGCATCCATTCCCAGTAGAAGTTATACATTTGTCAAAAAAATACACAGCTAAAGGGCTGAAGGCTCATTTTTGCTAAGTATTGTTCTCCTTAAGCTCATTTGATAGGTTTAATGTTTCTGGTTGCCAAGCAAGTGTTTTTGCAGAATTGAAAATATTAAGATCTTACAGGTTCAGATGAATAAAATGATTGACAAGCATGACAACAAAATTTAACTATTTAAAATATAATTTTGTGAGACGTGGGCATAGCTGGCTGGCAAGCATTTATTGCCTGTCCCTAGTTGCCTTTGAGACGGTGGTAGTGAGCTGCCTTCTTGAACTGCTGCAGCCCACCTGCTGTGGGTTGACCCACAATGCTGTTAGGGAGGGAATTCCAAGATTTTGACCAAGTGACAGTGAAGAAATGGTGAAGTATTTCCAAGTCAGGATGATGAGTGGTTTGGAGGGGAATTTGAAGGTGGTGGTGTTCCCATATATCTGCTGCCCTTGTCTATCTAGATGGAAATGGTCGTGGGTTTGGAAGGTGCTATCTGAAGATCTTTGGTGAATACCTGCAGTGCATCTTGTAGATAGTATACATTGCTGCTACTGAGTGTCAGTTGTGGAGGGAGTTAATGCTTGTGGAAACAGTGCCAGTCAAATGGGGTGCTTTTTCTTGGATGGTGTCAAGCTTCTTGACTGTTGTTGGGGCTGCAGTCATCCAGGCAAGTGGGGAGTATTCCATCATGCTCCTGACTTGTGCCGTGTAGATGGTGGACAGGCTTTCGGGAGTCAAGGAGGTGAGTTACTCACCTCACCTCCTCTGACCTGCTCTTATAGCCACTGTGTTTATGTGGTGAGACCATTTGAGTTTCTGATCAATGATAACCCCTAGGATGTTGATAGCGGGGTTTCAGTGATGGTAACACCGTTGAATGTCAAGGGATGGTGGCTAAATTGTCTCTTATTGGTGATGGTCATAGCCTGACATTTGTGTGGCATGAATGTTACTTGCTACTTGTCAGTCCAAATCTGGATACTGTCCAGTTCTTGTTGCATTTGGACATGGACTGTGAATGGTGCTGAACATTGTGAGATCATCAGTGAACACCCCTACTTCTGACCTTATCTTGGAAGGAAGGTCATTGATAAAGCAGCTGATGATAATTCCACCTAAGACGTTACCCTGAGGAACTCCTGCAGAGATTTCCTGGAGATGAGATGACTGACCTGCAACTACCACAATCATCTTCCTATGTGCCAGGTATAACTGTAACCAATGGAGAATTTGCCCCCTGAGACCCATTGATTCCAGTTATGTTAGGTGTCCTTGGTGCCACACTTGGTTGAAAACAGCCTTGATGTCAGGGGCTGTCGCTCTCACCTCACCTCTGGAATTCAGCTCTTTTGTCCTTGTTTGAACTAGATCAGAACACAAACTGAGTGTAGGTGAGCAGGTCATTGCTAAGTAAGTGATGTTTGGTAGCACTGCTGATGACACTGTCCATCGTGTTACTAATGTTAAGAGTAAGCTGATGGGGTAGCAATTGGTTGAGTTGGATTTGGGTGGGAAGATTACAATGTTGTCAGGTAGGTGACGGTATTGTTGGTCTACTGGAACAGCTTCGTTTAGGGCACGTTAAGTTCTGGAGGAAATACCTTGAGTACTATCTCTGGAATGTCTTCAGCGGCCATAGCCTTTGTAGTATTCAGTGCCCCAACTGTTTCTTGATATTATGTGAATTGAATTAGGTAAAAACCAGCACCTATGATGCTGTATACCTCTGGAGGGGGCCAAGATAAATCATCCATTCAGCACCTCTGGCTGGAGATTGTTGTAAACACTTCAACTTTATCTTTTATCCTGAGTTGCTAGGCCCCATTCTTGAGAATGAGGATATTGTGAAGGCCCCTCCTCCAGTGAACTGTTTGATTATCCACCATGTTTCATGACTGAATGTGACAGGGCTGTAGAGCTGAGATCTGATCCGTTAGTTATGGGCTAGCCCATGATTTGCTGCCTATGCTGTTTGGCATAAAAATAGTCTGTGTTGTAGCTTCATCAAGTTTGACACCTCATTTTTAGATATGCCTGTTGCTTCTCCTGGCATGCCTTTGTGCACTTTTCATTGAGCCAGGGTTGATTCCCAGTCTGATGTTAATGGCTGAGTGGGTGAAATGTCAGTCTATGAAGTTACAGATTGTGTTGGAATATAATTTGGCTGCTGCTATTGATGGCTCATAGCATGTCATGGATACCCAGTCCCGAGTCTGTTTGAAACCTACGCCATCTAGCACAGTGGTAGTGTCACACAACATGATGGAGGTTATCCTTAATGCAAAAATGGGACTTTAGCTCCACAAGTGCTGTGCAGTGCTCACTCTTACCAATACTATCATAGATGGACAAAACTTTGGCGGGCAGATTGGTGAGGATGAGATCAAGTATGTTTTCCCTCTAGTTCGTTTTGTCATCACATGCCGCAGACTCAATCTAGCAGTTGTGTCCTTTAGGATTCAACCAGCTCGAGCAGTAGCATTGCTGCTGAACCATGCTTGGTGACGGATATTGAGGCCATCATTCAGAATAAATTCGGTGTCCTTGTCACCTTCCGTGCTTCCTCTAAGTGATGTTCAACACAGTGGAGTACTGATTCATCAGCTGAGGGTAATTATGGTATATGGTAATTAGTAGGAGATCTCCCTGTTTATGTTTGATCTGATGACATGAGATTTCATGGTGTCCAGTGTAAATGACTTCCAGGCTAACTCCCTCTCAACTATAAACCACTATGTTGCCACCTCTGGTGGGTTCATCCTGCTGGTGGGGCAGGATGTACCTAAAGATGGTAATGATGGTTTCTGTGACATTGCCTGTGAGGTATGATTCTGTGAGTATGATTATGTCAGCATAGAGAGTAATCAAGTACATAGCTCTGTGTTTGGAGTAACATATAGGCCAGACCAAGTAAGAATGCTAAATTTCCTTCCCTGAAGGGCATTAATGAAGCAGATTTTTTTTTACTTTCCATGGTTCCGTGGTCATCATTAAACTTCTAATTCCAGATTTTTTAAAAATTCAATTTCCACTCTGCTTTTGTCTAATCTGAACTCTGGTCCCTACAGCCTTACCCAGATTACTGGATTACTAATTCAGTGACAAAGCCATTATACCATGGGCTCCCCTTATTTATTTGTGATGTGGAGGTGCCAGTGTTGGATGGGGGCAGACAAAGTTAGAAATCACATAACACCAGGTTATAGTCCAACAGGTTAATTTGAAATCACAAGTTTTCAGAGTGTAGTCCTTTCATCAGGTGAAGTGACAGGGAAGCACATAGACACACAATTTATAGGCAGAGAGATCAAGGGTAGGGAGAGCAAAACATCATACATATGGTGTGAGTGGAGTGTTAAATAATAAGTCTCTGCAGGTGATCAAAATTGCCAGACAGTATGAGTAAAGTGTCAACAATGGAATAACAAATGAAGGAATGACCTATAGCAGAACGCCCTGTAGTCAGTTCCTCCAGTTTTCCCCCATTGTTTTATTGAGGCGTTCAGGTTAATTCAGGCTTGATTGAAGTTTGTCTTATCCAGCAATACTCTAAATTCTTCATGTGCTAACCTAGACATGGAATGTCTTATCCATTTTTATTTCATTTCTAGATCATTATTCCAGTGCTGTCCTGGACAGCCTCTCATCTTTCAATCTCCATAAACATCAACTCAATCCAACTGTGCTGTCCTAATCCTTTTGAAAGCCTGCTGATCTGTTCCAACTTTCTTTTCAGATTAACATTGATTACTGATAACTAACTGTTCCATTCTAAAATATTTAAACCCTTTAGTGGCTATGCTTTATGTAAACTTCTCCAAACCTTCTACACACAGATTTCGTTGTTCCTGCAGTTCTGGCCTCTTTCATATTCCTTATACATAGCCCTTACCCTGTGCATGGCACTCCCTTCTGAACAACGCCATGTGTGTACCAACACCACATGGAATTCATGGACAAAGGAGGTTGCTCAACACCACTTGATCTTGAAGGTAATTAGAAATGGCAGTACCATTTGGTTTTGCTGGAAAACCTTCATCCCATTAAGGAATAAGTTAAAAAAAGTTGTCCGAATCATCACTAAAATGCACTTAAACTTTACAAATTGCCTTAGGACAATCAGGTCAAACCATTGTCTTTTGTGAATTATTCTTATTCTTGTCTTGTGGAGGATAAAAGAGAGTGATGCAGTGAGTGTTCTGACTTCTGTTAGGTAGCAGCATTATGTAATTTGTCATGAATCCATCTTGTGAGCCAAATGAATCCCTAGCTTGAGGTCACAGTGATCAGAGCGACAGGTAATGTCCTGATCAGGTTATCATGTCATGGAGAGAGGAAATTTTGCTCTAATGATGTGCCAAGAGGTTGTAAGATATGCTGGGGAATACAAATTTCCCAGACATTATTATTTTGGTTTTGGCATTTTAGCCTTCCCAGTACTTTTCCAACTCTGTCCACTATTTCCATTTTAGTGGCGTTCTAACGCTTAACCATTGTCATTTTAGAGCCCACCTTCCTTCTCATTGTCACACTTGTGGAAGATTTTACTCAACACCCCCCATCAGTTTTAAATGGGGAATCCACCTTCCTTCTTAATTTGGTGGTAAATCATTTTTTTGTCTTACCGGAGAATCCTCCTGGACCTTTTGGTGATACATCTGTTCCCTCATTTCCCCTGTAGGAACCTCTTTGCTTACTCAGTGGAGAATTTATACATATTTAAATCCCTCCACCACAGTGGATACTCAGCTTTATTAATGACATAAAACACATGGCAGAATACCCAATCCTATTTAGTTTATTTTTTGCCATCTTTCTTTTGTTTTTATAATTTCCTTAATAAATCTCATTGCAGCACCATAAACATTAACAGTGGTTTCATATCAGCAACTGCAAAATCTATGATACTCAAACTGAGATTTTAAAACTAAGACCACTTGCTTTTATCCCAAGACATAGACATGCTTTGAAAATCACACTAAAAATGCATTGTTTACTTTTTATTGTTTTAGCAAGAGTATTACTCTTTTCTTTAAATGGCCTAATGCCAATGTGAATATAGGAGACGGGGAAATGGCATGCAAGTGCAAATGAATTATATACTCGACTGCTAATATCACAGGGATTTCCAGGTTGGTAATGATTAAATGAATGCTAAAATATCAATTATTGATCTCTTCTACAGCAAAAAAGATTGAATTCTATCTCACTGGTCTGCAAAGGGGTCAACCCAATGGGTGTTTGAACAGATAATGTCACATGTCTTTGGAAAGTTGTCTTAGGGATTGTGGGAGTATCTTAAGTAAAATCAGAGAAAATCAGTTTGTGGCAGATCTTCAGGTGGATATATTCATGGCTAAAGTGTTATTCATTGTAGTATGTTTGCATTGAATATGTGTCATTGGTTAGAATTCGTCTTCACAATTAATGACTCAGTTCAGATTCTGTAGTTCAATGAAAAATGGGAAAGAAAACATCCTTTTAGAGACGTCTAAAACAAAGTTTAACTTTAACTTATACTACCCACTAATAATGATTAAATCCTGAGCAGAATCACCTAATTTTCCTGTTTATTTCAAGTAAGTTAATGCATTCACTAAAGAGAGAAAAAAAACTTCAGATGTCAACACAAAATGCTTTATGCATGGTTATTTCAGAGTGAACTTTAAAGGCAATATTACTTTATGAACATAGTTCATGTTTCTTGTTTCAATGTGCATTACCTGCTTTTTATTAATCTATCTTAAATCAGCCATTCAACTTGTCCAAGTCCTTTCAATTTAGCTGATCCTTGTCAAGTGATCACACAGTTTAACTTAATCAGTAAATTTTATAGTACAAGACGGAGCCCATTCCTCCTTATGATAAAATCATGAATTGGTTGCAACTCAAAAGGAGGTCATTTGACCTTTTCTGGATATTTATGAATAGTGTGAACAGTTAGCAAAGTGAGGAATGTTAACACTAGAAGGTTACATACCTTGACAGATTATGAATATTAGTAAACATTTTTAAGTAAGGCATAGACCCTGTATTCTGACCAACAATGGTCCTTAATTAACAATCTCCAAATAACATATCCTACCCAGCGGCAGGATACATCATCCACTTTGCTTCAATAAGTAAGGCTTGCTGCTCCTGGCAATTTCCTTAGGGATTCTGTAGTCTAGTTAGGGTGATTCCACTGAAGTGAAGGTGACTGATTAGAAGAACCTGAAAAGACCTGTCATTGTCTCTTTTAGTTTGGGAGTTTCAATTGCATACATAACACATGGAAACTTCAATGCTTCTAGAGGAAGATTACTTTGTGCGTCAGTCTAGGATAGGTTTAAAAACAATTTCTATAGTAATGGGCTACCCTCCTGTGACACCAGACATCCTGTTTGTTTATTTTATAACAATCAATCAATGATCTTTCAGACAGGGAAAATTTACTCTGTTGGTCTGTAAAGGGGATTTTCTGTGATTCATGATTTTTGTCCAGGCTACGAAGTGACAGAATGACTACCAGTGGATATGAAATAAACTGGAGATTCAAATTTCACCCTGACTTTTCTTGAGTTGTCTTTGTTTTCCTGTATTTCTCACTGACAGAGGTTGGGAATGGAGTGGCTGTTCAAGGTGTTCAAACGCACCCTTAAAACTGCTATTTCCTTTATATAGATCATTGCCTCTTTCCCAATTCATTTTGGAAGGTCAAATTTGAATGCAGAATACAGGGTTAATGGCAGGATTCTCAACTGTGTGGAGGAACAGAGATATCTTGTGATGCACATCCATAGACGCCTCAAAGTTGCTACCCAATTTGATAAGGTTGTAAAGAAAGTGTATGGTGTGTTGGCTTTCATAGGCAGGGGAATCGAGTTTAAGAGCTGCGAGGTTATGCTGCAGCTCTATAAAACTCTCGTTAGAGCACACTTGGAATATTGTGTTCATTTCTGGTCACCTCATTATGGGAATGATGTGGAAGCTTTAGAGTGGGCGCAGAGGAGATTTACCAGGATGCTGTCCGGACTGGAGGGCAGGTCTTATGAGGAAAGGTTGAGGGAGTTAGGGCTTTTTTCATTGGAGGGAAGAAGGATGAGAGGTAACTTGATAGAGATGTACAAGATGATGAGAGGCATTGATAGAGTAGATAGCCAGAGACCTTTTCTCATGGCAGAAATGACTATTATGAGGGGGCATAATTTTAAGGTGATTGGAGGAAGGTCTGGGGAGATGTCACACAGAGAGTGGTGGGTGTGTAGAATGCGCTGCCGGAAGTGGAAAGTGGAGTCAGATACTTTAGAGACTTTTGAGTAACTCTTGGATAGGCACATGGAGGATAGTAAAATGTAGGGTTTGCAGGGTAGATTGATCTTAGTAGGGTAATAGGTCGACACAACATCATGGGCCGAAGGGCATGTACTGTGCTGTACTGTATTATGTTCTATGTTCGAAAATAGAAACAGTGAACATTCTTCAGCAATAAAATGTGTAATGTAACTGGCAAAAAACAACCAGCTGAGCTCATATTGAAAACTATTTCCTGGCATTGGTTGAACAGTTTCTCATCTGTTCTGCAGATTATTTCCATGTTGGTTGATAACTTGCTGGAGGTGAGGCATAACATTGTAATGATGAAAATAGAGAAGAAGGTTCGTGCAATAACACAACTTTGTTTGATGAAGGGTCTAGGCCCGAAACGTCAGCTTTTGTGCTCCTGAGATGCTGCTTGGCCTGCTATGTTCATCCAGCTCCACACTTTGTTATCTTGTTTGACCCCTTGTTTGGTTTTGACAAAATACATGAAGATGGTTGACTCTTGTACACTACCCTGTGAGGAACTGCAGAGATATCCTGTGGCTGAGTTCATTAATCGCCAACAGCTACAACCCTCTTTGTACTAGTGTCATGATCATGGTATCCTAGAAGCTGACCAAGATGGATCATCCACTCTACACTTATGGCCAAAAATGGCTCTAAATCCTTCACTTTGTCATTTGCATTAATGGTGTGTCCTGTTAGCGCTGACGATGGGAATGTTAATGAAGCTTCCACACTCTTTTATAGAATCATAGAATCACAGAAGCATTACAGCATAGAAAAAGGCCATTTAGTTCATCATGCCTGCACTGGCTCTCCAAGCAAGCATTATGGCTTAGTGATATTCTCTGGCTTTTCTCCCAAACTCTTGCACATTCTTTCTATTCAAATAAACCTCTAATGCTATCTTCAATACCTCACTTCAAAGTTCCTCCACTATATTTTCAAGGCAGTATATCCCAGACCCAGAACACTTCTTGTGTGAAAAGGTTTATTTTCACTTGCTAGTTTGCTACTTACTTGAAATCTGTGCCTTCTTGTTCTTAATCATTTTAACATCACGTAAAGGAATGCTTTGTCAATTGTTCTCTCCACCTGTTTTACCACCTTCAGTGATGCACACATACACCCAGGTCACTCTACCCTTAAGAAATTTGTCCCTTATTCTATATTATCTGTCCATGTTCTCCTTACCAAAATGCATCACTTCATACTTCCTTGCATTGAATTAATCTGATACCTATCTGTCCACTCCATCAACTTGCCTATGCCCCTTCGTTATAGTTAAACAGTGTCTTCCTGACAGCTTACATTACTCTCAAAGATGCTCTTGTGGTGCAGTGGTAGTATCCTATCTTTGGGGCAGGAAGTCTGGGTTCAAGTCTCAACTTGTCCAGTTGTACGCCATAACATGGCTGAGCAGATTAATTAGAATTATCTACAATGCTTCTGAGTTTTGTGTCATCTACAAACTTAGAAATTGTTCCTAGCATTAATATTTATATCATTCAAAAAAAAAGTGATGGCCCCAATACCAAACTCCTGGAGAACTCAGTCACCAATTTTCCTCTAACCTGAAAAATATCTATTGACAAGTACTGTTGGTTTCCTATCACTCACTTAAGTTTGTATCCACATTGCTACTGACCTTTTTATTCTATGACCTATAACATTTCTCACAGGTCTGTTATATGGGGCTGTATCGAATGCTGTTTAAATCATGCTCTTTGAATCATGCCATCACATCAACAGCATTATCCTCAATGACCCCTTCTAATCCATTTCGAAAAAAAAACTCCAGCTAGTTAGCTACAAATGATTTCCCCTTTAGAAATCTATGCTGCTTTTCTGAAACAACCTACCTTTGTCATTGTGACTACTAATTCTATCCCAATAGTTAATTCGAGAAGATTCCCCATCACTGAAGTTAACCTGACTAGTCTATAATTGCTGGGCTTAGTCTTATAACCATTTTTGATCACAGGCATAACATTTGTAGTTCTCCAGCCTTCTCAGTTCCACTGAATCTTGGGGAAGATTAAAAGATTATGGTCAAGGCCTTAACAATATCCACTCTCACTTTTATCAGTATCCTTCAGTGCCTCTCATCCATTCCTGGTATCGGCAATCGGTCAATCCGAATTGTTTCTGAACCCTTCTGGTGGGAGAGTTTTCTCCTCTGCTACTGTTAGTTGCTGAATTGTCCACCGCTAGTCATGACTGAAGGTAAATAAACTGCATACCTTTAATAGGATACAATCATTGGTTGTGGAGTCACTTAGTCTAATCTTATAGCATCTTACTTAAATTGTTTAGAATTTCCTCTAGATCTGTGTTATTTCTCCTCACCCCAACTTTACAATTAGTTGTTGCTACACTTGGCCTGCCCTCTAGCACTGCTAATGAAATCACAGTTGATCTACTGACTTGATAACAGTGCTGAATGAGAGGGAAGTCAGAACATGAGATTATAGATTGTGGTGGACCATAACTCTATTGTTGCTGATTTCTTGCTGTGTCTTATGGGTACCCAGTTTTATGTTCTGAATCTATTCCATTTAATATGGTGGAAGTGCCACCTAATACAATGATGATATGCTCAGTGTGAAGACAGGACTTGCTATCTGCAAAAATTGGACAGTAGTCACTAGTCGCAACTCTGGCATTGACAGATATATTTGCAACAGCTGAATTAATGAGGAAAAAAATCATAAAAGTTTTGTCTCTCATGTAGATTCTTCTAGAATCTGTCACGATTCCAGTCGGGCAGGTATCTCATTCAGGACTTAGTCATTCAATCAGTAGTTGTGTTTTTGAGCCAGTCTTGGTGATGGGCATTGAATCACCAACCCCTAGACTATTCTCAGGCCTTACTGCCCCATACTTCAGCCAATTATTGTCCAAATTGGATAGATACCATTTCTTCAATGCAAGGAGAGGAGTTGAAGTAAATAGTTACCTGAAGGAGGTTTCTTTGCCAATGTTTGATGCGATGCCTAGACGCCTTGTGGGATTGCGATTCAATATTGAGGACACCCCCAAGACAACGCCATCCCAAGTGTATTTCATAGGACTGCCACTTCTGGCATGTTTGTCCTGCTGGTTGGTATGATGGCATGATTCTGTGATAACTATGTCAGACAATTGTTTGACTAATTTGTTGGAAAACTGACCTAATTTTAAACATATCCTCAAATACTAGTGTGAAGGAATGCATTGCTATGACTGGGCTGTGTATGCCTTTATTTATTGTGCCTTCAGATTGATGCCAGCTAGTCCACAGATTTAATTCTTATTGTTCCTCTTAATAGCTTGATACAACAAACTTAGTCACTAAACCTCTCCTTAAGATGTAACCACATTACTGTTGGTCTGCAGTCAGGGAAGGCAGTGGCCTAGTGATATTATCACTAGACTATTAATCCAGAGACCCTAGTATTGATCTGGGGAACTAGGATTGAGTCTTGTCATGACAGATGGTTCAATTTGAATTTAATTAAATAAAGCTGGAAGCAAGAGTCTAACGATGACCAAGAAACTGATGACAGTTGTTGGAAAAACCCATCTGGATCACAAAAGTCTTTTAGGGAAGGATCTTTATCTAGCCTGACCTACATGAAGTTCCAGATCAATAACAATGTGGGTGACTCTTAACTGTCCTTTGAGCATTTAGGTATGGGCAATAAATGCTGGCCTATCCAGCAACATACTCATCCTGTGAATGAATAAAATAAACATATTGGCCAGACTGTACAGGACAGCAAATTTCCTTATTAGCAGATTATGAATGAAGTGCAATATATTTGAGATGCCTATAAAACCTTCCAGTGACAATCTTTACAGTTTTGATAATTGACTTATGGATTTTATATTTTATTTTAAATTGGATAGAGCCCCCACCAATCTTTCCTCTAAGCTGCGTAGATACAAAGCTATGTGGCAATCTGGATTGCTCCATGTTGGTGACAAACAGTTCATATATAAGCAGCAGTCCCTGAAAACTGGACAGTTGACTGTGCAAAAGTGACCATGCATCATAAAAAAACGCATTGCACAGAAAAGGAAAATTAAAGGGAACACTGCTCTGCATCCCTTGAATTCCGACATGTTTCATTTCAATTCAGTTCAAGCTGCAATTTATCTGAATTTCTGCAGTGTTTTTGTAAATATATGAATTAGTTGTTGTGTAATGCTGAGGTAAAAACACATGACCGTGGACGACTAATCATTTTTTCTTAAATAATAGCAGAGGGATATGGCTATCGCTTGGACTTTGTTTTGCTACTAATACAGTTGCTAATATGTTTCTTTTAGGATTGAGAGAAAAAATACATTGTAGAGTTCCTCCAGCAATTTCTGTTTTTGTTTCAGCTCTCCAGAATCCGCAGTTCTTTGTTTTATATTACCTTACAGAGAAATTTGACTTATCTGTGATTGCCAAAAAGCTGGAACAGCAGTTGAATTTTGTTACTGGATGTTGCAAGAGTGTTATTCGATATTGCTGAGTATCACTGTTATTTGGGAAAATGTCTTGCTGTACTTCGACATCAGAATTTTTGAACACTCATTGAAATTTGAGATTTTCAGTTGGGTTTCTTTGTACAAGGTTTTTTGTTTGGAAAACAGCTGTGGAAATAGTACCAATCTGAGTGCTGAGACATAACTTTAAAGGAAAACTTACTATATTTTCATTTCCTAACATGATATCATTAGCCCTTATTCCCAAGTTATAACTTCTGCCAGTAAAGTTGAAAACAGAGGTGGAAATCAGAAAATCATAATTTATTTTGATTGTACTGTTTGGCACAATCACAAGCTCAGCCAATTAAAGGTTCCCAGCTGGAACTATTAACATAGTTTCTGCTACTAGCTTTCTGATGTATTATGATAAATTTACACAGCACATTTGGTTACTGTTACGTAATTCCTAAAAAACAGTTCGTATTCATATTTCACTTCCTTTCAGTTTCAAAACTGTCTCTTATGAATGTTTTTGCTTTAAATTGTTTGGACTAAAATTAAACCAATGACTAAGCAAAAAAAGGATCAAATTACAATTCAACTGATAAAACTCTCCATTAAAATAATTGGGCTAATTGCTAACCTTCATTTTTTTTTCTTGATCGACAGCTACATTGCAAATCAACCCAACCTGTCAGGTATCAATGAACGAGACATAGAACCTTACACTGGACTGAGAAATCTGTGAGTATTTCTAACAGATTAAATCCTTGTATTTCCTAGATACTTGAAAGCTATTCATGAAAAATTCATTTATTGAAATTTTCTTCATTTCTAGAACATTGGTTAATTGTGGATTGACATTTATTTCACGACAAGGATTCCATAATAACCCTCGGCTTCAATACATGTGAGTCATGATTGTCTTCTTTTCCTTGACAGTTTTTTCTCTGCCAAACACTGAGTTCTCCCTGTCCTCCAAGAGACTAATGACTCTTCAACTGACTAGCTATGCCAATGTACTACTCCCAAATGATCATTCTTCATGACTGTGGTAAGAGTCTGTGAGATTAAAGGTACCGAGATGCAGGTGGTATATGTGAAACTGGTCTTCAGATTTCACATCCTTTGTATCACTTCACTAGTACTTCCATGGATTAACTCTTACAAGCAAGCAGAATGCCCAAAGGAAGTTAATGGCACCAACTTCTTTTTTGCAGTGGTTAATAGATTTGAAATATAATTCTTTGTATGGTTCGGGCCTTTTAAATAGGTTTCTTCAGTTTGACTGGGACAGATTAATAAGAATTCCATTCACTTCCTCCTTCAAAATAAACATGAATACATCATTGTCTCTCTGATGCAGGGTCACCTGCTCTGCATTTCCAACCGTTTCACACTTCCATTCTCGGACCAGCACTATTCTTGGTATACGTCTTTAAGCATAACGTTCAAAAGCATTGTACCAATACAATTGGAATATCCAAAAATTGGTTAGCTGGTTTATTGACCTGAAAACCTATTCCAAGGACACAGACACCAAGACGAGCCCCATACAATGTTGAACATACTTTTGTACCTTTGTCTTTGTACCAAAGGAGAAAGTCATTGGCTGATGATGAATAGCCCTACAATCTGTCAGTTCATACTCCTTCCTCTATAAATCAGCTGTAGGATTACTGTCATGGGCATTAGACCAGCCTCCCTAGACTATTTTAAATTACTTATACGCATGCAGTTGAAACAATTTTCTTACAATTTTATGAGTCTTCCAGTTACTGGTAGTTCTCCTATAACATGATAGTTGTGTTCTTGTGTGACCTTGCGTAATAGAAAATCGCCATGGAAAATTGTGATATAGGGAAATCGCTATACTTGTACTGCAGGAAGTTTGCGTTATCCCCTCAGCATCCATTATTCATCAATCTCGTTACAGCTAATTCATGTTAACGAGACACGAGTTATAGCAGAAGTATGTGTGTCACAATTTAAGTCTTTAAAGTCTTCAAGTCTTAAAAATACCTGAGAAATGAATTCTTTCCTGCATATTGTTTCAGTTGTTGCTGGACTGAGTCGAATACGAAACAGGGTAAGCAATGTATGGTGAGATTATAACATTTGTCACAGTGCTCTTCACCGTCAGTCTGTAACATTGCTCTTGGAGGCTACATCATAGCACCACGTTACAGATTGCACTATCCGTGTGTGGATCATTGTTCTCACAAGCATAAATACTGGCCCAGATCTTCCATTCAGGATTTACAGCACTGATTAGACAAATAAGATAGAATAAAGAACTGTAAATACCGGAGATCAGAAATAAAAGCCTAAATTGCTGGTGAAATGCAGCAGATCTAGAAGCATCCGTGGGAAGAAAGCAGAATTAACATTTTGAGTCTGGTGACTCTTTATTAGAATTCAAAGTTGATATTAAAAGTCCTCGGTGAAGCCTGAGCACCCTCAAGTAATTCCAGGATTTTATACTAAAACAATATTGATGCACAGGAAATGTACATGTAGGACATCTAGAGCATTAGAATGTAATATATTACAGAAGGTCATTCAGTCATTCTCTATGCAGTGAGTGTTCATTTTCACTGAACACAGATGGCTCTTATGTTTCTCAGAGAGAAATAGCTCACAAATCTTTATCTTAGCCGAGACATTGGGATGCTTCTGGACATTCATACCCTGTGAGCTTTTGGGAATAGAACCACTTATTTTGAAATGATAATACAATGGTCACTGTCAGTGCCACAAATTGCTTTTGTTAAATGTACATTCTGCCTGCCCCTTTGCTAAGTAATAACATAATTAATTAGATGCCAATTTCTACAGTGGGGATGTATCCAAGGTGCTTTGTTGTGATTGGAGAAGTCGAAAACTGCTGGCGATTACCTATTCGTACACACACATCTTCTTCAGGAGAGCATCATTGCTGTTGCCTTATTCCTGATCCTTTTTTTCCAGTGAACTCCCTCTCATGGCTGGTGATCTGCACTACCTCCTATGTTGAAGTTGTAAAGAATGACTAACTTGGCTAAGTTAACCAATCAAGGAGAGAGACCACCATAAAATTATCCTTAGCTTAATCAGGGTTGGTTATGTTAGAGGTGTATACACTGATGTGATTTGCCCGCTTGTGCTGTGCAAGAGGAGTTTAGATTTCATCGCATGATCAATAAAACTCTTCTGCTTGTACTTTTTGCCACTTCCTTTCATATTGTGATGGTTGTTCACAACCCTGAACCTCTTTCGATTTTTAAGTCTTCCCTTTAATAGGACCCTTTCCTCCCAACTAATTAGTTTAAAACATTATCTGCAACCCTGGTTTTATGATTCATGGCTTTGGGTAAATTATGAAACATTTAAGAACATATAACTTTACTAGGACTGTAGGCTTCCCAATGGTGCAGGGAGTCATTGCCTTGCAAATGCAGCATGGTAATTGTGCCCTCTTCTCAATATAAAGGATAATTAAAACTAACCAGATTATTATTCCAGAGACCCAGGATAATGTTCTGGGGACCCGGATTCAAATCTCGTCATGGCAGATGTTTGCATTTGATTTCAATAAAATAAACTTGAATTAAAAATCTATGGATGGCTCTGAAATCAGAAGGAAACAACAGTCCTAGTCTGGTTTGACCTAAATGTGACTCCAGATTCACAGCAATGTGGTTGATTCTTAATGGCCCTCTGCGCAATTCGAGATGGTCCCTTTAAGCTGCTGAGTCAGTGACGTCCTCATCCTGTGAATGAATATAAAAAGGGATTCTCATAATGTACAGCCAATGTGTGCCCATATGCAACAAATCATGCAACTCAATACGTAGTACCTTGGTGACAGTTATGGTGCCATCATTCTGAGGCTGCTCCCTCTCCTAGGTATATTCGAGCCACTAAGGCAAAACAAAGAGTGGCTGTTCAACGACGAGGGCCCTCTAATTATGCCATAGCTGATGACTTAGCTGCACAGCCCATGCACACATGCACTACATGCAAACAGTGGAGCTGTGATACAGCACTCAGTAGTGTCCTGTAACATCATTTCCATTCCCAGGATTGCTTTGGAGGAGTTCTGCAGAAATCAGAGTAGGTGTCAAATTTTATGATGTGTGCTGCTATCTGTATCTTTTAAGTGTGTGGGTTCTTTGGGGGTTTTTGAGGTCCCAGTGTATGCTAGAGTAACTACCTTCTGGTTTAACAAGAAGAGTCCTTTGCAATCATAAAGATTATGCGTTTATTGTTTATCTATAACTATTTATGGATTATATGAATAAACTTGATGTTAATACGGTATTGTTGGGAGGACCTAGTCTTAGGTCCTTCTCCCATGAGAGAGATTCCTATTTTGTTCTACTGCAAATTCCACCTGACACCATTACAGTAGATGGTACTTATATTTAATCAAGTGATAGCCCTTTCAGACCTATATTTTGCAATTCCCTAAACTTTTTTTCTGGTTATTATTGTTGATATATATTTGCCTATATAGTTTCATTTACCATTGCCCCATCTACCACACCAAATCTTTGATTTGAAAAATTCAGATGAACTGGATGCTTAGCTATCCTCCCTGAATATGTTTGCTTTGGACTTAAAAGATTGATAGTTTGTTGAGTTAAAGGCCGTTGTCTCGGGCTGTCTTTCTGTGGTCTAAGTGTGGTCTTCTGAACTGGAGGATCTTTCATCTCCTGTATTTCTATGAAGAAGGATGTCATCTCTACCTGAGCAAGTACATTTTTCTTTGCAGTATCAGAAATCTTTATACATTGACATCTGAATGGTGTCTTCTTGAAGTTGTGTGCACTGCATCCTCATTTTGCACACAGTTTGCCCTTTCAACCATTTTATTAATTCTGAGCTTGAAATGATTGTCAAAGGCTTTCAGTATGTCCTCAAATGTGTATGTTTCTTCTTTTATTCCTTTGGTGAGCAATAACATTCTCTGCTATACTCCTAATTATATCCAGAAGTGTACTTACTTGTTCAGCTTCTGACTTAGCATCCAGTTTAGAAGCCATTCTATATCTCAATAATTGTTTTCTCCAGGATGTCCAATGTTGTGTTCTATTTGCCCCATTTGTGAAATTAAATCTTCCTGAATATACTACTTCTGGTATTATGGCTTCCTAGTGTGATTGGATATTTTAAACTTACTTAAACATTTTTATTTTGCTGTAATGAGTTATCCTGCACTTTACTGGTATCCTGAAGGCTTTTCCTGCTTTTTGTGACTTTAAATGTAGGGTTCTTATGCTTTCAATGCTGAAATAGATGATCTCCTGCCTTTTGCAGCTATAATGGGCTCACCTCAAAAATTTCAATATTAGGCCAGAATTGCTCACTTCTTTAAATTGCCTAATGCTTATCTGTTTGAAATGACTGGGTTTGTGACTTTCTCAGCTGATTTCATCTGTTTTTCTCTTGACGCCATTAATTCCTTATTTTACTAGCCATTATTGCAGTGTTGCCTGATCCAAGCTGCAGCTTGTTTTTTTTTAAAGAAATTTTTCATAGAATCCCTACAATGTGGAATCAGGCTCTTTGGCCCAACAAGTTCACACCAATCCTCACTGCATCCTACCCAGACCCATTCCCTATAGCCCACATAATCTACACATCCCTGAACACTAAGGGCAATTTTATATTGCCAATCTACCTAGCCTGCACATCTTTGGACTGTGGGAGGAAACTGGAGCACCTGGAGGAAACCCACACTGGGAGAATATGCAAACTCCACACACACAGTTGCCTGAGGGTAGAATCGAACCCAGGTCCCTGGTGAACCACTAAGCCACCATGCCACCCCTTTCAGCCAGAATTACTGCTCTATTTAAAGTTTGATTTTAGTTTGACTCATGCAAACTCCAATGTATGTTCAATTACTAACTGAAATTGGACATGAGACCGGTCATACAGACCACTGCCTTACAGTGCAGCCTGTCCCTCTGCCTTGGAACTTCAGATTTCTTTTGTTACAGTGCATCTCTAACCAGAGCTGAAATGCTTTGATGTATTCTTCCTTGCAGTGTCACCACAAGACTTTTCTAGATTTTGCTGAGCTCAGTAATCAGTACTATCCATTCTCCTTGAAATTCACTTGCAATAGTTGTCTTGGAGTTGGGGGTAAGCATTGCTGGCATCATGCCATTATTTAGAAAGTTTGACTTGCTCCATCCTGCTGTCAAAGGCATGGGCCCAGTATGTGGAAAGAATGTGCCTTTTTTTCCAGGCAAATGACATTGGGGCAAATGGAAAGCATTGAGTAACTCTCTTGACAGCTTGTGGAGTTACAGCTTTTTTTGGTTATTAGGAGCCTAATTTTCCCCGAGGCATCAGGTACTAAAATCTTTCAATAGTTGATAGATTTAGTTTAGAAGTGTTATGAATCTAAGCCTCCTCTAGTTATGAAACGCTATCGGTTCTACTCAGCAATTTGAGAACTAGGGGAACTTGTATTGGGATTTTTGTCAAGGTTGAACTGACTGGCAGACACATGTGACTTTGGTTTAACCCTTAATGAGATGCCATTAGGCTGTTTGTTATGTGACATTAATGTTCTAACTGTGCAAAAGTGCCTACTAGCTGAAGCCCAACAGGACTTCAAACAGGCTCGACAAGTGGCTTTATCATTGGAAAATGTAGCAAGTGGAGCATATGAATTGCAGGTTATTCTGATGAAAGCAGTATACCCACGCTCAGTTCACAACAAACAACTGCACCCCCCAGTCGTGAACCTTTTCAACTCCCCCTCACATTCCCTAGACGCCATGTCCATCCTGGGCTTCCTGCAGTGCCACAATGATGCCACCTGAAGGTTACAGGAACAGCAACTCATATTCTGCTTGGGAACACTGCAGCCCAATGGTATCAATGTGGATTCCACATCTTCAAAATCTCTCCTCCCACTACTGCATCCCAAAACCAGCCCAGCTCGTCACCGCTTCCCTAACCTGTTTTTCCTCTCACCTATTCCCCTCCTCCAACCTCTAGCCATACCTCCATTCTCTGCCTCCTAAAGTCATCCTGCCCTGTTGACCTGTACGTCCTCCTCGGACTGACATATCCCCCCCACCTATACTTACCTCTACAGGCTCCATCTCCGCCCCTTTAACTTGTCTGTCTCCTCTCCAACTATCTTCTCCTCTATCCACCTTTGATCTGCCTCCCACACTCTCCCTATTTATTTCAGACCCCTCTACCTATCCCCCTTTTCTGATGAAAGGTCTAGGCCCAAAAAGTCAGCTTTTGTGCTCCTAAGATGTTGCTTGACCTGCTGTGTTCATCCAGCTCCATACGTTGTTTTCTCGAACTCTCATCAGTCCAACTGAGCTCAGGGAACACCACTTGAGTAAAGGCAATTGCATAGCCTCACTCGGGGCACATCCTGAGCAGAGGAGTCCTAAGTCCACTCAAAGCAAAATCCCAAAATCAAAGCCGAGCCTTGGCCAAATTGTTAAAATTTTCTTCAGGATCTGGGCCAGCAAACCATTGCAGTTGCTGCTGGTCTGTAAACTTAAGTCAACAAAGCAGTCCCACTAGACCTAAATTGAGTAAGAGAACTCAAAGACCCATATGTTGGAGAGTGCACACCCTGGAAGGTCAACCAATACCTTTAGGGACATAAATTTGTAATAATAATGGACTCCAAGCCCCTGCGAAGTCTATTGAAAGACAGAGGGGTGCTTCCTAAAGCTCCAGGCTGAATTCAGTGGTAGGCTCTCATTCAAAGTGTGCATAATTATAAGTTGGAACACTATCCGGGAGGCAAAACTGTAAATGCAAATGCATTGAGCGCCTCCCACCGGCAGATAACCCACCAGCGGTACTGCCACTGGAAAAGTCCTTCGTGATTTTAAATTTTCTGGAGACTTCCAGTCACAGCTGACAATATCAGACTTTGCATGTAGAAAGATCCAGTCCTGGCAAAACTGCAAAAGCTAGTGGTGATGGGGAAACCAAACGGCTGTCACAACCAGAACCGAAACTTTTCTGGAGTCAGAGAGACTAGATCACCGTAGAGGACGGCATATGGTGAGGAGCAGGCGTGATTGCCTTGAGTATGGGTCGCTGCCAGATACTAGCTGAACTTCACTGGGTCATCCAGGGGTTTCCAGAATGAAGATGTTGTGTGAAGTTATGTATAGGTGCCAGGATTGGAAGCAGACACAGCCGTGTTGATGGTGCAGTGCCTGGAGAGCCAACAAGGACAAAAATTACCATCAGCAGCTCCCTCATACTTGTGCGAATGGCTGGGTAAACCCTGGGCTCAGCTACATGTCGACTATGCAGGTCTTTTCATAGGCTCAATGTTCTTAGTCATTATGTACACCCACTTAAAGTGGCTGGACATGCACAGGGTTCATTTGTCGAACATGGGGGCAACCATGACAAAACTGCATGCATCTTTCACAGACTCCTGGAAGTGTTTCATAGAATCCCTACAGGGTGGAAGCAGGCCATTTAGCCCATCAAGTTCACACTGACCCTCTGAAGAACATCCCACCCAGGCCCACATCCTACACCATCTCTGTAACTCTACATTCCCGATGACTAATCCACCTAGCCTACACATTCCTCAATGGTATGGGCAATTTAGCATGGCCAATTCACCTAACATGCACATCTTCAGACTGTGGGAGGAAACTGGAATACCCAGGCAAAAACCACACAGAATTGGAAGAATGTGAAAACTCCACACAGACAGCCCTCTGAGGGTGGAATCAAACACTGGCCTCTGGCACTGTGAGGCAGAAGTGCTCTTATCAGTAACTGTAACTAATAAGAGGCCATCATTTTCCAGCAGGGAATTTAAGTAATTCCTAAGGTCAAATGGTATTCAACATAAAACGACAGCTCCACACCATCCAATGGCCCGGCAGAAAGAGCAGGCCAAACTCTGAAGGCAAGCTTAAAGAAACAGCCTAAAACTTCACTAGATACCGTTTTTGTTCCTATTTGATTATAGAACCATCCCTCACGCAGTGACAGGGATAGTTCCAGCAGAGTTGCTAATGGGGACAAAACACGGTACCAAATTAAATCTGATTGTCCCAGAAGTGGGGTCGGAGGATAAACTAGTGTCAAGAATGCCAATGCCCGCCACAAGACTCCACTAAGCGGGAGAGGCAGTTTACTTCAGGAGACAAAGTTTAGGGTAGGAACCGTGAGAATGGCCCTGAATGGGTATGAGGCATGGTTGACATGAGGCCAGTTCCCATGATGTAAAAAGTTCGGGTAGGTGTGACAGTTCTGAACAAGCACATGGACCATATGAAAGCTGCAATCTCACAAATGGTGTGGGAGAAAAACATGCCCAGCTCCTCTACAGCCTTTCTGAATCCTCTGGAACCCATGGGTTCTCCCTCCCCGTCAAGCATTGAAGACACCTTGGAACCTGAGTGGATACGGTAGATGTCACCACCTTGGTGCCTTTGCTGGTTAAAGATGAGTGAATTTCTTCCGAAACGCTCTGGGCGCAAGAAGGCCAGAGATACTGTGATATACACACAGCCCATGTCAGAGACAGAGTTGGAGGAACCTGACCCAGTGCTAAAATACTTTGGGAGGAGCTCCAAAAACAAGCAACTGGCCTATGTCCACAGACTCAGAGGGAGGGATATAGTGATTATAATGAGGTCAGCCAGGTGGTCTTCATAGAATATGAGAGCCTTGATTGGGGCTGTTAACTGGTCCAATCAGGGAGCACTGGCTAACAGATATAAACAGGAGTGTCAGAGATTCTACTCAATCTGAGAGCCAGCTCTGAGGAAGCTGGACCAGTGTTAAGTACAATGTACAATTAAATAAAGAGTGACTTGGTGATGGGATACTGGCCTCTGTGGAGATATTTCTTTGCCCCCTTTCTATCCACCACTGCTGCCCGCACCCCCCCCACCCCCATCCTCTCCCATCCAATTTCCGTCACTACCAAGGCCTCCCGTGCAGAATCCGAAAATCTTGGTGCCTCCTGTACATCCTTTGTGTCTTTCCCAGGTCAGACTCCCAGCATCTACTCCAAACACTGTTACCCTCTCTTCTACGAGGTATCTGCTAACTTTAAGCAATGCTTGCATTAGTTCCAAGCTGATGGGCTGTGCCAGTGAACAGTTCAATTATAACTGACTAGACACAGGGATTGTTAAAATGAGCAGGCATGATGGAATTGGTGTGGTGCTTGCATTGTAATCAATGTTCCAGGTTGTCAAATGACCAGAGAACCATTTCTGCAGGGTAGATGGGAATTCTGTATGGGGATCCTGCAACATCCCCATCAGAGCAGACACCAAAGGAATTGTTGAATGGCCTGTAAACTGAGACAGCAACACTTCCACTCATTCAGACAAAGGGAAATATCATCCCTGCATTCAGTCTGTGAAGCCCTGTCAGAATATAACATGGTTCAATGAAATCCCCTCTTATGTTTCTGAACTCCAGTGAATATAGACATCATGAACCAAATCTCTCCTGATAAGACAGCTGCCATCCCAGGAATCAGTCTGGTGAACATTCATTGCACTCTCTCCAAAGTCAGAATGTCTTTCCTCAGATAACGAGATCAAACGTTCTCTTCAGGTGTGGTGTCACCAAAGCCCTGGGCAACTGCCATAAGACAGTCCTGATCTTGTAATTGAAGCCTCTTGCAATAAAGACAAACATAACATTTGCCTTTCAAATTGCTAGCTGAATGTTCTAAAGTGGGATGAGGCTGGATAGCTCTTTGTTGGCTAATGAGGACACAATGGGATGAATGGCTTCCTTTTTGGCTGTGAATTTATGTGATTCTGTCCATTCTATGTTATGTGAAGTCTTGAAATAAAGTCCATTGATGCTAATTTAAATAGTAGACAGAAATTTCATGTGACCATGCTTAAGTATTACTCTGATAACATCACCTTTAAGTTCAGTGTGCCAAACATTATAACCAACTCTCACACAATTTAGTTTTATTTCTATTTCAGCAACCTTGCCAATAACAGATTTTCAAGTTTGTCCTGGAAGCCTTTTCGATATTTGGAACTGACACATTTGTAAGTGGCCTTTCATAAACATTTACTATATAATTAATGCAAAGGTTTCAAATGTACTAAAATCTTGTCCAGTTTCTGAACATATTGACAACATATACATTTTTTTACAATTTAGTAAATAATTCTATTTACTGTTTTAATGGCAATAATCCAAGAATTTTAATTTTAGATGTTGATTTGAGGAACTGTAACACATTCATTTGAAATTACCTTTGTCCAATATTTTAATAAGACCATTGATCTGTTCTGAAAAGGTTAATGCTTCGATCTGAGCAGCAGACAGATAATTATATGAACTACTAAGTATTAGTTTGACAATGCCTATGTTCAGCATGCGAACTGACTATGTACTTGTATAGTAATTTAATTTCTGGATTTAAGTATTAGTTTATAGGCTTTATAAACAAATTTTTTATTTGTTCTACTCTGTAATAGCTTTCTGTACTTTAATCAGAAATGCCAGCTTTGGAGACACATAACTCTCTGGTCAGATTATAACAGAAAGCAGAATTACCCTTGAGAGTAAGTGGTAAATAATGTTATGGATATTATGAATAGAACCAACACCTCATTAATCCAGGTTTCATTTCTTAATGGAAATATAATTTGACCATTTCCTCAGAGAATATTGAAGCAAACTGGTCAGTGATGGTAGACTGCTAATTTTCGATTCTTTAATATATTCTTAAATTTCTTATAAGTTTTATATGATTGTTTTCCAATTGCTTAATTTGTCTTGTATATTACTGTAGTTGTTAATTTTAAGCATGTCACAATACATATTTAAAATGGCCAGTTTCGGAATGAGTCATTGCTTTTGAGAAATTATTTTGTGATGAGAAAACATTTATTTAATGAAATTAGTTATGTCTAGATGAGAATTTTCATTTTATGAAGCTGTAAAGTTTCAAAAAAGGCTTTTTATTTTGATAGTACAACATTGTGGTTTAAATGTGAAAATAAAAGGAAATACATTTGATTAAATGCACTTTCAATGCTATTCTTCAATCATTTTGTTACATTGATCACAGTAACATCGCTATCTATGATGTAATGTTAACATAATTCCAATGAACACTTAGCTATACATAATATTTTACAAATTTGTGCATGCATAGAACTGAAAAACATACTAATTTAAGAGAACAAATAGTTTCAGAGTAATTTATAGCACTCATTCAAGTATTATCCCAATTTGCTTATTTTCGTCCTGGAGATTTTATCTGGTCCTTATGTACTTTACCTCTATTTGATTACATTGTAGATACTATTCACTTCATGATGTCTGAGAATGTATATATTCCTCGTGGGCTTTAGCGTTTATCTTCTTAGTTTCCGTATCAAGCAGAGATTAGCATTTGAACTGCTTCTGATTGGCTAGGCAACCATAGTTGAGTCCATTACTGGCATTAGATTATGGCATTTACTACATTTTTTCCCTTATTAAATGTATTAAACATTTTGTTTTTGCTGTTACTGATCCTATCTGATATTCCAAAAGCAGCTTTTATTTTGGGCTGTGAAAGGTTCCAGAGCTGAATTTAACTTGGCATCCACTGTGTTTTTAGAATGGCTTTTGGCCAGTTGGAATCCTCTTTAAGACCTGGTCGTAATCTAATGGTATAAATATTTGAATTTCTGTTTATGTAATTTTGCAACTAATCAATAGTTTTTTTTAGTATGTTTCTCACATGCAAAATTAACAAAATAGGTACGGAAATAAATCAATGTGTGTTTTTAATAAGGGTGTTTCAAGTGTAATTGTTGCCTGGCTTTTAGGAATTTATGCAAGAATGGAGATGTGAGCTCACAGTGGGATGTAGCTGAGGGTAGGCATCTTGTCTAAAGGATGACCCTGCAGACTAAGGGCTAGTACTTAGAATTTTCAAGACCTACACCTGAAATTTTCACTCTGCATGCTTTATGAAAATCAAATACAGGCAGAAGTGACATACCTGCATCAATCACATTGGCTTCCTTCATGTTAAAATCTCAAACTGGTACTTTAAGCAGTAACATAAGATACTCAGGGTAAATAACAATGTATTTCTTTTGTTATGCAGATAGTGACACCAATCGAGTCCTTGAATTTAATCCCACATCTGTGCAGGGTTATCCCTTGAGGATCCATCGAGAAATCTTAGGCATCCTTTGCCCTGGGGTCCCCCAAAACCACTGCGTCCTGGTACTCTCTCCTTAGTTGAGTTTTGGTAACCATTCCTTTGGTGACCTGGTGGGGAAGCCTCTTGCCAACCCAAAATTCTACTTCCTCTTGTCTACCAAAAAATTAACTTCAACCACACAGTTTAGGCTGGAGATGAATGAATCCCGTGTACTGCCCCTGCCTGCAGAACTAATAGTCGGGATTTAAACTTGGCCTTCCCAGCTTGATTGTTGCACTTCAGTGTTCTTTTTTTTAGAAGTACATCTAGTTTTACTCACACTTTGTTTCACATCTGTGGAAATCAGCTCAGTGAGAATAAACTGGCCACTTAGAGTTTCCCCTTGTTCTACTTTTAAACTTTGTTCCAAACGTAATCATTTAGGAGGACGTAAATGGAGTAATATGTCTACTGTTTATTACCTTAGACCTGAGTTAGAATCACAGGACATCTTGCAACCTGCAACCCGACTATTAGTTGTGCAGGCAGGGGCAGTACACGGGATTCATTCATCTCCAGTCTAAACTGTGTGGTTGAAGTTAATTTTTTGGTAGACAAGAGGTTTATAATAACACAAATAACTGCAGATGCTGAGAATATGAACCAGATACAGAAATTGCTGGAGCAACTCAGCAGGTCTGGCTGCTTTTGTGGAGGCAAAGCAGTGTTAACATTTCAAAGTGTCAGTGGATTCAAAATATTAACACTGCTTTCTCTCCAGACATGCAGAGTTTCTGCAAAAAATTCTGTTTTAGTAATATGATCTATATTATTTGACTGGTCTAATATAAAACTGATAAGACCCTGTAAACTATCTAAAGAAAATCTAAGCATATACATAAGTCTTTAATACTAGGTGATCTCAATGTGTTTGTAAAATATTTTCTTTCCTGTAGGATCTTAACAGAAAACCCATTCCTCTGCTCTTGTGGCATTGCATGGATCCAGTTGTGGCAAGAAAACAACCTGGCCACTCTAGAAATTCAGAACCTGACATGTCGAGGGGAGAATAACTGGAGGATGACTCTATCACACATGAAGATCCCAGACTGTGGTACTGTCATTTTTCCCAAAAGCATTGTGTATGAATTTTTCCCTTCAGGTGACAGTTAAAGGTCTGTTAAATAAAACATAAGAATAGAAGAAGGAAGGATAAATTAAGGTTGTAGACTTGCTGGCCGAGCTGATGTGTTTGATTGCAGATGTTTCGTCACCTTGCTCGGTAACATCGTCAATGCGCCTCTGGTGAAATGTTGGTTTTCGGTACCATTTGTTATTTATGTACCTTGGTTTGCTGGCGTCTCTGGCATTCATTCTAGCTCTGTTTTTCAGTGGTTTACATATTGAGTCCAGCTCAATAGGTTTGCTGATGGAGTTCTGGTTGGAATGCCAGGCCTCCCTGGCATGTCTCTGTTTGGTTTGTGCTTGTATGGATGTGATGTCCCAGTTGAATTTGTGACCTTCTTTGTTCATGTGTATTGAGACAAATGAGAATTGGTCGTGTGTCTTGGTAGTTGGTTGGTGTATCCTTATTGTCAGTTTTCTTCCAGTTTGGCCTGCGTAATGTTTCTCACAGTCCTTGCACGGTATTTTGCATATTACGTTAGTTTTATTGTTTGCGGGCATGAGATCCTTTACGTTTATCAATAGCCATGGAAAAGTCATTGTTGGTTTGTGGGTTACTCCAATACCTATGGGTCCGAGTAGTACTAGTGTAATAAAAAAACCATGCAAGGACTGTGAGAAACATTACACAGGCCAACCTGGAAGAAACATGACAATATGGATTCATGAACACCAACCATCCACCAAGAGGCACGACCAGTTCTCACTGGTCTCAATACACATGGACAAAGTAGGACACAAATTCGACTGGATCAACACATCCATAAGAGCACAAGCCAAACAGAGACATACCACGGAATTCCTGGAGGCCTAGCATTCCAAATGGAACTCAATCAACAAACATATTCAACAGGACCCAATATTACAAACCATTGAAAAACAAAACCGGAAGCCAACCCCGCTCCCGCCCCCCACCCCAGTATGAACAAATGGGACAGAACACCAACGCTTCACCAGAGGTGCTATGATGTTGTTAACTAGCAGGGTAACGAAACATCTGCAATTAAATACAATGGCTCAGCAAGCAAGTCTACAAAGTCATCCACAAGCCAAACTAAAAATCTTATCAAAAACTTTAAATAAGTTAAGGATTATCAATGGTTTAACAGGGAAAACATGTGCCTGAAATAACTGGAGATCTTTTAGCATCTTGTACAGATTCCATGCCCTGTCTGTAATTTGTGAATGCCACTAGTACTTTGTCCTTATTGATTGCAGAATATTTAATAACTTTATGCTGCAATTGCCTTTTATTTTTAGTGCCATATTAATGATTTAATAATCAATGTTAGTACTCAAAATGATGGCAATGAAGAATAAATGGAACACTAACTCTGCTCTGATCTTAAAATATAACAGGGGATCATTATGAAAACTTAGAAAAGTCACTGCTATAGGACGTGAGTCCAACATTATCAGGTTAAGAGGCCAATGATTAGAATATAGGGCTTTAATGATATTGAATACAGAGCAATATGTTTTTGGATGCAGTGCTCTACGTTAGAATGTTTAGAACCCTGTGGCTTGAGTACAGATCACTATGTTATGAGGTATAGTGCTCACTGTTGTTGGATACAGAGCCCTGTGTTGTTAGATACAGAGTCCTAAGAAAACATTAGGTTGCTCAGAATTACTAGCGCTGAAGCAAATAAATTACTTTGATCTGTAGCAATTAGTTGAGGCTATTTGGAATAGTTGTAAACAAACAACGTAATAAAAACACATTTGATAGGGAAATAAGTTAAACTATGAATGCACCCTTCTTTTGAATTTAACGTTTGTAACAGTGACCCTGTCCACTGGTTGAAAAGTGGGAGACAACCCTACTGCAGTCATTTTCAAAAGTCCTGACAGAATTCAACATCTATAGGCTATTAATTGCCTGCTGCCAATGCCCCTGCCCTTTTAAATGGACAATCCCAATTCATCGCAATTCAAGATCTACTGGACAATCAGAGGGTTAGCAGCTCTTCAATCATGAGTATCACCAAGGGAGATGGTCACTGCTGATACTGCAACAGGCAAAATGGAAAGGCCCTGGCATTAAGGAAAGTTTACTGGGCTTGTCAGGAGAATAAAACAGGTGTCAGAAAATGGGAGGTGACTGTAGTTGTGGTGAGGAGGGAGTCTCACAATGAGGACAGACCTTACTGTCGGGTCCTCAGTGAGCCAGAGAGGGTGGCAGATCAAGAGAGTTCTCTTTCTCCCACTCAACCTTTTGGGAATCTGACGAACTTTGCTGGGCCATTAACGGGCCTCTTAGGGGTCTCCGTTGCCCTCTGGGCAGTGATGTTATTCTTGACCTACTTGACTTCATTGAGGAGATATGAGTAAGTGACAGCCACCTCCCAATCTTATAGCAGCAACCTTCCATTCTCCTCACCCACTTCCAAGGGCAGAATTTAATTCTGTCACTTGTTGTGTTTTATTGAGACCTAATGAAAGCACAGTAGGATATAGACAAAAGTTAAGTACCATTGGTTACAAATGAACAAAGCTTAGAGTATGTGGGAAACAGCAATGCTGAGCTGTGGAAACTCCATTGACTTTGATGGAAGAGGTGCATTTTAAGTAAAATACTGCAGTCTTCTACCTGACTTGGTACGCTATCCTTCCTAAACACCACTTTAATATCTTCCCTTCACTCACTGCCACCCTGCCCTCCTTACCAATCTGCTACCTGATACCACACCCTGCCTGGCACCCAATTTGTAGCTTGATGTCACGAACAAGCAGCTAGAGACCACAGTGTGGGACCTGTGAGACACTCCCCTGCGGGAGAAAGCTGCACTAGGTTTAAGTTCCAAGAAGTTGGAGTTTAACAGCATCTGAGATGTCAGCACTGAGAAGGTTCACTGTGTCTGTCGAGTGAAGTGGGTAGTTCTGATCCAGGGATGCCCCAGGCTTACTTGTGTAGGCACTTGTCCCTCCTGGCCTTCAGGAAAATCTGAGAATTAAATCTTAAGGTCACCCTTAGGGCCTTCTCTGCCAGGATTCAGCTTTTCACAGGCTCTACCTCCCCATTAGGCCTCTGGTTGCAGTTGCTGATTATAGCCTGGCCACATCTTTGCAGTCAATATGCATATTTTACACAGAATTCCCATCCTTATTCTGGCATCTCACTTGACTGCTAAAAGGAGTTGGTTAATATGGGAACACGGCAGGAAGGAAATGGAATTGGTAGGTAATAAACACTGGTTATTTTAACTGCCTCTCCATCTGGATTCTGTCAAGTGGGATAATTAAAATACGATCTTAAACACAGTTATGACTCAATTTAAATTTAAAGTCATCCACCAGAGCCAACTGTTAAGAACATTTGCTACCTTTCTTCGCTTGAACATCAAAATGTTTGCAGTAAACTAATATTGAGACATCTAATAAAGAAACCTTAGATAATATAGCAGTGAACTGTTTACTGATAGAAGTCAGATGCTTTGGAATGACTTATTTACTGCATCAAATCAATTGCAAACTTTAGAATGGACCACTGAACTGGTACAGCACATCAGAATGCCAACACATATTGCAGCAGAGAGCTAAGTCCTGGCTTCTTGCCTAATGTACTTCCAATAGATGGGTCCTGACATTTGCCATGTGTCGAGGACAGCTGTCACTGGGAGACCACACATTTCACTACAGGGAATAATAATAAACTGTACAGGCCATTTAACCTCTAGAGCTTGGTCCATCAATGAATTGCATAATGGCTGAACTGAACCACATGTTTATTCAAGATAATAAAGTGTGAAGCTGGATGAACACAGCAGGCCAAGCAGCATCTCAGGAGCACAAAAGCATCTTGGATTCTCCAGCATCTGCAGTTCCCATTATCACATGTTTATTCACCTGTCTTTTTTCCTATATTTGATGATCTTTCCTAAAAATCAAATGCCAAAGTAAATACATGCACTTGTGATGGATCCTATATAATCACGGGTCAATTTTGTGCTCCCTACAAGAAATGTTCTTCAAACAAAGTTCAATTCTCATCAAAATACTAGCACAAACATTGTGTTAGGTCCCTGAGACATTAGATTGAATTTTCTGATCTGCATTGGTAGTTGCCCATTTATCTTTACGGGGGATTTCTGGCCAATTTTCTGAGGCACAAGTTGAAGCAATCCAGCAATTCATGCAGTAACTGCTCATGGCCTTTTTTATGGCAGTAGCTGTCATGTTCTCGGGTTTCAAGGTGCTAAATCCACTTTGACAACCGCTGAAAGAGAATAAATGTGTATGGTAATTGAGGGTAGGGTGGCAGGCAGATGCTGGAGAACAGGGCTGCCAGGTGTGTGAGGGGTGTGGTGTCACATGGTTGGAGTGGGGGATGGTGATAAGTTGGTGGTGGTTCAGTTATATATGTTTGATGGAATAGAGTGACATGTAGGCAAGGGGTGCAGATGCCAGGTTGTTGAAGAATCAAGGATATGTGTTAGAAGTTATTGTAACAGGTAGATAAGGGGTCTAGGTGCCAAATGTATTGGAGTAGGTGCCGGGTGGGTGATGGTTGGTGACATGTTGACAGGGAGAATAAAGCACTAAATGGGTGAGGGGAAGGTAAGGCGATGTCAAATGGTGATGTTTAGGGTCGTAGGTGGGTGACGGGATTGTGTGGCAAGTTGGAAAGGGGTATAGGTGCTGGGTGGACAGGATGGCAAGTAAATGTGGAGGTAGGATGGCAGATGGCACAGAGTAGGGTGGCAGGTGAGTGGGTGAGGGCTCAACGTAAGGTATTTCCAGTTGGAGGATTGCCATGAGATTGGTGGAGGGAGTTTGGCGATTGGGTTGGTATGGGAGAGTTGGTATTGAGGTTTTTGGATTCTTGTTGGAGGTTGGTAGAAATAATCAGGGATGTCAGTGGTGAATTGTAGGGGGTCAGTTTCATAGTTAGCTGAAGGTTAAAGCAAATTTAATTCCTCTAATTTTACTTGGTTAACTATTAAGATAAGTAAGTTATAATTACTCAAAGTTTCCTGGCTTATTTCAGAGTTCCCGGACAATCTATGTGGAGTGAGCTGTGTTGGGACTTTCTCATGGTCTTAACATGCGACTCTAGTATATATTTCAGCATCAATCTTCTGATTTGAAGAAATGGGCCTCTAAGGACTCTGGATATTTGATGACTTGGCAAGTATCATTTGCCTATTGTCCTTCTGACACTGTTGCTTGGATGTACATGAGCCATAGGAACTTCTCAGTCGCAGCAAACAAGGCATCCTTCCTTACAAAAGCTTCAGATTATGAGACCACTCAGAGAGACAGGTAGAGAAAAAAGCTTTTGCTCGCAATCTGGACACATGTGACCTTATTCATTGGTGAAGCAGGCTTGAAGGGCCAAATGGCCTACTTCTGCACCTTCTTATGTTCCTATGTTAGTAAAAGATCAACTTTGGTTGTAAAGTAAATTAGTAGCACTGGTGTAAAAAGTCACATTACCATCAACAAATGTTGGAAAATTATGTGAACATGCCCTACAGTTTTCTGAGGTGTCGCTGATGAAGAAGTTTGCTGGTTGGTGTATAGTTGCAAAATTGCCATAATAACTCATTTACTCGAGTTAGGAATAATTAGAGGCAGCTATATGGAAGTAGGAAACAGATGGGCCATAATCTCATTGAACGGTGGAACAGGCTGGAGGGGTTGAATAGCCTACTTCTGTTTCTATGGTCCTATTTTGCTGAAGATGAGCATTAGCCAATGGAATGTTCAATTCATGTGCCACCAACTGATGGATTAGAGCACTCCTGGTATCTAGTACAATATCAATAAGACCTTCACACTTTCCCAGGTTGAATTCTTCTTTCTCAATTAAACTTAACACTAAAAATGTAAAATAAAAATTTAACAATGAGTAACTTGTTGGGTGATGTCGAGTAATGAGTTAAGAGCATGAGTAGAAGAGATCATGATGTAATTATGAAGTTAGGTTATATGATTAGAGAGAGAGAGAGATATTCCTGGAGGAGACACTCTAAGCTCACATAGAACTCTAACTGTACAATAGATGGTCTGTAAATGACCAATTACTCATTAAGGCAATATAGGAAGTCAATTCCTTAATATTTTTGTGACAAGAGTAATTAAAAATTCCGTGATGCTAAAATCAATATGACTGCACCAAATTCCACTTTAGGCTGTTTATTTAAGCTGTACGTTGGAGATGCCAGTTAAAACTATGAATCTATGGCATCTACATTTGTGTTTGTCATTTTTCTACAGAGTCTTACGGCTAGATTTTATGGGCAGAATATTTTGGCATTTGGGATCATTTACAGATTTCAGAGGACTGCGCAGTCCACGTTAATTTTCCAGAAAGTGACCGATGTTTCACCTTCCTAATGAGATGTTAGAAGCCTGATTGTCTATCAAGTGACTGCTGCAGCCTGTGTTCATTTCAACAGGAACTTTTTAATTTACAGACCATATATTTATGCAGCTAGAGTTCTACATGAACTTAGAGTGTCTCCTCCAGGAGATCTCCCTCTCTATCTAATCATATGATCTAATTTCATCATTACATCATGATCTCTTAGATTCATGCTCTTAACTCATCAAGTCTCCCATCAAGTTTCAAACATTACAAGGTTAGTCTGTAGGCAGTTATACAGCTTTCCTTTATCTTGTTCTGCTTTGTTTCTCAGGTTGAAAACCTATTACAGTCTCCCTTCTCTTTACTTGAGTGTGTATTTCTTGGATATTTGCAGGACTTTTCATGAATCTCTGCTCTTCTCCAAGGCCAGGTTCATATGTTTATGTGTTTTTTTTGCAAGGATATTAAGGCTCTCTGATTTCTGCATTTAGCACCTTGTGATGTTTATACAAATATGATCTTGACTGATATTTTTTGACAATAGTTCCTTCTTCTTGTTGATCTCAGATCTGCATTCGTTCATCTGGCTGAAGAATGGTAATTTTCAGGATTGCAGGATGTGGGAGCAAATTAACTAATGGTGCAGGAGGTCATTCAAGTGAGGGAAGTGAAATGGAATGTGATATTGATATGATACAGTACACAGGGGAAGAAATACTTCTTACTGCAACATGACCAGCAATTTAGAAGGTTATGTGCCTGTCTAAAGCCTGGTTTAAAGATATCGCCCAAAGCTGGAGATGAATTTAAAGTGAAAGGGGAAGAATCCAGTTCTCATTCTCCAAGTAAGAACCAACAAAATAGATAGAACTAGGAAGGATATTCTGCGGGAGGATTTTGAAGAGTTTGGATGCAAATGAAAAAGTAGCTCCTGAAAAAAAGTCTTGATTTTTACTTCAGGAATGAGCCAATTGCCATAAGATAGAAGGTTAAAGTCTGTCTGAAGGACTGATGGAGTAAGCAGGTGTTTTGTTTCAATACTGGGGAAAGAAAAGGCTGTTCATTCAGGGTGGGGTCCATGTAAATTGGGCTGGAATCAGTGACTTGACAAATCAAATAACGAGGGTAAGTATTTCATTTTAAATTAAGAAAGTGACAAGGAGTGGAAAAGGCAGTGGAAGGATTCAGGGAAAAGAATAAATTCAAAAGTAGAAAGGCTTGAGAGCTGAGCAGTATTTTGGCTAAAATAAAATGTCAGAATTGTTCAGGAAGGAACAGTCAAAGAAACAAAGGTATTAAAGAATTAATGGTTAATGTGACATGGATGAAAATTAGACAAACACCACAGCTCAAGGGACTATGCAAAAATGCATGAAGAATTTGCAACAAATTAGACTTACTTGTCATTAGACATCTCAGATATGGATAACAAGGTCCAATTCCTGCCCCTTTGAGCATATTACGCATTCTGAAACATTTGATACCTTGCATAGTTGGGCTCTTTTTCCAACACAGTGTCAGGGAGACACAGTTCAAAACTGCTGCCAAGATGAGCGTGTTGATACACAATCTGGATCGCATATGTGTTTGATGTTCTTTTGATATATGCTATCTACATATCCATCTAAATCTTTGTATAGAATGCATTTATTGCATGATATATCTAAAACTGGTACACTTTGGTACACTTTTAAGGATCTACATGAAATAAGTAATTGGTTTCAATAAGAAATAATTGCTTTAATGAACAATCAAATATCTAATTAACCAAACACAAACGAATCAAAGGCACTTTGATTCATCCTATATTTGCTAATGAGGAGTCAGGAGTGTGTAGAAAGTTAAGGAATAAAATTCTGTTGACCTGAAATGTTTTTTTTTAATCTCACAGGTATTTTGTATTACTGATTGAGTATTTCCCACATTATCAACTTTTATTCAAAATTTTCAACCTGTCATTTTTTCAATAAATCTAGTGTCATCAACTAAGGAACTAAAAAAACTGGTCAATTAATTTGCTCAATTCACATCTTCAGACTATTTTCATTTACTATTCCTTCTTCAGTCATCTCAAGGCAGGGTCACTACCAGTGTACTGCATGTCCCTGAGGCCAGTATTTACTGCCTATTTGAATACTAGGTAGATATTAGGTAGATGCAATTACTTACATGATAATTTGCAGGTAATACCTCATTCTTTATTTTACAGAATTGCCTAAAGCTTCTGTAAACATTACAAATGTTACTGTGATTGAAGGAGGAGAAGCTGCAATACAATGTAATGCTCAAGGCCATCCAATTCCCACTGTGGACTGGCAAAAACACCTTCTCTACTCAACTGACCAGGTATAGTCATGATGCTCTCAGAAGCCAATGTTTCTACCACCACTCACCATTTTATGTTATTGTTATGAATAAGAAAATGAGGAAGGGTGTGGGACGTGGGAAATGTGCTACTCAGCAAGTCACTTATGCTCTGTTGGGCTCCCATCTTCTATTTCTTTCCTGTCTGATTTTACTACTTTTCCCCTAAAAATAAAGGCATTCGCTATGGCATTTTTCTGTTGACACACAGTTGGACAATGACTGATCCTGCCTGTCCATTTATCCTGTTTCTTAAGGTCAATGGAAAATAATTTTTCAAACGCGATGCCCACTTTTATCATGGGAATTTGTTAGTATTGGGAACACTGCACACTAACTGGAATAGAACAACTCTTGGGCTTAAAGCCTTTGAATAATCTAATGAGTGACATCATGGTATTTCTCTTCATAGTCAGCAGAAACCTCTAGACCACCAATAATATTAAAGCTCAACAATATTTCTCGTGTTAACAATGGACAGCAACTTATCTGTACAGCAGAGAATATAGTTGGAGAATCTAAGGCTTTTGTCAATCTAACAGTTCTCTGTAAGTATGCACGTTATTCTACTTCATTTTATATTTGATTCTTTTACACCAACAAGCATGTTCGTGACTGGTTCTGATGGAATCTTATGTAGGTGAAAAAGAAACTAAATATCAAATTTTTAAACATCGCAGTTTAGAATTATTTAAATATCTGCAACTGGCAAATTTTACTCTGCTAATAAAAAGATTGGGTAGAACATATGTTGGTGATGGGTGTGTTGCCCACTGTTAGGGAATGAGCAGGAAGACATCATAGCTAAGATAACAAGGTGTAGAGCCGGATGAACACAGCAGGCCAAGCAGAATCAGAGGAGCAGGAAGGCTGATGTTTCGGGCCGAGACCCTTCTTCAGAAGGGGCCAAGGCCCGAAACGTCAGCCTTCCTCCTCTTCTGATGTTGCTTGGCCTGCTGTGTTCATCTGGCTCTACACCTTGTTGTCTCAGATTCTCCAGCATCTGCAGTTCCTATTATCTTTGAAACACATCATAGCTGTTATTTTGGAGGTCAATGCAATGCCCAGGTAATCTGGCACTTGTCTGGACAACATAACAATGTTATCTAGGAGCAGAAACTTTTCAGTGCCAGCAATGCGACCAAAAGCTGTGGCATTACACTGGAACCTTCATCAAGGATTGATGCTGGATCACCAAGAATGGAAAATGGAGTGTGATGAAGATAGGATAGATGCGATCAATAGTGAAAGACCAGAAGTAGGTCAGAAGCAAAGGCAAAGGGATATATTTCATTTCTTTTCCCCTTCCTGCTGCTGGGTCCCTTGTTTGGACACTGAATATTTGAGAATGAGAATCTCCTTTGGTTTCCATTGTCACACTCAACAAATTATCACATAATTCCTCAATCAGCATTAAATCATAGGGGCCTCATTGATTTCCTGGCAGCAGTAGGCAACTTTCTCATGTTGACTCTTCCTTCTAAACACTTAGTTCTTCCCAAGCAGTTGTTTGCACCCTTCACCATCTTGCCCACTCCAGCAGATTCCACAAATTCTGCCCATTGTGAAACAATTTTATGAATACCAATAATTTAAAGATAAAGTGCTTATATGACCCTTCAATGACGTAATTAATAGAAATGATTCCTCAGGCTAAGGGAACTTCAGAAGAAACAATAGCAAACAGTGAAAAACATTCAGAGGTGGGACAGCACCTATGGAAAGAATAGACCAGTTAAAGAATAAACCATGATCATTTTAACGAGAGAGCAGGCTCAATGGGCCATATGCTTATTTCCTGTACATAGCTCATAAATTCTTATTTAGTCTTGAGCAGACCCTGACAGAAAAGAAAGATATGAATTCTACTGCTCTATAGTCTGTATGGCAGAAATGTGCCACCTCCAAATAGAGTCCTCAGTCCAGCTTCAAATCTCAATCAAAATGCCATTTATAAAATTCTTTGCTGATAGTTCCATCAGATTAACTTACAACTACTTTTCCTTTCTATTTCCTCTGGTCAACCCTAAAAAACAAAGATCACAGCAAGGTTATTTTGAATGTTATTTAACCCTACTCTGTCCTGAAAATCTTTGGCAGTGTTGAGAGAGAGGTCACCAACACTGCTCTGATGAAAAGTCACCTCAACTCAAAACTTGCTTTCTCTCCTTGGATGAGAGATAATAGGAACTGCAGATGCTGGAGAATCTGAGATAACAAGGTGTGGAGTTGCAAGAGAGTTACAATTACAAGATAGTTGCAGTGGGAGAGAAATCCCCTGAGGTTTGTCCAGAGGGAAGAGGGTAACTTCTTCAGGTTAGGCATCCCTAGAAGAGGCTTCGCAGTGAGTTTAAAATTGTAACAGAGGTAATAGGAACAGCAGGTGCTGGAGAATCCGAGATAACAAAGTGTAGGGCTGGAGGAACACAGCAGGCCAAGCAGCACCTCAGGAGCAGAACATCCTCCCTCTGGACAAACCTCAGGGAATCTCTCTCCCATTGCAACTCTCTTGCAATTCTCCTCTATCCGTCTTTGATCTGCCTCCTCCCTCTCCCAATTTATTTCAGAACCCTTTTCCCCCTCCCCCATTTCTGATGAAGGGTCTAGGCCCAAAACATCAGCTTTTCTGCTCCTAAGATGCTGCTTGGCCTGCTGTGTTCATCCAGCTCTACACTTTGTTATTTTGACTTTGGATGTTGTCTGACCTGCTGTAATCATCAGCACTTTTTGTTTTCACCAGTACCAGTTTTGGTGCACTCCTATAGCAGAATAGGGCAGAACAATTTTGACCCTTGTCCTTAAAGACACAATGAGAATGGGGGTAGGTGAAAAATTTTACAAAGGACGTTCCAAGTAGCAAGGTAAAGTGATTGGAAATTTCCCTTTTAGTGGTAGGATAAATGGATAGACATGATTTTCTTCTCAATTAATTCTCAAGACTTTACATTGACACATATTTGATAACTCAATATCCTTCAACATGCTTTGTGTAACTGTGGGTTTAACTAATATTATTTGTTTCTCTCCAGTTCCTCCTAGAATAATATTGTTGGGTGAGGCAATTCCAGACCACCGCTGGTGCATTCCTTTCAGTGTAACTGGCAACCCACCACCCAAAATTCAATGGTACCACAATAATTATCCTCTGAATGAGACGGATTTTATACTGACACAAATTCATGAGGAAAATATCAGTGAGCAACATGGCTGCTTGCAGCTGGACAATCCGACCCATCTGAATAATGGGAACTATACTCTATACGTTTATAACGATTTAGGACAGGATAAAGGCACAGTATATGCTCATTTCATGCACCATCCTCCTGGTTCAGGTAGGTATTTTCATATGTTATTGTTACTATTGTTGCTTTATTTTGTTATTGTTCCATGTGTCTATAATCAGTTTTGAAGAGACTTGTTAATTAGATATGTCCAGTGGTCTCAATATCCAACCAATGGGTGTAAGTGGCAGTTGCACAAGACCTGTATCGGTTTTAGAGATGTAAAGTTCATAGGAAAGGTTCATACGAGAGTCATCTCCTAAATGTTTACTGTGCTTTTGAATCTAAGGAGGCCAAAGTTTTCATGAGTCATAGTCACAGAATTTGTGAAGACAGAGATGAATAATCACGTAAAATTATAAAGTTACCTTGATTAGTGCATAAAATTTTTTAAAAAAGAGGGGAAATTTGCCTTGGGCGGAGATGCAGGACAGATGCATTGCTTCTACTGCTCGTAACACACCCTGCCTAATATTTCACTCTATTCCATTGATTTCTCAAAACTAATGTTTCGTGTCTGTACACGAGTTTTATTTTGTCCCCACCCCATTAAATGCTTCTGTAACATTAATGTTGTCTAATGGCATCAAACAGCTTTCTGGTCAATGTATCAGGGTGAAAATCATATTCAGCACTGGCATCAAGAATTAAACATTCCATCTTTTGTAAAGTGTGGTACTTTGAATAAATATTCTATATGCTAGAACTGTTTGTAGACAGAACGTTATTTAACAAACTTTAACACTTCTCTCCACAAATTAAGTATAGAATGAAACCAACATATAATACCTTATTAGTGCAAAGGCTTAAAATGGTGACCTTTTGGACACCATTCAGACATCAGAGGGTTAGATTGTTACATAGATTGACATACACTTGAGGCAAATCCCTGGTACCTGGATATAGCATTATTAGCCTACATTCCTTAACTGGGAACACAAGGAACACAAGAACAACTGAAACAATACTAACAATATTTTGTTCTTCCCATCAGGGAAGAAATAAATTGAAGGTACATAAAGTTCATTAATGGAATAAAACTTGGTGTTCTATGACTGAAATGTTTAGTAATGATTCATATTTAACTAACTTTCTTTTCCAAATCCTTATCCCCAAAACCTTTAGCGCTCTGTTGAAAAATAAATTAGATTTTTCTTGTTATCGTTTATTCTGTTTCAATTATCAGTATGCTATATTAAATTTATATTTTTTTTCTTCTCCAGCAAACCTGGCAGCAAATTATTTTAACATTACATAGCAATTCTATTACTCCTTTCTTAAATTTAAATGTTCACCTTGTGGTTTTCAAGCCGATAATTACATGAGTATCTTCACTTCTGTTTCAAGATCCCCAGCAATGTAATGTTCAGTTCCATATATAACTGTGGTGACTTCCTTGAAGTTGTACTTATATTACATCAATCTGAAATTGCTAAGCCATCTCCCCATAGTAAACTCTTTGTTTCATAGTCATATCTGCAACTCCCTAATGTTCTTGCTTGGAGAATGACCTAATGATTTAAAAACATTGGATGACTCTTTCAAATATGTAATATTGATTTCACAGCTGATAAAAAGTTAATATGAAGTGATGCAACACATGACTCAACTCATATCATACAAAGAAAGAAAGTAATTGTAAGTGATAAGTCCATCTCAAGTTTGGAGTTTTGGCTCTGGAGCTGTTTAAACATTTCCAGGAAGCCAATTCTGAGTGAGGTTGCTATTTGAAACAAATCCAGGTATTACTTGATTTTGAATTATGCACAGGTTCATTGTTTTCTGAGGTTTTACACATTTCTCTTTTTTCCAACTTTTTATGATTATTATTAACTTTCCACTTTTCAATGAGGTAGTAATATCTATAGATCAACAGAATTTAGAATGGGCTACATTGGATAGGACTTCTGGTAATAAAGTTTTCAGAAATGATGAGGGAGAAAATGTAGTTAACAATGATAAGGAAGGATTCTGTTGGATCTTATGTTAAGATAGAATCCAAATGATAAGACTAAGAAACAGGATAAGAAATGGTAAAACTGTTAATGTCCATTGCAGGGCATTAAATAGGGAAGAAATAACTAGAAGAGGCAACAACATTTGCAAGGGCATCAGGCCAGTTTTAAGTGAACTGAAATGCAAGCAGTCAATGAGAGGAATATTTTTTAGAATTTATCCGGACTGCTTCCTGCACCAGTTTGCCTCTGATCAAAGAAAACATATGGTAAAATAATTCTAGATAGTGATGTGGGCTAAATAACTGATATGGGAGCTGGGGAGCATTTGGAAAAATTACCCAAAAGTAGTTAAATTCAGTCTAAGAAAGGAGGAGAACAATGATTTATAAATTAGCTGCTGGAATAGTAAAAGGGTGAAGTGTCGTCAGATGAGAAGCATTAATTATCCAAATTAATTGGCCTGTATAGGTGGAGAACAAGTTGATAGATCAGCTGTGAGATCTCTTTCAATCCATATTGCATATTTATTATATTCCATGAAGCCAAAAGGAATTCAAAGAACAGAGTTAATTAGACAAAAAACAGATTTAGAAATAAGCTTAATCTTGAAAGGGAAGTGATTTATAAAATTAAAGTGAATAACACTAAAAATAATTTTGAATAAAGTTGCATGTTTAATTTTTATTAAAATGAGGGATGAAAGGGGGATTAGAAGGTCTAAAAGGTGACATGAAAGAAGGCTACTGGATTACATAATAGATTACATATTTCAACATGCTAGTAAAAGATCATCTAAGGAGAGACTACAGCCTCTATAGAAAGAAATAAAAAGTGGCATTTTGCATCCCTGGAGGTAGCTAGAGGGATGGTAAGAAGGGCAATAATTATGCAAGTTGGTCCTTGAAAGAAACTCACCCCCTCTGGGTACCTCTCATTAAATGCTGGTTGAGAAAGTACATGGGCCACTTCCTTAACTTGTAAATAAAATCCTTAAATAGTCAATTAATGTTCACCTAAGGGCCTCACTGTGCCATCTTTCAGATTACGTGCCTTTATGACTGGTGAGTAAAACAGCTTATTTCTCAACTGAGTAACTAGGGCAACCTGCATACCCCAATCAGGAGACATCTGGGGACAATTGATCTCTGAAAGCCACTGCAGGCCTGGCCTCTGAATCTGCTGAACTTCCTTTTCCTGCGACACCACCTCTGCAAGAAGAAATAAAGGACTAACTTTCTTGCTACTCGGGTCCCCCTGGAGTTAGCCTTAACCATTGGTCCTCAGGAACCAGAAGCTGATAAGTCAATCTTACGGACAAGCAGCTTCTGACAATCTAACACTTCAGTATCAAGATACTTGAAAAGGCACTAAACCTGCCTGTATGTTGTCTAAATGAGCTGCTATGTGCATGATTCTCGGAGTTATCTCACCAGAGGGGATGGCATGTTAGATGCCACTGAACACGTTCGCCCCACATTCAGTCAAAAATGGGAAAATCCTTGCCAAAAAGGCTAATCAGTGAAGATGAAAGTAAGTGGGAGATAGATATTATATATTTTACAATGATTTGTTTTACAAATGATAATGCAGGTAGACCGGAGGTGCGTTAACAGAAGCTCCAAAACATTTGTCAGCGATGAGTATTGAAAAGAGTTTGGAATTAAAATAAATCATCGCTGTACACTCTAGACTATTGAAAGAAGCCAGAGGAGATAGCAGAGGCTTTGACCAAAATCTTTCACCCCTTTAAATATTCAAATTGTGCTGTATGATTAGGAAGTAACTGACATTTTGTTTTGAAGAAACAGATGAAATATAACTGAGAACCACAGACAATTTAGTTTAATGTCAGTTGCATTAACATTCTTAATTTAAGTATGTCATGTTTAATAATTGAGGATTTTTTTGAGAAGTGACCAGGTATTAAGACAAAAAATGGTAGGAACAGGATATATTTTCAGAAAACAACTGATTAAGTTTCTCAGAAGTGACTTATTAGAAAATCTCAACTGCATGGCAATGAAAGGACTTCAATTAAACTGTGCCAGAGAGTCAGGAATATTCCATTGTACAATGGGTGTTGGAATATTTTGCCACTGAATAGAAGGCATATTAGGCATCTAACAGTTGCAATGCACATCAGTGAGAAAGAAACTATTCATGTTTTTTTTCCTATGAGTCTTTTACGTTGCCAAGATGGACACAGGTCCCTACTGTTTTTATATGCACCTATTAAAGTAAAGAAAGAAATAGCCTTCCAGCTGATAGACATCAGAAGCTAGTGAACTAAAAAGTACCTCAAATCATTTTGTTAGTAGTTTCCAAAATAATCTTTTACCAGTGTTAGTTGTACTCAGGACCATGTCCAGGTTGACAGAGATTCCTAGGCTGACCAGAGTCGAGGTTTACAAGAGTTCGCTTGCAATAAGGTGATCAACTTGTGGTTCCTCAAAAGAGTGAGTTAGACTTCTCCTGCCACATCACAATATCAATGCCTACTATTTTTAGGTCTCATTTAGGCCATACTGGGAAGGCCTCATAATTCCCAGAGTAGTGCAATGGTGACAAAGAGTTGAAGAAAATGATCCCTTATTTTCCCTTTTTATTTTACATTTCTGAACTTCGATGAGCTAAATATTGAAATCTGTGTTTCCAATATATTTGTACCTAATTATGTACTTTTTGAAATTTAGGCAATGAACCAATTACAGATCCTGGATTTTATGGTAAGTTTGATGAACAATATCTTCTAATTATTGTAAAATTTAAATTGGAGAAAATTATCCATGCAAGAATGGTACTTGATAAAGCGTTGGAGAAGTTTTCAACGAGATTCATTTTGCAAAGAAATCATGAAGCACCTCATTTTTAATGTGTTACAGTTGGGGACATATATGAGTAAATAAAAACCGAAAGAACTGCGGATGCTGTAAATCAGGAACAAAAACAAAGTTGCTGGAATAGCTCAGCAGGTCTGGCAGATTCTGTGAAGGAAAAAACAAAGTTAATGTTTTGGGTCCAGTTCTGAGGAAGGATCACTGGACCTGAGACATTAACTTGGCATTTTTTTTCCACAGATGCTGCCAGACCTGCTGAGCTTTTCCAGCAACTTTGTTTTTGTTCATAAATTAGTAATTTTATTTAAAATGGTCGGTCTTAAAATTTACTTAAAATGCAACGGAGATTGCATTTTCTCTCTTCTCGGAGTAGAATTGCATTCCCTTTAAGTGCATAATATCAACCCCTAGCTGAAAACACAATTTAAATGGTCAATTGAATCAGCCAGTATAAAATATTCTGAATAATTATCAAGTTGTCGACTACTGCTGATAATTTTTGGCCTATCTGAAAGCCTAGCAATATGCAATTCTAATTCATTTAGTAAGACAGATTCATTAGAACAAAAACAGCATAATCTCAAATCTTTGCCACACCTCACACTGTTTTGGCAGATAATGAATTTGTCTAGACTTATAATGTGACTCAAAAAGCACTGCTAGAAATTTTGAAGAGTGCAGAAATCATTTGAAATGACAAGATGTTACAGTAATAAATTACAGTTTTGAGCTTTTGATCCAAGTTACTACCAAGACTCATTCTTGGTAAGAGGAAATTGAAAGGAATGTGTGAACAAACCCTATACAACAGATTAAGTAAAGAGCTATGACTTAGATTTATACTTTTTACATGTCCCAACAGAAACCCCACACACTATTAAGAACTCTAGGGAATAAGGAATTGAGAAATTTTCTGACTCAGCAGACCTGTCACATTTATAAGGGCCCTCATTTACCATACTTTAATTTAGATAGATTGGAATAGGATAAAATCAGTCTCATCACCTCCATAGGTAGTTTGGAGGCAGCCACTGAGGCCTGTGAATGATGCGACAGGCTTGCCATCTATGACTTTTAAACGGTTGTATTAAAGTCATATCTCTCCTCTATCCCTTACACCAACATGCCCTCATAGCCTCCAGAATATTATATACCCACTAAACAGCCCCATGCCTCCTTCATAACTATTTACCTAGTGTCTATCAGTCTCCGCTGTGGGCAGAACACAAGAACCATGGGGAGATAAAAGCTAAACATTTGACAATCTAAGTGAACTTTCACTTATAAAAGTTGATACTGAAAAATATCCCTCATTTGTAAAACCTGCTCAAAAATTTGAAATTCCCTTGATTGATCAATCAATTTTGAAAACAAACTTACATTTGCTAATAGCATCAAAAGGTAGATAATCCACAAAAATCTCTTAAAATTATAAAGTAAGATGTCAACACAACACTCCTGTGAAGAGAATTCTTTTTGGCAGATTTTTGAAACTCAGCCAAGTATTCATAATGGGCTGTTCTGCAATAACACACTTTGAGAAAACTTAACATGGAAGTCTACTCAAACTTTAGGAATAGATGGCTTATGATTTGTTGAAGCTACACCAGATAACCTGTCAGTGATTGCACTCAGGGAGAGGGTGGGTCCTTTGCTTGAACTGAAATCTGCAACCTGTTCTTGTTATATTTTTTAAAGTATTGGGAATTTAAATAACTTCAGATCATAAGAAAACACAGGCTTTACCTGCCTATTAAGAGCACACCAGCCTCCTCCAGAAATTTGTGACTGAGAGTTAAGGTCCTTGGAATACCCCATATTAAAAATGGCATCTGTTTGAGCTCAGCACTAATTTCAAATAGCCCTGCTGAGTTTCAAGTTTCCTATCCATGTAAATCATATATTACCCCTGCCCTGCTGGCAAAATGGGATCTGACAGAATTAAGCAGGACCTATATATCCAGATCTACTCAACATTTTTTAAAGGCTTTCAAATCCAATTCAACACCATTCAAATTGAAAGCTGAGAATTATAAATTATAGTAATGCAATTCAGGAAATACTATTTTATTGCATTGGTTTTGTAACACAGAAATGTATCATGTCTGAACTAATAGTGAAAGAATGGACTATTTTGCAGTCAGATCTTGTGCAAATGTACAGATCAATTTGTTTCACTTTTAGTTTGCTAATGGTACAGAATACTGTTAAAGTAATGAAACCTCAGTAGAAATAATTTTAAATCTAGCCTATAAGTACCTGCGGGAGAAATGAATAGAAGAGTATAGTGATGTCTATATAATAGGATAGAAGGAGGCTCGTATAGATCATAAACACCAGCATAGGTAATTAAGGTCGAATGACCTGTTTCAGTGCTGTAAACTCTCTGAAGCTCCATATCAGAAAACTTCAAATATGGTTAGAAAATAAGGAGCTTTCATGAAATATTTTATAGGAAAAACCATTTTAAGTAAAACTACTGGACACTTGGATTGTCATTTATAATGAAGTTATGAGCTGTCAGTTGTTAAGTTAGTGTCTGGCTATGTTCATAATGTACAGCCAGAAAGTTACTCATGAGTTGAGAATGGTTGGGTGCAGCTGACATAGATGTAGAGAATGTAAGACTTTAGGAAGGTACTATCAAAATACATTAAAGTAGTATTACATTGTAAATTTATTTCTGAAATATTATTATCCAATGTTCTTATAAACATACTGTGGCCTTTTTTAGTTGGTCAAAATTGGTATTAAAGACTTGAAATATTTATATCTCTTAATTGCAGATGCATATGGCCCATTTGTGGATATCTTTGGTGTGAGTTCAGACAATTCAACTGCAATTGGCCCACCTAATGTCACAGAAAAGACAATGGAGGATGGCATTGCGGTAAGTGCCTTAATAAGCTTCATATGGCTATGTGAAAGCAGGCAAAAAGATTTGTATTTCCAGAGCATTTTTTGTGACCTCAGAATGTCAACAATTCTATACAATTGAAGAATGACTTCTGCAATGTGTTAAAACAGTTAAAGTGTAAGAAGTGGTGTGGCAAATTTCTAAAAGTAGAATATTGTAAAAAGTGATGCGATTGAGGAATAAATATTGATATGGACAGTGGGGAAATCTCTCCCATTCTTCATAAAAATGGAATCCTGGGTTATTGTATACCCAGCTGGGAGAATTGAAACAGACCTGGGTTCGATGTCTCATCCAAAAGCCTTTAACCCATCTGTATACTGCAGTTAATTATCAGCCATTACTATGAGCTCAACTTTCTGGAATAGGACTGGAACCCACAACCTCTGACTCAGAGGGAAGAGTGTCATCAGTTGTGTCACCTGGCTGTTTTATGGAATAATAACTGAATCACATTAGGCTGGGTCTGTGCCAGGTGATGAAGGAAGCAATGAAACAGAAACACAGTTGACCTCATCCTCACTAATCTGCACACTGCAGGCGTTTTTCAGGGTAGTCACACAAGGCCCAACCATTTTTTGCTGCTTCATCAATGGCCTTCCCTCCACTGTAAAGTCAGACACAGAGGTCTGCGCAGATGATTGCACAATGTTCTGCACCATTCATGACTTTGTAGATGCTGAAGCAGCCCATACCTCAATACAGCAAGACCTAGACAATATCCAGGTTTGGACTTTTACATGGCAGGTGATTTTTACACAACACAAGTGCAGGAAATGAATATCTCTGACAAGACAGTATCTAACCCATTGCCCTTTGACATTCAATAGCATTAGCGTCACTATCAACATCTTGGGGGTTACTATTCATGAGAAACTGAACTGGCCTAGCCAGATAATTACTGTTGCTACAACAGAAGTTCAAAGTCTAGGAATCCTGCAGTGAGTAATTCACCTCCACTCCTCCAAAGCCTGTCCATTATCTATAAATCACAAGTCAGAAATGTGATGGAATACTCCCCACATAGCTGGATGAGCGAAATTTCACCAATATTAAAGAAGCTTGACACCATTTTAGAACAAAGCAACATGTATGATTGACACCCCATCCTCAAACATTTCTCCCTCCATCACAGATGCTCATCAGTAGCCACGTATACCAACGGAGAGGCACTGCAGAAATTTACCAAGCCTCCTTAGACAGTGTCTTCCAAATCTTCCAACTATCTAAAAGAACAAGGACAGCAAATACATGTGAACCATCACCACCATCACCTGCAAGACATTCTCCATGCCACCCATCAGCCTGATTTGGAAATATATAATTGTTTTGTCAGTGTCACTGGGCCAAAACCCTGGAATGCCTTCTAATTGCAAAAGGAAGCTCACACCTTTTAAATGGAGACTAGGCATGGTTAGAAATGCTGACCTATCCAGTGAAACCCATATCCCATGAATAGATAATAATAATAAAAAATGGTGCTGGGATAGAATGAGATAGATCTTTAATTAAGAGTGATTTGAATTGCCTCTCATATCTACATTCACTTTTCTGACCATTGTGATATCAATGAAATCCTATAATAGGTTGGAAAATGTACCATAGATATTCACCATTGCATCTCTTGTAGCATTGCTGTCACACCTTGGCCTCCATTCCCAAACTGTCAAGCAGCAAATCACTCACCTATAGCATTTAAAAGATGTTCATTGACATTATTTTAATTTGATGTCAAATGGAGTTCTCTGTTTTAGCAGGTCCATTGATCTAAAATTAAAAATGCAAATAATACTTAATTTCAATTTCCTCAGTGCCTGGAGCATATAATGTTAACATTCCCAATGGATCCTTTATTTAAAATGTAATTGAAATGGTTTTATTGAATATTTTTTACATCTTTGCAACTGCATGGCATTGATCATGTTGATCCTCAAAGCTCATTTGTAAATAATTGAAATTAAAACTTTATATTTTTGGCAAAAAGAAATCAAGAACAAATTAAGCATCTTTAATTGCACTGCAAAGCAATCCACATAAATCAGCATTTATACTGTAAAAACTTAGTTATGAAAAATTATTAAGTCACTTTACTTTGTCTTTATGACATCGACATAAGAAGCACTTCTACCCATTGCTCATTGTGAATCACGGAATCGGTAGGTGCAGGAGGAGGTCTCTCAGCACATTGTGTCTGCCCTGGCTTTCTGATCATTTTAACTTAGTCCCAGTTGCCATAACTCTGTACATTATTTCTATTCAAATAATTAACCAATGCCCTTTTGATGACCTCAATTGAACCTGCTTCTACTACACATCCAGGCAGTGTGTTTTAGACTCAGTGATAATGGGAACTGCAGATGCTGGAGAATCCAAGATAACAAAGTGTGAGGCTGGATGAACACAGCAGGCCCAGCAGCATCTCAGGAGCACAAAAGCTGATGTTTCGGGCCTAGACCCTTCTTCAGAGAGGGGGATGGGGTGAGGGTTCTGGAATAAATAGGGAGAGAGGGGGAGGCGGACCGAAGATGGTGAGAAAAGAAGATAGGTGGAGAGGAGAGTATAGGTGGGGAGGTAGGGAGGGGATAGGTCAGTTCAGGGAAGACGGACAGGTCAAGGAGGTGGGATGAGGTTAGTAGGTAGGAGATGGAGGTGTGGCTTGGGGTGGGACGAAGGGATGGGTGAGAGGAAGAACAGGTTAGGAAGGCAGAGACAGGTTGGACCGGTTTTGGGATGCAGTGGGTGGAGGGGAAGAGCTGGGCTGGTTTTGGGATGCGGTGGGGGAAGGGGAGATTTTGAAGCTCGAGAAGTCCACATTGATACTATTGGGCTGCAGGGTTCCCGAGCGGAATATGAGTTGCTGTTCCTGCAACCTTCGGATGGCATTATTGTGGCACTGCAGGAGGCCCATGATGGACATGTCATCTAAAGAATGGGAGGGGGAGTGGAAATGGTTTGCGACTGGGAGGTGCAGTTGTTTATTGCGAACCGAGCGGAGGTGTTCTGAAAAGCGGTCCCCAAGCCTCCGCTTGGTTTTCCCAATGTAGAGGAAGCCACACCGGGTACAGTGGATGTTACTCATTGTGTGAAAAATATTTTCCCACCTCACATTTACTGATCTTGAAAAATACTGATTCTTGATCTATTTATGAGTAAGAACAGTTTCTCTGTACCCAATCTCTTCAGACCCCATTGTGATTTTATGATCTAGTATCAGATCTCCTCCTAGCTGTCTCCTCTCCAAGAAAACAGTTCCAACTTTTCTCACCTTTCCTCATAACTGAAGCATTACATCACTGGAACTATACTCATTAACGCCTTCTGCACTATGTCCAAGGCATTCACATTCTCCCTACAATTGGAACTCACAGTACTCAAGCTGATATCTAACCGATATCATACATAAGTTCACTTAACTCCCTGCTCTTGTACTCTAATTTTATAAGGCATAGAATGTTATTTGCTTTATGTGCAGCTCTCACTATCTTTCTTGCAAGCTCCACGACATACATACATATGTATCCAGATCTCACCCACACTCTTAACATTAGTATCTTTTACTTTATACTGTCTCTCCAAATTCTTTGCACCAAAGTGCTTCGTCTCACAGTTCTCTATATTGAAATTCCTTTGTCTCTTATCCACCCACTCCACCAAGTTATCAATGTCTTTTTGAAGTTCTACACTATCCTCCTTACAATTTACAATGCTCCCAAATTTTGTGTCATCAGCAAACTTTGTAATTGGCCCCTACTCAGCAAATTCTAGAGAATATATACATAACCAGAAGAGGACCTGTCCCAATACCCACTGTTGGGGAGCTCCACTACAGACCTTACTCCAGCTCAAAAAAACCTATTAAGCATCACTCTTGTTTCCCATCCCTTTGACAATCCTGTATCCATATTGCTATTATTCCTTCCATTCCAGATTAAATAATTTTCATCACAAATCCCTTGTGTAGTAATGTGTAAAATGCCTTTTGAAAGTCCATGTCCACCATATCAACAGCCTTGCCCTCCAAATCTTCTTTGTTGCTTTTTAAAAAAAATTCCAGAATATTGGGTAGGCACAATTTTCCATTAACATATCCATGCTGATTCTTCAAATAAATCCACAATATTCTCTCTGACTAATAATTACATTGTGGATAATTTCTAGAGGTTTACCCATCTCAGGTTAAACTGAATGGTCTGAACTTACAAGGCCAACCTTTACAGCACTTTTTTGAGCAAGGACATAATGCTTACAATTCTCCCATCCTCTGTCACCATCTCCAAAGCTGGGAGGATTGAAAGGTAATTGCTGGTCCCTCTGCAATTTCTATTCTCACTTCCTTTAATATTTTTGATGCATTTCACTCAGTTCTAATTCCTTGTCAACATTAAGCATTGACTTATGCAATTTCTCCTCGTAATTTGTAAATCCTTCTGGACTGAGTTTCTTCCTCTGTCACCATGAACTACATATCATCTCCCTTGTAGGTAAAAAAAAGAACTGTATCAACATCTGAGCCATGCCTCTTGCATTTGTGCATAAATCCCCTTTATTGCTCCCTAATCACTTATACTTCTTTTATTATTGATGTGCTTGTAGAAGACTTTGGGATTTCCCATTGTTAGCTTGCCAGCCTTTTTACAGAGATTTCTTTGCTAACATTCATTCTTAAGCCTCTGCTTTCAACCTTCTATGATCTTCTATGCTTGGTTTTTAATTGCATTTACGTAAACATTGTCACACGTTTACTTCTTTATTTGTTGTCTCATTTGTCATCAAGGAAGCGCCGGATTTGTTTAACCTACCTTTTCTCTTTGGGGAATTTATCTTCATTTGGCCCATATGGGAACCCTGCAGCCTAATGGTATCAATGTGGACTTCACCAGCTTCAAAATCTCCCCTTCCCCCACCGCATCCCTAAACCAGCCCAGTTCGTCCCCTCCCCCCACTGCACCACACAACCAGCCCAGCTCTTCCCCCCCCACCCACTGCATCCCAAAACCAGTCCAACCTGTCTCCGCCTCCCTAACCTGTTCTTCCTCTCACCCATCCCTTCCTCCCACCCCAAGCCGCACCCCCATCTCCTATCTACTAACCTCATCCCACCTCCTTGACCTGTCCGTCTTCCCTGGACTGACCTATCCCCTCCCTACCTCCCCACCTATACTCTCTCCACCTATCTTCTTTTCTCTCCATCTTCGGTCTGCCTCCCCCTCTCTCCCTATTTATTCCAGAACTCTCACCCCATCCCCCTCTCTGATGAAGGGTCTAGGCCCGAAACGTCAGCTTTTGTGCTCCTGAGATGCTGCTGGGCCTGCTGTGTTCATCCAGCCTCACACTTTGTTATCTTGGATTCTCCAGCATCTGCAGTTCCCATTATCTTTGGTTCTAGAGTATCTGGCTCAGCTCTTTTCTTGTCCCCACTGAAATCTGCCTTCCATCAGATGAGTACTCTTACACCAGATTGACCAATGGCATTTTCTAACATCGTCCTAAACCTTATGACACAACATTCATTGTCCCCAAAATGCTCCCCCAATGTCACATGAGCAACTTTGGTGAATTTCTGCAGTGTATCTTGTAGATAGTACACATTGCTGCTACTGAGCATTGATAGTAAAAAGAATGGATGGTTGTTGATGTGGTGCCAATCAAGCAGGCTGCTTTATCCTGGATGGTGGCAAGCTTCTTGTTGTTGGAGCTGCATTCATCCAGGCAAATGGGCAGTATTCCTTCATAATGCTGACTTGTGCCTTGTAGATGGTGCACAAGCTTTGGAGAGTCAGGAAGTGAGTTATTCACTGGTATTCCTAGCCTCTGAACTGCTTTTGCTGCCATTGTATTTATATTAGCAAGTCTAAATGAGCTTCTGGTCAATGGTAACCTCAAGAATGTTGATAGTGGGGGAATTTGGTGATGGTAACATCATTGAATGTCGGGGGAGATGGTTAAATTGCCTGTTATTGGAGATGGTCACTGCCTTTCATTTGTGTGGCACAAGTGTTACTTGTCACTTTTCTGCCCAATCCTGGATATTGTCCAGACCTTGTTGCATTCGAACATGGACTGCTTCAGTATGTGAGGAGTTGCGAATCGTGCTGAAAATTATGCAATCATTGGTAAATGTCTCTGCTTCTGACATTATGATGGAGGGAGTATCACTGATGAAGCGGCTGAAGTTGGTTGGGTCTAGGACACTACCCTGAAGAACTTCTGCAGAGATATCCTGAGGCTGCGATAACTGACCTTCAACAACAACAACCACCACCACCACCTTTCTATGTGCCAGGTATGATTCCAACCACTGGAGAGTTTGCCTCTCATACCCATTGATTACAGCTTTGCTAGGGCTCCTTGGTGTGACACTTTGTTGAATGCCAATGGCTTTCACCCTCACTTCGTCACTGTGTGTAATCACTAATAGCACCTTTGTTTTTTTTTTAAATTAACAAAATAAAGTAATGATTTGCATGTTTCTTACAATTTGTTTCATCTATTTGGGCTATAAAGACTTTGGGAATCATGTAGCTGTAGATACTTTCCATAACAAGCGATAGTGCACCACCTCCATAAGCAGAACATCCAAGTCCATGCCTGCAAAGCAGATCATCAAACTTCCCATTATTGTGGATGTGAGTTTGCTCGCTGAGCTGGAAGGTTAGTTTTCAGACGTTTCGTCACCATTCTAGGTAACATCATCAGTGAGCCTTCGATGAAGCGCTGGTGTTATGTCCTGCTTTCTATTTATCTGTTTAGGTTTTCTTGGGTTGGTGATGAAAGCTAGCCACCAGGATACATGAACGTCAACTAGCCAAAAAACGACATGACCCACTATCACTAGTATCCTTACATACAGATGAGGAAGGACACCACTTTGATTGGGACAACACATCCATCCTAGGACAAGCCAAAGAGAGACACGCATGAGAACTCCTAGAAGCATGGCATTCCAACTGGAATTCCATCAACAAACACATTGATTTGGAGCCCATCTACCACCGTCTGAGAAAAAGAACAGCAAATGACATCACCACCCCAAGGAAACCTAACCAGATAAATAGAAAGCGGGACATAACACCAACACTTCGTCGGAGGCTCACTGATGATGTTACCTAGAATGGTGACGAAATGTCTGAAAACTAACCTTCCAGCTCAGCGAGCAAACTCACATCCAGAACCTCAACCTGACCTACAAATCTTCTCAAAACTCGTTCCCATTATTGTGTCTCGGCCATAGTCTGGCAGTTCCGGACATGGCAGTTCTTGTCTGGGAGCACAAAGATCTCTCAAAGATGGCGTTGGCACCAGGAATACTGCTAAGTTCCTGGCCGTGATAGCAATGATGAGTTGTTCTGGGAATGGTGTATGGTAAGAAGGGGATAGAATAGAGAGTGAGAGGGTTGTCGGATGAGTGGGGTAAGTTGTTAATGAAACTAGTTTGGTAAGCTACTGCAGGGAAATTTGTTCATCCTTGCAACAAAGAAAAAATCTTAAAACTGACTAACTGGCACTTAGCCAAAAACATGCAGGATTTAGTCTCATGAGTTTTCCATACTCTAACTGAATAGAGTAATAAACCTGAAATAATGAAATTACCTCTAACTCATAGTACACAACTGAGCACTAATCTTCATTAGCCCACAAAGAGCAATGCTGCCAGTCATGAAATGTTGATGTCCTTGTTACATTAACTTTGGAAATAAAAGTGTGGCTCATGGCATAATGTTAAGGAATGTGATTCATTCATATTGCACTGTCAGCACATTCTGATGACTCCAATTTATCCAGATCTCAAAGCAACACTGTGTATACAGACTTGCACTTGTGAAAAGCTGATATGATTTCATACGCGCACGGGTCCTCTGTGGGAATTTTAACAGGTTATTAAGATGTTAGTTTGGAGGTGTAAGAGTGAACAAAGTCAGCTGGTGTCAGCGACCTGTTCCTGCCTTCACTTGCTTTAATACAGGCAGATGGATTCCTGCGTTGACAACTTGCAGATCAATAGTGGGAAATCAATTAAGATAATTTGGAAAGCTAATCTCCACCAAAATACAATTTTTGCAGTTGTGCGTGGTGTCCATGCTGTATGTTAAGAAGAGTGGAGAGCACAGCAGGAGGTCAAGGTAGCATGAAAAAAAATACTCAAACTGGCCATATGACTGCTGCAAAGGGCCAGCCTGAGGGCATCCATGGATCGGGGCTTGCCATTGCAAGGGCAATATCTGGGCACTGCTGTCTCAGCCCATGCTTGGAGTGTATACATCCTGTTGGTTCCCACAAAATTTTCTTGCAGCCATTTTGCTTAATCCTACCGTGAGGCTGGCTTTCACCTCAGGAGAAGCCTGCCAATCCAGCTGTGGTGGTGTATGTTTGGCTTTCCTTCCTTCTCAGTTACTCACCATTCCTAGTCGGACTGCAAACCTAAAGGCAGCTGCAGGGCGGTTGCCTTCTAGAAAATTGATCCTGAAGATATGCTGCTCAGACAGGCAGGTAACAGATCCATGAACGGTCACAGTGACTGAAAATACACTGTGTCCTGGACTTAGCACTGCAGCTTACAAAGAAAGTATGAATGCTGTATGTACCTCTATACATGTCATATGCGTTACCAAGAAGCATGCAGATCTGACTTTTGCTGATGATCAAAGTTAGATAGATCTGAGAACTAGCACTAACAGTTCAGTTTTCAGATACTTTAACAAACCTGTTCAGATGGGTTCTGACCCACCTCTGATGAAAGTGGGCCTTGAACATAATAATACCACCAGTGTACCACAAGACCCTTACAGGTCAATTTTTATGTACTCAACATACATAGGATGGATAGTAGGATGATAGATTGTAATGCTTGACCAATGTCATCAGCAAGACAGCTGGGCCCAGAAATTTGGCAGCATCCATTTTTGGGCATTTTTTCAATCGACTGCTAAGAACCTACACTCAAATGGGAAGGCCTGAAGGGTCTGAGAGTTTGGGCTTTATCATGTGGATTGTGAATTAAGATCCATACAGGTTCATGCACCAATTTTCATGTAAGTGTTGGGGTAATATTATGGGACTTTGTATGGCTGGGCCTCAGAATGTGATCAAAGTGCTGTTAGAAGTTGAGGAAGAAGAGTGTGACGATCTGCTGTGTTTATGGGGACTCAAGGCACCATCAGTAAAAGGTGATTGGAGGACGAGCCTGGGCCTGAAGAGACTGCCCCAAAAACCAGAGTCACAGGAGTGTGGTCAGAGATCTCCAGACTAGGTGATGCAGTGATGATGGCATACTTAGTATTTTAAAGTTCTGTATTGTTTATCATTAGTTTTCCCCAGAGATAATCAACACTAGCATATCCTGCTGTAGGCACAAAATGGCTTCAGGCTTAGGTAAAGTGCACCTATTATTTAGTGCTTTACCAAAATACTTCTGGCATCCCTAGAAACCAGTGTGTAATCCTTAGCTGCAGCTAGTGTTCAGCTTTATTCAATGAGAGAACTGCAGGTGTCTAAGTATCACTGGACTGGGGAAAAACAGCAAGTCTGTAGGGTCATCAGTTGACCATGGACCTATCACGAAGTTAAGAGCTGGTTTGATAGGCAAGGGGGGGCATTGCAAGATTTATTAAAAGACGATATAAGCAGCAAGGAAAGGAGGAACATACATGCTCAAACTATGCCCATAAGTACAAATGAATTACATTTTATTATTTCCTGAGGTTCTTACAGTGATGCTTTTTAAGAGATTTTGGTTATGACTATTTCTTTTTCCTTGAAGTGGAACACTGGAATATAAGAACAGTAGTAGAAAGTACAACCTGCAAACCTATTCCATTCAATAAGATCACGGTTGATCTGTGTCACAACACATGCATTTTAGTTCCATATCCCCAATACCTTTTCCAGCAAAAATACATGCATTTTTCACCCCCCTCCCCCCCACCCAACCAACGTTTCCAAAGGTTCCAACCACTGAAGTGTTTTGGGTGAGGGTGGAGTGGGCAGATTGAGTACTGAGCAGGTGATGTGCATCAAAGGACCCACAATTCATATTAACTAATGAATTGTCTGCCCAGTTCTGTTAAGAACGTAGGATACCCAAATAGATGTCTGCACAATATGACAATAGGCAGACACAGCTGGGGGTGGGGGGGGCGGTGGAGGCCTCAGCGGTACGTTTATTTTTGTCATTATCAAACTACTGCCTTTTTCCCCTACTGTAAAATGTAAGGTACAGTGGTGAAAATCAGGCTGTCGACACATTTTTCGTAACCCTGATATACTCAATACACTCGCAATAAAGTTCAGGACAAGTTAAAAGGTATGTGCACAGTTGGGATTTCACATTTAGGCACTACTTCAGAGTCAAACCTGTCTACATTACAGAACATTTTATCTAATTTAAAGCTAAAGATATGAACTATTGCTGGAGGCACACCTAGAGGTTAAAGCACATGATCATATGATATTGGTAAATGGTACTTGTTATTATTTTAGCAATTGTAAACCTTTGCTCATTGATGTATGCCTGTATGAGAAATCCCAAGTACTAGTGGGTAAAGAAGAGAAATTGAGAGCAGGGAAATGGGGGAACCTATCAGGGGAGTTCCTTGCAAGGCGAGGCTGGGGGGGGTGGGTAACCAAAGTTGGAAAGAACATCTGTTTCACTAGAATTTCATTCAGAACTTGAATTTTAAAAAGGTCTAGAAATAGATTGTTATAAAATATTACAAAACATTAGGGGGCAGTTTTATGCCTGCCCAGTTGGCTGAAAGCAGACAGTAGAAAATTAAAATGCCTTGAGTTAGTTACCAGGAATACATCATCTTCCTGAAGAGGTGGCATGGGCACTCAAAGTCAGAGGGGCTTTTATAAAAGAGGATTTTGATGTCCAGAGTGATGGCATCCTTGAGATCTGACCATAGTTTTAAACTCTAGCCTGAAAAGGCATGCCAATGCCGTGCCAAGCCAGATCAAAAAGTAATCAGTCCCAGAGAGTCAGACAGTGTGCATTCTTGCTTTTGTGAGGAACAGGAAGAGGAATGCAGGATTTCATCTATTCCTGATGAACTTTCCTCCCTGCCTCCTCACCCCACAGCCTGTCCTCTGGCCCCACCAGCTCTTCACCTAAAGCAAAATTATTCTTGTTTATAAAGAATTTAAGTGAATTTAAACAGCAGACAGACAAATCAGTCTACGCTTACAGAATTAAAGATAATGTATATTCAAATTTTAAACATAACATTCATGTTTTCTAATATAAATATTCTCATATCACAGGTATATGTTGTCGTTGGGGTTGCAGCTTTGGCATGCACTGGACTGATACTAATGCTAATAATTCTCAAGTTTGGAAAACACTCCAAGTTTGGAATGAAAGGTAAGAGACACAATTTTGCCAAAATTACATCTCGGAAATAAAATTCTATCAAAGTTGAGCAGGGAGGTACTAGTTCAATCTGCATTTAATAGTCATTGGAATTGGGAATTACTAGCTGCATTCAGCTGGTGCACTATTAGCAAACCTCTAATCAGTAGATGACAAATATTAAAAGTGGAACACTTAATGTGTGTTGGATGTCATGCAAAGTTTTGCCAGTTATGTATGAATTTTCCTGCATTACTTAATTCCACTTGAGCCAGGAGAACAATGTTTAAGATTCATATGGAGGTTTAAGCAGATATCACTTCCTTTTCCCTTTTTACTTGTAATCTCAAGTATGGAATGGGTAACTCACAACTGATAAGTGACTTCATGTGGATAATAGTCACCTAAATCCAATTGCTGCCACTTGATTTTCATCACTTCTTACCCAGATTGGTAAGTGCAGGGACAGTAAGTTGTGCCTATTGGGGAATCAATTGTGCCTGAAAAAATATGCTCTCACTAGAGAGAAAAAACAACAAAAAAGGAGAATCTGGTTTTGGCAGGAAGTTGCAACATTGTTAAACACATGTTGAAAAAAATTCCACAGAGGCCAGTATCTCATCAGCAAGTCAGCCTTTATTTACTCGTGGGGAACCTTTGACACTGATCCAGCTCCCTCAGAGCCAGCTCAGTGAACGGAATCTCTGACACTCCTGTTTACATCTGGCTGGTATCCTTGTCACCAAGTCATCCTTTATTTACTTGTGCACAGTAGTCCAGCCAGTTTGGAGTCAGTCCCTAAACTGAAGAGATTCTCATCTCCTGGTTATATTAACTCAGACAGTGCTTTCCTGATTAGGAAAAGTAACAACCCCAATCAACCAACAACCTCAGTAACTGCAGTCAACTTGGTTCCAATCACTACAGCCATCACTCCCAAGTCCATGAATGAAGGCCTAATCTTTGGCTTATAGCTTTTCCTGAGACGTTTTTGCCTCAAGTCCATTTCTTCTGATTCAGACTAACACAGGCCCTGTGTACCTCTTGCGTCTGGAGCACTGTGGGAGAGTTTCCTCCTCTTAAGGTGATAATGGTATTGAGGGAGAATTCACAGCAGACTCTAGGGTTTGCTCAACACTAGATGGGGGGGGGGGGGCGGTGGTGGAAAAAGAGGGAAGGAAAGAACCTACAATTTTGAACAGGCCTGCTGGCTATTCTAAGGGGCCATGCATGTTTTGTTCCTGCCCCGTTTGAGAGGTAACCTCTTTCAGATGATCCATGAGTTTGTTGAGAACAGTATCACCTCAAAAACTTAAGTGACAGGGCCTGACCTTGCATCAACCATGCCTTATATGCATACAGGGCCATTTCCATCATTCCAGCACCAAACAAACATTGTCCCCTGAATTAAAATAGTCTCTCGCTTAGAGGCAGCATGTGGCATTCCTGGTGTTGATTCACCCTGCCCCCAGTTCTGGGAATATCAAGTTTAATCTGATGCAGAGTCTTTGCCCCAGCAGCAGCTCTGCTGGGGCTATTCCTATAGTTGGTAATAGGTGGTTCTATAATTGAACAGGAACCTGGACAGTTCAATATCAATTCCCTGCTGGTAAATGATATCATGTTGTCTGTGACAAATATTTCCAGGAGTCTTTGAATTGTGAATGATGCTTGCAGCCTTTCAATCATCATCCAAGTTGTCAAACCAACTTTGTGCACATCCAACCACTTTGAATGGGCATCCATGATGACCAGGAACATTGAGCCTATGAAAGACATAGTTGACATGCAACTGAGTCCAGGGTTTTCCTGTTCATTTCTATGAAAGTTGGGGTGATGTTTGTGGTAATCTTTGTCCTTGCTGGACAACTGAGCACTGCCCACCAATTAGGCTATGTCAGCATCCAGCTCCTTGTTGGCATCTTCATCTTGGAAGCCCCTGGTGGAGTTCAGCCAGTATCTGGTGGTGACTTACTTGGGACAGCCACCCTTGCGCCCCCCCCACCACCCATAGTAAAATGAAGTTCTGTGCAGTGATCTGGTCTTACCAGGCTAAAAAGGTTTTCAATCTTGGTTGCAATTGCCCTTCTGTTTCCCCAGTTACCGTTTTGCTAGGATCAAATCTTTGTGATCAGTCAGATATTCTCAGCAGTGACTTGAAGGATGCTCGTGAAGTTTAAAACCAAAGACTATTTCAGGGGTGGCACCACCAGTGGAATATCTGCCAGTGGGAGGCTGCTCAAAGCATCAGCATTAGCCACTTGGCTCCCTAAGTGGTGTTCTAACCTGTAGATGCTGAGAATAAAGGCCCACTGAATTCTACCAGAAGCTATGGGAGGCACCACCTTGTCTTCCTTCAGCAGCCCTCACAGGGGTTTGTGATCTGTTACTATGACAAATTCTTGTCTGTAAAGGTACTGGTGGAACTTCACACCAAAGGTGACTACCAAACTTTTCTGCTTTATCTGGGCATATTTGCATCAGCTTCAGCCAAAGCCCAGGAAGCACAAGCTATTGGACATTCTTATCCATTGGGCCACCGGTGAGCTAATAGCACCCCAATACTGTATGGGGAGGTATTGCACATCAACACTATCTCTCGCTTTGAGAGATAGTGGGCCAATGCATTAGATGGCAGTAGCTGTTTTCTCACTTCCTTAAAGGCTACGTGACTATTTCCAAAGCTTACCCTTATTCAAGGGCAAGTATAACAAGGCCAAGATGGAAAGCAGGTTACATGTGAATTTTCCATAATAATTCATAAACCAAGGAAGACCTAAGCTCTAGTATAGGTGTGGGAACCAGGGGTTTTTGATCACCATCGCTTTCTACTAAGAGGTATAACTCAGCAGGGCTTGCAAATTCTCAGAATTGCAATCTAGCAAACACATAAAGTGGCTTTGACAGTCCCAAACCCTTCCTGAAATACTCCTGGGTATTTCATTAGGACTTCACTGAGGCAGCTATTTTCTAACCAAAAAGTGTGTTGAGTCAATCCAGTTGAACCTTTCTCAACAAAATCCACCCCAATAAGCTTGGGCCCCAAGCGTTTTACTACCAGTGGCAACTGCACCAACTGCTTCTCATAGGAGACCGGGACCAAAGTTGTATCCTTGATCTGCAATTGTTCCCTGGTGTATCTTCTCAGTCTGGCTGAGATCTTGTACAAAATTAAGGGTTGGAGTGCTGAGCAAATCTTGTTAAAGACAATTCCACAACCACCAATATAGCTGTGCTGGTACTGACCTCCATAGAAACTGGGTGACCACTTAAACAAACCAATTAATTGGTTCCAATTTGTGTGTCACTGAGAAATTGACTTGTTCCAACTGACATGTAGGGGGACTTTCTAGGGTGTGCATTCTCCTGGGTAATGGCCTACAAGTTTTTTGTTTAATTCAAGTCAGGCCTTGTAAGGCTCCTTACCATCTCAAGTCCACTAACAGCAACTACAATGGCTTGCTTAACCCAGATTCTGAAGAAATTTTTAGCCACTTGGCCAAAACTCAGCTTTGTTGTGGGGTTCTGCAGCTGGCTGGCCAAGGGTCCCCTCTGCTCAGGGCATGCCCTGCATGAGGCTCCGCACTTGCTTACACACAAGTGGTGTTCCCCATTCTCAGACAGAGAGGTGAGGGAATCTACTTCCCTTGTCCTGTGGCTCCCACACCATTTTCTAATGGCAACACCAGTCATACTGCCTGTTTGACATCCAGTTGGATGTCAGTTAGTAGGTGCTCCTGCATTGTTACATCATTAATCTTACATAGTAAATGGTCTGTCAGCATCTCATTCAGTGTTAACCAAAAAACCACACCTCTGCTAGTTGTCTTAACCTCAAGAAGAAACCCAATACAGATTCCACTGGTTCTCTAACAGCTGAATAAGTAGTTTCTCAGAATTAGAGGAAGTTTGGGGTCTTAATATTCCTTAACCAACTCCATCAACTCTTGGAAGGCTTTCATGTCTGGTTCCTCTGGGAGAGTTAAGGCCCTTATAACTGAGAATGCTGCAAGTTTAGAAGCAGTCAGAAGGATTTCTTGTTGCTTTTCATCTGCCCAGGAAAAAAAGACAAACAAACAGTCACATTCTTTGCACATACTGGGTCCAGTCTTTGACAGGATGATCGAATGTGTCAAGCTTCCCAAATGAAGGTATGATGCCAGAATTGCTTACCTCAACTCCAAGATGACTGGAACAAGCAAATATTCTCCAGACACATCCTGCTTTTCCCATATTGTTACTAAATAACTGCAGAGAGGCAGGTATCCCATCATCAAGTCACCCTTTATTCACTTGTACACAGTGCACTGACTATGTCTGGCCAGCTTGCAGACATTTGCCTGAATTAAGGCTATTCTTATCTCCTGGTTATATTAGTCAGCCAGAGCTTACCTGATTGGCCCAGTTCACAACCCCAATCAATGACTTTGTAGTCAATGAGGTCAACCTGGCTCCAATCACTACACTTATGTTATAATATCAACATGCATTCTGTCCACTATTAGTTACTATCGATTATTATTATCTGAATAATCTGGTTCTAACTTTTCTCATTTGTAATGGTTCCTGCACCTCAGTAGATTAAATTCTAAAATCTGGTTCTTGCTGAAAATTTGAAACGTGGTCATAGCTATAGTAAACCTTGCTCCAGCTTTGCAATCTATCTAGTCTAGTTCAATTGTTTTATGTAAAAGACATACCTCTGAGAAATTCCAGATGTTACTTGCAGGTGGTTGGCAATCTTTCCCCTTTTGGGTGCTGTCCAATAGCAAGCTAATGTTTATCCTCAAGCATAACCATGGTCCACAGGGATGATGAGATTGCTTTGAATCCATTTAGTATTGCACTTCTTTTGCAGTTTATAAATGCACATTTTGGACTGATTGGAGAAGGCGTTCAGAAATAGTGGGCTGGGTCCAGGTGCAGAAGTTTCGGCCCATATTTTTGCTGGCAAGAGGGAAGGATCAGGCGTGAGTCACATCTTTGGGAAATTCAAATTCAGCAGTAAATTTACTAAACTAGTAAAATAGAACAAAGAACTGCTGATGCTGGAGATCTGAGATGAAAACAGAAATTTCTGGCAAAACACAGCAGGACTGGCAGCAACCAGGAGAAAAAGCAAAGTTAACATATTAAGTCCTTTTCATCAGAACTGGTTCTGATGAAGTGTCATCACTCAAAAATGTTAACTCTGCTTTTGTCCTGGACATGCTGAGCAACCTACTGAGTTTTGCCAACAATTGCTGTGCTGAGTTCATTCTCACTGTTCCAAAGACCTTAATCCACAGTGCGTGACTCACAAAATGATGGAATAGACATGAAGACGTAGGAATAGGAGCAGACTATTTAGTCCTATTTAGTCACTTAGTTCATGGCTGACAATTTATGTCATGCTTGACGAGTAGATAAGGTCAGTTAATGTGTCATGATCTGAAGTAATTTAAATCTGTATCCAATGAAAATGAAAAGATGTGAACTTCAACTATGAGTTAGAGTAATAAAAAACTAAATCCACTACTGGCGTGTATTGATTGTCAGGTCATTTGATTAAGAGAAACAGAAAGATTACCATCTGTTACTACTGATTTAGTAAATGTCATTGTTGATAATTCCCAAAGTCTGTTATTTTATCTAAGCCCACTATGAATCCTTGGCTGAGTTTCAAAAGCTCAATGATGACTTACATCAAAAAGGTGCCTGTGTTCATATTTTAATTGATAGTTTTAAGAGTATTGTCCTTGATTTAGTTACTAAAGGAAATTTTGTTTCTCTTTAAAACAGATTGATCACGAGGGAGTTTAAAACTTTAAATGTGTTTTAAAAATGAGATTTGCTTTCACTATCAAGCGTGTACAAGTGAGATCTCTCGTACATTGTTAGAAGTTTAATTATCATTTTCATTTCCATGTGGTTTCTGAGGTCTGATCATTAGTGTTTAATGTATAAGGGCCTGTGTAGACAGCATGGGGAGGTATGAGATAGATATGAATGCAACATAGAGGAATGATGTACAATGGAGATATCATGAGTTATGAATGAGAAATGAGGTGGAAGGAGGTGAGTGGTGAGGGCAATAGGGTCTTACAATATTTTTAAAATGTGGCCAACGATGGGAGAACTAAGTGAAGGTTCCTGACCAGTTGCCTCAACACTGGTCTCCCTCCATGACTGCCTTTGCACAGTCTCCAAAGGTAGAAGGCCTGAGTGTATCACTGATCTTCTCCTCCAAGTTAAATGGGAAATGAGTGTGTTAGGCTTGTTTCAAAAGAAACTGGACTTCCAAGTCAGGAGATTTCCTGACTCAAGCCTTCCACCTCCATAAGAAACCCTTGTGAACATTTAATTGGAAGGTCAATATGCACTGTTTGTTGTTTTGACAGGGGTTTCATGTAAAAGAGGTCAGATCTTTCTAATATCTTCCCACCGTCTTTCCACCTAACCCTGAGCTCATCCCTATAAGCTAACACTAACACTGTAGGGTTTGGAATTGATCATTAAGGAAAGTCAACTTAGTTTCAAGAGAATCCTAACTGCAGGAATGGCAAAATGTAAAAGCGCGCAATCACTTAAGTATTCTTGTCTGATAAATGTCCCCTTGACAACTTTGAGATTGTAAATGTTAATGCATCTGGTTATATGCACATCTCATTGGTATATTTTCTCTTGTGCATCAGCGTAGAACCCGTTGAGCACTCGTTTTAGTAAATGGTCTCACACTGTGGCTCTTATGGTTTTAAAATGCCAATGGTTCAGGTCCTTCTTAGTTGGAATTTTGCCATGCACTTTCTCCTCTTGATACTGTAGCCAACCCATGTTTAAATTAGTTGGGAATAGGGCAAATGGAAATGTAAAAAAAAACTGCAGTAATGTGAATAAAATGTAAACACAAAACACACTGCTCTCAAGCTTAGACCATCAGTTTCACCATTGCAGACAAGCAATGGCCAACAACATCCATAGCTTTCTGAAAATGTATGTGGTTGCTGGAGGTGTCAGGCAGCTATCTCCTTATGGACTGATTAAAGTCCTTAAGTGATCAGTTAATGGCAGCTTCAGCTGTGCAGACCAGTGTTGGGGAAGGGAAGGATTTCTTTTATGGATTTTCTGAGATCATCACTGGTATCTGTCCACCTCCCCACCATTAAACTCCACTTTAACTGTCCCATGGTCTTTTGGAACGCAATCCCCTCAAAACTACTCAACTGCTGGAAACTGCAGCCCCAGAAATTCCTGGACTCTTTGGAATGCCTGGACCATCTGTAGTTCTGCAGCAGCTACAGATCCCAGCTGACATTGCTGGGATTACAGAAGTATTGCTCAATCTGAACTAGTACTTCCTATTAAGATAGGTTGAGAAGTTCTACCTTAAAGCAATTAATGTTCCTCCCGAATTTTTGCTGCTTTTCTAGACTCTCTGGGCCTTGATGAATGGATGGGTGTATGAAATACTCCCAGGGACATTTCATAACAAACATGATGCCGTTACTAAAATGCCAAAGGGAACGAAAGAGAAAGTAATACTATACACTCAGTTGTCACTATGTTTGATGGCCTAAAAGAAATTGTTGTGCGAGAGAAAACCTTGTGAACATTTAAATGGAAGGTCAATATGCACTGTTTGTTGTTTTGTCAGGGGTTTCATGTAAAATAGATCAGGTCTTTCTATTATCTTCCCATCATCTTTCCACCTAACCCTGAGCTCACCCCTATAAGCTAACATTAACACCATAGGGTTTGGAATTGAGCGTCACTTAGAAACTTCAAGGTAGTCAAGAAGAGTCAGCAGAGTTTTGTGAAAGAGAAATATTATTTAATTTCTTTGGTGTTCTTTGCAGGAATAGCATATGCTATGTATAAAAGTAGTTGGATTTCCAGAAGATTTTTGACAAAGTGCATGTGAATAGTTATTGCATGAAATGGAATCACAGGGTTTAGGAATAACACATTGGCATGGGCAGAAGATTGGCTGGCTAACAGAAAACAAAGCATATACATGTACAGGTCATTTTCCAAAAGGCAGGATGTGATCAGTAGCTTCCTGCAGAGGTCTGTGCTGGAGCCTCAACATTTTGTCATTTTTTATCAATGACTTAGATGAGGGAATAACATCATGGCAGCTAAAGTTAAGGATGACACAAAGATAAGTAGGAAATGTGTTAAGAAGAGGGCATGTAATGCAGCAGGAAGATATAGATATGACGAATGAGTGGACAACAATCTGGCAGATTGACTATTATGGGGAAAGTGTGAAGCTATTTGCTTTGGCAGGAGGAATAAAAAAGCAGGATATTATTTAAATTGAAAGCAACTGCAGAATTCTGTGGTGTGGATGAATGTGGGAATTCTAGTGCATCATAAACATTCGTATGCACGCACAGTATGTACCTAAGTAGGTTTTGAAGAGGAGGAATAGGACTTGAAACATTAACTCTATTCCTCTCTCCAGCTGAGTATTTCCAGCATTTCCTGTTTTTATTTCAAATCTCTTGCACCATTTTGCTTCAAATCAAGAAAGTTATTGTGGTAGTATCCATTATTATGAGAGGTATTGAACATAAAAGTCAAAATGTTCTATTTCAGTTATATAGGGCATTGATGAGACCACATCTTGAATAGTGTGCACTACCTCAATCCCCTTATTTAAGGAAGAATGTAAATGCTTGAGAGCAAAGCAGAGGATCTTTACTTGATTGAAACCTGCAAGTTATCTTATGATTATCAGCTGGAAAGGATCTACTTTGTTCTCACTAGAGTTTAGAATATTAAGGTGTGATTGATAGAAGTTTTTGAGGCCCTAAACAGTTTTGACAAGTCAATGAGTAAATAATATTTCCTCTGTGGGTAAGTTCAGGGCTTGGGGCAGCTGGGTTAAATTAGGGGTAGACCTTACAGGGCAGCAATGAAAAATGTCGTCTCTCAGAGGGTTATGCATCTTTGGCACACTCAGTCTCAGCAAGTGGTGTAGGCAGGATCATTGAATACTTTTTAAGGTAGAAGAAAAGAGATTTTTGAAATGCAAGGAATTCGAAGATTATTGCGGGTGGACAAAATGAAAATCAAAGAACTGCAAATGCTGGAAATCAGAAACAAACACAGAAATTGCTGGGAATACTCAGCATGCCTGACAGCATTTGTGGGGAAAGCAGAGTCAATTTCCTGAAAAAAGATCACTGGATTCAAAACTTTAAGTCTGCTTTCTCTGTACAGATGCTGCTGGACCTGCTGAGTGTTCCCAGCAATTTCTGTTTTTATTATCAAGCGTAAATTGGAATGTGGAATTCAAAACACAAATAGATTGGTCATAATCATATTGAATGGCAGAACAGGATTGGAAGGCTAACTGAGCTACTTCAGTACTCTATCTTAGTATCTATATTTGTATTGACCTTTACTTTTGAGTGAGAGTTTGATGCTGTGTGAACAGCGAAAACTTCTTTATTTCATTTTCATCTGTAAACAATCTTATGTGAAAAACAATCACTTACATCTTTTAAGAATAACTTGAAAGCAGTTTGTGTATACTTATGTTGTAGGATAAGCTCTGCTAACACTACAAAAAGTAAACTCTATAAACATTAATATAATTCAGTAGGAAACTGTACACCCCTGGAAGTTAAGGATGGCAAATTCAGATAACCTGTGATTTCTTCAGAACATCGTTTACAGTTTCCATTTTTTTTTCCATTGTTGGACGTCACCAGTGCTAAATATAGGCCAACAAAATGAGATTGCTGCAGTGCATAGAGCTCTATTTTTAAATGTGTGCCCAGACATAGCAATTGCTTCAGAAAGAAACCACAATTTTATTAGACTGGAGCTTTCTTTTCCAATGTGGCTATGTAACAAAGTTTCTGTGTATTGATTTAAAGTGAGATCCTGATGCATTCATCTTGAATGCAGAGATGAACTTTTAATGATTTGAATGGTAAGAGCAACCGAATGCAACAAACAATTTTGTAAATATCTACTTGTGGTGTCTTGGAGAAACACAGCCATAATTCATTGCTGTTTGTGAATATGAATATGCCAAGCAATTGTTTGCAATAGGAACTTTTCCCAAGACCAGTTATGTATATTTGCTTTTATAAATGTTTCTTTTGGGCTGGTTAGTCAAGGCTTTCCACTTTGGGGAATGCAACACTTTGCACTTTTAGTAAATAATTTCAGAAACATTGCCTAACACTTCATTTCATGATTAAACATTGAGGTATCCAGAACATTTTGATAAAACTGGAAGCTTCATGGGAGGAACAAATTGTGTTTGAAGAAGAATGCCAGACTGTCCATTGACATGCATTAATATAGTGGCCATGTGGAAGACAAATTGAGGACTGAGATAGATAAAAGGATTAAGATCGACTGTTAAAAAAGTACAGGTGCACAGACTGGAGTTGCTCACCAAGATGCATCTCAAAAAAAGGATGAATTATTGATCCACAGTTCCTAAATGCAGATTTGATGTGATGGCCTTCCAAAATATCCACTTTCAAAGAGTCAATGCTGAGATTTGCAAGTGCAGAATTCTTTGTGAAGTTTGACTGCAAACGAGGTTGCTGGTCAAGACGTCATGTGGCAGGCTGCCAAGATTTCACAATATTCAATACCCAATTTGGGTGATTCTGTTTTCAATGACTCCCCTTTAGACTATATATCAGCCAATATTTCTTTCAAGCTCATTTGGACCAAATTGTAGCCACTGTATGAGGATGCATCTGTATCAGCATTACATTCCTGTGGTATGATAGAAAAAACAAAGCAAGAACTTGGCTATAATCTGAATGAATCTGAAATGTCACAACATTGTGTCACTGATCAATTTGGCACCATTGAGGGCATAGCATTCTGTTTTATTGGCATCATACCCACAAACATTCACTCCCTTCATCACTGATACTCAGTAGCTACAATGTGTACTATCTCTAAGATGCACTGCAGAAATACATCAAAGATCCCAAGACAGCACCTTCTAAACCCACAACCACTTGCGTCTAGAAGGACAAGAGCTGCTGATACATGGGAACACTACCATTATCTGCAATTTCTCCTCCAAGTTACTCATCATCCTGATTTGGAATTATATCACCATTCCTTCATGGCACTGGGATAAAATCTTGGAAATCCCTCCTTAAGAACCCAGTCTGGTGCAACAGTTCAAAAAGGCAGCTCACCACCACCTTCTCAAGTGGCTGATTAGTGCTGGTCCAGTCAGTGGAGCCCACATCCCTTGAATGAATAACAAGAAAACTTTTTCATTCCTTTAATTCCCATACAGGAATATGTCCTTATCCAAGTAAAGTAGAGAACATAAAAGCCTTGCCAGCTGCTCAAGACAAGGAAAATCTTTGATAATATCAATGACCCTTTATTATTTTTCCAATTTCACTCAAAGTCTTCAGCCCCAAGGGAATTATTGAGAAAGGGCTTGTCTTTCCAATGATGAGAAACACTACCATCTCTTCAAAACACTGAAACAGTCACTGTCAGAAGCATTGACTTGTAAATTTACCACCTAACAGAAACAACATTCCTGGAGATCCACAGCAAAGTTGTTAACTCTTAACTGGCCCCTGAAATGGGCTAGCAAAAGCCACAGATGTTCTAAAAAAAGCAGCTCACCACCACCTTCTCTAGGGTAATGAGGGAAGGGTGATAATTGCTTGCTGTGCCAACAATGCTAATATCTTTTGAATGAACAAAAGAAAAACTCCACCATTGGCAGATGTGCATTTAGTTTCCAAGGTCCTAAGCTAAATTCCCTCACTTAATCACTGCAACTTTCTTTTCTCCTTTGTGGTGTTCATTGAAATCAACATAGTACAACCAAACTTTATATCATCTGCCTTAATAGGTAGCTTGGTGCCAAATTTTGTTTGATGAAGCCCCTCTGAAGTGTCTTGAGGTGCTCTACTGCATTGTAGGCCCTACAGAAATACTAGTTGTAGCTCTTCAGCTAAATTCAGTTAAGTACAAAAGTTTTATGTTATTTCCCGTCTCTTCTTGTGACATAGTTAAATTATAAAGGCATGCTTACAGCTACGATTTACTTTAATCATATTTAGTGAACTATAGCCATGAAAGTTCACAATTATGTCAACCTAATTGTACAGGAAATTAAACAAAAAAACTCTACCTTAACATCTATTCTCATGAACTTTGAACTTTTGAAAAATACCTTCTGACATGTAAGGTAGTACTTAAAAGCATGATTTAATGCTTATCTGTGAGCAGGAGATAAGTTGGAGAAAGACTACAAGACTATTATTATATATCGTCAGAAAATAAATCCTGTGTATCTTGTATTGAGTTTCTGTGAAAAGGCCTATGTAAGTTTATTGGAGGTACTGATGAGGAAAAATGAACATAAAAGGAGGAAACAAGGAAAAGCATTCTTACTTAAATGCTATTTAGATCTTATTAAAGGACAAAGTCTAGTGAGCGTAATAGCCAAATGCTTAGTGCAGTGAAAAAAACACTGCACACGTCTTCATTAATGATTCAGTAACACTGGTTTCAATTTTCTCTCTGTTAAGGGGAGTGCCAGATAATCAATAAATCAGTTTCAAGGTCAGAAATATCTTCTCCTATGTCTGTCTGTCCACCTGCATCAGAAAAGCAATGCAGCATGTTAAGGCTATGCTTTTCTTCATTGATTATAAAATTAAAAGCTCGAAGAATATCCTGCTTAAGAAAAAATATTTGTGATACAAACTTGTAGTGGCCTATTCTTTACAGAGAAGAGCTACACAGATATTTATGGTGTGAAGTTTATTTCTGTGTATTTTTATTGGTTTTGATAATACATTTAAAATTAATATGGGGTGGTCAGCTTGCTCTCGATATTTGAGGCTTAGTTGTTTTTGAGTTATGCAGCAGAATGAAGAAATAATGTTATATTGGGATCATTGGTATTTTACTTGTTCTCTCGTCCAAATATAATATTATTTTCCATGGTGCAGCCTGAAAGAGGGAATGTCACCATTAAGAATCTTTCAACACCAGAGAATAACTATTACATTCTGGAGCATCATATCTTCTGCTCCATTAGCTGCACATTTAGAAAAGCTCAATGCAATCAAACAGAGCCAACCTGTTTTTTGTGAAAGGGAATTCATATTTGACGAATTTGCTAGCGTTCTTTGTGGATGCAATAAACAGAGTTGATAAAGGGGAACTGGAAGATGTAGTGCATTTGGATTTTCAGAATGCATTCGAGGAGATGCTGTATGAAAGATTATTGCATAAATTAGGAGTTCACAGTTTTGGGGGTAAGGTATTAGCATGCATTCAGGATTCGTTAACAAACAGAAGGCAGAGTCAGGATTTATGGGGCTTTTTCAGGTTAGAAGCACATAGCCAGTGGAGTGCCACAAGAATCAGCCTCAGGGCCTCAAGTATTTGTTATCAATATTAATGACTTGGAGGAGGGAGCAGAGTGTAACGTATCCAAATTTGCTGATGATACAAAAAAGGTGAGTGGGCATGTTGTGATGAATATGCAAGGAGATATAGATAAGTTGAGTGAGTGAGTGGGCATTAAATGTAGAAGAGTATCAGGTCATGTGATTTGATAGGAAGATTTAAAAAAAACAGACAATTATTTAAATGGAGACAGACTCCAAAAAGTGCAGATCAGAGGGATTTGGGTGTTCTTGTGCATGAAACAAAACAAACGTTAACCTGCAGATGCAGCAAGTATATAACCAGGCAAATGGAATTTTGGTATTTATTGCTAAGGAATTAGAATTGAAAGACAGAGAAGCCTTGTTGCAATTGTACAGGGTATGAATGAGGTCACACCTAGAATACTGCGTACAGTTTTGGACCCTGTATTTAAAAGAAAAATGGTATACTGGCTTTGAGGCTTTTCTAAAGCAATTTACTGGGCTTATTAATGGATGAAGGAGTTGACTTATCAAGAATAACTAAACAAGTGTCACCTTTATTCATTACAGTTTAGAAAAATAAGGAATAATCTTATTGAAACATATACTATTCTGATGGGGCTTGGCAGGGTAGATGTTGAGAAGATGTTTCTACTACTGGGGGAATCTCAAACTAGGAGACATGGTTACAGCATAATGGTGCACTCATTTAAAACTGAGATATGATGATATTTCTTCTCCTACAGGTTGTTGAATGGCTGGATTTTTCTATGCCAAAGAACTGTAGAGGCTAGATCACTAAAAGTATTTAAACAGCAGGTAGAGCACTTTTTGAAATATCAGGGAGTTTGTGGCTATGTTGAGTTGGTGAGAAATAGAAGCTGAGGCCTGTGACAGGTCAGTCATGATGTTGTTGAATGGAGGCACAGGCATGATGGACAGAATGGCCTACTGCTGTTCTTATTTCTTATGTTCTTATCCCTGCACCTGAACTTAACCCTAGAGTCATACAGAGCAGAAACAGACCTTCAGTCCACCTCGTCCATGTTGACCAAGTTTCCCAAACTAAATAAGTCCCACTCACCTGTATTTGGTCCATATCCGTCTCAAACTTCATGGTGATCCATTATTCTCACCTTGGTAAAAGGAAATCTTGTATTTCTATATTAATAAAATGTGAGGCTGGACGAACACAGCAGGCCAAGCAGCATCTCAGGAGCACAAAAGCTGACGTTTCGGGCCTAGACCCTTCATCCTCTCTGATGAAGGGTCTAGGCCTGAAACGTCAGCTTTTGTGCTCCTGAGATGCTGCTTGGCCTGCTGTGTTCGTCCAGCCTCACATTTTATTATCTTGGAATCTCCAGCATCTGCAGTTCCCATTATCTCTTGTATTTCTATAGCACCTTTTAGACCCTCAGGACATTCCTACTCTCTTTACAGTCAATTAAGCGCTTTTGAAGTATAGTTACTGCTGAAATGTAGGAATTGAGGTAGCCAATTTGCATTCAGTAAACTTCCACAGACAATAATCTGACAGGTAAGCTTACTTTTAGTGGTGTTGGTTGCAGTGTACGAATATAGGCCAGGCTAAGTCATTGTTTTTCTTTGAAATAGTTGTCTGGAATCCTTTATATCCATCTGCAAGAATAGATGGAGGCCTTCATTTAATACCTCATCTGTAAAGATGCAGTCCTCTGCTCTGCCCTAAGGTTTTCATATAGATTTTGTGGTGAACGGTAGAATGGTACCTGAACCCAGAACAATTTGACTCAGGTGAGATGCTATCAACTGAGCCAAAGCTGACAAGCAGCCATAGCGGCAGTGCAAATGTATAATACCTTTGAAAGTATTCTTCCCCAAGCATTTGTCACATTTTATGTTGCTAGTCAATATTTATGAATAAGTGCCAGTTCCTGAAATCTTGAGAATTAAAAAAAACGGGGACAAAGAAATCAGAATGATTAACATGAATGTGTAATTTTGTTCCATCTTTATCTGTCACCTTTAGATTTTTTTTGTTGTTTTAATCTTGGATTATAATGATAAAATAAGTGGGAGTATTAGATGGGCAATCTATTGTGGCCACCCTTGTGAGAGAACTGAATTGTCACAAGTTGAGACACAATCATTAACCTAAAGGTACTTCAACATGTAGTGCCTGTGCTAATTCAGCTTGGGAGGTTTTCCAGCCGAGCGGTCCCAATGATACTTGCAGCATTCACTACTTACATAAAAATTTTCACCAAATAGACCAAACGGACATAGCAGGATGCAAAATTAAAGTTCAGTCAATGAGAATGCTTAGCAAATGCTTGCCACATAAAAGCTGATGCACAAAGGGGAATTTAAATCTCACACTAGGAAATTTGAATAGAAGGCAGACAGGCCTTATTTACATTACACAGACCAGGTACCTGCCTGAATTGTTCATGGACAGGCAGCTACCAAATTCCCGATAGTTGAACATTAGGCAGCCTGGAGGCAACCCACTAGAGTTTAGCGATGGGCAGGGTTTCAGATCGGTCTTTTGGAAAGAAAGGAACAACAGAGATTCAGATAACAAGGTGTAGAGCTGGATGAACACAGCAGGCCAAGTAGCGTCATAGGAACAGGAAAGCTGACGTTTCGGGCCTAGACCCTTCTTCAGAAATGGGGGGAGGGGATGAGGTTGGAAGAGAAGGGGAGGCAGAAAGAAGATGGATAGAGGCAAAGATAGGTGGAGAGGAGACAGACCCTCAAAGAGGCGGGGATGGAGCCAGTAAAGGTGAGTGTAGGTGGGGAGGTAGGGAGAAGCTAGGTCATTCCAGGCAGGATGGACAGGTCAAGGAAGTCCCTCACAAGCTTCAGAATCTCCTCTTCCCCTACCGCATCCCAAAACCAACCCAGCTCGTTCCCACCTCCCTAACCTGTCCTTCCACTATCCCCTCCTCCCACCTCAAGCCCCACCCCCATCTCCTACCTACTAACCTCATCCCGCCCTGTGGACTGACCTATCTCCTCCCTACCACCCCACCTACTCTCGCCTTTACTGACTCCATCCCTGCCTCTTTGACCTGTCTGTCTCCTCTCCATCTATCTTCTCCTCTATCCATCTTCTATCCACCTCCCCCTCTCTCCCTATTTATTTCAGAACCTCCTCCCCCTCCCTCATTTCTGAAGAAGGGTCTAGGCCCAAAATGTCAGCTTCCCTGCTCCTATGATGCTGCTTGGTCTGCTGTGTTCATCCAGCTCTACAGCTTGTTATCTCAGATTCTCCAGTATCTGCAGTTCCTACTATCTCTGAAACAGAGATGCAGACTTTACTTGGGGGCCCGGGTGTGAACTCCTGCTCCTCTAGCATGACGAAGAAAAGTTTAAGGCTGAACTTACATCACTTCCTCTTCTTTCAGAGAGGTTCCCTAGGGCAGGCCAGGCATAGCTTTCACATAAATGGTGAAAATACAATCAGCGACCTATGTACGTTGTTCATATTAATTATGACTAGTCATTAAAATGGATCTGCATTCTTCCGCAGCATCCAAATGGGCTGCTTGAGCATGTGGAGAGAGAAAAACACATGTTTCTAGAGCTGCTGGGTGTTTCCAGCAGTTTTGGTTCCGATATGAGATTTCCAGCATTGGTAGCATTTTGCTTTTGAGAGCACTCTGCTGGCTCCCATCTTAGGAGTCAAAATTTCTCCCCTAGTTTGCATTTTATTTATATTTTAAATACCTTGAAATCCCTTTGCTTCATTAAACTATTAAAATCTTGTTATCAGATCAAGTGTTAAAACCTCAGCCGGTCTGGCGGCATCTATGGAGAGAAAGCAGAATTAACGTCTCCAGTCCTTCTTCAGAACTGGACTCGAAACATTAACTCAGCTTTCTCTCCACAGATGCTACCAGATCTGCAGTGTTTTCCCAGCAATTTCTGTTTCTGTTTCTGAATTCCAGCAAGTGTGGTTCTTTAGTTTTTTTTGTTAAAACTGTGGCTGTTTATGGCAGTGAACAGCGTTAACTGTGACTGGTGGTAGTTAATTAATTTGACCACCTCCAGGAATTGACAATTTTTGATGAATAAACATCTGCAGGTCAGTGGGAGTTTCGGCGGAGGAAATGCTATCCATAGGTACAGACACTAACACTTGAATTAGCCAATAGCCATGATAAGTCTACTGTAAATAGCAAATCAAATAACAAACATCCAAACTCAGGTAACAGTAAATTAGTAGCAACCATAACGTGAAATTACAGTGGATTATTAACCTTAGCTTTTTGCTAAATCAGTATCTTTGCACAAGATCAACTGCAAGTGGTTGCTCAGTGTTTGAATATATGTTTTATCATACCAAGTTGAGGTTAGGGGTACAGTCTTAGCAAATCAGTTTGACTCATTTGCAAATACTAATGGTTCAGCGCCAGGGACCCAGGTTCGATTCTAGCCTCGGGTAACTGTCTGTGTGGAGTTTGCACATTGTCCCCATGTCTGCATGGGTTTCCTCCGGGTGCTCCGGTTTCCTCCCACAGTCCAAAGATGTGCAGGCTAGGCAGATCGGCCATGCTAAATTGCCCGTAGTGTTCAGGGGCGTGTGGGTTATGGGGGATGGGTCTGGGTGGGATGCTCCAAGGGGCGGTGTGGACTTGTTGGGCCGAAAGGCCTGTTTCCACACTGCAGGGAATCTAATCTACTGTAATGATTACAAGTTTGAATCCATGCTACGATCTGGGTTTATTCAAAGTCAAACAATGAGAAACATTAAAACTAGTATAAGCTTTAGTAAATGACCAGGGAACATAACCATTTATCCACATCTTTTTACGAAGCTTATAATCCAGACTGAGATTTTAGGAAAGCATTGTATCGTCAGTGGAGTTGTTATACTGATATTCAGGCAGATCCTAATGCTTTTGCAGTCCCATGTTGTTTCAGGCCATATAAACATTACAAGACAAAAATTCATTTTGATTAATAAGAATTTTAGAGAAACTTTTTTCCCTTCCTCCCCACTATAACTAAATCAGAAACAGGATGATGCAATGAGCCTCCACAGTTCTAGGTTTGTCCTCCCCCTCTCCCTTCAATCAATTGTGGATTTATCCAGTATTCCCTTTATTTACCTTGCTAGAGATGCTTTCTGTAAATTCCATTTGGTGGCCTGACCTGACCTCCATTTCTCCTCATTCTTGTCAATTGGAAGATAGTTATTGGTGAGCTATCCTAATTAATTCAAATATTCAGGTGAATGTTAAAGATACCCAGGCATTATCCAAACAAAAGTTTTGAACCCTGTTGGAATTCTGATCAACATTTTCCCTGAAGCAATATTAGAATGGATTAAGAAGCTATTAGTTTAATTTCTCTTTTGAGGGATGTTCGGACACTGAATGACTGTACATATGTCCACATATGTAAATCCATGTCAAACATATGAATATGCATTGCATCAGAATTGTCTAATGGTTGTTCAAAGTTAAAACGCAAAGATACAAGTAATAACCATTTTTGAATCCGTGCTTGTGCAACGTATAACCAGGGTAATAGATTTGAGTGATTAAATCTCCTGCACTTGATTGCAGGAGCGAAGTCTATTTAATGTAAGTACTATAAATAGCAGTTTATCCTCCAGATGGAGCATTCATTAGAAAGCATTTTGCACTTTAGAAGATATTATTGTATGTTTACTACTTGTTAGTTTAAATCATATTGGATGAATCCATGTTAACTACTTTACCTACTTAAAAACACACTTTCACCTTGTGGAAACAATGTAAATGGTACAGTGAGGTTGCTATGTTTTCCTGACACGTTCCTTTCCTCACTGATGGAAGAACATGTAGAGATTCATTGATTCTCTTATTTCTTCCATCATAAGAAGATATGCTGCATTTTTAATGTGAGATTTACTGATTGCTGTTATATTAGTCCATTTTTTCCTGAACAATTTAACTGTGTGGGATTTCTCTATTTAAACGAAATAGAACTTTAATAATATGGAAGATGCATATATTTGTCAATACATTTTTTACCTTTAATGGAGTCCTGAAATGTTTTGAATATTAAAAAAACAATTTTACAAAAAAGTGAAGGTGCTACAAAAGTATTCAGTATTTGTGATTTTATGATTTTGTGAGATTTTATGAGATTACTCTAGTCAGAGTGCAAGAAAATGGATAGATTTGATCTATTCCAAATGCTTGTGCTGTCCCATGGTGTTTCAGGCCATACAAATATTGCAAAAGAAAAATTCATTTGCATGGATTTTTTAAAAAATTAGGGGAATTTTTAAACACACACTCAACTTGTGGAAACAATGTAAGTGGTAGATGGGGTTGCTATGTTTTCCTGATGTGTTCCTTTTCTCAACATTTTAACTGGATCAAAATCACACACAGAATGGTGCAATGAGCCTCTTCAGCTCTTGATTCTCCGTCCCCCTTTCCCTTCAATCAATCATGGATTTATCCAGTGTTTCCCTTGATGCCTTATTTATCTTGCCAGAGATGCTTTCTGTAAATTCCAGCTAGTGACCTGACATGATTCCTCCATTTCTATTTGTCATTCTTAGCAATTGGAAGGCAGCCATTGGTTGGCTATGTTAATGAAATCACATCTCCTGGACTTCACACTCTGGAGTCCAAATTATTTGGCCCTTGCATTCCCTGTTCCTGCTCCAGGTTTAAAATTGGGGGTTTTGTGTCCAATAATCATCCACACTGAAAAAGTGTAACCTTTGTAAGGATTGACTCAAATGTCATACTTACAAATTATCAATGGATCACAATTAAACAGGTAATAGATATCAGTCAACAGATACACCTTTTAAGTAAAGAAAAATAGGAATAGCTAATCTTAACTTAACCTGAAGATGTGTATAAAAGTGTAGCTTCGAAATGAGCCAAAATGCTGTGGCGTAGTTATTCTGATGACCAGATAATCATTGCAGAAGTATAGGCTGAACCTTTGCGCCATTTGGACATCCCAACACAGCTGATCCCAATGGAATTGCCAGGAAATGGAAAATTCTAATGGTGCAGTTTCCCTGAGTCTGAAACCCTCTGAAAAAAAAACCTAAATCGAGAGAAGTTGGAGGGTGTTGAAATTTTAGAGGAGTAAAAACCTCCTCCATCTCCTGGGGACTGGTAAACTGGATACTTGACTCATTACTGTGACCCACAACACTATCCCTCTCTCCAAACATGTCCTGGACCTGGGACAGCCAACACCTAACTCTCTGACACAACATTATTGGCTGAGTGAGAACTGCGTATACCCCTGCACCCCGTTCTTATCCCATCAGGCCCAAAATCTCCCTCCATGCTGGCTGCCACCTGACCTAAGATCGATCTTTCCATATTGAACCTGACCACAACTCTCACTTCCCCAACCACACTCAATCTCCCCCAGACCCTGACCTGACCTGACACTCGCCTACCAGGACCCAACCTGAAAACTCCAAATTCAACAATGACTCCACTCCCTATCCAGACCTGTGCACCCCCAATCTTGAGCCTATCTGACCCAACAGCAACTCCCGACCCAACAGCAACTCCCAACCCAACACCACACTGTCCACCCTGACTTCAGCTCTCCCTACATTTGACACTACCTGAAACAGCACAACCCAACTGTCTGCCCCAAACTCTTGACCTTTTGTAAAAGCTCATCCACTTACCTAGCATCATGTCAGAGTACCCACCTCGCTCATTTGACACCCTACCCTGTCCACATATCTTCTATTTTACCCTCTCAATTACCTCACGGTAGCTGTCAAGATATCTGCTAGAATAGTGCACTTCATCAATAGGCTGCGTGATTTCTATGATGCTCATCTTTGCCACTGGATTCCAGATACTCGGACAGCTTTGTAACAGAAGGCCTCTGTCCAGGAATTTCCAGCGCAGAAGTCATATAAAGGTGAGTATTTCTTAAAAAGAACAAGCAGGGTCAGAAATATGGTTTGGACAAGGCTACATCTTAGTTTCCAAATTATATACCGTATATTAGGTAATATCTGCACCTGTCTTTTAAAATATGTGATCCAGCTCGCACTGCAATTAACATCCTGAGGGATATGTTGATAATACAATGCTATGATAGTTGTGTTTCAACCAATTATCGACTATATATGCGTTTGCTCAGTCCAAACCATAGAACTTCATTCCTAACTGCACTGTGGATGTACCTACACCACATGATGCAGCAGTTCAAGAAGCTGGCTCATTACCACCTTCTCAAGGGTAAACAAGGTAATTAATGTTGGTCTGGTCAGCAATGTTCACATAGCATGAACAAATGCAAGGAAAATAAGTGAATTAACTATAATGCAAAGACCAGAGTTCAACTTAATTATTTTTCTTGCATATTTGTATTTCATAAATCATTTTGAGATTAGCAAATACAACCAAATGGACTTGGTTATGAATAATACATTGCCAGAATCTAGATTTGTAAAGCGTTATTTATCTTTTTCTTTAAATTAAGAAAATTTGTCAAGACAGACTCAATGACATCAACTTAGGATTCAATCTACCAGAAAAGTCAAGCCATATCAAGAAGTGGGGGTGAGATGCCATCTAAGTTGGGTTTCAAATGCCTACAGATAGGAGGAAGGTGGAGCGAGATAGTGAGTTCCATTGTTTGAAATCTTGCAAAAGAGTTTAGAGTTGAAAATAAGAATCTCAAGACCAGAGAAAACATGTAGGAAAGTACAGTACAATTTGAAATGTACATGAAAGAAAAAAAATCAATGATCATGTTTAATAATTAGATCAATCATTGGAATTCACAATGCAGTCTTAAATTTGAGATCTGTTCAAAGAGTCATACATTGTAAATCAAAAGTCCAGACTTCGCAAACACACTTACTTGTGAGAAGATTTTGAGAATTCAGTGTTGCAGACGTGAATCTGCATATCAGGAATTCAGTTCTAGAATCCAGGATGCCCTGCAGAAATTTACATTTATTCATACCAATGAATAGCATAAGCTATATGAGGAAGATGATTTCCACATTAGTACTCTCATCATCTCTTGCTGGGAGTGCAAAATCCTAAAATACTGTTTATTCTTTCATATCAGAGATCTTCTGTAATTAGGTGTTTTTGGATTTTGCAGAGTGCTATTAAAAACCTCTTCCAGAAAATGACTTGTGGTCTATGAATAACATTGTCTGAAACACACTCAGTTGTTTTGGCTGCAAACCTGCACACATATCAGCAAAGACTTTATATTTTGCTGTCATTGAATGATAGCTAGCTGGGTACTACAAATCAAGAAGCTGGAGTATAAATCTCATATTTCTAGAGTTATGTCAGTTAACAAAGACAACAATTTTACTTTAAAACCATTTTTTGTCTATATTTATAATTTTCCATGAAAAAGTTTAATAACTCAAAATTAATCCAAATGAAAATAATCATAAAAGTTAACAAAATCAAAGTTGCTGGAAAAGCTTAGCAGGTCTAGCAGTATCTGTGAAAAGAAAATCAGAGTTAACGTTATGGGTCCAGTGACCCTGTCTCAGAACATAAAAACTGAAGTTTCCTGTAAAAGTTTGGGAATTTAAATATACATCTTTTATTGTCGGTATTCATGTATAATGTGCTGATTTGTGTTTTCTCCAATGACATGTAGAAATCCAGAAAGCTATGTGGAGTTCACTGTGCTTTGTTCTGGGCATCTTGCAGTTAAGAATATTGCAAATTCAGACACTGCTGTGTTCTCCCACACAGTGCACATCTGTTCTGCCATTCAGCAAGTCTTCCTAGTCGCATAGCAGCGTAGAGATCTTAATGCTTAGCAGGGGAAATTAGTGTGTGGCATTGGCAACTGGCAGTAGAATGACTGTGCTGAGAATATTACTTCAATTCTAGGGTGTCTCAGAGAAACAATTTGAATGATCTCGGCTAAAATAGCCAAAAGTCATGGCCAGGATTCTCCTCCTACAATTATACCTTGAAACCGACAGAAACAAAGGCTTCTGCTGTCTCATGTTCAGACCGACAAATGAGTGGTGACTAGGTGCACTTCTGGACTTGTACTCAGTAACCCTTATTTCAATCCCAGTTGCCACTGTTACCCCTAGCAAGTAACAGTTAACTGTAGAAAGTGAGGGTATGGGTATCTTCATGGCAACTGATCTATGGGTTAGCCTCATCTCAGTGATAACACTCTCTCGTTCATGTTGGAAGATTGTCAGCTTATTTCCCATTCCAAAGACTTGAACTCAAAATCTACTATGAACCTCCATTGTAGTAAACCAGCAGCGTTGTAATGCTGGAGGTTCCAAGGTTCAGAAAAGCTCTAAACCAAGGTGCAGTCTTCTCTTGGCAGTTTAGAATGTCCTGACATTCTGACAGGTGTTGGATAAGTGCTGCCTTTTTTGCTGTTATCCCTTGCAAGGCTCAGCCACCTCTAGGTTGCTGCAGCGCTGCTGGGATTTTGTGACTGGAGTTTAGTAAACTCCCTGTTGATGGTATGAGTCTCTAATAGGACAATGAATAAATGCAGTATGATATATGACATCAGTCTAAAATGATCAAGGTCTGCTAGGTTAATTGATCTCTGCCAAAGCAGTATTGGTGCAGGACAGTTGTCATCAGAATTCTGTTCTCCAGTCTCATTCAGTGACTCCTGCTGGAAACTGCATATGTTTCAAAGTTTATTAAGGACAAGTTCATGCTTAACCATGTTGTCTGCCATAGTTTAATAAGGTGAAAGAGCCTGGAACATAAAGGTCTTCATTGACCAATTGCCCACATGGGCTTTCCCTGAATTTCTGAATAATCATAGGTGCCGCAAAACTAACTCAACATGAGAGGAAGGAGGGACATTTGGGAAGAAATATCAAGGATCAGTTGGGAATGTTTTATATATTTCTAATAGCTCAACAGTTATCAGATGTTATTCTGTTAATCAAATATTGTGGATAAACTAAAGACTCATTAAAATGCTTGGTGATTTATTAGGCATTTATTCAAAAAGATTCAATTTTTTGAACATTATCGTGTTTGGTTGCATGGATACCAAATGGCCAATCAGCAAGGAACATAGAGAATCTGGCTTGCTATGGAAACAACGTGCTAATGAAAGCTTGTTAGTTGTTACAATTCACGTGGCTGTAATCTTAAATTCACTTCTGCAGCATTGAGCACTTGTCTAAGTCCACCCCAGCCACATTATAGAAAGTCTGAACCCAATGTTATAGAATTTAACATTTAACTAATTTAAAGTAAGCCATACCTGGAATCTATATCTTTATTTCTGTCTATTCACAGAAAGAAATGCACATATCTTTGGAGGGAGGGGGTGGGATGAATGGAAAAATAAACCTTTTCGCTATCCAGTGAATATCAGACAAATTTTGCAGCCTATCTTCATTTTTCTTTTGTTAAATCTTATAGGAAGACAACGGCATATTGTGGAATGGTGAAACAAGTGGAGAAGGCTGTCATGCAGATTTGATTTTAAGGAAATGTACCAAAAGGGATACTGCCTCTTTAATTGCATGACTAAAGTGAACTCTAAGTGCTAAAATGAATTACACATTTGACTTCATTATTGTTGCTCCACTGCACTTCCTTTTGATGGGTCAACTCAGTGCTACATGGCGAGGGTTATAATTAAAGTAATGGCCCATAAGACTCATGGAATATGTTTTTCTCTCATGTTTGATTCAGAGCAGAGTCCTGGTTGTAAAATAACTTTCTAAACTTCATGTTGTTAGGTTTTAATTATTTTGTTTTCATTTTGTTATTTTGCTCGAAATGCCACCAATAAAACAATGGTACCTTTTTGTTTTGGTTGTATCTTATTATTTATTCCATTTTGTTATGGCTGCTATTGATTCCACCTCCTGGAATATGATTATTATCTTATCATTTGACATTCTTGTGTTCTTTTTGTTGTTGTGTATATATTATTATGTATAAGGTTTGAATTGCTTGGTATAAAGACACTTTGTAATCTTCAAACATAAAAAAAAGATAAATAATACTAAAAATGGACATAATTACACTTCACATTTCATCATCAACATATTACATAATATTATGTAACTGGGAATAAATTCAGATTCAGAAACACAACTTAAAGATATTAACACTTTTTTTATAGATTTAAAGAAGATAAGATATTGTTGCCTTCCCTAAATAAAAACTCAGAAACATCTGCTTCCGAATTAATTCATCCTTTTGAATCTGATGCAGTAATCACCAAACAAAGAATTTAGTTGTAGGCTAGATGCTGCAATGGTTTAGTAATGAAACTGTCAAATGTTCTGTGCTCTTGACAAAAAAACCCTGGCATTGATGATGTGATTTTAATTCAAAGTGAGCATAACCTTCTGTAGAAGATAAAATTCAAAGCCACATCTAGTTCATTAGCTGAGACAGGAATCCACTGTCTGTGACATAGCCTACTTTTCTTTTTTTAAGAATAGGTGAGTCTGAACCACAGTTTCTGGCCTTGCACTCACCCAATCAATCAGTAGCTGAACAAGTGCAGCCAATTTGAAGAGGAAATGGCAAATTGAACACTCTACTGGAAACAAAGAATATAATAGCTCTGGTACTTCCACATGAAAATCTTATTTTTAATGACGCATCTCACTAAATGCCATCTCACTTTGTGCCTATTTATCCTGAGCCAATATTGCATATCTTCAAAGCTAACATGCCAATTTCTTTCTTGACAAAGTACAAAAGACATTGTCCCATGATTATTATTTATAAACTATCAACTATCCTGGTTCAGTTTGCTCTAGCTTGTTCTATAAATTACATTCATGCATAGTGTAACATATAATTGTGTGCAGAGAATTAAAATGCCAGTTGGCTGAAAATAAAATATTTTTACACATATAAACCTTTTTTAGGTTTCTGATGAAATGACAGATAGTTCGGGCGAGCTTTACTAATGTCAATGCTCATGTTTCATGGTGACATAGGAATAGATTTTAATTATGGTTATTTTTAAATAGTATTTAATAGTCATAGTGGTGGGTCCACTATTGGCCGAAGAGCTGGTGGAACCCTGTAGAGAAGCCCCAGTCAGGCAGTTTGCTTGCTGCCATTGAGGTTCCAGACTCATCCAGGGCAATTCCCTGCAGGATTTTTCACTGTAGGGTGAATATTTTATTTCTGATAGCTGATGACCAATTAGAAGGTGGCAGCTCCTCAGAACCAGTGCCAGTGGTAGCAGTGGCCACTGCCATCACTGCGTAGGCCCAAACTTGGCTGCTGAAGATAAGTGGGACAGAATCGCTGGGATCAGTCTGGAAGCCATGACAGATTAACTTTTAATGGGTAGGGATTGTCCCTCTACTGCCATCAGTGTGATCCTCTGTTAGACTGAGGATGGCAAAGAAGGAGAGCCAGCCCCATATTCCCACTATCCTGGAAGCACATCAGGGTTTACCTGGCATTTTAATCACATGACATAGACCTGCACACAACTGGTAAATGAACAACAATGGTTAAGTGTCCCTTAAGCAACCACTGATGTGTCTTTTCTAATGAAGGGTCTAGGCCCAAAACATCAGCTTTTGTGCTCCTGAGATGCTGCTTGGCCTGCTGTGTTCATCCGGCTCAACACTTTGTTATCTTGGATTCTCCAGCATCTGTAGTTCCCATTGTCACTGATGTGTCTCAACTGGCTTCTACATTGGAAGACCTTTCTTGACATTCCCATTGTTTGGCAGGTGGGAAGACAATAGGATCTCCAACTCTTGTGTTCTCACTTCTTTAATCAACTTGTCTTCCCATCTCACCTTCCAACCCACTCCTGGCTCAGGTATTAAATCTGCCCTTTGACTTTTAAAGTGCCGCAGAGAACAATGATGGTATTTTTAACCAAGGTAAAGTAAACATTGTGCTTCGTGTAACAACAACAGTAATAATTAACAAGAAGGTCTAGAAATCTAACTTAGCATATTTGTACAAAATTATTTTTCTCCTTATATTTTAACATCTGCTTATCTATGTGGAAATTACTTGCACCTAAGTATCCCTCCTCCTGTTTGAGAATTCCAGGGCAAAGCATCTGCCCTACATCTGCGGTTTCATGTGAGGGAACGGATTTTTGAAAAGAAAGAACTTGAATCAGTGTTGTTCTCCTTGGGCTTTTCATTTTGCCGTTAATATTCTTGTTAGGCTTTGAGGTGGGGGTAAAAGACCCTTTTATAATCCATCTGGAAAGCAATCAAACAGCTTAGTGGTGGGGGATGGGTATGCATGTGTGAAAATGGTTGGCTGTTAGCATGTGGGAGAAAGGTCTGGGCAGGCTGTCAGTAGGATTAATAACTTGCTGAGAGAAGCAAGAAGAACAACTTTTAGAATTAATTTGAGGTTGTTAGAACTGACATTGGCACTTCTTAAAGTGAAATTAAAAAATTTGCGTGCTTCTCTCGCCCTTTACACTTTCTCGTCTGGGAATGGTTCTGAATAATACATGGATTCAAATAAAACCAAGCTTTTATATGTTGGGGAAACAAAAAAAAACTTTTATGTTGTCTGTGCTTGGCTTAAGGCTTTTGTGGAGATTATGGTGTACCCCTGGATCCAATAATGACCGAATGAAGGAACCTTTTCACACAAAATCTTTTTCCTCTGTAAATTTCTAGATTAGTTAAGCCTTCTATTAACCAGCCAGGAAGCCTATTCATGCCAAATGTGTTCAAAAATGCTTTTAAAGGGTACCTAATGAGAACAAGAATGAACAGAGCAGAGCTTGCATGCTGCTGTTTTGGAATATGAAATGAAACTACTAAAGAACAGAACACAAACAGAAATATTGTGGTAATGAGAATTGAGAGGCTGTGTAATTGCTTATGTTTGAATAATAACATCTAATTTTATATTATAATTTTAAAGAAGAAATAATGGACACAATATTCCTCTGTGCAGTTCCTAATATTGAACCCCCAGGTGACAAGTGGACTTTTATTGGGGCATTTGGGTCTTACTGCCAGCCGAAGAACCCATGGGAGAACATGCTGTCTCTCCCGAGGAAGGCCTGCTGAACCACATACCAACAGGCAGTGGCAAGGTCACCTCTGGAATCAAGACCCCTGGGGAGAAATCCTATGCAGCAAGGGCTGCTGGCTGATCAGAGAACAAACCAGGGCTCAGGAGAGCTGCAGATGAGGCTGAGGTTGGTCCAGAAGACCTCTTGCTGGAGTCCCAGGATCACTGAGAGGGTGGGATAAAGGTAAGTGATGGAATGGGAGGGGTTTACCCAGTTTGGGAGTTGTTGGGAGAGATGGACTTCCTGGTTTGGTGGTTGTGGGGAGAGGAGGTGAGGAAGCCATGTTGATTTGAGGGATGATGGCTCCAATAGGCAACCCCTGCCTGATTTTTGGCATTCAATCAGGCATTGGTTAACCTTGATCAAGCACAACTCCCCTGCCTCTCTTCTCATCTCAGAGGGCAAGCTACCTTCAGGGTAGCAAAGATTGAGGGTCACAAGAGGACAGAACTGCCTGCAACTCTGTCAGTCCCAAGCTGAGGCCCTTTAGTTGTCATTAATTGGGATTGGCAATGAATTGGGAAACATGGGCCTTTTTGCACAGAACATAATTCTATTGCAGGTTAATGGCAGTGGAGTTTGTGTACATTACCACCCTGCCCAATTGAAAGTCATTCCTGCCTCCAAGCTTGACACCATAGGGAGCAGGTTATTCCACCCATAGGCCTCAATTTTATTAACATTATCATTCAGAGGTAGGTGGCTAACCGTAATTACAAACTTCTCCAGCTTGCTACAATGCTGCCACCTCTATTTCAGACAAATAACCATGTAAGTGATGCAAGTGGGATTATGTTAATCAGTTGGCACACCAACTTTGAGTGTATGCAGACACAATTAATGCAGTATAACATGGTTGCAGCACTCCATTTGTTATGAACAGTTCTTTGCTAAGTGTCCTTTATTGGTTTTAGTTCTATATGGGATACCATGATACAGTTATGCCTTTGAATGAGGAGGGATGATCTGGTATCCCTTGTTTATCTAACCCTTCGCTTAGTTGATTGCAATAAAGTCAATTTTAAAAAAAGGATCCTTTCTGTCACTTCGTCCCAACCCAAAAGTATTTATGTTTTAAGAGAAACCAATTTAGCCTGGCTTTCTTGGGTTAAAGAGAGAGTTTATTAGCAATGTAAAATGCAGGAAAAAATAATAAAACATGGCATACATACACAACTTAGAACAGGGTTGACTCCAAAAAATAGAATTTAAGAGAAAAGGGATATGCAGATGTGTCTGTGACAAATAGATTGCAAAACATTGCAGCTTTAAATTGGATGGCTCCTGTCAATGCTAATCTTGGCAGCTGAGTGGTTGTTTGCAGGTTCTTGGTTCTGAAAGGAGTTGGTCTAGTTTCCTTCAGAATTACACACCTTGTCTTTTGCTGACAACTTGTTTGTAGCAGTCGGAGAGGATATACATATCTTTACCTGCACATGCAGGAATGCCTACTGGGAGTTCTCAACTGTGGACCTTCACAGGAAATATTACCTTACTAGAACACAGAGACCAAGGGTTGTTGTTAGCTTTAATCCTCTTTCTTGTGTGTTTATGGAAGAGTAGAACACAAACAGGTATTTCAAGTTTTCAAGAAGATTTGTAGCTCGTGTTGTGGATGAGGTTGTAGATTTGGTCATTGAGCTATTGTGTTTGTTTGCAGACGTTTCATTACGCTGCTAGGTAACATCATTAGTGTGCCTCCAGTGAAGTGTCGGTGTTCTGTCCCATTTGTTATTTATGTGCTTTGGTTTGCATAAAAAGTGCAAACTGAGGCATGTAGATAACAAGCGGGACAGAACACCAATGCTTCATTGGAGGCACATTGACATGTTACCTTGCAGACGTTTCGTCACCCTGCTATCAAACCCACTGGCTCGGTGAGCATGCCTACAACCTCAAGCATGTTTTTCACCCAGAACTGTCTTTGTACTATCTCTGAATCGATTTTAACTTCCTACTATCTCTGAATCGATTTTAATCCCACTGCGAAGCCATTCCCCAGTATTGGCCATTCCTTCTATCTCTGTCTTTCACCTCATTGTATCTGCAGTCTGGATTACAGACCATGGGAGATCACAGTTCAGTTTTTTTTTGATGTATGATTTCGGACAGTAACCTCGATACTCTTCAAGCATAACACTCCATAATTCCTTAAAAGAAAAGAGGAATTAGGAGCCCCTCTTATTTTGCAGAGGCAGTGTCCCTACCTGGAAACTGAGAGTGCCAGGTTCAAGTCCCACCCACTCCAGAGGTATGTAATAGCATCTTGAATGTGTTGATTAGAAAAGTTAATAAAAAAAACAATGAATGAAAAAGAGTTAAATATATCAGCAATTCAGGATTATGATCTGTTGCCATAATGCTGTCCAGCATCTATTTAAAGGCAGTGTGGGTATCAGGCAAGGGAAGTGAAGAGGAGACCTGCAGTAGCAGGAAATTGATATAGATGAAATTTTGCAATGTTAAGGACAAGGCTGCATCTATTTATGAAAAATGTTTGAGTTATGTTACAAGCTGCCATGAATTGGCATTTAGTGCTGAAAGTGGTGGAATGATGGAAAGCTGATGGTGAAAAACAGGAATATAAATGCTGGTGTTCATTCTTTGGGAAGTTAACTCCTTTAGGTAACAATTAGAAAGGATTGTGAGACATGAATATCTATTGCTTGACATTGAAAGAGACAATCCTCACTAAGATCTTTGTAAAGGTACCATTCTTTTTAATCTCCTGACAATAGCAAAATGTTGCGTGTGCAAGTTATCTTGGTTGGCAGATTATTGCTAGTTTTTGTGGTACATGTATAGCTGTCAAATGTTTGACAACTATGCAATAATTGTTATTGACTTGTAACCCACTTCACAAAGAAGCTTTGCAAAAATTTTAGCCCTATGATTTGAAGTAATGAATGCCACTGCACTTACAGTTCTAGCTGGGGATTAACACCTAGTCCTCAGGCAGGGGTATGTCCATGCTAGCAGGTTGTTTTGTTTTTTGACTTGGCTTTCCATTATTTCCTACAGAACATAGAATATGATATACCAAAGCAGCTGAGATTCTATGACTACCTCTCCATCCCCTGATATCTCTTGTCCAATGGAGCCAGACATTGGTTCATTTAGCTTTTAATCTGATAAAGGCTAATTGGCTGCCACACAGCAAATATTTATTCATGGCCTATCCACTGCCAGCTTCTGAAATAATTTGGAAACATGGTTCTTTTGCTAATCTTAGTACTTTTGAAGACAACATAAGGATCAATGTTTCCCAGCCTCCAAGGAGCAGGACAAAATTTTGCTTTGAAAATTGTGATGAACATATACCTCTGTGTTTCCCAACTTGACAGTGAAACCTTTCTCTGACCTGAACATGAGCAGTCCTGGCTCTTACTTGTTCCTAGGGGTGTTGGGGGCTGGGAGTTACTTTATGAAGCACAGATTGGATACAATGGAATTTTGATACAGTAACAGGTAGGGGGTACATGCATACACATAATCCATTCATTTTAGAAGAAAGGGCTAACCAGTTGTCTTCAAAGGCCATGACAAAACCAGCTCAAACAATGCTTTTGTTTACAATATTTAGAAGGCTAGGAGGTGCATGAATACCTTTAGTGTCTTCAAAGTAAATGGTGCCAGCCTATGTAAGATGCCAGCCAATGTTGATGGGCTTCCCAATGTTCCTTCACCCATAATTCTCTCCAATTCTTTTAACACCCAACCTCCAGGTGAGCTGCATGAAAGAACCATCAAAAACCATCGTAATTGTACAGTAGGTTCAACTAAAAACTGTACTCATTTGAATTTTTCAGTCTGAACAAAAATACATACTCTAGCGAGTTTTGAGAAGATTTGTAGCTCAGGTTGAGGTTCTGGGCATGAGTTTGCTTGCTGAGCTGGAAGGTTAGTTTTCAGATGTTTCGTCACCTTTTTTTTTTATTTGAAAAAATATACTTTATTCATAGAATGTACAAAAAATAAAACATTTATATACCTACCCAGTCATGCAAGCCACTCCAGGTTACCCGGGGGTACGTACACCAACTAAAGGGAAAAAAAAACAAAACAGAGAAAAAAAAAGCAAAGAAGCCGCCCCGGCAGTCGTCACCCCGCACAGTCCCAGTTGGCCCCCTGACCAGTTGGGGAAGGCGCCAGCTGGGCCCAGTTACCAGATAGGATTCTTTTCCCTTTTCTGGACGAGGGGGCTCATACGGTGGTCTTTCCCCACCGCGCCTTGGCGGCGGCTGCCCCAAGCTTTAGCGCGTCCCTCAGCACGTAGCCCTGGACCTTGGAGTGCGCCAGTCTGCAACACTCGGTCGGGGTCAGTTCTTTCAGCTGGCAGACCAGCAAGTTGCGGGCAGACCAAAGAGTGTCTTTCACCGCATTGATGGTCCTCCAGGCGCAGTTGATGTTGGTCTCGGTGTGCGTCCCCGGAAACAGCCCGTAGAGCACGGAGTCCTGCGTCACGGAGCTGCTCGGGACGAACCTCGACAAATACCACTGCATCCCCCTCCAGACCTCCTGCGCATAGGCACACTCCAGAAGGAGGTGATCAACAGTCTCGTCCCCCCCGCAGCCACCTCGAGGGCAGCGTGCGGTGGTGCAGAGATTCCGGGCATGCATAAAGGATCTCACTGGCAGAGCCCCTCTCACCGCCAGCCAAGCAATGTCCTTGTGCTTGTTTGAAAGTTCTGGCGATGAGGCATTCTGCCAAACGACTTTGGCAGTCTGCGTGGGGAACCACACGACGGGATCCACCCTCTCCTTTTCCCGAAGGGTCCTGAGGATACTACGTGCTGACCACTGCCTGACGGCCTTGTGGTCAAAGGTGTTTCCTTTCAAAAATTTCTCCACGAAGGACAGGTGGTACGGAACGGTCCAACTACTCGGAGCGTTCCGCGGCAACGAGGCCAGGCCCATCCTTCGCAACACCGGGGACAGGTAGAACCTCAGTAAGTAGTGACACTTGGTGTTTGCATACTGAGGATCTACGCACAGCTTGATGCAGCCACACACAAAGGTAGCCGTCAGGGCGAGGGTGGCGTTCGGTACGCCCTTTCCCCCATTTCCCAGGTCTTTGTACATGGTATCTCTGCGGACCCGGTCCATCCTCGACCCCCAAATGAAGTGGAAGATGGCCCGGGTGACCGCAGCGGCGCAGGTCCAGGTAATAGGCCAGGCCTGCGCCACATACAACAGTACCGAAAGCCCCTCGCACCTGACAACCAGGTTCTTACTCGCGATGGAGAGGGACCGGAGCGTCCACCTGCCCAGCTTCTGCTTAAATTTGGAGATACGCTCCTCCCAAGTCTTAGTGCATGCCCCAGCTCCACCAAACCAAACACCCAGCACCTTCAGGTAGTCTGTCCTGACGGTGAAGGGGATGAAGGAGCGGTCGTCCCAGTTCCCGAAGAACATGACCTCGCTCTTACCCCTATTGACTTTGGCACCCGAGGCCAGTTCAAACTGGCCGCAGATGTCCAACAGCCTACTCACTGACCGATCGGTGCAGAAGACGGCGACATCATCCATGTACAGGGAGGTCTTGACCTGAAGGCCTCCGCTGCCTGGGATAGTCACGCCCTTCAGGCTCACGTCCTTCCTGATGGAGGCGGCGAAGGGCTCCACACAGCGCACGACCAAGGCAGGAGAGAGCGGGCAGCCCTGCCTGACTCCAGATCTAACAGGAAAACTGTCTGATTCCCACCCGTTGATCGAGACTGCGCTAACGATGTTGGTGTAGAGCAGCCGGATCCAATTGCGGATGCCCTCCCCGAACCCCAATTTGGAGAGGACGTCCCTCATGTAAGCATGAGAGACCCTGTCGAAGGCCTTCTCCTGGTCCAGGCTGACGAGGCAGGTGTCCACCCGCCTGCCCTGTACGTAGGCGATCGTATCCCTGATGAGCGCGAGGCTCTCAGCGATCTTCCTGCCCGGCACAGCACAGGTTTGGTCAGGGTGAATCACCGACTCCAGGACAGACCTGACCCGGTTGGCAATGACCTTGGCCAGGATTTTGTAGTCCACGTTCAAAAGTGAAATGGGACGCCAATTCTTAATTTCTTCCCTCTCCCCCTTCCTCTTGTAAATGAGGGTGATGATGCCCTTCCTCATGGACTTGCACATTTCCCCTGCCCGAAGCGCACTATCGTACACCTCCAGCAGGTCCTGGCCGACCAGGCCCCACAGAGCAGAATACAGCTCGACCGGTAAGCCATCACTTCCGGGAGTCCTATTCCTCTGCAAGGACTTGAGGGCTCTGGCCAGCTCGTCCAGGGATATCGGCCGGTCCAGCCACTCCCTCGTGCCGTCGTCTAAGACCTCCGTGATAGACGACAGGAATGACTCGGAGGCCGTGCTGTCCGTGGGCTTCGTGTCGTACAGTCCGGCATAGAAGGATCTGCTGATCCTCAAAACGTCGGGCCGAGACGACGTCACCGAGCCGTCGTCCTCCTTCAGCCGGCTAAGCACAGAGCTCTCTTTGTGCACCTTCTGAAAGAAAAAACGCGAGCACGTCTCGTCCTGCTCCACGGAGCGGACCCTGGACCGGATGATTATCCTGGAGGCCTCCGCGGCGAAGAGCGAGGCTTGCTGGCCTCTCACCTCGCGGAGGTCCCCCGTGACATCGACCCCCATCAACTGCAGAAGGAGCAGGTTCTGCACCCTTTTCTGGAGTCGCGACAGCTTTCCCCGCCTCTCTCTTGCCTTCTGAACACCCTTGAGGACAAAGAACCTCTTGATGTTCTCCTTCACCGTCTCCCACCAGTCGCCTGGAGACTCAAAGAGGGGTTTCACGGTTCTCCAACCGGTGTACTCCCTCTTAAGCTCCTCGACGTTCTCTGGGGTTAACAGAGTCGTGTTGAGCTTCCACGTCCCCTTGCCGGCCGGCTGGTCGTCTTGTAAGTGACAGTCGGCCAACAGGAGGCAGTGGTCAGAGAAGAACACTGGCTCGACACCAGTGGATCTGACCGAGAACGTCCGTGACACAAACAGGAAGTCTATCCTTGAGCGGATAGACCCGTCTGGCCGCGACCAGGTGTACCTCTGCTGCGCTCCGTCTGCAGGGGTGCTGAAGACGTCGAGCAGCTTGGCGTCCTTCACCGTGCCCATCAGGAATCTGGACGTGACGTCCAGTTGAATCCCCCCACCCGCTGTCCCCACGCCGGATCTTCCATCTGCATCAATGATGCAGTTGAAGTCTCCGCCTAGGATGACCGGCCTGGACGTAGCCAGCAGGGGTGGAAGCCGCTGCAGGACGTCCAACCGCTCACTCCATACCGCTGGGGCGTACACGTTGATCAGCCTCAGGGGAGCATTCCTGTAGGTGATGTCAGCCACTAGGAGGCGCCCCCCCACCACCTCCTGAACTTGAGAGATGGTGAAGTTGTGCCCCCGCAGCAGAATAGCCAGGCCCGAGGAGCGACAGTCGTTACCCCCCGACCAGATCGAAGGCCCACAGGTCCAGGCGCCGGACCATTTCCCGTACCTGCCGAGGTGCGGTATCCCGCACTCCTGCAGAAACAGGAGGTCCGCCTTGATGGTGGTCAGGTAGGCCAACGTGGACACACATCTCGCGGTTGACTTGACGCTGCGCACATTAATGCTCGCAATTCGTACCCCCATTGTGGGCAGTGACCGCAGTACCCTCCCCAGGTCCAAGGTCCAGCCCCTCCATCTGTCCCTTCATGCCCATTGCTGGACGCTCTCTGGGCTCAGGAAACCGTCTGTGCTGCCTTCCGGGTGGCATCCCCCCGCCAGGGGTGCGGAGGCAGGAGGGTCCGGCTCCAGATCAGGCTGGGGACGTGCTGTTTCCTCCTTCCCGCCTGGAAGTTCCGGGGGGCCCTCCAGTGCTCCAGCGGCACTTGACTGGGTGTCAGAGTGAGCCTCAGGACGCCTCCCGTCACCTGGAAGCGGGGTGCTGCTTTCCTTCCCCCTCGAGACCTTTAACTTCTGCTTCGGGTGGGCCCTCTCCGAATCCTCCTCGTCAGAGGAGCTCTTATAGCCCCCCTGTAGCTGCCTCTTCCCTCCTGATTGTTGCGGTTCCTGGGCCCGTCGACGCACCTTCCTCCTCGCTTTCCGGACTGTAGTCCACTCCCCTGGGTTGCCTGCCGCCGCCTCCATTGGCTCCATGTTGTCGGGGGGGATCGGAGCCTGCAGGGGTGCTTTGCTGGCCTCGGGCCCATCCTGCAGGGCTGGGCCCTCCTGCACGGCCTGGCCCTCCTGCACATTAGTGGGGTCCTTGCTGGGCCCTGGTGCCTTCCTCTCCTCCGGGGGGGCTGGCCCCGCATTTCCCCTGCCGGCGACCTGGGCGTAGGTGGTACCCCGCCGCGGGCATGCCCTATAGAAGTGGCCCGCTTCCCCGCAAAGGTTGCAGCTTCTCTCTCGTGGGCAATCCTTTGCAAGGTGTCCCTCCTCCCTGCAGTTCCTGCAGATGGTGACTTTGCAGTCGGCCGCCATGTGACCTGACCTACCACAGGCATGGCAGACTTTAGGTTGCCCTGCATAGGTCAGGTAGCCCCTGCTCCCGCCGATCGCGAAGCTGGACGGTGGGTGTGCGACATTCCCGTCCGCGCCCATCCTCAGCGTCACCTTGACCTGCCTCTTACTGGTCCAGATGCCAAAGGGGTCCACGATGTCAGTTAGGTCCCCTTCCACCTTCACATACCTTCCGAGGAAGGTCAGGACATCAACTGCTGGCACATGCGGGTTGTACATGTGTACAGTCATCATACGGCTCCTCTGTGCTGGCATCACAAACAGTGGGACAGCGGTCAATACAGAGAGGGGGCCCTCACCTCCTTTCTCCTTGAAAACCTCCAGGAAGCGCTCGCAAAGCTTGGCACTCCGGAAGGTCACATCGTAAAAACCCCCTCCGGGGAAATCCTGCAGGCAGTAAATGTCCGCAGCAACAAACTCACAACAGTCCAACAGGACCCTCTTCACGAAGAAGGTGCGGTCCACAGGTGCACCTTCATCCACCTTCTTTACAGAAACACGGATGGTGTTCCGGACCCCCTGACCTGGGGCACGAGCACTTGCCGCAGCCATCGTTGCAGGTTGGCTGCTCCCCTGAACCAGCGTTAGGCCGAAGCCAGCATTAAGATCCACTGGTCGCAAGGGTGCACAGCCAACCCGACGTCCTCCTTTCACCTCCAAGACAGCACTCTCGTCCTCTCAGTCCACAAGAGAGTGGGTCTTTATTGTGTTTGAGATGTAAGCTGGTTCACTGAGCTGTAAGGTTTGTCCCCAGACGTTTTGTCACCATTCTAGATAACATCATCAGTGAGCCTCCGACGAAGCGCTGGTGTTATGTCCCGCTTTCTATTTATCTGGTTAGGTTTCCTTGGGTTGGTGATGTCATTTCCTGCATTGGTGATGTCATTTCCTGTTCTTTTTCTCAGGGGATGGTAGATTGGCCCCAAATCAATGTGTTTGTTCATGGAGTTCCATTTGGAATGCCATGCTTCTAGGAATTCTCGTGCGTGTCTCTGTTTGGCTTGTCCTAGGATGAATGTGTTGTCCCAATCAAAATGGTGTCGTTCCTTATCTGTATGTAAGGATACGAGTGATAGTGGGTCATGTCGTTTTGTGGCTAGTTGATGTTCATGTATCCTGGTGGCTAGCTTTCTGCCAGTTTGCCCAATGTAGTGTTTGTCACAGTTCTTGCAAGGTATTTTCGTAGATGACGTTCGTTTTGTTTGTTGTTTGTATAGGGTCTTTTAAGTTCATTAGCTGTGTTTTAGTGTGTTGGTGGGTTTGTGGGCTACCCTGATGCCAAGAGGTCCGAATAGTCTGGCAGTCATTTCGGAAATGTCTTTGATGTAGGGGAGAGTGGTTCTGGTTTCTGAGCCCATTTTGTCTGTTCGTTTGGGTTTATTGCAAACAAAGGGGGCCAACTGGGACTGTGCGGGGTGACGACTGCCGGGGAATTTTCTTTGCTTTGTTTTTTTTTCTTCTTTGTTTGTTTTTTTCCTTTAGTTGGTGTACGTACCCCTGGGTAACCCAGAGTGGCTTGCATGATTGGGTAGGTGTATAAATATGTTTTATTTTTTGTACATCTTATGAATAAAGTATATTTTTTCAAATAAAAAATAGTGACGAAACGTCTGGAAACTAAGCTTCCAGCTCAGCGAGCAAACTCACATCCAGAATACATACTCTTTTTAAAAATGGAAAGTGTTACCAATGTTTTTCTGAGGTTGGTCATTAAAGAATATTGATAGGGAATTCTTCGCTGTATCTGGACCCACTTCTGAAAGGCAGTTAAGATGGGCAACAAATGTTGACCTTGTCAAAGATGCTCATATCCATTAAAGAATAAAAGAAGAAGAGCTTGAAGCTGTCTGTAGCTGTGTTCATTGGGATTTATATTTCTTACCCTGAACATAAAAGGTTGTATTTTTCACAGAATAAAAATTTTAAAATTACAATAGTCTCATCCCAGTCCAGGGGTTTGGACATGGTCAGACATCTATTGGGCTGATAATAGTCAGGATGTCTGCATCACTGCAATTCCAGAGAGTGAGCCATGGCTGGTCCTGCAGGTCTAGTGCAAACAGTCAGGGGGATGGTGGGGGGTAGGTTTTGGTAGACCAGGTGTGGAGCAGCAGACCAATCAATTGGAATCTGGTTACTTTTCTACCATCTTGACGTTCATGTAGGTTGTGAGGCAGGAGTGGTGTCAGTGCTGCAGATCTTTTGAGTTGAAGTCAAAGGACGTTTATCAGAGAATACTGTTATGTTTGGGAAGCTGGGGAAATTGATGGTCGGGATTGGAGGCAGCAATCTGAGATGTAGAAGGAACGTGAATGGTGAAGGGGGATAAGTTGACATATAAGAAGGGGATGTGATACTACATGGGAGGCCATGAGGTATTGCAGTGGGGGGATTGTCAGCAGTTAATACCACTGTTTCCTCAAGCGAGTCTTATGCAGCATGTTGTGGGCAACACAAAGGTGTAGTGCTGGGTTTTGGGGTAATGATGGGAGGCAATGATGACATAATTCCAGATAGTGTGTGGGAACGCGTGAAGGATCAATGTTGATGAGCTTCCCAAGGAATGCCAGGATGAGAAGGATATTGTAGTTTCAGTGACTGTTAACTAGACCTGAGTCCATGACTCATTGTGCCAACAGCAAACTGCTTGAATTAGCTTAAAAATGGGCATGGAAAGTGACAAATGGCTGTAATCACACCTAGAATGGGAGGAGTCAGAGGTTTTTTGTACTGCATGAGGGAGCAGGCTCTATTTGAGAGTGATGAAAGGTCCTTAAAAGGGCAATTGTGTGAACCGGGCACTTTCACAATATGGGGAGAAGTAATCTGTAATTATAGCAATGTTTAGATGAAATATCTGCAGTGACCAATTGTGAGGGTTGCAAATGCTGCTCACAAGCAATTTTAACTATGACTTTGGTCATTGCACATTCATTCTTTGAAGGAAAAGCAATCCCACTTATCCTTAAAACCTTTGAGTCACAAAAGGAAAAGACAGTCCAAGAACCTACAGGCTGAAAGGTCATGGACTGATTTCCTCTCAACTTGTAACTATAAATATTCACCAACATCCTCTTATATGCAATTATGTTTTTCAAAGGTGGGGTGTGAGGGTGGGAAGGTAAGGTCTCAGTACTCATAGAGCACTCTCAGTTTCTTGCTGTCTCGTTTCAACAAGACTGCTACTGTGTTTAAGTTAATGTCCTATGTCAAAGCTCTATGGAGAGGCATTCATGGCTTCTTTGTCAGAGTGCTGCATACCTCACTGTGTGGAGGACTATGCTAAACTATATATATATTCACCATGCAATTTTATTGCTAATGTGTCTGATGGATCCCGTCATGTGTGAGGGTTTGCATCCTGCTGTGGTCAAATGAAGATGCAGAGACATGGAGGAAGAATCAATTTTCCAGACAGTCAAGGACCAGGAACTATCTCCTGTGGATGCTGACCAGCCTCCACATGAAGAAGTTGTAACTGCAAGCATTCTTTGTCTGCATGGGAGCCCCACAAACTATTGCCCTCAATTCCATGTTCTCTAGCTGAACGAGACATAGTGTTGGCATAGGCTAAGAATGTCCTAGTACTGTGATGGAATTACACCAACTTCTGGAGCAAGGCCCGTGACCTGACAGGGTGAATGGCCATCCTTTCCCCGTGACTATGATGGTAACAGCTGCACTAAACTTTTATGCAACTGGCTGTTTCCAAGGATCCACTGAATATCTGTATGGGATCTCTCGGTCCTTGACCTATAATTGTATCGAGTTTGTTAACAATGTAATTTGTGCAACACCATAGCACTTGATCTCATTTCTCCATGATGTGATCAGTGCTGTGACCCGACAGTAGTCTTTTCCAAAAAACCTGGTTGCCCCCATGTGTAGGGCACTGTAGACTGTGCATATGTTGTATTTTAAGGACAGCTCATAACACAGCTCAATTCATCAACAGGGAAGGGCTACATTTCAGTACTGCATCCTCAAAGTCTACTCCAGATATGCCGGAAGCTGTCATGATGCTTATATCCTCAAGGATTATTGTGCTTCTCCTGCTTTTGAAAGTTGAGATGCTTTACAAAGATGGTTATTGACAGACACCCTTGTAAATGCACACTTTTATGTGCAACAAAGCCCCAGCTAAGCCAACTGCTTAACGAAGCTCTCAGATGCATTGCTTTCCCATGATGTATACAGTGTAAGACAGTCAATACTTGACTTGGTGTGCAGTTTGGCTTCAACCATGGCACCAGTGCCATAAACCCTGCGTGATCTCGGCAGTGGTGTGTATTTCCACCCATGTGGAACAGGAGATTTGATAAGAAGGTGCCATTGGGTTGTGCTACAACAATAATGAGGGCAGTTTGTTCAAATGGAGAACTCATTGCATATCATGGAGAGAAACCCTTTGTGATACTTGCTAAAAATGACACTCATTTGATCTCTGGCAAGAGGCAGCCCCTTGTCTCCTTTCAGCAATGTTTAATTTAATTAGAGGAGCATGAAAGAAGAGGATTCACAGAGACAGGTATTCTGCAAAATCTCTTATACGGGCCATCAGCATTGTGAAGAAGAGCAGGCAAGAAAAGAACAAGCAGTCAGAGACAGACCCAGCTTCATTGGAGCTGACTGAAATTTGCTCTGCTGTACAACAGAGAAAGGAGCTGGCTGTTCAGTAAGTCTCTAGCAAGTGGTTAAGGTCTTATATATTTTTAAAGTTTAACACAGCATGCCAATTGGTAGTGAAGTTAATAAAATATACGAAAGGCAGCTTTAGTAAGTAAATAGTCTAATTAAAAATCATAAGGCAGGAAGTTCAGGTGATGTATCAAAGCTGCAGCATGTGGGAATTCATGGATACTTTTATAATCCAGAGCAAACACGACTGAAGTAAGTGTTTGAAATTTGAGCAGCTTCACTTCAGAGTTAATGAGCTAGAGGTTAAACCGCAGACACTGCATTAGGGAGGGGTAAAGTTACCTAGGTTCTTCGTGCCAGGATGCAGTCACATGACTGAAAATAGATTCTTTTAATTTGGTCAATGTTCAGGAACAGCAGGTATGAGGCAAATAAATGGACCCTGAGGCCAGGTGTACAGGAGCGTCAGCTTCTGCAGTTGTCCAATAGGTTTAAGATTCTCTCAGCTTGTTTGGATGACAGTGCGGACTACAGGGTGAATGAGGAAACTGACCGTGGCACCATGGTATAGGAAACGTTTAATTTGGAGGAGCAACAAAGAATGTAGTAGTAATAGATATGACGTAAAGACAGGAAAATACTGAAAGGTGAAATGAGTGTCAGAGAATGGCAGAAAGTGCACAGAGACAAAAAAAATCTCAGAATACACCAGCAACTAAAATGTTACAAAGCTGACAAAAACAAAACTAGAGGCATTGCGTCTGAATACACATGGTATTCATAACGATGGAAATAAATTGATAAAGCACATTGAAATAAATAATTAGTGATCTGATGGTCATGAGGGAGACATGGCTTCAGGTTCCTGAATATTGAGGAGTGTATGACATCCCAGAAAAATAGTAAGTTAGGTAAAGCTGAAGAAAGAATCCTATTAACCTAAGGTGGCATTCGTGCAATAATTAAAGATTACCTTGGTTTAGATGAAGATTTGAATCTGTTTGGAGATGAGAATAGCAGCAAAAAGAAGACACTAATGGGAGTAGTTTACATGCTCCCTAACAGTAGTGGCAGGATGACACAAAGTATATAAGAATAACCGTTTTAAGTTAATTAGAGGAGCAGAGAAGAAGAGGACTCACAGAGACAGGTATTCAACAAAGACTCTTATACAAGTCATCAGTACTGCCCAAGAAGAGCAGACAAGAAAAGAATAAACAGTCAGAGACAGAGCTAGATTTATTGGAGCTGACTGAAATTGGTTCTGCTGTACTACAAAGAAAGGAGCTGGCTGTTCAGTGAGTCTTTGATAAGTGATTAAGGTCTTTTCTATCTGTACATTTTATCACAGAATACCAATTGGTAGTGAAGCTAATAAAATGTATGAAATCATTAAATAAATTAATGCCTTGCATTTAGAAAAATGCAAGGTATTTGGGAAGAATCAGCATAGTTTTGTCAGAGTGAAATCATGTTTAAGTGAATTTGAGTTCTTTGATGAAATGACATGCACCATGGCTTTCCAAAAGACATCTCATAAGGTGCCGCATCAAAGAAAATTGAGGAAATTTAAAGCTTGCGGTATAGGGATAACATACTAGTATAGAAAGAAGATTGGCTAGATCACTGAAAATAGATGGTAAGCATAAATTTGATTGGTTGGATGTGTTGATACAGTCACATAGAGATGTCAATTTATTTTTGTAATTTACACCAATGACTTAGATGAGGGGAGTGAAGACATGATAGCTAAATCCGTAGATGATATTACAATAGATAGGAAACTATGGTGTGAAGAAGACATAAGGAATTTGCAGAATAATATACATAGCTTGGGAAAATGGGCAGAAATCTGGCAGATGGAATGTAATGTGGAAAATGTAAAGTTTTTTGACTTTGGTGGAAATAATAAAAGATGCAGAATTCCTAAATACAAAAGGATTTCTGGCACATGAGTCATGAAATGTTAGTATGCAGATATAACATGCAATTGAAAAGGCTAATAGTGTACCAGAATTTCAGAATGCATAGGGCCTGATGAGTTTAATGACATGAATTTGATTCAACTTGTTTGTCTAGTAGAGTAGCGCAGCTGAGAAGACGAGATGAGAAGGAGGAGGAGAGCGAGAGAAATTGCAAGGTTTGTGGGTCAGCTGGGCAATCTGGGGGAGAAGGTCAATTGATCACAGTATGAAGGAGAGCAAGGGCTGGTGGTATGACGGTCAATAAGAGGAAGAATGACAGCTCACTAGTAATCATCTTGAATAACACTGACAAAGTGCCCCTTTTTAAATTCACTTCTGGGATGTAGTGTTACTGGATAGGTCAGCAATTATGGCCTACCCTTATTTACAATAGAGAAAATGCAGGTGCCTTATCTACTGCTATACATTTCCTGTAGATATTCCCATCATGGGTAGATAGAGACATTCATAACCCATGAAGAAAACTTGTAAAATGCAGTTCAGGAGGGAATTGCAGGATTTTGATCCAGCAACATCAAAGGAATGGTGATGTATTTTCAAATCAAGGTAGTGAACAGCTTGGAGGGAAACTTGCAGGTTGTAGTGCTCGTGTGCATTTACTGCCTTTTCCCTTCTAGTTGGTAGTGGTCATGGGTTTGGAAGGTGCTAAGTAAGTAACCTTGGTGAATTTCAAGTGTACCTTGTAGATGGTAGGCACTGCTCGAAACGAACACCAATGGTAGTTGGAGCAAATTTTTGTGGATGTGGTGCCAATGAAGCAGGTGCGGCATGGTGGCTCAGTAGTTAGCACTGCTACCTCACAGTGCCAGGAACCTGGGTTTGATTCCACCCTTGGGCAACTGTCTATTTGGAGTTTTCACATTCTCCTCACATCGGTGTAGGTTTCTTCAGGGGGCCCTGGTTTCCTTCCACAATACCAAGATGTTTAGGTTAGGTGGATCCACCATGCTAGATTGCCCATCGTGTCCATGGATGTGCAGACTATGTAGATTAGCCATGGGAAATGCAGAGTTACAGAGATAGAGCAGAGGGCTGAGTTTGGGTGGTATGCTGTTTGGGGGACCGGTGTGGACCCGATGGGCTGAATGGCTTCCACACTGTTGGGACTGTATGATTCCTTGTCCTGGATCGTGTCAAATGTCTTGAATATTATTGGAGCTGAACTTATTCATGGAAGTTGGGAGCATTTCATCACGATCCTGACTTGTGCCTCATAGATGGTGAGCAGACTCTGTGTGCGGGGCACAAGGTAAGTTATCCACTGCACGATTTGTAGCATCTTACAAGCTCTTGCAGCCAAAGAATTTATATAACTAGGTCAGTTTCTGGTCCACAGTAAACCTAGGATGCTGACAGTGGGAGTTTTACAATGATAATGCTGTTTTACATCAAGGGATGATGGTTAGCTTTTGTCTTCTTGGAAATGGTCATTGCCTGGCACTTGTGTGGCATGAATGTTATTGCGACCTGACAGCTCAAACCTGGATTTTATTCAGACCTTGTTTCATTTGGGCATTGACTGCATGAAAGCTCCTGCTCCTCCTGGCTCACAGCAGTGGTGAAAAATATGTTTACTTACTTGTATGTGTAATTCTCACCTTCATTCAAATGCCACATTTACACAAGCATGAAAATCCCACCTGCTGTGGCCAAATTCACCTGGCTGTTAAAATCTGTGAGACAGTCCCTCATTAATCTGGTTAAACTACTGTCCTGCTTTTACAAAAGTTGGATACTTCTTCACCACATTCAACTAATCTGGTTCAAGTAGAATGGGGTAAATTTTGTGACCGGTGTTGTTTTTTGGATTTTAATGTAATTATTACCCCACTCTGCCTCACCAATCACTCTCTCAACCATCTTCAATGTTGAAATTTTCCACTTAGTCACCAATAAGACTTTTAACAGTTGGTGCTGATTTTTCTGCGTTGTCATTTATTGACGTTTTGTTCCAATAATTATAATTCTACTGCATTTATCCTCTTGACGAAGAAGTTTATTTGTTGAGTTTGTGAGCCTCAACCTTCAACTAGGAATAATTTTAAATTAGCCTTACTAGCTGTAGATTTGGTTAAAATTAAATGTGCTCCCTCGCGGGAGTACATTGAGTTGAAAGGAACTCATAAACAGTATTTCCTAGGTGTGTTGTGGCAGAATAAACTCTGCTGAGTTAGCCACTCACAGTGCTTAGAATTCCGCATTTTAGAATTGTAGAGATGCTTCGACTCCTCACGTGTAAAGTATGAATCTACAACTTCCATGAGGATCGCTTAATCTTTTGTCATGCTTAAGCCCTGGATTATATTGTAGTAATGATTACAATATTATGAAGTATAAAATTATTTAAATTGTCACTTCAACCAGAAACAAATGTCTCTATCAGTACACCTAGAAAGAATTGTAAAGCAACAATACTAAGAAATGAATGTAAAGTATTCTAATTTACTTAAAAGTGTGAAATAACTCACCCCTTAAGTGTTGGATATTCAAACAAATAAAATGCTAAGATTATACTTGTAAAGAAGAAATTGCAGTTTTTGTCATGTCTCAGCTCTAAGGTAATTTTACCTAAGACTGCTACTTCCTGCTTGGTCAGTGATGGCCAAGTTTGACTTCATGCTTCCCAGAGGTCAGATTTCAATAGCATTTCATCCTTTGGGGGAACTGTCATTTTAGAATTATTTTTAAGAGTAAACAGCATCCACAAGTCCATGTGCTTTGCAGCTTGCCTTAAGTCTCGTGGTTCACATCAAAACAGCTTCAGGGCCTTGTGCAAAGCTGTTTACTGCTTTACTTCTGGCAAATATTCAAATTCTGCATTAGTTGGTTTGAATGCATAACATTTTAAGAAGGAAAGTATATACAACAAAAAAAAATCAGAAAAAAAACAGGAGATCAGCTTTATGGTTCAAAAGAAGGAAAACAATACTGTAACAATAAAAGTTGGACAAAAATTCATAACAAGAGTTTGAGGAATTTGTTCAATCAAAAGTTATAGTGAAATTTTAATGTAAACCAAGAGAAAACGCATTGTGGTCAGGATTCTCTGTTCCATTAATTTTAAAATTCTTGTCCATGGTTTCTTCCATGAATTTGTTGCATCCTAACTCTGTTCTCTTCAAGCCTGATATCGCCTTCTAATGTTATATTCTTCTTACTAGCCTATGTCCATCTTTTCTTTTTTTGTATAACTATGAATGGAATAGCTTTACAAAATATACGTAATTATATCCCACAGAGCTAACCCCTGTAATTAATTTTCCTATGTTGTGTGTTTTGTCATCACTGCCTACTTCCAGACAACTGAAGGCAACAACATGCAGAAGTCATTAATTAAATGGCTCCTTTTCAAATCCAGTCAGATCTTCACAGAAAAAAATGAAAACAAAATTTAATGACATTGGTGCAATAGAGGTATCTATGATAGATTTGACTTCCTGTCACAGTCCTGGAATAAAGGACTGTTTGAGTGTACACCAGCTCCTCTTTACCCTCTCCAAGGCTATCTTATAACCTCACCCCACCAACATTTCAAACATAATGGCACATGAAAGGCGTTCTATCTGAATAACCTCTAATTCAACATCTAAAATTAAAAGGTTGTTATAGTTAAGATCAGCTTCACTGAAATATGAACTGACATCCTAATCATTCAGTATTATTATCCATAGGAAAAGTTCTCCAACTCCAATATTTGCATGTGTTGTTATAACATTAACTCACAATGGGATACTTTTTGACTTGGTGGTGTACACAGATATTTGTGAGCTGACAACCAATTTTACATCTTCCGTGATTTGTATTTCTGTTCACTTCAATGGAAGTAAAATATGGAAGAGATCTAAAATACACAATTGACTTTATTACCTGTTTAAATCATTGTAAATAGTCAAGATGACATAAGTATGCCCAGCTTATCTACTTGTATTTTAAAGAAAAAGGTAGAACGATAGAATTATACAGAAAAGAAGGAGATCATTAGGTCTACTGCATCTGGCCAATCCAATTATTCTTTACCCTACAAAAGTTTTCACTTCAGGTATTTACCCAGTTCCCTTTCAGATGTTTTTAAATCTACTTCTGCCACACTGTGAGGTAGCCTGTTCCATATCAGCTTTGATTCTTTTGCCAATTGCACCAAATATTACCTTAAAAGTAATCTTAAATCTGTGTCATATAAAGGCAAAATACTGCAGCTGCTGGAAATCTGAAACAAAGGCACAGAATTTTGGGGAGACTCAGCTGGCTTCATCTGTGGACAGAAAAGTTGTATTAATGTTTTAAGTCCGATATGATTCTTCTTCAAGGATTTGTCTCATCTGGGTACCAATGCCCCTACTGCTGGAAACGAATTCTCCATAACTTGAACACAATTAATTAATCTCCATCTAATAAAAATAACCAATTTACTCCAGAACTCAGGAAAGGTCATAGCCAGGACCTGCAGGAGGCCCCAAGAAATCATAGAATGAGGAAGGTCAGGGGTATTGGGTGGGTCACATTTGCCAACTTTTGGTAATTGCTGAGGCAGTCTAAAGATATAGCCGGACAATTTATCTGCTCTTCTAGAGACTGTAGCTTCTGTTTTGTTCTTTTAAAGTCTTCTGTATGTGGCACCTGGATGATCAGAATTAGCAGACAAGGTTCAAAACTTGCAAGTTGGCTAGAAAGAGAGATAGAGACCCACAGAAGGGTTATACATCTTCAGTGTCCCATGGATCTATCCTCATCAGCAGCAAAAACAATTGCTTAAACACATAGATGGCAAGTTGACTTGTAACAACGAGCTGAATTTGACCAAAATTCAGCTAAGTGTCAATTTCAGGGAGTTTCATGGAGGTTTTCCTCTGTGAATTTTAATGAGTTATCACAAGCAATTCTCTGCTTCTGACCTCAGTGTATTTGTATCCTGTATCATGATATTTCTCTCATGCCATCTTGTGCTCACCAGTGGTAGAAATATGCATCAGAAATAATGGGAACTGCAGATGCTGGAGAATCTGAGATAACAAAGCATGGAGCTGGATGAACACAGCAGGCCAAGCATCATCTTAGCATCCTAAGATGCTGCTTGGCCTGCTGTAGAAATATGCATCACTGCTGAGATTTTCTGGGATTCCTACTTTTGATGTCATATGTCCTAAGTGTGCAGCCAGCCATAAATAGCCCTTCACAGTAGATATATTGGGAGGGGTACAAAAAAACTTCTGAAGGTACATATACATAGATCAGAGACTCTGGTAGCAATACTCCATAGGCTGCCTAACAGTAATTGTATGGTGGGATAAAGAATAAATCAAGAATTAATGAGGGCATGTAACAAAGGCAGTACATTAATCATGGGTGATTTCAATCTTTATGTAGATTGGGAAAATCCAATTTACAAAGGTAACCATGAGAGAGATTTCAGAGGGTGTTTTTGTGATAGTTGCCTGGAACAATGTTTTGGATTCAAACAAGGATCAGACTAATATAGATGTAGTGATGTGAAATGTGGCAAATTTAATAAATGACCTGAGAGTGAAAGATCCCCAAGGAAGCAGTGACCATAACATGGTAGAATTTAACACGCAGTTTAAAAGGAAGGAACTCGGGTTGGAAGCCACTGTACTAAGCATAAATAAGGGTAATTACAAAAAAGTGAGGGCACAGTTGGCTGGAATGGACTAGGAAAGTACAGCAAAGATACTGAAGGAACAATGGCAGAACTTTAAGAAAATAGTTCATAGCTCATAGCAAAGAGGTATCTCAGTGAGAAAGAGGACTTCTAGGAAGGAGCTAAGTGAACTACGGTTAACCAGGGAAGTTAAAGCTATCATTAGATTGAAAGAATTTGTCAAATATTAGAGGTATGCCAGAGGACAAGTAAGGCTTTTTGTCAACCAACAGAAGATGACAAAAAAAAGGAAGTCGACAAACTTTGAAGAACATAGAACATAGAACTCAGAACAGTACAGGCCCTTTGACCCAAGATATTGTGCCGAACTATTACCCTAATCCTAATGTCTATCTAACCTCCACCACTACCTTATACTATCATTCATATGCCTATCTAATAGCCGCTTAAATGCCCCCTAATGAAGCCGACTCCACTACCCTCTCCAGCAATGTATTCCAAGCCCCTGCTGCTCTCTGAGTAAAGAACCTATCTCTGACATCTCTCCTGTATCTAGCTCCACTCACTTTAAAACTATGCCCCTCATAATAGCTACCTCCACCCTAAGAAAAGGTCTCTGGCTGTCCACTCTATCTGTACCTCTGATTATTTTGTACACAATAATTTTGTACACAGAATGAGAATGAACATGGAGGAATAATAATGGGTAATCAGAAAGTGGCAGAGGAATTGAATTTGTACTTTGCATCTGTCTTTGCAGTAGAAGACAATAATAACATTCTACAAATACTAGATAATCAAGAGACAAAAGGGGGAGAGGACCATGGCAGTTTAAGAAGGCAGCTAAACACCGCCTTCTTAAGGGGAACCCTAACTCTGGTTAGCTAGTGATGCCCATGTCCTATGAATGAATAAAAAAATCTACAATAACTACATGAGAGAAAAAGTACTGAATACTAATGGGACTAAAGACTAGTAAGTCCCCTGTTCCTGATGGATGCATCCCAGGATATTAAATCCTTAGATTCTGAAAAAGTCCTAATATGATACTTTATTTAAAAAGGAAAGAGACAAAACGTCTGTTATTGGGAAAATATTAGAGTTATTATATAAGATGTCAGAAGATCAAGCAGAATCAACATGGTTTCATAAAAGGGAAATCATGCCTGACAAATTTATTAGCATTCTTTAAGAAGGTAACAAGCAGTATAGATAAGTGAGAAGCAGTGGATATAATATATTTGGATTTCCAGAAGTCATTCAATAAGATACCACACATTAGACTATTTGATAACATAAGAGCTCACATTGTTGGAGGTAGTATATTAGCATGAATAACAGAATTGGCTAACAAATATAAGAAAGAGAGTCGGGATAAGGGGTGTATTTTCAAGATGGAAGTGTTGAAGTTGTGGAGTACCACTGGGATTGGTGCTGGGGTCATAAATGGTTACAACATATCAATGACCCTAATGGGGGAAGCGAATGTACTTTAGTCAAGCTTGTTAATCTCTTAAAACCTGATGGTGAGGCAAATGGTGAGGACAACACAAAGAGTCTATAGAGGTATATAGACAGGTTAAGCAAGTAGGCTAAAACTAGACAGAATATAATGTGGGAACTTTGACAGGAAGAATAAGGGGGCTGAATATTGTTTAAACTGAGACAGACTGCTGAAACAGGCAGAGTCTTTGTGCATGAATCACGAAATGAAACTTGCATTCAAGATCAATGGGAGTAGAAAGAGTAAGTATTATATTTGCCTTAATTTCAAAAGGAATAAGTGATTAGTCACGGGAGGTTTTGCTAAAGCTATGCGAGGCACAAGACAGACTACAAAAAACAATGCTGGAGAAACTCAGTTCTGAAAAAGAGTCATGTTGAACTCAAAATGTTACCTTCATTCTCACTACAGATCCTGTCAGATCAGATGAGCTTCTTCTGCATTTTCTGAGTTTGTTTCAGATTTCCAGCATCGGTAGCCATTTACCAAAATACTAGTAAGACCACAACTGGAATACTGTGAACAGTTTTAGGTCTCTTATCTAAGGAAAGATGTACTGGCATTGGAGCCACCCAGAGAAGGTTCACTGACCTAGTACCAGGCATGAAGGACTGTCTTATGAGGAGAGTTTGATTTGGTGTGGCCTGTACTCATTGGAATTTAGAAGGATGAAAGGTGACCTTATTGAAACAGAAGACAGTAGGAATTTCTTCTCCAGAGGGTAGACAATCTGTGGAATTCTTTGCTGCAGAAAGTGATGGAGGCTGGGTCGTGACGTATATTCAAGGCTGAGATAGACTGATCTTTAACTAGTAAATAGATGGAGTGTTCTGAGGAAAAGACAGGAAAGTGAATTTTAAGGTTATCAAATTAGCTATGATCTCATTGAATGGTAATGCAGACTTCCTGGGCTGAACGGGCTGCTTCTCCTCCTACATCTCATTGTTTTATGGTCTACACTTGACGAGGAGTCAGGGGAATTATGGAAAGCAAGTGTAAAATGTTTCAGCACCTTCAAATGTCATTATTAGGTGTTGTATTATAGATATGTTATGGAACAGTGATTCATCATAGAGGTCTGTCCTCCAGGCTAATTGACCCTCATAATGACCAGCAGTGTATAACTGGTGACATGCAATTGTCGGAAATGTCATAATGCATTATAATGTAAAAAAAACCTGTCAGCATTGCATCTTATTTCTTTTTTACATCATAAAATTATATAATAAAAAGTATTACCATCTTCCATATAATAAGCGTATTTTAACATGGAAATAAATTCAGCAAACCAGCAAACAGATGAATTTCTGTCACTTACAATCATGGACAGAAATCATCGATGAGGCAGGTTAGAGTTGGCTTGAATTCCTTGAACTTTGATTCTCACTGCAATGATTTATGCAAGAATTAATCAAAACTTGGTGGGGTAGCAGAGATAACAATGAGCTGCACCTGAGTTAAGTGTTAAGCCCTTTACGAGTGGGGAGGCAGGAAGGATATTGGTCAGAAAAAATAAAAGTGAAAATATAATTGGACGGCTACTATTAGAATGTCAGTGGCCATTCCTTCCACTACTAATAACCTGTCATTTGGGCTATTGTATTTCAATGTGTTTTGGTTTCCACTTGCTGGTAACTCGTGCACGACCGTTCCATCCATTATTTTATGATAACATACAGGGTCCATGACCTGTGATTGCTTTTTAGCACAAACATCCATCAAATAGTGCCCATCGACAGTTTTACAGCTACTGGATGATTTCATAAGCTTGAGTACTTTATAAGTACATTCATGTTAAACTGGAAAGTGGATAATTAAAATCACAGTGTCCTATTTTAAAGCTTGACTGAGCTGTAAAGCAACACTGTAGTGGAACTTGGGGCAATAAACTGCAACCTCTTGTACCCAATTTTTTGGTTGACAGATGTGCCCTTAGAACTCCAAATTCACATTCACTCTGTGTGCAGAATTTCAGAGTGAATCAAACTGAAAGTAATCCATATTCATTTAATCAGAGATAATGGGAACTGCAGATGCTGGAGAATCCGAGATAACAAAGTGTGGAGCTGGATGAACACAGCTGGCCAAGCAGCATCTTAGGAGCACAAAAGCTGACGTTTCCGGCCTAGATTCTTCACCCAAAACGTCAGCTTTTATGCTCCTAAGATGCTGCTTGGCTGCTGTGTTTGTCCAGATCCACACTTTGTTATCTCACATGCATTTAATGACTGTCAGAAATATGCAATTGAGCTGGCAACACTGATTGGTCCTCAATGCTCCATCTAACTACAGATGGTCAAATGCATGTTCAACTAGAAGAAGGAACTCCCACCTTCACTATTTAAAAAGATCATCAGCTACTTGTAGATTAGTTGTTGGTTAGTTTCCTCTGGTTGTTACTCCAATTCTACAAGTTTTAAATGGTTTGTGTTGTTTCAAATTGCAGTAATCGACAGAGAGTGATGTGGCAGTTACTAAAGGATTTTATGCTGGTTGCCAGGCTTCTACATGAAACAGTTGCCCTCAGAAATTAATCTGAAAGTTGCCATTCGTCTTTGTACATATTGTGGCAGGGAGGGTGAACCATTGCCACTTGGTATGGGATAAGCTGTGCCTGTTCTCCAGCTGCTGCCTCCATTTTTGCACAATCATGTCCTGTAAGAGAGAAGGAAGTATTTCAAAGAGAGTGATAAAATCTGCTTGAGTGGAAAGCTGGAAGTATATACAAGCTTTGAGATGTAGATGTGAGCTTTGCAATGTGTGACTATGAGCATTAAGCACGTCTGCTGATTGGCTAAGATTGTGGGTAGATGAGTAATAAGAGTATGGTGAATTGCACAGTACTGCAGCTGAGTGGTGCATTTGGCACAATTTGACACTTAAAGATGTATTCATTGACCTTGACCACTTGTATGTGGACTTAGGGCAACACTGCATACAGTTCCTCCGGGCTTGATTCATATCATTCACCAACATAGCTATCTGCTTCCACTACCCTTTGGTTGTGTGTCTGGAGGGCCTCCAGCAATTGCAGAGCATGTAGTCTCTGGTCCAACTTCACCAATGTCTCTAGTGCAACCTTTGAAGTCTTGAAACACACACTCTTTCATCTCCTGTCGTTCTTCACAAGTTACTTCTCAAAGAACTCCCAAAACCAACTGCAGCCACAGTGCAGCTCTTCAAGCAACACTACTCAGTCACACAACATTTGCCCTCCCATTCACCCCATTAGTGGCAATCAACAGCATTGTTAAAACTGACTGGATGCTGAAATTCTTGAAATAAGCCAGCAACATGAAATCAGTATGCTTGTGATTTAACAATTGTAGTTTTAGAAATTCATGAATACTTTTGAGGAAACAAAAAACTTTCCAATTGCCACAATTGCATTAAAATGCTTCATGACTACTAAGTGAGTGAATTACTAGTGCAACACTTTAGCAGTTAAATCTTAGATAATAAAATGTGAGGCTGGAAGAACACAGCAGGCCAAGCAGCATCTCAGGAGCACAAAAGCTGATGTTTCGGGCCTAGACCCTTCATCAGAGAGGGGGATGGGGAGAGGGAACTGGAATAAATAGGGAGAGAGGGGGAGGTGGACCGAAGATGGAGAGTAAAGAAGATAGGTGGAGAGAGTGTAGGTGGGGAGGTAGGGAGGGGATAGGACGGTCCAGGGAAGACGGACAGGTCAAGGAGGTGGGATGAGGTTAGTAGGTAGCTGGGGGTGCGGCTTGGGGTGGGAGGAAGGGATGGGTGAGAGGAAGAACCGGTTAGGGAGGCAGAGACAGGTTGGACTGGTTTTGGGATGCAGTGGGTGGTGGGGGGGGGGGGGGGGGGGAAGAGCTGGGCTGGTTGTGTGGTGCAGTGGGGGGAGGGGACGAACTGGGCTGGTTTAGGGATGCAGTAGGGGAAGGGGAGATTTTGAAACTGGTGAAGTCCACATTGATACCATATGGCTGCAGGGTTCCCAGGCGGAATATGAGTTGCTGTTCCTGCAACCTTCGGGTGGCATCATTGTGGCAGTGCAGGAGGCCCATGATGGACATGTCATCTAGAGAATGGGAGGGGGAGTGGAAATGGTTTGCGACTGGGAGGTGCAGTTGTTTGTTGCGAACTGAGCGGAGGTGTTCTGCAAAGCGGTCCCCAAGCCTCCGCTTGGTTTCCCCAATGTAGAGGAAGCCGCACCGGGTACAGTGGATGCAGTATACCACATTGGCAGATGTGCAGGTGAACCTCTGCTTAATGTGGAATGTCATCTTGGGGCCTGGGATGGGGGTGAGGGAGGAGGTGTGGGGACAAGTGTAGCATTTCCTGCGGTTGCCGGGGAAGGTGCCGGGTGTGGTGGGGTTGGAGGGCAGTGTGGAGCGAACAAGGGAGTCACGGAGAGAGTGGTCTCTCCGGAGAGCTGACAGGGGAGGGGATGGAAAAATGTCTTGGGTGGTGGGGTCGGATTGTAAATGGCGGAAGTGTCGGAGGATAATGCGTTGTATCCGGATGTTGTATCCACACAACCAGCCCAGCTCTTCCCCCCTCACCCACTGCATCCCAAAACCAGTTCAACCTGTCTCTGCCTCCCTAACCGGTTCTTCCTCTCACCCATCCCTTCCTCCCACCCCAAGCCGTACCCCCAGCTACCTACTAACCTCATCCCACCTTCTTGACCTGTCCGTCTTCCCTGGACCGTCCTATCCCCTCCCTACCTCCCCACCTATCTTCTTTACTCTCCATCTTCGGTCCGCCTCCCCCTCTCTCCCTATTTATTCCAGTTCCCTCTCCCCATCCCCCTCTCTGATGAAGGGTCTAGGCCCGAAACGTCAGCTTTTGTGCTCCTGAGATGCTGCTTGGCCTGCTGTGTTCATCCAGCCTCACATTTTATTATCTTGGAATTCTCCAGCATCTGCAGTTCCCATTATCTCAGCAGTTAAATCTTCTTGTGTGATGCTCCTCCTTACTATAGGCTAATACTGTGGTGAAACAGCACTCCTGTTGTTCTGCCCTATTATGTTGCTTTCAGACATCATGAAGTAAACTGTATCTGCATAATAGGAGAAGCTTGCCCTTTTCTTCGAAACAGTATGTATTTTTTAAAATAATGATGTTTCCTGCCTAAAAGTAGGTTTATTGAGTTGGTGGTTCAAAGTTAAGGCAATGTGGAACGTATAAATAGTAGAGGCTTTGGTACCATAAAGTAGATTATTATCTTGGAATTACCTTTGTGTATTGAAATAGAACTATGCAACATACCTAGACGAAATCACTTGATCTATAATTTCACAAGAAATTAAATTATGCAAATAAACCAACATCAAAGTACACAGACAAAATTATGTCATATGAATGTGCTTAGTGCTCATACAATGTAGCACAACATGGACAAGGATCATGACTTTGCATTATATTCAACACCACATCAGTGCTCTAATAGCTTTTTGCTTTCAGCAAATGTGCATATTAGGGTGGCATGTTCAGTATCTGCCCAATTGCACCTGCACTACTGTTTCCAATTGAGCCTCGGGTCATTCCGCAATATCTGTGCCAAAGCTACTAAAGCTCATTCTAATAATGAGCTGCTCCATCTGCAGGGTGAACCAAGGGTCTGACCAGAATCTTTGGTTTTTATTTTTCTTGATAAATACCATTCTATAGTTTGCCTCTGCTTTCTAAAAAAATATAATTTTGAATTGCTTAACTTTAGGTGCCAAATAAGTTCAGATCTCCTTGTACTCTTGAAAATTGCTTTGAGCTAAATTTCCTTGTAGATCCTGTAATGAAACTAAAATGGAGGTTGCAATGGGAATTTCATGGTGGCTATGTTTCTGACAGTTGTAGTCTGGTTATTTTGAACATTTGAAGGCACAAATTCTTCTTGAAATGTAGTAAATGCAAGGGCTAGGGCAATGTCCACACTCTCACATTTCCAGCAGAAAACACAGGGTTAGCCTTTCAATTGTTTTTCAATGCTTCAGCTGTAGAAGTGAACTTGCTATTTTGACGGGGCAGTCGAAGGAAAAAGAAATAACCCTGATCATTTTCAGGGGTCCTTCCAGAAGGGAACAGATGGCAGATGTGCTTGTCACACTCAAATAGCATGCTGATATTCTGTCTAGACTCATGCAAGCGATGGCAAATTGGGAAAGGCATCAGAGAACTGCTGCTCCTGTAAAAGCATCACAGGGCTCTGAGATAAGAAACCTACTGACAGTAGAGAAAAAGGAGAAACAGGAAAATGATCTTGGCAACTAATAAAATGTGGAGCAACATTTTGGTGCAGAAGATCAATACTGTGTGACAGAGTGATTGCTCATTTTGACTTTGATAAACAATTAAGCGACCCCATTTAATCAGAATGACACAGTACTTGTACAATCTTTCAGAAATTAGCATTTGATTTATGTTAGACAATTTCAGGTAATCAATGTAATACATTTTTGGTAAACTATGACTAATGGATTTTCAAAATTGCATTTTCTAAATGCCATTAAGGTGTTCGAAATCGGTTGTTTGCGAATTAGCACTCTCTATAACCGTCAAAAGCCAAAAATAATCTTAGTTAATTCCACAACAATATACAAGCAACATCTTCCCAATTGAAGGTTTCAGAGAAGTTGAACAGGATTATGCAACCTGATGTTCAAGATAGATAGAGGAGGAAACATATTTTGAATTTGGGGCGTTTGTCCCTCATGGAGCTATCGTGCATCACCAGTCTGATCATTTGTAAGTGTGATAACTGTTGGGCTACCAGACATCTGTAATATCCTACCAAAATGTCAGGACATAAAGAACTAGTACCACCTACCAGAAATTTGAATCTCAAGCATTTGATAAGCCAGCATCAACCAGAACAGAGGATCAAAAAAAGTCTTGAAAAACCAATAGCATCAAATCAAATTTGGAAATGAAGGGTGGAATTTTTCTGGTGTGAACAATGGCAAGAAAATTAGGAAAATACAGAGAGAATGAAAAACAAGTCAGTACCTTGATGTCAACAAAAAAAATGTTGTATTTTCCACATTAGCCTTAAACAATGACTTCACTGAGTGGCCTCGGATTGGCTTTTGATTGGCTTCTTCCTGGGGAGAATGTCTGGCCAAGGGTTTTGATTCCACTGCAAGACCCAGCAAAGACCTCACCACTGCTCAGTTACTTTGGTTTTGCAGGTCTTCTGTGGAAGAGACAGCTGGCAGGCAAGAACCAAACGAGCAAAAGATTCCATCCACAATGTCTAATTGGTCTTAATGTTCTTTTAATTACCCCTTTTATTTAGGTTTTTCTTGACTTTACTTGCCAATATTTTATTAGGTTCTCTCTTAGCTTGCCTGTCTTTCATTTCATGCTTTCTTTTATTGTGCTGCTTTGAGCTTTTTCCAGCATTGAGCTTTTGTTAATGCCATTGTCATTTTTTGTGCCTTATATCACTTTGGTGTTCTATAACCATTAATTGAACGGAGATTAGCTAATCCATCCAAATTCTTTATAGGAGCATATTGGTTCTGCATCCTAGACAATAGGTGCAGGAGTAGGCCATCACCCCCTTCAAGCCAGCATCCTCTTTGCTTTCTCCTTGAATGCTTCCAACTACTCACATTGATTTACCCTTGATAGTTGTTTTCAGTCCACATTTACCAAATCGTATCTCACTGTCATAAATTTAGACTTCCCGTGGTATAAAATTCAGTTCTTGAGCCATCTTTATCCATTATCATTACTAGCCTCAAACTAATCGAACTGTAAAAACAGAATGCTACAACTACGAGAGATATGAAATAAAAGTAGAAAATTCTAAAGAAACTCGGCTGCTCTGGCAGTGTTTATGGAGAGAGAAACAGAGTTAATGGTTCACATCCAGTGGATTGAACTTTGCAATTGAGAATCAACACTCTTCTTTAACATATTGTCTTACCTTTGTAGAACTAACTCTTTCGAGTTGTCATGATAAGTGCAAGATACAAAGTTTTGACAAGGTGTCTTTTTTTTCTGCAATAAATAAGGAAATGGTGGAAGCATGGAATAGATATTTTCTGTCAGTTTTCATTGTGGAAGACACAAAGCTCATTCCAAGATTAGTTGAAAATTGAGGTGAAAAAAGGGGAAGGAAATTAAAACAACCTCAAGGAAAGAAGACAGAATGCAGAAAACAATAGCCCAATTGGCTTAGCATCTGACCGTGGAAAATGCTAAAATCCATTATTAAGTAGGTAATAGTAGGACATTTTCAAAATCATCATACAATCTGCCAGAGTCAACATAGCTTTGTGAAAGTGAAATTATGCTTGACAAACGTATGACAATTTTTTGACAAAATAAAGTGACTCATGACAAATCAGTAATTAAAATGTGTTTGGATTTCCAAAGGGCACTTGATAAAGTGCAAAATAAAAGGTGAAATGCAAGGTAAGAGTTTATGGTGTTTGGGTAATGTATTAGCATGAATTGAAGTTTAATTAGCCAAAAGGATACAGAGACTTATGTTAACTAGGTTATTTTCTGGTTGTCAACCTGTGATTAGCAGAATGTCACTGGTATTGGTGCTGGGTTTCAACTAATTACAGTCTATGTTAATGACTTGGATGAAGGGGCAAGGTGCTGATATCATAAATATAGATAGGAAAGTGATTTGTGAAGAGCTTACAAACAGCCTGCAAAGGAATATTGAGTGTTCAGTGTGTTTGGAAGTTGCAGACTTAGTGTAGTGGGGATACTCTGCAGGGGAAGTTGAGAGTTTAACCCCTCAGAATCATTACAGTTCGTGACTGCCAAAACCATTGTCTTTTTTAAGATTAATTTTAATGAAGTATTAACATTCCTTGTGCAATAAATCAAAAAATAAATTTCCACAATGATTTTCAAGACTATGTGACCATGCCTTGGAAAAAGAGCTGGTTGGTTTACAGCTATAAGATCTTCATAAGGGCAAGGCAGAGGCTTTTGAATTTATTTCTCTGAACAGAAATGCAAGGCAAAAATTGTTCACTCCAACTGATTTTAGTCAATTTTTGCATCAATGTCATTATAAAAAAAAAGTCTTGGACCATCATTTCTGAGCACTTTTCAAGTGAATGCTTTTTTTGTGGATGATTTGGTATTGGTGGCAGATTCAATTGAGCATTGAATGCATTTCAGTCTCCATTAGTTTTGGTTTCAAAAGTAAGAAGGCCGTAGCTCACATTACAAAGTGTCAAAAATCTATATTTCCAGAAATGTCATCTGTCAAACTCTATGAAATGAATTATGCTCATATCTCTCCTTTGAAATATCAAAATTTAAAGCAACAATATATTTTTATGTTCCTCTTTTTAAACCACGTATATTAAAAAGGCAACCAATGAAATATTAGATGTTCCTGGGCCTTTGCTCAAGACAAGCTCATTTTTCAATGCACTCTCATAATTACTTTCCATATGTCAACAGCAAAACTTTCATATTTTGCAGACCAACATACTAAATTCTGCCATGTGAACCAAAGCAACATTAAAAATTCTGAAAGCAATGTAACAAAAACAAAAATTCTCATTATGAAGCTTATGGACACTTCATTTGCTTCGCTTTGCACTTCTTTGTGAGTTGCCAGTTGTTTTGTGTCTGTGGCAGCTTTTTTGAAACTGTTTCTGCATGCTGTTTGTTGGCAGCAAGGGCAGTTAAATTGGATTGTGCAATAGTAATAGTAATACTAATATTAAAAGAATGTGCTCATTACAAAGATCTCAGTGTTCGCTCGCTAGGCAGAAAAAGTTGAAGCTTAATCTTTGAGGACTGATATTGCATTGCTCCAGAAACTTAATTAATATCTCATTCTCCAGCATTTAGATGCAGCGTTTCAATGAGTACAGATATTCACCAAATAAAATCTACTTATTTCCTTCAAAAAAATTCAGACTAGTGATCTGACCTTGTCTGTCATTAGTTCTGCTATTGAAGTACTTGCATTGTTTTATATATATATATGTATGTATAGGTTTGATGAATGTAAACTACTTCTAGGTCCTTCTTCAGTAATCAGCACAGATGATGATTCAGCCAGTCCATTACATCACGTAACGAATGGCAGCAATACTCCATCCTCCTCAGAAGGTGGACCCGATGCAGTTATCATTGGAATGACAAAGATTCCTGTGATTGAAAACCCGCAGTACTTCAGGAATTCTCATGGTTTACTCAAACCTGATACTTGTGAGTATTTCATTTTCAACACATTGCAAAGTGTGAATATTGTAAGTCATTGTGTATGCATGCACTGAACAGGAATTTCCATCAGGTTACTTTGCTTTTTCAATGGAACGTTCCTTACATCATCAAAACAAGCATAACGGATAGCAAAACATTTAAGCACAAAGTTCCATTAATCTCACTTGTTTTCAATCCTTCAAGGAGGCTCTGAAAATTAAATCAGTTCATTCAAGCAAAATAATACCAACAGACATGTTTTAAAAGATTTTGACTGTACAAGATATTTATTTGCTTATTATCTGATTTCTGAATAGTGATATAACTACTCAATGGCTCTTGGAAAAATTATAAGGTAATTTCCCATTATTTTAAGATTAGCTTACTTACAGGTGCTGAACTAGTCACATCACAAGTTTTTTATCATATTATGCCCATTTTGAGCTGTTTTAATAAACTGCATCAAGTGATCATTTCTAAACATAAGCTTCTTTTCAAGAAAACAGTTGAGAAATATTCTAAAGTGCCGCCCAAATTTCACTGATTTCTCCAAGGTTTTATGTTCAGCAACATGTAGGTCAGTTTAGGCAGAAAAGAAAAATAAGTGCAATTTTGAGCATAAATTGTGCTTGCATTGTTGATTTTCTGAATGGAACTGTGTATAAAAATGTCTAAATCTTATTTGGAAATGATTGAATAGACTGCAACTTTAACATAATTGGAAGTGGCACAATGCCTGAAACCACAGTAACATTAGATAATCAAACTAGGACCATCTATTAGTTGATTGTATTGAACACTTCTGGACCAATAATCTGTTATCTTTGCAGCGCATTCCCATTTTATCTCCAGGATTCTGTTCAAAGATACAGAATTTATGCCGGGATGTAGCTACACTAACTCCTAAACATCCTTGGGAATTAATGAAGCAGATTGTCTTGTATCAATAGCTCAAGCCTTTGATTAAAAAAAATTACTTTTATGTTGCACTTTTCCTGACCATCAAACATTACATAGCAATTTAAGTTGATGAAGTACTTTTAAAATGTAGTCACTGTTAAATTGTAGAAAATATAGTAGTTAAGATGTCCATAACAAATTTCCATGAAGTGCAATGTGATAATGGCCAAATAATTTACTTTGGTCATGTGGATTAGAGGATAAATATTGGCCAGGGCACCATGGATTGTGCTCCTGTGTTTCTTAAATAAAGTACCATAGGATTTCTTGCAACCACTCAAACAGGTAGATGGAGTTTTGGTTCAGTATTTTGTCTGGAAGGTAGTACGAGCAACAGTGTATTACTCCCTCTGTAGTGTACTTGAACCTAGGCTCTTGTGGCCAAGAATCAAGAATGGTAGCAACTGAGCCATGGCTGACATCTTTGCTGTGAGGGGTTACTTTTAGCACTGGACATTTGATTAAGTTTAAGTCACAGAAAAAAAAGACATCGTGTGAAATTGGCTGTTCATCCAGCAGTTAAATTCAATTTCATCTATGGTTATGCGTTTGCTCACAAGCACTACTGTGCACACTTACTCCAATTTACTGAGAACAGACAATGCTTAGACTATCTAACCAACTCATTTAGATTCTTTCATTGATGAAATTCATGCATACATGCAATTGTCTGTGGGTGTGGTCTGCTCCTGGGGAATCAATATAATCTGGGAATGAATTTTCCCTCTTTTTCTTGGTATGTTCAGTTCAATGTGGGAAAGTGCACGGCAGAATAGATAAAAGTATTTTCTCAGCAGTTTTAATCGTATAATAATACTGTATCATAAAGTGTCAATTTTTATTTTTATATTTATATTTATATTTTCCCTTTAATAAATTGGACAGATACATGTATGAAACATGTGATAAGGGTACAAATTCATGTAAAAATGTTTGGTCTGAGGATACGTTTTAGCTACTAAATGTTATTAGTTTAAAAAATTGTAATTAAGATGCATATTGTATTATTTTAGATTTGCTTTCAGTCTGTCTCCAATACAGTGTAATCCGCAAAGAACTTGAACATTTGTACACTTTTGATACAGTTGTGTCGGTGTTCTTTGAATACATCATACATAAACCCAGTAGTCAAGGTAAGATGTAAATCAGCATCATCTACAGTTTAAAGGCCAGGCAGAAGATTGGGAGCCATCTAATGATTCCCTGTTTTAGTATGCCAATACAAGTGAGCTCAGTTTGATGAATCTGCCTGTAAATCATGCATGGACAGTTGAATTTGGAGCAGTTATTGATGATGAGAAGATGAAAAGAATTTCAATAACACTGTATCTACGTTGCAGCAAGGTCCAGTGCAACTGCAATATATTACATGAAATCAATTAGTTCCATTAGTGCAAAAAGAACCCTTTACTGTTTTTCACTGGACCTGGTTTTATTACTTTCACCCAAACCTAAAATTGCAGGAGGTAAGTAAATCTTCAAAGAATAATGCCAACTACAGGAAAAAGTTTTGGTCATATTTATCAGCAACAAATCAAGGAGGAGAAAGAGTCAGCTTTTAATTTCCTTAAAGCATGATGTGTAAATCAAAAACATTCTTGATTAAAAAGGAATGTTTGAAATGCTCTTCCAATCAGATGCAATACTTCATTAGACAGGTATAATTCTATTTTAAAAAGAGTAAAGGGCAAGTGACGGTTGTCAGTTCTTTCTTTTCACTCAGTAACAGTTAATCTACTAAATCTTTATCATGGAGGCAGGAAGCAGGAGCTGCACCTGATTTTGCCTGGTGAGAAACTGATTAAAAGTTCAGATTTTTCACAGGACTGTGCCACTAATTGATATGAAAGTAAGAATATTTTCAACTTAAAGAGCCAGTGGCAGCAGGAGTGGAAGTGAGTCAGATGAATTAAGGGACTCATTTCTGACGGTCTGAAGGCCTGCTTTCTGTGTCATAGACCTCTATCTCTATTTAGATGTTCCAACTGGCCCAATTAAATATCAGGAGGGAGAGATCTGCTATTTGTACCAAAGCCTTCCCTTTAGAGGGATCCAAATACCTACTTCTTGGGACAAACCTTTGTTTCATTGATGCTGACTTGGATGGAAGACTTGAGGCCATGAAGGAGAGGTTTCTCCTGAGGTTGGCGAGAGGAAAACATGCTTCCAGGCAGGAGGTGCACCTTTCCATTCAGTATAAGCTTCTTCCACCTCCAGTTCATCCTCCATTCTCGGCTCCTATTTTTGCTCTTTTTCGTTATCCTGTCTGTCTGTGGCCTCATTGCCCCCAAGGTCTACGTCATTCCAAAGGGCTATGCTATGGAGCATGCAGCAGGAGGGTACAGTAGGGCATTACCTGGCTGGGCAAGGAACTGGAGTTGCATCATCAGATGTTAGATGGGCATGCTCCAGGGATGTCCTTTTGACCAGATGTATTGAATGTATCACCTATGAACCACTGCCTGGAAGTCTGGTAAACAAGTCAGTAATTATCCCTTTAAAGGATCTTCCTTGAACTTAGGTTTGATGTGCACTGTTAAGATTGGTTTGTGGTACTGTGGTAGCCTAGGCTAGTGCAGAATAAAGGAGCCATGGCAGATACTAGTATATTGAGTGAACGAGGAGGGAAAGATCTTGTTATGGTTGCAGGTTATTTTTCCCATTGAAGAAATGAAAATTCTTCCTGCTGATGATCTCACTGGACAGCCACTCAGTACCTTAGTGGCCACACAAATTTTATCATTGAGGCCCGAACCTGGGTAAATTAAGTGAGCAAAATGAGGCAAAATCTAGAGCCCCATGCCCTGCTTTCTTCAAAACATGGCACCTTGGAGTTAATGACTGAAAGAAGATTGCTACTGATTTACTCGAATGGTGACAATTTGTCCATCAAGCTGTATTATGCTTTGAGCCATAATGTCTTTATGATGAAACAAAGTACCTGCAGAAAAGAAAAAGGAAGCAGATCTTGCCTTCCACATGCCACGACATCTGCACTTACATTCTGCCCCTTGTGCCCAAAGACCTCTGGGTTAAGAATTGGCCTGTTAAATCACATGATGACCACAGAAACCTGAGGCACCGAGAAGTAGTCATCCTTGACTTGAGTGGCAGCCAACAAGTTTTGTTTGAAATTCTTTGCTGTTATATATCTGCAGGTTATCATTAGCCAGAAACTCATCTGCGCTCACCACATAAATACAAGAGTAGGTCAGAGACCAGGAATACTGTGGTGAGTAATTCACCTCCTCACTCCTGAAAGTCTATCTACCATAGAAAAGGCACAAGTCGGGAGGTTAAATGATTCTCCCCATCTGCCTTGATGGATGCAACTCCAACAACACTCAAGAGGCTTGTAACCACCCAGGCATAGTAGCTCACTTGACTGGCACTGCATTCACAAGCATACAATCTCTCCACCACCAACACTCAGGTGCTGCAGTGTATACTATTTACAAGATGCATCACAGAAATTCACCAAAGATCCTTAGACAGCACCTTCCAAATTCACAACAACTATTTCCATCTAGAAGGACAAAGGCAGCAAATACCTAGGAACACTACCACAAGCAAGCTCCCCTCCAAATTGCTCACCATCCTGACTTGGAAACATGTAGCCATTCCTTCACTTTTGCTAGGGCACAATCCAGAATTCCCTCCCAAAGGGCATGTTGGATCAACTTACAACACATAGACCAGAGCAGTTCAAGAAGGCAGCTCACCACCACTTTCACAAAGGCAACTAGGGAATGGTAATAAATGCTAGCCACCCAGTGATGCCCATGAGTGAATTAAAAAATATATTACAAAGCAGATATGCCTGAGTTGTTTTTGGCAGGATGAGTCTAAAATATCTACATTAAAATTGAGTTCTCAATGAAGTAATGCAGATAGGTTTACATTATTTTCAGTATGCTTTCTGGTCTCTTTGCTTATGCATTGTCAACATTAGGGCTGTAATTTAGGTACAACAACACTTAATTGGCTCTAAAGAACTTTGGTAGTCTAAGGTAATGAAAGGCACTATATAAGGGTAATTTTTTTTTTATAAAAAGTCTCTTGTGTACTATCACACCCCAACTAGCCTCTCTAGCCAATGAGTCAAAACATAAAGTAATAGATGATTTGACCTGAATTTCTACACTTTCTAAGATAAGAAGTGGCCTTGTCCTGTTACTAGCTAGGGAATTAATTTTAATGCAATTGTTAGCTGGCCCCTTTTCATGCACTATGAAGTTGGGTCATTGGTTATATTTTATTTTGGTGCTTGTTTAAGTTGCATTTCCACATTGGAATCTGTATTAAATAATCTTAAATATGTCAAGAAAAAGTAGATCTAACAAACAGTGGAGGAGAAAGTTCAGAACAAAAATGCTGAACAAGCTTTCAGTAAAAATAATATTATTAAATGTAATTTCTTCTCAATTCTGACCAAAAGTGATTGAAAAATCATGATACATGTTCATAAAAATAAGTTACACAGATGCTGGTCAAAACCATAGAGTCATAGAAATCTACAACACAGAAAATGTCCTTTGACCCATCAAGTCTGCACTAGTTAAAAAAAAACACACCTCCAAACCATTCTAATCCATTTCCTTGTGCTTGGACCATCACCTTAATATTACAAGTGAACATCTATATAGATTTATTAAATATTATGAGCCTCTTATCACCCTTACAGGCAGTGAGTTCCAGGTTCTCACTTTGGAATGAAAGATTTCTTTACATCCCCTCTAAACCTTTTGCTGTTTACTTTAAATCTAAGTCCTGGTCATTGATTCCTCCAAGAAAATATGTTTGTCTACATTATTTATGCCCCTCACAATTTTACACATCTCAATCAAGACCTCACCCACTCCCACCTCAGTATCTTCTGCTCCAAGGAAGACAACCCAATCTGTCCTGGTAAATCTCCTCTGCACAACCTCCAGTGCTATCACATCCCTGCTGGCCTAACCAAAGTTTTTATACATTTCCAGCACAATCACCCTATTCTTAAACCCTATGCTTTGGGTAATAAGGTTAAGTATCCCATATGCCTCCTTAATCATTATATACCTGTGCTGCTACCTTATCAGACCAGTGGGCATGCACACCAAGGTCCCTCTGATCCTGATTCTTCCCAGGATTCAACCTTTCATCATCTACTCCATTGCCTTGTTTATCCTTCCCTTGCATTGATCCAGATTGAATTCCATTTACTGATGATTGGCCTACTTACTCAGCCCTTCCTCATCCTCCTCTAATCTAAGGCTATCCTCTTCACTATTTATCACCCCACCAATTTCACATCATTTGTGAACTTCCAAATCACACCTCATACATTCAAGTCCAAATTATTTAAGTACACCACAAACAGCAAGCACCCCAAAACTGAACCTTGTTGAACTCCACTAGGCACACGCACCCAGTCACTAAAAAGAACATCCCTCAATAATCACCACCTGCTTCCTGTCACTCAGCCAATTAGGAATCTAATTAGCCCAATTTCCTTTGATTCCACAGGCTCTCACATGGGATCGTCTCTAAAGCCTTGCTGACATCCGCGCAGACTACATCAAATACATTGTCATCATCAACACACCTGGTGCTTCTTTAATCAAGTTGGTCAGATATGATCTCCCCTTAACAAAACAATGCTGACTGTTTTTAACAAATCCTGCCTCTGCAAATGCAGATTAATTCATTTCCTCAGAATTGCTGCCAATAGTTTCCGCACCAACAGGCTGAGACTGACTGGCCGGTAGCTTCCCAGTTTACCCCTTGCTCCCTTATTGAGTAATCATACCATATTCGCTGTCCTCTAGTTCTTTGGAATCTCCCCCGTGACCAGGGAGAAATTAAAAATTATTACCAACCCCATTATTTCCTTCCTTACCTCATTCAATTTGGGATATAATTCATAAGGCCCTGGATGTTTATCTGCTTTTAAGCCAGGCAGATTGCTCAGAGCTTCAACACTCTTAAATAAAGTAATATTAAGTATATCACAGCTCTATTCTTGATTTTTATATAAAATCCCAACAGGGTGGAAACAGGCTATGTGGCCCAACAAGCCCACACAACTCTCCCACCTAGACCCAGCCTCCTACCATAACCCTGTACCTTGCATTTCCCATTGGCTAATACACCTGGCCTACAGGTCCCTGGACACATTGGACGATTTTTAATGGCCAAACCACCTAAACTGCACATCTTTGGACTGTGGGAGGAAACCAGAGCACCCCAAGGAAACCCACGCAGATATGGGGAGAATGTGCAAACTCCAGACAGACAGTCGCCCGAGGCTGGAATTGAACCCAGTGCCCTGGCACTTTGAGGCAGCAATGCCAACCACTGAGCCACTGTGCCATCCCATTTCTATTCCCATATTGTCCCTCTCATTAGTGAACACTGACACAAAATATTCACTTAGAACTCTACCTACGTCCTCCAGCTCCATGCACAAAATACACATACATTCCAATTTTTGAACAAAATGTAAAATGCAAATTTTTCAATGGATTGAATTATTATGGAATTAAAGTATTTTCTTTTCTGATGAGGAGGTGAATTCGTATAGGAAAGAGACTTCTCCAGTCAAATGGATATCCATGCATCTTTCATATGTTTTTCTATAAATCATTATAATTCCTTGACTATAAAGTTGCCAAATTAATTTAAAATAACTACATCTGACTATAGTCCTCCTTTGACAATTTACACCCACATTAGTTTGTTCATTGGGAATTTTATGCAAGATGTCACAGAGTCATAGAGACGTACAGCACTGACACAGACCCTTCAGTCCAACTCATCCATGCTGACCAGATATCCTAAATTAAACTAGTGCCATTTGCCAGCATTTGGCCTATATCCCACTGAACCTTTCCTATTCATACACCCCTCCAGACACTTTCTGAATGTTGTAATTGTATCAGCCTCTACCACTTCCTTTACATATCTCATTGCATACATGCACCAACCTCTGTGTGAAACAGCTGTCCCTTAGGTCCCTTTCAAATCTTTTTCCTATAAGCTTATGCCCTCTAGTTTTGGATTCCCCCACCCCAGAGAAAAGACCTTGGCTGTTTATCCCATCCTTACCCCTCAGGATTTTATAAACCTCTCAGTCCTCAGCCACTGACGCCCTAGGGAAAATAGCCGCAACTTATTCAGCCTCTCCCTATAGCTCAAACTCTCCAACCGTGGCAACCACCTTGTAAATCTTTTCTGAATCCTTTCAAGTTTCACAATGTCCTTCCTATAGCAGGGAGAACAGAGCTGCACATAGCATTCCAAAAGTGGCCTAACCAATGTCCCGTACAGCCACAACATGACCTCCCAACTCCTGCACTCAATGCACTGATTAATGAAGGCTGGTAATTGAATACTTTACCAATTACAAATTTTCCAGTGCTTTTCTGCAAAGGACCAAGTGACTGTGATGATCACAGTGACATGAACTCATCAAGTTTAAACTTGACAGTATGGGTGGGCCATGTTACTTAGCTGGTTTCAAAAGTGAGCCACTAATTTCCATACTGCAAACTTGTATTTGATTGACATGAAATAAAACAAACATGCTAAGATATCCTGAAAAGATGTTAATAAAAAAAACTGTGGAGAATGAGATCACCTATTGCAGTGAAAGAAAGGCCTCATCTAACCAATAGTGATGGAATCTCAGTGAGGGTTAAGGTTATTACCATTAGCTATGACTGATTTAATATCTTGTTAGCTATTTTTATAACTTTGGGGGCTGTCTATTAAATCCTTTTCAATTAATTTACGGTGAAAATTCTGTTCACTCTGAACTCTGCTCTTTCAAAACTGTGGAATGGAGTTGTAACTCTATGTGTTGCAATTGTTTGGATTTACACAGAGCCCTACCGTGTTTTCAGCTGAGCCAGGCCCTGGCTGTGATTAAGGGAATTGCAGGTCAGAGCTGGGGAGGATTTCATTTGCGGCTTCAACTGCTTGTTGACATATCTTTACTGCTTGAACATAATGTTTATGGCCTCTGTAAATATGAAATATTGCAGACCCTGAACTCTGTAGCACTCCATTAATGTCATGCTCACAAAATTGCACGGGTCTTTGGGGAAGGGGGATGCATAATGTGGATGTGAAAGCCCTGCAGCATTATTAAAACAGCAGACAGCTTTTTGCATGTGACTAGTATCTAAATCTGAGGTTGGAGACCTGATATTCAGATTGTGAGACTGTAAATAGATCATTGACACTCTCAGAGCACAGACATTGGAGGTCACAAATGAGGTTTAAAATAAACAACAATAAGTTGGTAATTGGCTGTATTACAGGAGGAGCCAATATCTCTTCCTTGGTAAATGAAATATAACAATTAAACATAAATATTAAATAATTTGTGAATATTTGATGTTGAGTGTCCTTCACAAAAAAAACTTGATTGTTCTATTAAACATAACATATTTCCAATAGAGGCCACTGATCAATAACTAGGATCAAAGACAAAAGCTTTCTATTAATTTTTGTTTCCAAAGTGTAAGGGTGATGAGACAGAACAGGCAAGTTTGTGTTCCCTTTGCCCACTGGAAATCATTGCTGGAATTGTATAGTCATGAATGTTAGTGGAGTACAGTGTCGGACTCCATTGTTATGCTTCTACAGTCAAATAGCTTACTAGTTTGTTTAGATTTACAATGGGAAATAATTATTTGAATAAGATAATGACCACGCAAATCAGCCTTCCATCTATTGATTCTGTCTATTCTTGCCACTGACTCAGGAAAGCAGTCAACATAATCAAACACCCTTCCCAACCCAGTTATACTCTATCCCACCCTCTTTCATTGGGCAGAAGATTCAAAAATTTAGAAAACATGTACCAACAAATTCAAGAACAGTTTCTTCCCTGCTCTATTCAGACTCGTACATGAACCTCTCATATATTAGAGTTGATCTTTCTCTGCAAATTCTCTGCAGCTGTGTCATTATATTCTCAATTCTGCTCCATTACGCTGATGTATGATTTGCCCGGATAGCATGCAAAACAATACTTTTCACTGTATCTCAATGTGTGCCAATAATAAATCAAATCAAATCAAATCAGATAACAAAAAGGTATCTGGACCCTGAACCTGTATGTTTGTGGGGAGTTCAATAGTTCAGTAATGGAGAGGAAGAGATTGACAACAAAAATTGTCAGCATATTATTCAACATGAGCAGTGAACACCTGAACCAAATTCCCAAATGGAAGTAACTTCAACCTTATACTTACACTGCTCCTACTTCAACCTAACACCTAAAAGTTTCCTTTTGTGGGTTAGGTTTGCATTATAATACATTTGAAAGAATGATTACCACTAACAATACAGTCAACCACTCAAATCTAATTTTGGCAAAGTAGATTATTTCAATGTTAAAACTTCAATTTTAAATTATTTTAGTGGATACCATGAATATGATGAGAAAATAACTTAGCTGTTTATGAAAGAGGAATATTTAGCAGAGAAGGGAGGGAAGGCATGTGAAAGGAGAGATCAATAAAATGGCCCTATGCAATCTTTACAGATGCTAGACTGACATGTGATGGTTGTAGTAGCTTCAGGAAGCGGTACTGAAATCCTTGAGTTCTTCACGTTAGGAGAAGGCCTGGTAGCAACCTTCCCTCACTCCAGTCCACCACCCTAAACATTCCCCTGCTGAAAGAGCCCATGAATTAATAGCTGAAGTAGGCATTTTGGACCCTCAGACTTCCTCCAGCATGCGAGAAGATCATGGCTGATCTGAATGTGGCCTGAACACTGGTTTCCTGTCTATGTCTACACCTTTTGATTCTTTTGACAATTAAGAAACGTTTTTCTAAGGGCCTTAAAAACATCTTCGACGACACTGCCTCCTCTGCTCTCTTGGTAACAATCCAATGATAAGCAAAAGATCTTACATTTGGGGTGCTCCTGAATATCTCTCTGGGCTGCAACACTAGTGGGAAGAGATAATGGGAACTACAGATGCTAGAGAATCCAAGATAACAAAGTGTGAAGCTGGATGAACACAGCAGGCCAAGCAGCATCTTAGGAGCACAAAAGCTGACATTTTGGGCCTAGCCACTTCATCAGAAAAGGGGGATGGGGAGAAGGTTTTTTTCCATTTTTCATTTTTCCATCCCCACCCTTGTCTGCCTTCCGGAGAGATGACTCTCTCCATGACTCCCTTGTCTGCTCCACGCTCCCCTCCAAACCCACCACACCCGGCACCTTCCCCTGCAACGGCAGGAAGTGCTACACTTGCCCCCACACCTCCTCCCTCATCCCATCCCAGGCCTCAAGATGACTTTCCATATCAAACAGATGTTCACCTGCACATCAGCCTACTGTATCCACTGTACCCGTTGTGGCTTCCTCTACATTGGGGAAACCAAACGGAGGCTTGGGGACCGCTTTGTAGAACACCTCCGCTCGGTTCACAATAAACAACTGCACCTCCCAGTTGCGAACCATTTTAACTCCCCCTCCCATTCCTTAGATGATATGTCCATCCTGGGCCTCCTGCGGTGCCACAATGATGCCACCCGAAGGTTGCAGGAACAGCAACTCATATTCCGCTTGGGAACCCTGCAGCCCAATGGTATCAATGTGGACTTCACAATCTTCAAAATCTCCCCTTCCCCCACTGCATCCCAAAACCAGCCCAGCTCGTCCCTGCCTCCCTAACCTGTTCTGCCTCTCACCTATCTCCTTCTCCCACCTCAAGCCACACCTGCATTTCCCATCTACTAACCTCATCCCGCCTCCTTGACCTGTCTGTCCTCCCCGGACTGACCTATCCCCTCCCTACCTCCCCACCTATACTTCTCCTCTATCCATCTTAGGTCTGCCTCCCCCTCTCTCCCTATTTATTTCAGAACCCTCTCCCCATCCCCCTCTCTGATGAAGGGTCTAGGCCCGAAATGTCAGCTTTTGTGCTCTTAAGATGCTGCTTGGCCTGCTGTGTTCATCCAGCTCCACACTTTGTTAACACTAGTGGGAATATTTGCTTCCATACCTGAGTTCCATCTTGACAACATAAGCCAGACAAGGAGTCTGCTGTGCATAATGAATCCACTTGGGGTCAGTGAAGGGGTCTGTAGTTGGGATAGTTTTGGAAAAGTTATCAGAAGTCCCCGATCTACTGGGATTCCATACAAAGAGGAGGAATATCCTGCCAAATACCATGTGCACTCAAATTGAATCGTCTTTGATTTGGGATCATAGTCTTGATTTAAAAGAAAACTCTACTGCATTCAACCTCTTGATTATGAGATCCAGAGAAAAAACTCTTCTCTCGCAATCTGAAACAAGCAAAAGGGACCACTTTATAGCTTTTATAGCTATACAACATATATGACTGGTTCAGTTTAGCTGGATCAATGATGACAAAGAACATTTAGTTTAGTGATTGTAATGTGAATGGGCTTCAAGGAGAGAAGATGAGATTCTCTCTTAGTAGAGGTGATCATTGCCTAGCACATGTGTGGTGCCCATGTCACTTGTCATTTATTAGCCAAAGTCTGAGTGTTGTTCAGTTTTGTTGAATGAGAACACAGATCTCAAGTATCACAGTGGTTGCAAATAGAAGTGAACACTGTGTAATCATTCATAAACTTACCCCATTTTTGAACTAATGGTCATGGGAAGGCCATTAATGAAGCAGCTAAACATGGTCAGGCTCTGTGAGCACCAACACTAATGTGCTGCGACTGAGTGATTGCCTCCAACAATAAAATTCATCTGTCTTTGTGCTAGTGCTAACTAGTGATGACTCCAGCCAGTTGAGAATTTTCCACCTAATTTCTATAGATTTCAATTTTATTTGGGCTGCATTAATCCCTAGTGTATTAAGAATCAATGTTGCAATCTGAATCAGTCTGATGTATGCCAGATCAATAGGGCTGGATTCACCAGTTGGGTTTATTTAGTAATGATAAACAGTTGTAATTATGAGATTTATTTGGAACTAGCTAAAATGTCAGTAGATTTATGAAATTCAGATTCATTACTTGCAGATAGAAAGTGAACACCCAGGTTACGTCTACTGTAACCACTACATTCACCACATTTCAGCCTAATCCTATCCTAACAGGTTCACAAATATTCTCCAAGAATATCTACTCACTATTGCGTATTCTCAATCCTAGATCTTGAAACAAATTGTTATGTCTCCACTACAATTTATAACTTCTCACAGATCAAAAATTGAGTTCTGCAATCTTTGTGGTCTTTACGGCTCAGTACCACAGAACTGAGTTATCAAAACTGTTAGCCTGTCGTTGAAAACTTTTTAAACAGATAATTTATTACAATAATCTTTGCTTTCATTTTTCTAATCCTTTTTATTTCTTCTCCTTCCACTACCCCATATTTGAACCCATGTTTGATAAATCAGTATAGTCCAAAATACGTTCAAAATTGCTATTTCAATGAGTGACGTTTAGTGTTCTGGGGAAGGTTTAAAATTATTTCTTTTTAAATGGTGTGTCCATACCTTTTCTAATTTCTCTCAGCAGCCGCATTGTTCATTTAGCTACAAATGGAGACCTGAATACAATGCAAAATACTGCAGACACTGGAAATTAAAATGAAAATCAAATTCTGAAAATATTCTGTATGTTTGGCAGCATCTGCGGAGAGATAAACAGAGTTGATATTTCAGTTTAATGCCTTCTTGATTAAAACAGTCAAGTAATTTCCAGTTGGCTCCTCTAAATTGTCTTTCTATTGTAAGGCCATGAGAAATAGGAACAGGAATAAGCCATTCAGCCCTTCAAAACTTCTTCAATAGGATCATTGCTGATCAACATACCTCACGTCCACTTTCCTGCCATTTCCCCGTAACCCTCAATTCCCCTACTCATCAAGAATCTATCTCAGCCTTAAACATACACAATGACTCTACCCCCATTGCTCTCTGTGGTGAGGAGTTCCAAAGACTTTCAACCCTCAAGAAATTCCTCCTCATCTCATTTGTAATCTGGTGCCCCGTTATTCCAATGCCCCCAATCCTGGATTCTCCAATGAGGGGAAATATCCTCTCAGTATTTACACTGTTAAGCTCCTTAAGAATCCTGTATGTTTCAATGAGATCACCTCTTATCCTTCTAAACTGTGGTCAATTGAGTCCCAAACAGATGGGTCAGTTTTTGTCCAGAGTGTGCAGGAGGGCTTCCTGACACAGTATGTAGACAGGCCAACAAGGGGCGAAGCCACATTAGATTTGGTACTGGGTAATGAACCCGGCCAGGTGTTAGATTTGGAAGTAGGTGAGCACTTTGGTGACAGCGATCACAATTCTGTTATGTTTACTTTAGTGATGGAAAGAGATAGGTGTATACCACGGGGCAAGAGTTATAGCTGGGGGAAAGGCAATTACGATGAGATTCGGCAAGATGGAATAGTGTAGATTAGATGGGCTTGAGATCGGTATGACAGGTCGGCACAACATCGAGGGCCGAAGGGCCTGTACTGTGCTGTAATGTTCTATGTTCTATGTTCTAAACTGTGTAACCTTTACTCATTAGACAATCATGCCATATGAAGTGTCATCTTAGTGAACCTCCTCTCAAGTGCCTCCAATGAAAGGATATCATTCCTTAGAAATGGGGACCAAAACTGCTGTCAGTACTCCACATGTGGTCTCACTAGCACCTTGTACAGTTACAGTAGGACTTCTTTACTCTTATACTCCAACCCCCTTGAAATATGGGCCAACATTCCACTAGTCTTTCTGAAGGCTGCACCTGTGTGCTACCTTCCTGTGTTTCATGCACAAGTACTCCCAAGTCCTTTTGTGGTGTTGCTTTGTGCAGTTTGTCTCCATTTAAATAATATCCTGTTGTGTTGTTCTCTATTCCAAAATGAACAACCTTATATTTTCTCACATAATACTTCATTTGCCAATTTTTTTGCCCACTTACTTAACCCTGTAAACTGTTTGTATCCCTCTCACAACCTGCTTTTCCATCTATTTTTATGCTGTCTGCAAATTTGGCTGCATTGTATTTGCTTTCTTCTTCCAAGTCATTAATATATATATATATAGTAAGTAGTTCCAGTTCCAGCACTGATCCCTGTGGAATCCCACTGGTCATGGGTTGCACAACCTGAAAAAACACGCCTTCTCTCCCTTGTCCATTTCCTGAACATAAGCCAGTTCTCTATCCATGCCAATATACTGCCTCTAATACACCATGGGCTCTGCTCTTCTGACTTAACCTTTTTGTGAGGTACCTTGTGAAGTTCGTCCTTGTGTTAAACAGGAATAAAATTCTTCTTTTAAAAAAAGGAGTTTTCTGTTATTTATTTGGCTAGGGCTGAATAAGCTTTTATTAATGCAATCAAAATAATGAAGCCAGATGTCATAACAGACAGGGAAGTGGAACTAAATGGGTATACGTGATACTAAATACAGATCCAGAAAATAAATAAAAATGTTTTATGTGGTAGTCTTAGAGTTATATTAAATATATTTATTTATTTAACTCCATAAACTGCAAAGAAAACAGCATCTTTACCTTTCTTATGATATTTCAGATCTATTTTCATTCTAACACCCTAACTACATACAAGACATTACAACACTTTCACAAAGGGATGACATTTATTTTGGTGATGTGAAACACCAACATATGAAATATTTCTGAATGAGGACCAACCGAAGAATATGTGGGATAGTGCACATAATAATTATGGAATTTTGCCTGCTGTTAAATTCCTGAATTTTTGAGACAGTGAGGATAATTTTTCCTTTTGTTTCTAGTAGCTGAATTTTCACCATGTTAAAAACAGGAGAAATCCTCTTGTTGTTGTTAAATATGAATTTATTTCAAAGGCGCTTCAACTATAGTGTTGGGAGGTGAAGTTTTAAATTCTGACTAATTAAAAACATGGACTTACATCAACCTGCCCAGCTATTTTGTAATATGACTGCAAGATGAAAAATTGGACATGCGATAGTTGTAACATAATATAAGCATGGAAGCTTGAATAACACTTTTGTGTAGTTTTACTAAGTAAGGCAACAGGATGCCATTACTGTTGAACCATGTGTATATTGTATTGGTACTACTGTATTTAGTTGATGTGGAAAGTGAGTCAATTAACATTACTCCAATAATTTTTTTTCTAAAAATCCAGGGATTAATCAATCTTTGACTTGCATCTCTCTTAATTGTGGGCCCTTTCTATTAGGTACAGCAGTTTAACTTGGCTACCTTTTATACTTGCAGGAAACCATTAGAAGAAATGGCTGTTTAGTTTCCTTTAGAGTAATACAATAATTCTCATCTATTAACAGTTGTCCGAAACATCAAACGGCACAATATTGTCCTGAAGAGGGAGTTGGGTGAAGGAGCATTTGGCAAAGTGTTTCTTGCTGAGTGTCATAACCTTTGCACAGAAGATGACAAAACTTTGGTGGCAGTGAAGGTATAGTACTATAGAATTTCAATTATTAATTTATAGCTTGATCTGGAGCTCCTTGTAAATGCTTCTCTAGCTATCAGTGTCAGTTATCTTTTAAATTGGACTTAGTAAGACTAATGCAATGTCAAAAGAGCACGATACATGATCTCATGCATAGATGTAAAAATATGGCCTGGTTTCATATGGCAATGAGAGCGGAGTAGGTTGACCAAATTGTTCATGTGAAACATAGGAACCTGAGAATAGTGGGATGCACACAGTCGATTCCACTTAGTTGACTACTTTCCATTCTGAATATTTCTTTGCTGAATGGAAATTGGAAATTGAAAACCAGGCCCACTTGCTCTCTGTGCATATTGTATGTATTCTTGCTTACTGCATGCTTTTTGCCATACATTCCAGTTCAATTAATAATTTATCGTTCAGATTACAAATTCCACTGCAGTCATTGCTCATATAGCAGTCACCTTTCAAGATGCATCTTGCACAATTTGCTGTACTGAGAAACTTACAACTATCATCCACAGAGCAACATTTCATAACATTTCATTTCAGTTTGAAATGTTTGAACATAGGAGCCAACATTTTTGTGAGAACTCTGACGTGCAGTAAATACATTTCTGCAGCAAACTTTTCTTATCCAGTTCCAATATGTTTACTTTTAAAAATAAGACAATATGACCAGAGTCTCTAGGATTAAGGAAGGAAAGACTGACTTTGGTAGTCCATAATGTGAAGGAACTAGTAGTTTTGTTTATATGCAACTGGCTTCCAGCACTCAGCAAGAGAGAGGTAATGGGAACTGCAGATGCTGGAGAATTCCAAGATAATAAAATGTGAGGCTGGATGAACACAGCAGGCCAAGCAGCATCTCAGGAGCACAAAAGCTGACGTTTCAGGCCTAGACCCTTCATCAGAGAGGGGGACGGGGAGAGGGAACTGGAATAAATAGGGAGAGAGGGGGAGGCGGACCGAAGATGGAGAGTAAAGAAGATAGGTGGAGAGAGTGTAGGTGGGAAGGTAGGGAGGGGATAGGTCAGTCCAGGGAAGACGGACAGGTCAAGGAGGTGGGATAAGGTTAGTAGGTAGCTGGGGGTGCGGCTTGGGATGGGAGGAAGGGATGGGTGAGAGGAAGAACCGGTTAGGGAGGCAGAGACAGGTTGAACTGGTTTTGGGATGCAGTGGGTGGGGGGGAAGAGCTGGGCTGGTTGTGTGGTGCAGTGGGGGGAGGGGACGAACTGGGCTGGTTTAGGGATGCAGTAGGAGAAGGGGAGATTTTGAAACTGGTGAAGTCCACATTGATACCATATGGCTGCAGGGTTCTCAGCCTGCTCCTGCCCCACCGAACTCATCTCCACCTATCTGGACTCCATTTTCTCCCCTTTGGTCCAGGAACTCCCCACCTACGTCCGTGACACCACCCACGCCCTCCACCTCCTCCAGGACTTCCAATTCCCTGGCCCCCAAACACCTCATATTCACCATGGACGTCCAGTCCCTGTACACCTGCATTCCGCATGGAGATGGCCTCAAGGCCCTCCGCTTCTTCCTGTCCCGCAGGCCCGACCAGTCCCCCTCCACCGACACTCTCATCCGCCTAGCTGAACTCGTCCTCACACTCAACAACTTCTCTTTTGACTCCTCCCACTTCCTACAGACTAAGGGGGTGGCCATGGGCACCCGCATGGGCCCCAGCTATGCCTGCCTCTTTGTAGGTTACGTGGAACAGTCCCTCTTCCGCACCTACACAGGCCCCAAACCCCACCCCTTCCTCCGGTACATTGATGACTGTATCGGCGCCGCCTCTTGCTCCCCAGAGGAGCTCGAACAGTTCGTCCACTTCACCAACACCTTCCACCCCAACCTTCAGTTCACCTGGGCCATCTCCAGCACATCACTCACCTTCCTGGACCTCTCAGTCTCCATCTCAGGCAACCAGCTTGTAACTGATGTCCATTTCAAGCCCACCGACTCCCACAGCTACCTGGAATACACCTCCTCCCACCCACCCTCCTGCAAAAATTCCATCCCCTATTCCCAATTCCTCCGCCTCCGCCGCATCTGCTCCCACGATAAGACATTCCACTCCCGCACATCCCAGATGTCCAAGTTCTTCAAGGACCGCAACTTTCCCCCCACAGTGATCGAGAACGCCCTTGACCGCGTCTCCCGTATTTCCCGCAGCACATCCCTCACACCCCGCCCCCGCCACAACCGCCCCAAGAGGATCCCCCTCGTTCTCACACACCACCCTACCAACCTCCGGATACAACGCATTATCCTCCGACACTTCCGCCATTTACAATCCGACCCCACCACCCAAGACATTTTTCCATCCCCTCCCCTGTCAGCTTTCCGGAGAGACCACTCTCTCCGTGACTCCCTTGTTCGCTCCACACTGCCCTCCAACCCCACCACACCCGGCACCTTCCCCTGCAACCGCAGGAAATGCTACGCTTGTCCCCACACCTCCTCCCTCACCCCCATCCCAGGCCCCAAGATGACATTCCACATTAAGCAGAGGTTCACCTGCACGTCTGCCATTGTGGTATACTGCATCCACTGTACCCGGTGCGGCTTCCTCTACATTGGGGAAACCAAGCGGAGGCTTGGGGACCGCTTTGCAGAACACCTCCGCTCAGTCCGCAACAAACAACTGCACCTCCCAGTCGCAAACCATTTCCACTCCCCTTCCCATTCTCTAGATGACATGTCCATCATGGGCCTCCTGCACTGCCACAATGATGCCACCCGAAGGTTGCAGGAACAGCAACTCATATTCCGCCTGGGAACCCTGCAGCCATATGGTATCAATGTGGACTTCACCAGTTTCAAAATCTCCCCTTCCCCTACTGCATCCCTAAACCAGCCCAGTTCGTCCCCTCCCCCCACTGCACCACACAACCAGCCCAGCTTTTCCCCCCCACCCACTGCATCCCAAAACCAGTCCAACCTGTCTCTGCCTCCCTAACCGGTTCTTCCTCTCACCCATCCCTTCCTCCCACCCCAAGCCACACCCCCAGCTACCTACTAACCTCATCCCACCTCCTTGACCTGTCCGTCTTCCCTGGACTGACCTATCCCCTCCCTACCTCCCCACCTACACTCTCTCCACCTATCTTCTTTACTCTCCATCTTCGGTCCGCCTCCCCCTCTCTCCCTATTTATTCCAGACTCAGCAAGAGAGACTGTTTTTATTATGTTCATGCACAAAGGTGCCAGTTGAATGCAGCCCAGTAAAAATAGAACAGATTTGTGCACGCTGACTTGGGTTAAACTCAGTTATTTAACACCTTTACTTGTGTATTTCTGGAAGGGAGCTTATGGATGTATTGGATATGGTCAGACATAAATAATTTGAGGCTGTGTTCCATTGCCGCAACAGTGTACCATAGGAAAATAGAATTGGGCTTTGTGGATTAAACCATGCATGTTGCATGCAGTGGTTTATGCTGTGTGACCAAGAATCTAATCTAACTCTCTTTAAAAGTTTTTTTTAAACTAATAACACCATGTTGTGCATTATGTAAAAATATATTGGCATGGTTTTGAATTACAGAACAAACCAGATGTCTGTGAGTTGAATGATTTTGCAGCTTGCAATCTGCAATACCTTATTGATAAATATTACAATATCCTGCAACTCCCACTCTATCATCCTTGTAGGCTTTCCTGCACAAAATAGACTGCAACAGATCAAAAAGGCAATTCACCACCACGTTTTGAGGCCATTTAGGGATGGGTATTAAAATATTGGCCCAGCCAGTGATAGCCACATCCCATTATTGAATTTTTTAAAATGGAGCTGTTGATAGTACCAATGATCCTTTGTGCACTCAGTCTCACGGATGATGCTCAATGCTGAGAGTGCTGCAATTAACAGTTGCTGTTATTCGGATGAGATACTAAATTCAAGGTCCGTGAACTTATTCTGAAGTTTTGGGAATTACTAAACATCCCATTGCAATGTATGAAAGAAAGTATGAGGTTTTGTCACTCACCAATATTCCTGGAAACTGATTAACTGGCTGGTTATTTATCGCATTAATGTTTCAAAAATCTTGCTCTATTTTAGATGGTTGATAGATTTGCCTAGATAAAGTCAACAATTTACGTTGGAGCAATTCGTTTATGAAATTTTTTGACATGTGATAAGGCAATACAAACATGTTAGCCTGTCAGTCAGTTCGTATCCTTCTGATTTAATGTTTGTAAATAACCCTGTAAGGCCATGGAAAAGGAATAGACCATTCATACCCTCCAGCCTGCTCTATCAATCAATAGGATCATCGCTGATCTGACATTCCTCACATCCATTTTCCTGCTGTTTCTCCACAACCCCTGATTCCTAACTTATCGGCAATCTATCTACTTTGACTCTGCCCCACAGCTGTCTGTGGCAAGGAGTTCCAAGGCTCTCAACCCTCAAGAATTTGATCCTCATCTCAATCTTAAATTGGTGGCCTTTATACCAAGGTTATACCTTTGGTCCTAGACCCTCCCATGAAGACGAACATCCTCTTAGCGCTTACCCAGTCAAGCCCTTTAAGAGTCCTATATGTTTACATTGATGATCATCTGTCATTTTTCCAAACTCCAGTGAATACAGTCCCAATCCGTTTAGTCTTTGTTCTTAAGACAACCTGTCCATAGCACAAACAAAAACAGAAGTTGCTGGAAATGCTCAGCAGGTCTGGCAGCATCTGTGAAGAAAAAAAATCAGTGTTAATGTTTCTGGTCTAGTGCGCCATCCTCAGAACTTTCTCCATAGCAGAGATCATCCTATTAAACCTTCTCTGAACTGCCTTCAATGAAATGATCTTTCCTTAGAAAAGGGGACCAAAACAGTTCACAGTCTTCCAGATATAGTCTCAGTAGCGCCTTGTAAAGTTACAGTAAGATTTTCCTACTCTTCTACTCCAATCGCCCTGAAATAAGGGCCAACGTTCCATATGTGTTGCTGATTACCTGCTGCACCTGTGTGCTGGCTTTCCGTGTTTCATGCACAAGTTACCCCCAAGTCTCTTTGAGTTGCTGCTTTCTGTAATTTTTTTCCCCCATGTAAGTCATACCCTGCTCATTTGCTCTCCCTCCCAAAATGGACAACTTCACATTTTCCCATATTATATTTCCTTTGCCAACATTTTGCACACTTACTTAACCAATCAACATGCCTCTGTTATAAAATGTGAGGCTGGATGAACACAGCAGGCCAAGCAGCATCTCAGGAGCACAAAAGCTGACGTTTCGGGCCTAGACCCTAATGAAGGGTCTAGGCCCGAAACGTCAGCTTTTGTGCTCCTGAGATGCTGCTTGGCCTGCTGTGTTCACCCAGCCTCACATTTTATTATCTTGGAATTCTCCAGCATCTACAGTTCCCATTATCTCTAACATGCCTCTGTAAACTGTTTGTATCCCACCCATAACCTGCCTTTCAACCTATTTTTGTGTTGTCTGCAAATTTGACGACAATACATTCCCTTTCCTCATTCAAGCCATTAATATAGATTGCAAATTGCAGTCCCAGCACTAATCCCAATGAACACGTTGGTCATGTGATAAGAACATGAAAAAGGCTCCCTTATCCTCACTCACTGTTAGTTACCAATTAGCCAGTTCTATCCATGGTCAATATACTTCCTCCAACTCCATGGTGTCTTATAACTTAAGCTTTTGTGAGGCATCTTGTCAAACATAACCTGCAAGTTCAAATACAACACATTTTATTGTTCCTGACTATCCGTTCTGGTTTAGATCTTCCTCAAAAAAATATTTTAAATTAATTAGACTTGATTTCCCTTTCATGAACTGATATTGACTGTGGTTGATTAGATTCTGATTTTCCAAAAGTACTGCAACTCCTTCCTTAATGATTGATTGCAATACTCTTTTGTGCAATTCTGGAACATGAAATACCCTAAAAAAAGTTGAATTGTGCTTATGGATAAAAATGAACACCAAGACAATTAGCATAATAACCCTAAAAAGTGATTAAACACTTGATACCAGTGCCAAGGTAATTGACTAATTCACAGTCTCAACTGAGGCAATTGCAGCATGTGCCAGCCCAAATCACTCATTTACCTTCAATTTCACCATAAGACATAGGAGCAGAAGTAAACTATACAGCCCATTGGGCCTGCTCCATCGTTGCATAAGATCATGACTGATCTGATAATCTTCAACACTATTTTCCTGCCTTTTCCACATAACCCTCAATTCCCTTTCTGATTAAAAATCTGTCTATCACAACCTTGAGTATACTTATGACCCAGTCTCAACAGTCCACCACTGTAAAGAATTCCACAGATTCACTCCCCTCAGAAAACAATTTCCTCCTTATTTCTAGATAATTCAGTGTGGAGCTAGAGGAACACAGCAGGCCAGACAGCATCAGAGGAGCAGGAAAATTGATATTTTGGGTGGGGACCCTTCCTCCGTATCTCTGCCTTAACTGGGTGGCCCCTTACTCTGAGACAATGAGCTTTACTCCTAGATGTTTCCACAAAAGGAAACAAACTCTCTGCATTTACCTTGTAAACTCCCTCAATACCACACCCCTCCCACCCTGGAAGAATCTTGAATTTTTCAATAAGATCACTTCTCACTCTTCTAAATGAGAATGAGTGCAAGTCTAGCCTACTCAACCTCTTCTAGCATCAGCCTGGTTAACCTCTGAACTGTCTCCAATTCTAGTTTCTCTTTCCTTAGATAAGTGGCACAAAACTGTTCCAGCTGTGGTCTGACTAGTACCTTGTATAGTTTTAACAACATCTCTCTACTTTTAGAATCCATTCCCTTTAAAACAAAGGCCAACATTCCATTTGCCTTCCCTATTACACACAACTTGGCTGCTAGCCTCTTGTGATTCATGCACAAGGCCTCCCAGATCCTTCTGCTGTAGCTTTCTATCGTCTTAAATAAATGTTCAGCCACCTTTATTCTTTGCAGTGCATACAAGTGCATAACCTCACATTTTACCCTGTTATGTTCCATCTGTCAAGTTTCTGCCCAGTTGTTTAACTTGTCTGTATCCATCTACAGACTCTGTTGTCCTCACTACTTGCCTTCCCATCTAATTTTGTTAGATATGCAGAAGTGGCAATAGGACATTCACTTTTCTCGTCCATGTCCTTAACACATATTTTAAATAATATGGTCCCAGACCTATGGCACTGCACTAGTTATAGGCTGCCATCCTGAAAATGTCCCCTGCATCTCAACTGTCTCCTATTACTTAGCCCATTCTCTATCCATGCCAATAAGGTACCTCAACCACCATGAGCTCTCATCTTATATGGCCTTACACATGTTACCTTATCCAACATCTGCTGAAAATCCAAATATGTTACATCCACTACTCTAACCTTGTCTATTCTGCTTGTTTCTTCTTCAAATAGTTCTTGTTAATTTTTTGGGCATGATTTCCCTTTCATAAAAGCTCTGCATGATCATACTATGCATTTCTAAATGTAGAGCAATTGCATCTCATACAACAGATTCCTAACATGTTTCCAGCTCTACTGTTACCTGTGTATTGATTCCATCCTTTTTTAGATAATTGTGTTACATTGGCAGTTTTTCAGTCCTCTAGAACTTTTGCAGAATCTAAGTATTCTTGCAAGATCACTACCAGTGCATTCAGCCTCTGTAACTATATTGTAGAGTGCATCCCATCAGGTTTATTAATACAATTTAGGATACCCTTACTAGATGTTTATGGGTAGTTCCTTATATCCGTTGACCCTTTCACCTGGAAATGACGCCAGGCAGGTGAGAACCTGCAGAGTTAAAACTGTTTATGTTGGAACGAGGAAATCAGATCTCGAGAATAAATCTGGCATTTCCTCATATTTTTCAAGTCCTCACCAGTGCTAAATTCTCAAAATGCATATTTTACATTTGATTGTCCAGAACTGCACCCTATCATGATGTCATCTAATGCAGAAAAACAAGCTGAAAAAGACGTTTGTGAAAAAGATTTTGTTATTTCACACACAGACCTTGAAAGAAGCCAGTGACAATGCACGCAAGGACTTTCATCGTGAAGCAGAGCTCTTGACCAACCTGCAGCATGAACATATTGTGACATTCTATGGTGTGTGTGTGGAAGGTGACCCCCTCATTATGGTTTTTGAATACATGAAGCATGGCGATCTCAACAAATTTCTCAGGTTGGTTGAGAAAACTTCAAGTTTCTATATTGTTCTATGCAGCTAACATTTTACTGCTGAAAAATACTGCCAATGCTGGAAATCCAAAATAAAAATAAGAATTGCTGGAAATTCTCAGCAGATCTGGCAGCATCTCTGGAAGGGAAAGTGGGGTAAATGGGTAAAATCTTAATCTCTCAAAATGGGTGGGTTTCTGAGCAGGCAACAGATTAAAAGTGAAAGCAGTCAGCTTGATAAAAATCCAACAGGAATCTGTCAACTTTTACCTTTGCCTGAGCATGATTGCAGTTCATGAGAAAGTTCCAATTGAAAAAAGGTGAACCAGCTGAGGATAGCCATTTGAACGTGCTCTAGCTTTCAATACAATCACGGCTGACCCCCTTCTGCCTCAACTCCATTGCCCATATCCCTTAATTCCCTTAGTACCTCAAAACCCTACCGATCTCTGTCAGTACTCATTGGTCACAGTTTCTAAAATGATGGGGGCCTGCTGTGCCTTGCGCAATATTGAGCAGCAGTGCAGACTGGAACTTCAGATGTGGAAGGTGATGAACATCGTGTATCTTTAGAAAAAGAGGAACAGAGTTACTAACAAAGGAGATCAGGAGCGTAATGTGTTAAGAGTACCAATAGCTGCACTCCAAAATTTCAGGAATGTTGGAACAATCTGATTCAGGAATATTTTGCTTAAACTAAGTGAGCGCTGCCATTTGATGCATCAATTCTGAACCCTCTGTGCCCTGTAGTCATCAGCACAAAACAATCCCATACTCAGTTATCCATCTCGCTCACAGTCAATGATTACTTGCTTTCAATTAGTGGCATAACATTTTTCACAAGGCAGAAGATCACACATCAGGCAGTAGGCATATATACATGAAAGAAAAATGTGACAATACAAAAACTGTGTTCAACAGCAAAGTAAATAACCTTGTGTAAGTGTTGATCTTCTATCTTTTGGTTTCTTCTTCAGCTGTGAGATACAGATTGTGTGGGATCAGTAGAGCTTACTGTCTGCTTACTCTCCACTATTGAATGATCAGTTGCTCCTAACTGACATCCTCTTGGGAGTTTGAAAAATCCCCTTCAAAGGCTGCCTCACCTATACACAGAGGGGCAGGTTGTCCGACAAGATGAGACAGTAAAAATGAGGATTGGAACAAGTCCCTTTTTCCATGTTCCAGTTCTCTATCTTCCCTTTCAGGGCCCACATGCACACTTCCCTGGTAACCAAGAGTTGGAGAGCACTTTGATACACCTCAGTGAGGGCTGAATGAGCTGATGCAAGCTTTTCTAACATCTCTGCTTCAGCCCAAGTGTACAGGCCATTAGTGAGGGACAGCATGCACTCTGTAGATTGTTGCATTTGATTCTGTGTGGAAGTCATCACTCTAGAGGCATCCAACAGCAACACGGCAAAACATTCTTTTCTTCTTGCAGGTTGTGGGCTTGGAGAGGAGTCCAGGGGTGATCTCACAAAGACCACCCCCTTTCCATGCCTCCAACTGCCTCTAGATCGATGCATATTAGAGGTCCACTCCCTAACCTCAGCGGGTTATCACCCTGGTATCCTGGTCAGGAAACCAGTCACTTTTCTCACCCACAGCGGGTCAGGTATTTATGGAGGGACATGGTTGAAGCCTGTAGGTGGCCATTCATTCAGCACTTAAGAGCTCTAATTACCTGCACATTGTGAAACTTGCCTAAGAATCTTCTTGCCCAGTATTTAACTGCAGAGGTAGTGAGAAGGGTGACAGTTTCTCTCAGTGCTAACTCACCCAATTATTTCCTTCTCTTGCCAACCCAAGAAAGGAGAAATTAAGCCCCAAATCTTATTGACTCCAAAATATTCTTCCAGATAGATCAGGAAGTGTTTTTTTTTTCTCTACCATACTAGACCATGCTGACACTATTGTTTTTTCACTTGAAAGTTGCTTTCACCGTTTCTATCATGAACAACAACTCAAACAATATAGTAAGCTGGCATGCCCATACAACAAATACTATAAATATAGAGATATACTGTTCTGACCTCAGTGATAGTACCACTAGACAATTCAGATCCCAGAATGGCTTGGTAGGTTATATTTCTTTTACTTAGTGTAGTGGTCATTCACTGAAACACAGTCAAACAGATGACAGACCTTATTTGTTAACTGATCAGAAGTTTATTGCGCAAATGATGAAAATAAAACATAAGAATCTATCTAGATATAGAGCAGATAGAATAAAATTAAAACTGCAGCAAAACAAAGTTTCAGAATCACAAAATTGTTATGGAACAGTAGGAGGCCAATCAGCCCATTGTGTCTGCAACAGTTCTATTACCTAGTGCCGAACTCCTGCTTTTCCTACATAACCCTGTACATAATTTCTATCCAAATCATGATCCAATGCCCCTTTGAATGCCCTATCTCATCTAATGTCTCAACATGAGCCAACACAGAAACTCAAATCTGGAGAATCACCTCCCAAAATCAAATCTTTAAATTTGGCTTAATTGATTTTCACTGTTCACAGGAGAGAACTGGGGAAGTGTTCTTGCATGAACGCTCACAAAGCTGAGAACATAGAAGTTCCCAGCTTTCAATAACCTACAGCTTTCTAACCAATACACATTGTCTGAATTGTTACAAGCGAAAACATTTACACTCCGGTAAATGTGCTTTCATTGAGCAGTCCTCTACTCCCTCCTAGAATAGTAATTATATTTGATTCTGACCCCTGTCAGATCTCGTCCAAACTTCCAATCTTAAGGTTTTCAAAGATAACATTAATCATTGCTTAAAACAGTTAAAAGTCTTCACTGTTTAATCTACCTGTTCTAAATCATCACAACTTTATATTAGCACTCCAAGAGTCCCTGCTGTATTAAATATACTAGCTTAGCTCATTGCTCTAGAAGCACTGCCTAAACAAGTTAATTTCCAAACTCTGACACAACATATAGTGAGGGGAGCACTGCCATTTTTCTTAGTTTCACAACAATGGGTGATAACCTACAAGTTTTACACATGTCTGAAAAACGGGGAGTATGGAAGAAGGAAATTCATGGTCTATGGAGATGGAAAACCCACCAGGTCTTTTCACAATCAGGCAGCTGATTCGTTTCTGAAGGATTTTCTGTTGGAAGGATGAACCAGGGTAAGGGTAAATCTGCCAAGAACTGTAGGCCACTTAAGCTGGTGCTTACAGAACTTGGCACTGGTACATTGACAACTTAAGGACCTCAATTGACAGTGGGGTGTGAAGGTGGAGCTTTGGATCTTCTTGCCCAGAACTTATTTCTATCAAAGGTGATGGGGCTCTGATCAGCCACCATTCCACCTAACTAAGCTCCCGTCCTGCTTTCAGGCCTGTTGTCTCAAGTATAGAAGCTTCCACCATTTGATGTTTTTGAAAATGTTGTCAAAGAAAAATAAAATTTCAGTAGCCACTGATGCATCCAGAGTTGAGCAGGATCTGCTTATTGCAATCTTAATTTCTGCAAGGAGGTTATTAAGCCATCATTTCTCTATGTAAATAACCTCTAGGCTGTCTTAGGGGGCTGCCTCAGACACTGATAAGGGGATCCACAGAATATCAGGGTGGACACCCTGAAGGTATCTTCTGATGTAGGTCATTAAAACCAGCCTGGATTGTACTTGTTTTATGCCTGTTTAAATAAGAGCACAGGAAGATCCCGTTTCTAACCTACAGATATATGCAAATAGTTCTGAATATTATATTATATTAAGCAAACTGATTTTCAATAGATTCATATTTCCTTCGATCTCAGGATTTCCAATAAATATTCCCACATATTCATAAAACATGACAGCAACATGCTCTTCCAATTACTGAAATTTATTGCAGCCCACATGGCATCTTTAAAGGAATATTCTCACTCGATCCAACCAAATAATTACAACATACCAAAATGTTTCCCAGAGACTTGGTATACAATTCTCAAAGGAGAAAATTCAAACACTAAAAGTGTTTGATCATTGTGGTGGCTGTGCTTGATTTCTTCTGAACACAAGCATGGGGATCATGATGCAAGATTAACATACATTCATTGTTTGCGATGTAAGCAGCGCTTGGTACTGAGCACACTGTACAGTACCTGTCTGCTGGCACAAGGTAATGCTAACCTGTGCTACCAAATATCAAGCAGCTCTTGACAGTGAAGTGCTGTCTGGCTGGTCCATGTCCTTGAAGTAATTCTATAGTTGAAAGATAGACAACAGTCCAATATGGGAGATATTCCAAAAGTGCCATGGGAGCATTAGCCAAGAATGTGCAGAGAAGTAAAGATGCACTATATCCATAGAAAATCAGGAGGTCCTTCAGACAAACTCTTAGAAGGCAATAGGACCAAATAGCCAGAGATCAATGCTCGGGATCAAAACCCAAGAATCGAGATGCAGTGTTGTCAACAGCCCATTGTTTGCACCAGTGTTTGAGATTGTTGCATGCATCTTTAGATGTTGTACCCCACCAACTGCACCTCTACCCTCAACAACTGTTCAATTCACCTCAATCTCAATAACCTATCACTAATTATCACTCCTTTCCCAATAACAGAATCTAGTACAGTTGAAACTAATTTTTGCATTTTTGCCTTTGTGTATTCTTCAAAGACAAAAACACAAAATGTGTCTGCAGTTTGGGACATAATCCGTCTGTGGATGGCTTGCCATTGAGGATGAGTCATCAGCCTTTTGTATTCTATTTCATCACAAGAGATCACAGCCCAGTTTGTTTGAAGGTGGACTGCAGTGGTTCAAGAAGGCAGCTAACCCCCAGTGTCTCAAGGGCAACTAGGGACAAGCAATAAATGCTGGCCAGCCAAAGACACTTACATCCCGCAAAATGAATTAGAAAAAAGTTTCTTTGACACTGGGTATCACAATCTGCTAGTTTCTCTCTTCAGATTTCCACTTAATTTGTGTTTGCCGCCATTTCATCTCTTATAAAACACACACACATGCTGGAATTACAATCCATCCGCATATCGGAGTGCTGCACTGGTACCTTTGTATATTTTCATGCAAACTCAATTTTCTACCTTGTGAACTCAGACTGCTGCTGTCCTGGCTGCAGTTACTAATACTTCAAAAGAATTTGCTGGACTGCTGTAACATCCAACAGATTGCAAGGATTACACAGGCCATGCCCCCTAGGTGTAGAAATAGAGGACACCGATATTCAAATTAACTTGTAGTTTTACCTACCGGAAGTCACAATCGTGCTGTAGGTGCAGGACTTCCTTTTCCAATCCGCGTCCTTAGTTCCTTCCCTTTAACTGAGAGCGTGAGCCAAGGTGGTAAGGTTTTCTGTATAGAAATGTACCTTGTGCAGCAGTGGCCTGCTTGCTCTCAGCGGCGGGAGTGGTGAGAGCCCGAGCCAGGAAGTGAACTAATATACTCGGGCATTGTCTAAACCCGAAACACCACATGTGTAGTGTCTCCCATTCGCCCGCCTCCTCTAACCAATAAAGACTGTGTGGGGGGGGTCAGTAAGGACAGGCTTTTTTTTTATTCTTCTGGAAATCTAGAGGAGAAGGAATGGAAGCTCGGGCAGCTGTACGCTCCACTTGCAGGATGTGGGAGATAAGGGTCACTACTAGTGTCCCCTCTGACTTCACCTGCGAGAAGTGCACCCAATTCCAGCTCCTTGCAGACCGCGCTAGGGAACTGGAGCTGAATGGACTCTGGATCATTTGGGAGGCTGAGGGAGTGATAGAGACAAGTTATAAGGAGCTGGTCACACCCTAGGAACAGGAGAAAGGTAGCTGGGTGACTGTCAGGTGGGGAAAGGGAATAGGCAGACAGTGCAGGGATTCCCTGTGGCCATTCCCCTCAATAATAAGTATATTGTTTTGGATACTGTTGGGGGGGGGAGGGGTATCCTACTAGGGGAAGGCCATAGCAGACAGGTGTCCAGCACTGGGCCTGGACCTGGACCTGTGGCACAGAAGGGAAGGGGGGAGAAAAGGAGAGCAATTGTAGTGGGGGATTCAATAGTAAGAGGCAGAGACAGGCGGTTCTGTGGACGCGAACAAATTGAACAGCTGGTACGTTGCCTCCCGGGTGCCAGGGTCTGTGACATCTTGGATCATATCTCCAGGGGATAGTGAGCAACCAGCAATCATGGTACACATTGGTACCAATGACATAGGTAGGACTGAGAATGTGAAAACGAGTGCAGGGAGTTACTTTGGAAGCTGAAGTCCAGGACAAGCAGAGATAGTTCTCGCTGGACTACTACTAGTGCCATGTGATAACAAGGTAAGAAATAGGGTGAGAGTGCAGCTAAACATGTGGCTACAGGGCTGGTGTAGGAGGGAGGGTTTCCATTATGTGGATAATTGGAGCACATTCTGGGAAAGGTGGGACCTGTACAGCAAGGATGGGTTGCACCTGATCCAGAAGGGCACAAGTATCCTGGGAGGGACGTTTGCTCGAGCTGTACAGGATGGTTTAAACTAGATTGGCAGGGGGTGGAGAATCAGATTTGGAATACAGAGGATTCAGCCTTCCAACAGACACAACAGGGAGTGAGGTTGTTTATAAAGAAATGCGGTCGATGGAGCGTAATTGTGGACACAGAGATGGTTTGAGGTGTGTATACTTCAATGCGAGAAGTATCAAAAATAAGGCGGATGAATTTAGAGCATGGGTCAGTACTTGGAACTACGATGTTGTGGCCATTACAGAAACTTGGGTAACTCAGGGACAGGAATGGTTGTTGGAAGCCCCAGGATTTAGATGCTTTAAAAGAAAGGGAGGGTGGTAAAAGAGGTGGTGGACTGGCATTGTTAGTCAGGGCTCGTATAGCAGCTACTGAAAGGCAGTTCGAAAATGATCTGGCTACAGAGTCAGTTTGGGTTGAAGTCAGGAACCAGAAAAGAGTAGTCACTTTGTTGGGGTTTTTTTACAAACCCCCTGACAGTTGCAGAGAAGTGGAGGAGCAGATTGGGAGGCAGGTACTGGTAATGTGCAGAAGTCACAGGGTTTTAGTCATGGGTGACTCCAAATATTGATTGGAAACTTTTTAGTTGTAATATTTTAGATGGAGACGATTTTGTCTAGTGCGTTCTGGAAGGATTCCTGACACAGTAGGTAGATAGACCAACCCAAGGAGAGACCACTTTGGATCTGGTGCTTGGCAATGAACCGGGCCAAGTGTTAGGCCTGTTGGTAGGAGAGCATTTTGGCGGTAGCAATCATAACTCTGTTACTTTTACAATAGTCATGGAAAAGGATAGGTACATCAGGGTAAGGTTTATAACTGGGGGAAGGGTAATTATAATTCTGTTAGGCAAGAACAGGGTAACATAAAATGGGAACAGATGCTGTCAGGGAAGAGCACAAGAGAAATGTGGACATTGTTTAAGGAATGCATACTGCGTGTGCTCGATATATTTGTCCCAAGCAGGCAGGGAAGATGCGGTCGAGTGAGGGAGCCTTGGTTCTCGAGAGATGTTGAATGACTTGTCAAGCGGAAGAAGGATGCTTATAAAAAGTTTCGGAAACAAAGATTAGAAAAGGCTCTAGGGGATACAAGTTAGCCGGGAAGGAACTGAAGAAACAGCTTAGTAGAGCTATAAGGGAGCATGAGAAATCCTTGGCAGATAGGCCCAAGGAAAAATCCAAGGCTTTTTACACATATGTGAGGACTAAGAGAATGACCAGAGAAAGGGTAGGGCTGATCAAGGATTGTAAAGGAAATTTGTGCACGGAGTCTAAAGAGATAGGAGAGGTCCTTAATGAATATTTTTCTTCGGTAGTCACAACTGAGAGGGACCTAGTTGTAGGGGAGGACAGTGTAAAACAGGCTGGAAGGCTTGAGGAGGTCAATTTTAGTAAGGAAGATGTACTAGGAATTTTGAGGAACTTGAAGATAGATAAGCCCCCCAGGCCTAATGAGATTTATCCAAGAGTTCTATGGGAAGCGATGGAAGAGATCACAGGGCCTTTGACGATGATCTTTTCGACCTCACTGTCCATGGGTATAGTGCCGGAAGATTGGAGAGAGGCAAATGTCATTCCCTTGTTCAAAAAAGGGAATGGGATAACCCCAGAAATTATAGGCCAGTTAGTCTTACTTCAGTGGTGGGCAAATTATTGGAAAGGGCTCTGAGAGATAGGATTTATAATCACTTGGATAGCCACAGCTTGATTTGTGATAGTCAGCATGGATTTGTGACGGGTAGATAACGGCTCACAGATCTTACTGAATTCTTTGAAGAGGTGACCAAACGCGTAGATGACGGTAGATTAGCGGTTGTGGTATACTTGGATTTAAGTAAGGTGTTTGATAAGGTTCCCCATGGTAGGCTCATGCAGAAAGTAAGGAGGCACGGGATTGGGGGAAATGTGGCAGATTGGATTCAGAATTGGCTGACCCTTAGGAGACAAAGGGTGGTAGTGGATGGAAAATATTCAACATGGTGTTCAGTTACGAGTGACGTACCACACGGATTTGTTCCGAGTCCTCTTCTATTTGTGAGTTTTGTAAATGATTTGGATGTAGGAGTATAAGGGTGGATTAGTAAGTTTGCAGGCGATATGAAGGTGGGTTGAATTGTGGATAAAGTGGAGGGCGGTTCTAGGTTACAGAGGGACACTGATAGGATGCAGAGCTGGGCTGAGAAGTGGCAGATGGAGTTTAACCCTGAAAAGTGTGAGGTGATTCATTTTTGGAAGGGCAAATTAGAAAGCAGAATACAGAATTAACGGAAAGATTCTTGGCAGTGTGGAGGAGCAGAGGGATCTTGTAGTTCATGTCCACCATTCCCTGAAAGCTGCCACCCAGATGGATAGAGTTGTTAAGAAGGTGTATAGTTTGTTAGCTTTTATTGATAGAGGGATTGAGTTCAAGAGCCATGAAATTATGCTCCAGCTATACAAAAGCCTGGTTCAGCCACATCTGGAGTATTGTGTCCAGTTCTGGTCGTTTCATTACAGGAAAGATGTGGAAGCATTGGAAAAGGTGCAGAGGAGGTTTATTAAGATGCTTCCTGGAATGGAGAGTTGGCCTTTCAAGGAAAGGTTGATAGAGCTAGGGCTTTTCTTTTTAGAGCTACAAAGGATGAGAGGTGACTTGATAGAGGTGTATAAAATGATCAGAGGTATAGATAGAGTGGACAGCCAGAGACTTTTTCCTTGGGTGGAGGTAGCTGATATGAGGGGGCATAGTTTTAAAGTGAGTGGAGGTAGATTATAGGGGAGACATCAGAGGTATGAACTTTAGTCAGACAGTGGTAGGGGTGTGGAATGCTTTGCCAGAGAGGCAATAATTAGATAGATATATGGATGATAGTATCAGGTAGGCTTGGAGGTTAGATAGACTTTAGGTTAGGGTAAAAGTTCGGCACAACTACATGGGCCAAAGGGCCTGTACTGTGCTGTACTATTCTATGTTCTATGTTCTTAACTGATTGCAAGTTTTAGCCTCTCCTGCTGGTCAGATTGTGCAACATGTAGCAAACCACCACAAATCATTGGAACCTACTGTACCAATCACTGCAGGTGTCCTCCTGACTGGTCCAGGCAATGCCAGTATTTCAATGTGACAATACTTTGCCATGTCAAATTTCATGTGATGCACACTGCCCATGTTTACATGGATTATGCACCACAGTCGGGATCAGAATAGTCGGCAGATGACCCTGGTCATCTAGTAGTCATAATGTGCTCTTTCTGTTGGATATGGGAAATTAGGGAGAGTTTCCATGTTACTAATGATTATATCTGCAGGAAGTGTGTTTGGTTCCAAATCCTATCGGATTACATGGATCAGTTGGAGCAGCAGTTAGAAACTATGAGGAATTTACAGGAGCCAGTGGTGTGATAGATGGCAGTTTCAAGAAGGCAGAAAAATTGCAGTCAGGTAGATGGGTTACCTCCAGGAGAGGGAGGCAGGATAGTGCAGGATTCGCCTGTGGCAATCCCCACCTCAAACAAGTATGCTGTATTGGAAAATGTAGCAGTTGATGGACTCTCAGGAGAAGGTAGCACTGACAGCCAGGTTTCTGGTACCAATAAGGTAATGTAATGTAACATTATGCTCTAATGTAACAAGAAATATGTTGGGCTCCAAACAATCAACTGTAATAGGGCACTCTCTAGTTAGAGGCACAGATGGATATTTCTGCAGCTGACAACGATCCATCAGAATGGTGTGTTGCCTCCCTAGTGCCGGTATCAAGGATGTCTTGGAGAGGGTACAGAATATTCAAAGGGGAGAGGGACCAGCAGCAGGTTGTTATACACATTGAAACTAACAACATGAGAAGAAAAAAGAACAAGGTTCTGAGGAGACAATGCGGGAAATTGGGCAGGAATTTAAGAAGTAGGCCCTCAACATCAGTAACATCTGGATTATTCCTGTTGCCATAAACTAGTGAGATTAGGAATAGGAGTTTAGAGCAGATGAATGCACTGCTGAGGAACTGGTGTAAGGGAGAAGGATTCATGATTTTGAATCATTGGAATCTTTTCTTGGGTAGAAGTGACCTGACAAAGAAGGACAAATTGCAGCTGAATTTGAAGGCAACTAATATGCTGGTGGGGTAATTTGCTAGAGCTGCTCGAGAAGATTTGAACTAGGACCCAGGGATGTATTGAGAAAGGAGATCAGTCAGAGAATGGTACAGTTGGGAAAAGGAGCAAGTCAGACATTCATGGCAGGGAGGAACAAATCGGAGAACGAGGTAGGACAGATAAATTCAACTGTATTTATTTCAATGCAAGAGGCCTCACAGGTAAGATGGATAAACTCAGGGCACAGTTGGGAATTTGGGACTGGAATATCATAGCGAATACAGAAATGTGCTCAGGGACAGTCAGGACTTTCAGCTTAATGTTCCAGAGTACAGATGCTACAGGAAGGATAGAAAAAGGGGCAAGAGCAGTTGGGGAATGGTGTTTTTGATTAGCGATAACATTACTGCTGTACTTAGGAATGATATTCCTAGGATTACTACCAGAGAAGATATTTGGGTGGAACTGAGAAATAAGAAAGAGATGACTCCCTTATTGGGATTGTACTACACACTACCCCCCAGTCTCCATTGTCAGCAGGAAATTGAGAAGCAAATTTGTAAGGAAATCTCAGTTATCTGTAAGAATAATACGGTTCTAATTGTAGGGGATATTAACTTTCCAAACGTAGACTGAGACTGCTAGTCTGTTAAAGTGTTAGAAAGAGAGGAATTTGTTAAGTGTGTACAATAAAATTGCCTGGCTCAGTATCTGGATGTACCTACTAAAGAAGGAGTTACTGACCTATTCTTGGGAAATAAGGCAGGGCAGGTGACTGAAGTGTCAGTGGGGGAGCACGTTGGGGCCAGTGACTATTATTCTATTAGGTAAAAAATAGTTTTGTAAAAGGATAGACCAGATCTAAAAATTCAAGTTCTAAATTGGAGTAAGGCCAATTTTGACAGTATTAGGCAAGAACTTTCAGAAGTTGATTGGGGCCAGATATTTGTATGTTAAGGGACATCTGGTAAGTGGGAGGCTTTCAAAACTGAGACAATGAAAGTCCAGAGAGAGTATTTTCCTGTTAGGGTGAAGGGTAATGTTGGTAGATACAGGGAATCCTGGATGACTGGAGAAATGGAGGTTATTGTTAAGGAAAAGAAGGAAGCAAACGTCAGTGATAGACAGCAGGGACTAAGTGAATCCCTAGAAGAGTGTAAAGGCTGTACAAGTATATTTAAGAGTGAAATCAGGAGGGCAAAAAGGGGACATGTGATAGCTTTGACAACTAGGGTTAATGAGAATCCAAAGGGATTTTACAAATACATCAGGGACAAAATGGTAACTAGGGACAGAATAGGATCCCTTAAAGATCAGCAGGGCTGCCTACATATGTAGCCCCTATTTGAAATATTTGTATCACCAATAGCCAAAGTTGAGATGCTGGAAAACTGGAGGTTGGCTAACCTGATGCCACTTTTTAAGGAAGGTGGTAAGGAAAAGCCAGGGAACTATACATTGATGAACCTGACATCATTGGTGGGCAAGTGGTTGAAGGGGATCCTGAGCAAAAGAATTTGCATGTATTTGGAAATGCAAGGAATCAACATGGCTTTGTGCATGGGAATACATGTCTCACATACTTGAGATTTTTGGACAAGTAACAAAGAGGATTAATGAAGGCAGAGCAGTGAACATGATCAATATGGACTTCAGTAAGGCATTCAACAAGATTCCTCATGCTGGATTAGTTAGCAAGGTCAGATCAGATGGAATAAGGGGAGAACTAGCTATTTGGATACAGTACTGACTGGAAGATAGGAGACAGATGGGTGGTGGATGGTTGTTTTCAGACTAGAGACCTGTGACTAGCATTGTGCCACAAGGATCGGTGCTGGGTTTCACTCCTTTTTGTCTTATATAAATGATTTGGATGTGAACACTGCATGTATGGTTAATAAGTTTTCGGATGACACCAGAATTGGTGGTTTAGTGAACCGCAAAGAAGGTTACCTCCGATACAATAGGACCTTGATCAGATGGGCCAAAGGGGGCCAGTGGACCAAGGAGTAGCAGATAGAGTTTTACATAAATGTGAGATGCTGCATTTTGGAAAGGCAAATCAGGGCAGGACTTGTCCACTTAATGGTAAGGTCCTGGGGAACGTTGCTAAACAAAGATACCTTGGAGTGCAAGTTCATAGTTCCTGGAAAGTAGAATCACAGGTAGACAGGATAGTGAAGAAGGCATTTAGTATGCTTGCCTTTAATGGTCAATGTATTGAGTATAGGATTTGGGAGGTCGTGTTGATGCTGTACAGGCCATTGGTTAGGCTGCTTTTGAAATACTGTATGCAATTCTGGTCTCCCTGCTGTAGGAAGGATGTTGTGAAACTGGAAAGAGTTCAGTAAAGATGTACAAGGATGTTGCCAGGGTTGGAGGGTTTGCGCTATCAGGAGAGGCTGAATAGGCTGGGGCTATTTTCTCTGGAGCATCGGAGACTGAGGCGTCACCTTATTAGACGTTTATAAAATCATGAGGGGCATGGATAGGGTGAAACATAGAGAATCAAAGAGAATCCCCACAGTGTGGAAACAGGCTATTAGGCCCATCGAGTCCAATACAGACCCTACAAAAAGTATCCGACCCAGAATCAGCACCCACCCCAAACCCTGCGTTTCCTGTAGCTATTGCACCTAACCTACACATACATGGACACTACGGGAAATTTAGCATGGCCAGTCAACCTAACCTGCACATCTTTGGGCTGTGGGAGGAAACCAGAGCACCCAGAGGAAGCCCACCCAGACACAGGGAGAATGTACAAACTCTGCACAGGCAGTGCGAGGGCAGAATCGAAGCTGGGTCCCTGGCATTGTGAGGCAGCAGTGCTGGAACTGAACATTTATGGTCGTCCGGAGTAAATGTTTTGTGGATGTAGTGCCAATCAGGCGGGTTGTGACATGTTGGCTCAGTGATTAACAAGTAGCCCACCACTAACAAGTATCCTGATGCACTCACCATATTCAGTACAGTACTGGGTGCCCCACCGAAAGTCTAGCCCAGGTTCAGGGAATGAGAGGTGGTGGCGGAGAGGCAACGTGAGCTTGGTGTTACAGCATTACTTCTGGAGCCCAGATTAGCAACCCTGCTCAACAAAAATTTACATTTCGACAGGGCCTTTAACATAACAAAATGTCCCAAGGCACTGAACCAGTTAGGGAAAGGTGTGTTGTCAAAATGGTAGCTTTTAAAAGGAGGATGAAAGAGGGTCGGAGGAATTTAGGGAGGGAATAGACAATGCTTTTTCCCTAGGGTAACGGAGTCCATACCAGAGGCCACAGGTTTAAGGTGAGAGGGAAAAGATTTAAAAGGGACCTAAGGGGCAACGTTTACACCCAGAGAGTCATGCATGTGTGGAATGAGCTGCCAGACGAAGTGGTGGAGGCTGGTATAATTACAACATTTAAAAGGCATGTGGATGGGTATATAAATACGAAGGGTTTAGAGGGATATGGGCCAAATGCTTTAGGCTATCTGGTCGGCATGGACAAGTTGGAGCAAAAGGTCCGTCTCCATGCTGTGTAACTTTATAACTCTATGACGACTCTTTCATTAGAGGGATGACTGGTGGAGAGTTTAACTATAGGGTCCCATACATCAGGCAAGGAACAAGGTTGAGAAGGTGGAATCTTTGTGCTGACCTCAGTCTGTACAAGAATTGAACCTTCACTGATGGTGTCACTTTGCATTGCAAATCAGCTGTCCAGTGAACTGAACCCTCTTCATGCAGGTTTAGTGGTGTGAAGGGTTGGGATGGGTGAGACTTGGAGAGGGAAAATGTTGCAGCAAATTGAGAGAGTGGTAGAGCAAAGACTTTGGTGGGAGGTGGTGCAGAAGCAGACATAAAATCAGTATGAAGTAACACAGAGCAGATGGTAGCCCTTAGTCTCACAGATCTGAGAAGGCCGTTAAACTTCTTCTTATACTGTTGGGCATTCCTAGAGACAACTGAGACTACACCCACCTGGGTAGCAACCTCAAACCAACCTGGCATGGCATGGTGTTTTGTCCTCTTCAGGCATCCTGTGGATGAGGACACCCTCCTCTGTACCACTCCATACTTAAAGACCAATAGGTCCCTAATCGGAAAGCAGGACATTAAAATCCTTTACTCCATCATATCCACCACAAATATCACAAGGCAAGCAGGGCAGCTCCAGACTGACAGTTCTTGTCTGGGTGTGCAATGGCATTTTAAAGATCGTGTGGTTAACAGGAACACTGCTCCAGTGCTCAGATATCTAAGTACTGGCAAGTTGTTCTGGAGACTGAGTGATACAATTGGGCTATCATCGGATCAGAGGAATGTCATAGGGATGGGATAGCTAGTTACTTAATGCGGTGCACCCATGATAAAATTGCAAGAAAACTCATTATGCCCAACAGAGAGAAACCATCCAAACATCTGGATATAAGTACTGCTTAGCCAAACCAGATAAATGGTTCAGCCCAGGGAGTCAGGAAGCCAACTTTCTAGTTTGGCTGTTAGAAAATCCTCTTCCTCACTCTGCCCAAAAGCTGTTATCCGAAATATAGTCCCTTTGCGTATTCCGATGTCTAGCTTTGTCTTTTCTCCTTAAGCTAGATAATATGCAGGCAACTTTCGTCTCAGCGTTCGACTTCCAGAAAGATGGATTTGTTGTTTTGATGACATATTACCTATTTTGGTTTGAAGTTAATTTACTGATCTCTATTTCATGAATTGGCTTAATTTATGGTCAGGTGATCATTGCAGTTCCCTCAGCCAGTGCTTTTTCATGATTTTACTTTTTGAAACATGCAAGGAATGTCCCAGAAATTAAAATCAAACGATAATCAAAAGTTGATAGTCTATTTCTACAGCTATCGTGCCAGTTGGTAGAACCTTCAATTTTGTAGAACAAGTGTATACACAGGCCTAAAAGCAGGATGGATTGGATTTTCTCATATGCTTACATTCTTAAAAGCAAAATTTATGCAGGCACAAGCCAAAAAATTGAACCTTTTAGGATATGCAGAAAAGAAGTTCACGGCCTGCCAGGATGTTTTGGCCTTAATTTCCAGGTTCCAGATTTAAAGAGCATCCAGATGGCATTTCTGTCTGAAAGCCAAGCCAATTGCCTAGCCTCTGTTGGCTGGCCCACCTGGCCCTGGAGATGTCTAATACAGAAAGTTGCCCCACAATTCAGCAATACCTCACTAGACGTTCTCATCTTCATTGAATCCCTACAGTGTGGAAACAGGCCCTTCGGCCCAACAAGTCCACACTGACCCATTCTCCTAGAGCCCACCTAAGCCCCACATCCCTGAACACTACAGGCAATTTAGCATGGCCGATCCACCTAGCCTGCACATCTTTGGACTGTGGGAGGAAACTGGAGCACGCGAAAGAAACCCATGCAGACACTGGGAAAATGTGCAAACCTAACACAGGCAGTCGTCCCAGAGTGGAATTGAACCCAAGTCCCTGGTGCTGTGAGTCAACAGTGCTAACCACAGAGCCACTGTGCTGCCATAGACCATCTTGGAGAATAGGTATATTATTTTTGGAGACATCGTAGCAGGATGCCAATCTGACTGGCAAAGCCCACTGGTACCAAAGAAATAACCAAGATCATTTCCAAGGGTTGGCAAAAGAAAATCTGACTCCAGTGATGCAAAAGGGTGAGTTATCTCCTGTGCTCTGCCAGAGTATGCACCACCATCTACTCAATGCTTCATGCCCCTTTGAGTCAGAGTTGGAATTGTGAGGTTGCCACAGCACAAGACTGCAAACAGGAAAGAAGCAAATTATTGCAGATGCTGGAATCTGTACTGAAAGCAAAAAAAAATGCTGGAAATCACAGCAGGTCAGGCCGCATTCATGGCAAGAGACCAAGCTTATGCTCTGACTCTACATGACTCTTCGTCAGAGATATGATGAAGAGTCGTGTAGACTCAAAACGTTAGCTTGCTGTCTGTTTACGGATGCTACCTGATCCGCTGTGATTTCCAGCAATTTTTTGTTTTCAATCCATCAGATATCACATGCACTGAATGGTAGATATTATTAAGCGACTCACAATGTTGCACTCCAGCCTGGCTCTCACACATGTGCCAAAGTTTACAGTGAAATTCAAACAGATTTCGAACAAACACTCTGATCAGCCACCATCAGGTCTCTGATCCTTTATTATAACAGGGAAAACTTTTAGAAATTTGAGCAGTTTTCTGAAAAGAATTGTTTGGAATAAGGCCAGAAAATCACAAAAGCTATCTTCACTCTCACACAATTCTCAGTGACGCACATCATATAAAGCTTCAGATTTTATCAGTTGCTCTCACTCTGTTGATGAAACAAAAGCAACATTCATTCGGAAGCTTTAATCGTGCAGACACCAAAGTCCTCCCTGCCCCAGACAGCTTTCCTGCTATGAGCCATTATGGCTGATCGTTGGGCAGGCTGGTTTCCCTCGACAATTTGCATTTCTTAGATAGCAATCGTAAAAACACAGAAAGGCCTTCTAAGATCCGTTCTAAAGGACCGTAAGTCTCATTAAGTAACATAATAGTGTGTTTCACAGGCAATTCAAGCACATACACTGCACTTATTATAAAGGTGGGATTATTTATCCCGCTGGCAAAGTATCCTTATAGACTTTAATGTGAAAGCTTAACTTAGAGGGATGAGATATTTACAATGGATGTTTGCTCAACTTGGAGTCTATCATTGTGTTGTCGTAGATCTTAACTCATTATCTTTAACCGACTGGGTAATGACTTTATGATTCCCAAATGGGTTGAAGGGTGAACTGTGAGGAGGATGCAGAGATGCTTCAGTGTGATTTCAGTGAGTGGGCAAATGTATAGTAGATGAAGTGGATAAATGTGAAGTTATCCACTTTGGTAGCAAAAACTAAAATGTGCTAGATTTGGAAAATGGAAGATACGATGAGACCTGGACGTCCTTGTACACCAGTCACTGACAGTAAGCATGCAGGTGCAGCAGGTGATGAAGGCATATTGGCATTCAACGTGAGAGGATTTGAGTTTATTTTTAATTCCCTCTGGGACATGGGCATCACTGCCTGGCCAGTATTTATTTCCCATCTCTAGCTGCCCTTGGGAAGGTGGTGCTGAGCTGCCTTCTTGAGCTGCTGCAATCCATGTGCTGTGGATAGACCCACAATGCCCTTAGGGATGGAATTCCAGGATTTTTGACCCAGCAACAGTGAAAGTTTGGCAATATGTTTCCAAGTCAGGATGGCGAGTAGCTTGGAGGTGAACTTGCAGATTGTGGCGTTCCCATATATCTGCTGCCCTTGCCTTCTAGATAGAAATGATCATGGGTTTGGAAGGTGCTGTGTGAGGATCTTTAGTGAGTTTCTGCAGTGCATCTGTAGATAGTGCACACTGCTGCTCCTAAGCATTGGTGGTGGCGGGAGTAGATACCTGTGGATGTGGTGCCAATCAAGCAGGCTATTTTGTCCTGGATACTGTAAAGATTGAATGTTGTTGGAGCTGCACCTATCCGGGCAAGTGGAAGGTATTTCATCCTGATGTCTGCCTTGATAGACAGGCTTAGGGGGCTTAGTTAGTGAGTTACTCACCGTGGTATTCCTCGGCTCTGACCTGCTGATGTAGCTACTGTCTTTGTTTGATGAGTCCAGTTGAGTTACTGGTTAAAATTAACACCAAGGATAGTGATGGTAGCACCATTGAATGTCAAGGGGCAGCGGTTAGATTGTCTCTTATTGGAGATGGTCATTGCCTGGCATTTATAATGGCATGAATGTTTCTTGCCACTTGCCAACCCAAGCCTGAAGAATGTGAGATAACACGGTGTGAAGCTGGATGAACACAGCAGGCCAAGCAGCATCAGAGGAGCAGGAAAGTTTGACATTTCGGGTTGAGACCATTCTTCAGAAAGCAAAAAAAAGCTTTGACCCGAAAGGTCAAACTTTCCTGCTCATCTGATGCTGTTTAGCCTGCTGTGTTCATCCAGCTTCACACCGTTTTATCTCAGATTCTCCAGCATCGGCAGTTCCTAGCAAGACTGCAGATGCTGGAGTCAGAAACAACACAGTGTGGAGCTGGAGGAATACAGCAGACTAGGCAGCATTCGAGGAACAGGAAAGTTGACATTTTGGGTTGGGATCATTGTTCAGAAATGGGGAAGGGGAAGGGAACTGGGAAATAAATAGAGAGGACAAGTGGAGCTGGGGAAAGCTGGGTGGGATGGTGATAGGTGAGTGCAGGTAGGGAATGGGTGGGGCAGATGGGTAGGGATGAAGATAGACAGGTAGTGTCAGGCCAAGGAGGCAGGGATGAGAGGGATGTTTGAATGTGGGATGCCACTGGGGTGTGGGGAGATTTTAAAATTGATAGAATTCTATGTTTAGGCATTGGGCTACAGATTCCTGATGTGGAATATGAGGTGTTGGTCCTCCTGTTCGTTTGTAGTGTCTTTGTGGACATGTCACCCAGGGAGTAGGAGGGGGAGTTAAAATGGTTGGCGACCAGAAGGTGTTGTCGTTTGTCACATGCAGAGCACAGATGTTCCACCAAAAAATCGCCATGTCTATGCTTGGTCTCACCAATGTAGAGGAGACCACATCAGGAGCAACAGATACAGTATACCATGTTGAAGGATATACGGGTGAACCCCTGTTGTATGTGAAAGGTTAGCTTTGGGCCTTGGTTGAGGTGAGCGGGGAGGTGTAGGGGCAGGTGTAGCATCTCCTGTGGTTGCAGGGAAAGGTACTGGGGGTGGTGGGGTTAGTGGGGAGTGTAGAGTGGGCAAGGGAGTTGTAGAGTGAGCAGTCCCTATGAAAGGCAGATAGGGGTGGGGAGGTAAATATCTTTTTGGTCATGGGGCCAGATTGTAGGTAGCGGAAGTGGTGGAGAATGAGATTCTGGATGCAGAGGTTGGTGGGGTGATATGTGAGGACGGGGGGGGACTCTGTCTTTTTTTTTGGGGGGGAGGAGATTTCAGGGCAGAAGTGCAGGAAATGCAAGAGATGAGGTTGAGGGCATTTTTGATCACCAGAGGGGTGATGTTGTGATCCTTGAAGTAGGAGGACATCTGGGATTGGAAGTGCCCCATCTTGGGAGCAGATGTGGTGGAGGCAGAGGAGTTGGGAATAAGGGATCACATTCTTACTGGAAGGTGGGTGAGAGGAGGTGTAGTTCAGGTAGCTGTGGGAATCAATGGGCTTGAAATAGGTGTCAGTGTTGAGATGGTTACCAGAGATGGAGATGGAGAGATCCAGGAAGGGGAGGGAGGTATCAGAGATGGTCCAGGTAAATTTGAGGTTGGGGTGGAAGGCGTCAGTAAAGTTGATGAACTGTTCAAGCTGCTCGTGGGAGCACGAGGCAGCACCAATACAGTCATCAATGTACTGGGGGTTAGAGCCAGTGTAGCTGCGGAAGAGGGACTGTTCCACGTATCCTTTTGAAGAGGCAGGCAGAACTTGGGCCCATGTAGGTGCCCATGGCCACCCCCTGAGTTTGTAGGAAGTGGGAGGAGTTGAAGGAGAAGTTTTTAGGGACAAGTTTGATTAAACAATTGAGGGTGTTGGTGGACGGGGACTGGTTGAGCCTGCGGGACAGGAAGAAGTAGAGAACTTTTAGGCCATTTGTGTGGGGGGATACACGTGTACAGGGATTGGATGTTCATAGTGAGGATGAGGCGTTGGGGGCCCAGGAATTGGAAGTCTTTGAGGAGGTGAATGGTGTGGGTGGTGTCCCAGACATAGGTGGGGAATTCCTGGACCGGGGGGAGAAAACAGAGTCAAAGAAAGCGGAGATAAGTTCAGTGTGTCAGGAGCAGGCAGAGACAATGGGTCAGCCGTGGCAGTCGGTTTTGTGGATTTTGGGAAGGAGATAGAAACGGATGTTGCTGGGTTGGGGAATGATGAGGTTGGAAGCTATGAGTGCGAGGTCACCTGAGGTGATGAGGTTAAGAATGGTCTGAGAGATGATGGTTTGGTCATCGGGGATGGGTTCATAATTGAGGGGGCAGTAGGAGGAGGTGTCAGAGAGTTGGCACCTGACCCTGACGATATAAAGATCAGTGTGCTAAACCACTACTGCTCCCCTCACTCCTTTTCCATGTGTTTGATGGTGATGTTGAGATGAAGCGAAGGGAACAGACGGCTGCACGTTCTGTGGGAGAGAGGTTGGAGTGAGTGAGGAGGTGGAGAGGTTGAGGCAATTGATGTCGCAACAACAGTTGGAAATGAAGAGGTCGAGGGAGGGTAGGAGGCTGTGGGGTGGTATCCAGGAGGATAGGGTTTGTTAGAGGCAGGAGAAGGGGTTGGCAGAGGTTCGGTTCAATTCCCAATCAAAGAAATAGGTGAGGAAGTGGCGGAAGAAGAGTTCAACATCCAGACGTGAACAAAATTCTTTGTTGTGTGGGCTGAGGACTAACCGTTCATCCTCAGTGTGGGGGAGGTCTGGGGTGGTGAGTGGTGAAGACCCAGCAGGGCTTAGGTCTCGACTGGGTGTAGAGCTGGTTGTACAACCGGAGCTGGGAGTGGGGTTGGAGACTGTCTCAGGAGCCAAAGTGACATCATCAGTGTCAGCGGCAGAAGCCAAGTCATTGGCATGAGAATGTCTTGGAGATACCTTGGTGAGATCAAACTGGAACATTGTGTACAGTTTTTTGGTGTCCTCATCTGAAAAGGATGCTATGGAAGGATTGCAACAAATATTTACCAGGCTGATTCTGGGATTGAAGGACTGACGCATGAAGTCAGCCTGGATCAGTTAGGATTATATTCACTCGAGTTTAGAAGAATTAATTGGAGATGGGTTTGGGTTTGTGAAGGAAACTTCAAACCAATAAAATTCTGAAACAGGACGAAACAAAGTAAATGCAGCAAGGATATTGCTGATGACCAAGGAGCCCAGAACCAAGGGTCAGAGTCTAAGGATATGAGGTAGGCCATTTAAGAGCTGTGATTACCCAGAGAAAGTGAGAGAGTTGGAATTCTCCGCCACAGAAAGTGGTGATGCCAAAATATTGCATTTTTTAGGAAGGATTTAGGTATGTTTCTCAGTGCTAAAGGGTATGGTGAGAAAGTGGGATGATCGGCCATGATCATATCAAATGGTGGAGCAGATCTGAAAGCTGATTGGCCTACCCAGCTCCTAGTTTTATGTTTCTAAGCTTCACTTGGAGAAATTCCTAAGGCTAACTTCCCATGACCGCATAACAACATCTTTCCCCGGTGTCCCAGAAGATCTTTCTCTCTTCATGTAATAGGTTAAGGGGTGATCTAATCAAGGTCTTCAGGATATTAAAAAGGAAAGGCAAAGCAGATAAACATAAACAATTTTCACTGGTTGATGAATCTAAAACCAGGGGACATTGTCTCAGAATTAGGGCAAGGCCATTCAGGGGAGAAGTTAGACAACACTTCACTACGTAAAGATTGGTGGAGGTTTGGAACTCTCTTCCTCAAAATGGCAGTCAATGTTACACTTGGAGATATTTAAAAGCAATTATTTTCAATTTTTGGCTATTTTCAGTGTTCCCACTGCATTGTAAATACAAATATGAATAAATACGATTGTATTTTATTCTCAAACAGATTTTGCTGAATTAACCACAAATAAGCAAATAGACACTCTTTCCCAAACATAAAATGTGTTGCTCAGATTATTCAACTTGAATTACTATGCATCCAATGTCACTTTGAATTGTTCAGGTCAACAGGAAGATCTAATAATAAGACTGTGATTAGAGATTATTTTTATTATTTCCAAATATAAACTATGCCAAAAGATCATCACTTCAATTACTCCTCCCTGGCCATGGGAGAGGTGTCAGAGGACTGGAGGACAGCCAGTGTGGTACCATTATTCAGAAGGAAACAAGGGAAAAACCAGGAAACTACAGGCCAGTCAGTCTAACCTCAGTGGTGGAGAAACTATGAGAAACAATTCTGAGGGACAGAATTAATCCGCATTTGGAGAGGCAGGGATTAATCAAGAATAATCAATATGGTTTTTTAAAAAAGGGATCAGATCTGATCAACTTGATTGAAGTTTTCAAAGAGGTGACCTGGTGTTCAGGTTGAGGGCAATGCATTCGATGTAGTATACTTGGGCTTCAGCAAAGCTTTTGATAAGTCCCGCGAGGATGATTAATAGCAAAGGACAGTGCCAATTGGAAATAAAGAAAATTTGGCTAATTGGATCCAGGATTAGCTGAGTGGCAGAGGGTGATGTTCAATGGGTGTTTTAGTGACAGGGGGAACCCATAAGAATCTATATTGGTGCCCTTGCTGTTTGTGGTATTTATAAATAATTTAGACTTGAATATAGGAGGGTTGTTCAGTAAGTTCTCAGATGATATAAAAATTGCTACAGTGGTAAATAGTGGAACTAAACTTAGATTACAGAAGGATATAGACTTGATTGTTAGATGGGCTGATCAGTGAGAAATGTAATTCAATCCAGATAAATGTAAGGTTAGTTAACACTTAGGCAAGACAAACAGGCAAGGGAATATATGGTGAACGGTAAGACCCTCAGAAGTACCAGAATCAGAGAGACCTTAGTGTACATGCCCACTGGTCCTTTCATTTGGTAGAACTAGTAATTAAAATGATTAAGGTGGCATATGAGATTTTATTAGCTGAAGTATAAAGTTTAAGAGTAGGGATGTTATGCTGGAACTATATAAAAAGTCGGTCAGGTCACAGTTAGAGTATTGTGTGCAGTTTTGAAACTCAAGTTATAGTAGTGATATGTTTGCACTGGATAGAGTGAAGAGTAAACTTAACAGAGCCTAGCCTGGGCTGTAAAGTTTCAGTTGTGAAGAGAAATTGGATAGACTGCGGCTGATTTCAATGGAGCAGAGGAGATTGAAGGGCGGACATGAATGAAATGTATAAAATTACGAGAGTCGTAGACAGGAAGAAACATTTTCCCCTGATGAAGCAATCAATGTGCAGAGGGCATAGATTTAAAGTCAAGGGCAGGGGATGTGAGGAATTTCTTTCACACAGAAGGTGGTGGGAATCTCGAACTCACTGCCTTTAACGGTAGTAGAGACAGAAACCTTCATAATACTTAAGCATTTAAATGTACATTTACAATGCCAAAGCATATAAGGCTATAGGCCAAGTGCTGGAAAATGGGATCAGAATAGTTAGATGGTTGTTTTTGACTGGCGCAGACTCAGTGGACCAGTAGACTTCAGTGCTGTAGACTTCTTTGACTCTATGACCTGACACCCATTTTCTGTCCCACAGTGAAGTAAAGAAACATGCACAGGGAGAATGCATTGCCGAGTGAAAGTACAGGCTCACAACGGTGACTATGCATGAGTAAATTCCATATTGTCATCAATTCACCACACAACTTTGCTCATAAATAACTTAATTTTAATGTCCTTTTTTTTAATCTGCAGGTCCCATGGACCTGATGCTGTATTCCTCAATGATGGCCAGTGCAATAGAATGGCAGAGCTGACTCAGTCGCAGATGCTACACATTGCCATGCAGATAGCAGCAGGGATGGTCTATCTGGCATCTCAACACTTTGTTCACCGTGACCTGGCTACTCGGAACTGCCTGGTGGGAGAAAACTTACTAGTGAAGATTGGTGATTTTGGAATGTCGAGAGATGTATATAGCACAGACTACTATAGGGTAAGTGAAAGTTGTCATTTCACTAGATCCCAATCGTTCTTATAATATGCGAAAATAAGTGGGATTGGTGTAGATGTGATGGTGCAGATTCAATGAGCCTAAGGCCGCCTTCTGTGTATATGACTCTGACTCTAAGCAACAAACAAGTTTAATTAACAATAAATGTTCCATAATAGTATTCTTAGCCTAGCAATGGCTTTATCTGCAATGTGCTATAGGAACAGCATTTATGGATTCCAGAATCAGTGTCTAAACTTTGAAACTACTACTCAACCGTGAAGGAATGATGTCAGAAAGCACTTTAAGGAATCATGGGAGAATTAATGTAAAGAAGATGACTATTCAATTTGTTATGTTGTGCTGTCTGTCTGCTCCTACAATATTGTTTTACGCAGTGGATAGTGGAAAATCTGGAACTCTTGTTTGCTGAGATTTGTTTAGTTAAAACTTTGAAAACAAGCATTGATAGGTTTGTTTGGCAAAGATGTTAAGAGTTATGGACAGGTGGAGTTAGCTTAAAAATCAGCTTTGACCAAATCGGATAGTGGAACAGGTTGGAGCAGTTCAATGTTAGTCTTAATAAACTAGCAATGTTCTTATGCTCCTAAGATACTACATCTTGTTACATACATCAAGATTTCCCATTGTTAATGGAAAAAGCTGACTGCAGTAACTTATGTGAAATCACCATAGTCAGGCTGATAGACCATATTTTATTAATCAATCTCACCAAATCATCATTTGGACCAACTCATTCATCACTTCAACCACCACATTTCTGATTCTGCTGACTGGCAGACCTATGTCTATTGGAATTAACAGATTCTGAATGTTGGGCTAAAATATTGAATATTCTTTAGATTGCATTATGGAGTCTCTGCTAGATGCAGTAACAAAAACTAAAATAACTTTTAACTATTAAAACCTCCAACTGGAACTAAAAGAGTGAAGTAAGGCACATTGGAAAAACACCAGATATGGTATGTTCACCCCTGATAGTTTTCCATTTCAAGTTAATGTTTTAGCTAATTGATGCATGTGATTATTCTTATTTGTTCCTTTGTAGGAATTAGTGGCAGAAAATCCCAACCTGAATCAAAAATGGCTATTCTGCCCCATTGCTCACTCTAATGCCAATGTCTGAGTCTGGACTCTGAACAATTCTTGATTTTGAGCCATAATAGCCTCTACTTTTGTGGCTCTATAACATCAGAATCAGGAAAGAATGGAACACTGTTCATTTTAAATAATGTGATTAGAATATAAAAACTATTAAAATTAGAAACAAAACAAATTGAAAATAATATCTATAAATTGTACCTGAAAAGCAGAAAGACCAGGTAGCATTTAGGAATTACCCCATTATCATAACAAATCATAAATTTGAAGCAGACATGCTCACACTTGCATTTGAAAAGAGTGAACCACAAGATGTTGTGTCAATATCATTTCTTAAATACAATGCAACACCTCAAAGTGCTTCACAGCTCATTAATAAAGAAAAATTACGCAAAAAAACCTCATAGTAACATTTTGGATGACGGCTAAACGTTTAGTTAGTCAACAAAATAGGCTTTAAAAAGGAAAAGCAAGAGCAGAAAAGAGAACTTTAGGGGAGATATTGCAAAGTTTAGGGTAGGGGTAGATGAGGGCACAAGCAATAATGCTGAAGTAGTGGCAATGTTCAAAAACATAAGAAAAAAAGAAGTGTAGATATCTGTTTGTCCTGGGCCAAAGGAGATTGTAAAGACAAAGGATTCTGGGTAATCCAGGATGGAGGACAGGGAAAAATTTTGGCTATAAGAGCTGCTCCTTTTTTGAGGCATTTTCAGTTTTGGAGCTGGCTTCAAATTTTTGGAGCAGTAATTACTATTTTATAAGCTGTTGCATTGTTTTGGAACTTTGGTGGAAAAAAAGATCAAAACAAGAGCATGTTAAAAAAGTAGGAAGAGAGATAAAGAGTAGATATCATTTGGAAGGTGAAATAATGAGCAGTAATCCTGCACAGCTATGTGACCGAGCAGTGAACCTGCATTGCTGACTGCTTCTGCTGTTTAGTAACAAGTATCTCTGGACATTGCAGTTTATTCTGAGGAAAATAAACAAACAGTGAAATTCACAGCTGACCTCGGAGAAACCTGCATTGGGGACAGTTCACAGCAGGGGAGCAGCTAAGTAGCTTATTTTTTAAATATAACTTTTTTTTATGAATCTACAAAAGTGAGTCATGGTGTTTTTTTTGAATATATGTTTAATTGAGTTTTGTCTCTTGATTGAACTTTAAAAATGTAAAACATAGATATTAAGTTATCCTGGAGAAATTTTTTTTTTGAGCAGTAAGACAATGCTAGTTTCTAACTCTACGGATTGTAAAGGTATAAAGATGACCATTAGTAGAATGATGTACCCTTTCTGTCAAATATGGGAGATTAGGGAGAATGTTGATGTTCCTAATGATTATGTCTGCAAGAAGTGTGTTTGGTTGCAAATCTTATTGGATCACATGGATCAATTGATCTGGCAGTTCGAGGCAATGAAGAATTTATAGGAGCTGATGGCTGTTACAGGAAGGCACAAAACCTTAGATACAGGTAGGTAGGTTACCTCCAGGAAGAGTAGGAGGAGTAGACAGGCAGTACAGGCAGTGCTATCACTATATTCATCTCAAACAAATACATTGTTTTGGAAAACATAGGAGATGATGAACTCTCGGGGGATAACTTCCCTGGATGTACTCCCAGGAATATCAAATCTTAATATAGCCATCATGTTATCCCTAATCAAAAACATCACTCCCCCTTCTCTCTTGCCCCACCTTCTGTCCTTCTTATAATATCTATACCCTGGAACAGTAAGCTGTCAGTCCTGCCCATCTCTGAGCCACATTTCTAGAATTGCTATGGTATCCCAGCACCATGTTCCCAATCATGGCCTGAGTCCATCTGCTTTACCTGTCAGTCCTCTTGCTTTAAAATAAATACAGTTGTTCTTGTGTGCCTTGACTATTTGACTTGCTCCCTTTTGTAACTGCAGGTTTGGAAGATTTGAGCTATAGGGAGAGGCTAAACAGGTTGGGGCTATTTTTGCTGGAGCATCAGATACTGAGGGGTGACCTTTTAGAGGTTTATGAAATCATGAGCGCCATAGATATGGTGAACTTCCAAAGTCTTTTCCCCAGGGTAGTGGAGTCCAAAACTAGAGGGCATAGGTTAAAGGTAAGGGGGAAAGATTTATAAGGGACGTAAGAGGCAACATTTTCAGACAGAGGGTGGTACATATATGGAATGAGCTGCCAGAAGTAGTGCTGGAGGCCGGTACAATGACAACATTTAAAAGGCATCCGGATGGGTATATGTCTAGGAAGGGTTTAGAACGATATGGGCCAAATGCTGGCAAATGGGATTAGATTAATTTAGGATGTCTTTTTGGCATAGACAAGTTGGAAGTAAGGGTTTACATCCATGCTGAACAGCTCAATGACTCTATAAGGCTCCACAATAACATCGGTCAACAGTGAGAGATGACTAAGACGCAGACTAAATCAATGCTGAACAATCATTCAGAAACTGGTGACCAGACCATACCAAATCAATGAATAAAATTAATGGACACTTAACTAATCTTGTAAATATGATGCTGTTTCTTCATTCAGCCCAAGCATGTTGTAGAACTTGAAAAGAGAGTCTTCTTTTCTAATTCTCCAGCTTGATGTGTGATCTGGAGATCACATTATCAATTCAATTTCCTGACAGAAGTACAGAATCGTAATTTAAATTCCAGGCACCAACCATTAACAAAATTCTTATTTTCTGCAACTAAATTGTATGATTCTGAAATCCAATTTAGCTTAAACCATAAGATCTCGGTCCAACTAATTATGAAATCACATTGGATCTATATTTGTTTAGACAAGGTTCACCAATTTATTTTTACCAAGTCAAATATAATAGATTTTTTTTAAGTTCAGAAATATACATTATTCATAATATCTTTATATACATCCAATCACTAAAGCAGTTTGTTTGTGTACGGCAGCATATGAAGAAGCAAACAAACATTGGCCTTTGACTCTATTCATAAAATAAACCAAAGGTATTTTTTACATGTGCCCCCATTTAACTTCGGCAGAAGGACCTTAGATGGTGGTCTTTCCTCACTGTGTCCTGGCAACAGCTGTCCCAAGCTTTAGTGCGTCCCTCAATGCATAGTCCTGGACCTTGGAATGTGTCAGTCCGCAACACTCAGGCAACGTCAACTCTTGAAGACCAACAAATTTCAGGAAGACCACAGTGTCTTTCACCAAATTGACTGCACCTGAAGGACTATTAATGTTTGTCTCAGAGTGCATCCCAGGGAACAGACTGTAGAGTGCAGAGTCCTGTGTCATGGAGCTGCTTGGGACGAAGCTCACCAAAATGACTCCAGACTTCCTTTGCAAAGGCAGATTGCAGCAGGAAGTGTGTGCCAGTCTCGACATTGCACTCCAGCCCCTGCAGTTGCTTTCAGGGCAGTGTGCAATGGCGCAGACAGTGAGGGCCTGAACTTGAAGGATCTCGCAACTAGTGCCCTTCTCAGCACTAGCCAAGTGATGTCCCGGTGCTTGTTGGAAAGTTCTGGTGATGACGTATTCTGCCAAATGACTTTGACAGTGTGCTGAGGAAACAACCCAAGGACCCAGCCTTTCCTTTTCCTGGAGGTTTTTGAGGACACTTTGTGTTGACCACTTCCTGATAGACTTGTGGTCTAAGGTGATTTTCTTTGCAAATTTATTACCAAAAGACAGGTGACACAGAATGGTCCAACGACTTGGAGCCTTACACGGCCATGAGGCCAGAACCATCCTTAGCAACAGCTGGGGCAGGTAGAACCTTTAGTACAAAGTGATACAGTGTATGGGGGTCTATGCACAGCTTGATGCAGCCACTAAGGTGGCCATCAGGATTATGGTGTTGGGCGTATTCTTCACCCCACCCCCCCTTTTATCCAGATTTCTGAACATTTGCGCAGTCCATCTTAAATCTCGAGAAGAAGTGGAAGAAGGCTCAGGTGACTGCAAAGTATAGCAGTAATGACACTTAACCAGACAGGGGACTTAGCCATTACATGTTGACATACTAACACTCAGCTGGTTGGGTAACTGTCTCTTCCCTCCTTTCAGAGCACACAACCACTGAAAATTAGGCCTTATTAACCCTTTCCAAACTACAACCTACAACATGATTAATTATGTCATTGCATTCTGATCGGCCTTGGTGAGGACAAGCTCACTACTAATTGGTTTAAAGGATACTTGATCAATCTTTATTCGGATCTTAAGAGTGACGGCATTAACTGATGCCGCTTCCAATCTTTCCTCACTGGTTTTTTAAGTTGTCAATTATTCCATGGCCCCTTCCACTTCATTCTACTTTGTTATTATTACTTTTATGATTCTTTTCTAAGATAAGAAAAAAGTCTATAATATTTTACTTCAGAAGAAGGCAATCAGGCCCCAGAGAATGATACCTTAAGGGTCATTATTTCAATTTGCATAGTTGACATGAGTCAATGTTAAATCAGATACTTCACAGTGGCAGTTCCTTCTTAGATCCATTTGTTGGGTGCTGTTTTTGTCACACAACAGATGTAAATGCTTGAAATTAGTTTTTTTTAATGACTAGGGACATAATGAAAAGCTTGCTAATAACTTCAAAACTATATGAAACTCACACAGAAGATCACAAAGTTCAAATATAGACAGTGTGCATACGAAGGGTGAAATAGGGAAATATTATTCAATCAGTTTATATGTGGAAGCAAAATACTGCAGAAGCTGAAATAAAAACAGAAAATATAGCAGAAAATCAACACGTTTTGTGTTATCTGTGATCAAGATCTTTATAGTCATATCAGACTTGAAACATTAACTCTATTTGTCTGTGTAGATACCCCCAGTGCTCCAACATTGTCTGATTTATAATGCACGTATAATCCTGAGTACTAAAATTTTGAAGATAGTACAACCACAATATTAGACTCTCAATGTTTTAAAATTAACATGAATACAAAGATTAAGATTAGGTAAAATTGCTGCATTTCTGCTACAAATTAAAATTGAGCCAGTGCAGTGTAGCTGTCATCATGATTTTCTTCCTGTAGTCGCTCCATCAATGCCTTTTTAGTTGCCTAATAAGGAGTTAAGCTTAATGAGGATGTTAACTCACTTTATTCAACTTTTGAAATTTGCATGATCATACAATTGCAAAATAAGCCAATCAGAAGACTCTGGCATGTGCTACCTCTATTCTGGTCAAAATCTAATGGTGCCTTTCTTTGTCAAGTAAGGCTAAGCAGCATCACATGACATTAAGGTACAGGTACTAAAATCTCCATTGGTTACAGTTAAACCAGATAATATGTTAGATTAATCAATGAGTATAATGTACGTGACTATAACTAAACTAAATTAATCATCAAATGTCAATTTTCCTCCTAATCCTACAAGTCACTGCCTGGGCATTGGATGCATCACATAATAAGTTTGCTAATGTTTCTGGCTTTAATAACTTTCAAGTCAGATCAGTGGTGCTTCGCTGAAATCTTAAAGCAAGATATCTCAGATAGCAGAGTATAAATAATATTAGAGTAGCTGTCACCATTTGGATCAGTGCTAACATGGACAGAGTTCTTAACTAGAGGCAGGCCTACACTTATTATAGTTTCCCGTCAGTGCCTAACTCCTAGAACTCTAATGCCTCTCTCTCTTTCTCTCCTCCTTGTTTATTTGCATTCTGTCAGGTGATTCCAAGATGTTGTTGCTCTTTCTATTATGGATTTTAAATTTAAGAGCAAAGGGGGCTAAGATGTTCCAGCTGACGTGTTGCCTCCAATGCCTCCTTGTGCATTCCAAAATTAACTCTGACCTCAGTGATGTTATGAGCTGGAACTTGAAGTTGAATGTTATTGCCTATCTGTGAGATCTGTGTGGGTTGGAAGCAAAATGTAAATTTAGAGATGAGACATCAATGTTCTATGGTTCATTTTCAGGGCATTAACAGTGACACAATAGATTCCCATTCACAAATAGAAGTATCTTTTACTCTTCTTCCCACTTTAGTTTGATTCCTGATCTTAAGTAAATCCAAATGCTAGGTCTCTGACATCACATTGGCAGATGTAAGCATCTTGTTATTCTGAAAAACACCCAATGTTTGAATTATCCCATTTGTAGTTATGCTATATCAATAAGACTGGGTGAGATGCATAAAGATGAAAATGTTTTTTCAGAACCCCTATGTATTCTACATCTGACTATCTCTTTGCTGGTTTCCTCCTACAAGGGTGGTCAACACAGGACTACAGGTAGTGAATTCCCATATACCTGTCTTCCTGTTACTAGATATGAGACCCCATTCTGTCTGGCTGTCTCAATGTCACCCTTCCCTACAAACCATTCTCTGATCATACTACTATTTGTAAAAGATGGAATTTGATTATTGTCTAAGTCATTGAGACCTGTCATAACTTGTCTTAGCATCTAGGGTCCATAAGGTTAACAAGTGATAGCTTTCAATATCCTTTTCTCCACTTTCTTTTTGATAATTTTGTTAAATGTTTTCTTGATCTGCTAAAATACTATATCCTCATCCTTGATCGTCAAAAGAATCTGAGACAATTCCTGATTTACATCTCTATCTTCCTATATATGCCCTGCTAGAACGTCTTTTAACTGTCCCCTCTTCCCCTCATTACGTCTCCACATGTTCTCTATGCTGAGCCTATTTCAAGCACTCTTTCCTCCTGAGGGTCCTATCCCAATCCATCTTCATAATGTTCTCATTTCTCTCCTTTTAACTCTTATGTTTACATGATCTGATTTACCTTACTCACTCCATCCTCCTCAGTTGTCCTGAGTATGATTTCTTGATACAAAATGTCTTACTATCTTCCTCATCATTTGGTCATCATACATCTAATACTCCAGTGAGCACAGCACTTGCAGAAGACAGATATCTCCAAAATAGTGCATGATGGGTACTATAGAACATAGAGCAATACTCATACCTTACCTGACATTGGGCACTTTTGAAGTGGAGACATATCAATTTTATGCTTACCCTTATTGTCCTTAATTTTCACATTCCTCCCTACACCATGAACCTGTATGACTATACCTCTTGTTGCAATCAGAGTCTAAATTTTCCATTAACCCCTCATATTCCTTAAGCATTTTGAGCCAGTTCAAGGTTCTTGTATTTGATCCTCAATTCAGATTCTTATGTCATTTGGGAAGATGTCCATAACATTTTCCACATTTTACAATCTGAGAATTTATATGTCCTATGTCCCTATTCAAGCCTTTGTATCACCTTACTCCTCTGGAAATAATTACATTTGACTTTTAAAGCTTTCCCATTCCAAAGCACTATATCTCTGTCATCCAGAAAGGATGGATCTCACTTGCATGTTTGTAATTATAATTTATTGTAATTGCAATAGTCAAATGTAGTCAAAAGTTGTCGTCTTAGCTTCATTTGCAGTAGCTATCCATTCATGACCTGATCCTCAAATAGAAAGCCTTGTTGTGTGAATGATTTTAATGATATCAGCAATTTTCTCAGCCCAAACAACTTCCTGGTTAACTTGAAACTGAAAGAAGTGAAGTATTTACTCTTTTGTAGTTTCAACTGATAAGTATGGAGCCACTTCAGTTTTCATTTCCATTTTGTGCCAAATGGACCCTTCAACAGGTAAATAGCAGGTTTCGGTTTCTCTATGATTGAGTGCAATTCTATTCGTTTAACATAAAATTAATCTTTCTTAAGGTCAAAATCTCTCAACATCATTTGAGAACTTTTATGTGTTATTATTTTATGTTAACCTCAAATGATTTACCCTTTTTATCAAAGCTTCTCTCAGGTTTTGCAGTAGACTGTAGCTTGGGTTGTTTGTGTTGAAGTTGGTTGGCTCGCCCACTCGATTGTTCTTCTGCAGATATTTCATTACCTTGCTTGGTGACATCCTCAGTGCTGCCTCCGATGAAGCGTCGGTGTGTTTTCCCGCCTGGTTTTTAAACTCTGGCACCTCTTGAGCTGGATTGCCTCACTTCCGGTTTTCCTTCGTAGTGGAGTATATATGGGGTCGAGTTCTATGTGTTTATTGATAGCTTTCTTCGTGGAGTGCTAGGCTCTAGGAATTCCTGTGCCTGTCTCTGCTTAGCTTGCCCCAGGACACATCATCGGATGCTGCACTGATGATGTTAAGTAACAAAATGTCTGTGGAACAACAATCCAGCTCAGCGAGCCAACCAACCTCAAGTTTCTCTTAATTTGCTTGTGTTTCTTGCTACTAATTTATTCACTTCAGTTACAAACTCAGTCAAACTATAACCATTTCCAACTAAATGCCTCAATATTAATAGGGTATTCCCTTTCAAATTTAAATGCTCTGGGATTCTTATTTCCATTCAGTCAGGCCTCAAATGGGCTTCCACTTGTTGTGTTATGAGAGGACAATTGTATTCTCATCGAACAGAATGGAAGCATGTCTGTCCATTTAGTGAAGTGTTCTGTACACAACTTTATCAGCACTGTCTTTACAGTTCTATTTTCTCTCTCCGTAATCCCTGAAGATTGCTGATAATGGACTATATGTAATTTCTGTCGAATCTGCAGCTATTGTTGTAAGATTACAAAATTCTCTCTGTAACATGTGCATCCTAATCAACATCCACAAGACTGGAGTACCCCACCAACAGATCACTGAGCAAAATATGAGCTGCAGTTCACGCCTTATAAATTTTGGTAGGAAATGCTTGTACCCATTAGTAAATTGATCAATGGACACCAAAGCATATTAATAATTTCCTTGAGATTTAGTCAGTGACTCTATAAAATCAATCTGGAGGTGTGTCCAAATGGATGCTTGTGACATAAGTGATGTACAATTAGACTGAGAGGGGGGAGTAATCTGTAAACATTTGTTCACATTTTGTTCTACATACTCTTCCTTCCTTGGCCACCCACATTAGACCATGCCTCGTTATAGAAGGAACTTGGCTGTCTTTTCTGATTTTTATATCTGAAGGAGTACAATCTTATATAACACACAGACATTCAATATTATATGGAGAAAATAAAATCTCACTAATCATTAATCTCCCAACTTGCATTTAAGTGATAAAGTTTGACCCATATGATACTCAGTCACTTGGGCATGACTGCATGAGGGGCTCATAAGGTTGAAAATACACAGATCAATATCAACTATTTTAAATCTTGAGAGGATCCAAAATTCCTTGAATGCTCTTCATTCCAAAAATATAGCAGAGTAATGGTTCCAGAACTGTCTTCTGTGACACTGAACCTGTCCAATTCCCAGGTTAAGGTGATTATGTCTGGTAGGACTAAGAGTCATGAACCTTACATTGGTATCTTAGTGTCATGTCACCTGACTGCTCCTGCCAAGGTAGGCCCTTAAAATACAAATGTAAAATAAATTATTGGTTGACATGGAGAAAATGACATTTCCCAAAGGTATGGGGTCCATGTCTATCAGGAGTTTATATAACTAAGGTGCTTCATATTGGTGAGACAAAATATAGAACTCTTGTGTTTTCTCCAAGTTTTGGCTCTTCTATTGTCTATCCCACTCTGCAAATTGCACGTGTTGTGAAAACAACCATTTCCAACAAAGTTTTGAAGTGCTCAAAGTAACCATAGATACAATTGGTACAACCAGATATTTCTTGAAATTCATCTCACCCTATTTTCACCGCCATTGTGTTCCTTTCTCACATAGCCCAGAAATTACAGGCCTTCTGCAATCAAAAAGCTTTTTATTGTTATAAGTTCAATGATACAAACTCCACACAAAGAGCCACCCAAGACTGCAGTTTTATTAGCCCAATAATATTCCATGGGACGTTCCTACCCATCTGTTTCAATGGAAGAGTGATGAAAACCTTGCTAAAGCAGCTTAAAAGGGAAGTTCATTATCATATTATCTAAAATGAACATTTTAATGTAATTTAAACACCTTCCCATGCGCACATATTGTTATGTCTTCCAGTTCCCAATATGATGGAAATAATCACACTTTTATTTCGAGAAAGCCAGAGCTGCTTCAAGTACATTTCTGGCATTTCTCCATGTGGCACCTGAATTGATACAGTAATATGCAACACATGAGCACAGCACAACTGTGAACTGTGGCACCCAGGATATAGGTTCACTGAAAAAAATCTTTGGCCTACGATTCTAAACCTGGTTCCATCAGAAAGGCAGACTGTATCTGAAATCCAATGTTTCCCTTATTGTGCAGAATTGTCAGGAGAAATCCCTGACTACACCCCCATTTTCATGGCTTAAATATCTAGCAACGCAGCTGGTGACCGTGACAAACCCTGCAAAAAGCTAAGTGCGGAGTTAGGGTGTCAGTGCAATGAGGGGCCAGAGTGCCAGGCAGGTAGTATGTCTGGTGGCTGGATAAGTAGAGTACCATGTGAGTAGGGAACCAGGTAAGCAAGGTGCCAAGATGCTCTGGAAGGATAGAAGTGCATAGGGTGCCCCGTAAGTGATGTTTTCCATAGAGTATGTTAGGATTGGGTGGGGTGGTGTCAGATTAGATGCAGGGATGGGGGTGATGTGAGGTTTAGCAGTGGGAAAAACAGGGTGTTGGAGAGAGGGGAGTTTGGGTCTGGTAGTTGGGTAGGGGCAGGTGGTGACAGGGAGTCAGATCTGATGGGTAGGAGTTGTCTTCTTAGGAGGGTAGTTCAAGGCTTTTGACCCAGCAATAGAAATGGAATGGCAGTGTAATTCAAAGTTAGAATGCTGGAGGATAACGAGCAGATAGTGGTGTTCCCATTCTGCCCCTGAGATTCTAGAGGGTAAATGACCAAAAGTGTCAATAAAGGAGGTTTATCAAGTAGCTACAGAATTCTGATGAATGAAATGCACAGCTCCTATTTTGCGTTGGTGTTAAAGAGAATAAATGTTTAAGGTACTGATGGGGTCCAATCAAACAGCCTGCTTTATCCAGGATAGAGTTCACCTTCTTGACTATTATTGAACAAACACTAAACCAAGCAAGTGGAGAGTATCCATTACACAGGTGGCATGATGGCTCAGTGATTAGCAGTGCTGTCTCACAGCACTAGGGACCCTGGTTCATTTCCAGTCTTGGGTGGCTCTTTGTGTGGAGTTTGTACATTCTTCCCGTGTCTGCATGGGTTTCCCCCAGGTTTCTTCCGACAGTCCAAAGATGTGCAGGTTCGGTGAACTGGCCATTCTAAATTGCTGCCAAGTGTCCAGGGGTATGTAGGTTAGATGTATTAGTTGTGGGAAATGCTGGGCTATTGGGATAGGCTAGGGGGTGATTCTGGGTTGGATGCTCTTCAGAGAGTTGGTGTGAATTTGTTGGACTGAATGGCCTGTTTCCATACTGAAAGGATATTCTGATAACTGGTGAACAGGTTTTGGGTGCTACAGAATTCCTAGTCTCTGACTTGCTCTAGTAGCTGTAAGAATATATATGGTTGGTCCAATTCATTTTTGATCATTGGTAGCCCCCAGGTTGTTGAGAGAGGAGGATTTGTGTAGCGCAAATGTAACTTGTTTCTTATTAGTGCAAAACTGCGTGATATCCAGGTCTTGCTGCATTTGTACATAGATTGCTTCAGTGTTTGGGGAGTCGAGTGATGTTGAGTATTGTGCAAACATCAATGAAAATCCCCAGTTCTGACTTTATGACTGAGGTAAGGTCTTTGCTGTATCTCAAGAAGTTTGGGCCCATCACACTACCTCAAAGAACTGCTGAAATAATGTCATGAGGCTAAGATGATCAACCTCTAACAATGACAGGCATGTTCTTTGTGCTAGGTTTTATTTCAACCAATGAAGAGATTTCCTCCTGATTCCCATTGAAATCAATTTTGCTGAGATTGATTCCGTACTTGATCAAATGCTGCCTTGATGCCAAAGGCTGTCCCTCTCTTCTCAATTCTTAAATTCAATTCTTTCTCTATGTTTGAATCAAGGTTGGAGTAGTGTAAAACAATGAGTACCCTCAGAGAATCTAAATTGAGTTTCAGAAACCTTGTTTTGAAAGTGCCAATTAGTGACCCCCTTCTATTACTTTGCGGATGACTCAGAGTAGACTGATAAACTGCTAACTGATTGGTCTGGCAGCATCTGTGAAGGAAAAACAGAGTTCAGTTCTGAGGAAGGGTCACTGGACTCGAAATTTTAACTCTGTTTTTTTCCTTTACAGATGCTGCCAGACCTGCTGAGCTTTTCTAGCAACTTTGTTTTTTTTGCTAATTGGATGGGTTGGTTTTGTGCTGCTGTTGTGGACAGGATGCACCTGAATAGTTTTTGAAATTGTTGGCCAAATAGTAACAATTACTATTTACTAGAACAGCTTGGCTGGGGTTGCAGCTAATTCAGTATGTGGGCTTTTGCCTCCAGTGGGGATTTGTACATGAAATGGTAATATTTATGTTGCTCCCACAACATAAAAAACCAAGTAACAACATGAAACAAAGGAGCAGAAGAATGCTTTCAGCCTATCAGGTCTACAGTGTCATTTAATGAAATCATGGTTGATCTGACAATACTGAACTCCACTTTCCTGCCTTTTGGTTCCAATAACCCTTGATTCCCTAATTGGTTAAAATCTATATATCTCTGTTTTGAATGTACTTAGCTATCCAGTCCCTACAACCCTCTGCAGTAACAAATTCCACAGATATACTACCCTCCATTTCACTCCTTTCATAACCAAGGTCAAACTAGTAAACTTTTTCTGGACTGCCTCCAATACCAGTATACCTTCACTTAGATGAAAGAACCAAAACCTTTCATAGTCTTCAAGTTGCAATCAAACTAGTGCCTTGTATGGTTTTAGAGAGACTTCTTTATTTTTATTCTCCACTCCCTTTGGGATAAAGGCCAACATTCCATTTGTTTCCCTCGTTATCTGCTTGATTTGTTTGTTCACTTTTTGTGATCTGTGCTGCAGCTCTCTTCGTTCAAAAATGGGGAGAGCCATACAGAAATACTTAATAGCCATTTATTCCAAATCCTCATACCTGCATATCTTATAGCCACTGTAGTGCCTGGGCCACTACTAACATAGAGTTGGAGATCTTCATATTCTCATAGCACATGCTATGATAAAATGACGATTCATAAGCATGTCCCTTAAAGTTAGACTGCATCCTACCCAAGAGACATCTTGTAAGACTGGAATAACTTGGCTAGGTGTACCGCTAGTTTGGAGCACAAGTCATCAGTACTTTAAGCAGAATGATGTCCGAGCCATTAAAGTACCTTCTTGATATCATCTGGACTGACTTGAAGGCTGTGGATCTCAGGAAGAGGCTGGTATTGATCATCGTCTAGGCATTACTGGTGGAGATACTTGCAAATGCTTTAGGTGTGACTTTTATATTGATATGCTGGGCTCCCTATTATTGAACATAGGGATATTTGTGGAGCTTCATTGTCTTATTAATTATTTAATTATTCACCATGATCCAGAATTGGATATGGCAAGACTACAGAACTCAGATCTGATCCATTGCATGTGAGATTGTCTATCACATGCTGCTTCTGCTGTTTCATAAGCGAATAGTTCGGTGTTGCACCTTCATCAGGTTGACACCTCATTTTCAAATATGCTGTCTTGCACCTCATGATGAACCAGGGTTCATTCTCCAGCTTGTTGATGATGATGGAGTGGGGTTTTGCTGGGCCAATAATTCAGAAACACAAACCTAGAAAATAGGAACAGGGTTCAGCCCTCTGAGGCTGCTTTACCAATCAATGTAATTATAACTGACTATCAAACTCAATATGCTATTCCTGTTTTTGCCTCATACCCTTTGATACCTAAGAATTGTATCTCACTCTTTGAAGTCATTCAGTGTTTTAGCCTCAATCATTTTCTGTGACAGATTTCTACAGACTTACCACTCTCTGGGTGAAGAAATTTCTCTTCATATCAGTCCCAAATGGCATACCCTATATCCTTAAACTATGGTCCCTGATCATCAGGAACATCCCCCCAAGTTTATCCTCTTTAGTGTTAGAATTTTACAGATTTTTATCATAGAATGCCAAAGTATAAAAACAGGCCCTATGGCCCAACAAGTCCATATCGACCCTCAGAGCATCCCACCCAAATCCATTCCCCCTATAACACGCCTAATCTACACATCTCTGAACACGACAGGCAATTTAGCATGGTCAATCCATGTAACGTGCACATCTTTGGACTGTGGGAGGAAACCAGAGCACCTGGAAGAAACCCACACAGACACGGGGAGAATGTGCAAACTCGACACAGAGTCGTCCGAGGGTGGAATCGAACCCCGGGTGCTGTGAGGCAGCAGGTCTAACCACTGAGCCACTGTGCCACCCGTTATGAGATCCCACTCTTCTGAACTCCAATGAATAAAATCCAAACTTTATTCTTACTCCTCATACTCTTTTCAGACTGTCCAACCCAGGAATTGGTCAGGTAAATCTTGGTTTCACTTCCTCCATAGCCGGACCATCCTTCTTAGGTATAAAGATCAATACTCTTGATGTGGTCTCAACAAGACTCATTGCAGCAAGACACCCTTGTTTCCATTCTGGAATCCTCTTTCTATGAGGGTCAAAATACCATTTGCTGCCTCACTGCCTGGTGCACCTGTACGCTAGCTTTCAACAACTGGTGTACAAGGATACCCAGTCCTTATTTTTCTGCTACCTTTCCAAATCTATCACCAATCAGATAATAATCCACCCTTCTGTTTGTGTGACCAATTTTGAAAACCTCATTTATTCACATTATACTTCATCTGCCTTGCATTTGCCCATTCACCCAACTTTTCCAAATTACAGTGAAGCACCTCTGCATCCTCCTAAGACTTTGATCAAATACTATTCTGCTGATTTCTTTGGTACCTCATATGCATCCAGTTTTGATTTGCTAGGTCTATTCTAAATCTAACCTTGGCTAGCTGTTACAATCATTATCATTTTTGTTTCTAAACTAAGCAAGATTATTGTTATAATCTGCTTTAAAATATGTATGACAATGGGATCTCAGGTTTTCCAGCAACTTGTGTTGGGTTTTAGGTTTTTGCTGTTGGATCCTGTACATTTCTATAGCTCAGGCAGGAGTTTAACATGCTTGTAGAAGCTTTGACCACCGTCTACCTTGACAAGTATGATGGGCTTATGTTTTCTTCCAATCAACTGCAGGCGATTTCATGTAAGCCTTGAGGTGTGTTAATGAGGCAAAGTGTCCTTTGTCTTTCCACCATTTGGGGATGTTCTCATTGTTGCTGTGTCTTCACATAGTTAATGTGCTGATACGGTCATGATTTTCAACCCATAGTATTCATTGAATTCCTTCACTTCTCCAAAAATCAATTGAGTTCTTATATCACAGATTATTCTTTAAAGAATCCCTAGCTTAGAAAGACAGACTAGTGATTGCTGTAGATCTCCAATCATTCACCTGTTAGATAAAGGGAACTTTGGGTAATGGGCTACAACATGCGATATCATTCTTGTTTGTACGTGAATAAGTCAGTTCTCTCACTATGCCATAGTCTGAGTGGTGCTTCAGTAGCTCTCATTGGCTGTGTATTTTCTGTATTTCTGGCATACATTGCATACAAATGTCATTTACTCGCTGTCTTTATGGATCTAGCTTTGAACTTACCCTTCCCTGGTTCCCACATGTCTTTGGAGAAATTTCTCATGCATCATTTTGTCTATGATGACTTTAGGTTCATAAGCAGAACACCAACTTCTCATCAGGGGGAATATTTTGGGGCCTGAGCAATGTATGCTAACAATCTTATGATCTGCAGATTTTACCTCATTAATATGTAGTTTGCTATCTTACCACACCATGAGCAAACTAGATGCCAAGAATTCCCAATATGGAACTCAGATGTTACCTAACATCTGATCTCTGGCTACAAAGAACCTCAGTGCCTCTCATGATGCAACAACATCTTAGGCACTAACCACACCCCACATACCATTTCAACAGACACCGGTGCCTATCAGTTGCCAGTCTTTAAGAACTGTCATGGTGTATCACCAATCCACTTATAATGTGTTTCTATACTTTAGTACTGTCAGTGTAATGCTGCAGTAAGGACACTTTGTGCTCAGGGACATGCACCAGGCTGTATCTCAAAGCTGCACTCTTGCTCTCTCGTACTAACTTTCAGCCCACCTGGATGCTGACAGCATCTCTGCTTCGTTTAGTCCTTCAGCCAGGTGTTCCGGGCTTACAGTACTGCTGTATTATCACGCTGTTAAGTGTAGACACAAAGCATGGTTGTCAGCAGTCCTCAGTCAAGGTAAGGGAAATAGCCTTCATTCATGGGATCCTGGCACAGTAAGTGAAGGACAGCCTCTGGTCCAAGTCCAGGGGCTTGGACATGATCAGTCAGCTGTTCAAATGCAGGATCCTCTCCTCATGACAGGCCAAGAACCAAATGTCAGGCTACCTGCCTTGATTCTGTCTACCCTATTAAGGCAGATGAAAGTGGGTGGCACAGCTGATACTTTTAGTCACTGTGCAGTTGCAGAATGTCGACTACCCTCAGGGCAAGGAATGGAGCTCTGACACCAGACCATGCCAATTGAGTAGGCAGCACAAATGACATATATGTGTTGTCAGTGTTACGGTGCCTGACAGTGAGCGAGGGAAGATATTGCAGGCAATATTGGGAGTGGTAGAACTTTGGCTTTGGTGGGAGGTGGGTACAGGAGCATGAAGTTAGCATCAAGTATTAGAGAAAAGATAGTGGCACTTACACTGGCAGAGTGTGGAAGGTCGTTGACTTTCTCACTACAGTGCTGTGCCTTCCTCTCGATGGTAGAGACCGTACTGATACAGGTGGCAATCTCAAACCAGGTTGGCAAGATCTGGTGTCATGCCTGCACACCTGTTCCTGAGGGAAGGTGATATCCTGCCTCTGCATTTCTCCATTCTGCAGGAAATTCACATCCCTGCCCTCAAAACAAGATGCTAATTTTCCGTTATCAGCCATATCTGGAAAACTACACTCAGTTCTTGTCCAAGTGAACAACCTAAAGAAGGCTAGGGGTGACAGTCAATTCTGGGATATCTAGTCATTTTGAGCTGGTTTGTGTGTGGAAAGTGTTACACTGGAGCAAGATTCAGATGAGAGAGATGCCATGGGGGCAGGATAGGTAATAATAAATAAGGCAAATTTAGTAAGATGCAGTGAGCAAACCCACAATGCCTCGCAGAGAGAAAGCACCATGAAACTCAATATAACTGACAGCCAAAAACAGCAAGATTCACCCATTATCTCCGATAGTCCAATGCATTTTGTAGGCTGTCCTTGTGATATCTTATCAGGTTGATGGAATTGCACACTAAATAAACATCTGCAACTCTTCAACGTTGATGTTTTAATCCCTAATTGAACTCCATTTTATGGTGTTAATTTTGTTGCATGATGGATCCTGAGACCGAGATGTTGCATCTTATGTTTTGCTGAGATAAACTGCAGCATATCATAACTGCTCACCCGTCGGATTGCATGGTCAGAGATGATGCCCGTTTCTATCTCCTTCCCAAAATCCACAAACCCGCCTGCCCTGGTCGACCTATTGTCTCTGCCTGCTCCTGCCCCACTGAACTCATCTCCACCTATCTGGACTCCATTTTCTTCCCCTTGGTCCAGGAACTCACCGCCTGTGTCCGTGACACCACCCACGCCCTCCACCTCCTCCAGAACTTCCAATTCCCTGGCCCCCAACACCTCATTTCACCATGGACGTCCAGTCCCTATACACCTGCATTCCTCATGCAGATGGCCTTCAGGCCCTCTGCTTCTTCCTGTCCCGCAGACCTGACCAGTTCCCCTCCACTGACACCCTCATCCTCCTAGCCGAACACGTCCTCACCCTCAACAACTTCTCTTTCGATTCCTCCCACTTCCTACAGACAAAGGGGGTGGCCATGGGTACCTGCATGAGCCCAAGCTATGCCTGCCTCTTTGTAGGTTACGTGGAACAGTCCCTCTTCCGCACCTACACAGGCCCCAAACCCCACCTCTTCCTCCGTTACATTAATGACTGTATCGGCGCTGCCTCTTGCTCCCAAGCGGAGCTCGAACAGTTCATCCTCTTCGCCAACATCTTCCACCCCAACCTCAAGTTCACCTGGGACAACTCCAACACATCTCTCACCTTCCTGGACCTCTCAGTCTCCATCTCAGGCAACCAGCTAGAAACTGATGTCCACTTCAAGCTCACCAACTCCCACAGCTATCTAGGATACACCTCCTCCCACCCACCCTCCTGCAAAAATTCCATCCCCCATTCCCAATTCCTTCGCCTCTGCTGCATCTGCTCGCAGGATGAGGCATTCCACTCCCGCACATCCCAGCTGTCCGCGTTCTTCAAGGACCACAACTCTCCCCCCGCCCCCCCGCCGCAGTGGTCGAGAACGCCCTTGACCGTGTCTCCCGCATTTCCCACCACACATCCCTCACACCCCGCCCCCGCAATAATCGCCCTAAGAGAATCCCCCTTGTCCTCACGTATCACCCCACCAACCTCCAGATACAACGCATCATCCTCCGACACTTCCGCCATCTACAATCCGACCCCACCACCTAAGACATTTTTCCACCCCCACCCTTGTCTGCCTTCCGGAGAGACCACTCTCTCCGTGACTCCCTTGTCTGCTCCACACTCCCCTCCAACCCCAGCACACCCGGCACCTTCCCCTGCAACGGCAGGAAGTGCTACACTTGCCCCCACACCTCCTCCCTTACCCCCATCCCCGACCCCAAGGTGACTTTCCATATCAAGCAGATGTTCACCTGCACATCTGCCAATGTAGTATACTGCATCCACTGTACCCGGTGTGGCATCCTCTACATTGGGGAAACCAAGCGGAGGCGTGGCAACAGCTTTGCAGAACACCTCCGCTCAGTTCGCAATAAACAACTGCACCTCCCAGTCGTGAACCATTTTAACTCCCCATCCCATTCCTTAGACGACATGTCCATCATGGACCTCTTGCAGTGCCACAATGATGCCACCCGAAGGTGGCAGCAACAGCAACTCATATTCCGCTTGGGAACTCTGCAGCCCAATGGTATCAATGTGGACTTCACACGCTTCAAAATCTCCCCCTCCCCACTGCATCCCAAAACCATCCCAGCTCATCCCCTCCCCCCACTGCATCAACAAACCAGCCCAGCTCATCCCCACCTCCCTAATCTGTTTTCCTCTCACCTATCCCCTCTTCCTACCTCAAGCCGCACCTCCATTTCCCACCTACCAACCTCATCCCACCCCCTTGACCTGTCCGTCCTCCCCGGACTGACCTATCCCCTCCCCACCTATACTCTGCTCTCGTCTATCCATCTTCGATCCGCCTCCCCCCTCTCCCTATTTATTTCAGAACCCTCTCCCCATCCCCCTCTCTGATGAAGGGTCTAGGCCCGAAACGTCAGCTTTTGTGCTCCTGAGATGCTGCTTGGCCTGCTGTGTTCATCCAGCTACACACTTTGTTACCTTGGATTGCATGGCCATCTGTTTCAGTGATGTAGACAAAGCAGTTGTTACTTTTTCCCTTTCTGTCCCTCTGATTTGCATTGCTCCTAGCTGTTGAATCTCAATGCCTTCCCATTTACTGTCAACAGAATGTTGCTCTTTTTAATGTGCCTTTCGCTGGCTATCCATTTACACACACATTTTCAGGAATGATTTTCTCATTATGTTATGATCCCAGTCCAAATTTGATTTAGATTGCCAAATTTATTATGATCCTGGAGCACACCACTCAATTATGTTATTATCTGGTTGATGACCAGTAACTTTTTACTTTTAAAATAGACAAAAGGTGAGCTCTTAATGACTTCTAGGAGAATTAATCCATAGGATTTCAAGGTTTGAAAAAGCTGCAATAAAATCTTATCTACAGCCTTAGAATAATAACATAACCTGCACTATGTGTATAGCTTATTTCTGACACCCAGAATTAACATGTAGTAAGCATTGATAGTAGACTGTGATTGAACAGCCCATAGCGTACATCAAACAATAAATATGATCATGAAAGATCCTATGGATCACTTAATGGCTTCCTCCAAATATTAATAGTATAGTGGTTCATCGAATGTCTTTACACTTTATAAGAGGTAACAATTCTTTTCTTTTGATGAGTTAGCTGCGAAATTCCCTTTCAGTTGCTGTCCTGTCATGGGCTACCTCAATGACTGCTCTTGTTCTTGTCAGTCACCCTCCTGTCCTGGGGTCACACTCTCCTGTACTCTGAATCTGCACTTGAGTACACATTCACAAGTGTAACCCCCAGCTCTTCATCGACAGCTTCACTGAGCCAGTCCTAGTTTATCCCCAAAATCTAAACTTTGCTCAGTTACATCAAGCAAATACTGCTAGTGCATTTTACCCCGGCTCTCTTAGCTGCGCTGAAGTATTAACACTCACAACCTTGTTCCAAATCCCTCACAGCTTCACCCAAGCTGAAAGGTGACCCTCCTACTTTCTCTGCTCCAAAGGACTTCCTCTGACTACTGGCTCCAACCCTGACCTTTCCACTAATTCCTAGAACAAACAGCACAGAACCAACCAACAGCTCACCAAGCTCCTCTTTCAAGAATCTGTAAAATCCAACTATTTTCCCAGTAGTACAGCTAACTTGACCCCTCCTACACTGAGTCTACTTCTCCTTCTCCAACAAAATGTGTCCTTTAAGCTTCATTTCACTGATCCCTGAACAGTCCTGAGTGACTAATTGCAAACCTTGCATTAAACATCACCCTTGTTGCTGGGCAGAACTGAATGTTGCTCAGTTGGAATAGTGTGCTCTGAATGTTACATTTTACAAAGATCATCAGCTATTTTATTTCAGTAGGAAAGAAATGGATAAAACCAGAGAATTTCATCATAAGTCTGAGCCAGATGATGTTATTCTGTGCTCCAATATCAGTCTCCTCATCAGATCCATGCTTGTTGGCTTACTTCTCACCTTCTTCCTGATCTGAAATATTGTTTAAATTTATTTTCTCTGAAGTCCTTCACCTTCAGCCATTTCATGCATTTCGAAGCCAGTTGTGCCCTTAATTAACCTGCACCATTTTGAACTTGTCTTCTCCGATAAAATCTTTTTGTACTTCAGGAAGTGTAAAGCTCAAGATGACCTGATCTAGCAGTGATCCCTGTAGAGACAGGCAACATTTTAAGAGAAATCTGAGTACCTAGTTAAAGCTTAACAAGTTAATGCAACAAAATTTGATAAATTCAGATTTTTACTGTAATAATTTACAAATAACACTTAATCACATTTGATAGGCAACATATTTTGAATTACACAAAAGGTCCCCTTTTATGCATATCATTCATTACGCCCTCCAGAGAATCACAGTCCTCATAGCAAACGGTCCACAATTGCTCTCAACTTTCAATGGGTTTGCATTCCCCTATTTTGTTAAGTGGTTACTCGAGTAACCATTTTGGGCACTTCACTTAATTTTTGCAGCATTTCATATATAAGGTTCATGTCTTTTTATTTCTGTGTTTTTAAAAAATGGAGACTGAAATGAGAGAGGAATTTTTTTAAAGACTAATGTTTAAAAGAGTAGCTGCAGTTCTGAAAGCAAGTAACCGTTGTTGGCAGGCATTGTAAACAACTGTTTGAACAAGCAACATTTGACGTTCAGATTGCAAACGGTCTGGAGCCGACGGTGTGTACACTTTTTTTTAGATTTATTTGAAAGATGTGGATGTTGCTGGCTGGCCAATGTTTATTGCCCATTCTTAGTTGCCCTTGAGAAGGTAATGGTGAGCTGCCTTCTTGAAATGCAGCAGACCATATGCTGTAGGTAAACCCATAATGTCCTAAGGGAGATAATTCCAGGATAGTGACCGAGTGACAGTGAAAGAACTGTGATATATTTCCACAGTCAGGATGAGGAGTAGCTTGCAGTTGATAGTGTTCCCATGTATCTGCTACCTTTGCCCTTCTAGATGGAAGTTGTCTTGTGTTTGGAAGAAGCTGTCTGAGGATCTTTGATGAATTTCTACAGTGCATCTTGTAGGTCTGTCAATAGTGACAGTTATCAATGACAGTGACCTTATGCTTGACAACAACTGTGTTATTGGTTCTTGGATGACTGAACAGTTTGGAGTTGGAAACAGGTAAGAGAGACAGGGGAGGGAAAAACATGCACAAGTCTTCTCACATCCTATAAGCTGCCTGTTTTTGGCAGTCAAAAAAAATCCGTTTAAACCTGAAGAAAACTGGTTACCTTTCCTGCTGCAAGCTGTAACTTTTGAATTGGTAAATCAGAGACATTTTCCAACTGTAGCCAGTTACTGGGTATTTCTTGCACACCAGTGGAAGACCATCTGAACAACAAGGTTTCTGGCCAGTGAAGAAAGAACATTTCAACATCAGTACTGAGAAGCAAGAAACACTGCACTGGTGTGTGTGTGTGTGTGTGTGTGTGTGTGTGTGTGTGTGTGTGTGTGTGTGTGTGTGTGTGTGTGTGTGTGTGTGTGTGTGTGTGTGTGTGTGTGTGTGTGTGTGTGTGAGAGGGGTGGGGGGGGCAGGATTTGTAAGGCAAATTTGAAATTTGTTATGTCAATGGTTTATATGTTTACCTGTAGATATAACCTAGTTACTTGTAATGAATAACAATTCTTATTTAGTGCAGAAACCTGGTCCATGTTTTCAATTAACTTTTGTCTGAAAGTCAGATAAATTGAGGTACTGTGCATACTTTTTAAAAAAACTTTAACATTTGGTACAACCTCAGAAATAGTAGGGCTTGCTAGCCTATTGAGTTGTCACACCTTACCCCTGTACAAGCAGTAAATCACCATACATTTGATTCTTCCCCTCATTACAGCAGGAAGAATCCCACAGAGTTCTTAGAAAGCTGTGGGATACATCTGTTCGATCAGAGACTTGCAGCCATCCATGGTAGTTTGCATTTGCAAAGGCGGGCTTTCTGTTCTCTGCCCACCACACAAAATTGTCATTTGTCTATAGTTATCCATTGATCTGTAGGGAAGCCTATGTGCTGATGTTTTCAAAGGCTTCCTCTACATGAAACTTTCATCAGACTCACTTGATTCCTGCATTGAAATTCATGTCAGTAGATTTGATGATTTGAGTTTGGGCTGGAGAGGTGCTGTTGAATTTTACGAAGATTTTACCTCAGTTTCTGCTGTCAGCTTCACTCAACCCTAAGCTATTAAACACTTGTAACCCTTTCTCTCCTGCCCACAAAGTAATATACCTGATCTTTTTACTTTCCCAGGTCCTGTTAGAAACCAACTGAATTTTAGCCTGTATAATAAAATGTGAGGCTGGATGAACACAGCAGGCCAAGCAGCATCTCAGGAGCACAAAAGCTGATGTTTCGGGCCTAGACCCTTCATCAGAGAGGGGGATGGGGTGAGGGTTCTGGAATAAATAGGGACAGAGGGGGAGGCGGACCGAAGATGGAGAGAAAAGAAGATAGGTGGAGAGAGTATAGGTGGGGAGGTAGGGAGGGGATAGGTCAGTCCAGGGAAGACGGACAGGTCAAGGAAGTGGGATGAGGTTAGTAGGTAGGAGATGGGGGTGCAGCTTGGGATGGGAGGAAGGGATGGGTGGGCGGAAGAACAGGTTAGGGAGGCAGAGACAGGTTGGACTGGTTTTGGGATGCAGTGGGTGGGGGGGAAGAGCTGGGCTGGTTGTGTGGTGCAGTGGGGGGAGGGGGCGAACTGGGCTGGTTTAGGGATGCAGTGGGGGAAGGGGAGATTTTGAAGCTCGAGAAGTCCACATTGATACCATTAGGCTGCAGGGTTCCCGAGCGGAATATGAGTTGCTGTTCCTGCAACCTTCGGGTGGCATCATTGTGGTACTGCACGAGGCCCATGATGGACATGTCATCTAAAGAATGGGAGGGGGAGTGGAAATGGTTTGCGACTGGGAGGTGCAGTTGTTTGTTGCGAACCGAGCGGAGGTGTTCTGCAAAGCGGTCCCCAAGCCTCCGCTTGGTTTCCCCAATGTAGTGGAAGCCACACCGGGTACAGTGGATGCAGTATACCACATTGGCAGATGTGCAGGTGAACCTCTGCTTAATGTGGAATGTCATCTTGGGGCCTGGGATAGGGGTGAGGGAGGAGGTGTGGGGGCAAGTGTAGCATTTCCTACGATTGCAGGGGAAGGTGCCGGGTGTGGTGGGGTTGGAGGGCAGTGTGGAGCGAACAAGGGAGTCACGGAGAGAGTGGTCTCTCCGGAAAGTAGACAGGGGTGGGGATGGAAAAATGTCTTGGGTGGTGGGGTCGGATTGTAGATGGCGGAAGTGTCGGAGGATGATGCGTTGCATCTGGAGGTTGGTGGGGTGGTGTGTGAGAACGAGGGGGATCCTCTTAGGGCGGTTGTGGCGGGGGCGGGGTGTGAGGGATGTGTTGCGGGAAATGCGGGAGACGCGGTCAAGGGCGTTCTCGATCACTGTGGGGGGAAAGTTGCGGTCCTTGAAGAACTTGGACATCTGGGATGTGCGGGAGTGGAATGTCTTATCGTGGGAGCAGATGCGGCGGAGGCGGAGGAATTGGGAATAGGGGATGGAATTTTTGCAGGAGGGTGGGTGGGAGGAGGTGTATTCGAGGTAGCTGTGGGAGTCGGTGGGCTTGAAATGGACATCAGTTACAGCTGGTTGCCTGAGATGGAGACTGAGAGATCCAGGAAGGTGAGGGATGTGCTGGAGATGGCCCAGGTGAACTGAAGGTTGGGGTGGAAGGTGTTGGTGAAGTGGATGAACTGTTCGAGCTCCTCTTGGGAGCAAGAGGCAGCGCCAATACAGTCATCAATGTAACGGAAGAAGAGGTGGGGTTTGGGGCCTGTGTAGGTGTGGAAGAGGGACTGTTCCACGTAACCTACAAAGAGGCAGGCATAGCTGGGGCCCATGCGGGTGCCCATGGCCACCCCCTTAGTCTGTAGGAAGTGTGAGGAGTCGAAAGAGAAGTCGTTGAGGGTGAGGACGAGTTCGGCTAGGCGGATGAGGGTGTCGGTTGAGGGGGACTGGTTGGGCCTGCGGGACAGGAAGAAGCGGAGGGCCTTGAGACCATCTGCATGCGGAATGCAGGTGTATAGGGACTGGACGTCCATGGTGAAAATGAGGTGTTGGGGGCCAGGGAATTGGAAGTCCTGGAGGAGGTGGAGGGCGTGGGTGGTGTCACGGACGTAGGTAGGGAGTTCCTGGTCAAAGGGAAGAAAATGGAGTCCAGATAGGTGGAGATGAGTTCGGTGGGGCAGGAGCAGGCTGAGACGATGGGTCGACCAGCGCAGGCAGGTTTGTGGATTTTGGGAAGGAGATAGAAACGGGCCGTGCGGGGTTGGGGAACAGTGAGGTTGGAGGCTGTGGGTGGGAGGTCCCCTGAGGTGATGAGGTCATGAATGGTGTTGGAGATGATGGTTTGGTGCTCGGGTGTGGGGTCATGATCGAGGGGGCGGTAGGAGGTGGTGTCGGAGAGTTGGCGTCTGGCCTCGGCGATGTAGAGGTCAGTGCGCCATACTACCACTGCGCCACCCTTGTCTGCGGGTTTGATGGTGAGGTTGGGGTTGGGGTTGGAGCGGAGGGCTGCCAGTTCTGCGGGGGAGAGGTTGGAGTGGGTGAGAGGGGTGGAGAGGTTGAGGCGGCTGATATGTCGATGGCAGTTGGAGATGAAGAGGTCGAGGGAAGGTAGGAGGCCTGGGGGTGGTGTCCAGGAGGAGGACTTGTGTTGGAAGCGGGTGAAGGGGTCAGTAGAGGGAGGGTTAGGCTCCCGGTTGAAGAAGTAGGCGTGGAGGCAAAGGCGGCGGAAAAACTGCTCTATGTCCAATCGTGACTGGTATTCGTTGATGTGTGGTTGTAGGGGGACAAAGGTGAGCCCCTTACTAAGGACTGACCGTTCGTCCTCAGTCAGTGGGAGGTCTGGGGGGATGGTAAAGATGCGGCAGGGTTCAGTGTGGCTGTCTTCTCTGGGGTTGCTGGCTGTGGAGGTTGTGGGCGGAGCGATGAGGCCATCGGCCATGGGCGGGTTTCCATCGGCGTCGGCCGTGGGCGGGGTTCCGTCGGCGGTTTGTGGGTCGGTGTGGGCGGCAGCAGCTGCGGTGAGGGTGGTGTGTGAGGTGTTGTAACTGGAAGTGGAGGCGGTGACTTCGGCAGCGGTCCCGGAAGTGGTGTAGCCGGCGGAGGCGGATATGACGTCATCGGTGTGTCTCTGGCCGTGTCTTCATGGTCAATGGCGGCGGGTGCATCGTTGGGGAGGGGCAGGGACAGACTCGGGATTTGGGAGGCGCAGGAATCCTCTTATGGGTGGCAGAGGCCAGTGAGTTTGTTGTACTTACGATTTTTGGTGTCCAGTAAAGCTGAGTATAAATTGGTGTTCAGTCTGTGGATCCTGCGGAGGATAAAAAACAGCAGAGGTCCTTTGCAGGTCTGGGAGAGGGAGGCTCTGAGCTGGGGCAGGCTGGATTGCAGTGTGTGGAGGTGCCGTCGCATGGCCGCGAGTGTCTGTTTCAGAACTCGCAGGGAGAAAGGCTTCTGAAGGGTCTGAATATTCTGGGTGTAGAGGTGGTCACGGTTGGGGCCAAATTGGGAAGGCTGAAATGTAGACTGTAGTCCATTGCGGATGATCCGGTTCCGTAGGCAGGTGCTGAGGAAGGTGATGTGGCTGTGGTACCTGGTTTGCTTCAGGACATGGTCGAGCAGTTTCAAGGCCATCTACAATCCGACCCCACCACCCAAGACATTTTTCCATCCCCACCCCTGTCTGCTTTCCGGAGAGACAACTCTCTCCGTGACTCCCTTGTTCGCTCCACACTGCCCTCCAACCCCACCACACCCGGCACCTTCCCCTGCAATCGCAGGAAATGCTACACTTGCCCCCACACCTCCTCCATCACCCCTATCCCAGGCCCCAAGATGACATTCCATATTAAGCAGAGGTTCACCTGCACATCTGCCAATGTGGTATATTGCATCCACTGTACCCGGTGTGGCTTCCTCTACATTGGGGAAACCAAGTGGAGGCTTGGGGAGCGCTTTGCAGAACACCTCCGCTCGGTTCGCAACAAACAACTGCACCTCCCAGTCGCAAACCATTTCCACTCCCCCTTCCATTCTTTAGATGACATGTCCATCATGGGCCTCGTGCAGTGCCACAATGATGCCACCCGAAGGTTGCAGGAACAGCAACTCATATTCCGCTTGGGAACCCTGCAGCCTAATGGTATCAATGTGGACTTCTCGAGCTTCAAAGTCTCCCCTTCCCCCACCGCATCCCTAAACCATCCAGTTCGCCCCCTCCCCCCACTGCACCACACAACCAGCCCAGCTCTTCCCCCCCACCCACTGCATCCCAAAACCAGTCCAACCTGTCTCTGCCTCCCTAACCTGTTCTTCCGCCCACCCATCCCTTCCTCCCATCCCAAGCCGCACCCCCATCTCCTACCTACTAACCTCATCCCACCTCCTTGACCTGTCTGTCTTCCCTGGACTGACCTATCCCCTCCCTACCTCCCCACCTATACTCTCTCCACCTATCTTCTTTTCTCTCCATCTTCGGTCCGCCTCCCCCTCTCTCCCTATTTATTCCAGAATCCTCACCCCATTCCATTCTCTGATGAAGGGTCTAGGCCCGAAACGTCAGCTTTTGTGCTCCTGAGATGCTGCTTGGCCTGCTGTGTTCATCCAGCCTCACATTTTATTATCTTGGATTCTCCAGCATCTGCAGTTCCCATTATCACTGAATTTTAGCCTGTACTTTTGTTTAAACTTCTCAAATGCCTCTCCAATATCAGTCTCTGAATTCTGAGCTGAACCTGTGTGTTCATTTCCACAATGGTGACCATTTCATTTCACACAATTCACTCAGTATTTCAGAGATAGTAAGAACTGCAGATGTCTGTGAATCCGAGATAACAAGGTGTAAAGCTGGATGAACACAGCAGGCCAAGCAGCATCAGAAGCGCAGGAAAGCTGATGTTTCAAGTCTAGACCCTTTTATCTCTTTTTAGCCCTAATTTGCGTTGGGTTTCTCAATTTAATTCAGCGTTGAATTTTATTTTTTTTTGGTTTCCAGTCGCAGACAACTGCTGCCACTCTGTTATGAGTTGTGGTTGCTAATAAACTCAAAACTATTGCATCTTCGACTCAGAAATGCTCGGGCTTTGTCAAGTGCATTTCTTGTTACTTTCTGTGGGGCTGCTGTGTTGTTACTCAGTACTAGACTGCAGTCCAACCATGAATGTGACACTCTGGGATATTTATTCACATGATAGTCAGTTCCTGGCTCTTTACCTGTATTAATATAACAATGCAACATACATTTCAATGGTAAGTATGCCAGTAGAATCTGTTGCTCCATTCAAGACTGTGTCTACACCTTAGCCACCAGTAACAGAACTGTTACAAATCTCTTTGTCTGCAGGAATTGTCATGCAATAAATGAACTGAAAGAAAGAGACTGATAAGGTCCAAGAAGCAGATGTTAAAAATGACATTAAGTCAGTCATATAGAACTTTTAGCAGGGTAAATATTTTACCTGTGTGCTATTTTTTAATCTCTTAGAATGTGACATGATCAATTTTTTAACAGTGTAATTTGCATTTTTTAACTTAATAGAAAAGGGAATTCCTCCAAACATGTCACCAATCTGACAAAAATAATTCACTACAAACTTTCACTCCAGATGAATTTACATACTGTCATGTCCTGGTGTATTATGATTTTTCACTCAATACTTGCAGAAATTGGACACAAACGGGCTATTAGAATGGTTATTGTAAATAATGTGATCTTTGGAATTTTGCAATTCAGACAGCCCTATGTCTGAGGCAAACACTAAATTAAATATGGGCATTCACAGCTATCTAAAAAAAAATCACTAATCCTTTTATTTAGGAAGAATCACCATAAATGAACTTTAAAGTTTGAGCTGGACTGTCTCTCTATTTTTCATCCTGGATAAAAGGCATGTTATAATTCAATGTGTGTATGTTGACTGAATTGATCCTGCCCTCTTTCCACTAAGTTATGATAGTCCCTCATCCAACCGAGAATGGTTGCCTCAAATTCTCAAGGTGTTAAATACAATACAGGATATACCATTAACATGCCATGCTTTGTTTGGAAAGATGTCTTTCAGCCTATGAAAATCACCTGTGGAGTCTGTGAGGAATCTATTTTGTTGTTTGCCTTGAAATCAGTGAGAACATTCCTGCAGGAGAGTTCCACTGAAAGTTTTGAAATTATAATTCTTCGAAGCTGTCATGGTTAACAAAAAGCAATACTTGAAGAGGGACATCCTGATGGAGTAGGATTCTCCCAACTGCTTCCAACTTCAAGTTCACCAAACAATCAAGCTCCTAGAAATCTGGTATGAACTGCAATCCATTCCCTTACAGGACCTTCACTTTAGTAAAAGCATCAACTTCAATTACAAAATTGCTGGCCAGCCAAAAAAAGGTTGGTGACAATAATGAGCTTTAACAATCTTACACTTTCATTTGTACCTAATCTGTGTATGTGTGTGAGGTGAGTGAATGAAATGTGATATTTCATCACAAGTAGGTAAGAATGAATAATCAGCTTTACTTTAAAACTACTTACTGCTTAAAACATTTAATTAGAACATTTCCTTTGTGAGTGATGAAACACAGACCAAATACAAACAAAATTACTGGTCATGAGCAGTAAAGAGAAACAGGCAAGTCAGTAATCTTCTGATCTCGCCATGGTATATACTGGCTATCTCAGCACTGTGAATGTTTGTGAACAATCAGCTGAGATAAACAACATTGACCGTATTCTTCCAGAAGTATTTTGAGTGAACATGTTGACATTTTCTGTGGAGCCCATGTGGAGTTGGACTATGCTATCACATTTCATATGCTAACATCAGCTGCCTACACTACAATGGTTGTGTTTTGGGTATCGAACAAAGAAGAAGATTTGTAAAAGTTTGTCCTGCCATTTCGCTAATGTTGTGGCTGTTTAATATGAAACTGGAATAACAGCAGTAAGAATAAGATAAAATAGAGGGAGAAAAATGGAATTAAATTTGTAAAGTATGTGTTGAAGATTCAGTTCTTAAATTAGTAACAAACTTGAATAACACACAATAGCTTTTACCATTGTAGACAAAATAAAGTGATATTATGATATCTATTAATACATACCGCCTTCACCCATATCTTAAAAAATCCACTGAGTTTCTAATTAATTGTCTGAAACAGATCTGTAATTCATTTGTTCAAACAGCAATTTCATTCCAAGACAATTACAGAATTGCAGATGTTTTTAATATAACACTTGAAAACTTTTTCTCATGTAAGGTCATTGCTTTCATTTCCTGATCTGTTTTATAAGATGCTTATCAAGAAAGCAATGTTTTCTGGTTCTTTTATGCCCTGCACTCATGGCTTAGTTTTATCATTCAAACTGTTGGTTAGTTTCTTCTGGGGTTTATATAAATACAAAAGCATCATGCAGAAGATAGTTGTGAACAGAATCTTTGTTATATCTCTTCATTCATGGGTTGTCAGTACTGCTGGCAAGGCTCGCATTTATTGCCAATCCCTCTCACTCCTGAGTAAGTTGAAATTGGCCTCCTTTTGTTCAGAAGAGAGTTTGTACAATTTGACTAAGATATGACTGGAGAATAATGATAGCATTTCAAGTCAGGATGATTTGTCTTTCAGATACCTTGCTGTTCAGATGGTCTTCCACTGGTGTGTTTCTAAATGGCTGCTGCTCTTGTTCTTTCAATTGGTATAGAGCTCAGATTTTGGAAGTATCATTAAAAGGAGTTCTGCGAATTGCCCAGTGAATCTTGTAGATGGTATACACAACTGCCTGTGTGTTGATTGATTGAATGCAAGTTAAGACAGCAGCTTAGTCTTGGATAGTGTTGAAACCTTTCAGATTTTGGAAGAGCAGCACTCATTCAAGCAAAGAGTCTTATGTCTTGCAGATGATAAGACTTTGGGAAGTTGGGCAGCGAGTTCCATAGAGTAGCCAGCTTCAGGCCTAATTTTGAAGCCACGGTATTTACAGATCTGATTCAATTAGATTTTTAGTCAATAGTAAACCTCAAGAAAGCTTCAAGAAACAATTTTTGAGATAAAATTAGAAGTCACACGGGAAAAAGCTGGATTGTTTAGCAAGAGCCAGCATGGATTTCTAAAGGGGAAATCGAGTTTAATTAACTTCAATTTCTTTAGAAGATCTAACAGAGATTGATAGCAGTAATGATGTTGATACAATTTGAAAAAGAAATTTGATACAGTGCGTGCAACAGATTTGTGAGGAAAGTTGTACCTCATGGAACAGAGGGATGATAGCAACATGGGAGGAAACAGTTATGGTCAAAAGACATTTTCATGGCTCGGAAGAGATTTGTAGTTAAGTTCCCCGGGGCTGATGTTGGGACCCTTGTTTTCCCTGATATATGATGATCTAGATCATGGTGTGCAGGGATTTCAAAGTTTACCTCAAAATAAAATCTGGAAGCTTTGTACCCTGTGAGGAGAAAAATGTAGAACTCCAAAAGGACATAAACAAATTGGTCAAAGGGCCAGATATGTGACAGTGAAATCCAATGAATGATGTTACATTTTGGTTGGAAGAAAATTGACAAGAAATATAAAATAGAAGATACAATTCTTAACTGAGTATAGGATCCAAATGACCTCAAATGTACTTACATAGATCGATGACGTTGGCAGGACAGATGGAAAAAACAGTAAATAAGGTATACAGTATTCTCAGCTTTATTAACAGGGGCATAGAGTGAAAAAATCTTGTTAGACATCAGGTACAGTATTGTGTTTCAGTTTCAGGTTATAGGAAGGATGTGAACATATTAGAGACAGTGCAGAAGCAATTCACAGAAATGTTTCTAAGAATGAGAAACTTCAGTTATGAAGGTAGATTGTAACGGAAAGAAGAAGACTAAAAGGAGAACTGATAGAAGGTTTCAAAATCTTGAGAGTGGCTCAGTGGTTAGGACTGCTGCCTCACAGCGCCAGGGACCCAGGTTCAATTCCATCCTTGGGCAACATCTGTGTGGAGTTTGCACATTCTCCCTGTGTCTGCATGGGTTTTCTCTGGGTGCTCCAGCTTCTTCCCACAGACCAAAAATTTGCAGGCTAGGTGGATTGTCCAAAAAACATTGCCCTTAGTGTTGAGGGATGTGTAGATTTAGATGGGTTATGGGGGATAGGTCTGGTTTGCATGTTCTCTGAGTCAGTGTGGACCTATTGGGCCAAAGTGCCATTTCCCATGCTGTAGGGATTCTATGATTCTGTAAGGCCATTCATAAAAGGATTGAGAGCAAGAAGGCATAGATTTAAACTGATATATAAACATAGTAAATGTGATGTGAGGAAAAAAATTTCTCAGATGAATATTTCAGATCTGAAATGCACTGCCTGCAAGTGTGGGAGGCAGAGTCATTTGAAGCATTCAATGATTGACTGTTTCCATTCAAATAATGTGCAAGAATATGAAGAACAGGCAGGAAAATGGCATTAAGCCATGATACTGATTGGAGGGCTGGTGCAGACATGATGGGCCAAATGGTCTCTTAATGTACCTAAATAATTCTGTGATTTTTATGAAGTTGGGAGATCCATCAACAGTAATCCTGTTGAATGTCAAAGTAATGTGTTTAGGATCTGTGTTCTTGGAGATGGTCATTGCTTGATCCTTGAATGGAACGAATACTCTGTCATTATCAATTGATATCTTCATTTCTCACTTCATAATAGGGGAAATGTCATTTGGTGGAGCAGTAAAAGATGGCTGGGCTGAGGACACTCACCAGAGGAATTCCTGTAGTGAAATAATCACAATAGTCTTCATTTGTGCCAGTTATGATTCCAGCCATTAAAGAGATTTTCCCCTGATTCCCATTGACTTCTGGTTTGCTGGGGTCCTTGAAGTAACACTTGTTTAAATGCTGCCTCGATGTTGAGGACAGGTACTCTCGTTATTGATTCTGGAATGTTACATTTCTGCTCATTTTTGGATCTAGTTTGAATGCTATCTGGAAATATGTTGTCCTGGGGGAACCCAGAATTGCTCATCGGTTAACAGGTTATTAATGAATAAATACTCTTGATAACAATGTCAGTGACACAATTTACATATGATTGAGAGTACATTGATCGGACTTTAAGTGGACAGAATGGATTTGTCCTGTGTTTTGTACATAATTTGTGTTTTTTTTTAAATAGAAGTCAACAGCTACACTGCACCATCATGGCTGGAGTTATGGCTTGTTCTAGAATGCAAGTCTTTAGCTGCGCCACCCGGAAACTGGAGGAGCAGCACTGCATATTCTGTCTTGGGAGCCTATAGCCCCATGGCCTAAATGTGGACTTTACCACAATTTCAAAACCTCCTCACCCCTGGTCTCATCCCATGGCCAACCCTGCCTCTCATCCCCGCCTCCTTGACCTGACGCAACCTGTCCATCTTCTCTCCCACCTATCCACCACTCTCACCTCACTGACCTATCCTTACCACTGCCTACCTGCATTCACCTGTCACCATCCCATCTACCTTCCCCACCCTACCCCTCCTCTCTCGCTTTATTTCTGAGCTTCCTTCCCCCTCCCCCATTTTTGAAGAAGCATCAACTTTCCTGCTCCTCTGATGCTGCCTGGCCTGCTGTGTTCCTCCATCCATATTGTGTTATCTTTAACTGCACAGCTGCAGTGATGAACTGGCTGCATTCAGCTTTACTTGGGTTTGATCTTCTACCTCAATGGCTATAGTAAAGTAAGAGATATGTAAGGTCATGACATTATGGATTTGATTTGAATGCAGTTCTGCTGTTGCTACTCATTCATATCATCTCTAGGATTCCCAGCTTGGGCTGCTTATTAGTTTCAAATGTATTTCATTTAGTCTAGAGGTGGTACATGGTACCACTACTGAGAATATTCTCTAGTCAAGATGGGATTTTGTTTTCACAAGGACTGAACAGTGGTCTGTACTGACAACACTGACATGAAAAGATACATGAGTGATGCTAGGTATGTGAAAACAATGTCAAGTAGATTTTTCAGCATATTGATTTTCACATCACCTGCTGCAAACACCCAGCCTGGCACCTGCGATTGTTTGGACTTTGCCAGCTCGTCAGTATCGGTGTCGCTTTTGGTAATGAGTATTTAAGTCTCCACACAGAATATATTCTGAACTTTTACAACCCTCAAGTGCTAGATTTAAGTGGTGTTAAATATGGAAGAGTGCTGATTTGCCTGTTGAAAGAAGGCAGTAGATGATGATCAGGGTGGATTTTCCTTTTCCATATTTTCCAGTTGTTGTGAGACTCCATTTGGATTGAGAGTTAATATTGAGGACTCTCGGACCACTTTCTCTTTCTTTGCAGAATACTATGCCATCACCTGCAGTGAGTATGTCCAGCTTGTGGGATAGAATATACCCAGCCCTGATGATGGAGGAATTTTGGACGTTATCTGAGACATGTGATTCTGGGAGTATAACTATGCCAGGCTATTTGACCATGGTGGAGGACAACACTCCTTGTTTATGTAGAAGTCCCCAGATGTTTCTGAGGAGGACTTTCCACGAATTTTGGGACCTGGATGAATCTTTATGTGCCCTTGCTTGTGTTGAGACCAGGGTTCAATCCAATTTTATTCTTAGTACAACACTTCATTGTGCTGTGAATAGAATAGACTAGAATAGCCTTTATTGAGATGCAGTTGAGTGGCTGCTAGTCTTGTCATTTGGGTTGAGTTGGTTGGTGGGAAGAATAGCCAGGTCAATTCTGGGAATGGTCAGTTCCCATGGGAATGTCTTTGGGTGAGGTCACAGGAATGATGCGAGTGTCAGTTGTGGTGCTCAATTAAAATAAGCTGTTAATCATTGAGTAACACCAAATCAAACTCTGCAACATTTCCAACAAAACTATCTGAGTTAACACTCCAAATTGCGCTAAGCCATGAATGTGGGCTAGAAGACATTCCTGAAAAGTCCTGGGCAGCATGGAAAGGGGAAAGACTTAATATGTTCCTGAGGATCAACCATTTCACACCAGAGTGATGCCTGTATGGAACAAACTGTCAGAGGAAGTGATAGCAGTAATATTTAAAAAGACAATTGGACAGGTACATGGATAGGAAAGGTTTAGAGGGATATGGGCCAAATATAGAAAAACGGGAATAATTCAGTTGAGGAAACTTGGTCAGCATGGAGGAATTGGGCCAAAGGTCTGTTTGAGTGCTGTGTGACACTGAGAATTTTAAAATTCCCAGGCAGGAATTGAATATGTACGCACCACAATGTTTGCAGAGTCCCAACATGCATCAAAGACTTAAATCCAGATTTTGCTGCTCTGGACTTCAGAGGATTTGAGCCATAGAAATTATTCAGAGGCAGGAAATTAAATAAAAATTTAAAGATGGCAATAAATTGAGGGAAGGGTACATAATAAATATCAGATCAAAGGCAATCTAAGTATAAGAAGTTCTTGAGAAACTGACAGATGAATGGCAGATAGTGTCTAACACAGTCCAGTGTAACTGAGATCAAAGAAAGGAGACAACTGGTGGGAATACAAAGTAAATTTCTGTGGGGTACAGGGTATAACACAGCATGGGATCTGGAGTTATTGATGGAACTGTTTACTTAGCTTAGAAACCTCGAGCAGTGCATAACAGGAAGGAGAGAAAGTACTCAAAAGCATGCATTGTGTAAAGTATTTAATATAACAGATATGGAAAAAAAGAAGATAGCAGCAGGAGTAGGCCATTCATCCCCTTGAGTCTGCTGTGCCATTCAATATGATCATAGCTGATCATTGAGCACATTACTGTCGTGCCAACCCCCTCCATGTCCCTTGATTCCTTTAGCACATCAGTTATGTCCACCTCCTTCTTGAAGGTATGTAATGTTTTGGCCACAACCACTTTCTGTGATAGTGAATTCCACGGGCTTAGCATTTTCTCAAAGAAGAAATTGCTCCTCATCTCAGTCCCACAACTATGACTCACGATTCTGGATTCCCCCAACATCAGGAACATCCTTCCTGATCTAACCTGCCTAATACTGTTAGAATTATATAGGTTTCTATGAGAAACACCCCGCTTTATTTCTTCAACAATTGTAACCGACTCAATGTCGCCTCAAAAATCAGTCCTGCCATCCTAAGAATCAGTCTGGTAAACCTTTGCTGCACTCCCTCTATAGCAAGAACATCCTTCCTCAGGTAAGCAGACCAAAACTCTGTACAATATTCTAGGTGTAGCCTTGCCAATGCCCTGAATAATTGCAGCAAGACAACTTTGTACTTGAATCTTCTCACTGTCTGCTGCATCTGTATGCAAAAGGTGCACAAGGACACCCAGCTCTTGTTGAACAATCCCCTCTCTCGATTTACAGTCATAAAATGGCACAAAGCACAATACAGGATTTTTATCGAGCACAAAATTATACTTAACCATGTAAGGCACTGACCAAAAGCTTGGCTGAGGAAGCAGGTTTTAGGCAGTCTCATAAAAGTAGAGGGAAATTAGTGACGTGGAGAAGTTTTGAGAAGGAAGAGCATGACAGCTCTAAACACGATCACTAACAGTGGAGCACTCAAGATTGAGGACATCCAGGAGGTTAAAAACGAAGGAACAAATAGATCTTAGAGTGTTGTAGTGCTGACCCTGTTTATAGGGATAAGATGGGCTGAATAGATAAAAATGAAACCATAAGAATGAAGTCCCACCCAGCTGTATGATAGAGGGGAAATGTGATGAAAGACTGCAGGCAGCTCAAAAGGGATACAGATAGGTAGTTTACTCCAGTCAGTCACATAGGATTGTTGTGACCCTGAAAAGAGTTATTTCATTAACTGAGCACAGATAGAAATCTGATTGGAAAGACCCAAACATAAAATTACTGGAAAGGGAGGCAAAAACTCGGGATGTATAGCCATGGAAATAAAGCACAAATTATACACGGTGGAAATAAATATGTCCAAGGCACTTACACAGCCACACCTTGAATAGATGCACAGGATTAGTTACTGAACTACATACTATATTTGCAGGCAGTTGGAATAAAAGGCAATCTAACTTGTTCCTTATGAGCACACTATGCATTCATGCTGATGTACTTTGTAAGAAAGTTGGGGAATTAGTTAATGTTTTCATTACAGCAATATACCAACACAATCAGACCATCCATATTAGCCAAAGTTCAGGCTACAATCGGTGGCACCTTCATAATTTTGTGAGTTCTCACTGTCAACAACATGATCTTACTGAAGAAGCACTCAGTCTTAAAAAAGAATTTGGTTTGACAATACTTGTATCATAGACAAGACTTCATTTATTACCTATCCCTAACTGCCCTGAAATAATGCCAGTTGGCTTTCATTTTAACTTACTGCATTTGTTGCAGCAAAAATTCTCCTACAATAATGAGACTTAGAAAATTCCAGGGCATTGATTAGCAGCAATGAAGTAAAGGGGCATCTCAAGTCAGGATAGTATGGGGCATGAAAATGATCCCAAAACAGCACTGCTTTTGCCTCTCCATAGGAAAGGGAGCTGTCAAAGTTAACTTGATGAATTTGTTTGAGTATCAAAAGCAAGCTACTTGTCACAGAATATAAAGTCTTCAAAATTTAGCTGGAAGGAAGAAAACTATGGTTTGTGGGCAACTGGATATACTCTTTGCCATAGATATTGGCTCTAATAAAACTTGCCATACCAGTAGCAAAGGAATGCTACAACTGCCTTTGCCATATGTATATATAGAGTCCCTACACCGTAGAAACAGGCAATTCAACCCAACAAGTCCACATCAACCTCTTAAGAGCGTCCCATCCAGACTTATCCCTTTCCCTGGAATTCTGCATTTCCCATGGATAAAGCACCTAACCTTAATACTCCTGCACACTATGGGTAAATTAGCATGGCCAATCCACTTTTGCATATCTTTAGACAGTGGGAGGAAACAGGAGCACCTGATGGAAACTCACGCAGACATGGGGAGAATGTGCAAACTCCGCATAGAGAGTTGCCCAACGGTGGAATCGAACCCAGGTCCCAAGTGCTATGATGCAGCTACCATGATAATCAATCTAGTTTTCTGTAGGACTCTAAGACAGGATTTTATGGTTTTGAAAGCCAGGTAAGAGAAGTTATACAGTGATTTTCAGTTCATGACCCACTTAGAGATGCTATGTTCTGCTGGACTTTGAACATTTTTGTCATTCAGAAAGATCTGGACTAGGATATTCCTGGGTAAGTGGCCTCAACTGCTTTGATTGAAGTATTATATGGAGGAAAATGTCAGAATGAGTATCACTCTGCAGCAGTTCTTGAAATTTCATCAATAGATCATATTCTGTCATGGACATCCTCTCTTTGGTTTGACACACTGCACCTCCATCACCAATGCTTTAATCACTCTTCTCCCACATTTAAATGAATGACAAATTCTTCAACCCAGTACCCAACCTAGAACACTGCTTTTTGCCATGTATGACATTGCTAAGAATAACTGTCTAACTGAGTGGGCTTGATCTGAATGTTTCCTCACACCCACATGATGGACAAAGGAAAGTCAGGCAGGGGGGAGGTAAATCCAAAGTATGACTCTAATTGGATTCTGACATGCCTACCATCAATTTCACCCCAGTGGATGGTGAAACATGCATGTGTCTCAGCTTGGAAGCTTTATTAACATATTTAAATCAAGGTCCCTTCAAACTCCTTCAGGTTTGCTAAGGTTAGGGCAGTTTACTTACGAATGGAGAGCAAGCTGACAGCCACAGAGGGCTGTCTAGAGCCTGGGTCATTAGATAGATTCAAAGCTAAAATAGACAGGTTTTTAATCAGTAAGAGAATTAAGGATAATGGGAAAAAGGGAAAGAAAGTGGAGTTGAGGACTATCACATCAACCATGATCTGAAGGGTGGAGCAGCTTCAAAGGGCCTATTGTGTCTCCAATGATTAATGGTCTTATATTTAGAAGTAAGTATATAACTAACTCAAAAGCAATCTGAAGTAAAATTGCACTGTTCTGGGTGGACATGTGTGCCATTGTTTTTCATGTATGAATTTCTCTGTCAACAATAGTTCACTATGCCATTGCTGCAAAAGGCCATAATGACAGAGGAAACCATGATGGCAATCTGTTCCTGGAAAAGAGCCATTGCTAAATATAGCTGATGGCACTGCAGTGTGTCATGTATATGTTACAGGAAACAGCTGACCTTGTCCTTGTAAGTAGTAGAGGTCGCACGTTGTATACTGCAGTCAACTTGGTGAGTTGCTGCAGTGCAGGTTGTGGATAGTACACTACGTGTTGGAGTAAATGTTGTGGATGTGGGGCTAATCAAACCAGCTGCTTTATCCTGGATTGTGTCAAACTTTTTGAGTGTTTTTGGAGTTGTACTCATTCAAGGAGGTGGGGAGTATTTCATCACACTCCTGACTTATGCTTTCTGGATAACAGAGGGATTTTTGAGAAGTTAGGAGGTGAGTTGTTCACCACAAGATTCCTAGCCTATGGCCTGCTTTTGCAGCCACTGTATTAATATGGCTGGTCCAATCTAATTTCTGATCAATGATATAGATTGTGGGGAAATCACCAATGGTGGTGCCTGATGCTTTTGGTGCACATATTGCTTGCCACCAATCAGCCCTGTTCTAAATGTCCAAATCTTGCTACATATAGACACAGCATGCTTCTGTATCTTATGAGTGGTGAACATTGTGCAATCATCAGTGAACATTCCACTTCTGACCTTGTGGTGAGGAAAGATCATTGATCAAGCAGTTGAAGTTGGTTAGGTTGCAATGCCCTAGATCTGAGATGTTTGGCCTTCAACCATTATTGTCATTTTTTTGTGCTAGGCATGACTCAAACCAATGGAGACATTTTCCACCCAATTTCCATTGATTCTATGCTAGCACTTCTTGATGCCACATTCGGTCATATATGGCCTTGATGTCAGGAGCAGTCACTTTCTTCTATCTACGTTCGAGCCAAGCCTGTAATGAGGTCAGGAGCTGAGTGGTCCCGGCTCTGGTATCTTCCTCTTGGTTTGGTTTGGTTTACAAATATGGAACTAGGTTTTGTCCTAACAGCATCTTAAATCCTGGCTGTTTCTCTTGGCCATCATATGTAAAATTCAGTGCTATAATGATGAAATTGTACACTGTTGTTACATCTGGTTAGGCTGAAACATCTGGCAAATAATTAAGCTTTCCTGAGCCAAGGGTTAATTCTGTAACATTTTTAAAACTGAAAGCAATCAGTGTTGTTCCAATTGATCCAGCAGCAGGTTTCATTCTCTCCAAAAAATGGTTTCAAATGTGGCCACGTGAAAATTGTCAACATATCAAATGTCTCACTTTTCTGTAAATATGTCAAGTGATGGTACTTGTATCATTGTCAGGAACAGGATACTTTGTTAGCAGATTTGTTTCACAATAGCAACAATTGTTGACAGCTCTCTCACACTTTTGTAATAGAACACAATTTATCATTTGAAATCTACACAGGGAAGCTATACTACTCTTTATCCCTCTGACTTTACAGGGTTGTGTCTTGTGAAAGTTTGAGAACAGATAGAAAAACAATACAGTAATAACTGCAAAATATGATTTATTCAGAGTATTTTTATTATGTTTTCTCTAAAATAATCCTGCTTAGCTCTAGCCTATCACAACGCCCACTAACAGTTTGTTAATGGAAGGCTTCTCCTTGGCACATGCAGACAGAAGCATGATCTGTCAGTTTGAAAATTATGTCATCGACATTACCAAAGTGGAAACGTTTGGAACAAAATTAATTCTAATTGCAAATGATATTCATGTTTAGTTGTTTCATTATTAGCTGTTTTATCTTGAAACGGCAGCAATGTCAGACGATGACCAACTATTTTCTTTGAAATCCACTTGTTGAATATGCTGGCGGTGTTGATATTGGGTTTTTACGCATTTAGAGCTCTTGTTTCCATGGCAGCGAATCTCAACAGCTAGAAAGAGGGATATGACAGACAATTCAGAGAAAAGTCATTTCTAGCTTACAGATTAGTATGCAGTACCACACAAGTGTGTCCTTATGTATCAGCAGCTACCTTAACAGAACATGAATGTTGCCTGGTGCTTGGATGGAACTTGTTTTGTTTTCCTTGCCTTATTAAATACCTATAAATTCTAGAGACTGTGTTTGTAGGAAGATAAAGATTAATTTTCATTAGAGGCTAATTTTTTATATTATTTTGAAGCAGCAAACAGCAACTTGGAGCTCAATTTTACAGGCTGGCTGTGAATGGAAAATCACACAGATGAACATATATAGAATGGGCTTTGTGCCATTGGCAGTCTACCCACCCCCAGACCTTCAGACCTACATGAATTTGTGAGCCATGTGGGTGGTTGAACATAGGTTGCCTGCCAAAGGCCCAGTTGTGGTCCTCAAGTGAGCCATCAGTGTCCAATTGAAGGCTTCATCTTGGTGACATTCTGATATAACAGTTGATGTAAGAGGCCAATGACCATTTATCGGCCAACATGTTTAACTCTGCAGGCTTCTGGTTAACTAGAGGAGCAGTCCATCTTGGACCTTCTGGTCCACTCAGAGACCACCTTCCCATAGTTTTCATAGAGATGTACAGCACAGAAACAGACACTTTGGTCCAACTTGTCCATGCCAACCAGAAACCCTAAATTAGTCTAGTCCCATTTGCTAGCATTTGGCTCATGTCCCTCTAAACCTTTGCCATTAAACACCTATCCAGATGCCTTTTAAATATTGTAATTGAACCAGCCTCCACCATTTCCTCTGGTAGCTCATTCCATGTACACACCACCCTTAGGGTGAAAAAGTTACCCCTTGGGTCCCTTTTAAATCTTTCCCCTCTGTCCTGAAATGTATCCCATCCAGTTTTGGACTCACTTCAGCCTGCGGAAGAGACCTTGTCTATTTATCATACCCAGGCCCCTCATGATTTTATAAACCTCTATTAGGTCACCCCTCAGCCTCCTACACTTCAGAAAATATAGCCCCAGCCTATTCAGCCTCTCCCTATAGCTCAAACTCTCCAATTCTAGCAACATCCTTGTAATTTTTTTTCTGAAACATTTCTAGTTTCACAACATCCATCCTATAGCAGGAAGACCAGTATTGAACTCAGTATTCCAAAAATGACCTAACCAATGTCCTGTATAGCTGCAACATGACATCCCAACTCTTGCACTCAATGCACTGACCAGGAAAGGCAAGTATACCAAACATCATCTTCACTATCCCGTCTACCTGCAACTCCACTTTCAAGGAACTATGAATTTGCACTGCAAGGTCTCTTTATTCAGCTCCACTTCCTAGGACCTTACCATTAAATGTGTATGTCCTGCCCTGATTTGTCTTTCCAAAATGCAGCACCTGACTCTTAACTAAATTAAACTCCTTCTGCCACTTCTCAGCCTATTGGCCCATCTGATCAAGATCCCATTGTAGTCTGAGGTAGCTGCCTTTGCTGCCCAACACATCTCCAATTTTAAAATGTGATCTGCAAACTAACTAACCATACCTCCTATGTTCACATCCAAATCATTTTTATATTGACAAAAACCAGGGGACCCAGTACCGATCCTTGGTCCATGCCAATGGTCACAGGCATCCAGTCTGAAAAGCAACCCTCCACCACCACCCTCTGCCTTCTACCTTTGAACCAATTCTGTACCACTGAGCCCTGCCGCATCTTCACCATCCCCCCAGACCTCCCACTGACTGAGGACGAACGGTCAGTCCTGAGCAAGGGGCTCACCTTTGTCCCCCTACAACCACACATCAACGAATACCAGTCACGGTCGGACATAGAGCAGTTTTTCCGCCGTCTTCGCCTGCATGCCTACTTCTTCAACCGGGAACCCAACCCTCCTTCCACTGACCCCTTCACCCGCTTCCAACACAAGTCCTCCTCCTGGACACCACCCCCAGGCCTCCTACCCTCCCTCGACCTCTTCATCTCCAACTGCCGTCGAGACATCAACCGCCTCAACATCTCCACCCCTCTCACCCACTCCAACCTCTCCCCCGCAGAACGGGCAGCCCTCCGCTCCCTCCGCTCCAACCCCAACCTCACCATCAAACCCGCAGACAAGGGTGGCGCAGTGGTAGTATGGCGCACTGACCTCTACATCGCCGAGGCCAGACGCCAACTCTCCGACACCACCTCCTACCGCCTCCTCGATCATGACCCCACACCCGAGCACCAAACCATCATCTCCAACACCATTCATGACCTCATCACCTCAGGGGACCTCCCACCCACAGCCTCCAACCTCATTGTTCCCCAACCCCGCACGGCCCGTTTCTATCTCCTTCCCAAAATCCACAAACCTGCCTGCCCTGGTCGACCCATCGTCTCAGCCTGCTCCTGCCCCACCGAACTCATCTCCGCCTATCTGGACTCCATTTTCTCCCCTTTGGTCCAGGAACTCCCCACCTATGTCCGTGACACCACCCACGCCCTCTACCTCCTCCAGGACTTCCAATTCCCTGGCCCCCAACACCTCATATTCACCATGGACGTCCAGTCCCTGTACACCTGCATTCCGCATGGAGATGGCCTCAAGGCCCTCCGCTTCTTCCTGTCCCGCAGGCCCGACCAGGCCCCCTCCACCGACACTCTCATCCGCCTAGCTGAACTCGTCCTCACACTCAACAACTTCTCTTTTGACTCCTCCCACTTCCTACAGACTAAGGGGGTGGCCATGGGCACCCGCATGGGCCCCAGCTATGCCTGCCTCTTTGTAGGTTACGTGGAACAGTCCCTCTTCCGCACCTACACAGGCCCCAAATCCCACCTCTTCCTCCGGTACATTGATGACTGTATCGGCGCCGCCTCTTGCTCCCCAGAGGAGCTCGAACAGTTCATCCACTTCACCAACACCTTCCACCCCAACCTTCAGTTCACCTGGGCCATCTCCAGCACATCCCTCACCTTCCTGGACCTCTCAGTCTCCATCTCAGGCAACCAGCTTGTAACTGATGTCCATTTCAAGCCCACCGACTCCCACAGCTACCTAGAGTACACCTCCTCCCACCCACCCTCCTGCAAAAATTCCATCCCCTATTCCCAATTCCTCCGCCTCCGCCGCATCTGCTCCCACGATAAGACATTCCACTCCCGCACATCCCAGATGTCCAAGTTCTTTAAGGACCGCAACTTTCCCCCCACGGTGATTGAGAACGCCCTTGACCGCGTCTCCCACATTTCCCGCGACACATCCCTCAGACCCCGCCCCCGCCACAACCGCCCCAAGAGGATCCCCCTCGTTCTCACACACCACCCTACCAACCTCCGGATACAACGCATTATCCTCCGACACTTCCGCCATTTACAATCCGACCCCACCACCCAAGACATTTTTCCATCCCCTCCCCTGTCTGCTTTCCGGAGAGACCACTCTCTCCGTGACTCCCTTGTTCGCTCCACACTGCCCTCCAACCCCACCACACCCGGCACCTTCCCCTGCAACCGCAGGTAATGCTACACTTGTCCCCACACCTCCTCCCTCACCCCCATCCCAGGCCCCAAGATGACATTCCACATTAAGCAGAGGTTCACCTGCACATCTGCCAATGTGGTATACTGCATCCACTGTACCCGGTGCGGCTTCCTCTACATTGGGGAAACCAAGCGGAGGCTTGGGGACCGCTTTGCAGAACACCTCCGCTCAGTTCGCAACAAACAACTGCACCTCCCAGTCGCAAACCATTTCCACTCCCCCTCCCATTCTTTAGATGACATGTCCATCATGGGCCTCCTGCACTGCCACAATGATGCCACCTGAAGGTTGCAGGAACAGCAACTCATATTCCGCCTGGGAACCCTGCAGCCATATGGTATCAATGTGGACTTCACCAGTTTCAAAATCTCCCCTTCCCCTACTGCATCCCTAAACCAGCCCAGTTCATCCCCTCCCCCCACTGCACCACACAACCAGCCCAGCTCTTCCCCCCCACCCACTGCATCCCAAAACCAGTCCAACCTGTCTCTGCCTCCCTAACCGGTTCTTCCTCTCACCCATCCCTTCCTCCCACCCCAAGCCGCACCCCCAGCTACCTACTAACCTCATCCCACCTCCTTGACCTGTCCGTCTTCCCTGGACTGACCTATCCCCTCCCTACCTCCCCACCTATACTCTCTCCACCTATCTTCTTTACTCTCCATCTTCGGTCCGCATCCCCCTCTCTCCCTATTTATTCCAGTTCCCTCCCCCAATCCCCCTCTCTGATGAAGGGTCTAGGCCCGAAACGTCAGCTTTTGTGCTCCTGGGATGCTGCTTGGCCTGCTGTGTTCATCCAGCCTCACATTTTATTATCTTGGAATCTCCAGCATCTGCAGTTCCCATTATCTCTGTACCCAAATAGCTAGTTTTCCCTGTATTCAGTGCAATCTAGCCTTGCCAACCAATCTACCAGGAAGAACCTTGTTGAATTAGTTTTTGCCATCCCACATTCTCCCTTCCCTATCCAACTAACCTCGATGTTTGTATACCACTGCGTTAGCTCAACTGTGAGCGCCAAAAATGGCCACTGTTTCCACTGAGACTGCAGAGTTGGTTTCGGATTGGTTGGCTGCTCAAGGAGCAGAATCTTGTGCTGGAGATGGATGAAAGTCAACAATATTAATTAATTGGACGTGATGTGTCTTCAATAAAAGTAACTTAAGATTGAGGTTTCCCATTCAAGACTGTAATGATTTTTTTTTTCATTAGTTTGTGGAATTCTCTTTCCCAGAATGGATTGGATGCTGGGTATTTAAATTGAGTCCAATTTGGATATGTTTTTGATGGATAACAGAGTCAATGGTTACAGGCTGGGAACGCAAGCTGATCAGGTTGTGATCATATTGAATGATGAAAGAGGCATAAAGGACTAAATGGCCTACTCCTGCTCCCGAAACACATGTTCCCATGTCATATGTCCCTGTATGGAATAATCAAAAGGCTAATGGAATGCTGGCTTTATATCTAAAGGATTTAAATAAACAGGGGTAGAAGTTATGCTTCAGTTACACACTACCTTTATGACATTTTTGGAACCCTACTTCTTCAGTCTGAGTTACTCTAAGCTTTTTTTTTGTCTTTTGTACTCCTGTGGAAAATTTAGTTTTTTAACTCCTGGGTAGATTATATGTTTCTTTCTCTCTGTTCTCTTCTTATTCATTTTCCTTTGTGTAAGCTTTCATTATTAAACATTGTGGTGACTTCACAATCTATTGTATCTAGTTCTCCTCTCATTTGCAGAGAATAAGGTTTTCTCATTCAAATGTTGGTCTTCTGAAAGTTGTTGAACAGAATTTGAACTAGTAGAAGGTACTTTTGATCCTTTTTTGTGAATTGAGCATCTGGATAATATTTTGTCCAATGACATGAGGAGACCTAACCACCAAACTAAATACCATGCTCTGACTCTGCACCTTACAATACCTAAATGTCAGTAAATAAAAACCGAAAGAACTGCTGATGCTGTAAATGAGAAACAAAATCAGAAATTGCTGGAAAAGCCCAGCAGGTCTGGCAGAATCTGTGGAGAGAAATCAGGGTTAACATTTCGGGTCAAGTTCTGAGGAAGTGTTACTCAACCTGAAACGTTAACTCTGATTTCCCTGCATGGATGTTGCCAGGCCTGCTGACCCTAACGTAAATTTTCAAGTCTCCATACTCTTGGGGCTGCTAATCTATCATCATGCACAAATATGTTATTGATCACTCCTGGATTTGCTCTCTGATTGAAATATGGTTACAAGATAGGAATATATGCTTTTTACATGTTGGATATCCTCTAAAACAAAATTGTTTGATCTGTTTATGCTCATTGTCTGATTTTTCAGCCCCTCTGATTTTACTCAATCTTCATGCAGTTACTGATAGTGTATTGACTGTCATTGTAGCAAACTTCTTGATTTATATCACAATTTCAATTGTGCATTTTTTTTCAGAAATCACCATCTCAATGAATAAAAATAGGTTTGCCGTTCTCCAAGGAAATCAAATACATTTCAAAGTTTGTTGGTGACCTTAATAGGTGTTGTGTTGTTATGAGAAGGATACAAGGCAGCTTCAAGGTGATTTAGACATGTTTAGTGAATGGGCAAACACATGGCAGTTATACAGGGTCTTGAGACCATACCTGGAATATTGAGTGCAATTTTAGTCTCCCTATCTATTTACATATATACTTATTATAGAGGGATAGTGGTAAAAATTCACTAGGCTGATACCAGGGATAGCAAGACTATGAGGCGAGGTTGATTTGAATAGACTTGTATTCACTGGAGTTTAGAAGGATGGGAGGAGATCTGATTGAACCATATAAAATTCCAACCAAGCTGGACATGCTAGATGGCCAAGCCACTGAATATATTCAAGAAAAAGAGTGGGAAGAAAATCTGATTTTAAAGGCATCAAGGAATATGGGGAGAAAGGAATATGGCATTGAAATAGAGGATCTGGCATTGTCATATGGAGTGGCAGAACAGGCATGGGGCCGAATGGCCTACTCCTACTCCAAGTTTCTATGTTGGTTCCCTTGTACGTGTAGTACATACCAAACCTCACCAACTTTAATTTAAATCTTTGAATGCTAGATTGTATCGATGCCGGTTCCTTCAAGTATAATACCGTGCCTAAACATTTTCGGTCTGTTTTATCATTATGTGAATACCTAAGATAAGGAAGGCAAAGTTTTCACATGTTCATACAGCTGTGCATGCTTCTTTTCAATGACTGCACACTTTTTTTCTCCGTATCAGTTAATAACCATTACGCATAATAGACTGGTCTGTATTTTCCATCTTTTTTGAATCTGAAAATATTTGCCCTCAATCTTGTAGAGGAAATGTTGACTGCAGTAATTATAGGTAATTTTAGATAGTAATGTGTTTCTATCTCTGACATCAACCTCTCCTTGATAATTTTCAAAAGATGTCTGGTGCGCTTCTTCTCAACAGCATTCAATATTTTGGTGTAACAGGCCCCCAGTGCTGTGAGGCAGCAGTGCTAATCACGGAGCCACCATGCTGCCCAGCTGGTGAACTGGCTTGTTGAGCTTTGTTAAATTTTGTTTTGGAAATCTTGTTACTTGATTCAACATTTTCTAAATGAACCATTGGATCTCAAATAATGTTCAGTGGAGCTGCAAGTTAATTAATGATCCTGTCCTTCAATGGATCAATCTTTATTTTGGATGCATTCACTACATGACCAAGAAATCTGATTGTTGACAATGAAAATTCACCCCTATTGTTAACTGTCAATCCTGTCACTTCTCATCTTATCGACTCGGCTCTCGCTCTCATCTCATGCTCAACTTGAGTGGGCCCATGTATCAACACATTAACCATTTGGTAAATAATTCCTTGTAAGATTTCTAAAAAGGTTTGCATTGTTTGATGAACAATCTCTGATGTTGATATTATTCCAAGGGAAAGTCAAAACAGAATCTTTCAAATAGGGTTATGCATGTCATGAGAAGTTTAGATTGCTCTTGTTCATGGCATTTAATAGAATCCACTGTTAATTTAGAGAATATTGAATTCTTCCTTGATTAAGCCACAATCTTAAATGCTGATGCTATTTGATGGATTTCAGCTTTCACAGCTTTGTTGAATTGTGCAAGATCAATGCAACTGTTATTTTGCCCTGCGCACCAACTTTTTCTCTTTAGTGGTTAAAATGAGTTTTTATATTACCACGGAATCAACTGTTTCTTTACCTTTGGAAGTAAAGGGTGTGGAGCCTTTGAGCGTGCATAGGCATATTAGTATTTTTATGATAAACTGCTTACAGAATTCCCACTCCTGTAAACTTGTTTGAAAATTTTGCTATGAAGTTTCTTGATTAACCTTTCACAATTCCTTATTTCATCTATTCTGTGAATCAGCTTTAATACAATACACAACTTTCTGCATAAGTATAATAACTCTGATCTTGAATTTGTACAGCACTTCAGTAATTACTTTCTGTGTGTTTTCAAGTAGTTGATAGTTGTCTCAGAATTGTCAGCTAGATCATAGAGTGGAAACAAGCCCTTCTGCCCAAAAGGTTCACACTGACCCTTGGAGCATCCCACCCCACCTCCTAGAACCCACCTAAGCTACATATCTGTGAACACTACAGGCAATTTAGCATGGCCAATCCAACTAACCTGCACATCTTTGGACTGTGGGAGGAAACCGGAGCACCTGCAGGAAACCCACACAGACATGGGAGAATGTGCAAACTCCACGCAGTCATCCAAAGGTGGAATCGAACCCTGGCCCCCAATGCTGTGAGGCAGCAGTGCTAATCTCTGAGCCATCATCCCGCCTAGCTGCCCCATGGGACCAGCTCTGTTCTGTCTGGACCATGTACCTTTTTGCAGGATGATTGACGAACAAAAGGGTCAGAAGTTTTCAGGATAAACAAGAAAGGGGAGTTAGAACCATCAGATCAGAATCAGATTTGCCATAATCTGACAAAATGTCAGACAGGTTCAAGGAGCTGAATGGCCTTCTGATCCTAATTTATATGTTTGTAATTGCTCTGCTTTTGAAAGAACTCAAATTACTCCTTCAGTATCTAACATAAAGTTTTTTGTTTGACCTTCTGCCAGAATCTCTGCAGTTAAATAATTTTCACTATTTTAAAAATTTCCTCCTAAGAAGGGTATCTCAGCATCTTGTTGGAACTTTTATTTAATTGATTGAGTTTCCTTTTCAATGATTTTCTTCTTGAGTGTTTTGCCTGTTGTTTCTTCTGCGATATACTGTTTGAAAATGTCCCATCCTTTTACAATAAAGTTAGTACACACTTTTGGCAGGGCAATTTCCGTGGCATTGCCTTTCTCTGCCATGTCAACATTGTGCCTTGTCTGCTTCCAGTCAATTGCTTTTCTTGTCACACCTTTTTCCTTTCACTCTCTAATTTTTTCCCATTTTATAATGATTTCAACTGCATCAATTAATTTTGGATATGGGTTTTTCTTTCTCTGCTTCTCTCTCTCCTGTGATTACTGATTGGTTCATCTTACTGATCTTGCTCTGTCTACTCAATTGTACCACTTTTGCCAGTATAAAGTCACCTCAGGAATGCAAATTATTTGACAACAAATCATCTATTATCTCAAAACTATTCATTCGCAAATTAGCTCATTTTTTCAGATTACCATACTCATAATCTTCTACAAATTGGTTGGAATTAGTTAGAAATACATCGATGCCCCATCCCACCCCATGCTTCTGGATGCAATTATTGAATTTTGCATGTTCCACGATGCTGTTCTTTGAAAGATTGAAACGTCTCCAATGAATCAATTGCTTCTGCATATGTAGCTTTATCTTCACCAAAGCTCAGGATAACTTAGTTGTCATCTATGAAGGAGCTAATTATACTCAAAAGTGTACTGACCTGCTCAGTCCACCTTCACTGTGAAACTCAATACAATGTGGTATTATGCAAATTTCCACTTTCACTTTGGCCATGATTCAACCTGGTTAAAGTTTGTGTTTGTCTCAATGCACTCCAGTAAAGTGGAGACTCTTTTAATTGCACTTTCTTTTAAACCACTGCCCCCATATATTGTACTCGTGAAATAATTTCGTTAACTCTCAAAGACTGCTGGCTGCAAAACACCCAAGCTTAAATGTAACACATTTACAGTAATGAGAACACTCCTCACACTAGTGTAAGTTAGCAAGCATCTGTCCAGACATATTTTGCTAAAGTTTAACATCACATGATTGTAGATCACTTCCTTTCGTGATATCGCAGATTGTTACATGTTAATCCTCAATGTGGCTTGGTCTAACATACGCCTCTACACCAGCTTCTGTATTAGAATGACAATGATGCACAATAGGCCATTAGAAGCTAACTTGGCATGCATGCCTTGTAGGAAAATATGAGCGAACCCAGGAGAACAGCCATTCTTTTCAGAATGGGGATTGCTCCCATCTCCCCTCTAAAATATATATTTCAGTCACCCTGACTGATACCTTTGTAGTTGACTACATTGACATTTAGTTTAAAGAAATTCTGAATCTTTATATTTGGTGTTCCAACCCACAATCTCAATCTGGACCATCATACAGACCAGGCCACACTTTGCTAATCTTCATAATGTACATAGTCAAAAAGTTACCCATGTGAGGGGGACAGTTAGATTGGTTGGATGCTGGTTTGTGATGCAGAGTGATACCAACAGCACAGTTCAATTGCCACACAAGTTAAGTCACTGTGTAGGTCGCACCTTCTCAACCTGTCCCGTTTCCTGATGCATGATGATCCTTAGTTTTAACTCACCACCAGTCATCTCTTTATAATGAGCTAGCAGCCCTATGGCCCTCTGATGACTTTACATGGATAACAAAGTGTGAAGCTGGATGAACACATCAGGCCAAGCAGCATCTCAGGAGCACAAAGGCTGACGTTTGGGGCCGAGACCCTTCATCAGAGAGGGGGATGGGGAGAGGGTTCTGAAATAAATAGGGAGAGAGGGGGAGGCGGACCGAAGATGGATAAAGGAGAAGATAGGTGGAGAGGAGAGTATAGGTGGGAGGGGATAGGTCAGTCTGGAAAGGACGGACAGGTCAAGGAGGCAGGATGAGATTGATAGGGGAGAAATGGAGGTGTGGCTTGAGGTGGGAGGAGGGCATAGGTGAGAGGAAGTACAGGTTAGGGAGGCGGGGATGAGCTGGGCTGGTTTTGTGATGCAGTGGGGGGAGGGGACACGCTGGGCTGGTTTTGGGATGCAGTGGGGGAGGGGTGGATTTTGAAGTGTGTGAAGTCCACATTGATACCATTGGGCTGCAGGATTCTCAAGCGGAATATGAGTTGCTGTTCCTGCAACCTTCGGGTGGCATCATTGTGGCACTGCAGGAGGCCCATGATGGACATGTCGTCTAAGGAGTGGGAGGGGGAGTTAAAATGGTTCGCGACTTTGAGGTGCAGTTGTATATTGCGAACTGAGCGGAGGTGTTCTGCAAAGCAGTCCCCAAGCCTCTGCTTGGTTTTCCCAATGTAGAGGAAGCCACACCGGGTACAGTGGATGCAGTATACTACATTGGCAGATGTGTAGGTGAACATCTGCTTAATATGGAAAGTCATCTTGGGGCCTGGGATAGGGGTGAGGGAGGAGGTGTGGGAGCAAGTGTAGCACTTCCTGCGGTTGCAGGGGAAGATGCCGGCTGTGCTGGGGTTGGAGGGGAGTGTGGAGTGGACAAGGGAATCATAGAGAGAGTGGTCTCTCCAGAAGGCAGACAAGGGTGGGGATGGAAAAATGTCTTGGATCGGATTGTAGATGGCGAAAGTGTCGGAGGATGATGCGTTGTATCTGGAGGTTGGTGGGGTGGTATGTGAGGACGAGGGCAATGCCCTTAGGGCGGTTATTGCGGGGGCGGGCTATAAGGGATGTGTTGCGGGAGACACGGTCGAGGGTGTTCTGGACCACTGCAGGGTAGGGTGGGGGGAGAGAAGTTGCGGTCCTTGAAGAACGCGGACATCTGGGATGTGCGGGAGTGGAATGCCTCATCCTGCGAGCAGATGCGGCGGAGGCAAATGAATTGGGAATAGGGGTTGGATTTTTTGCAGGGGGGTGGGAGGAGGTGTATTCTAGGTAGCTGTGGGAGTCGATGGGCTTGAAGTGGACATCAGTTTCTAGTTGGTTGCCTGAGATGGAGACAGAGAGGTCTAGGAAGGTGAGAGATGTGTTGAAGATGAAACTGGATAGAGTCTGAAAAAATGAGCAAGCTGTCCTGTTCATATAACAATAAATGACAATTAGATCAGAGTACAAATCTAGACACTAACAGAATTAACATGTGGTAAACTTAAAATAGTCATATAAATGAGGTGTAATAGAGTGTTTGTTCAGTTAATAGCACAAATAAATAAACAACTGTACTCTAATGCAATTTACGTACACATCTTCAAAAGGCAATAGTGCTTGTTGAAGGAAAAGAGTAAAATCAGAATGAATCAGACGCTTAAGTAGAGAAGTGAATGTAGACTACAGACTATAAATACGCTTGTAGAAAGAAGATAGGCAATCAAATAAAACACAAACGAAATAACAAATAAGTTGAACCTATGCTGCAGTTTGCAAAAAGACAAAGAGGTGCATTGAACTGCATAGAAGTCTTTGAATGAATGGAAAATTGAAAAAGCATTGACCAAAGAAATAAAGAAGTTGGGCAAATTCCCAGGCTGACAAAAAACTATCATTCTTGTGAAATCTGTAATCAGTTTCTTGGTCCAATTTTATTTGCTCTCTTTCATCAAAGAAGGACTCATCATTCATTACCAGTTACTTCTAATTCTTCAGAAACTTGTAATTAGTTTCGCAAGCATGCAGCGATGGACAATAATGTAACTACATTGAGGTCGCTGCAAATTTAAATAAAGCACAAAAAAACTCAAAATGAAAAGAAAACTCCCACTGAGGATCAAGCTTCTTCACAAGTACAGTATCTCTGATTTGGCACAAAAATGGTGTAAACAGGAAAATAACATTCAGAGAAAATGGCATTGGTTCAAAGTTTACTCTATGTAGGAACGGTTAGTGAAAATTGATTAAAATATATAAAATCATCCCTTAAATGAGCTTTTGATAATTAATGCAATAATCATTGTGACTTATTTTTGGTTAACTAATGCTATAATTACCAACTGACACTTTCAGCTTGCTTAATTTTTGTTTAAATGTTCAGGTTTGGGTCTAGAAGTCTTACATTCAACATTTGGCCTTGGCTGAAAGAGCAAGTTAGCAGAAAGTAGAACTTTAAAGTTCAGTGACTTGAGATACTGTGACAAGCAAACAGCAGGCTAGGGAATGTGATCTTTTGTCTCTTCATCCCAGGAATCTCTCAATATTCCAGGATCGATCACTCATCCTGCAAAAGTTAATTAGTAGGTTTTGCCCCTCCCACTGAGGCTGGTTTAAAGGAATCTATGATCTGATTCTGAAGAACTTGTTTTTTATTTTACTTTGTCAAATGTTGACCTCGAGATGAAGCTCAAAAAATATGATGAAATTCTACTTTAGCACTGATGCTAATTTGTTTCATTCATTAGCAAGCAGAAGCATGTTACAGACATAAGTGTCAACTTTTATTCCTCAGATTTCCCCTTTCCCCAGTGCTAAACTGAATGAAATCCTGTACCCAGTAAGTCCCTCTTGCACAAGGCAGTACAGTTTGTGGCCAAGCCGTACTTTAATTGAGAGACTTTAAGTCAATAAATTGAGTTGTTTACACTGGGACTGCGCTTAATTAGCGAGGGTCATCATGGGTCAAAGCAACTCTTTCCCCTTGAAAAACAAGCCATAAATTTGATTTACTGGAAGTTATTTTCACCATTTAATTTCTCATATTTTTGTTTGTTTATGGTAAGGTTAAAACAATTGATTTTTGCATACAAAAATTCTACTGATTGGGTAGTAAGTTGCAAGGGCTATGATTTGAGTCAACTTTGAGGTCACCATAAACTATGACTGTGATGCACTGGGCAACAAATTTTAGTTCTTGATCATATCTCATACCTTTATTAATACTTTGACCTCTTGCATTCAAACACTGAGGCAGCAAACGTCACTGTTCTTGGTGAGTCTGTGCAGTCTGCTACAACCCCTTTCAGTCAAGTCACTTGGAAATAGCCAAAAAGCCTAGCTTAAAGAAAGCAAATTACTTTGACCCCAGAAAACAGGAAAGAATTGACCAAAGAAAGAAATTTATGACTTGTGAAAACATGGTTCTGCATACGATTTGCCAGTACTCTGATCTTCAAGGTTCCCTCCAAATCACATCGAATTTTAAAGAAATTGACTACTGTATAACATTATCAGGAATTAACCCTGGGTAAAGGAGGTAGGACTGTTGAAGCAGGTAGGTATTAAATATTCGGACAGAAGGCAGGAACCTCAAATGTTAGGCTTCGGTATCAACGTGGTGATAATAATTACGTGTCTTTTTTCATTTATGTATTGTTTATTATTATTTGTTTTGATAGTCACCATTGACGGACTGCCTTTGGAACAGGCAAATGTTTCAATGTTGAAGCAGGCATTAGACATGTGGCCTGCACACCTAAATAGAACTATACTAATCTGTTACTACCATAGTTTTTGTTCCTATCACATCCCCTAACCTTTGATCATCAAAGCACCTTTTTTTTCTACAAAGCCCTCAATCTGATTGTTCTTCTATTTTGTAGCTTTTGACCTATTGATACAACCTTAGGCCCTTTACCAAATTGCTTTGCTGACAGTGTCTTCATCTTAATCTTCTATGTTCTTCTCCCATCAATCTATTCTACCCACAAATGGTTGGATATGGGATTGGATGGAAAATGACTTTGATCATAAACTAGATTTTCAAAGTGGCTAGAGCCAAGCATTTCTGGGAGGCAGCAATGGCTGTCTGATGCTAACACCCAAGCCAGACAGCAGCTTTGTCGGAAACTGCGGTTTGTGAAAAGACAGGGACTTAAAAATGTCAGACATTGGTCGCACACAATGAGTTCAGGCACAATATTTGATCCAGTGTTAACTGATTCCTCAAATTTCATCAAAAAAAAGTCACAGATGGAAACAAACTTGCTCTGAGGTGAACCTGACAGCTTGCCCTAACATGCACCAGAGCATACGGCTTTGCTCAGCAAATAGATTTAAAATATCATTTTTGTTCCTGAAAGGCTATTTAACAAGTTCCTTAAGGACCTTAAGTAGCGGTGAGGGGATGTCTGATATCTGTACCCATTCCCCCACATCCTTGACTGCAAACAGGTGTTTAAAAATAGCAAATTATCCCATAAACATCAGGATCCATTTCCAACTGCTCCTGGAATGTAATTTTCAATTCAGCCTCATGCCCATCCCCATTGGCATTTGAAAATACAGTCCCATATTTTTCACAACACTTCTCCTCCCATCCTAAATCTATTCTGAAGTCATTAGCAACTCCTTTTCATGCCCTGCTCTTAGGCAATTCCAGTATCAGCACTGACCATTTGAAAGAATAACATATATTAATATTGGTTACAAATTTACAGTCAGCCTATTGTTCATTTGGTCAGTAATACTGCTAAATGATTGGCTAATACATTATACTTAAAGTAGTGCTTCAGGAATTGCTATATAAGTTGATGTATTCAAGTACAACAAAGTAAAAACAGAAACTGAGTGCCCTAATTGTGGGCATTTTTAACAGAAGAGTATCTAATAATTTAGTCCAGAAAATACATGCATGAAAATTGAATTGTCAGAGTCATTGGATCATGAATTGTTTAGATTTACCTGAATGCATTCTGAAAGTTTACATGGTAATCCAGAAGTAATATGGCCAAGTTGTGAAACTTTAAGATGAATATTTGGTGTAAAATCTCCCAGGCCGCTTCAAAAATTCTACGTTCTCAAACCTGTTTTTAACGTAACAATGCCTCTTTAAGACAAATTCTTCTAAAACAAAAACATACTGAGGCACCCCACAAAAACACTGAAAATTTCTTTTACACTTGATTGTATAGCTAATTGTTGTAACCGGCAGGGTGTGGATACCTCACCTCAAAGTAAGATGACCTAAACTAGTTTTAAACTCATTGTGTATGAAAGATTGTTTTCATAAAATTAGGATTTAACTAATGATTTCAGCACAAGTTGGTTTTTAGCTCAGAATCACTAACTGGAATTTGATACTGCAGTAGATGGGCAGACAATTTTTCCACTGCTAAGATCTTCTGCATTCATAATGTTTATTAAATACCAGTCAAGATCATTATTGATGAATTGAGAATAATTTTCCATGGCTCTTATACAAGTGTCAGTTGCATAGCTATCAAGGGCAAAAGGTCAATTGATGCCTGGAGAATAGGGACTCATCAAATTTTCTCTGAACTACTTTGATGTTAATTCTTCTCTCAATTAAGGTAACGTTGGTTTGGTAATTGAATAGTAAAACGCATCCTAATCTCAGATTAGATAAAAATAAGGAAACGTGGAAAGGAACATTGACAATAAGAAAAAAAATATAATTTCTTACTAGATTTTTTGGGGCATAGATTTTGAAGGAAGGCTTATGTTCTTTAAAAAAACGGAAGACTTTGAGGAAACCTAATTGAAATATTCAAAATTATAAAGCAGATTAGCAAAACTAATGCCCAAGTAAAATGTTCACTATTGAATACCAAGCGATGCAAAATAAATATTGGGCAGATAGGAATAACAAAATGGAAGTATTTTTACAAAAAGGATACTGAACTTGTAGAATAAATCATTAAATAATACGAGTTCGAAAGGTAGCATTTGGGAAGAGAGAAAAGACTTAGTGTTATGGCAAAAATGATAAATCGTGAGGATGAGCTTTATCCCCTTGGATCATATGACCTATGCCTATTTGTTTTTTTTTCCATGCTTTTCAGATTTTTGAAGACATTTTTTTGAATAGGTATTTTTTGGAAAATGATACATGATTTCAAAATGTGGAGTCTTGTGGATTCTTTTTCTTCAATGATAGAAAAACATTTGGATGATGATGAAATAGATTTTTATGGTGCCTATTGATCAGTTAGATATAGAGCAACTGTCCAAAGCAATTATAATGGGATCCAATTGATCTTATTCCTGGGCATTCAGTACAATATGGGTGGCAAACATCCACAAGAAATGTGCTCCCAGTTGGCGCTCACCAATTCTAGAGGCAGTTACTCACGTATGGTGGGGACTGTAATGGGTTTGCAGCAGCATCTTCAAAGAAAAATGCATTTAGCATCTGGAATAAAAAAGAAACAGTATCTGGGAACAGCAGTCAACATGTCTCCATAACTACAGAATTAAGCACGAAATATTTCTAAAATTCAGAACCAACAAGCTCCTGATATAAAGTATTGCCCATAAACGTTTCACCCAACATTTACTAAAAGCATCTGAGGATTTTCTTCCACATTAGAGTTAGCTGCCTGTTGGTTTGTACTAGCTACCCATGATTTGCAAGCAAGTGTGGGAATTGGCAGAAGCTCGATGGACAGAGGTGAAAATGGCTTAATTTTATCTGTGCTATGCACCCTGCTTGACTGCATATATGAGGGGCGCTAGTGAGGATTTTGGGAGCCAGAATGCAGTTCTTCTTGTCAATCATAAGGTCAGCAAATCAGCGCATTGACAACACAGTGATTTGATTTGATTTGATTTGATTTATTATCGTCATAAGCTGTGACATATAGTGAAATGTATTGTCTTGCGTGCTATCCAGACAAATCAGACCTTACACAAGTACATCAGGGTAATAGAACAGAATGCAGAATATAGTGCTACTGTTACAGAGAAGGTGCTGAGAAAGATCAGCTCCAATACATCACAAGTCTGATAGCAGTGGGTAAGAGGCTGATCTTGAATCTGTGGTAATTTGATGTGGTAAACAACTGAATTTGATCCTGCTACTGTCACATTTTAAAGCAGAAACAAAACAATAACAACACAAAAGTGATCACTGATGTTTTGTTGCAGTTTCATGAATTGAGATTTCTCAAGTTGCCGAAAGCACTGAAAAACGTTCACTATTTAAGTTGTTTTTGTGCTTTCACATGTGGCAATGTTCACTAACCTCTCTGGTGTAAGTGTAGCCAGCTGTGTGGTCTATTCACACCATCTCACTGGTAACTGCTGGTGAAGATCACGTTCAGTATCGAGGCTATCCTCTGCTTGTTTATATTGCAGCACTTGTGGAAATGAAGGATACCCATAAATGCACCAAATATTCAGAAGTGCACTTCCACAACAAACATGTAGCTCCTAAGAGTAACACGGAAAGTTGTGTACATTTGCTGTTGTTTTAAAATGATCCTCCACAAATATGCATTCAGAGATAATGGGAACTACAGATGCTGGAGAATCCAAGATAACAAAGTTTGGAGCTGAATGAACACAGCAGGCCAAGCAGCATCTCAGGAGCACAAAAGCTGACGTTTCGGGCCTAGACCCTTCATCAGAGAGGGGGATGGGGAGAGGGTTCTGGAATAAATAGGGTGGGAGGGGGAGGCGGACCGAAGATGGAGAGAAAAGAAGATAGGTTGTTTCCGGGGGGAGGAAGGTAACTTCTTCACGGTCCGCCTCCCCCTCTCTCCCTATTTATTCCAGAACCCTCTCCCCATCCCCCACTCTGAGGAAGGATCTAGGCCCGAAACGTCAGCTTTTGTGCTCCTGAGATGCTGCTTGGTCTGCTGTGTTCATCCAGCTCCACACTTTGTTATCCACAAATGTGCAATTTTGTTTGGAATTAGGAACAGACCAAATTACCAATCTAATATGATCAGAATTCATATTAGCTGTTTTATCTCAATTAAATTTGAGCCAATTTGTTTCAATTCTGTTGGCACACATCTATCTCTTTAACTAAAGGAGTGAGCTCTCTCATGGAGAGACAAAATGTTCTGTTTGTGTATGTACAACTTTTGTCTTGCCCCCAACATCGTCGAGTAAGCATTCAAGAGGTAAAGTGTACTTTTTGTAAAATCCTTATAAACAGTAAGCCATAACACTTGCTACTTTATGATTAAGTGGCAGGTTGACTTTTTTTCTATCAATGAACAGAATCAAATCAGCTCTGCTTTCCATTAACTGTTATAAATTTATGTTTTTTTTCTAGGTCTGCTGTCAGATTCATAGTGATCTTTTTATAGACTTAACCTTTCCTTTCACTACCAGCAGCAGTTGTATACCTGTGTTCAGGGCAGTGTTATCATAAGCTATGAATTCAAATGCTTGAGGACACAAATTATCCTTTATTCACTAACAGGATGAGGGCACCGCTGACTAGGCAGCATTTATTGTCCATCCCTAATTGCCCAGAGGCCAGTTAAGAGTCAACCACATTGCTGTGGGTCTGGAATCACATGTAGCCCAGACCAGGTAAGGATGACAGTTTCCTCTCCTAAAGGACATTGAACAAGGTGAGCTTTTCCAACAATCAACAATGGATTCATTGTCATCATTACATTCAAAATATTTGGAATTAGGAATCCAACAATGACGATGAATTAATTGTTGATTGTCAGAAAAACAGCAATGTGGTTGATTCTGAACAGCCCTCTGGGCAATTGGGGATGAGCAATAAATGCTGCCTAGCCAGTGACACCCATATCCCTTTAATGAATAAAGAATAAGTGTGTTGTTTGGCAGTCTTGGCAAGTATATTATTATATTCCTTACTGGTTTCAGAAATATGATCTATACCTATAAGAGCCTTACAGCAATGGAATCTTACTTTCTGGCACTTCTTATTGTCCACAGAAATAGAAGCATGCAATATATGCACCTCTCTGATCCCCTGTTATCAGTGGTGGATGATGGAGGTGTTCTCTGCTGACGTAAGGAACTCCTGCTCTGAATTAGAGTTTGGACTATATTTTACCTGCCCTCTAAAGGTGAACCAGGAATTGGAAGTAGAAAATCTCAAAAACGGTGGTGGAATGGCTTTCAACTGGGGAGGCAATGGCCCAGTGGTATTATCACTGGACTGTTAATTCAGAGACCCAGATAAAGTTCGAATCCCACCAGGCAGATGGTAGAATCTGAATTCAAGAAAATATCTGGAATTAAGAGTCTAATGATGACCATAAGCCCACTGTCAATAAATGCTGCCTGGTCAGCGACGCCCTAATTCCATGAATGAATAAGGAAAAAAGTTAGGTCACCAATTAAGGATAATTTCCTAAATCCAAGGTGCCAAAGTGGCTAAGATATTGGCCCCCTGATTGGTTCAGCAATTCTGAGAGGCAGTACTTACATCTGCTGGCCAATTGGCTGTTGCTGATAAAGTAGCACAGAGACCTATGGCTTTCAGTCCTGGCAGCAGAAAGAAAAACCAGTATGAATGTATACACAACCAGGTAGAGATTTACTGACCTACAGTGGCATAAATTAGTTTTAATGTGTAAGGTTTTGGAGTAGATCTGCGTCATCTGTTTTCATCTAGTTTCTTACTGGTATTCTAGTCCCCTACAGCAACAATACTAGTCTCAGCAGAAATGGTTTCATTCCTGGCAGCAGAACTTTGGAGGCTGCTCACTTCTAGAAATGTGAAAGGGCAACAAGTACTTGCTTATATCTGTAATCTCAGGTTTGATTCCCCTGGAATGGGTCCTAACCTGAAGCAAGAGACTGTAGCTTGAGGGGTGCCATTCTGCATTGAACAGGGCTGACCAGGAGACTATCTTGTTCTTATTCCACATGTGCTGAAAGATTTCTCTGCCAACAATCAATCTGTTTGTTTGTGTGATCCACCACCATCAGATCTGAAAATGAGACTCAAATCTGGAACTTATGACACACAAGCTATGGCATTATCCATAGTGTCACAAAACCTTTCAGCTGACTTACCTCTCTGATGAAGGGTCTAGGCCCGAAACATCAGCTTTTGTGCTCCTGAGATGCTGCTTGGCCCGCTGTGTTCATCCAGCCTCACATTTTATTATCTTGGAATTCTCCAGCATCTGCAGTTCCCATTATCTCTGATACTATTTTAACCTCACTGCGAAGCCTCTTCCAGGGATGCCTAACCTGAAGAAGTTACCCTCCTCCCTCCGGACCAACCTCAGGGAATCTCTCTCCCATTGCAACTCTCTTGTAATCTCTTCGGCCTTGAAACTGCTCGACCATGTCCTGAAGCAAACCAGGTACCACAGCCACATCACCTTCCTCAGCACCTGCCTAGGGAACCAGATCATCCCCAAGGGACTATGGTCCACATTTCAGCCTTCCCAATTTGGCCCCAACCGTGACCACCTCTACACCCAGAATATTCAGACCCTTCAGAAGCGTTTCTCCCTGCGAGTCCTGAAACAGACACTTGCAACCATGCGCCGGCACCTCCAGACACTGCAATCCAGCCTGCCCCAGCTCAGAGCCTCCCTCTCCCAGACCTGCAAAGGACATCTGCTGTCTTTCATCCTCCGCAGGATCCACAGACTGAATACCCAGTTTCACTCAGCTTTACTGGACACCAAAAATCGTAAGTACAACCAACTCACTGGCCCCTGCCACCCACAAGAGGATTCCTGCGCCTCCCAAATCCCGACTCTGTCCCTGCCCCTCCCCCACCATGCACCCGCCGCCATTGACCATGAGGACATGGCCGGAGACCCCACGGATGACGTCACATCCGCCTCCGCCGGCCACAGAACTTCCGGAACCGCTGCTGCAGTCACCACCTCCGCTTCCAGGTACAACACCTCACACACCACCCTCACCGCAGCTGCTGCCACCCACCCCGCCCACAGCCGACGGAACCCCGCCCACAGCCCACGGCCGACGGAACCCCGCCCATGGCCGACGACCTCATCGCTCCGCCCACAACCTCCACAGCCAGCAACCCCAGAGAAGACAGCCACACTGAGCCCTGCCGCATCTTCACCATCCCCCCAGACCTCCCACTGACTGAGGACGAATGGTCAGTCCTTAGTAAGGGGCTCACCTTTGTCCCCCTACAACCACACATCAACGAATACCAGTCACGATTGGACATAGAGCAGATTTTCCGCCGCCTTCGCCTCCACGCCTACTTCTTCAACCGGGAACCTAACCCTCCTTCCACTGACCCCTTCACCCGCTTCCAACACAAGTCCTCCTCCTGGACACCACCCCCAGGCCTCCTACCCTCCCTCGACCTCTTCATCTCCAACTGCCGTCGAGACATTAACCGCTTCAACCTCTCCACCCCTCTCACCCACTCCAACCTCTCCCCCGCAGAACGGGCAGCCCTCCGCTCCCTCCGCTCCAACCCCAACCTCACCATCAAACCCGCAGACAAGGGTGGCGCAGTGGTAGTATGACGCACTGACCTCTACATCGCCGAGGCCAGACTCCAACTCTCCGACACCACCTCCTACCGCCCCCTCGATCATGACCCCACACCCGAGCACCAAACCATCATCTCCAACACCATTCACGACCTCATCACCTCAGGGGACCTCCCACCCACAGCCTCCAACCTCATTGTTCCCCGACTCCGCACGGCCCGTTTCTATCTCCTTCCCAAAATCCACAAACCTGCCTGCCCTGGTCGACCCATCGTCTCAGCCTGCTCCTGCCCCACTGAACTCATCTCCACCTATCTGGACTCCATTTTCTCCCCTTTGGTCCAGGAACTCCCCACCTACGTCCGTGACACCACCCACGCCCTCCACCTCCTCCAGGACTTCCAATTCCCTGGCCCCCAACACCTCATATTCACCATGGACGTCCAGTCCCTATACACCTGCATTCCGCATGCAGATGGCCTCAAGGCCCTCCGCTTCTTCCTGTCCCGCAGGCCCGACCAGTCCCCCTCCACCGACACTCTCATCCGCCTAGCTGAACTCGTCCTCACCCTCAACAACTCGCTCTCTGATGAAGGGTTTTGGCCCGAAACGTCAGCTTTTGTGCTCCTGAGATGCTGCTTGGCCTGCTGTGTTCATCCAGCCTCACATTTTATTATCTTGGAATTCTCCAGCATCTGCAGTTCCCATTATCTCTATCAGCTGACTTACCTGCTGAGAAAGTAACTACCTTTGTCTTTATATTTACCCAAATTTATGCCCTTGAGTACTCATCTCTTTAAGACACATTTCAAGTATCACATTTTGTGGGTAACTGCTGCAGTATTGTTCAGGTAGTTAGAGTGCTCTTTTTGATAACATGGCCTTAAAACAGCTTTGCTGTCTGAAGTGACTTGCAAAAGCCAGTGTATGGACCGTGTGAAACTTGGAACCGATACTGTAACTTGTTCCCAAGACATTACATTAGTAGCCTGACATTGAACAGTATGGTATTTAAACAGCCACAGTATCACCATCTGACACTCCTGTATAGCTTCAGAGTAATTCTCAAACATTTGCAGTCATTACACGCAGAACCAGTTACTTATAACAAGGATAAATTAGGTTGGATATGCTGTCTTTCTTTAACTATAAATTTATTCTCTCAACTCAATTAAATTTCTACAAATAAGCAATGTAGCGATTGTCTGATTGTTGCTTATGATGACAGTTATTGCATATCGTGTGTTCCATTCCCAACAATGCTAAGACTTACTTGATCTTATCAGCTAAACTGCGGTCATTCACCAGCAGACCATCTTAGATATGCTTGATATAATCAAATCATTTTCTGGCACTAATTCAAAGTGAATCTGTAGCCATTTGCAACCCAGCAATCATCAGTCCTATCTACTTCCAGTATTGGATCACAGCCCAAGGCAAAATAAAGCTATAGAGCAGATACTGCTAAAGTTAACAAAATCCAATGAAACATTTCTCTGAAAACTTCAGCAAAGTTACTGAGCTCATTGCCCTTTCTCCTTAAGTTGACTAGGACAATGGAATCAAAATGATATGTTTTGGCCAATTGAGAGAAAATACATCATTGTCATCACCTCAGCAAAGCGGGGTAGAGTTAAACAAAAGTAGAAAATGCTGGAAAAACCTCATTAGGTCTGGCAGATTCTGAGGAGAGAAAGCAGGATTAATGTTTTGGGTCCAGTGACCCTTCTTCAGAATGATAGAGTGACATTGCTTGTAGTGATGGTTGTTAAGGGAAATGATACCAAGAAGATTATTGATATGGCTCATGCTAAAAGGACACTTTCCATGAGATTATAGGACAGTCATTAATATTTATGCAGCAAAAACTGCTGAAACTAGATTGTCATATAAATAACAAAGTGTGTGGAGAGCTAGACTTTAATTTTTAATGAGCTTTGAGCCATTTGACAATTAATCACTCTCTGAAGGCTCAAGGCTATTGCTATTATATAAAGTTCCTGAATATACATAAATGTTGGTCAATAGGATGAAGGAGGACTGGAGATATCTTATTTTTTATCTTCGTAAGGTGACAATAAAGAAGAATCAATTTTAATTGTCCTGCAATATCATCTGTTTAAATTGTGATATTTGTTTATCTGGATTAAAGTACAAGTCTCTCACTTGCTCAGTGCTGCAGTCATCTTGTTTTTGGCTATGTAAAATTGAAGCAGCTGCCTCCAGTTCAAGTACTTCAGTTCTCGACAACTAAATGAAGACAGTTGTTTCAAATTTTAGGATTGCTTACTCAAATGGATTTTTTTCAACTTCCAGCTAAGGCCCAGATAAAAGGCTTTTATTGGTGCATCAAAAATACGGTCATTGGACAGAAGCTTGCAATAATCGTTCTCTCTTGCCCACCATTGATACAACAGTTTCCAGTGAACATGGGAATCCTGATAATCCATTATTTCCGACCTAACACCTGAAGGCTGGATGCTGCTGACCATCCTCCAAAAGGAGGAAGTACAAGCACATTGAAACACTTCTACTTGATTTAAAGAAACATGCCCATGATTCTAAAGTAAAGTTTCCTTAAAGTTGAGGATATGACATAGAAAATGAATGACGTTATAGCTATCATTGCTAAACTAGTTTATAGATGATCATAACTTTTCCTTCATTAACTGACAACTCTATTTCAGTATCAAAACTGAGATAAGATTTTGATTTACCTCATTCAATCAGTAGATGCACTTCTGATTTAATTCATGAAACCCATGCTGGAATCGCAATGTTAAAAGAATATCCCATGTAACAGTGGAATCTTAAGGCTGATTTCACGCAATATGAATATGAGAGCGATGTAGTGCAAGAATTCTGTGGTCTAATGTCTTTCCTTTTTTTTAAATATATTCACCCATATATTGGGTGACAGCATGATTGAAGAATTGAGAATAATTTTCCAAAAGTCTGCCTCACTTAACCTGATTGTTGTGACCAGATATAATTAGTAAGTTTGCCAATGACACAAAAATTGGTGGTGTTGATAGTGAGGAGGTAGGTCTCAGGCTACAGTCTGATATTGATCAGCTGGTAAATTGGGCTGAGCAATGGCAGATAGAATTTAATTCTGATAAGTGTGAGAGGATGCATTTTAGGAGATCTAAAAAGGGAAGGATATACACAGTAAATGGTTGGTCCCATGGGAGTAGTGAGAAACAAATGAATATTGATGTATATGCCCATAGATCCCTGAAGGTACCAGCACAAGCAGACAAGTGGTGAAGGAGACATATGGGATGCTTGCCTTCTTTAGCCAGGGCATAGAATGCAGCAGTAATGAAGTCTTGTTACAATTTTATAAAACATTGATTAAGCCACAGATGGAACACTGTATACAGTTTTGGTCACCATATCGAAAAGAATATCACTGCCCTAGAGAGGCTGCAGAGGAGATCCCCTGCGATGAAAAGTCTCAGTTATGAGGAAATACTGAATATGCTTGAATTGTTTTCTTTAGAGCAGAGGAGCTTGAGGGAAATCTGATTACAGTATACCAAATTATGAGAGACATAAATAGGGATGGTCACGAGAATCTTTTCCCCATGGGAGGCATGCCTAAGACCAAACAAAAGTTTAAGGTGAGGAGTAAATGGTTTAGACGCGATCTGAAATAACACTGCCACCCTCTTGGTTAAAAGAAGCATGGAAAGTAATGCCTGAGATGGTGATGGAGGCAAGTACTCTCACAACATTGAAGATGTATCTGGATGTGCACTTAAAATGCCAGGTAATAATATTCTATGGACTAAATGCAGGTAAATGGGATTAGTGCAGTTTAGTATTTGTTAGTCAACATAGAAACGGTGGACCAAAGGGCCTGTTTCTATGCTGTATGACTCCAATCCTGGACAAGGCCTCAATTTTGTTACACCCAGACACCAGGCACAAGTCCCCAATTTGTTATCTTTCCAGACAGGATAACACAATTTATTAAGGTCCCAGGTGATGAGGGACTAACTGGCTTCACATCTTCATTCATTTGTCTTCCTCAATTTGTAGCAACAAGATTAATTTAAAAGTGGATCCCTTCCCATATGGATACCTTCCTCCCATTCGCAAGAAAAATTGTTTTAAAAATGAACTAATTTAACCATGCCTTCCCAAGTTAACAAGTGAGTTATTAATTATGCAACTACAAACATATAGATTAAAAAGAAGAGGCAAATCCAAAAGGATAGAAGATTAAAAATAAGACATACCAATCAGTTTGTGAATTGTTCACAAAGAACAGATAGTACAATATCGTGGCCATTGCAATGAAGTTTTTCCAGTAATGTTGTCGTTAATAATTGAAGTGGTTTCACAATCCTTAGTTTAACAGAATGGTTGAGATTTTGTAGCTCTGATTCCTTTCAACTGTGAATAAATTCTACCATTTAGGGTAAGAGATGGTCATTGTGTTGTGCAGAGCCCTTTGCCTGGGTTCTAGCTGTAACACAAGGATGTACAAGGAGATAGTTGTTCGACCGTTACCTTCACAGCACATAAATATGTGACGACAGGTTGGTACACATAACAGCATTCATGCCCACTAGCACAATCCAGTAGAGTTGAAACTGACCTTCTAGACCAAAATGTTCAATTTGTATTCTTCAAAAAAAAACAAAACAAACTCTATGAGAAGGTTTCAACATAATCTGTAGGAGTGAAAAGGTGTTGTGGAGGAGGTTCTTGTATGAAGTCGCGCTCTGTCGCGCTCTCTCTTTCCATTTGAAAATTCTTTTACACTTTGTGTTGTATCCCATCAGATCGATACAAACATTTTGCAAAAAAAGCCACAGGACTTACTCCTGCAATTATTTTGTCTCTAATAGTTCTCTTGTTTTTAAAAAAAAATTGAATTAATGACTAAAACTCTCTCTCTCTTTTGGAGTTTTGATCCATTGTTGCAGAATGACCGTGGACTCAACATATATTTGGAACATGAGTACCCCACAGTAAGGCCGTGTGCCTGGAAATATGGCCATAAACCCAATTTCTCAGGACGGTAATATTGATAATGGTGGCTGTCCAGGACACCTTCTAACTGCCATACAGAAACAGATCTTTACCCATGAATGTACAATGGGACATCTCACTTCTTCCAAGTACAAATATTCCATCTTTCTTCTGGAAAAGTTCCAGTGCAACAAAAAATGTGCATAATCTTAGCAACATGGTTCTCTGCTGCTTTCTTCTGAGTTGTGCACTGGAATCGAGTGTTTGCTGGGCTTCGAGCTAAAGAACATCAGCCATCTTTAACCACCCATGTAAGCTGATGTATAATGAAGCAAATGATTTGAATTATACATCGTTACTTCCACTTTGTGCAAATTGTAGACAAATTAAAGCACCTGGGTTGCAAATAAATAAAATTTACCTGATATACGGCTTAATCATATATCAAAGAGATACACTTGCTTATATTTAGCTCAAACTATTTGGAATAGATTTCCATGGATCATTGTTGTTGCTAAGATTGTTTTGAGTGTTCAACTAATAATATTTTTGGAAAGGCCAAGCTTTGTGGCACCAGTGTAAGTTCACAGACAAGACTGCCATGTTGGAATTGATTTCCTTACTCCTATTCCATCAGAATTAAAAGGGACCCTAGTATATTTGATGAGCAGGGTGTTAGCCAAACAATAAGGTTGAGTTGTATGAGCAGGGTGTTAGCAGGACTATTTTGCAACACAGGCAGGTTAGTGATACATTGGTAAGCACTGCTGCCTCACAGTGCCAAGGATCCAGGTTCAATTCCAGCTTTAAGTTGGTATGGAGTTTGCACATTCTCCCCTGTCTGCATGAGTTTCCCGTCGGGTGCTGTGGTTTCCTCTCACAGTCCAAAGATATACGGGTTGGGTGGGTTGGCTATGTTAAATTATTTGTAGTGACCATGGATGCCATGGTGGAATAGTCCTGGTAAATGTGGGATTACAGGAATAGCGTGGGGAGCTTTGGCTGGGCAAGAAGCTCTTCAGAGGGTCACTGGGTCGAATGGCCTCCTCCTGCATCATATGAGGGAGATCTCTGTTGCACTTCAGCCAAATGTTGGAAGCAAAGAAGAAGCAACTCTGAAGATTCTAGACTGGTGTGTTCTTCCAACTTAGCAAGAAACCAGGAACATGAGGAAAAATAAATTAATAAAACACGAACAATAAAGAAAAATGTACATTTGTATTTCCCTTGTTCAATGTTGTTCCTGTATATAAATCATAAAGTATTTTATTTCTGAGCATTTTTACCTAGGCTGAATGTTTGGTATTGCTTCAGAATATTCTCCTTCCATTAATGCATGGGGCAATATACAATATATTCATCAAAAGTTGGCATAAGGAAGAAAATAATTGCAGCATATGCTTGTTCCACATTCATACAATTGAAACTGTTCCTATTTTAGGCAATAAAAGGCCACTAAAATATGTCAATTTTTGAATTATTTCAGTAATCCAGCTACACTCTCACTCTTGCTGTTGCTGAGATACAGACGACAGATGGTAATTTCCATAAATGTGGTTTGGCTGGGTGACCTTTGATCCAGGCAATATTAAAAAAAATCCTGGTCCATCTTATTCTTCAGAAGCTTGTATTTCTAGAAATGCAGAAGAGCTTGCACAATTAAGCAAAAATTACTGATAAAATAAATGCCTTTCCAGAGCCAATCGCGTTATCAAAACAATATGCTGTCAAGATTGGAAAAAAAATGAGAATTGAGATTAATGTCAAGAAAAGTAAGGCAGATTACTAAACCAGTTTAAATAAAAAGAGCTGTGTTTATTTTTAAGTTTAGAGTAGAGAAAAACAAACCACATTTTTAAATAAAAATGTGTGAATCATGGTCCTAATGACTAAAGCTGGACAAACAGTGTATAACTTCGTCTCAGTTCAGTGCTATACCTATTCATAATATGTCTTAAGTGTGGTGGTATTTTGTATTTCACCAGATTCACTACTGATGTAGTGAGTTCTCTTCTGTAATTTTTATTCAGGTAGAATGACATTTCATTTGGTTCCTTTTCAGGTTGGTGGTCATACCATGCTTCCTATTCGCTGGATGCCTCCTGAGAGCATTATGTACAGGAGATTCACCACTGAAAGTGATGTGTGGAGTTTGGGAGTGGTGTTGTGGGAGATCTTTACCTATGGAAAGCAACCCTGGTACCAGCTATCAAACAATGAGGTTTGTGTTAGGTTTTATGAACTTTAATCAAAAGGTAGCAGCCATTCTTTGCAACAGCATCCTATAGTAGTACAAGATAATAAAGTGTGAAGCTGGACGAACGCAGCAGGCCAAGCAGCATCTCGGGAGCACAAAAGCTGACGTTTCGGACCTAGACCCTTCATCAGAGAGGGGGAAACATCAGCTTTCGTGCTCCTGAGATGCTGCTTGGCCTGCTGTGTTCATCCAGCTTCACACTTTATTATCTTGGATTCTCCAGCATCTGCAGTTCCCTTTATCACTCCTTTAGTAGTACAGCCATTTTTGGAGACCGAACAGTGTTTGTCTTAATTCATATGTTACCTGAAAATAGAGAATTTAGTAATTGAAAGCTGGTGGTCTTGTAGTGTAGTGGTAGCATCCTACCTCTGGGACAGAAGCTCAGGTTTGAGTTCCAAGCCGGGACTTGCGACCATAGAAAGTATATTCATAACATGGCCAAGCAGGTGATATAGGAGCCTGTAAATTCTGGCAATTTGTGTGAGACAGGTAAATTTTCTGGTCAGCCATCCTGCTGAAGGCAGTGGCAAATGGCTGCATTACATTGCTCATAACTTGGACCAATTCAATGGCAGTCCATGGCCCAACCCCCAGAAATGGGGACAGGAGAAAAGACACACAGTAATTCTGAAAACAGTATGACTGCCAGTTCCTTTAAGTATGATGCTGGCAATCTTCAAGATTTTTTCTTAGATTTAAATTTTTCTTTTTTAAATGTAAACACAATGAATAGTGTTCATAAGATCAATTATCTAATGATCTGAGTGTGTAACTTAAGAGTGGGTAGAATTAGATGACAGAATGATATGTGAACAAATTAAGACAGACAGTACAGGAAAACTGAGTGTTATGGTGCCAAAGAGGAGTGATCATTGCAAGTTTAATCACTGTTTGCTCAATCGTCTATCTGGGAAGTAAGCAAACACTCAGGGAAAGGAAATTGGAGAGGTTGATACTTTCTGGCCCTTCTTGGGAACTGGCTAAAGTGGTTATTGTAGGCAAACCAGGATTTTGCCTAGTATCTAGGCTAAAAACATCTATAGCCTGACATTGAATTAAAAAAGACAATAATAGAAAACAAATGGATCCAATTTATCCAAAGTCGCAAAAAAGTCACTCAAATTGTGAAGACTAAGTCACTGTTAATCCAAACATTCTCTAATATTTCCACCAGGTTATTGAGTGCATCACACAAGGACGTGTACTTCAACGCCCTCGAACCTGCCCGAAAGAAGTCTATGACCTGATGCTTGGTTGCTGGCAGCGTGAACCACACATGAGGCTCAACATCAAGGAAATTCACAGTCTCCTCCAAACATTGGCAAAGGCCTCCCCAGTCTATCTGGATATTCTTGGCTAAGCATCACTTTCACAATTGTAGACGGCGTGTGCGTGTGAGATTGTTGCTGCATTACGAAGAAACATGCTCTGATTCCTGACAGTATTAATAGCAATGAGAGAAGCTTTAAAGGGCAAAATGGTAAAACTTCTCCATCTGTAGATGCATTATTGACTTTGAGTTTTATCATTCTCACTCAAATTAATTTGGCTTTTGCTCATTTGCAACTCTGCCTAAACTCAGGCCTTAATCTAACTGATTATTCTGCTGAAGACAGTCAAAATTTCTCACTGCAATTTACAAATATTCTAAGTGATTTGCCTTCGATTTGGATGAAAAAAGGGAAGAACAGATGACTGTGAATCATATGTACCCAGCTACAACACAAAGCAAAGAAAACAACTGATTCAAATACATATATTCCACAGGCCATGAACAAAACATAGCTGAAAATAAGGAAATATCTACATATATGGAAAATATTTTTTAATTCAGTGAAGAAAGGCATTATGTCATGATTTATTGCATACTGATAATTTAATAGGCTTCAACTTTGCTACTGGAGTCTCTAAAACTAACCTCGAATACATGCTGTTATTTAGCCACTTTATTCAAGCCCATGGTACAGAAATGTTTCCCAGCTTCTTGCTTTCTCTTTTTTTTTGCATTGGATAACATGTCTCACAAAGAAGCAAGCGTGATACAACAATTTGCTGTGAACTGGGCATCTATAACAATGCAAAACGTCAAATATGTAAATGCAGTCTCCAGACAGGCTTTCTGAGCTTCAGGCTGGAGTGTGTTGTAACGTTCAGTATTAATTTCAGGGTCAAATACTGAAGGTGATTGACTTTAATAACACAGCACTTGTAGTTGTCTAGGCAAATCATCTGAAAATGTACTTATCCTATAACATTCTTTCCCTTAGGTATGTGAGTGAAATATAATTGTGCATGATCCTAATACCATAATGTATGTACAAAATATTGCTCATTTCTTGTACACCTTTTAGATGTAGAATGTTATCCATAATGATGTTGCATATATTTAATTAGAAACCCTATTGGAAGCCATTACTTCCAGGAAATGGTCTTATGCTTTAACAGTATGATAGGATGATAGAAATACAGGAATATGGACAAAAATTATAAAGATCATATAATCTGTAAAGAGACAGTGAAATTAAGTCCCTGTGGTAGACAGAAGTGATCCTATAATTGAGATATGGTCGCCATCACATAAAACCTAACCTTAGCTGTGTTGCTATGGTATCACCATTCTCAGCATCCTTTGCTTGCTTAATTTTTTTTCCTCTAAAAATGTTCTGCCAGACAGAGCATGGATGCATTGCAGTACAAAATGCATGGTCAATGGCTCATGTCTAGCTTGTTGGCATATAAATCTCAGTTATCTTGTGATGCTGGGGAATCCTAGGTTAGCTGCCATATCTGTTTGACAAATTCACACTAAAATAAGCACCTGATCTGTCAAAACCTAATGTTTCCTCCTTTTGAAAATGTACTTCCTCTGTGAGGGAGCACTGTTGAAACTTGTAACTACATTCAGCATCAAGCCATGGGTTGTTCTTAGGATTTGTCTGTTTTCCTGTTTTCTCATAAATTTGAGGAGGTCTATATAGGATATCCATTCAACTTTTTAAATTTAATGGCCAAATATTTAATGATTTAATATGTTGAGTTTAATTGTCAAATGATTGTTTTATTTTTTTACGTAAGTTATTAATTAAAGCCTTAGATCTTTTACATGTTTTGTTTAATTAAAATGGTTCAAATGTCTGTTAATTAGAAAAAAAAATGAGTTGTCTATAAATGACACAACTTACTCTTCGTTATGTCCTGCTACTCATTTGTGATTTTGACAGATTCATTAAGCTGAATTCTTAACAGCCGGATCTACAACAGTTTAGCAGTGTATAAGGCATTTACATCCCCTTGATATGCAGCGTAGCATAACAGATAAATGTAGATATTCTCAGGATGATCCACCAAGTAACCTGAGATCAATGGATGTTTTAGCCAACAGCGTTAAGGGGTATGAAACAAATACAGATAAATGGAGGTAACATAGTTATTGGTCATGCTCTATTTGAATGGGGAACCACTTTGAAGGACTCAACAGCTTCAACCCATTCATACGTTCCAGTATTTTTTGTTCCTATGATCTGAAGGATGTGCCTTCCATCTACATTTAGGCTTACAAACAGAATTATAATCAATCCAAATCTTAGTACAGATGTATAAAGAATTTAGTGAGTTTTGTTGTAAGTTGAACTTAGCAAGATTTCTTTAAGAAGTTCAAAACTTCTGAACATTTGAAATGTTAATGCCAATAAAAAAATATATATTAGCTTTTATGCTAATAAAATCACATTTATTTCTTACACTGTATCATTTTCTGCTCTTACAAGTTATTTTGTAAAAAGCAATGGATGTTAACATTGAAATGGAGGAATAAAAGCCTCAACATTTACTGACAAAATTTCAAAATACTTAGTGGCCATAAAATGTGGCATATGTTTGTCATAACAAGTTTAAAATAACTCAGCAAATGAGCTAACTTTGAAACATTTTTGTGCATTCTGTGGATTTGAAGTGTGGCATCCAATATGTAACAGCACTTTGGGTTCATTACTAACACATGCCTGACAACAACTAATTTTAACATTTTAGAGAAATTGATCTATTAGCAACATTTAGACAAAGGCACTGAAAGAGGGACTGCTTCTGTTAAAATAAGTACTGTCACCAGAGCCTGGAGAAATCTTTAGCTATATTCACACTTGATTAAACGTCTTGTGTTGTGATTATATTCTGTCTGCTAATGAGCAACTGACTCCTTACACATTGGATTTTTGATGGGGTGAACAGAGCAGGCAACATCAAAGGATATGTGAACTACAGCTAATTTCATTCACTTACAATACTGGGAGTAGCTTCCAATCAGGCCAAAGACAGTCCCTGTGTGGGTTAGCCTCATTTTTTTTATCGTGTGAGAGCATAGTTTCAACAATTTGAAGATTGATGGATATTTCAGCTTGATGTTGCAGCTTTATTGCATTTCTTAGTGATAGTGATTGGCAGGATAATGTCAATAAACCAATCCTCCCTCAGTTTGAAATTACCTGTAGCTTCTTTACAGCGTTAGGAAGGCAGAGATTTTTTTGTCCTAACCCACGAAGATGAGTTTTACCAACCTCTTGGAACTGAAACTGTGACCTGGTGTTTTTTTTTTCTAAAATTCATCTTGATATTTAACATAATTTTCTATCTTCTTTTGTTCTGTTTAGTGATATTTTTCAGTGTCTTCTCAAAAAAAAACCATTGAAGACATTTTTGTGTTCTGTCTTTCACAAAAAATCTACACAGATGTTGAAATTAAGATTTGCGGGGAAGATTGTCATCAAGTGTCTGATTCCAAGGAGCAGAAGCCAGAAGAAACATGCCCAGCACTTGTTAGATGGATTTGGTCCAAAGCCCTGACCGTTCCCACACCTGGGCCTTCACTCTTTTATTATCAGCAAAGATTGCAAAACTAGTGGGTTCATCATGACACTCAGCCAGTGCAGATAGCGAGAGACAGCAGGGACAGGAGTTCTCAAAGGAGCTCTGTGGCAGGTGGAATTTTGTGGATCACTAATTACATGAAATTCAGTTTAAAAATTTAACATGTCCAGTTTTGAGCAGCCTACTGCCCAAATCGGCCTCATGATGTTGTTTTATTGGAGGCTTTGCCTTTTTTTTCCATTCCAGTCTGTTGTACACATTTATTTCTTGAATAGTCTGTGTAGCACTTGGCTGATTTTTAGATGATGCCTAAGTAACTGTGTTATATATTTGTATGTTGAAATGTGACCAGTTTCTCAAATTGAAATGGAAACTTTGTTGTGATACAACAAATTCAATGGAAAAATTCTGTCTTACAATAAACATTGCCATCAGAAACATGTATTTGGTGCTGTTTTAATAGAATTATGTTTAGAGGAAAGTTTGTGTATGTATATATATGTGTGTATATATATATATATATATATATATATATATATATACAGATGAAATAATATACCTGTTAACATATACTTGGTGTGGACACAGCAATCAGGCATTAAAACTGGTGTACAAACTGGCAGATCGTGCGTGCCATTTATTGTTTTTGAAATGTTCCTCTGAATTTATGACATACCAGAACAAAGTACCATGAATGTTGGAAATTTGAAATAAAAGCAGAAATTCTATGAAATACTCAGTGTTGCCCAACAACCATGGGGAGAGACAGAAGCAGAGTTAATGCTTTTAATTTGTACACCATTATGTCATGACAGTACTTTACTTATTTAAAAACTCCTGTTTTTGACATCAGATCACTGACAGTAAGTTATGGGGAAACGGTAGTGTTGTGGTAATGTTATTGGGTGAGTAATCCAGGATCCCAGCCTAATGTTCTATGGATATCAGCCAGACCTCATCAAACATATGATTGAATCCCACAATGGCCGAGGGTGAACTTTGAATTCAACAAAATCTGGATTAAAAGGCTAACTGAATGGTCACCATGCAACAGTGTCGATTGTTGTAAAACCTTTAAGGTTCTTGCAAAGATTTATGGCTTGGGTTGTGGATGAGGTTATTGGCTTGCAGAAATCTCGTTGTCAGTTCTGGTATGTTCTGATATGGTTGTGTGGCCAGTGTATTGGGATGTACTGTGTCCTCTTGGTGTTGCCTATCTAGCGGACGAAGTTGTTGGGATATCCATTAACAAAGACCTTGTATAGGTGCTCCTCCTCTTTCTTGCATAGTTTTGGTGTGTTGCAGCGAGTTGTGGCCCATTTGAATAGTGTCCTAACACAGCTTTGTTTGCGGACGTTGGGGTGATGAGTGTGGAAATTGAGGATTTGGTCTGTGTTGGTTAGAACTCCCTGTTGATCATTCATTCTACCCTGATGAATTCTGAACATATCAGAACTGACAATGAGATTCCTATGACCACTAGGAGTCAGGACAGCCCAGAAACCCACAGCCACACTACGACAAAACACTCTCAAGGACAAATGACCCCATACCCATCACATGCAGGACCTACATAGCTTACAAAATACCTTGCAATGACTGCAACAAACATTAAACTGGCCAAATTGTGAGGGAACTAGCCATCAGGATGCATGAACACCAGCTAGCTGCAAAACAGCATGACAAACTTTCTCTCATATCAGTGCACTCAGACAACGAAGGCCATCAATTTAACTAGGACAACATGGCCAGCCTAGCTCAAGCCAACCATAGACATGCTTGGGAATTCCTAGAGGCCTAGTTTTCAACCGGGAATGCAATTAACAAACATGTGGAATTAGACCCCATGCAAAATCGAACTGGAAATGACACAACCCAACTTAACCGACTGGATCATAGCAGAGCAGAACAACAACGCTTCATCGAAGACCGCACTGATGATGTTACCGAGCATGGTGACGAAATGTCTGCACGATAACCCGTCAGCTTGGCAAGCTAGCAGCAACCTCACTGTAAACTTATCTGTTTCAGGACTGTCCTTTGTAGAAGGAAATCTGCTGTCCTTATCTGGTTTGGCCTATAGCAATGTGGATCACTCTTAGCTATCCTCTGGGCAACTAGAAAAGGCCAAGAAATACTGGCTTAGCCACCCACAACCAACGTATGAATTTGTTTTAAAAGAAAGGGTTAAGTTTTATTTCTCTCTGAAGATGTTCACAGCCCTGTTAGCTACTTGCAACATTGTTGCTTGTTTTTATAAAAAAAACTGAATCAATTATTTTAAAGTTCTGTGTCTTAATGTGTCAATCATGTATAATTTTCACATTACAGAAGGGCAGCCTCAGATACTGCTAAATAATCAATACTGAGGTTCTATTGCACTTATAGTAGCAGATCAAAAGATCCTCAGAGAAAATTTCTGGTACAGTTGTCCATGTGATCATGCAAGTCACTGTGGGTTTAAAGAGCCAGGTATGTTATCAATTAGAGATAATGGGAACTGCAGACGCTGGAGAATCCAAGGTAATAAAATGTGAGGCTGGATGAACACAGCAGGCCCAGCAGCATCTCAGGAGCACAAATGCTGACGTTTCGGGCATAGACCCTTCATCAGAGATCATGGTGAAGGGTCTAGGCCCGAAACATCAGCTTTTGTGCTCCTGAGATGCTGCTGGGCCTGCTGTGTTCATCCAGCCTCACATTTTATTATGTTATCAATTATGATTATATCAAATGAATATCAAATATTATCAAGTTTTGTTATATCATAAAAGTAAGGGTGTCAGTTAGCACAATTGACTGGACAGCTGGTTTGCAATGCATTATGACATTACAGCACAGATTCAATTCCTGCATGAGTTGAGGTTACCATGAAGACATCGTGTTCTCATTCTTGCATCTTCCCCCAGGGATGGTGACCCTCAGTTAGACTCACACCAGCCATCTCTCTCTTATGAGAGAACAGCCCTATGGTCTACTGGGATTATGATGGCAGTATCTTTTAAATGTGGATAAATCAACACTGGCAAATATTGCCTGTAAAGGAGTTTCATCAGCTAGTTTCAGTGGTAACATCCTTTTCTCTGAGTCAGAAAGTTAACAGTTCAAAATTTTCTCCATAGTTTGATAGCATGGACACTGTGATGCAGGAATGCTGTACAATCAAAGCTGCTATCTTTTGGCTGGGCTATCAAATCAAGAATCTGTCTGCCTGGACATAAATGTTGGGCAGAATTTTCTCAGCCCCTGAAGAAATGGTCTTAACAGCTCAACTGAAAACATATTGAAAGATTAGAAAAATTGGATCCTTGACGAAAACAAAAAAGGTCTGACTTTCCACTGAGGGTTTCAATGGCAAGATGAGACTGTCAATGATGAGTGGATATAGGCCCATTTTCATGCATTAATATTTCATTAGTACCTATTCTTGCCTCATTTGCGTGCAGTTTGCTATTCTCTCAGCTAGCAGAAAGAAAGTAGGCCATACTAATTCCCAACAAGAACATTAAAGAGTGACTGCATGGCTATGGCTCCCCACTTGCTGTTTGGAGCCTGCATCTTGAACAGCAGTACCTAACCCCTCAGAGCACAATCCATGGGCAGTCAAAAAGGTTGGTATCAGGTACAGACAAGCCTTAATGCACGATTACACATCGCTGACTCACTTAGAGTACAGTTATCCACTTAACTGCTGCACTTTGGAGCACTTTTCATTGTAATGCTGCGATCAGGTCACTTTGCACACTGAGAGTCACCCAGTTCACGCATCAGACAGGGTGAATCTATTCTTAGTGTTCATTTAAGTCATAACTACTTGACAATGACACTCCCTTTCCTTTCAGCACTTTTCTGCCTCATTCAGAACTTTACATTCTCACCATACTTTTGTCTCATTTTGCCTTTTAGCACACAGCAAACCTATTACCTTGTTAATGTTGACAGCAATGATCAGTCAAGGGAGTGGACTGTTGTCAGCCAGGGCCCCAACCACAATCAGTGTGCAATCAGTGAGGGGATTGACAGGAAATTAGTTTGGGCGCGACACAGTCATCAGTCAGAGATCTGGTCACTCATCAGTCAAGGCTGTCATTCCATGTGAGTGGGGTGGGGGGCATGGAGTAGGCAGGGGCCAACAGTCAGTATGGGTGGTCTGGTCCATGAAAGTCATGTGGGTTATCAAGGGCTACAGCTGTGGTAGGGATTTTGGGGAAGTCAATCATGGGGATTTGAGGACGCATGTTGGGATAGAATGCAGGTAAAATTATGACATGGAAAAAGCTCAATATACAAGGATGGGAACCAATAAAATATTGGATAGCACAGGTTACTGTAGCAGGAGTATATTATCAATGGTTATCAGCACCCTGGCTTTGATGGGAAGACAATGCATCATGATAATTGCCAAGGATAAGCTGTAGGCCAGGACACAGGCATAATGTTGGTAGATGAAGAGGGAATGGTGGACTAATGTGCCTGGGCTAGCAATGCAGAAACCCACGTTACTGTTTCTGGGGACATAGTTACAAATTCCATTAGGGCAGATGGTGATGTTTGAATTTAATAAAGAAAATATCTAGAACCAAAAGCTAGCCAAATGGTAACCATGCAGCCACTTGCAATGAACCCAGGCAGTTCACTAACGTCCTTTAGGCAAGGAAATTTGCCATCCTGCCTGGATTGACCTGCACGTGACTACAGACCCCACAACAATTATGGTTGATTCTTAACTACTCCTTGGCAATAAGGGAGGGGGAATAAACACTGAAGTAGCAGTGAAGCTCACATTACATCAGCAAATGTTGAAAAAAGTGAAAGAGTTGGTTGGAATTGATGGGTTCAACATGGAACATAAGGATGAAAAGTACATGAAGGTTTAGCAAGTCACCTCGACTAACAGGCTAAAGAACTGACTGTGTAAAGTGTGTCATGTTCCAGCCACATCCAAACTGTAAATGTGCGATGGAAATGAAAAATAGCTGCCATCACAACTGGAGTGGGTAGTGTAAGTAATTTTCCCTGAGAATGTGAGTTGTACTTAAGGTCAATGTGAGGCCCCTTAAATAGACATTGCATTCATCAGACACTTACACAAGCGCTAAAGGCACTTGCAATGATAGAACTCTGCCTGTGAAACACATGCAGTGACCAGCTATACTGGATACAATCTTGGCCACAAACAATTTTGACTATGTGATTGGTCATTACAAATTATCACAATCATCTCTATGCAGCAGAAGTAACTAATCGAGGTCTTAAAGCTGTCACCTATGGGCCACAAATTCACAAAGACAAAGTTCTCAGTGGCTGCACAAGGGCACAGAACTGAATTCCTCTCACCTTAAATTGTAAATGTATGCCAACATACTCTTAGGCACAATATTACCTTTCTTTGAAGAACTGGGGGTTGGGGGTGAGAGGCAACATTTCACTAATCCTACCTGTGTTTACAATCTCCTGCTGTATTCGTAAGGTGTGGCTTATGCTGTTCGTATCAGAACTATGCCAAATGTCCATGTGCAGACGTGCCATGATTCTTCTTGTTGGAGTGGTCCACATATCAAGAACCATGTTATATTGGCATTTGTGTGTGATATGAATGGTGCCTGTTCACATTAATAAGCACAGGCTCTGTTTCTGATAATCCCCATGCAGGTTCATTGGAAAAGTGAACAATGCATCCAACTGCAACAGGGTTGATCATCACTGGGTTCATTGTGTACTACAAAGGCACAGACAAATTGAGCAACAACAAATGTGTCAGCAAGACCAGGAGCAGCGGCAACTTCCAATGGCTGCTAAATAGCCTCCAGAAGAAGAAGTCATGGCTGCAGGTTCCCTCAAATGTAATGGTGCTACAGGGTTAAGGTTCTATCATCCTCAATGTCATTTCCCCAGATTAATGAGGTTTATTGCCATTCCAGACTGAGGATGTCCCAGTACACTATCACTATGTGTCAACTGCTGAAATGGGACATAAACTGAAAAGGCAGATGACTATCCTATTCCAATGGCCATCAAGGTGACAGCTGCACTAAACTTCGGTGCAACTGGCTTCTTCCAAGGGTCAAACATGTGGGATCTCTCAAATCTCAATCCACAAATGTAATAAGTTGCTACACAATTACAACTTCTTTCTTCTTAAAGAAGAACTAGAATATCAAACAATAAAAGTCCTAGATACGTTTCAAAACCACCATTTCTGCAAAATTGGTTAATTAATCAAATGATTTTTAAGACTGTCTTTAGTCATTATTTCTTCTACAGAAAATTTACAAATATTTTCCCTGAATAATAAATGAACTTTATTTTAATCCTGGGTATGTGACTTATTTTCAAAAGTTGGAATTCAGAAACTAATGCAGAAATGAATCAAATTGTACACATCATTTAAAAAGCAGAGAAATCACAATATGTTTATCTTGCAATCAGAAGTCAAAACTTCATTGTTATTCCTACTGATGGATTATTTTAAGGCCTCTGTTTAATTAAAAATTATTTTGTTAATTTGGGGTTGACAAGATATTTTCACACAACTAGAATTGATGATCCATGTGATTTTTTTTTAAAAATGTTAGCTCCCACAAAGTCTAATGGCGACTAATGCAATTATTTCTAAATCATTGCATTAGAGATGATTTGTCTTGGATTCTTGTTTATAAATGAACGGTATGACCTGTTGTCACACTCGCAATGTCAAAGGTTTTTCTGTTAGTTCTGCTGCTGTGACCCAGGTCTTTAGAATTCTGATAACGAGGAAAGGAACAAAATGATGGCGACAGCATGGAAAATATCACTCATTTACCTGTTTGTAAACTAAACTATATTAAACGCTAACATCATAATAAATGTTATAAGATATTAGTCAACCAGAAAAGAAGCAGACTGGAAAAGACAGACTGAAACTCATCAATCTGATATTTGCATGAGCTTGATGGATGCCCTGTGACCTATAAGCACACTCTGAAACATATCTCTCCCACATATTCAGTAACTCCAGCACCTGGGACACTATATGTTTGGCCACACATATATCATGTGTCATATAAAATGCCTCTGTGTCTCTCCCATTCAAGATTGCTCATCAATTTTATTTAATGAAAATTGTGTTGAGCCTGCTCCCTCTGGTTTAACCCTTTCAGCTACCATGAAGCTGGTACATTTCATTCAGCTTACTGCCCTCAGAGTACATTGATTACCTATTAGCAAGCATAATTTCCAGTATGAAGAATTCCTGTTTCCCCTCACTGCTCAATTCTCAGGAACAACATATATAACCCAGGGGAGAGTTCAATCTCTTACTATCCAGGGGGTAGTCAATCCTTTAAAGCTCCTTCTATATTCTAGTACATTCTGTCAGAGAAATTTTTTTTTAATTTAAGAAAATGGCACCCATATTAGATGTCATTAGATGCCTGTGTCCTAATTTCTGGAACTCCCACTCTATGCCTCATCACCTTTCCAACTCTTTCTTTCTTTAAGATGGTACTTAAAAACTACCTTTATAAGTATAATTTTGATACTCAGATGTAAAATGTTACTTGGTATCAAGATTAGCTTGATACTCATTTCCGTAATGTACTTTAATCACATTTTCCGACATTAACCTGCTTTGTAAAGGTAGGTTGTCTTGTTGTTGAGACGAGCTGCAACTCAAGGGAAATAGCAAAGTGCCTCTCACTAAATGACTATTTTTAAAGACTGGGGACACAGAATAAAATGGGTTCTAGTCTACCACTTTCCTCCCCACCCCACATTACGATATCTGATAGTCTACCCACCCATCAGCAAATTGAGGACCTTGAGTGCACAATTAGCGTCTACTTTTGTCACTGCTTGGCAGCTTTTACTACACCAGCTGCTGGAAAGCAGGAGCTGGGAGGGTTGTACTGCCATTGAGGAGTACACTAAGGGGTACGCCCAAATTCATTATTTCAGCCTGTTTATTATCTCCATCAGAATGGCTGGTCAGCTGATCTTTGGGAAGGATGGCTGGGGAAGGCCAAGATGACCAACCTCCTGTCACTGCAAATAGACACAGTAAGTGGTCCACTTCATCGAACAAAGTTGAGCATTGTTCCACTCCATTGCTTTTGGTTCAAATACTGATAAGAAATCAAAACGCTTCTGCGGTAAGTACAGAAAAAGGAGAGAACTTTTGAAGAATCACAAAGGAATGTGAACAGGCTGAAAGAAACTATAAATGGGATACAGAGGATACTCTGGAGGAATGCAATAATGCCTAGAGACTCTGGAGGATTAAAGTTTTTGAGCAACACTGAGTGCAGTTTAATGATGTATAATCTCAATACCAAGAGCCTCTGTCTGATTTCATAGCACACAAGATTTTTCCTTGGTTATCGGCTGTCTTTGACTAACAAAGTCTATCAATCTTCCTGCAGCTCAGCTTTTAGTTTAATGTGATTTAACCATTGTTAAGATTTTCCTGATAGAATAAGTTATTCCAGTATCTGTGGTATTTTTCTTTTATTCTCAAATTCCCTTTGTTGCTGGGAATGCTTAAAACAGATTTTCCTTCATCCCTTCTCAACCATATCGATCAGCCCTTGCTTCCAGGCACACATCACAACGCTGCTTTCATAACAGAATATACAGGTTATACAGATTTTATTCATCCTTATGACAATGTATTTATACTTATATATTTTAACAGATGGCAGGAAAAGTAATTCTTTTACTTTTGACTTTCCCATAATTTTATAATTTCACCTTGTAGAAAGCAGCTTTATAAACACTACAAAATCATCATCAATGATATGGGTTCATAGGTTTATACTCTGAGCAATGGGCAAAAAATATTTGAAGAATAAAAAATGTACATTACGAAAGGAACACCAAAGGGTATTTTCAAATATTATAAATAGTTTGCTTCCTTTTGTGTTTTTCCAATTTCTGCAGATCCATCTTAATCATGTGATGGTTGTGTGGCATGTTCCACCTGAGCTGCACAGCCACACAGCAAGCTGGAAATTCCCAACAGGCTGTCTACAACTTAGCCTCTTCCAGTTGACATACATACGCAGTGCTACACAGTAATTTTTTAAAAGGCTCACATAGTAAACAAAACAGCCATGCACTACAAAATAAAGGATTATATTGCTGCCAAGATAATAAAATGTGAGGCTGGATGAACACAGCAGGCCAAGCAGCATCTCAGGAGCACAAAAGCTGACGTTTCGGGCCTAGACCCTTCATCCTATTATCTTGGAATCTCCAGCATCTGCAGTTCCCATTATCTCTTATATTGCTGCCAGATGCTTTTGAGAGGTCTTGCTTAATTTATCACCAATTAAAGACTAAATGATAAAGGTGCAAATCTAATCTGTTGTCAATAACTATACATTGATTAGACATATTCTTCAGTGCAAATTCACCCTGCAAACCAATTGTTAATTGCTTCATACAGAACTTGTACCCTCATACTGGCATCCCAATATTATGTCACATGTGAAACCTAACACAAAATATTCTTTGGATTTCTGGCGAATGTATTAAGACAATGAGGTGGAAGGGTGTCTAGAGATCTTCGCTAAACTTGTACAGTGACCAGACTATGAAATGCAGTTTACTTATTGTTCAATACAGACAAGGAAATCAACACCTCCAAGTGAAAGCTATTAATTAACCATTGTTACAAACGCTGGACTTCACAAGGCAGTAATATTTTGAAATTTCTCCTCTAACTTTAAGCAAAACAATCTTCTGTAAGGAGGATGATGAGGTCATGCAAAACACCTCCACTCAGAAATAGACCAAGGTAATTTGGTGGTCATGCATAACAGAATCAAACAGAAACCAATTGAAATATCTGGTGACAGTTTCCAGATCTTTCCACAATGACTAACAGTAAAGAAAACGTGTATTTGAGTCATGAGAAATGAGAACAAAGTACAAAGGACAGAACAGCATAAGAAAAGGCCCTTCAGACCTCCAAGCCTGCGCCAACACATAACAATTTACTAAACTAACAACCTTTTGATTCAACACAGTCCATATCCCTCTATTCCCTGTCTATTCTTGTATCATGTCAAGATGCCTCTTAAATGATGCTATTGTATCTGCTTCTACCACCTCCACTGGCAGCACACTCAAGGCACTTACCACTCTCTCAGTAAAAACTTGCCTCTCACATCTCCTTTAAACTTTCTCCCTTTTACCTAAAACCCAAGCCCGCTAGTAATTGATATTTCTACTCTAGGAAAAAGCCTCTGACTATCCATTCTATCTATTTGTCCCATAATTTTGTAAACTTCTATCAGGTCACCCTCAGCCTCCAACATTCAAGTGAAAACAAACCAAGTTTGTCCAGTCTCTCCTCACAGCTAATACCCTCCAAATCGAGCAACATCCTGGTAAACTATTTCTGTACTGTTTACAAAGCCTCCACATCCTTTTGTTAGTGGGGTGACCAGAACTGTGTGCAACATTCCAAACCTGGTCTAACTAACATTTTATACAATTGTAACATGACTTGCCAAATTTTATATTCTATGCCCCAGTTGATGAAGGTAAACATGAAATATGCCTTGTTGATCACCTCATCTATTTGTGTTTCCACTTTCAAGGCACTATGGACCTGTGCGTCTCGATCCCTCTGAATGTTAATGCTTCTAAGAGTTTTGCCATTTATTGTTACTTCCCCCTTGCATAAGACCTTCCAAAGTACATCACCTCATAATAGTCTGGATTAAATTCCATCTGCCATTTCTCTGCCTGAGTCTCCAGCTTATGTATATCTTGTTGTATATGCCTAACTATCTGCAGCTCCCACAATCCTTGTGTCATCTGCAAATTTGCTAATCAGGCTACCCACATTCTCCTCCAAATCATTTATACACATTATAAACGATAAGGACCCCAGCAATAAGATATAATGAGAACTGCAGATGCTGGATAATCCAAGATAACAAAGTGTGGGGCTGGATGAACACAGCAGGCCAAGCAGCATCTTAGGAACACAAAAGCTGACGTGAAGGGTCTCGGCCCGAAACGTCAGCATTTATGCTCCGAAGATGTTGCTTGGCCTGCTGTGCTCATCCAGCCCCATACTTTGTTATCAGGGATCCCAGCAATGATCCCTGTGCACGCTACTGATGACAGATCTCCCAGTCAGAAAAACACTCTGATCCCTATGTTTTCGATAACCAGATTAGTTCTTTACTCATTTCGCCAGCTCACTGTGAATCCCATATGACTTCACATTCTGTTTTAATCTGCCATGAGGAACCTTATCAAAGGCCTTGCTAAAGTCCATGTAGACGACATCTATTTCCCTGTCCTCATCAATCATCTTTTCTGTCTTTCTCAAAAAATTCAATCAAGTTTGTGAGACATGACTTCCCCAACAAAAGCCATGTAAACTATCATTAATAAGTCCATAGTTTTCCAAATGTGAGTAAATCCCGTCCCTAACAATCGTCTTTAATAATTTCCCTACCATTGCTGTAATTTCCAACCTGTAATTTCCCAGATTATCTTTGCTCCTTTTTTGAACAAAGGAACAACATTGGCTATTCTGCAGTCTTCTAGGACCTCTCTTGTGACTGAAGAGGATACAAAAATGTCATATAACGCCCTAGGAATTTTATCCTTCGTCTCTCTGAGTACTCTGGGATAGATCCCATCAAGTCTTTGGGACTTATTTACCTGCATGCTTTTCAAAACACCCATCTCCTCGTTTTTTTTATGTCAATGCGCTCTAGAACGTCAACATACCCCTCCTGAGACTCACCATCCACTGTGCCATGTATCCTTTGAATAAAAATGCAAAGTTTTCATTTATAGGGCCTCATCCACTTCCTCTAGTTCCATGCATAAATTTCCTCCTTTGGCCTTGAGTAAATCTATCTTTTCCCTAGCTACCCTCATGCTCCATACATATGTATAGAGTGCCTTAGGATTTTCCCTAAACCTGTTTGCCAAGGACATGTCATGGCTCCTTTTAGCCACCTAACATCTTGTTTAAGCTTTTTCCTGCTTTCTTTATATTCTTTAAAAGCTCTGTCTGCCTTCTGTTTCCTAACTTTACATAAGTTTCCTTTCTGTTTCTGCCTAGCTCACAATTTCTTTTGTCATCTAAGATTCCCAAATCACACATTTTTATCCTTCATTTTCACAGGAATATGTTGATCCTGAACTCTAATCAAATGGCCTTTAAAAGATTTCCACATGACAGGTGTTGACTTACCCTCAACCAGGTGACCCAATGCACATTAACCAGCCCTGCTGAATATTGCCACAATTAGTCTTCCTCCAGTTTAGTACTTTCACCTCAGGGATGCTCTTACCCTTTTCCATAAGTAACTTAAAACTAATAGAACTATGGTCACTGTTCTCAAAACATTCCCTCACTGAAATTTTGATCAGCTGGCCAGTCTCATTCCCCAATACCAGGTCTAGTATGGCCCCTTCCTTAGTTGAATTATTTACACATTGTTTTAAAAAAAAACCCTCCTGGATGCACCCGACAAATTCCACCCGTATGCATGCCCCTGGCACAAAGGCAGTATAGAGGGGAGGCTAAAATTCCCACGACAACAATGCTATTTTTACAATTTTTCCATAATCCATCCACATATCTATTGTTCTATCTCCCACTGGCTGTTCAAACTCCTGTAGTAAAACCCCTTCAAAAGATTTGCACTCTTCCTATGAGCTGTACCCATATGGACTCACTGGATGATCCCTCCAAGATGTACAGCTGTGATATTCTCCCTTATCAGTAATACAACTCACCTCCCTCTTTTACATCCCTATCTATCTCGCCTAAAACATCTAAATCCCCAAACATTGAGCTACCAGTCTTGACTCTCTCTCAAACAAATCTCTGTAATAGCTGCAACATCGTAGTTATACATACAAGAATCATAGTCATAGAATCCTACAGCATGGAAACAGACCCTTCAGTCCAACTCATTCATGTTAACGCAAGTTTCCCAAACTAAACTTGTCCCATTTTTCTGCATTGGGCCCATATGTCTCTAAATCTTTCTTATTCACGTACCTGTCCAAAAGTCTTTTAAAAATTGTAACTGTACCTGTGTCTACAACTTCCTCTGGCTGTTCCCTTCACAGACAATCCACTCTCACTACGAAAAAGTTGCCCCCCAATCCAAACGTTAAGTTACTTCAGACTGCCAATCCTACCATGTTTAGTAACTTGTCAATAAAAACCAAAAGAACTGCGGATGCTGTAAATCAGGAACAAAAACAAAGTTGCTGGAAAAGCTCAGAGATTGTAGGAACTGCAAATGCTGGAGAATCCAGGATAACAAGGTGTAGAGCTGGGTGAACACAGCAAGATAAGCGGCATCATAGGAGCAGGAAAGCTGACGTTTCAGGCCTAGACCCTTCTTCAGAAATGGCGGGGGGAAAGGGGGTTCTGAAATAAATAGGGAGAGAGGGGGACGCGGATAGACGATGGATAGGTGAGAAGATAGGTGGAGAGGAGATAGACCGGTCAAAGAGATGGGGAGGGAGCCTGTAAAGATGAGTGTAGGTGGGGAGGTAGGGAGGAGATAGGTCAATCCAGGGAGGATGGAGAGGTCAAGGGGGTGGGATGAGGTTAGTAGGTAGGAAATGGGGTGGGGCTTAAGGTGGGACGAGGGAATAGTTGGGAGGAAGGGCAGGATAGGTAGGCAGGGACGAGCTGGGCTGGTTTTGGGAGGTGGTAGGGGGAGGGGGGGATTTTGAAGCTTGTGAAGTCTAAACTGATACCGTTGGGCTGCAGGGTTCCCAAGCAGAATATGAGTTGCTGTTCCTGCAACTTTCGGGTAGCATCATTGTGGCACTGCAGGAGGCCCAGGATGGACATATTATCTGCGGAATGGGAGGGGGAGTTGAAATGGTTCACGACTGGGAGGTGTAGTTGTTTAGTGCAAACCGAGCGGAGGTGTTCTGCAAAGCGGTCCCCCATCCTCCATTTGGTTTTCCAACGTAGAGGAGGCCACAACGGGAACAGCGGATGCAATATACCACATTAGCAGATGTGCAGGTGAACATCTGCTTGATATGGAAAGCCTTCTTGGGACCTGCGATGTGGGTGAGAGAGGAGGTGTAGGGGCAGGTGCAGCACTTCCTGCAGTTGCATTGAAAAGGTGTGGTGGGGCTGGAGGGGATTATGGAGCGGACAAGGGAGTCATGGAGAGCGTGGTCCCTCCAGATGGCAGACAAGGGTGGGGAGGGAAAAATGTCTTTGGTGATGGGGTTGGAATGTAGATGGCAGAAGTGTCGGAGGATGATGCGTTGGATCTGGAGGTTGGTGGGGTGGTACCTGAGTACGAGGGGGATTCTGTTTTGGTTCTTATTGCAGGGAGGGGATGTGAGGGATGAGTTGTGGGAAATGCGGGAGACACAGTTGAGGGTGTTCTCGACCACTGAGGGGCGAGTTTGTGGTCCTTGAAACCTTCCCCCCCCTCAGTGGTCAAGATCGCCCTCGACTGTGTCTCCCACATTTCCTGCAACTCATCCCTCACAACCCCTCCCTGCAAAAATAAAAACCAAAGCAGAATCCCCATCATCCTTATGTACCACCCCACCAACCTCCAGATACAACGCATCATCCTCCAACGCTTCTGCCATCTGCAATCCACCCCACCACCAAAGATATTTTTCCCTCCCCACCCTTATCTGCCTTCTGGAGAGACCACTCTCTCCGTGACTCGCTTGTCCACTCCACACTCCCCTCCAGCCCCATCACACCAGGCACTTTTCCCTGCAACTGCAGGATGTGCTACACTTGCCTCCACACCTCCCCACTCACCCCCATTCCAGGCCTCAAGAAGACTTTCCACATCAAGCAGTTGTTCACCTGCACATCTGCCAATGTGGTATACTGCATCCGCTGTTCCCGTTGTGGCCTCCTCTAAATTGGGGAAACCAAGCGGAGGCTTGGGGACTGCTTTGCAGAACACCTACACTCGGTTCGCACTAAACAACTACACCTCCCAGTCGCGAACAACTTCAACTCCCCCTCTCTTCAGCAGACGACATGTCCTTCCTGGGCCTCCTGCAGTGCCACAACGATACTACCCAAAGGTTGCAGGAACAGAAATTCATATTTCGCTTGGGAACCCTCCAGCCCAACGGTATCTGTGTGGACTTCACATGCTTCAAAAACCCCCCTCACCCTACCGCATCCCAAAACCAGCCGAGCTCATCCCTGCCTCCTTAACCTGTCCTTCCTCCCACCTATCCCCTCTTCCCACTTCATATTCACAAGTTTCAAAATCTCCCCTCCCCCTACCGTATCCCAAAACTAGCCCAGCTCGTCCCTGCCCTCCTAACCTGTCCTTGCTCCCAACTATCCCCTCCTCCCATCTCAAGCCCCACTCCATTTCCTACCTACTAACCTCATCCTGTCCCCTTGACCTCTCCATCCTCCCTGGACTGACCTATGTCCTCCCTACCTCCCCACCTACACTCACCTTTACTGGCTCCATCTCCGACTCTTTGACCAGTCTATCTCCTTCCCACCTACCTTGTCCTCTATCCATTTTCCATCCACCTCCGCCCTCTCCCTATTTATTTCAGAACCCCCGTCCCCTTCCCCATTTCTGAAGAAGGGTCTAGGACGGAAACGTCAGCTTTCCTGCTCCTATGATGCTGTTTGGCCTGCTGTATTCATCCAGCTCTCCACCTTGCTATGCTAGAAAAGCTCAGCACTGGAGGAGAAAACAGAGTTAACGTTTCAGGTCTATTGACCCTTCGCCAGTTCTGAGGAAGGGTCACCGGACGCAATACGTTAACTCTGTTTTGTCCTCCACAGATGCTGCCAGACCTGCTGAGCTTTTCCAGCAACTTTGTTTTTGCTCAGTAACTCTTCCCTGTCTTCTTCTTCACAGTCTTAGTGGCCTTACTCTCCGACTACTCCTTGGTCATTTCTCTTGCAGTTCTATTGCTCCTGTTCCTGCCCCACTGCCGCACTAGTTTAAACCTTCCCGAGTGATGCTAGCAAACCTCCCTGCCAAGTTATTGGTGCCCAGCCAGTTGAGGTGCAATCCATACTTCTTGTACAGGTTCCAGCTTTTTTGGAAGACCTCCAAATTATCCTCATACCTCAAGCCCTCCCTCCTGTGCTATAGGCAAGTAGTTAACTCTACTCTCTTCCTGTTCCTAGCCTCACTGGCATGTGGCACAGCGAGTAATCCCATAATTATTACCCTGGTGTTTCTGCTTTTCAACTTGCTACCTAACTCCCTGAAATCCCTTAGCAGGACTTCACACTCTTCCTGCCCTAGTCATTAGTGCCAATGTGTACCGTGACCTCTGGCTTCTTGATCTCCCTTGACACTGGCACCAGTGAGGCAACACACCATCCTGAAATCTCTTTTGCGGCCACAGAAATGTCTGTCTGCGCCCTTAACTATACAGTCCCCTCTTACTACTTGTTTAACTGTACTTTGACCCTCCCTGCTGTACAACAAAGCCAGCTGTGGTGCCACCATTCTGGATGCTGCTGTTCCCATTCCCTGATGGGGAACCCTCCCCAGTGAAACGGTATACTTGTTAGGGAGGGGGATAGCCACAGGGGACTCTTGCGCTGCCCCTCCAGCAGTCACCCATCTACCTGCCTGAACCATGGATGTGACTGCATTTCTAAAACTCTATGTCTGTGACACCTTCCGTCTCCTGCATGTTCCTAAGCACGTCCAACTGCCATCCCAGCAGATCCATATGGTCCGACAGGAGCCACATTTTCTACAGATGTCATTGTCAGGGATGTTGAACTGTGTCTTATTTCCCACATTCTGCAGTGGAAGCAGACTACCCTACTGACCTCCATTATTACTCCCAGCAAATATTTAATTAAAAGTAAATTTCAATTCAATTACATTACAGCTAACTAGATGGTGTTTCATGTTAGATTTTCACTAAAAAAATACTAATTACACTATTCTGTAAGCAACAGTCTAGGTACCATTCTAAATCCCAGTACTGTAATATTCTACACTAGCCTAAATGCCATTACTCGAAAATGTTATAGGTACTGTGGTGACTGAAATTAAAGCTAAAGAAAAAAAATTCTTGACCACCACTTACCGGTCAAGGACCCTTCTGTTCAAAATGTCACTTTTGAACTTAGAACATAATAAGAAGATAACTAGGAGCAGGAGCAGCCAGTCTGCCCCATCAAGCCTGCTCCACCACTCAATTAGATCATTGCTGATCTTTTTTCTGGACTCAGCTCCACTTACTCACCCATTCCCTATAACCCTTACTTCCTTTACTGTTCAAAATCTGTCAGCCTCAACTGCTACACCGGGCATGGAATCCCAGAGAATCAGAACCCTTTGGGTGTAGAAGTTCTTTCTCAACTCAGTCCTTTATGTGCTCGCCATTATTTTGAAGCTATGCCCCCTAGTTTTAGTTTCATCCATCAGTGAAAACAACCTCCCTGCTTCTATCTTATCTATTCCCTTCATAATTTGATATGTTTCTATGAGATGCCCCCTCATTCTCCTAAATTCCAATGAGTACGGTCCTAGTCTACTCAATTTTTCGCATAAGCCAACACTCTCAATTTCAGAATCAACCTTGTGAATCTTGATTGCATCCCCTCCAGTGCCACTACATCATTTCCCAAGTAAGGAGACCAAAATTGTACACTGTACTCCAGATGTGGCCTCACCAGTACCCTAAGCAGCTGCAGCATTACCTCTCTATTTTTGAATGCCATTCCTCTCACAATGAAGGACAATATTCCATTTACTTTCTTAATTATCTACTGCAGCTGCAAATCGACATTTTGTGACTCATGCACAAGGACATCCAGGTCCCTTCACACATCAGCATGCAGTAATTTTTCACCATTTAAATAATAGCCCATTTTGCTGTTACTCCTGTGAAAATGGATGTTCTCACATTTACCAACATTGTACTCCATCTACCAGATGCTTGTCCACTCACTTAACATATTGGTATACCTCTGTAGACTTCAGTGACCTCTGAGTACTTTGGTCTACTATTCATCTTAGTGCCATCTGTGAACTTTTACACACTACACTTGGGCCCCAACTCCAAATCATCTATTCAAATTGTAAACAATTGTGGTCCCAACATCAATATCTGAGGCACACTGCTAGCACTAATTGCTAACCAGAAAAACAGCAATTTATCTCCATCCTTTTCTTTCTGTTGATTAGCCCATCTTCTATCCATGCTAATGCATTATCCATAATACCATGCAATGTTGTCTGATACAGCAACATTTTGTGTGGCACCTTCTTGAATGCCTTCTGACAATCCAGATACACCATATCCACCAGTTATCCATTGTCCACTGTGCTCATAATGTCCTTTAAGAATTCCAATAAATTATTTGAACATGACCTGTCTTCCATGAATCCATACTGCATCAGCCATATAGGAATAATTTCTATCCTGATGTCTCGCTATTTCTTCTTGATGATAGATTCAAGCATTTTCCCCACCACAGCCATTAAAGCTAACGGGCCTATAGTTACCCACATTTTGACTTCCTCCTTTTTTAAATGGTGGAGTCACATTTGCTATATTCCAATCTGCTGGAACTGCCCCTGAATCCAGTGAATTTGGTAAATTACCATGAGCACATTTGCTATTTCCCCAGCCATCTCTTTTGTACCCTGGCATCCATTCCATCAGGACCAAGAGACTTGTCTACCTTTAGACCACAAGACATAGGAGTGGAAGTAAGGCCATTCGGCCCATCGAGTCCACTCTGCCATTTAATCATGGCTGATGGGCACTTCAGCTCCACTTACCCGCACTCTCCCGTAGCCCTTAATTCCTTGTGAGGGCAAGAATTTATCAATCTCTGCCTTGAAGACTTCTAACATCCCGGCCTCCACTGTGCTCTGTGGCAATGTATTCCACAGGCCCACCACTCTCTGGCTGAAGAAACATCTCCTCATTTCCGTTCTAAATTGCCCCACTCTAATTCTAAGGCTTTGCCCACGGGTCCCAATCTACCCGCCTAATGGAAACTACTTCTTAGCGTCCACCCTTTCTAAGCCATGCATTATCTTGTAAGTTTCTATTAGATCTCCCCTCAACCTTCTAAACTCTACTGAATACAATCCTAGGATCCTCAGCCGTTCATCGTACATTAAACCTACCATTCCAGGATTTATCCATGTGAATCTCTGCTGGACACTCTCCAGTGCCAGAATGTCCTTCCTGAGGAGTGGGGCCCAAAATTGGACACAGTATTCTAAATGGGGCCTAACTAGAGTTTTATAAAGTCTCAGAAGCACATCGCTGCTTTTATATTCCAATCCTCTTGAGATAAATGACAACATTACATTCGCTTTCTTAATCTCGGACTCAACCTGCAAGTTAACCTTTCGAGAATCCTGGACTAGCACTCCCAGATCCCTTTGTACTTCTGCTTTATGAATTTTCCCACCACTTATAAAATAGTCCTTGCCTGAATTCTTTTTTCCAAAGTGCAAGACCTCGCATTTGCTCACGTTGAATTTCATCAGCCATTTCCTGGACAACTGTCCTAAACTGTCTAAATCTTTCTGCAGCCTCCCCATCTCCTCAGTACTACCTGCCTGTCCATCTAACATCGTATCAGCAGCAAACTTCGCCAGGATACCCCCAGTACCTTCATCCAGATCATTAATATATAAAGTGAACAGCTGCGGCCCCAACACTGAACCCTGCGGGACACCACTTGTCACCGGTTGCCATTCCGAAAAAGAGCCTTTTATCCCAATTCTCTGCCTTCTGTCAGACAGTCAATCCTCAATCCATGCCAGTAGCTCACCACGAACACCATGGGCCCTCACCTTACTCAGCAGGCTCCCGTGAGGCACCTTATCAAAGGCCTTTTGGAAGTCTAGAAAGATAACATCCTCTCTGATGAAGGGTCTAGGCCCGAAATGTCAGCTTTTGTGCTCCTGAGATGCTGCTTGGCCTGCAGTGTTCATCCAGTTTCACACTTTGTAATCTTGGATTCTCCAGCATCTGCAGTTCCCATCTTCTCAGATAACATCCACTGGGTTTCCCTGGTCTAACCTACTTGTTACCTCTTCAAAGAATTCTAACAGGTTTGTCAGGCACAACCTCCCCTTACTAAATCCATGCTGCCTTGTTCTAATCCGACCCTGCACTTCCAAGAATTTAGAAATCTCATCCTTAACGATGGATTCTAGAATTTTACCAACAACCGAGGTTAAGCTAATCGGCCTATAATTTTCCATCTTTTGTCTTGATCCTTTCTTAAACAAGGGGGTTACAACAGCGATTTTCCAATCATCTGGGACTTTCCCAGACTCCAGTGACTTTTGAAAGATCACAACCAAAGCCTCCGTTATTTCCTCAGCCACCTCCCTCAGAACTCTAGGATGTAGCCCTTTGGGGCCAGGAGATTTATCAATTTTTAAACCTTTCAGCTTTTCTAGCATTTTCTCTTTTGTAATGCCTACCATACTCAACTCTGCCACCTTACTCTCTTTAATTGTCAGGATATTACTCATGTCTTCCACTGTGAAGACTAACGCAAAGTACATATTAAACTCTTCAGCTATTTCCTTATCTCCCATCAGTAGCCTTCCAGCAATCAATTTGGAGCGGCCCAATGTCTACTTCTGCCTCTCATTTTTTTCTTATGGATCGAAAGGAACTTTTACTATTATTTCTAATATTACTTGCTAGCCACCTTCATATTTGATCCTCTCCTTCCTTATTTCTCTCTTTGTTATCAGTTGTTTGTTTTTTGTAGCCTTCCCAATCTTCTGATATCCCAGTGCTCTTGGCCATTTTATAGGCTATCTCTTTTTGTTTGATACATTTCCTCGTTTGTCAGCCATGGCTGTCAAATCCGCCCCCGGATAATCTTTCTTTTCTTTGGGATGAACCTCTGTACCGTGTCCTCAATTACACCTGCCATGGTTGCTCTACTGTCTTCCCCACTAGGCTCTGCTTCCAGTCGATTTTCGTCAGTTCGTCTCTCATGCCCCTGTAATTACCTTTGTTTAACTGTAACACCATTACATCCAATTTTGCCTTCTCTCTTTCAAACTGCAGACTGAACTCTACCATATTATGATCGCTGCCTTCTACGTGTTCCCTTACTTTAAGATCTTTTATGAAGTCTGGCTCATTACAGAGCACTAAATCCAGAATAGCCTGCTCCCTTGTGGGCTCCATCACAAGCTGTTCCAAAAAGCCATCCTGTAAGCATTCCATGAATTCCTTTTCTTTGGCTCTGCCGGCAACATTATTCACCCAGTCCACCTGCATATTGAAGTCCCCCATGATTACCGTGACCTTACCTTTCTGACATGCCCTATTTATTTCTCGATGCATCTTGCACCCCTGGTCCTGACCACTGTTAGGAGGTCTGTACATGACACTGATTATGGTTTTTTTGCATTTGTGATTCCTCAACTTCACCCACACAGACTCCACATCATCTGACCCTATGTCACTCAGTGCCATAGGTTTAATTTCATTCTTAACTATCAAGGCAACCCGGCCCCCTTTGCCCACCTCCCTGTCTTTTTGATAAGTTGTGAATCCTTGGATGTTTAACTGCCAGTCCTGAACTCACTGCAACCACGTCTCTGTGATGCCTATCACATCATAATCATTCAAGATGATTTGTGCTGTTAATTCATCTACTTTGTTACAAATAGTACAAGCATTTACGTAAAGTGCTTTAATGCTAACTTTCTTAACATTATTAGAGATATTGGAAATCATAAGATGTCCTAAGTTATTCTTCCTTTTTGCTGCATTTTTAGTCTGCCTCGAGCTTAAACCCACCTGCATACTTGCTATCCTGCTGCTTATCTTTCCATTTAACTCCATACTCCCTGTTGCTTTCCCTTCCCCCGACTCAGAAGTTTAAAGTCCTACTGGCCAGCCTATTTATCCTTTTCGCTAGAACACTGATTCCATATCAATTCAGGTAGAGACCATCCCAACGGTACAGATCCCCGGTTCCAAAACTGATGCCAATGCCCCATGAAATGGAATCCCTCTTGCCCACACCAATCCCTTAGCCACGTGTTTACTTCTCTAACTTTCTTTTCCCTATGCCAATTGGCACGTGGCTCAGGCAGTATTCCGGAGATTATCACCCTTGAGGACCTGTACATCAATTTCCTTCCTAATGCTTCATAATCCCTGAACAGGTCCTCTACCCTAGCTTTGCCTATGTTGTTAGTCCCAACGTGGACCACAACAACTGGATCCTCCCCCTCCCGCTCCAATATCCTTTCAAGCCGGTCGGAGTTATCCCGCACCCTGGCACCAGGCAGGCAGCACACCATGCGAGACTCCAGATCCGGCTTGCATCGGAGACTATCTGTCCCTCTAATTATAGAATTCCCTATAACAACTACCTGTCTTTTTGCTCCCCCCTCTTGAATGGCCTTCTGCACCAGGTGCCGTGGTCAGCTGGCTCATCCTGTCCACAGCCCTTTCCCCCATCTGTATAGGGAGTAAGAATCTCATACCTGTTGAACAAGGTCAAGGGCTGAGGCTCCTGCACTCCTGAACTCAGAATCCCCCGACCTGCCTCACTTACAGTCACACTCTGTTGTCCCTGAACACTTATTGAATTTGAATTACTTAATCTACTGGGTGTGACTGCCTCCTGGAACAAAGTGTCCAGGTAACTCTCCCCCCCCCCCCCCCCCCCCCCCCCGGATATGCTGCAGAGTTTGAAGTTCAGATTCCAGATCATTATTTCTAATCCGGAGTTCTTCCAGCAACCAACACTAGCTGCAGATGTGGTCGCTGCCGTTCACAATGGGATCAGCCAGCTCCCACATCATACAGCTACAGCACATCACCTGTCCAGGCATTACTACTTATTTAATTAACTTTTACAATTTATCTATTAAAAATTTCTAGCGCTTGTCTGCTACGGTCTTATTCAATTAACCAATTAAACTTTTAATCTATCACAATATACACAAGAAATATAAATTGAAAAGCCATACCTTCACAACAGACAAGAGTCCTTCTTGGTTAGAACTCCGTTCTTCCTGCGGTTGGAACAGAAAGGGAGGGCTCCGCTGGTCGAGGTAAGTTTTTTAAACCTTAAAGTGGTGACTCACCTTCCCTGTAGGCCCTGAGCAACGCTCCTGCTCTTCCTGCTGCGAGTCTGTCTTTAGCCCCCATTAGATGGCCCAACATTACCCCTTTAGTGATAATAAACGTTTCCAGGTTCTCACCTGCCACAGCCTCATTGTTATTAATCATTGACACATTATTTGTGTGTTGCACTGTGAAGTCTGACACAAAATACTTGTTCAATGCTTCAACCACTTCCTTATTTCCCATTATTAAATCCCCTTCTTATCCTCTAAGGGACCAATGTTTACCTTGGGCACTATTTTTCATTTTATACATTTGTAGAAACTTCTGCTATCTATTTTTATATTCTGAGCTAGTTTCCTCTCACAACCCATCATACTTTTCTTTACCTGTGGCATGATGAAGTGCAGCTCCCACAATACTCACAGTGAAATGGATCAAGTCAATGCCCTGTGCTCAAGTGCGTATCTGCTCCGGTCGCTGTCTCCTCCTTCCAGCTTCTTTGGTTTTGGTTCCTGGTTGCTGATCAAGGTAAGGCTGCTACTCAAAATTAGCAGTCATAGTGACTGCACTAACTTCTCCCAGAATGCTCCTCAGTTGCTTCTCACTGTGCCCTTTGATAAATCAATTACCCCTGTGAAGATTGGAGAAGAAAAGTTTTATTTTAACAAGCAGGATGCTTTTGAGGATTGGTTTCCTGCTATTAAATTCAGCTGTGCAGTATGTCAAACATTGCCAGTCTGGCCTGATGCAGCCACCATGGTCCATGCACTGTCCATAGTTTGGAGGAATATGGTTTCTTGTTTAGAATGAATGGTACAGATTCAATGGGAAATTTAGACATTTTCAGATCCACCATGGTAGATTTTGCTGATGGAAGTTAAATCTGATTAGAGCAACATTTGAAGGGCACTACAATTGCAGCCAAGCACAGTGAAAAAGTTCATTTGTAAATAATTTTAGCAATAAAATCTACTTGAAATAATGATCTAATTTTATTCTATTCCCTCAATAACTTCCTAACATTCGATTTTACAGCTACTATATTACCCCATGCATGAGCTGTAGAGAAAGTTTATTGTCTAATGCAATATTTTCATGGTGGGATAAATTTCATGAGAGTACAACTTGCTTGGATATCCCCTCCCCTTTCACCAGTAGCAAAGTCAGCCTAAGTAGACAGATTTAAAAAGGCTGCCGTGATACAATGATATACCAGGAGCAACAGGAACAAGGGGAAAGTGGGAGTTCAAACCTATTGGTAAGTAAGCCCTACCTGAGAGCTGTCAGCCAATTTGATTGGCCAGCAGCTGAGTAATCCCTGCAGTGCCTGGAAATTATTGAAACTGCAAGCAATCCTGAGGGTTTACATGTAAACCGGGGTTTGTTTTTGGTAAGGCTTCCTGTTTAGGGTTATGGGGGGAGAATTTTAGGGGTCTGTGTGGAAGACACAAAGTAGGGTAGAGTCTTGGGGGTAGAGATAGTGTTGGCCACAGTAGGCCATCAATACAGGTACTTCCATTCCTTCCTGCCTTTTAGCCCAAGCAGACAAAGTACCAGAAAGGCCTCTTTTGTTTTGTTTTCTCCAGTCACGTATGTTATCATGGTAGAGACAAAACAGTCTTAAATTGGCCATGACTTGACCAGTCAAGGGTCTCAGTAGGCTGAAGGTTGATTGGCAGTCCACAGGAAAGAAGGAGGATAATTTGGGGCGGGCTAGAGATGGTGGGCTTACACTTCTTTATTTTTATAGCCCCTTAACCTGCAATTGTCCCAATAGTGGGCTGTAAAATTCGTCTCACCTCTTTAAAATGTAGATCATATGTTGTCAACGAACATCTAATATATTGGGTTGAAATTTAACAAATTTCAAAATCAGCTAAAAATCAGCTATACGTCAATGTTAGGGAGCTTCATGGACAGTTAATCTCTGTCAGCTCTCGGAAGTTATCTCATGCAATTCTCCACTGCTTACCTCATTAGTTATGAACCATGGCCCCTATCTCCTGTTATCTAGTTCTCAGCCACAGATATCAGACGTAAAATTCAGCTGTGCAGTATGTCAAACATTGCCAGTCTGATCTAAAGTAGCCACCAAGGCCCATGCCATGTCCATGGTTCAGAGGAGTATGCAGTAAGACTGCGAAAAGTTTAATGACTTTCAGCACTCTGCAAGGGTAAGTGCCATCATCTTCCATCTGTGACCTCACACTCACTCTAAATCAATTATTGCACTCAGCTACTTAACAAGGCTTAGGGTCTACCATGCTCAGAATTGCAAGCAGCACTGTCCCCTGACATTCTTATTTACTTTATACACTTGACCTCATATAGCATCCTTCAAAGTGTCTTTTGACATTTAAATTCATAACGTGGTACTCAGTGCCTTAAAATGAAGTGTAGTTTTGACAACTCCAGGTGGTCTAAACAAGCTTCTATAGAACTGAAGTAAGACTTGACGCTTCCTGTACGCAAACGCTCTTGCAAAACAAGTTAACATTCAATTAGCCTTCCTACAGGTCTGTAGCATGCTAGCAATGAGCACACCAGGTCACTTTATATATTTCTACCCTGTAAGCTTCTTGAGCATTCAAGAACTATTCAGCATTTCTGTACCTCCTCCCAAAATGGAACACTCATATATTTCCACATTATATTCTATCTGACATGTTCTTACTCACTAAGTTTGTATAAATCTTCCTGAAACTGCTTTATATCTCCCTCACAGCACATATTCACACTTAGTTTTGCATCATTGGTGTATTTTAAAATATTACATTTGGTGCCTAACTTTTAAACATCATTATATTTATATAGTCAAAAGCAGACAGCTAAGGCCTAAGTACTGTTTTTTGTGGTACCCTGTTAGTTGCAATCAACCAATGTGAGAATGACCTGTTTATACCTACTGTTTGTTTTCCATCTGTTGATGTGGAGGTGTCGGTGTTTGACTGGGGTGGACAAAGTCAGAAATAATACAATACCAGGTTATAGGCCAACATCTTTATTTGAAATCTCAAGTTTTTGAAGTGTTGCCCCTTCGTCAGGTGAAGTGAGACAGAAGCCCACAGGCACAGAATTTATGGGCAGAGAGATCAATGGGCAGAGAGACCAAGAGATCACACAAATGGTGTGAATGGAGTGTCAAATAATAAGTCTCTGTTGGTGATCAAAAGTGTCAGACAGTGTGAGTAAATTGTCAACAGTTGAATAGTAAGCATAGGGATGATCTATAATCTGATTAAATGATGCAGGAAGATAACTGGAAAAAAATAAAAAGTGGGTGGTGCTGCAGACAAATCAAATGACTGGAATAACATGATATGTATAAGAGCCAAACGCCAAGGGTCTAACCAAAGTAATAAGCAATCTAAAACTATACAGAGTAATTAAGTTTGGGACATCATAACAATCAGGGTGATAGTGTCAAAAGAGGTCTGCAAGGGAGATTTTACAGGTACAGGACAGTGTGAGGAGGCGGGGTTACGTGTCTGGTTACATAGCGTGAAATGAACCCAGATTCACAGCTGAGGCCATCTTCATGGGTACGGAACTTGACTCACAGTTTCTGCTTGGCAATTCTGTTTTGTTGTGTACCCTGGAGGCTGCCTTGGAGGAAGCTTAACTGAAGACCAGAGACTGAATATCCTTGACCGCTGAAATGTTCCTTGTCAGGGAGGGAACATTCCTGTCTGGCGATTGTTGCATGGTGTCCATTCATCCGTTGTCATAGCGTCTGTCTGTTGGTCAATCCTTAGTCAATGCTAGAACATTACCTGCTATTCCATGTCCTTTAATTTTGCTAATTAAACTCCTGTGGGGGCCCTAATCAAAAACCTTCTGAAAATTCAAGTATACCATTACTGCTCTTTATTTGGTTTGTAACATCCTCAAAACGTCTCCAACAAGTTTTCTCATTCACAAATCCATCTATGCCCAATCAGATTATGTCCAAGGATGAAGCTCGGTGACTCAGTGGTTAGCACTGCTGCCTCATAGCATCAGGGACCCAGTTTCAATTCTAACCCCAAGCAACTATCTAGGGTTTGAACATTCTTCCTGTGTTTGCGTGAGTTTCTGCCTGGTGCTCTGGTTTCCTCCCACAGTCCAAAGATGTAAATGTCAGGTCGATTGGCCATGCTAAATTGCCCCTGGTGTTCAGGGATGTGTAGGTTAGTTGCGTTAGCCACAGGAAATGCAGGGTTACAGGGAAAAGGGTAGGGGGATGGGGATGGATCTGGGTGGGATACTTTTCAGAGGTTTGGTGTGGAATTGTTGGGCTGAACGGCCTGTCCCTACTCCATAGGGATTCTATTCAATCAATGCATTTAAAACATACTTTATGATAAATTCTAGCATTTTCCCCTAATGATGTAAAGCTGATGGGTCTGTAGTTCCCTGTTTCCATTCTCACTCCTTTCTTAGATAGCAGACTGATGTTTGCTACTTTCCAACCCACAAGAAACATTACAGGATCTACGGAGTATTTAAAGTTGTTCACCAATGTATTAACAGTCTCTAAAGAAACATCTTTCACCGCTCTAGATTGTAGAATACCAGGCCTTTCAGTTCCATTAACTTCTCCAGTACGACCTTCTTACTAATTCTAATTCCTTCTACACCTCTTTCTTGTTAAACTTTAATTGAGTCTTTATTCTGGAATATTTCTTGTATATTCCTTGGTGAAATCAAACAAAAAGTACTCATATAAAACAAAGATTCCACAGATTGTCACGACACCAGCTGCCTCTGCTTGTGACGGTTTAACGTTGGTGAGTATAAATGCATAAGTGATAGAAACTGGATGTGACTACTTCAATCCTGATCCAGTAATGAATAAGATAATGGTTGATGTGGGTTATCTGGTTGTGCTCATCTCCACACTTCTGTCTGCCACACTAACACCCTTGACCTCAGTGTTTATCAAAAATCTATATAACTGGACCTTAAACAAATTCAAAGGCCTAGTCTCCACTATCTTCTGCAAAGGAGAAATCCACAATCTTACAACCTGCTGAGAGAAAAAAAGTATTTCTTGTTCTTTGTTGCAAAAGAGAGATCTCCAGACAGAACGCCTTTTAGGCCTGCAACAGTAGAATCATAGAGTCATACAGCGCAGAAAAGGCCCTTTAGGCCATCGAGTCTGCACCAACACAGCTACTACTAAAGGTAAGCTAAGTCTAATTTCCTATACTTATTTGCAGCACGGTGGCTCAGTGGTTAGCACTGCAGCCTCACAGCACCAGGGAACCAGGTTCAATTCCAGCCTCAGGCGACTGTCTGTGTGGTGTTTGCACTTTCTCCCTGTGTCTGTGTGGGTTTGCTTCGGTTTCCTCCTATAGTCTAAAGATGTGCAGGCCAGGTGGATCAGCCATGCTAAATTTTCCATTGTGTTCAGGGATGTGTGGGTTATAGGAGGATGGGTCTGGGTGGGATGCTTCAATGGGTGGTGGGGACTTGTTGGGCCGAAGGGCCTGTTTCCACACTGTAGGTAATCTAATCTTATTTAATATACTTGAATGTTATGATATTACATTTTTTTTAAAAGGTTGTAGGGTTTCTAGCCTCCGCTACCTTCCCAGGCAATGTATTCTAGATTGCCACCTGCTCTGAGTGAAACAGTTTTTTTTCTCAAATCCCCTCTGAATGTCTTGTCCCTTACCCTAGCACTATGTCCAGTTGTGACTAATACATCAACCAAGGGCAATGGCTGCTCTCTATTCATCCTGTCTATACCCCTCATAATATCATACTCCACAATCATGTCCACCCCTCAGCTCTTTTCTGCTGCAAAGAATTAATCCAAACCTATCCAGTCTCACACTATAGATCAACTTCACCATCCCAGGCAGCATCCTGGTGAACCTTCTCTGTACCCCCTCTAGTGCTTATCACAACCTTCCACTAGCAATGTGATCAGAGCTGCACACAGTTCTCCAGCCAGGATTACAGTAGGATTCCCCATGCAGCATCACAACACTCTCCTCTCCCCCTTACACTCTTGGAATACTCAGACATTCTCAAGAATGTCTCTGTGAAGGTCAAGGCATGAAAATTAGCTGAACTGACAACTTGATCTGCATTCTTGTCAGGGGCAGTAGACTTGTACACTGCCTGATTTATGCCAGAGGCCAGACAACTGGTTTTATTTTCACTTGTCAGCGTTAGCTCTAGTTTATTGATGAGGAGAATCATGAAGGTAGTATTCCTTTAAATTATAATTGATATTTTCCCACACGCTATTTAAACTGTCTCTCCTGCTTCTTCATTTTAGCCAGAAACTATAGGAAGCAGAAGACCCTGAACAATAAGTATTTACAGACATTCCCAAAATAAGAATTGGAAGATGACTCTTTTTCTGTTGCAAATGAAAAGAAAGATTCTACAACATATGAAATCTAAGCTTCAGTTACATCTTGACATATTGGTGTAGAATGGCATATTAATACCTAGAAACAGAAGGGTAGCCATCGTAGACAAGAGGAAACACCTGCAGCTAAAACAGATGCAAACTGCAAGCCTTTATAAATTTAAATAATACTTAATCATTATTCAACTGCTGCTCCAAATAGTAGTTTTACAAATGATGTCGATAGAAATCATCTTGAAGTTAATCCATAAGGTCAATGCCAATATCACAGAATGCTATTTAACTTCACCTATAGCATTCTTCCTGGTGCAAAGCTAACATATTCCATTGATCATTTCCAGCCTTTCATTAGGAATTGTGTTAACACAAATACTGAGTGTACAGACACAGAAGCTTGTTCAGTTTCAAAAAATGTCATTGCTTAAAAAGTTGAAATGGCGTTCTCCTTGGATCTATGGAATGCAAATTCTACTTCAAATCAGACAATTGTTGAGGCAAATACAAGGAAGAAATATTATCTTACTGCTGTAAATTATCTCCTTCAGAAATTTTTGAAAACTTAATGCTTGTGCTATATAACATACAGCATTTGAATGACGAGTTTCTTTATTAGCTGATCTAACCAAAATTGACACAGCTTATTATACTGTGCAGACTCTATGCATGATGCTAGATAGTTTCAAGTCAGACTGACCGGTGTTAAATGCCAGAGTTAATCTGCCCATGAACAGAATGTTACAAGCCTCCAAGCGCATTTCCCACATTTGACATTCATGTCATTGTCCTGCCCATTTGGAGTCATAAATTAATACAACCTTCCCTGATTGGTGGGTGACTCAAGAAACTAAATCTGATAATTATAGCTTCTATCCCAAAACAGAAAATACCCATTTACCCAAGAAACTTTACTCTTCGATGCTGTGGTTAATGAGTTTTGGAAGAACCTTTTTCCAGTGTTGGAAGTAGTCCTGGAATGTTCTTAATGAGGCTTTCATTTCCACTCCCTTAACGCCAAGGCAGTCAGGCTGCCATTAATCTGACAGGCAACTGTTTTAGTCATTCACTGCAAGATCTGGCTAGACAATATAAAGCAATATTGGATTTTGTTCACATCTGCCAAAACTGTTCACTATTCCAAATGTACCTTGGAATACAAAGATAATCCCTAATTTCCTTTCTCCACTGCAATCTATCTTTTTAAAACCCATTCCCCCCGTCTCCTCCAAGCTCACCTCTATCAATAAATGTAAGGAGCTAAGGATGTTTTTTGCCACTAAGATTGAGACTATATATTCAGCTGCCCTCTGCTGCTGTTCTCTCTTCCACAACCCCACAAGACAAAGCTTCCTTTCCAGCTCCTCTTTGCCCTATCACTGAACTCAGAATTTTCTCCAGTTTCCCTTTCATCTCCCATCTTGCCCTTCACAAGCTCATCTTGTCTGGTAGACATACCTCATACTCCCTCAGCCATATTCCCATTAAATTGTGAATCAGTTAATTTCCCGAACCTTGACCTCATCACCTTCATGAACTATCACCCCAGTTCCACAATCCTTTTCCAACCTAAAGTCCTTAAATCTGTTGTGACCTCTCAAACTGTGTCTTGCTTAAATTTACTGCCACATTCGAATACTTCCAGTCAGATTTATACCTCTGGCATAAAAACAAAATCATTTTTACTAAAGTCACAACTCACATTCTATGAGGTTGTAGCAAAGGTAAAGTATCCTTTCTTGTTCTTTTGATCTGTCTAAAGCCTTTGATATGGTCAATCATATAATCCTCCTCCAGCTGTCATCATCTATGCAGGGCTGTTCACACCTTTTTCCTGGCTTCTCTTACCACTACTATTCTATTAACTATGGTGTCCCACAAACATCTATCCTTGGCCCCTTCCTATTTTCTATCTAAATCCTGATGCACAGTGACATTACCTGAAAATGCAATGTCAGATTGATGATACGTGGCTTTATTTCACAACTTCCCTGAACCCCATTAATAATACTAAATTCTCAAACTGTTTTTCTATCATTGGGTTCTGGCTATGCAAAAAATTTCTCCAACGAAATATAGGGAAGATTGAAGTCCTTGTCTTTGGTCCACAAGACAAACTCCATTTCCCCACTGAAGACTCCATCCCTGTCCCAGGTAACAGTCTGAGACAGAACCACATTGTTTACAAGCATAATATTATGTTTGACTCTGAGATGACTTTCCAATCACAAAGGTGCACCATTTCTAAAATCACTAGATATAATTTACTTATTTTTATTCACTCCAGGGATGTGGCTGTATCTGGCAATGTCAGCATTTATTACCCATTCCTAATGATATTGTAAAAAGTAAAGTGAGCTGCCATTTTGAACTGCTGCAGTCTGTTGTGTGCAGGGACACCCTAGGTGTTTTAAGGAATGAAGTTCAAGATTTTTGACTAAGTGAGAATAAAGGAACAGTAACATAGTTTCAAGTCAGGATGGTGTGTTGCTTGGCAGAGAAATCTTTAGGGTTTGTGCTCCCGTGTATCTGCTGCCCTTGCCCTTCTAGGTGTTTGAAGAGGTGGGTTTTAAAGGTATTGCCAAATTAGATTTGATAAGGTGCTGCAGTTCATTCTTGTTGATGGTACACACTGCTTTTCTTGTTAATTGGGAGTGAAGAGAATGAATGTTGAATTCATTAGGTGGGGTCTTAACCAAGCTACTTTGTCCTTGATGGTATCAAACTTGTTGAATATTGCTGGAGCTAAACTCATTGCAGCAAGTGGGGAGTATTCCATCACACTCCTGACATGCACCTTTTAGATAGTAGACAGAATATGGGAGACAGGAGATGAGCTACTTCCTATAGAATTCTTAGCCTCGATGTTGCTGCGCTTGTAATGAAAGTCCTTATCGATTTCAGTTGTTGATCATGGACAATTCAGCTATGGTAATGCCATTGGGTGTGAAAGAGTAATAGTTGGATTCTCTCTTATTGGACTTGGTCATTGCCTGGCACTGTGTCATGAGGTTATTTGTTTTCTCGTAACCATTCATAATGTAGAACACTTTGACAAAATTTCTTCTCATCTTCTATTAGATGTTATAAAATGATCTAAAAGTGAAACATATACAGCCTGAAATTATCTGATATTACTCAGTGATCAACATCATCCATGAAAAGATATTAAAAGAATGAACCCCTGTAATGTGTCCAGTTATCTATTCAGATTTAGCCTTGCAGGATGTGGGATATTGAAATGAAGAGTAAGTAAATAAAATGAATTATTACATTCTTACTACTTTTTGTGAATGAGCCTCATGACCAATCTAATTCTCATAATGAACTCAGTCAACCTTATTTATTCATCTGTGGGATGAGGGTGTCGCTGGCTGGCCAGTATTTATTGCCCGTCCTCAGTTGCCTTTGGGAAGGTGGTGACAGTGAAGAAATGGTGATATATTTCCAGCTCAGGATGGTGAGTAACTTGGAGGCAAACTTGGAGGTGGTGGTGTTCCCATGTATCTGCTACCCTTGTCCTTATTGATGGGAGTGGTGGTTGTAGGTTTGGAAGGTGCAGTCTGAGGATTTTTGGTGAATTTCAACTGTAGAGTTTCAGGGTATGAACAGTTTTTTCATTTGACTTCAGTTTATGTTAAAACCAGCGGCAGTTGAGGAAGTTTTCCCATAATCAAACATGATCAATTAGACATTGAGCAGACAGAAATTCTGAATGGCTAAAAATCATGGCAAGACTCGCAATAAATTTGTGGTCATATTTTAAAACTATAATTATTTTGCAAGGAACAGCAAATTCTGAGACATTGACAGACTTACAGATAGCCACAGAAAAGGCCAAACACAACAAACAAACTACTGTCTAACAACAACATTGAGTTGGCTGGCACAGGCTTTCAGGTTAGCTATAACCTAACTGGATGAGATTAAAGAAAACTTCTGACACAGACTGGTAGGGTGAGATTATCTCTCCTCAGTGGGTGAGGGAAGCGGAAATAGTGTGGTTTCATTTCTCGCTCTGTTCTTTCTAATGCGGAAGTCGTGCCATAGTGGTAATAATCCAGATTAATAATTCAGTATCCCAGGCTAATGTTTCTGGGCACTGATTCAAATTCCATCATGGCAGATGGTTAAATTTCAATTCAACAAAAATTTTGAAAAAGTGCTAACCTAAAGGTGGCCATTGTTGTCTGTTGTAAAAACTTATCTGGTTCACTAATGTCCTTTAAAAAAGGAAATCAGCCATCCTTATCAGGTCAACGTGTGACTCCAGACCCACAATTATTTAGTTAACTCTTTACTGCCATCTGGGCAATTAAGGATGGGCAATAAATGTTGGCTGCTCACGATCCACAAATGACGAAGACAAATGTGCAATTTTAATGCATTGGGAGCCATCTCATTAATAAATGTACATTCACCCTGGTGAAATTTTCAACCACTCTTGAGTAGAAAGCCCCTAATGACTATCTTACCAGGAATATATGTCGGAGGCCAAGGAGAACTAGCAAAATAGTTTTGAAGTAACCTTCCCTTCCCTGACGGAATAGGAAAGCCCAGGCTACTACTGCCCAGGAACACCAGTAGATATAAGACTCTTGCAACAAGGACATCTTTTCTGTCACTCATCTTGCTTTTGGAAGCATTCTCTCAAAGTAGGCAGGAGGACTACAGAGGATGTGAAATTGTGGGCAACACACCCAAAATGCTCTTGCATGCATCACTAATAGCTGAGGTTTCTTGCTCATGATGTAAATCCCTAATCTTCTTCTACTGCTTTTGGAATTGTCTGCCCAAAGACAGGCCTTTGGCCACCATTTAATGAAATATGGATATAAGGCCTGATTTTCCCCATGAGTAGGCAAGTCCTGAGCAAGCGTACAGCTCATGGATCGAACCTTATATTTTTGGCATTAATCTATAGTGCATATTAACTGCTAGCCAACTGAAATAGCTGACTCCTATATTCTAAAACATCAGCCAAAAACTGCAATGCTGCATTGTGTATTCTACTATTCTTCAACTGAGTATTGTACTTATGTCAATACACTTAAAAACATTTAGTTCAGTGATATTTTTGTTGCATGTTCAAATCTGATACTTCAAATACAATACATGCCAGAACATACACAACTATAAATATTTGTACAATGATCTGACTATGCTGCACCCAGTTTAATTTTGAATTTTAACTAGTTTTCTTTTACTCATGTGGAATAGATCATAAAAATAACAATGTCAATATTGCTGTGTGGGTTAACTGACAACAGGCTCTGTACTTCCCGTTTGGGCTGACAGGTGCTTTCATATAGCAAATATCCCTGCAAAAGAACTTAGTAAAATCATCACCATTAAAATTTCAACATGAAGTTACAACTTATTTTCACAGCATGATACTGTTTTCATACATGAAATAAAAAAGATTGGAAATGATAAAACATTCATATTTTCAAATAAATAGCCATTGGACATCAAAACAGTACTGGAGTTATAGATTTTGCACAAAATGCCATAAAAATGTTTTTCAAGATAAATCTTTACAGTCATGTGTTAGTACAAAACTTACATATTGCTGAAATAAAGAGACAAGCTGTGGAAGCTTTCATCTTGCACTTATCAGGACAGATGCAAGAATGCCAAATTTCAAAGGAAAAATTATTTATACTTTACAAGAGAAGTTCTAATTTTTTGAGGAGAGTACTCTGATTGGTTGAGCATTGCCATGGAGAATGTACAGGTTATCTCATGCTGTTATTTTTGAAACAGGCACAGTGCTTGGACATCACCTTTCCGAGGACAGTACCTTGTGTATCAATATATGTAACTTCTAACATATTTGAGCTGCATTGTGAGCAGATTGATAATCTTAAATTAGCTAGTGCTGTAATTCTTAGCATGCCCGGGATTGATCATTAAGTACTGTCTAATTATGAAATCAGATCTAATATCTTTTTCATATTCATATTCATTCACAGGATGAGAGTGTCCAGTCATTGGGCCAGCATTTGTTGCCCATCCCTAAGAGTCAACCATATTTGCTGTGGTTCTGGACTCACGTGTAGGCCAGTCCAAGTAAGGATGACAGTTTCCTTCCCTGATGGGTTTTTCCAACAATTGACAATGGATTCATGGTCATCATTAGACTGTTAAGACCAGTTCATTTTTTAATTCAAATTCCACCACCTGCCACCTGACAGGATTCAAACCCAGGCCCCCAGAACAATATCTGGGTCTCTGGATTGCCAATCCAGCAATTATACCATGAGACTGTGTGTTCCCAAATGCTGGGCACAAAATTAATGTTGGACACCAATATTGGTCTGCTTGAGCACAACTTTAAAATAAATGTTTTGTAATGTCCTCATGTTTTCTTGCTTCTATGAGTGCATATACAGTCCCTTTAATCCCCGATTTGCCTTTGAGTGATCGTGCACACTATCAATTGGCTAAAAATGGGCTTGGTACAACCAGTTTTGAGTGAGTTTCCTTTTTTCATGGTGAATGGTTCTTTGACCATCACAAAGACTTAAACAAGCTACACCATGTTTCTGATCTTTGTTATTGAATATACTATTTAAGGAAGACTTAAACATTTGCACCGCATCACAGTATCATGACAATCTAGAACTGTCACCATATGAATCTTCATTAACTGAATTAGGGGACTGAGCAATTCACACAGTTGAGATGAACTTTAACAACACCATAGATTTTCAGATACATGGTGTTGCCATGGAATCACTTCTAAGCCTGGTGCCTCAATATTTTTTATCAATTTTCATGACAAAAATGTATTCGGTATGGATTTTTTATATTCTTTCATGGGATTTGGGCATCACTGTCAATATCAGCAATTGTTGCCAATCCCAAAATGCCCTGAAACTAAGTGACTCGCCAGGGATTCAAAAGGACAGTCAAGAGTTAACAATATTATTGTGGATTTGGAGTCACATGTTGCCTGGAAGGGTAAGGATGGTGGATTTCCTTCCCTATAGCATATTCATGAACCAGATAGATTTTATAACAATCAATGATAGTTTCATGTTTACCAGTAGACTATTTTTCTGATTTTATGAATTGAGTTTAATTTTCCACCGGTTGCATTGGTGGAATTTGAGTTCATGGGCCCCAAAGGATGAGGCTAGGCCTCTAGATTATTAGACCATCAGCATTACCACTTTCCATGTGACTACTAGCTCTTACACCTTGCATATTTCCAATATATAGGATGATATATTTGCTATATTTGAAACTATAGCTCTGTAAGAATTCCCTTGCACACTTTAATGTACTCTGTTTAATGCTTAAACTCAACTTTGAAACAGAGCAGTCTAATGATTGTCCTTTTCTCTACCAGGTTCTCTACCAGAAACAGACCTGCACTGTTATGCTATGACAGTGGCCTTATAAGCATCCTCATAATTAGGTTCTGAGCTGTTTACTCATCATGCAAGACTGATGCCAATATAAGGAGTATCAAAGTTATCCTATGACATAATGTCTACCCAATCAGATCATTTCTCACTGTGTACCATACGAACACATGAATGTGCTCATTTACTAACGCTGAGATGACCAACCACCAACAACCATAACCATCTTCATATGTGCCACGTATAACTCCAACTAGCAGATAATTTGTCCCCGATTCCCATTGATTCCAGCTTTGCAAGGCTCTTCGATGCCACACTCAGTTGAATGCAGTCTTGCTGTCAAGGGTTGTCACTCTCACCTCACCTCTGGAATTCAGTTCTTTTGTCCGTGCTTGAATAAAGGCTGTAATGAGGTCAGGATCTGAGTGGCCCTGGCAGAACCCAAACTAGACATCGTGGAGTAAGGTATTGCTGAGCGGGTGTAGCTTGATAGCACTGTTGATGACACCTACCATCACTTTTACTAATAATTGAGAGTAAATTGACAGGGCGGTAATTAATCAAAGCTCAAAAACACAGTGTCCAACATTGGACATAATTCTGAGATTGGACAGCACTTACTGAAGAATCCAGCACATTCAGGAATCACACTAACAACCAATTTATGATTAACAGTCAGGCTTGCAATGTGTCATACTTACACTTGCTGGAAGCCACACATATATATTTGCAGTGTCCTATTATGTGAGATCAGGAAACTGATATTGGCTCATTTATTGAATAAAAGCATTGCAGTGTCTCAACTGGAGTTGATCTGTCTTTTTGATCATAGATCCGGGCATAATTGATCTTAGCACACTCTCCATGGTGATATTTTGACCAATCGGATCTTCTCAACTAATCAGCACCACTTTTCTGAAAAGAGTATGAATTGGTATTCCCTATGAAATTTGATAGTTTTGCAACTGTCCTATTGAGGGCATGACATAAAGCTCTGACAGTTTTTTCTTTGACAAGAACTCTTTATTTTCTTATATTAAAGTACAACGCTACCTTATTTCAATAGATAAAGAATGTGTATTGTAATCAATGTTACTGTTTTATGTTTAAATGTACGTGATTTATCACAACTTACTATCATCAGGTACCGCAATGTGGAGCACTTTATGGCATAACATGATTATTTTGTTTGACATATGTTATAATATCACATTTAATTGTATAATATTGTTTGATTCCTTCATTTTTCAAATATCTCATGTCTGTAATCCACACACAGAACTCACTGAATTATGGGCTCCTGTTCTTTGAAACCCACCAGTGATAAAGCATCCTTTCTGAAAAGTAGGGAAGGCTGCAACGAACTGTTACCATGGTCACTAGTCAAAGTGGCAGGCTCTCTCTGCACATGATGATCCATTGCATGTGCCATTTAAAACTTGATTAAAGTCAACACGCATTTGGACTGTAATCTTGCCTTTACACCAAAGCCATGAACTCAGAGGTAATAAAAAATGAGAAGCTTGCATTTATATAGCACCTTTCATGAACTCAGGACATTTCAAAGTGCCTTACAATCAATTAAGTATTTTGAAATACAGGCAGTGTTGAAACATAGCAAATGTATACATACATTTATATAGATATAGTATAAGTGTATATATATTTATGTATACATTTAGTCTATATTTTTGCCTAGAGAATTTTATCTGCTGCAATGTTCATAAAATCGGGATATATCATTTTACTTTGATATGGATCCTGGATGCTGCCCAGTAAAGCATTAATATGAACCAGCCCGAGACTGTCATTAAGTAAATTGAGGCCTTACAGGGTATTTAAATATACTCAGACAAAAACAGCCGCTGTTTTTTTCTGCTCAGAGTTTGGGGTTTTTGGGTGGATATCAACCTCGTTCAACAAGTGCACTACTTGTGGTCCTTCCTCCAGACGAGCAATTGAGGATATGTATAACCTGCAAATTCATTTGTTGCAGTACATGTGGAGACTGCATTGGGATGAGGGAACAATCTTTTGACTAAGAACAAGCCTGAGTCAAATTAAAACCAAAGGAACTGTAGATGCTGTAAATCAGGGACAAAACCTAAAGTTGCTGAAGAAACTCAGCAGGTCTGGCAGAATACTTCTAAGGAAGGGTCACTGGACCCGAAATGTTAACTCTGATTTTTTCTTCACTAATACTGAGTTTCTCCAGCAATTTCTGTTTAAGCCTGAGTCAAAAACTGATGTTACAGACCTAGACAACAAATAGTCTATTCCAATATCAAATCAGTTCATATCCTGCCAGGAGATAAGCCAGATATCAATTGTTGCTTATTTAGTGAACATCAAAGTGTCTAATGATTTTTCTAAATATTTTCTTGAAGCAAACTGTTGAATAATTATGATTTCAAAGTATACCAACAAAGTAGGACAATAGGATTTAAATACAAACCAGGAAAATTCAAATCAGGAAAAAAATGCTTTATTGAATGAGTGAAAAAAGTTTGACTGGGGTCAGTCTAAGGAGTATTATAATTTTTGATTTTTCTTGCGTTCATATAATTTGTAATTACAAGGTAATCGATGCTGCCACGGTGATTTGATGTAAACATGGTGATAATTGGTGGCTATTTTGTCCTACAGGCTGATTCCACACTCAGTCAAATGCTGCTTTGATGCCAGGCACAGAGACTCTCACCTCACATCTGGAGTTCTTTTATCCATTCTTGAACCAAGATAATGAGGTCAGGACCTGACAACACAAATTCAGCCACAGTGAGCAGTTTGTTGCTATGTAAATGTAGCTTGGTAGGACTATCAATGAACCCTTGCATCACTTTGCTTACAATCGAGGGTAAAGTGATGGGACAGTAATTGGTCGGGTTGGATACGTCCTTTTTATTGAGGCCAGGGTATGCCTGGGCACTTTCCCACGCTGTCAGGTGGGTGGTAACATTGGGCCTGGAGTGAGGTCAGCTCTAGAGCACACCTTCAAACCAGGAACTTTGAAACAGTCCAGGAACCTTGAAACAGTATATAGCTTTTGTCGCATCCAGGGCTTGAGCCATTTCTTAAATATCATGAGGAAAGAATCAAATTGGCTAAAATCTGACATTTTTGATGCTGGGACCAAGGACTAGGCCAAGATGGAGCTTCTCCTCTGCACTACTGGTAGAAATTGACTGCAAATTTTTCAACCTTGTCTCAAGTAATGGAATTGGAGGTTAGCAAGTTGGGCTGAAAGATGTAAAATTTGTGTTAAGAATGACAGAGGCTTAGATCGTGGTGCTGCCAGAGGAAAAGTCCCTGTCAAATGCAAAGAGTGGAGGGATATATATATTAGTACGGTATCATACTGGAAGTGGCAGAAATGATAGATGGTAACCCTTTGAATACATAAACTGGGAGGTGGGGCAAGGGTCAGGGGGAAAGTGTGAAAAAGGGGACAAGGAGAACAGAATTGAGTCCTTGCAGAAAGCCTGACAGTCAGGAAGTCAACTTGATGTAACTGTCATAGTCAGTGAATTTGTGGTGGATATTGCTTGATATCCTATCCCTGTGAAGTCTGAAGGAAGGAAAGGGAAGTGTCATGTCTATTGGAAAAGATTTTTGTTAAGGTTATCACTGGAAATTTTGCCAAGGATAACTCTCACTCACCACAACTTCAACAAAAGGTTGACTTACCACTGAAAATCCCATGTGAAGGTGAGAGAAATTCAAAGTGTTCAAGAGTTCATTCTGGACAACACCTTCAGGGCTACACAGCTACCTAGACTACACTTCCTCTCACACACCTTCCTGCAAGAATGCGATCCCCTACTCCCAATTCCTCCGCCTCTGCCGCATCTGCTCCCAAGATGGGGCGTACCACTCCCGCACATCCCATATGTCCTCATATTTCAATGACTGCAACTTCTACCCTTTGGTGGTCAAAAATGTTCTCAACTGCATATCTTGAGTTTCCTACACCACTGCCCTCACGTTCCCTCACCTCAACAAAAACAGACAGAATTCCCCTTGTCCTCATGCTATCACCGCACTCACCTCTGTGTTCAATGTATGATTCTCTATCACTTCCGCCACCTGCAATCCAACTCCACAACCAACGATATATTTCCCTCCCCTCCCCAATCTGTGCAAAAGTCAAGGTTGAAATATTTGCAGGGACTGCTCTCTCCATGACTCCTTTGTCCACTCCACACTCCCCACCAGCCCCACCACCCCCCCGGAACCTTTCCCTGCAACTGCAGGAAGTGCTACACCTGTCTCTAAACCTCCCCCTTCCCAGGCACCAAATAAACCTTTCACATCAGACAGAGGTTCACCTGCACACCCGCTAATGTGGTCTACTGCATCCACTTCCCCATCGTGGCCTCCTCTATATCGGTGAGGTCGAGCAGAGGCTTAGAAACAGCTTTGTGGAGCACCTGCACTCTGCTCATGACAAACAACACCACCTTCCAGTCGCGAACCATTTCTACTCCCCCTCCCACTCTTTGGGCGACATGTCCATCCTAGGCTACCTCGGGTATCAGAATGACACCACCCAGAAACTGGAAGCGCAGCATCTCATATTCCACCTTGGGAGCCTACAGTCCAATGGCCTAAATGTGGGCTTTACCAGTTTCAAAAACTCCCCACCCCCTGGCCTCATCCCATGACCAACCCTCCCTCTCATCCCCGCCTCATTGACTTGACACAACCTGACTCAACCTGTCCATTTTCTGTCCTACCTATTTGCTCCTCCAACCTCACTGACTAATCCCCACTACTCCCTACCTGCACTCACCTATCACCATTCCACTTACCTTCCCTAGCCCCACCCCTCATCTCTATTTATTTTGGAGCCCCCTTCCCCCTCCCCCATATTTGAAGAAGTGTCCTGACCCAAATGTCAACTTTCCTAGTCCTCTGATGCTGCCTGGCCTGCTGTGTTCCTCCAGCTCCATACTGTGTTATCTCTGACTCTAGCATCGGCAGTTCTTACCATCTCTCAGGATGATGGAACTGACAGCTTTTATTGTACCAGGATAGTCATAGCCATTTCTTAATATCACAAGGAGTGAAATGAATTGGCAGAACACTAGTGAAGATGGGCCAGCATATAGAAACAGATTCACCACCACCACCTCAAGGGCAAATTTGGATGCGCGATGCATGTTAGTTTAGCTTGTGACATCCACAACCCTTGAATTTATAAATTAGAATAAAAAATGACCCAGATGGAGACAGATGTATGTTCTAAGAGAGGAGTTATAGATGGACCAACTTCCAGCTGTGTCTATTGGAAATACCTTCTTGTAAGTGCATTACCACTGGCAATTTTGTCAAGATTGACTCTAACTCATCACAACTTAAACAAAAGCTTGATTTACCACTGAAAGTCCTGTGTGAAAGTGGGAGAAATTAAATGTGTATACATATGAGTCACAAAGACTTTATGCCACACTCAGGCAAGTACTGCCTTGGTGTCAGGAGCTATCACTCTCACCTCAATTCTTAGGTTGAAGACAATTGCAAATATTTCAACCTTGTCTTTTGCACAGACCTACAGGTTCTGCTGTCATTGAAAGTTGAGATGGCTATGGAATCTTGTTCTCTCATTATTTGTTCAAACTGCCTACAATTGGACATCAGCCTGCCAGGATGGAAATGGAGAGACAAGAAAGAAGGGTCTCAAAAGCCTTGAAGTGTTAAAGGAATACAATTAGGTTTCTGTGACAGCAGCGTAAAGATTAAGGTTGAGGGGTATAATCTTTTAGAGAAGCAGATATCTTGGTGATGTGACAGATCTGAAAGAGAAAAGAAAAGACAATTGCAACTTTTTAAAGTTATGAGAAAAGAGGAATGACCATCTTAAAAAAAAACCCTTTCCATTAAAAGCAAAAGCATTGCCTCAACAAAATGACCCCGGCCCATTTTACTGATAGGTCTTTAAATTATGTGCATACATCCAAGCTAAATTTGGAAAGTAATTTGTGGCAAATGTATGTCTAGATTAAACAACTTGGACAAACATTTGGTAGATTAGGTATCACTTCAAATTTATTTACTGTTCGCAATCAGTTTATGGGACAGATTACTGCTTTTACCTGGAATCTAATTGTTGCTTATCTTGTGGGGTTTCTGCCTTGTGGAACTTGCCATGTGAAGAAACTAGTTACTGCATTTCAGTAAAATCAAGAAAAAAAATAAGCTAATGAAAAACACATCAATGACAACATAATAAAGTAGAATAAAACATATTTCAATGACGACACATTAAAATTAAATTCACTGCATTGTAATTGTTAAGAGCAAAGCTGGTTTTTTGTCATTTAATTATGAAGAAAGCAATGTTTTAAGTTAAAAGGACTGAGCTTTGGAGGGCTGCTTCTAGTGAAAGCTCATCAGAAACAAAGGACAGATTATTTTTCATGTCATTAGACAACCCATTTGTCTTCTGAATGCGCACAAAATGCATGGTATTCATTTGGTTAAAAAAAGTCTTGGAATGAATTAAATTTTTTACCATTTATCATTGTTTAAAGATTAAGTTTTTGTTTTCCATAGTACTAACAAATTCTTTAAGAATTGATGTAGTTATTTAATAGTACTACCACAAATTGGGTTTAGTAGCTACTTTCTGGTCTTATGGGTCCAAGTCCTATTCACTAATATGAGCACAAAAATGTACATGGATGATAACTTGGTGTAGGGTGAGTACAGCATTTTTGGAAGTATACATTTTCCTTCAGATAAACAGAATTCCAGTAAGTTCTTTCTGGTCGATGTGAAGGATACCACGGCACTATTGCGAGAAAGATGAGAGGAGGTATCATCTTTATATCTTGTCTGATAATTATCTTTCAATTAATATTACTGAAAACTGACTATCGAGGGGTTAGTTAGCTCAATTGGCTGGATGGCTGGTGAGTGATGCCAGTGGTGCGAGTTTAATTCCCACACCCTCTAAGGTTACCTGAAAGACTTTTTTATCTCAACCTCTCCCTCATCTGAGGTTTGATGACGTTCAGCTTAAACCACCACTAGTTATCTCTCTCTAATGAGAGAGCAGTAAGGCTACAATGACTTTATCATTATTAAATCAATGTCTGAAAAGTTTGTTGTGTGCCAGTTGACTATCAGCAGTGGCCCCATTTCAACTTAATTCATTGGCTGTAAAACCTGAATTTACTAAAGGTGTGATATAAATGGAAGCTTTTAATTTGCAATTCAGTAGATTTTAATTATTCAAGACTTAATCACAAAAGCATAGAAAATCTGGCTCAGTACTATTTATGATGTTTGCTTGAAATTACTAATCTCTCCATGCTCAATGGAGAACCAAATTCCATCATTCTACCACACATAGTGCATGTTCATTTATTCAGGCAATAGCAATAGATTTTGAAAGATATCTGTGCAAAATTATGGTGGGAAATGTTTGTTTGATGAAGTAACATTTTCAAAATAACAGAATGAAAAGGGTCTTGTTGCAACTTTTCTTTACCATTAAGCTAATAAACAGTTAACTGGAAATTACAATCTTATGCCTTATCTTACCACAGCAGCGTTGTCCTGATTCTAAATAAATAAGGAATAAAGTTGCAAAATCCCAGCATTGTTTGATTAAAGAATAGTTCTGATGTCTCTTTTTCCATCTGAATCTTCTTGCATTAACATAGGAAGTGCAATACTTGCCATTTTACCTGCTTTCCTTCCCACAATCCAGGGCCTGAAACACTCATTTAAGATGAAACAGCAATTTATTTTTAATTCATTCACTGAATGTACATACCTCTGGTTGGGCCAACATTTATTGTCCATCCCTAGTTGCCCTGGGAAGTTGATGGTGAGCTGTCTTCTTGAACTGCTGCAGTCTATTTGGTGTAGATACACTCACAACATCATTTGGAAGGTAGTTCCAAGATTTTGGCCCAACATCCCGGAAGCTGAATGACTTGGAGGAACACTCACAAGTTGTTGTTGTTTCCATGTATTTGCTGCTTTGTCCTTCTAATATATCTTGTAGATGGTGCACATTACTGCTACTGAATATCAGTGGTAAAAGGGGTGAACGTGGCTGTGGTACCAATCAAGTAGGCTGCTTTGTTCTGGATATTGTCAAGCTTCTTGCATGTTGTTGGAGCAGCACTCATCCAGATGAGTGGGAGTATTCACCACCTGCCCCCCAACCCTGATTTATACCTTGTTGATAGTGGACAGACTTTGGGAAATCAGGAGGAGAGTTTCTAGCTACAACATTCCTAACCTCTGACCTGCTCTTTTAGCCTCTGTACTTATTTTGTTAGTCATTCAGTTTATAGTCAATGATAATCCTTAGGCTGTTGATAGAGGGGGATTCAGGGATCGTGCTAGCATTTAATTTTCAGAGGTGATGGTGGATTCTCTCTTTTTGGAGATGGTTGTTGCCTGGTATTTGTACGGCACAAATGTTACTTGTCACGGGATATTGCCCAGGCCTTGTCACTTTGGGCATTGGCTGCTTCAACATCTGAGGAATCATGAATGGTGCTGAACATTGTGCAATTATTGGTGAACACCCTTGCTACTGACCTTGTGATGGAGCAAGATCATCAATACAGTAGCTGGAGATGATTGGGCCGAGGATACTAACTTGAGAACCCCTGCAGAGATGTTAGGGGGGGCTGAGATGACTGACCTCCAAACACGCAACTGTTTTTTTCTGTATTAGCTATGACTCCAACAGTGGAAACATTTCCCCTTGATTCCCACAAACTTCAGTTTTGCTCGATCTCCTTGTTACAACATTTGGCCAAAGACAGCCTTAATGTCAAGGACTGTCACTTACATCTCACTGCTCGAATTCTGTGCTATTGTCCATGTATTAACCAAGGCTGTAAGGACATTGGAGCTGAGTGGCCTTGGTGGAACCTAAACTGGGTGTCACTGAGTAGGTTATTGATAAACTGATAGCACCTTTGATTACATTTTCCATAATTTTACTGATGATTGAGGGTAATAGTGATTAGCCAGGTTGGATTTATCCTACTCTTTGTGTACAAGGCATACCTGGGAAATTCTTCTTATTGTTGTGTAGGTGCCAGTGTTGTTGCTGTTCTGGAACAGCTTCGCCAGGGGTACAGCAAATGCTGCAGTGCACATCTTCAATACTTTGCAGAAATGCCATCAGGAACCATACATTTGGTTGTATCCAATGTCTCCAACCATTTCTTGATATCATGTGGAGTGAATTGAACTGGCTAATGACTGGCATCTGTAATGCTGGAGACCTCTGGAGGAGGCCAAGATAGATCATTCACTCGGCACTTCTAGCTAAAGATTGTTACAAATGCTTCAGCCTTATTATTTTGCACTGATATGCTGGGCTCTTCCATCATTGAGGATGCTACATTTGTGGAAGCTCCTCCTCCAGTGAGTTAATTATTTTCCACCACTATTCACAATGGGACGTGGCAGGACTGCAGAGCTTAGATATAATCCTTTGGTTGTGGAATTCCTTGGCTCTGTCTATCACTTGCAGTATATGTTGTTTGGTATATAAATAGTCCTCTTTGGTAGCTTCAGTGCATTGACACATCATTTTTAGGTATGTCTGGGTGCTGTTTCTGGCATGTCGTCCTGCACTCTCCACTGCACCTTGGTTGAGCCACTGGCTTGATGGTACTGGTTAAGTCGGGGATATGCCGGCCAATGAGTTTAAAGTTTGTGCTGGAGTACAATTCTGCTGCTGTTGAAGCTCCTCAACGCCTTGTGGATGCCCGCTGTTGAATTGCTGGACCTGTTAACTCTGTCTCATTTAGCACAGTGACAGAGCCACACAACACTATGGAGGGTATTCTCAATGTGAAGAAGTGGTTTCATCTCCACAAGGATTGTGCGGTTGTCACTCTTTCTGATACTTTCATTGACATTTGCGTCTACCACAGGTAGATTGGTAAGGATAATATCAAGTTTGTTTTGTTATGTGTTCCCTCACTACCTACCACAGACCCAGTTTAGCAGTTCTGTGCTTTATAACTCAACCAGCTCAGTGGTGGTGATGCTGAGCCATTTTTGGTAGTAGACATTGAAGTCTCTCAGCCAGTGTACATTTTGTGCACTTGCCACACTCGGTGTTTCCTCCAAGTGCTGTCCAACATGGAATAATTTATCAGTTGTGGGAGTGCAGTATGTGGTAGTCAACAGGAAGTTTCCTTGACCACGTTTGATCTGATGCCATGAGATATTTTGAAGGCCAGAGTCAATATTGAGGGCAGCTCCCTCCTGACCTTATATTACTGTCAGGGCCAAGTGTTTTCACGAAGGTTTGTAGCTCGGGTTGTGGATAAGGTTGTAGACATGCTCACCAAGCCAGTGGGTTTGGTTGCAAACGTATCCTCACCTTGCTAGGCAACATTATCAGTGCACCTCCGGTGAAGTGTCGGTGTTCTGTTATTTAAATACAGCAGTTTGTTAGGTGGTTGCTATTACTTCTGGTTCTGTTTCTCAGTGGTTTGTGCACAAGGTCTAATTCAATGAGTTCGTTGATGGAGTTCCGTTCAGAATACCAGGCCTCCAGGAATTCCCTGGCGTGTCTCTGTTTGGCTTGTGTGGTCAGTTTGGCCGGTGGTACAGAACATACCAGGGATAGTGATGGTGTTGTAATTTGTAATTTTTCATTTAAAGCATTATTTTTGCTACTCATTTAAATTATCTCCTTTATACTGAGTGGACCAAACATAGATTGTAGAACAGTTCCATTCAGTCGACAAGTCATTCAAAGCTTCTGATCTTTTGTCGTTTCAATTTTCCATCAACTTCCATTCTGACTATTAAACCTTGTACCCTACCCTGACATAAAAATTGGAACGTAAGCTCAAAGAACAGCGCCTTTTTGATTCAATACTCTACAGTCATCAGACTTGATTTTTGGCAATATATTTAGATCATAACTTCTGCTCACATTTTTCCGTTGGCTGCCGTTGGTAATGATTCTGCTATTGCCATTTACATCTCATCTTTTGCTCTTTTATATGTCCATTACTATCCCCTTTACCTTGCACAACTATCCCGTTGCCAATTAATCTCTCCTGCCTTCCACCCATCACAGACCTTGTCTTTCATTCCTTCCTCACCTCTCTTCTTAGCCTCATTTTTAATTCTTTAAAAGTTGTTAAAACTCAAACATTTTCCATTTTGACAGGTCACCAGTCCAATGTGTGAACTTGTTTCTCTCTCCGTAGAGCTGCCTGTCGAGCTGAACATTACATAAGTTTACATTTAATTCCAGATATCCTGCATTTGCAATATTTTTATTCTTGTAGATTAATCTGCATAAAAATTATTTACCCTTCTCCAAATTGAGGTCGGCACGGTGGTTCTGTGGTTAGCACTGCAGCCTCACAGCTCCAGCGACCCAGGTTCAATCCCACCCTCTGGCAACTGTCTGTGTGGAGTTTGCGCATTCTCCCTATGTCTGCGTAGGTTTCCTCCAGGTCCTCTAGTTTCCTCCCACAGTCCAAAAATGTGCAGGCCAGGTGGATTGGCCATGCTAAATTGCCCATAATGCCCAGGGATCTTTAGGTTAGGTGGGTTAGACACAGGAAATTAGCAAAATGGGTCTGGGTGGGATGATCTTCAGAGGGGTGGTGTGGACTTGTTGGGCCGAATGGCTTGTTTCCACACTGTAGGGATTCTATGATGATTGAGGAGTGAATAGCATGGAGGGTGTTTAAAAGTGAGTGAAAATTTGTATGTGGGATTGAGACAGATTGGGATATTGGATTATGGGATGGCGTGGTTGGGTCTGTGTGTAATGTGGGTTAGAGCCTGTTCTTTTGTGGTTAATGTTACTAATATCTGCCTGAATCATGGCAGTGAGGTGGAGGGGAAATTGGTTCTTCTATCTACCTGTTATTTTGAATGTCTAACAGCACTTTATGATGATTCGAGTCATGCATTCTTTCTGAATTTATTTAAGATTCCCCTGACTGGGATTTATACAATTAATTCTCTAGGCCTCTCAATAAAAGCTTCGCAATATTCTTAGCTGAAACTCTAAGCAGCTCAAATTGACTGTTTAGGTGATGTTAGATTTGTTGGCAGTGGGTGATTAGTCTGAATATACTGATAGCAAGGGAAATCAGTAAAATTTGATCACTGTTTAAAGATTCTGAAGAAGGGTTACTGGACTCATAGAAACCCTACAGTGTGGAAACAGGCCATTTGGCCCAACAAGTTGACATCGCCCCTCCGAAGAGCATCCCATGCAGACCCATTCCCCTACCCATGCATTTCCCATGTCTAACCCACCTACCTACACATCCCTGGACACTACAGACAATTTAGCATGGCCAATCCACCTAACCTGTGCATCTTTGGACCGTGGGAGGAAACCGGGGCACCTGGAGGAAACTTACACAGACACAAGGAGAATGTGCAAACTCCACACAGACAGTCGCCCGAGGGTAGAATCGAACCCGGGTCCCAGGTGCTGTGAGGCTGCAGTGCTAACCACTGAGCTGTGATGCCACCTCAAAATGTTAACTCTGATTTTGTTCCACAGATGCTCGGACCTGTTGAGATTTTCCACCAATTTTTGTTTTTGTTTCTGAATACCAGCATCCACAGTTCTTTTGGTCTTTTGTTCACTATTTAAATATTCCTGTCTCAAAATGTCAGATTGGGTGAACATGAGAGATGAGTACTGATTTATTTTGTCACCCTTCCTGCGCAATGGCCATTTTAAAAGCAAGATACTGCAAATGCTGGAAATCTGAAACAAAACAAAAAGAATCCTGGAAATGCTCTGCAGGGCAGGCAGCAGCTGAAGGTCGTCTGATAAAAGATCATCAAGCTGGAGCACAAGCCCAGGTGTTCTGATAGCCAAAGAGTCACTGGAGCAGGGTAGACTGTGTTGTGCACAGGCGCCATGAAGGATCTCTGACATAGCTGACTCCATTAGAATTGCCAGGGAAACTGAATTTTCCAATGGACAATTCTCCTGTGCTTGGAACAAGCTGAAAAAATCTGTCAAAGTTGGATAATTTATGAGTTCTGTCTCACTTCTCCTTAAAGTTTATCCAGAAAATTACATCCAGCTGACCTGAAGTCACCCTGATCACCCCTCCCACTACCACTGACCTTCCAACAGGACAAACCCAGCAGAGGTGGTGGCACAGTGGTATACAGTCAGGAGGGAGTTGTCCTTTAAGTCCTCAACATTGACTCCAGACCCAATGAAGTCTCACGGCTTCAGGTCAAACATGGGAAAGGAAAGCTCCTTCTGACTATCATGTGCCATCCTCTCTAGGCTGATGAATCAGTACTCTGCTATGTTGAACAAAACTTGGAGGAAGCACTGAGGATGGCAAGAAATGCAAAATGTACTCTGGGTGGGGGATTTCAATGCCCATCATCAACAGTGGCTCAGCAGCAGCACTACTGATCCAGCTGGTTGGGTCCTAAAGGATAAAACATCTAGACCAGGTGGTGAGGGAACCAACTTCATCTCATTCTTACCAATTAGCTGGCTGCACATGCATCTGTCCATTATATTATCAGTAAGAGTGGTCATGACACAATCCTTGTGGAGCAAAGTTCCACGTTCACATTGAGAGTAACCTCCATTGTATTGAGTGACACTATCACTTTGCTAATTGAGGCAGGCTTTGAACAGATCTAACAACTCAAGAGCAGGCATCCATAGGGCATTGTGGGCCATCAACAGCAGCAGAATTGTAAATCCATGTCATTAAGCCTAGTTGATCATAATTCAATTTCTTTAAAAATAGTAATGGAAAAGGATAAGCCTTCCATAAAAGTGAAAGTTTTTGATTAGAATAAGGCAAATTTTAATGGCATGAGACAAGAATTTTCAAAAATTGATTGGAGTGGACCTTTCTCAAATAAAGGGATGTTTGATAAATGGGAGGCTTTCAAAAGTGTGGTAATGAGAGTTCAGAGTCGTGATGTTCCTGTTAGAGCAAAAGGTAAGGCTGGTAGGATTAGCGAACAATGGATGAATAAAGATTTTGATGTTCTAGCCAAGGATAAAAGAAATAGCAAATTAGATATAAACAACAAGGTTCAAATAATCTCTTGAACAGTATAAAGAGAGTAGGGGCATTCTTAAGAGTGAGATTAGGAAGGCAAAGAGAAGATATGAGATAGTTTTGGCAAATAATGTTAAGGATAATCCAAAGAGATTCTTTAAGAGCAAGAAAACAATTAGAAAGCGAACAAGGGCCCCTTAAAGATCAGACTGGTTGTCTTTGTGTTGAACCTCAGGGGATGGGAGAGGTATTAAATGAATACTTCACATCTGTTTTTACTGTGGAGAAAGAAATGGAAGCCAGAGGACTCAGGGAAATAAATATTGATGTTTTGAAAACTGTTCACATTATTGAGGAGGAAGCGTTGGAGGTCTTAGAAAATATGAAGGTGGTTAAATCTCCAGGGCTTGATCTAGCGTACCCCAGGACAATGTGGAAGTTAGGGAAGAAACTGTGGGGCCCCTTGCAAAAATGTTTGTATCGTCTATAAATATGGGAGAGTGGCTAATGTTGTGCTTTTAAGAAAGGATGTGAAGAGAAGCCTAGGAACTATAGGCCTGTGAATCTGACTTTGGTGGTGGGTAAGTTGTTGGAAGTGATTCTGAAAGATAGAATTTATATGCATTTGGAGAGGCAACGAATGATAAGGGATAGTCAGAATGGTTTTGTACATGGGAAATCATGTCTCAAAAACTTGTGAATTTAATTTGGATAAATGTGAGATATTACATTTTGGTAAAACAAATAAAAAGGCAAGACTTATACAATTAAAAGTTGGGCCTTGGACAGTGCTGAAGAACATAGAAACCTCGGGATTCAGATACATAGTTATTTTTGAAGCGTGCATCACACCACGGGGCAGTTAAGAAGATATTTAACATGTTTGCCTTCATTTCTCAGTCCTTTGAGTATTGGAGTTGAGACGTAATGTTGAGGTTGTACAAGACATTGTTGAGGCTCTTCTAGAGTACAGTGTCCAGTTCTGGTCTCCCTATTATAGGAAGGATATTATTAGACTGGAGAGGGTTCAGGAGAGATTTACCAGGGTTTTGGCAGGAATGGAGGATTTGAATTATAAGGAGAGGCTGCTTTAGGCTTGCAATTTTTCACTGGAGCATAGGAGGATGACAGGTGAACTTATAGAGACTGATAAAATATTGAGGGGTATAAATAAGGTGAATGGCAGGTGTCTTTCCCTAGGATGGAGGAGTTCAGGACTTGGGGGCAAATTTTATGGTCAGAGGTGAAAGATTTAAAAAAGACATGAGGAGCATTATATTAACAGTTGGTTAATAGTGGTTTGTGTGTGGAATGAACTTCCAGAGGAAGTGCTGCATGTGGGAACAGTTACAACACATAAAAGACATTTAGACAAGTACATGATTAAGAAATGTTTGGAGAGATATGGGCCAAGCACAGGCAGGTGTCACTAGTTTAGTTTGGGATAATGGTCGACAGGGACTAGTTGGACCGCAGAGACTGTTTCTGTGCTGAATGAATCTACAGCTTTGTCAGCATAAACTGAAACTTCATGGCCTGGCATATTGCCTACTCAACCATTATCATCATGCCAGAGGATCAATCCAGGTTCAATGGAGAGTGCAGGAGGGCAAGCCTAAAAATATGGTGTCAACCTGGTGAAGCTACCAAACAGGACTAATTGCATGCCAAACATTGTAAGCAGCAAGTGATCCCAGAACCAATGGATGTGATCTAAGCTCTGCTGAACGGGTGCAGCTCCAACAACTCTCAAGAAGCTTTACACTATCCAGGGCAAAGCAGCCCCCTTATATGTCATCACATCCACGAACATCCATTCCTTCCAGTAGGATGCTCAACAGTAGCAATGTGTACTATCTACAAGGGGCACTGCAGAAATTCACCAAATGTCTTTAGACAGCACCTTCTAAACCCAAGGCCAGTTCCATTTAAAAGGTCAAGGGCAGCAGATAAATAGGAACATCATCACCTGAAAGTTCCCCTCCAATCCACTCACCATTCAGACTTGGAAATATATCACTATTCCTTCACTGTTTCTGGATCTAAATCCTGGAATTCCATTCTAAAGGCATTGTGGGTCAACTCACAGCACATGGGCTACACCTGTTCAAGGAGGCAGCTCACCACCCTCACAAGGGCAAGTAGGAAATGGGTATTGTTGGCAATCTTACAAAATCTGGTGCACAATACATAGGCATGGTCCAAGTGCGATAAGTGCAACAAGCATTCTAAGATTCTTTCTCTCTTGAGTTCTTGAGTCTCAATGCTCGCTGCTTCAAAGTGCAGTTACATTATGCTTGCCAAAGATTGCATTGAAAGAAAAAAACAAAGATTTGTATTTATACAGCACTATTCAGGATCTCAAGACTTTCCAAAGTACAATACAGACAATTAATTGCTTTTGAAGGATATTCACTGTTGTAATGTAGGAAAAGTAGCAGCCAATATGCAGCCAGGTGGGTCTTGTAAACAACAATGTGATAGTGAGCAGTTATAATCTTTTAGTCATACTCACTAATGGAAATATCAGCTGGAACACAAGAGGTAACAACTTCCCTGCCATTCCTCACAGCTGGCATTATCAATTATAACAACCCAAAGAAAACCATGTCAGTGTAAACACTGGAGAATCAAAATAAAAACACAATGTGTTGGAAAAACTCGGCAACATCTGTTGAGAAAGGAACAGAGTTAACATCTTGAATCCATACAACTCTTCTTTAAAAAGAAATGGAACGAACGGGAAGAGCAAGGGGATAACAGGGAAGCTCAAAGAAAGGGTAAGGGAAACAAGACATCAAAAATATCATAGCAGACCATATAGAACTGTACACAGGTGTGTATCTTCAGTCCCCTTATTTAAGAAATAATTGGAGGGAGTTCAAAAGAGATTCACTACACTGATTCGTGGGCTGAATGGGTTGGCCTGTCAAAAATGACTAAACAGTTTCAGCCTTTATTCATTAGAGTTTAGAAGAATGAGGAGTCATGTTGAAACATCCAAGCTTCTGAAGGATAGACATGTTAAGAAGATGTTTCCATTAGTGAGGGAAATCTTGATGTAGGGGACATAGTTGCAGAGTAAGGTGACATTCATTTGAAGTTCTAAATTATTTATGAGCTTTTTTTTGCACATTCAGCATTATTTAGCAAATGCTATCCAATCATGAAACCACATAAACATAGGACACTTTGTTAGGAGTTTTTGAGAGCTGGCTAGTTAGGTGCAGTCAGGGCTTTGTTTTATTGTGAAAAATGAAAGGATATGCCATTTTATATAATTCACCAGCTGTTATGACATACAGCCTACGTACCTAGTATCACATCTGCACCAAAATTCATATTCATGTTACTCATTTGTTCCACCTATCACACATACATATTCATACACAGAATGCTTTTTTTTGCAGATAGAAAGATCATGTACACACACTCTGTGCATGTGTCACCTCAAGAAAATAGGTTAATACTATTCTCTGATTCATTTCTCAGGGAAATACCTTCACCAAGCAAACTGAAGCTGCCTGGTTTAAGACTTAAACAAAGTTTTTTTAACTTTGTGGGTTAACAAAGTGGGTTTTTCTTGGCAACATCTCTACCAATCTGCCCTCTCTTATAAAACAGTATCAATATTGTTTTTCAGAGATAATGGGAACTGCAGATGCTGGAGGATCCGAGATAGCAAAGTGTGGAGCAGGATGAAGACAACAGGTCAAGGAACATCTTAGGAGCACAAAAGATGACGTTTTGGGCCGAGAGCCTTCATCAGAAAAGGCTTTCTGTTGAAGGGTCTAGGCCCGAAATGTCGGCTTTTGTGCTCCTAAGATGCTGCTTGGCCTGTTGTGTTCATACAGCTCCACACTTTGTTACCTCAATATTGTTCTTCCTTTACATTGGCATTCTTGTGAAGTGTCATGATAGTGTAAGATGAACAGCTTTAACAAAATATGTCTTTATCTTCAGCAATACTCAGTCTCTGTACTATAAAATAATTATTTATGTTGTGAACTTTCATAACTGAAAACAGCCTGTTCCTGAAATGGAGATAAAGATGTCAAGGAAGGGAAGGGAAGAAGCAAACCAGGTGAAGAGGAGAGAAGGATGGAAACTGGAAGAAAAATATTCTTGAATATTTTCAGCTCTGTATGAGAGAAGGAAGCAGCACAGATACAGTCATCCATGTGTCAGAAAAAGAGTTGTGTAAATTGGCCGGATTAGGATTTGAATAAACAATGTTCTACAAACCCCACAAAAAAAAGCTGAAAGCAGAATCTATGTGGGTATCCAGTGGGACAAGTTGAAAAAGGCTAGAATTTCACATTTAAAATAAATGAAGTTTATTTTCCCATAGCAAAATGAATCTTTATAGTGATGAATAACACTGCTGCCTCACAGCGCCAGGGATCCAGGTTTGATTCCAGCCTCAGACAACTGTCTGTGTTGAGTTTGCACATTCTCCCTGTGTCTGTATGGGTTTCCTCTGGCTGCACTGGTTTCCTCCCACAGTCCGAAGATGTGCAGGCTAGGTGGATTGGCCATGCTAAATTGCCCGTAGTGTTCAGGGATGTGTAGATTAGGTGGGTTATAAGGGATGGGTCTGGGTGGGATGCTTTGAGGGGCGGTGTGCATTTTTTGGGCCAAAGGGCCTGTTTCCACACTGTAGGGATTCTATGATTCTATTGTAACAAGGATTACCTTCTAGCACACAAATGCTCATTTTTAGTTCTTCCCCTTTATTTTCTTTCTAACATGACAATTTGCATGTCATGTACACTTATAGGCTGGGCATCCTCAATTTGTACCTTCCTTTAAAGACTTCTTCAAGTATTGGTCACACTGAAATGTTATAGCATTTTATAAAAGCTGCAGTATGGCAGCTAATCAGACTCACAAATCCTTTGGTTCAACATCGCATTTTTCTTATTCTCGCTATTATTTTCCAAATGTGGACATGATTGTTATGATGATCCTAAAGATATCCAAAGTTGTAATGGTCAGTTATGTTTTGTTAAAAAGTATTGATAAATCTAATTTATCAGTGATGTTCTGGTAAAGAAGCACAACGTAAAAATAAAAAAAATAAAAACTGAAGTTTTAGCTTCAAAGAAGGGTCACTGGATGCAAAACATTAGTTCTGCTTTCTCTCCACAGATGCTGCCAGATCTGCTGAGTGTTTCTGGAAATTTATGTTCTTGTTTCTGATTTCTAGCACCCACCATAGATGTTTTCTGTTTTGATAAAAATAACAAGAGTATTTCAGAACCATTCTGAAAAGTTAGGAAAGTCAGGCAGATAATGTTGCAGCCAAGAAAGTGATATGACCTAACCATCCTTACGTACCAGCATGGAAGTCTTTTGGTACAATGAGTGACATCCCTACTAGGTCAGCACACAGCAAAACCCCAAAACAAAGCCAAGCCCAGCCAAATGGTTAAAATTTTCTTTAGGTTTCTGGTTGGCAAGTCATTGAAGTTGCTGCTGGTATGTGGACCCGAGACAGAAAAGGATTCCTACTAGACCCAACCTGAGTAAAGTAAGTCATAGGTGGTATCCTGGAGAGTTTCCAGCAGAATTCATACCTTGGAAAGTCCACTTACATCTGGTTTGAAACAGTTAATTCGCTTATCAACATCCAAATCAGAACCAAAGTAAATGTCTGGTTAAATTGTCATCCAGATCGAATCGAGATCAGTGCGGCCAAAATAGTGATCACGGAAGTTTTTAACAAAATTTGCTCTGGGCTCCAATACTTAAATTTGCACAAGATTTCAGTTGGGTTGAGAATCGATGTTGGGGAACCTTTACAGATTAAGTGTACAACTTTGGTTCTGGTCTCTTTTGAAAAGCAGCTGGCTCAGTTACCTGCAATTGTAATAAAAGACTTGGACGTAACCTTGGAGACAGGTAAGAACTGCAGATGCTAGAGTCAGAGACAATCAGTGTAGAGCTGGCGGAACACAGCTGGCCAGGCAGCATTAGAGGAACAGGAAAGTTGACATTTCAGGTCTTCAGAAATGCAGACGACACCTCGTCTCACCCATCTTCCTGCAAGAATGTGATGCCCTACTTCCAATTCCTCCGCATCCACTGCATCTGCTCGCAAGATGAGGCGTTCCACTCCCAAACATCATAGATGTCCTCATATTTCGAGTACTGCAACATCCCCCCATCAGTGGTCAAAAACACCCTCGACAGCATCTCTTGCATTTCCCGCACCTCAGCCCTCAAACCCCAACTCCATAAAAAACACAAAGACAGATTTCCCCTTGTTGTCACATATCACTCCATTAGCCTCCAGATTCAAGGCATCATTCTCCACCACTTCCGCCACCTGCAATCTGACCCCACTACGAAGGATATATTTCCCTCTCCACCCTTATCTGCCTTGTGGAGGGACTTCTCTCTCCGTGACTCATTTGTCCGCTTCACAATCCCCACTACCCCAACCACCCCTGGCACCTTTCCCTGCAACCATAGGAGGTGCTACACCTGCCCCTATATCTCCCCCCTCACCTCCATCTCAGGCCCCAAAAAATCCTTCCACATCAGACAGTTATTCACCTGCACATCCTGTCTGCTTTTCCCGAAGTGGCCTCCTCTACAGTGGGGAAACCATGCAGAGGCTCGGAGACTGCTTTGTAGAACACCTGCACTCGGTTCAAGGCAAGGATTGAAGTAAGGCATTTGATAAGGTTCTCCATGGTAGGCTCATGCAGAAAGTAAGGAGGCATGGGATAGGGGGGAATTGGATTCAGAATTGGCTGACCCTTAGAAGACAAAGGGTGATAGTGGACGGAAAATATTCAACATGGTGCTCAGTTACGAATGGTATCACAACGATCTGTTCTGGGTCCTCTTCTATTTGTGATTTTTGTAAATGATTTGGATGTAGGGGTGGAAGGGTGGATTAGAAAGTTCGTGGACAATGCGAAGGTGGATTGAGCTGTGGATAGTGCAGAGGTATGTTCTAGGTTACAAAGGGACATTGATAGGATACAGAGCTGGGCTGAGAAGTGGCAGATGGAGCTTAACCCTGAAAAGTGTGAGGTAATTCAATTTGGCAGGACAAATTTTAAAGAAGAATACAGGGTTAATGGAAAGATTCTTGGCAGTGTGGAGGAGCAGAGGGATCTTGGGGTTCATGTTCACAGTTCCCTGAAAGCTGCCGCCCAGGTGGGTAAAGTTGTTAAGAAGGTGCACGGTGTGTTACCTTCATTAATAGAGGGATTGAGTTCAAGGGCCATGAGGTTATGCTCCAGCTATACAAAACCCTGGATCGGCCACATCTAGAGTATTGTGTCCAGTTCTGGTCGCCTCATTACAGGAAAGATGTGGAAGCTTTGGAAAAGTGCAGAGGAGATTTACCAGGATGTTGCTTGGAATGGAGGGATGGTCTTACAAGGAAAGGTTGAGAGAGCTAGGGCTTTTCTCTTTAGAATGACAAAAGATGAGAGGTGACTTGATAGAGGCGTACAAAATGATCAGAGGTATAGATAGAGTGGATAGCCAGAGACTTTTTCCTAGGGCAGAGGAAGCTACTACAAGGGGGCATAGTTTTAAAGTGAGTGGAGGTAGATATAGAGGAGACGTCAGAGGTAGGTTCTTTGCTCTGACAGTGGTAGGGGCGTGGAAAGCATTGCCAGAATGGGTAGCGGAGTAGGCCACATTAGGGGCATTTAAGTGACAATTAGATAGGCATATGGATGATAGTACAAGGTAGGGGTGGAAGTTAGGTAGACCTTAGGTTTAGGATAAAAGTTTGGCACAACATCGTGGGCCAAAGGGCCCGTAATGTGCTGTACTGTTCTATGTTCTAAATGACAACACCTTCCAGTCGTGAACAACTTAAACTCCCCCTCCCACTCTCTGGACAACATGTCCATCCTGGCTCTCCTCCTGTGTCACAATGATGCCAACCAGAAACTGGAGGAGCAGCGCCTCATATTCCACGATACCAAAGTGTGAAGCTGGATGAACACAGCAGGCCAAGCAGCATCTCAGGAGCACAAAAGCTGACGTTTCGGGCCTGGACCCTTCATCAGAGAGGGGGATGGGGAGAGGGTTCTGGAATAAATAGGGAGAGAGGGGGAGGCGGACCGAAGATGGAGAGTACAAGAGAGTTGCAGTGGGAGAGAGATTCCCTAAGGTTGGTCCGGAGGGAGGAGGGTAACTTCTTCAGGTTAGGCATCCCTGGAAGAGGCTTCGCAGTGAGGTTAAAATGGGTCTAAATGTGGACTTTACTAGCTTCAAATTCTCCCCACCCCCAGCCTCATCCCAAGGGCCAACCCTCCCTCTCATCCCTGTCTCCTTGACCTGTCCGTCTTCTCTCCCACCTATCTGTTCCTCCCACTTCACTGACCAAACCCCACCACTACCAACCTGCACTTAACTATCACCATCCCACCTAACCCATCCTCTCTCTATTTATTTCAGTCCCCTTCCCCTCCCCCATTTCTGAAGAAGGGTCCTGACCCGAAACATCAGCTTTCCTGCTCCCCTGATGATGCCTGGCCTGCTGTGTTCCTCCAGCTCCACACTGTGTTATCTTGGGCCCAATCTTGATGGGGCACCTAGATTGGCTTAACATTTTTCACTTAAAAATGGCTGCCAGAGTGCAGTCCTAATTAAATACGCAGAAGTCTTCCAGGAAAATCTAGGCTATCAGAGGAGACAAGGCTACTTTGCATGCTGACCAGGAAGCTATTATATGATTCTGCAAGGTCCATCCAGTGCCATTTGCCTTGCGGGCAAAAGTCTAGGCAGAAATCTGAAGGCTGGAAAGTGAAGGAATCATCAAACCAGTCCAGTTTGCAGAATGGGCAGCACCAGTCATACCCATTTTGACGCCTGACCGATCAGTTCGCTTTTGTGGGGATTTTAAACAAACATTAAATCAATTTTCACTATTGGATAAATACCCAGTCCCTTAGATAGAGGATTTATATGCAGAACTGGCAGGGGCCTGTCCTTCGTGAAGCTGGATCTGAGCCATACTTACTTGCAATTGCGCTTAGATGACGATTCCTAGAAGTACTGACCTTTGGGGTATCATCAGCCTGTACAATTTTATGCAGGATGATGGAGAACATTTTGCAGGATCTACCTGACGTCGATATTTACCTAGATGAAATTTCAATAACAGGAAAACTAATTAGGAACACTTAGAGAACTTGGTATTGGTTGTCAAACACTTTTCCTAGGTGGGTGTAAGCCTATGAAAGCAAAAAAACGAATGATCCAGGCACCCAGATGACCTATTTGGGCTACAGAATCGACAAAGCCGTGTTACACCCGTTGGAAGATAACGTGAGAGCAATCAGAGATGCCCCATCTTTCATGTCTGTCCAGGAGATTAGTTCATTTCTTGGGCTGGTAAACTATTACAGAAAGTTCACACTTACTGCAGCCTCCACCCTGGCACCTTTTGATCAACTTCTAAAAAAGGTCACAGAGACAAGCCTTAGCTTTCAGTGAAGTAAAGAAGCAGCTATTATTAGCACACTATGACCGCCAGAAAGGTTTAGCATCACCATGTGATGTCTCCCCGTGTGGCATGAGGGTGGTATTAGCTCATAGTCGGCCCAATGGAGAGGAATGCCCAATAACGTATGCATCCAGGACTTTGGCTAATGTAGAGTGTAAATAAGCTCAGATGCAGACGGAAGGTTTGTCGGTCTTATTTGGAGTCAGAAAGTTCCACCAATACCTTTATGGACAAAAATTTGTGATAATTGCAGACCACAAGCCCCTAATTGGTCTGCTTTATAGAGGAAAAGGCAGTGTTGTCCATAGTTTCGGGCTACATTCAGCGGTGGGGTCTAATACAAAGTGTTTATAATTACAGGTTAGAATACCATCCGGGAAATTGAATAGTGAATGGGGATGCGTTGAGCTGCCTCCCATTAGCAGATACACCACTGGTGGTACCCCCAATTAAGAGTCTGTCATGATATTATATTTTCTGGACATGCTCCCACTCACAGCTGACAGTATCAGACTTTGGATGCAGAAGATCCAATTTTTTCAAAACTGAACCAACTAGTGGTGACAGAGGAAACCCAAGGAGGTGTCATAATTAAAACTGAAACTTTTTTGGACCAAGAAAGACCAACTCACAGTAAAGGATGGCAAACTGTTATAGGGAGCAACAGTGATTACCAAAAGCAAAGGCTGCCACCAAATACTGGCTAAACTCGACTAAGGCCATATAGGGGTTTCCAAAATGAAGTTGTCGGCAAGGCACAGATGTAGACACAGCTGTTTTGGTTGGTCAGTAACCATAGTGTCAACAAGGATGAAAAAAGTACTGCCAGCAATTCCCCAACATCCATGGCAATGGTTAGGTAAACGCTGGTTGCACATTGACTATGCAGATCCTGTCACGGGTTCAATGTTTTTAGTCATTGTAGATGCCCACTCAAAGTGGTTGGACATGCATAGGGTTCATTCATCAAACACGGGGACCACAATAGTAAAACTGCATGCATCTTTTTCAATATCATGAGTCCCAGAAGTGTAGTCACAGAAAACAGGCCATTGTTTACCAGTAGAGAATTTGGGTATTTCCTAAAGTCAAATGGGATTCGCATATAAGGAAAGCTTCATACCCCCTATCATCCAATGGCTTGACAGAAAGAGTAGCCCAAACTTTAAACACTTGCTTGAAGAAACAACCTACAGCCTCACTAGATACCAAGCTGTCACATTTATTTGATTAAAGGACCACTCCACTCACAACTACAGGGATAGCGCCGACAGACAATAGGTAGAACACTCCACACCAGTTTAAATCTGATCTTCCCAGATCTTTTAGGGAGTAGAGGATGCTGGTAAAACAGCATCAGGAATGCCAATGCCAAACACAAAATTCTGCCAAGCTAGAGAGACAGTTTGATACAAGGCATGGTGTTTGGTGTAAGAATGACTGAAATAACTCCACATGAGTAAGAGGCATGGTCAACATAGGGTCAGAACCAATGGTGTACAAAGTTTGGGTAGGTGCAACAGTCCTGAACATATATGTGGACCGTATGAAAGTTGTGAACTCGCAAACGGCGCAGGAGCAAAACATGCCTTGCCCCTCACAACAGTCAGAATGGCTACCAGAGCACATGGGTTCACCTTCTCCACCAAGCATTGGTAAGTCTTCATGGTGGATGTAGCCTACCTCAATGTCTCTGACACCAGAAGAAGGGAATGAATACGGAAGTGTTCCTGGCACAAGAGGCAAAGTCCCATGTGTTACACGAGCCCATATAGGAAGCCAAGAAGGAAGACCTAACCCAATGCTAAAACACCCCAGGAGGCTCTCCAAGAGAAAGGACCAGATTGTGTTTGCAGAGTCAGATGGGGAAGGATGCAGTGATTGTAACAAAGTCAGCCAGCTGGACCTCATGGAATATAAGCTTCCTGACTGGACCAGGTTAACAGCCCCAATCAGGAAGCCCTGGCTGGCAGAAAAAAGAAGAGTGTCAGAGATTCTGGTACCCTGCAAACTGTCTCTGAAGAGGTGGCACTGGAGTCAAGGACTCTTCATGTGTAAATAAAGGGTGAATTGATGACCAGATACTGGCCTCTGTAGAGTTATTTCAACGAGGTCTACACTCATCTGAGTAACTTTATGCGACATAACTATTTACAAGCAATGGTAAGACAGGACATCTGCTGGAACCTACTTATCCAGGCCCCAGTTCCATGTGAGATGACATCAAATAACATAGCTTTTCTCACATATGTTCAGTAGCTATTCTTAAAATAAGGATCTAACTAATCCTTTAATCCACACCACCCATTTGAACAGGGATCAAGCAGCAGTGCTTTTTGCTTTGAGAATCTGCTGCTGAACAGTAGTCATACTGACATGGCAGATTTTAGACACAGGCAGTGAATGCAATTGGAGTTTCATTCAATTATCCTCCTATTCATGACACTGCTATTGTGATCAATAACCCAAGGCGCAATAGGTAGTAGTGCATTAGGGGCTATAATAAATCAACAACTCTTTCTTTCAAACTTTTGAACTTTCTTATCCATTAATCTCACTGTAACACATTTTGCCAATGAGTTAAGGCAAATTTCACCCCATATGTGTGATTTAGAATTCATGGAAGTGAAGATTCTGAGATTCATTAGCACAGCAAAAATCTTCCTGGACAAGAATCAGCCTTAGTGAAACTTGACATCATCAACTGTATTGAAAAAGAAACTACGCATTTTTATTTCTGTTGGTTTTGGAATTGATTCTTTTATTCTCAGTTACAGTCCAAATAAACTGTTTTGACATTAAAAATTGATACTTCACTAAATGAAGGGGGTAAATTTTGGTGTATGGATGGAAGCTAAGTGGACGACATGCCAAGAACACAGATCTATTTGAACGTCTGGTTTTAGCTCACAATCCAACAGCTCCTTGATAATTTAAGCATGCTTGCTGTTACAAAAGCAGATAGCTGCACGCTGAACACTTAGGCATTGATTAGAAATATTTTTCCTGGATTAATTTGTATGGCTTTTACATACTCATTCCAGCTGAAGGGTGGAATACACTGAGTGTCATGTGAATGCATCATCCTCCGACACTTCCGCCATCTGCAATCCGAGCCCAGCACCAAAGACATTTTTCCCTCCCCATCCTTATCTGCCTTCTGGAGGGACCACTCTTTCCGTGACTCCCTTATCAGCTCCACACTCCCCTCCAGCCCCACCTCACCTGGCACTTTTCCCTGAAACCACAGGAAGTGCTACACCTGCCCCTACCCCCTCACGTCCATCCCAGGTCCCAAGAAGACTTTCCACATCAAGCAGATGTTCACCTATTCTTAGGGAATAGGAAGGCATTTTGAGGCAGAGGACTGGGACAATTTGGAGAAAGAATGTATCAATTCAATGTTGATAACAAGATGTAGAGCTGGATGAACAGAATATGCCAAGCAGCATCAGGGGAGCAGGAAGGCTGACGTTTCAGGCTTAGACCCGTCTTCAGAAATGGGGCAGGGGTAAGGGGAATCTGAAATAAATAGGGAGAGAGGGGGAGGTGGATAGAAGATGGATAGAGGAGAAGATAGGTGGAGAGGAGACAGATGGGTCAAAGAGGTGTGGATGGAACCAGTAAAGGTGAGTGTAGGTGGGGAGGTAGGGAGGAGATAGCTCAGTCCAGGTAGGACGGACAGGTCAAGGGGGCGGGATGAGGTTAGTAGGTAGGAGATGGGGGTGGGGCTTGAGGTGGGAGGAGGAGATAGGTGGGAGGAAGGACAGGTTAGGGAGGCGGGACGAGCTGGACTGGTTTTGGGATGCAGTGGGGGAGGGGAGATTTTGAAGCTTGTGAAGTCCACATTGATATCATCAGGCTGCAGGGTTCCCAAGTGGAATATGAGTTGCTGTTCCTTCAACCTTCAGGTAGCATCGTTGTGGCACTGCAGGAGGCCCAGGATGGACATGTCATCTGCGGAATGGGAGGGGGAGTTGAAATTGTTCGCGACTGGGAGGTGCAGTTGTTTAGTGCGAACCGAGCGTAGGTGTTCTGCAAAGCAGTCCCCAAGCCTCTGCTTGGTTTCCCCGATGTAGAGGAGGCCACAATGGGTACAGAGGATGCAGTACACCACATTAGCAGATGTGCAGGTGAACATCTGCTTGATGTGGAAAGTCTTCTTGGGGCCTGGGACGGATGTGAGGGGGTAGGGGCAGGTGTAGCACTTCCTGTGGTTTCAGGGAAAAGTGCCAGGTGAGGTGGGGCTGGAGGGGAGTGTGGAGCTGATAAGGGAGTCACGGAAAGAGTGGTCCCTCCAGAAGGCAGATAAGGATGGGGAGGGGAAAATGTCTTTGGTGCTGGGCTCGGATTGCAGATGGCGGAAGTGTCGGAGGATGATGCATTGGATCCGGATGTTAGTGGGGTGGTATGTGAAGATGAAGGGGATTCTGTTTTGGTTGTGACTGCAGGGAGGGGGTGTGAGGGATGAGCTGTGGGTGCAGGGAGGGGGTGTGAGGGATGAGGTGCAGAAAATTCAGCGGTGTTCTCTGGCTTCCTTGCACACCTCCCAGAGGTATTTCCAGTGTTGGGATGGCAACAGATCCAAATCAATGGAAAACTGATGAGAGATTAACAGCAACCAATGAGCAGCACCTTTCTGGCAATGTTGCTAGCATTGAGAAACGAAATCTATCACTAAATTAGCAGACCTGAGGTTGTCTGTGGGAATAAGCTAATCCCCTGCTCAGAATAGTGTTTGCAGTGAGGAAGTAACAGCACTTGTCACCAGCCTATTCACTCATCATTTTGTCCAGCCCACCTGCATTCTTCATGCACCATCAGTACCCTCACTTAATATACTTCTGGAAGTCTTCAAGATGTCACGCACACTAACTCACACTCCCAGCTCCACAATTTGCCTGCTTTCCTTCACTGGACAGTGAAGCTAGAAGCTGCCTCTTAACTGGGCATCTGTTGTAGAATTGCACTGGGTCATGTAATGTTGCTAGCAGTGGAACTGAGTTATAAAATTTGCCCCTGCTGCCAAACATTTCAAAGAAGTCTGGCAGCTTTAGCCAACAGCAGCTGGTTCCGTAATTCAGAAAATGTGTGAGAGTGTGCACAGTGCATTGCACTGGAGATCCTGCTGGAACATGCCAAGAGAAGGAAGGATGTGATGGCAGGATTTCATCTCACCATTATGTCCCTTTCTCCTGCAGCAGCCAAAGCTGCTCTCTCTGGGCTCATATCTCCTCCCATTCCTCCACAGACCAAAGAGGGTCAGATATTGCTGACCAAGCACTCCTTACCATCTCATGACTCTTAACAATAAGATGCAGGAGTACAGCACTCACTCATTTTAGACAAAGTCCTCAGGGAATATCCAGAACAAATGTTGGTAGGCTGCTCTGATGAAGTCTGAACAATGTGTCCCAGAACGTCCCTCAATGTGTTTTAAGCATCCTCATCAAACCTGCAGCAGTGTATGGATGTAAAATGTGGGACGTTATTTAGTAATGCCCAAAATTCAATGCTTATTTACTCCCAAGCATCCAGGTGTCAATTGAAAGGAGGGTTATGTCAAGTGCTATTCATCAAAAAATTCAGTTGCCTCTTAAAGTGCTGGTTGGCACTTTAAGTAGCAATCACCCCATAAGCATCATCAAACGATTTGCACGCAATGCAAATATTATCTCCTTCACTGTGATCTGAACCAATACCTCAGCTTAAATTCACCTCTTGGATGACTGGCATAGGGTGCCATGGGTAATGTGAGGTTACACCAGTGGTGGTGTCAGCACTCTCGAATGGTTATTGCAGTAAAATAGGCTGAGAGAGAAAACTTCAGAAAACAAATTGGTGCCCCAACGGCTGAGGCAAGATTCTGGTTGAGTTTATGGTTTAGTGGTGCCTCCATACAGGATCTCCTCCAGGCTACTGGGGCCAGGTGTAATAGGGGGACTACCCACTGGAACAAGGGAACAAGCACAAAGATTGCAGAGGAAGTCATGAATTGTGGGATCTTCCCTAGAACTTAGTTGCGGTGCCATATGAGACAGCAATCTGCCAATGTGGTTGCACAAGTAGTCTCTTTAGCATCTTATCTGTGGTGAGGTGTGAGGTGAGCCCATTAGGAAAAATGTGGTCAATGCTAACGAAGTCAGCATGTATTTCCCATTCCTTATTATCCTTAAGAAGGGGGAGGCATGCAGCCTTGTTAAACTGCTGCAATCCATGTGTGTAGGTACATCTACAATTCTGTTAAGAAAAGCGTTCCAGGATTTTGACCCAGCGACAGTGAAGGAATGGTGATATAGTTCTAAGTTGGGGCAGTTGTGGGGCTGAAGGGGAAATTGCAACTGGTGGTATGTCTACGTGTCTGCTTCACTTTGCCTTTTCAGATGGTAGAGTGCATATGCTTGGAAGGTACTAACAGAGAAGCCTTGGAATTACTGCATTGGAATGTGTATTGGTGCATGCTGTTGTCACTGTGCATTGGTAATGAAGTGAATAATGTGGAAGGTAGTTAGTAAGGTACCAATCAAGCAAGCTAATTTGTCCCAGGCGGTGTCAAGCTTTTTGAGCATTGCAGCTGCATTCACTGGAGGTATTCCGTGACAAACCTGACTTGTGTCTCATAAACGGCAGACAGGCATTGGTGAGTAAAGAGGTGAATTACTTTATGCAGAACCTGAGTATCCAAACTGTTCTGATAGGAGCAGTACGTTTTTAAACTGGTCCAGTTATTTGAGATTAATGATAATTCCTCGGATTTTGAAAGAGAGTTGTAGTGATGATCGTGGCATTAAATGTCAAGAGGCGATGATTAGATTCTTTTTTGTTTAAAATGGTTACTGCCGGAAAACTGTTACTTGCCATCAAAATAAGGATGTTCTCCATATCTCACTGCATATGAAGTAGCTGAAGATGGTTTGGTCCAGGACACTACCCTGGGGAACTGCCATAATGATGTCCTGAAACTGTGATGATTGACCTCCAATAACCAAAACCACCTTCCTTGGTGCTATGCGACTCCAACCAACAGAGATATTAACATTGATTCCCATTTATTCTAGTTTTGCTAGGATTCCTTGATGTCACACTTGGTCAAATGCAGCCTTGATGTCTACGCTCGCCTCTGCAGTACAGTTCTAGAACAGAACAGAACATCTTTTATTGCCACATATACTCCAGTAAAGAAGTACAGGAGTACAGTGAATTTTTTTCAATGGCTGCCTTTAATGGTGCCATCTTAGGTACAAGTACAAATCTTACAGAGTAATAGAAAAGTTGTTACAGAGTAAAAAGCAATATAGGTTAGCATGAGACAGCGAAAAAGTCCAGAATGATGATACGTGGCCATAAGTACTTAAGTTCCAGTCTGTGCCTGTGGTCCCGACAGCATGAAGCCACGCTGCCTCCACGTGCCGGCCTCCATCTGGTACTCACTCAGCTGACATTCCAAGAATCTTCCGTTCGCTCCGCTGTAGGACTCGGCCTGCGCTCGCTCCACACCACCACAGGATACAGCCCGCAAGCCCTGCACCTCGACTCTGCTTTCCAAGTAGGGTGGAGGGAAAAAAAAGGAAAACTATGAAAGAGAAGAGAAAAAGAAAGGAAAGTGAAAAGGACTGGGTACCAAATGACCTCTGACCGGATCGTCATGTTCTGCCGCCATCTTGACCTTGAATTTCCTTTGTCCATGTTTGAGTCAAGGCTTGAATGATCTCAGGGGCTGAAATGTCTTGGTGGAACCCAAACTGCATATTTGTGAATGGTTTATTACTGAGCATGTACTGCTTGATAGAACTTTGACAACCTGTTCGTTCACTTTGCTGATGATCAACAGTACACAGAACAGTAATTGGCTGGGTTAAATTTGTCCTGCTTTTTTGCATAGGGCACACATGGACAACTGTTCACATTGTTGGGTAGATGCAGTCACAGCTGGTTTTGATCAGCATGGCTAGTGGTGTAGTTAGGTCAAGGGCAAACATAATCAGTACTATTGCCAAATTCTTGTCAGAGCCCTTAGCTCTTGTAGGGTACAGTGCCTAGTATATTGTACATGACCTTCCATAGCTCTGGCACTTATTAAAAGAATCATTGATATTCATGGCTAGCTCTACAGGCCCAGACATTTCACAGAACTGTTCTAAGTTCCAGGACTGAAAGCCCACTGACCCTGGCTTATCCTTTGCTGTTCTAAGCCTCTATGCAAACTGCCATTCTCCCATACCCTTCCCTTGTGCTCATGTGCTTTGTAAGTTTGATCACTATAGGAAACTTGGTGGCCAATTTGCACATAGAAAACTTTCACAAACAGGAATGTGATCATTACCAGATATTTATTTGCTGTCAGCTATGGGTAAGATAACAAAGACATCACACCTGTTTATGACATTATGCAATAATGCACACTGATAATACAATGAGTTGTTCTGATATAATGTTTGTGTACAAACCATTGGTAGCTTGTAGTCGGGTTTCGTTAAAAGTCATTTAGGGATATAGGTATCACTGGCTGGGCCAGCATTTACTGCCTATCCTTTATTTCCCTTAAACTGAAAGCCTAATTATTGGCTATTTTAAAGGGCAGTTGAGAGTCAACCACAATGCTGTGGATCTGGAATTATTTACAGGTCACTAAGAAGGAAGGCAAATTTCTGTCTCTAAAGGACATTAGTGAACAAGATGGGTTTTCGTGCCAATGATTACAAGTCATTATCTGACTAGATTTTTATTCTAGATTTTTATTAAGTTCAATTTTGTCTTTGCCGCATACTGATATTTGAAACCTTGTCTCCAGAACATTAGTCTGGCATTCTGGGTTATCCGTCTAATGACACTATGCCACTGCTTCCTTGAACCAGTAAAAGGGACTGTTCTGTTGCCTGTGGTGGAGAATGGGTCTCGACTAAATCTCAATGAAGGTTGGTGGAGTTGTGGACAGTGCGGAGGGCTGATGTAGGCTGCAAAAGGACCTTGACAGGATGCAGAGCTGGGCAAACAAGTGGCAGATGGAATTCAACCCGGAAAATTGTGAAGTGATTCATTTTGGAAGGCTCGATTTGAATGCAGAATACAGGGTTAGTGTCAGGATTCTCAGCAGAGTGGAGGAACAGAGGGATCTTGGGTCCACATCGTAGATCCCTCAAAGTTGCTACCCAAGTTGATAGGGTTGTAAAGAAGACGTTTGGTGTGTGCACTTTCAATGGTAGTGGAACTGAGTTTAAGAGCCATGAGGTTATGCTGCAGCTCTATAAAACTCTGGTTAGACCACACTTGGAATGTTGTGTTCAGTTCTGGTCAGCTCATTATTGGAAAGATGTGGAAACATTAGAGTGGGTGCAGAGGAGATTTACCAGGATGCTGCCTGGAATGGAGGGCTGGTCTTATGAGGAAAGGTTGAGGGAGCTATGGCTTTTTTCATTGGAGCGAAGAAGGATGAGAGGTGATTTGACAGAGGTGTACATGATAATGAGAGGCATAGATAGTGTGGTAGGTAATAGGGTAGGTAATACTGATCTGTCTCCATTGGAATCCATGCTAGAAACCAACTGATTTTCTACCCAGAGGCTATATGATGTTAACAAGCTGGGCAGAGCCCAGCATAGCTCAAGTATTAACTCTTACAAAAGAATTACCTCTTCTTCAATAAAGTGCAATGGGATATTCTATAATCATCAAAAAGACTTTGTTTTAGCATCTCATTCCAAATACAGCATCTCCAACAGGCAGTATCTCCAACAGTACAGCACTGTCTTGCACTCCAGGAACCTTGCAATCAACTGGCTAATGTATTAAATGAATGCATTTTTTTATAATCTCACCTTGCTTTGATAATTTATATTCAATCCACTAACCTAAGTTGGGAATCAGATAATAGAATATGATATATTCTAATAAATCCATTTAAAGTGGCAAATTTTCTATATCCAATCCTTGCTATTCTTTAGCTGATATTGAGCAGGTGAAACTACACTCTACCTTAGAGGACCTGAAATTCTTTTACGGGAATGATCAGTAGCATTGAAATAAAGTAACATATTTCAGGTACAGCTCCTCCCCATAATTCCAACAGAACCATGGAAACAATCTGTGGCTTATATTTTCCAGAAAAAAGAAAAGGGGTCAGGGGAAGCCTCAAGTGCTCCAGCTGTAATCCTAAAGGCTGTATCTAGCTCTCAGGCAGGATCAGTTGTGTTTACAACGTATAAAGAAACAGTTTGTCAGGAATGCTCTCAAGAATTCTCCATGCCTACTTTTTACTATACAATCACTTAAAAGTAATGTATGAGAAAGAGCTTGGACACAATCTCACGTACAAATAAGGAAAAGTGGAATGGTGCATCACATTAAACATCACACACACAAACACACAGACACAACACACACACATATTTACACGCACACATTAGATTCAAAGAAAATTTAATGTTGATTGGAAAATAGGTAATGTAACACCCTTATTCAAAAACAGGGAGGCAGAAAACAGGAAACTACAGGCCCAAAAACAGAAGTTGCTGGAAAAGCTCAGCAGGTTTGGCAGCATGTGCAAAGAAAAAAATCAGAGTTAATGTTTCAGTTCTGGTGACCCTTCGTCAGAACTGATGGTTGCTGGGAAAACATTGATTTATAGGGAGAAAATAGGGATGGGGGATCAGGTAGGTAGTAAACTATAGAATAAAGGGTAGAGCCTGAAGAGAGAGAAGCGCAGCTGAATAGTCAAAGGTGTTGATAATGATCTAGCTAGGAGGGTGAATAGCTGTTAATGGGGACTGTTAGTGACTAACAACAGGTAAGGTGTCATGGCATGCTATGCGATAACAAGGCCCGGTATGGGGTAGGGAGCTAGGATGTGGGACAGTTTAGGCTCTAAAATAATTGAGCTCAATATTGAGTCTGGAGGGTTGCAGGTTCCCGAAGTGGAAAATACTGTGTTGGTTCTCCAGTTTGCATTGAACTTCACTGGAACACTACAGCAAGCCAGAGACAGAGATGTCGGCCAGGGAGCAGGGTGGTGTTTTAAAGTGACAGGCAATGGGAAACTTAGGGTCTTTTTTGTGAGCAGAACACTTCTGCAAAGTGGTCACCAAGTCTACACTTCATTTTGCCAATGTAGAGGAGGCCACATTGTGAGCATCAAATGCAATAGACTAAATTCTGGATACTACGGAGGGGAGGGGTAAATGGGCAGGTGTTGCCTCTTCAGCGGTTGAACAGGAAGGTGCCATGAGGCTGTGGGGGAGTGTTAGGAGTGAAGGAAGGGTGGACCAGTGTGTCTCAAATGAAATGGTCCCTGTGGAAGGCGGGCAAAGGAGGACAGGGGATTATGTGATGTGATAATGGGAACTGCAGATGCTGGAGAATCCAAAATAACAAAGTGTGAAGCTGGATGAACACAGCAGGCCAAGCAGCATCTCAGGAGCACAAAAGCTGACGTTTTGGGCCTTGACCCTTCATCAGAGAGGGGGATGGGGAAAGGGTTCTGGAATAAGTAGGGAGAGAGGGGGAGGCTGACTGAAGATGGAGAGAAAAAGAAGATAGGTGGAGAGGAGAGTATAGGAGGGGAGGTAGGGAGGAGATAGGTCAGTCCAGGGAAGACGGACAGGTCACGGAGGTGGGATGAGGTGGTAGGTAGGAAGTGGAAGTGCAGCTTGAGGTGGGAGGAAGGGATGGGTGAGAGGAAGAACAGGTTAGGGAAGCGGAGACAGGCTGGGCTGGTTTTAGGATGCAGTGGGGGAAGGGGAAGAACTGGGCTGGTTTTGGGATGCAGTGGGGGAAGGGGACATATTAAAGCTTGTGAACTCCACATTGATACCATTGGGTTGCAGGGTTCTCAAGCAGAATATGAGTTGCTGTTCTTGCAACCTTCAGGTGGCATCATTGTGGCACTGCAGGAGGCCCATGATGGACATGTCGTCTGAGGAATGGGAGGGGGAGTTAAAATGGTTCGCGACTGGGAGGTGCAGTTGTTTATTGCGAACCGAGCGGAGGTGTTCTGCAAAGCGGTCCCCAAGCCTCCGCTTGGTTTCCCCAATGTAGAGTGTGCCACACTGGGTACAATGGATACAGTATACCACATTGGCAGATGTGCAGGTGAACATCTGCTTAATATGGAAGGTCATCTTGGGGCCTGGGATGGGGGTGAGGGAGGAGGTGTGGGGGCAAGTGTAGCACTTCCTGCGGTTGCAGGGGAAGGTGCCGGGTGTGGTGGGGTTGGAGGCGAGTGTGGAGCAGACAAGGGAGTCATGGAGAGAGTGGTCTCTCCAGAAGGCAGACAAGGGTAGGGATGGAAAAATGGCTTGGGTGGTGAAGTCGGATTGTAGATGGCGGAAGTGTCGGAGGATGATGCATTGTATCCGGAGGTTGGTGGGGCGGTATGTGAGAACTCTTGGGGCGGTTGTGGCGGGGGCGGGGTGTGAAGGATGAGTTGTGGAAATGCAGGAGACGTGGTCAAAGGCGCTCTCGACCACTGCAGGGGGAAAGTTGCGTTCCTTAAAGAACATGGACAGTGTCGAAGTTGGCCTCATCTGAATGTATGCGAAGGAGACAGAGAGGAACTGAGAGAATGGGATGGAGTCTTTTCAGGAAGCAGGGTGTGAGGATGTATAGTCCAGGTAACTGTGGAAGTCAGTGGGTTTATAGGGGATACTAGTGGCCAGTTTATTCCCAGAAATGGAAAGAGATGTCAAGGAAGAGAAGAGAGGAGTCAGAGATAGACCAGATGGAAGTGGGGGCAAGGTGGAAATTACAAGTGAAATCGATGAATGTTTCCAATTCCACATGAGAGTGGGAAGCAGCATCGATGATATCATTGATATATCGGAGAAAGAGTTGTGGGTGCGGGCTGAAATAGGACTGGATCAAGGAATGTTTCACATACCCCATGAAGGGACAGGCATAACTTGGACCCATGTGGGGACCCATGGCCACCTTTCTGACCTGAAGAAAATGAGAGGACTTAAAAGAGAAGTTGTTGAGGGTGAAAATGAGCTTGGCCAAGCGGAGGAGGGTGGTGGTAGGTGGGGGCGGTTCAGACCTTTGCTCCAAGAAGTGGAGAGCCCTAAGACCCTCCTGGTGGGGAATGGAAGTGTAGATGGATTGCATGTCCATGGAGGCAGCTGGAGCCTGCAAACTGGCAATTTTGAAACTGGCAAAAAATGTCAAGAAGATCATGAATGTGCATGGACAGTGACTGGACCAGGGGAGAGAAGACTGAGTCAAGATAGGAAGAGATGAGATCTGTGGGGCAGGAGCAGGCTGAAACAACATGTCCACCCAGAGAGTGCTGTTTGTGGATTTTTGGAAGAAGGTAGCAGCGAGGTATGTAGGGCTGGGGGACTATCAGCTTGGTGGCAGTGCGGGGAGAGGTCACCGGATGAAACAATGTCAGTCACCATAGTAGTTACAATGGCCTGCTGTGTCATGGTAGGGTCGTGGTCCAGGGGAAGATAGGAGGAGGTATCTGAGGGTTGGCACTCAGCCTCCGCAAAGTAGAGGTCAGTGCGACAATAGCACCACCCTTATTGGCAGGCTTAAAAATAAAGTCAGGGTTGGATCTAAGTGCACAGAGTGCAGTCAGTTCAGAGAGAGATAGATTGGACTTGGTGAGGGGGGAAGAGAAATTGAGGTGACCAATATCACATCGACAGTTCTCAATGCACAGATTGAGTGCAAGTAAAAGGCCAGAGGGAGGGGTTCAGGTGGAGAGAGAGTGTTGGAACTGGGCAAAGAGGTCTGTGGGACAGGGAGAAGACTCTTATCCAAAGAAATAGGCACAGAGGCGAAGACGGCAGAAGACGAGTTCGGCGTTATGTTGTGCCTGACATTTGTTAAGGTGGGGACGCAGAGGAATAAAGCTGAGACCTTTGCTGAGTACAGAATGTTCAGTATCAGAGGGCGTAAGGTTAGGAGGGATGGTGAATGCCCGATAAGAGGTGGGATTGGGGGAGGGGATGGAGTAAGAGGGCACAGGAGAAGAGGAAGTTTCAGAGGGCCATGTGTATCTCTGAGTTGTTGCAGCTTGTGGGCCTTGATGCCTGAAAGGAAAAGAAAAAGTTTCTTCTTAACAAAACAAATGAGCCGGAGGATGAAGTGGAACTGCAGAGTGGTGCAGCCATGAGCCAGTGTGTTGCGCTGCTGCTGGACAGAAAGGTCGAGAGTGTGCATGTGACGCCGCATGGCACTGAATGTGGATCTCAGGATGTTGCAAGAGCAGCTGTCCATGGAATATTGAACATCACGGAGATATCTGTGATTCAAGGAGGATTCAAAACATGAGGGATGAAACTACAAGCCAGTTAGCTTAACGTCTGACATAGGAAACTGTTATAAACTGTTGCTAAAGGTATTATAACAGGGCATTTGAAGAAGTTCAAGATAATTAGACACAGCCAAAATGGTCTTGTCAAAGGGAATTCATGTTTAATGATTTTTTTGTGGAGTTCTCTGAAGAAGTAACTTGTGCTGTGGATAAATGGAAACCAGTTGATGTTTTGTGTTTACATTTCCAGAAGACATTTGATAAGGTGCTACATCAAAGTTTTTTGTGGAAAATGAAAGCTCATGGTGTTAGGGATAATATATTGATATGGATAGAAGATTGGCTGGCTAACAGGAAGCAGACAGTTATAGAAAATGGGTCTTTTTCAGGCTGGCAGGATGTTGTGAGTGGTGAGCCACAGAGGTTGCTGCTGGGCCTTAATGCTTTACAATCATTGTGAATGATTTACATGAAGGAATTAAAAGTATGGTAACTAAATTTGATGATGGCACAAAAGTAGGTGAGAGAAATGGTTCTGAAGAGGATACAAGCGCCCTACGAAGGGATATAGATAATTTTAAGCTTGACCTTATCAGCAACCTTGTAAGTATGACTCCAAGCCATTTGCTTACTGTGCAAGCTTGGTGCTGAAAGATGATATATCAGAGCTGTCCTGTGGTCAATATTGTCTCTAAACCATGAGGGTGCGCAGCTACTCAGACTTCCTGTGCACACCAATTGGTATGCTGATAGATGTGGAAGTCACTGCTGTGCATGGAACTCAGGCATCCACATAGAGGGCAAGATAATTACAGAATATGTAAGCTGTGGGATAATGACTGCCTCAGTTCAGATAATCACTCACTGTATATTGTGCCAACTCACACAGGGGCCTAAGGCAACCACTTTTGCTTCTGAAACCAGTCTATCTAAAATTAGCTTAGAAGGTTAAGGTTTCCCAAAATGTGAAGCTAACCATTTCATACTGCTACAATGGAGTAGCAACGCAAGTGGAATTCTTTACAAACAAGATATTGTCATCAAATCAAAAAGACCTTCTATTTAGCACATTAATGAAGAATGTGGAATATGGGGTTTGGTGTTGGTGTGATTACAGGAACGTTAGTTTTATATGCCTGTAACTGGTGAATCATATCAATCAGCATGGCCCTTACTGTTCCCAGCAGGCAAAGTTCTTAGTGTTCAAATATACCAGCCCAATGCTTCAAACCTCAGAACAAAAGCCACAATTTTCCTTGTTGTTGAATACTAGGGGTAAATGTGCTAGGTGGCGACAGACGTTAACCTCTCTTCCCCACAGCCAAGAAAACTTTACCTATCGTACAACCAACAACTTATCAAAAACTGACAAACGGAGCATAAGATAATAAAATGTGAGCCTGGATGAACACAGCAGGCTCAGCAGCATCTCAGCAGCACAAAAGCTGACGTTTCGGGCCTTGACCCTTCATCAGAGAGGGGGATGGGGTGAGGGCTCTGGAATAAATAGGGAGAGAGGGGGATGCGGACCGAAGATGGAGAGAAAAGAAGATAGGTGGAGAGGAGAGTATAGGTGGGGAGGTAGGGAGGGGATAGGTCAGTCCAGGGAAGACAGACAGGTCAAGGAGGTGGGATGAGGTTAGTAGGTAGGAGATGGAGGTGCGACTTGGGGTGGGAGGAAGGGATGGGTGAGAGGAAGAACAGGTTAGGGAGGCAGAGACAGGTTGGACTGGTTTTGGGATGCAGTGGGTGGAGGGGAAGAGCTGGGCTGGTTGTGTGGTGCAGTGGGGGGAGGGGACGAACTGGGCTGGTTTTGGGATGCGGTGGGGGAAGGTTTTTCTGGGGTTATTTCAGGCCACAAAAACATCATCCAAATTGCCAGAAGCTGCCAAGCTCCATCAGATTGAAGCTTTTGGTCCTAAGGAGTGTCCGTCCAGCCTACGGATTGGGGGATCCCACAGGGAGAAGGTAAGTACATTTTTAACTCTTCTCATCAATTCAGGGTTTCAGGAGGAGGAGAGATCGGGGGGCGGGGGTTGAGAAACTACCACCTTGCCCTCCTGTTCTTCTCTGCAATTACTTCCAGACTGGACAGTTGGAAGATCTTGCAAACTTGGCATGCAGGATGCTGTAGTTTCTCAGTCAGCCACCTTTATTTTGCACTGGACAGTAGGTAACTAAGGATATTATAAGGTGAGCTGAGGCCCTTATGCGGCCACTAATTCAGCAGTTATAGGCCTTAATTGGTGGCAGGTTGAGAAGGTAATCTACGGACCTTCTCACTCTGAATCTAATTGTTGGAGTGGTGAGACGTGGATGAATATCTCAACAGGGCCAACTCACCTAATTATTTCCCCTTCTCACCATCTCTCTCATCATCTCCAGGAAGGACAATATTGTGCGTGCATGCTGTGCTAAGGAGCGGGTGGTTGCTTAATTGGACAGCACCTACTGAACAATTGCGAGTGCTATGAATTACGCTATCAGCCAACTTACAATTGCCATATGAAATGACAATAACGTTCACTCAAAACTACAAAACTAATAAGCATGCAATACTCTGGCCTCTGCAAACAGAAAAAGTACGTTCAGGCATTAAAACTTTTCAAATAAACAAAAGCCTGGAGGTAATTGTTCTTTGATGAATTCCAGTGGCAACATCTCAACTAGATTTGACTGGCATTATTTGACATTTAATCAATCAAAAACTTGGGAAAATTACATAATTATTACAATGCAGAATGAGGCCATTTGGTTCATAGTATGTTTACTGAATTTACTGTTTTTTTTACTGTTTACTAGTGTAATCTTCATGGTAACTTCTCAACCAGTGGCCACCTACCAGATAATCAGCATCCTTTCTCCTGTGCATTTCCTTTCTACATTTAAAATTTTGGATTTTTGTGTCTATCCTGATGAGTACAAAACAAAAAGCTTCAACAATATTTTTCCTTTTATTCAGAAATCCTCAAATGTAGTCATGTAAGGTTTATTTGATACCGTTGGGGATCTGAAGGCACAGACCTATTCTCCTGAATGTCACGAAAAGTTCCTCAGTCCCGGTGTTCCTCCACTCTCCACATCAGAGCTTGGCAACTTGTCCTGTCCCGCACATATTTGTCGCCAATTACTGTTCCCTTGGATTTCTGCCAGCATCCAGCTCCCCACCCCCACCACCTCAAATCTCACTGTGCCCACTGTCACTGAAGTAATTCTCACTGGTTTTGGGACTAAAAAAGTAATTGAGGCATTACTATTATAGCCAATCGTGCTGATTTCATGAAATCTGGAATTGTGATTGCTCAAGTTCTTTGTACATTGATCCCACCCTGACTTAAAATCATCCCCTGGAAAGCTGGAAAGGTTCTTTGTAAACTTTAAACACATTGTTTCACGGTGAGCTCTGGATAGCTGGCATGCACACAGTATCTGCCAGTCAACCCTCAGTAAACATCCTAGTTTTCTCTTAATTGCATTCAATAAGCTTGTAACAAGCAAAATAAGTTTCATTCAAGTCAGCATTCCATCCTTAAAAGAACATCTTGAAGACCAGTAGTTGATGATGGCTCCACTAATGTTCAAGCAAAAAAAAACACTTTAATATATAATTATGAGCATCAATGAATGGAGGAAAACAGTGCACATTTTCCTCCCATGCGAATCATCAAGGTCAAATTTATTTTTGTTTTATCCCAGATTTGACAAAAAAAGGACTAATTACTTAGTCCAATAAATAAATGTATATTTTCTTCTTGTTAAGAGTAGAATGGAATGAAGGTTGAGGAAAAGATAATGTCATGATTAATGTGATATCCACACAGAACGTCAAGCAAGTAATTTAAAACCCCCTGGCATTTACTGCTTTATGCTGGAGCCAATCCTAGCTTACATTTTTCTTCTCTTCTGTAGTTGACACATTATATGAGACTATCTATCTTTCATTCGGACTTGGTTAAAGATTTACCCTTTGTGTGTACATATATTTGGAGTATTATAGAAACAAACTGAACAGAATTGTTAGGAAAGTATACTACTGAAGTAAATAATTCCTTTGGCTGTTAGTGGGTTAAGCTGTAATTCAGAAGCTTGGAAGGCAGAGTTTTCATCCTGCTCTGTTAGACATCCAATTATATCAGTTTAAGGTCTGCAGTGTAGCTTTGGCAATAAATAGTTTTAAAGTTTTACAGCATTACTGCCATCTTCTGATTTTACTGGTTCATTTAGAATTTTGTAAAATGGAGGTGAAAGGGCGAGAACCACAGCTGGTTGAGGTGAAACTGCATATGTAATAATTTGAACAAGATCCTGTGTAGGGTACTGTACACTCAATTCAAACTCTTTACAGACCTATTATAATTACATTGAGTCTTGATGATTATTCTTATAGCATGAAATCTATTTTCATCATGTTTCAAGTGACAGGTATTATGTGTTTAATAGCTGTTCCAGACTGTGCACGAAAGGCTCTTGTAGCATAAGTAAAGATCACATGATCATGGCAAGCCGTCTAGTACAACTGCATTTCTTCAAACAGACTCCTTCACAGAAACAAAACAAAATAAATCACACACACTATCGTTTGCCGTTACAACTTAGACAAATTGCCGAATATGCATGGTCAAAAAGAAAATTATCATTCATTAAATAAAAGGAATGTTGACTCCAGTTAATTCCTTTTTCATCAGTCTCCAAACATGCATTGTATTCATAGCCTGGGTTTTCCAATGGCCAGACAATGATTAATTCAGTGTAGATGGGAGTTGCACATGGAGGTCCTATAGAATCTCTATCGTACCAGAACCCCAGGAAATTGCTCATGAAATTCACGAAACAGCTGGGCAATCCCCCTGCACTTGCTATCCTATAAATTATCCATTTAAATCAGAAAACTTGGAAGGCTTCAAGGAAATTAAGCAAATAATTACTCAGCAGAAACTGGACTTTTAAATACATAGTCTAACTCCTGAGTAATTACTCAACTAACCCCATACTTACCTCATATCGCTACAACTACATATCCCCCAGATCCTGACCTGACACTTGCTGTCCAGATCTGACTGTCTCTTCATCTGTTCCAGACTCAACCCTCCTTTCAGTTCCTGGACCAGCTCCTCTTTTCCCTGTTACTGACATGGTGTCCACTTCCCCTGCTCTGGACTGAATTACCCCCATTTCAACCATTCTGGACCTGACTCTGCTTTCTCAACTCCAGATCTCCTCCTGCTTCACGATTTCCCCTGCTGCACACCCATACCTGCTCCTGACATCAACCCCCTTCCCCTGATGCCAACCTGACTAGATTTCTCCTTCCAATCACCTTCACTTGTACTAGGCTTGGTCTCCAGTCCCCTACACCTCACCAACTTTTACTTGCTCCAGCCCAACAACCATTCTCTTGCTTTGGGCTGCATTAACCTCCCTAACGCTTCAACTTACCCCGCCTCCAAGATCCAACAGCCATCATCACTCAATCCCCACCAGACTTAATTTCTCCCATCCACCCAACCTACTCTAAACACTGCATGACAAACCTGGCTCCCTTGTCACCTTGTACCCTGTCACCTTGTACCGTAACACCTTACTCCCTACCCATTGGGCATGCACTGCATCTGGTAACCTATCCCCTGGTAATCTACCCACTTGGCATATTATCTACTTGACACTTCACTCCCTAGTACTATATCCTCACTCAGCTGGCATGCTACTTACTTAGTACCCTACACTCTCAGGACCCTAACCTTTCATTTACTTTATAAATGTATGATTTGACAGCTGTCAAAGCAGCTTCTGGACGTACAAATTTTAGAATTGGGCAACTTACTGTTGTGGAAAAAAGATGTGGTTTACCTTCCCCTGACAGTTCTGCTGAATGAGAGATCTGTTAGAATGGAAGTATTTTAGAAGGAGCCCTGACTGGACTCCCCTCTCCAATGCTCTCTCTTCAGTAGAAGGTGCAGATTCAGAATCTGTACAGATTTCCATTCCTGCAAAATATGACCCAGAAACATCCAATTGTGCAGTACCCCCAATCGCATGCTCTTCTGTTCTTCTAGTGACCACTATTCCACACAGATCTCGAGTTGCCATGTTGGCTGACTTTTATTGAGAAAGTAGAACACATTACTCTGGTTCTTCAGCATTCAGCTCTGGCTATGATTTAGTAGTTTTATCAAAGTGCAATTTTGGCTTTGTGACATTTCACCTTGACTTTGTCACTCGCCTGTTGTTGCATCAGGTTTACTCATTTTTACAGTATTTGAAGAATAGTTTGGGTGTAACATGACATTAGTGTGTGAACTGGACTACATTCCATGCCTTCAGTAGTCCAAGATCTTCTCAATTTCATTCAAAACCAGCTGTAAGCCGAGGGAATGAAAACCTTTCCTATTAATGATTCTCATGAGCTGACTTTTGTGTCCCTTGATGGCCCTATGGATGAACTTGAAGATGCGAAGCATCTGTGAGTATCTAGTATTGGAGGAAAAACCCAATTCCCTCTCTTCCTATGATGACTCTAATTAAAATAATGTACTGTTAAGTTCTGATAAAGAAGGTACAAATCACAAGTGAGATGCAGTGGTGTACAACTATCTTTGAGATTCCACTAAAGTCCATAGCTGACCCTTGAAGCAGGGAGAAATAAGAAGTTCAAGATCTCAGTAATGACAGGATATGATATGTAGCACTTTTCAGCAATGAAGTCATAGATATCCATTATCTCGTTCTTTAGTGAATCATAATTTCCTACAACACCAAATCTCAGTCATTTCCTGATAAGTCCATTTTCAATGAAGAATCCTTTGATGTGGGGTAACGTACAATTCCATTCTGCCTTTCTTTTCCTTACCATGCCCTCCAATTGCCTGGAGCCACCCATCCTCTGAAGTGTGTTGTCTCACATCACCCTAGGGCACAATATCAGACAACCATGTGCTCCCTGCTGACAGGAACATTGCTTCAGGGTGGACAGCCATAATTTTATCTTTATCATTCTGATCCCTAATCTTGTACTCTACCTTTTCAGGGACTGTATCTTGTATGTTTTATATCTCAGAACTATAGAGAGAAGACAATGGTTTGTATGCATGTAACAGGTTCTATTAATAATTCTACAATGATGCTATAGCTTTAAGAGATCTATTTTGTTCTTTGTTTTATGAAGAGAGGTTGAGACAGAGGTGTCGAGTAGTCTGTTCCAAGCCAATAAAGCAAATTGCTTAGAAGTTCCAACAATAGAAGCAGCGAGAATGGGTAGAGTCCAGCTCCCACAGAATCAGGGTTTTAGTTTAGCTACCAGTAGTTGTTGGAGTTTTGAAGTTTGCTGTGAAAGATGTCTCTCTCTCCCTCTCCTCCTTACAGCTAAAAGCCAAGGGTTCTTGCACTCCCCAGAATTGTATGTGATACAATATATTTTACTGATTCTGCCTTTGCCAAGAGTATATTTATGGGATGTTACTATATTGGAACAGTTGCCGTTTAGTAGTTAAATAATATATTGTTCCGTTAACATTTCAAATAGAGTTAAAGTTGTACTTTTTGCTTTTGTTTGCGTTTTGCTTAAAGTCGTGTAGTGGGAGCAGAGGAACACAGCACCTCACTCTTGCCATTAAATTTTATTTTATTATTCACTTGTAGGATGTGGACATAGATGTCTGGCAGGCATTTATTGCCCATCACTGGTTGCCCTTGAGAAGGTGGTGGTGAGTTGCTTCCTTGAACTGCTGCAATCCACCTGCGATGGGTTGACCCACAATGCTAATAGGGACAGAATTCCAGGATTTTGACCCAGTGACAGTGAAAGATCGGTAATATATTTCCAAGTCAGGATGGTGAGTGGTTTGGAGGGGAACGTGAAGGCGATGGTGTTCCCATATATCTGCTTCCCTTGTCCTTTCTAAGTGGAAATGATTCCGGGTTTAAAAGGTGCTATCTGAGGATCTTTGGTGAATTTCTGCAGTGCATCTTGTAGATAGTACACTCGGCTGCTACTGAGCGTCAGTGGTGGAGGGAGTAGATATTTGTAGATGTAATACCAATCAAGCAGGCTGCTTTGTCCTAGCTGGTGTCAAGCTTCTTGAGTGTTATTGGGGCTGCACTCATCCAGGCAAGTGGGAGTATTCCATCACACTGCTGACTTGTGCCTGTGTGGATGGTGGGAGGCTTTGAAGCATCAGGAGATCAGTTACTCACCACTGTATTCCCAGCATCTGACCTGCTCTTGTAGTTACTGCGTACATGTGATAAGTTCAGTTGAGTTTCTGGTTATTCATAACCCCCAGGAAGTGGATATTGGGGGATTCTGTGATGGTAACACTGCTGGATGTCAAAGGGCAGTGGTTAGATTATTTCTTATTGGTGATGGTCATAACTTGGAATTTATGTGCTGCAAATGTTCCTTGCCACTTGTCAGCCCAAGCCTGGATATTGTCCCAATCTGAGATAATGGGAACTGTAGATGCTGGAGAATCCAAGATAACAAAGTGTGGAGCTGGATGAACACAGCAGGCCAAGCAGCATCTCAGGAGCACAAAGGCTGACATTTCGGGCCTAGACCCTTCATCAGAAAAGCTTTTTGTGTCAGGACTCGCAGGGAGAAACACTTCTGAAGGGTCTCAATGTTCTGGATGTAGATATGGTCACAGTTGGGGACAAATTGGGAAGATTTGAACGTAGACTGTAGTCCAATGGGGATGATCTGGTTCTGTAGGCAGGTGCTGAGGAAGGTGATGTGGCTGTGGTACCTGATTTACTTCAGGACATGGTCCAGCAGTTGCAAGGCCGAAGAGACCGCAAGAGAGTCACAGTGGAAGAGAGATCCCCTGAGGTTGGTCCGGAGGGTCTAGCCCGAAACGTCAGCTTTTGTGCTCCTGCTGTGTTAATCCAGCTCCAACACTTCGTTATCATTGTCCCAATGTTGTTGCATTTGGACATCAGCATCTGAGGAGTCATGAATGGTGCTAAACACTGTGCAATCGTTAGCAAGCATCCCCACTTCTGAACTTATAATGGAAGGAAGGTCACTGTTGAAGCAGCAGAACATGGTTGGGGCCAGGACACTACCCTGTAGAACTCCTGCAGAGTTATCCTGGAGCTATGACTGACATCCAACAACCATCACCATTTTCTTTGTGTGCTAGGTATGGCTCTAACCACCAGAAAGTTTGCCCCCAATACCCATTGATTCTGACACTATTCCGTACGCACTTTGAAGTAACTCCACAGAGGCTGATATCCCACTCTTGTCACAAAGTCTACCTTCATTTGCACGTGGAGGGTCCTTGACACTGATCAAATTTCCACAGAGACAGCTCTCAGAGTGAACAGAACTTTTGACACATTGATTTGCTCCGGCTCCTTGATGCCACACTTGGTTGAATGCAGCCTTCACGTTCAGGGCTGTCACTCTCACTTCACCTCTGGAATTCAGCTTCTTTGTCCATGTTTGAAAGAGGCTGTACTGAGGTAAGGAGCTGAGTAACCCTGGCTGAATCCAAGCTGGGCATCCCTGAGCAGCTGCTGCTTAATTGCACTGTTGATGACACCTTCCTTCATTTTACTGATAATCGACAGTAGACTGATGAAGTGGCAATTGGCCGGGTTGGATTTATCCTGCTTTTTATGTACAGGACATTTCTTAGGCAATTGTCTGCTTTGCCAGGCAGATACTAATGTTGCAACTAAACTGGAACAGCTTGGCTAGGAGAGTGGCAAGTTCTGGGGAACAAGTCTTCAGTACTATTGCCGGAATGTTGTCAGATCCTGTAACCTTTGCAATATCTGGTGTCTCCAGCCATTTTTTAACATCACGTGGAATGAATCGATTTGGCTGAAGACTGGTAGCTGCAATGCTGGGAACCATCAGAGGGGGCTGAGATGGATCATCCACTTGGCACTTGCGGCTGAAGATTGCGATGAATGCTTCAGCCTTATCTTTTGCACTGAAGTAAGATAAGATAAAATTCAGGATCTAGGCTATCACCTTAATAGTTTTGCAGGTAGTTTGGTCTGGTACAGAACAAACTGTGTGCTCTTATTGGGATCAACATTTCACTTCCAGGTTGGGATTAGGATTATGGATTCAAAGAGAGTGAGTGGTGGTCTTTCTTTTCAGGCATTGCATTCTGTTGGTTGAAATAGGATATGCCTTGTGTAAGAATGGCTCTTTCAGCTGCTAAGAGTTTCCTGGGGGTGGAAGAAGTCACTTCAGAAAGTGAGCAAGGAAAAACTTTCAGAATTGGCTAGGAAGCTGAAGTTGGAGTTGCCAGTGTCTGTGAGGAAGGATGAGATAATTACAACAATATCTCTGCCCGTACAATTGCCAGAAATGCATTCAGAATCATTGGAAATTGCAAAACTTTCATTGCAAATGAAACAGCTTGAACTAGAAGCAATGGTAAGAGGAAAAAAAACAAAGAAATGAAATGAAACAGTTTAAATTCTGATTCGAAGCAGAGGAGAAAGAAATATAAAAGGAAGGACCCAGCAGAAGAGACGGAAAAAACGAGAGGTTTTGAACTTCAGAAGTTGGCAATGAAAGAAGAAAGTCGATTTAAAATGGCAGAGGCGAAGGTTGGAAGTCAGAGTAGCAATAGTGACAGTGATGAAGACCAAATCCATGATAACCAAGATCCTGGTGGGGATCTATTTAAATATGCCTAAACGTTACCAAAGTTTGATGAAAAGGACATGGAAGCCTTTTTTAAAATTTCATTTGATAAAGTGGCTAAACAAATGAAGTGGCCAGTGACCATGCAGATATTGTTGATTCAAACAAAATTGATACAGCTAGTGAGGTATTTACATCATTATCATAAGAGGTATCTGGGGCAAATGATGAACTGAAACAGCCATCTTAAGTGTGTAGCGATTGTAACGAGGTCAGCCAGGTGGACCTCATAGAATATGAGTTCCCTGATTGGATCACAACCCGAATCAGGGAGTGCTGGCTTACAGATATAAACAGGGGTGTCAGAAGCTGTCTCTGTGGAAACTGGGTCAGTGTCAAGGGGTCTCCATGTGTAAATAAAGGTTGACTTGGTGGCAAGGGTGGGATACCGATCTCCGTGGAGCTATTTCAAAGTGCATATGAACGAGTGTTAGAAGCCTACAGACATTGTTTTCGAAATCTAAGGAGGGAACCCAGTCAAACATACATAAATTTTGAAAGGTGGTTAAGGGCCTTGAAGATCGATTGGACGTGCCACTCTTTGAGAGACTGTTATTTTGGAGGAGTTAAAAAATTCACTTCCTGATGTAGCGAGAACTCATGTGGAAGTGCAGAGGGTTAAAACTGCAAGATTAGCAGCAGAAGTGGCATATGTTTATGAATTAGTTCATAAATCAAAGTTTGACGTCCGACATCAATTTCAATCTGTGAGGGATAGAAAGGAAAGGAAAAGGAGATCTCATTTAAAGATAATAAAGCTATTTTACCACAGGTTAAAAATTAAACTCCTGAGGGAGGGGAAGAGAAGTAAAAAACATCAGAGATAGTAGAAACGGCTGATGCTGGAGAATCTGATATAACAAGGCGTAGAGCTGGACGAATACAGCAGGCCAAACAGCATCAGAGGAGCAGGAAAGCTGACCTTTCGGGTCTGGAGCTTTCTTCAGAAATGCTGAAGAAATTTCTGAAGAAGGTTCCAGACCCGAAAAGTCAGCTTTCCTGCTCCTCTGATGCTGCTTGGCCTGCTGTGTTCATCCAGCTTCACACCGTGTTATCTCTAAAAAAAACAGACGTTTTCACTGTAACAAAGTCTGATACACGATGTTGCAATGTTGGTTGTTTAAGAAAAGCACTGGGAAAATGGATGTGGTAAAATAAAATAAGACAGTGGGGTTTATTAAAGTGATAAAGGAGATCCCAGTGGAAGGTAAGAGCTGCAAAAAAATGTACAGCCTTGTCAGGTGTAAGTTAATAAGAAAGTACCAGATCGCTTTAAAGAATTTACCAGCATGGGTGAGGTTTACTCATGTCTACCAGGAGGAATAGGTAAAGAATTAAAAATTTTAAAAGATACAGGAGCAAGTCAATCTTCGATAGTGAGAAATGAGGAGGTATGTTCTTTAGAAGGCGTACTGCCAGAAAAGTGGTAATATGTGGAATTCATGAAAAGGAGAGTAGTGTTCCATTGTGTAAGATAAGGTTCAGAGATACAATTTATTCTTGGGAATAATATAGCTGGATCACAAGTGGAACTGTTGTCAGTGGAAAATCGAGGAACTGAGATGTTACAGAAAGTATATCCTGGGATTTTTCCTGGTATGGTATCAAGGTCGTATGGTATCACAAAGCCACAGGTTGAAAGAAGAGGGGAAACCAAAGAGTAAAGATAAGGAAGTTGAAATCAATGATCAGAAACTATGCTTGATCAAATGATTGAGAAAAAACACAAACAGGTGAAGAACAAAGTGGATACTTTCAGTTCAGAGGTGTCAGATGAATTAAAACAGAGGATGAAAAACTAAAGCATTTGTGTCAAAAAGCTAATACTACTGAGGAAAAATCTCAGTGTATACCAGAATGTCACCACCTTAAAAACAAAGTCTTGATGAGGGAATGGAGAACATTACATATTCAGGCAGACGAAAAATGGGCATACAGTCATCAAATTATATTACTAGTGGGTCACACAAAGGAGGTGTTGAGGGTAACACATGAATTTCGAGAAGGAGGTTATTTGGGAGAAAGAGGAACTCAAGCCAAAATATAAAAACATTTTTATTGGCATGCACAGAGATAAAGTTGAATTTTGTCAGAGAAGTCACACATTTCAGGTAACAGGAAAACTTCAGGCACTGATAAAACTAGCACTGTTAATACCTATTCCAGCATTTGAGGAACCATTTACAAGAGTCTTAATTGATTGCGTAGACCTACCTAAAACAAAAGGTGGGAATAAATATTTGTTGAGCATAACAGATGTATCTACTAGATTTCTAGAGCTCATTCCACAATGCAATAGCACAGCTAAAAGGATTATAAAAGAGTAATTCACCTTTTTTTACACTAGATACAGGAATACAATCAGATCAAGAGTCACATTTTACATCAAATTATTCAAGGAAATTATGTATAGCTTAGGAATCAAACAGTTTAAATCAACTGTGAACCATCCAGATTCACAAGGTGCATTGGAATGGTGGCATCAAACTTTAAAGACCATGTTGAGTGCTTATAGTCAAGGCTGTCCAAAGAATTGGGACAAAGGAATTCCGTTTGTATGATTTGCAATTAGGGATGCACCTTATGGACCAACTAAAACCAGTCCATTTGGATTAGTTTTCAGACATGACGTGAGAGGACCATTGAAATTAATTAAGGAAAAGTTGGTTTTTCAGCTTGGCTAAGTCAGAGTTCAGAGACTGCACGTTCCAACTATGTGCCAAATTTTAGGGAAAGAATAAGTAGAATTGATGAGTTGGTTAAACAGTATTTGAAAGTAGCCCAACATGTGATGAAATAGGAAGAAGACAAGAAATCAAAAAATTGTAGTTTACGGAGGAGATAAGTGTTAGTATTATCAGTGGTAGGTGAACTTTTAAAAGCTAAGTTTAGTGGGCCTTATCAAATCAAAAAGAAATTGAGTGAGGTGAATTATTTGATAAGAATGCCAGATAGAAAGAAAACTCAGTGTGTGTCTCATGAATATGCTCAAAAGATATTTTGATAGACAAGGAAATTAGAATTAGAAGGAGGATGTGCTATCAGTTACAACAGAGTAAAGAACCAAGTTCAGAGTATTCTGAATTGGACATTCCTCAAATTAAATTGGACAATGAGGAAGTTCTCAAAAATTGGGAAAAATTATTGAGTTACCTTCCAAATGAAAATCAGAATGACCTGAAAGAGTTCTTAGAATCCTTACAATGGGGAAACAAGCCATTCAGCCCATTGAGTCAACACTGACCCTCTGAAGAGCATCCCACCCAGACTCACCCCCATACCCTATCCTTCTAACCCTGCATTTCCCAATGTTAACCCATGTTGTGTGCACATCCCTTGACTATGAGCAATTTAGCATGGCCAATCCAATTAAACTGCACATTTTCAACTGTGGGAGGAAACTGGAATACCTGGATGAAACTCACGTAGACACAGGAGAACAAGCAAAATCCACACAGTATGTTGATGGTTCATTTTTAAGTGGGGTTAGATGTAATGCTACTACGGCCTTAAGAAGTGTATCTTGTCCTGGATTCTTTTATGAAGAGAGGTTGAGAAAGAGGCACTGAGTGGACTGTTCCAAGCTTATAAAGTGTGAAGCCTTAGATTTTTTTTAAAAATTGAAACAATAGAAGCAACATGAATGGGTGGAGTCAGGTTCCTACCAAACCAGGCTTTTAGTTTAGCTTTCAGTAGTTGTTTGGGTTTTGAAGTTGGTTGTGGAAGCTGTCTTTCTATCTCCTACAATTAAAAACCTTGTGTGTTCTTCCTGTTTGCCAGAATCGCATGTGAGACAATGTATTTTACTAACATTGCTTTTGCCAACATGTGCTTATGAAATGTTATTATATTGGAATAGTTGCTGTTTAGTAGTTAAAATATTACTGGTTGGTTAAGTTTTTCAATAGAGTTAACATTATACTAATTCTTCTTTCTGTTGTTTACATTTTAACTTGGTATAAGAATAAAGTATGTTTTGCTTAAAGCCAAGTAGCATGACCAAGCGAATTATAACTGGAATACAGCACTTCATATTTGACTTTCTGTTTTGTTCACTTTCTCTGAGTCCACACTCAGAACTAACCAATCAAGCACCCAGTGAATATCAACAGTTAACAGATTGACATAATCAAACAGAAAATAATTAAACACTCCATTCACCACATTCAAAGTCAAGGCATTGAGTATCTCGTACCTCATTGCCACCAGTGCAACACCAAGTGCACCCATGGCCAGTCTTCTTTGCCCTGCTGACCCTCTGATGGAGCTAGGGTGATGGTTGTCTGCTCTATAAATACCCCATCCTTCCCATTTCATAAGCACTAAATGAACTCTTAGATTGTGCCAACTGGCCTAAAAGGGGAGACAGCAGGATTCCTGTCCCCACACCAGTAGCACTGCTGGCACCAGAATTATCACCTTGAAACTTAAATACTTCCCAGTGCCAGTATTCCTCAAGTGCCCAACCCTACTACTGGTTCTGTTTCCTTCTTGGATTGCTCATCTGAAATACTCACTCATAATGTCTGATAAAAATCGCATTTGGATATTATTGCAACAGTTCAATGAATCTGTTTCATATTTCATTCATCGCTTAAATATACGCATGTAGTGGAGATAAATATGTTTTTAAATAATTCTTACAATTTCTAAGACTACATCAATATGAAAAAACATGTTGTTCTTAATTATTCACTGTTAGGAAGAGCTCCAGTGTTTCCACATTGTTGCATCTCAAATCATAATTAATTTCTATGCGTATTAGTCACTGATTCCTCTTTGACTTCCTGCTATCTGCCCTTTATTGTGCTCATAAATGCTGGAATAAGGTGGGTAGATTGAACTGAGTTACTTAACATGATTGCATTGAACGGGAAAGTCAAACAGACTTGAGGGACTGCATGGTCTACTCCTGTTTCAAGTGCTGTGCAGAATCAGAGAGATTTAGGCCATATATACAAATCAGCAGAACAAATCAAAGCCTATAATAGAAAGTTGGAACAAAAACAAAGTTGCTGGAAAAGCTCAGCAGGTCTGGCAGCATCTGTGAAGGAGAAAACAGAGTAAATGTTTTGGGTCCGGTGACCCTTCCTCAGAACTCAGAACTTGTTTTTAAAGAAACGATGTACTGGCATCAGAGGTTGCTCCAAAGAAATTCACCAGGCTGATTCCAGGGATGAAGGGGTTGACTTATCAAGAAAGTCTAAACAGTTCAGGCCTTCATTCATTAGAGTCTGGAAGAATGAGGGGTCATCTTGTTGAAATACATAATATTTTTGAGGGTGCTTGACAGGGTAAATGTTGAGATGATATTTCTACTAGAGGATGTAGTAACAGAATAAGGGGACGCTGATTTAAAATCAAGATGAGAAAGAATTTTATCTCCTATAGGTCTGGAATTCTCTATCTTCGAGATATGTGGAGACGAGATCACTGAAAGCGTTTAAAGACTAAGTATATAGATTGTTAAAATATCAAGGAGCTGAAGGCTATGAGGACTTGGCACAAAAGAGACCTGGAGCAGATCAGCCACAATCTTAAAAAAAATAGTAGACAGGCTTGAGGGGCTGACTGGCCTATTCCTGCTCCTATTTCTTATCTTCTTATGTGTCCCATCTAAGACCAGTTCATCTTTTCTAAGGTTCGGTGTTCAAACCTGCATATTGAGGAAGGGTCACCAGAGCCCAAACGTTAACTCTGTTTTGTCCTTCACAGATGCTGCAGTTCTTTTGGTTTTTATTTGAGTTTTATTGGAAAGTTGGAGTTAGGTTTAAATTGTGGTTAGGATTAGGATGACGGTGAGGGGAAGGGTTGGAATACAAAAGTAAGGAGATTGTGCACAGTCATACAGCACCTTGGTCAGACTATATCTGGATTTCAAATCTTTTGGCATTTAATTACTTTAGTCTAGCCTCAACTTTTTTCTTGGTACGTTAGACAGACTCTTCCTATATATGCCGAAAGAGGTGTAAAAAATGCACATATCATGAAATTCAATTAGAGAGGCAGTGTCATAGCAGTAATATCACTGAATTAGTAACCCAGAAAGCAAGGCTAATGTCCTGGGGATGTAGGTTCGAATCTCACTATGACAGATGGTGAAATATGTTAAAGAAAAATCTGTAGTTAAAACTGGCCTAATGTCAACAGTGTAATTGTTGCCAATGTTTGTAAACACCCATCTGATTCATTAATGTTCTTTAGGGAAGGACACCTGTCATCTTGATCTGGTCTGGTCTGGTCTGGATACCTAGTAATGCGGTTGACTATTAACTTCTCTTTGAAATGGCTCAGCAAGCCACTCAGTTCAAGGGCCAATTAGGAATGGACAATAATTGTTGGCCTTACCAGTGATGCCCAGGTCCCATGTGCAAATGACAAAAAAATGCTAATTCATGTATGCTCTTCCCAATGGCAGGTCTTTGACCAATTGTTCGCGGATCTTCATCTTGAGCCACTATTTTCAGTGATGGTTTACCATTGTCTTCCACTCCTTTAGGCAGGGCGAGGAGGCAGGCCACAAATTTATCACAGCCAAAATGTTCTTTGGGTTATTTTGAATGGGCCATTAGCTTTCTTGGCCCCATGGGTTAACTTGATCCCATATCATAAGATATCAAGGGCAAAACGGTTTAGTTTCAATGCTGGGAGTGCATATTACTTGAAAGGGTCAATTGACTTTACAAGATGAGCTCCATTAATCAAGATATACAGGATTCTTCCTGGGAGGAGCTAACAAGAGTTGTAGCTACTTAGTTTTCTACAAGTTTTGGTACTATAGTATTTCAGTAGCAGCAATGTATATTTAGTGTTGTATTGAACTTGATGTCTCACAAGAGACTATGCTGTGGCTCACTTGTAACATGACTAGTAAGTAATGTTGAAGGAAAAGATACATTTTGTTTGAGTCTTTCATCTTACATTCATCATGGTAGTTCACAAGAATACCAACGTAAAGGGAAAACAACATTAGTGCTGCATCAGACTAAAGTGCTGATTGACTGGCAATTGCCTTCTGATTGGTGGGGGCATTGTCATGGAGGATGTGTCAGTTGGATGATTACTGACTTTTAGCTGCTAAGCTTTGTTTAAATTGTAAAGCAGGCAAATTGACTCTATTTGGTCAAGGCATTGCTCTGTGAAATGTATATTTTTTTCAGCAATTTTCAACAGACAATTAAACAACAATGAAGTAATAAATAATAAATCTATTCTGCTTACCAAGAAGGAGTCTGCCCTCTGCAGAACTTTGTGTAGGCATCCTTCCCACAGTGGCACAGCAAGAAGGAGGATTAGTGTCAGTGAATTTAACCAAGGCATACCAGTGGATGACCACAACATTGTAAGATGGTGATTATAAAACAGAACATTATGGATATTAAGAGGCTAAAAAATTTCTCTTGAAGAAATTTTAGAATGTTTAGCATGTTAGAATGGCACATGGTGCAAAGGGCAAGCGTTCCATGTAACATTCATTACAAAACTTTATTTTACATATTCTACAACTATAATATCATTGTTCCATGTCTATCATGGCTACCGATTAAATTTAAAATTATCAATATATTGTACTTTTTGATAATAATGCTGAGTTGTATTTTGCAGACAAAATATTTTACTAAAATAAGTAAGATGAATTTCAATCCAGTCCCCATTCACCACTGGGGAGTAATACATCCTCCCCCAATCCCCACTTCATGACAGGAGGGATATGGATTTGCGACGGCCTGGTAATATTATTACTAGACTATTAATCTGAAGAACCAGTTTTGAATTCTGCCATGTCATATGTTAGAATTTGAAATCAATAAAAATAAACTCTGGAATTAAATGTCAAATGATGACCATGAATCCAGTGTCAATTGTTGGGGAAAAACCCATCTGGTTCACTAGTGTTCCTTAGAGAAGGAAATCTGCCATCCTTACCTGAACTGGCCTACATGTGAATACAGCAATGTGGTTTGACTCTCAAACACCGTCTGGCAATTAAGGATGGGTAAATAATGCTGGCTCAGCCAGCGATGCCCTCATTCTGTGAACGGTTTTTTTTTAAAAAGGAGGGACAGGATAAGATGAGAAACAGCAACCCAGATAAATCAGAGATTGGAGGATGCAAATAAGGTGGATCTGAACAATCTGTCTCATTTTACAGGACATGACAAATCATGTGTGCTGCAAGGAAACAAAAAATTATCATGCTTGCAAATCTTAATAGCTGAAATGTAAAGATTTCAGGATCTTTAATACTAAAATTAATATTAGTTTTCAAATTAACTACAGCATTTCAAACTGAACTGGGAAATTACTTAGTTTACTTCTGGTAATATTTCATACTTTCAAAGCTGCATGTCAACAGGCTGTCAACCTAATTATTTGAACCAGTGGTATCCGAAGTATTGCTCAGCACAGTTTTCTGTCTTTGTAAGTGTGCGCAGTGTTAAATAATGCACTGAATTGACACACTGTACAATGAAGATAAATCAACTTTCTCCTTTACTTTCAAATCTGTTATGATCTGGAACAATTTATAGCAATCGCTCTAATATACAGAGGCTGGTAATGGATTTTCTGTAGCATTTTAAACCACTTCGAAGAAAATATGCTAGAAACAACAGCACCAAATAGCAACTTGTGTTTCTATCTCTGATCAGTGATTATTTTCCCTTGCATCAATTGACATGCCAATACAACATGGTTTATTAATACTGTTCCTTGTGATATCATGGAGAGCCCTGAGTTGCAAACAGGGTATTTCCTTGAATCTGTTCATAAGTCAATTTGAATGCAAGTTAGAACACAGTGCAGAACAATGGAAAGCAGCTGTTCTTCAGAACAGGAACTGTCTTCATGTTGGGCCTTTGAAATTATAACAATGTATGTGCTCGCATTTGGAAGTATGAGCCTTCATTAGTCAGGCATTGCTAAACCAGGGACACCCATTTTGTCGTAAATGACAAAATATCAACTATAATGGTAGTGTATACAATACTGAAATAAACTGATTCCTTGCAAACATTAGTTATTTTCCAAAACATTGAAAATCTACATACAGATTGTTTAGCTAAATGCTCAATTTCGTCTTCGACAAGAAGGCTTAATTTTGCTTCTGAATGATCGGTGTTTTAATGCTACAGAAATAAATATATTAAACTTAGCATCCGAAGTTATGTTTGCAATGCAAACTCCGGATTTTCCAATATTTGAAATTAAGCAAAGTTAAAAATACAACATGAGAAATTCCATGATTTAAAAATATAGTTGTGACTTTGAATTGAGAGTATCAAATCTTTTATAAGAAACAAAAGTTCTGAGGAAGAGTCACTCAACCCGAAATCTTGAATCTGATTCCTCTCCACGATGCCACCAGAACTGCCGAGTTTTTGCAGAAATTTCAATTTTTGTTTCTGATTTACTGCATTCACAGTTCTTTTGGTTTTTTAATCTTTTCTAAGCATGCAATATTGACCATCAGCGATGAGATTCAAATAGTGCAATAAGATGTTAGAATGCTTTGTAAACTGAGCAATTAAGCATTTTGACTGTTGAGCAACATGATTTTGATCCTTGATTGGTTGGGTAAATATTTTTGTCTTATTTGCACAACACAAGTCCAAAAACCCATAAACCGAAGACACTATTAGAATTGTGGTGGGGCAAGAATCACAAATCACTGTTAATGCTAGCACCTTCTTCTACAGAGAGTCCAAAGAAAGGTCAAGTTCAAACTATTTAATCAATTGCAGGAGATAACCACTATTATATGAAGGTTTTTTCAGTGCCTGCTGGTGGTGGAGAGGTGAGGTTTGGGGGAATGGAAAGACGATGTCCAGCTAGGATAGTGCTGGACAAACATTGTATTTCAGTCCTGTTTTGAAGGTCACTGATCAATTTCAATCTGTCTCTTTTGTAGCCAACTAAATTAAACTAATGATTCTGATATCTTCCTGGGTAGTATTAGACTAAGATCAAAGTTTCATCTTCCCTTTGGGCCCCTCTTTCATTCTTTCAGTGATCTAAATGCTGCTTGCTTTCCAGAGTCTAGACCACTGAGTGTTTTGTTGTAATATCCAAAACCTGGCTGGAAGTAAGTAACTTGGCAGATCACATCATCTTCTGGTTGCAACTTTTTTTCAAAATTAGGCCATTTACTGGACCAATTGTACTTCTGTCCATCCTATTCCCTAGCTTACATATTGTAAGAACTACCGATGCTGGACCCTTCTTCCCCCCATTTCTGAAGAAGGGTCCAGACCCTGCTCCTCTGATGCTGCCTGGCTGCTGCGTTCCTCCTGCTCCACACTGGGTCATCTTTACTCTCTAGCTTGTTTTTTTTTCCAAATAGGACATGTGAACCTTATGGATCCTGCTTGATTTTCTACTTTTTCTTCAATTCTTTCAACAATACTTAGAGATATCTCCTCCAGGCCCCAAAGAATTTAGTCCTTTGTTAAGTAAATGGAGTGATAATGATATTGATTGTCTTATTCCTTACATTTCTTTTGTTAATTTCCCCAAAGGCAATCTGCCAATTCTTAGCATTCAGCCAATAATAACCAAGGGAGTACTGAAAAAAGGGTCCCTAACAAAATTCCGTATGAAAGTCTAGTTAACAAAATTGAGTTACATGTAAAGTTGGGTAATTCATGGGCTTAAGGTCAGAAAACAGTGGGTAACACAGTGTGGAGCTGGAGATGCACAGCAGGGTAGGCAGCATCAGTGGAGCAGGAAAGTTGACATTTCGGGTCAGAACCTTTCTTCAGAAATGCTCCCAACCCAAAACGACAACTTTCCTGCTCCTCTAATGCTGCCTACCCTGCTGTGCACCTCCAGCTCCACACTGTGTTATCTCTGACCCTAGCATCGGCAGTTCTTATAACCTCTATCAATGGTAAATGTTTGATTTTTTTCAAAACTGGAGGATAGGAGACAGTGGTGTCTCCCAAGGGTCAACGTATCGACTAAACTCTAATTTTGATATAAATAAATAACTTGGATATTAGAATACAAAATGAAATTTCAAAATTTGCTGCTGATTTCAATTGTGGATGCATAGTTGGCAGTGACAACAACAACTGGATATGCATATGCTATCAGAATGCGAAAACAAGTGGCGGATAGTATAAAAGTAGATGCAAGGTGAAGTATTTTGATAGAAGGATATGGAAATGTGATAAAGAATAAATAGCACAGTTCTTAAAATTCATACCGGACACAAAAACCTGACCATTCATGTGCATACATGATGTAGAAGGACATATTGAGAAAGCAATGGACAAAACATCTCAGGTCTTGGGCTTGATGAATAGAGGCATTGAGTACAAAAGATGGAATGCAATATTAAACCCGTACAAAGCTTTAAAATAAAACCAAACACTGTTAATGCTGAAGATCTGAAACAGAAACGGAAATTTCTGGAGAAGCTCAGCAGGTCTAGTAGCATCTGCAAGCAGAAAGAGTTAACATTTCGAGTCTAGTGACCCTTCTTCAGAGTTGTTTCAGTATAAAGCTTAGATAACAACCATAGTATTGTGCACAGTGATCCTCACATTTTCAGAAGAATATAATGAAATGCTTTGAGGGAAGGTTTCAGTGACGAGAGTTTTTAGCTGCAAGGTTATGCTGAGAATCTGGGATTATGCTCCTGAAGCAAAGGACATTGAGGGGTGAGAGATAATGGGAACTGCAGATGCTGGAGAATTCCAAGATAATAAAATGTGAGGCTGGATGAACACAGCAGGCCAAGCAGCATCTCAGGAGCACAAAAGCTGACGTTTCAGGCCTAGACCCTTCATCAGAGAGGGGGATGGGGAGAGGGAACTGGAATAAATAGGGAGAGAGGGGGAGGCGGACCGAAGATGGAGAGTAAAGAAGATAGGTGGAGAGAGTGTAGGTAGGGAGGGGATAGGTCAGTCCAGGGAAGACGGACAGGTCAAGGAGGTGGGATGAGGTTAGTAGGTAGCTGGGGGTGCGGCTTGGGGTGGGAGGAAGGGATGGGTGAGAGGAAGAACCGGTTAGGGAGGCAGAGGCAGGTTGGGCTGGTTTTGGGATGCAGTGGGTGGGGGGGAAGAGCTGGGCTGGTTGTGTGGTGCAGTGGGGGGAGGGGACGAACATTGAGGGGTGGTTTAGTAGACATGTACAAGATTGTGCCAAGTTTAGATAGGAAGTTGACAAACAGCTATTCCCATTAGCTAATGACACAAGGTTTTGGGAACACAAATTTAAGGTTGGGGCAAGAGGTATGAGGGGGTGCCTTGAAGAACTGTCTTACACAGCAAAGTCTGTGTACTTGCTACCTACGACGGCAGTAGAAGCAGACGTAATGAAATGTTTCAAAAGCACAGCGGAAGAACATTTGAAGGAAATATACTTGCAAGACTAGGGAGATAAAGCGGAGAAATGGGCCTGTTTGGTTTGGTCTCCAGAGAACTGACACAGACCAAGTGGTCTGAATGACTTCCATCTGTGCTGTAATGGCTCCATCAGGCTAAGATATTCTTCTAGACTTTTTCTCCTTTCCGCATATGCTTGTCTGGATGTAAGATTTCCACTTAAACTTTGTGTTGAATTGCTCCCTTAGTGCCAACACCAATACAGCACTCGGTTCATTTTAATGCTGGTGAGAGAACTGTGACAGAACTTCACGTTGCTTTACTCAACGAATACTTGGAAATGTAAGTTAAGTGCTTCACGTATTATCCTCCTATTTTCCTGGTTTTTCAGTCTCAAGAAAATTGGATGACAATGTAAAAAACAGTCTATTATTTTTAGGGAAAGGAATTAGAGAGCATGGAGTCAATCAATTAATTGAAAAAGACTTAAGGGGAAGATGAGCTCAGAATTAGGAAAGCAATTTGCATGAAATGCCCTAATGATTGATTTTCTCAGCTGCTTCTACCATAGTTTCCATGTACTTCAGGTACAATTACGAAGCACGGAGTATGATCAGCTCCAAGGAAAGTCCAAGCTGTTTAACCTTTCAACACTCTCGTAGTATACTGTCCGTGCTGTCATAAGAAGGTTGAGCCATCTCACCAAACAGCCCTGACAGAATCAAACCTGACTGTGAACTTGATGATTGCATGGTCACTGTGCTCTGCTGCCTTTCTGAACAAGATAAAACAAGAGGTTGTGACTCCTTGGATAAATAGTTTCCAAAGATTTGTAACCAGGAGGAGAATAACCAGAGTAAAGGTCAGATAGTGGTAAAATATGCATTTACATTGGTGCCAATCTTTAAAGCAAAACTTCAATACTTTTTAAATTTCAGAAATATACACTACCCAGTGTTTACATGTAGCTTTATAAACAAAACACTAAAGATGCCAAATCTGTTAACTGCAGTGTAAAAGAATGACAGAAGAATTTCAATGTATTTAGCTCATTTACATATATTAACTAGCAATTAAAATACTAATGAATGTTATATTTGTCAACAAATTTTGTTTAATTTTCATCGCAACTAAATTACAAATTGTCCAAGACTAAGTCTATTCATGGTACCTGGGGTGAGCAGAGTTTTAATTTCTCTAGCCTGGAGAAAACTGGGCAGAATGGGAGTTAAAATCAAACAGCTTTGATACAACCCCATGCGGCATCAATGCTGTGTCAACGGTTCAGGCAGACACCTCACTTATATATTACACTTGGGATCTGACTGTATTTAGTTGCTGCGACTAATAAAACTTGATAGACACGGAACAATGACATTAAACGTAACTGAACATCCTTTCTTTGTGTTACCAGAAATGATAAAAGTCTAGATTTTTTTTGACAAGATACACTGCAAGCTGGAGCAGGCTTGGGTGTCCTGAGTATATGGAAATAAGTGCAGCATGGTTCTCAGTAGCTTTTAACTTATCCACCTCTTTATAGAATCCCCAGAGTGTGGAAACAGGCCATTCAGCCCAACAAGTCCATACTGACTCTCCAAAGAACATCCTACCAAGGCCCACCCCTCTACCCTATCCCTGTAACCCTGCATGGCTCATCCACCTAACTTGCACATCCCTGGACACTATAGCACAGCCAATCCATCTAACCTGTACATCTTTGGGCTGTGGGAGGAAACCAGAGCAGGCAGAGGAAACCCATGCAGACATAAGAAGAATATGCAAACTCCACATTTAGAGTCACCCAAGGCTGGAATTGGACCCAGGTCCCTGGCACTGTGAGGCAGCAGTGCTAACCACTGAGCAACCAGCTTTTAACAAATTTAGCATCATTAGATGTAATGATGGTGCTATCTTAGCTCCTGCCACTAAAGGTATACTGCAAACATACAAATTTAAGGAATTTGAAAGACATGTTCTTATGAAGTTGAGCCTGACAAAAGCGGTTTTTACTTCAGGATAGGTTATTCCTGGGGCTGCTACTGGGAACATTAAGGTAATAGACACTGTTCCTCATGGCAGAAGGAAGAAGGCTGTAACTGAGACAGAGACCATGAAGTTCAATGTTGTCCTGGAGGCCTGGAGAAGGACCATGGTGTTAAGTTCCCAAGCCAATGCAAGAGGTGAATCAATGGCAATATCAAAGCAGGCAGTGTGAAATCAATGGTACTTTGGCCTATCACCTGAAGTGCATTAACCTCCTCTGTACACCATTTCAAAGCTAATTCAATGCATCAATTTCCATATTAACCTCACCACCTTGCAGGCATACTTATTCTACCCACCTATGCATTTGCTTGTATGCCCATCTGTCCATCTACATCAGTGAGTTGCACTCATCTTAACACAAAGTCCCAAAATAAGAGCTGTCCATCCATATAGTGAACACATGCTCTCATTCTCAGTCATGACTTTCTCTTTCCCTGCTCTCAGAAGAAATGACCACGTAGCTACCTTCCACTACCTTTTATTATCACAACTAGCAGAGAGAGTATGGAAGGTGTTAGAGATTTGGTGTGTTTAGTTTTCAGAATGAGGAAGTAACAACATCCTGCTAACTGGTGACAAAATTAATTATCAGTCAACAACATGGCACAACATTCAGCCATGTTGACCTGATGTCAACAGCTGGTGTAATTTGAGCTTGCATACCTATAATTTTATGTATTTTAACCTTCACAGCATTCAATTTTCTGCATGCATCTCAATAAGGCTTCATGTTTACAGAAGAATCGTATTTGAGGTCACCTGCAATGACTCTATATCCTCAGGCAGACTCACACCCTGTGACAGGAAGCCATCAAGATTTATGCAGATGACGCACCATCTGAGATACTCACACTTCCATAGGGCTATTAGGGATATGGTTCCAGTTTCACGTGGTGACTCACGCTTAACACGTGTGCAAAAACAAATGTAGCAGATCTAGCCAAGCAATTGGTCTTTTGTCAGAAGACAAAATGCTCTGGAGATCTGGTGTGAGAAATCAGAGGTTCCAAGTGGCTATCTTTACTTCCAAATGTGTATCTTTACTGTTCTTTTCTCTTATTTAAATTTCACGTAGCAGCGGCAATATACAATAGCTGTAATAAGTTGTCATTTTTAGTGGGGAAAAACACTCCTGGAGCAAAGAATGTGATAAGGAGACCATTAATGATCATATCAATTATGAGAACAACAAAGGAACCTTTACTACAGATAATGCACCCTAAGTGTTTTATCATACGTATGGAATCCAGCTACAATTAGTCTCCCAAATACAATCTCTTGAGTTTTAGGTGCTTTCGGTGTAAAATATTTACAGTAGGGCAGATATAATCCTTTTTCACATAAACTCAGTTCTCCCACAAAGGATCAATGTTTCCAGAGTTATAACTCCTCTTGGAGCAGAAGATAATTTGGTTTGAAAGGGTTTATAAGGATGATATGGAACAGCTGGATGGTCACCTACTATTCTGGTTGCTAAAACTGGCGAGTTCTTATGGATCATTCACCTCAAAAACATGATAATGACCCATTCGCGATTTGAGAAGTGATTGACTTCTTGCACTTGAACATCAATTACACTCCACTTCAGGTGTACCTGGTAGAGCAGGCAAATCATATCTTCCCTTTTCAGTCCCAGAAAAGGAAAATCCATGTGAACCTCAACTTCCATTTTTTTTTGTTCTTTTGCTCCCCTTTTAAGTTCTACTGAAGATTTGATGCTATTTCCAAGGCCCAGAGCACCCACCCTTCAGAAAATAAAATGGTCAGTTTGTTTACTGGGAAGGCTGAAACCATTGAATGTGAGAAAGTGTCTAGGGCAGACCCAAACTCGCAACAACAAATAAGCATTGCTCAAAAAAACATCAATGATGTGATTTCATTCTCCCGATTACATTACAAACAGGAACAGAACAGAACACATTGACAAGATAATAAAATGTGAGGCTGGATGAACACAGCAGGCCAAGCAGCATCTCAGGAGCACAAAAGCTGACGTTTCGGGCCTAGACCCTTCATCTGATGAAGGATCTAGGCCCGAAACATCAGCTTTTGTGCTCCTGAGATGCTGCTTGGCCTGCTGTGTTCATCCAGCCTCACATTTTATTATCTTGGAATTCTCCAGCATCTGCAGTTCCCATTATCTCAGAACACATTGACAAATCTGGTTTTGCTGTTGTATTGACTGTGGTGAGTGATTCTGATTAAAATTATCATTAATTGAATAAGCTTGCACTTCCATTTTAGCATTTACACATTAAATTCTATTAATTACTCCTGTTGATATCAGCAGTTGAGCACTTAGTGTTGTTACCACAAACCTCCATCTGTTAGGGTTTTAACACTAACATGAATCCACTTATTGCCCTTGAGATACTTTCCTACCTTAGAAAACAAAGTTAGCATATCTCCAGCAATTACTTACATTCCTAATTCATTATTGCCCCCTCTAGACAGCTCTCAGAATTTATTCCTTGACTCCTCCTCATCCTAACATCCTCAAAAATAAATGCTACCTCTTGAACAAACTAAATATGTTTTCAGCTAACTCTGAAAGAAAACAACTTAATGATTCTTGTAAAACCTTCCCTCAACTTGTGGTCAGCCAGTAGTCTGCCATTAGTAAGGTTGAAGAAAAGTCGTTGTAAAAGACAGGAGTATCCAGATCCAATCATGAAGAATTATATTGTTTATTTCCAGGCCATATCATCATACAAGTACTCACAGGGTAGTGCGGGATTTTTCCATTGAAAATAAAAGATTAGAAAAGAAATATACAGGTCAAAATCCCAGAATTCCTGCCCTTACACCAAATGGATTTACCTACAAGCAGTTACCACCACCTTCTTGAGGTTAAATTAGGACAAGAAAATAAACGGCGGCCCAGCCAACAATGCCCACATCCAATGAATGAATTGTGGTGCAGTTGTGAAGTTGTAGTACTGTTATTTGAGAAATATTTTCAAGATATTTTTACAATGAAGGTTTCAGGAACACATCATTGTTCTCAGAAACGTAAGTAAGTTATTGAATTAGTTGAAAATATATTAGGCAAAAACACAAGACACAGTTGAGTATGAGAAAGATTCTAAAGCAGACCAGTGTACATCAGGGTAAGTTTTCATCCTCAGTCACCCACCCATCATGCAAGATGGCCTATTCATTCTCAGACAAACAAATTCCGACAAACAGAAAATTGTTGATCACTTTGTTACTGCACTGTGGTCTATCTGAGGCCTGGAAAAGGTTTATAAAATTATTGCACTTACAAAGAAAAAGCTGATGTTCCAATTCATTTAAAGGAGTGGACCAATGTGATCTAGTCATTCATTATGCTGTCTGAACAATGAATTAAAAGTACAGGTTAACTTCATTGAGCTATATTTTTTATCCAGTCAAAGATTATTGCTCACATTTAGAAGTGTTAATAAATGAAGATATCCATTTCCCTAAACAAGAAAAATGTTAAATGTGCAATCGGGGAATCAATATACTGGCATTATTCAATGACTGACATGAATTCAAACAAAGCAGAATTTGCAGAACAGCATGGCCAATTTAATCTCGATAAAAGTGAGTTCACACAATCATTAACATTTTGTAGTGCAGAAGGAGGCTATTTGGCCCATTGGTTCTCTGAGCATTGTAACTCAGTGCCAATCTTCTGCCTTATTCCAGCAACCCTACACATTCTTTCTATCCAAGTAGTTATCTAATGTCCTCTTGAATGCATCAGTTGAAGCTGCTTCCAACACTTTTCCCGTGTATTCCGTACCCTAACTGCTCCCTGAATGAAAAAGCTTTTTCTTGTCTTGTATTTGTTTATTTTCAAAGCAATTTAAAATTGTGCCTTATGATATTTGATGTGTTTATAAGTGGGTACAGTTTCTCCCTACTCAGTCAACCAGACACCACCTGATTTTAAAAGTGTTATCAAAACTCCTCTTAAGCTTCTGCTGTCCAAGGAAAACAGTCCTACAGTCTTTAATCTGTTTTCGTAACTAAAATTTCTCAACTTTAGAACCATTCATTGGGTGGCACAGTGGCTCACTAGATAGTACTGCTGTTTCACAGCACCAGGGACTCGAGTTTGTTCCAGCCTCAGGCAACCGTCTGTGTGGAATTTGCATATTCTCCCTATATCTGCATGTGTTTCCTCTAAGTGCTCTGGTTTCGTCCCATTGTCCAAAGATATGCAGGTTAGGGTGGATTGGCCATGCAAAATTGCCTATAGTGTTCAGGCATGTTTAGGTTAAATGGATTAGCCGTGGGAAATACAGAGTTACAGGGAAAGGGTAGGATGTTCTTCAGAGGGTCAGAATGTACTCGATGGGCTAACTGGCCTGCTTCTACAGTGTAGGGATTCTATGATTCTTGCAAATCACTTCTGTACGCTTTCCGCTATGTTTCCGCTCTATAATGTGGCACCAAGAACTGTGCACAATACTCTAGTTGAGGTCTAAACAATGTCTTACATTGATTCAGCATAACCTCCCTGCTTTTGTACTCGATCTCCCTATTTATGAAGTCTAGAATATATATTATGCTTTACCAACAGCTATCTCTACCTGTCTTGCACCCCACCCAGATTTTTGTGCTTCTGTACATCCTTTAGAATTGTACCCTTTTGTTTAATACTGTCTCGAAATGCCTTTTTTTTAACAAAAGTGCATCTTCTCACATTTCTCTGTATTGAAGTTCATCTGCCATCCATGCACCCATTCCACTAATGGATCAATGTCTTTTCGGAGTTCCACGTGTCCTTCCAGTTTTTCTGGGGATGGTCAGCAGCTACTGGTGTGGATATCTGGAAATGATTGAATGAAGGAGGAATCTTGTTGCAGTCTTAGAATTTTAAAGTTGCAATCAGGGCTGGTTTGGGAGGTGGGTAGTTGCTACAAGTTGGGGCACAGTTTATTAATTGTGTGATGATAAGAACAAGGGAGGTGTGAGCTTTGAAGGGGATGGAAGGTTGGGTGGATGGTGGAAGGTGCTGTAGTCCAGTCAGGATGGAGGAAGCTCAGGATGATTACAATGTGCAATAGATTTTTTTATTGTGCCCTAATGGAAGTGGGGTGGTGCCTGGCTGAAATCAGGACTGGGTTGGAAAGGTTGCATTGTATCATCCCTGTCTTTGATTTAATTTCTGTTGATTATTAAATTGCTGTGAGATCACTGCAATATAACTGGTTGAAACTTGTTACTATCCATGTTGATTCTGAAGATGCTCAAGGTCATCAACTTGATCCTGCGAGGGACCGGCTGCAGACTGCAGCACTTTGACTATGGTCAAGGCAACCTGGCACACCTGGCTTTCTGGCAACATGGGGAATGTTAGTTCAGAGTATGGTAATGGAATTAATATTACTATCTTGTGGAATTACAACACAAATTCGACTCACATGGTCCCACCAAATCTGACAAAGCTGAGAGCAGTGATTTTCCAAAGGAGGTTTGAGAATCCAAATGTCATGTCATATCCATACTGGATGCAGATTCTTAGACTTTCATACTTTGTATGGCAAAACTTTGACACATCTTCCAATTCATTGTGTGTCAAATGGAAGACTCAGTCTCCAAATTCAGCACTTTCATCCTCCTCAGCACTGTTTGGAATCAAACTCACCCTGGTGACGCCCATGCAACTCAAATGTATAAAAATGCACAATAATTAAAAATATAAAGTGAAGTACATTCTCGAGATTAAACCATCTCACCTGGAATTTTCTGTCTCGCACTACCTCAGAAAATACTCCAAAATAAACATGTTTTTCTCCCAATGTCCACCCAAATTCATGAAAACTTTTACTTACATGAAAACCTCTCTAAAACAGGTGTGGATGCAACAGTGATATCTTCCACTCTCTTGGATATATTCAAAATAGCCAAATCTCAGCTGAAATTAATAGGTGGATGCAAAAGGTCCCGGGGCACTATCTTAGAGAAGAGCAGAGGTGTTATCCTTGGTTTAACAGCCAATATTTATCCCTCAATCAGTATGACAAAAACAGGCTGTTCCAGGGATGCCTAACCTGAAGAAGTTACCCTCCTCCCTCCGGACAAACCTCAGGGGATCTCTCTCCCACTGCAACTCTCTTGTAACTTGTCTGTCTCCTCTCCACCTATCTTCTATCCATCTTCGATCCACCTCCCCCTCTCTCCCTATTTATTTCAGAACCTTCCCCTCATCTCCCTTTTCTGATGAAGGGTCTAGTCCTGAAACGTCAGCTTTTGTCCTCCTAAGATGCTGCTTGGCCTGCTGTGTTCATCCAGCTCCACACTTTGTTATGTCGGATTCTCCAGCATCTGCAGTTCCCACTATACCTGTTATTATCACATTGCTATTTAAAGGAACTTGATGTGTCAGAAGCTTGATGTGTTCAAATTGGCTGCTGTTTTACCCAAGTTACAACTATAACTACAACAGTAACTATACTTGATAAGAATGTAAAGCATCTTGAGAGATCTGATGATTACAACACCTTATCTTCACCATGGACATAAAATCCCTGTACACTTGCATTCCCCATGCAGATGGCCTATAACCCCTCCACCTTTTCCTCTCCCACAGGCCCAATCAGTCCCCCTCCACCAGCACCCTTATCCACCTAACCAAACTTGTCCTTACCCTTAACAACTTCTCCGTCAACTCTTCCCACTTCCTACAGATGAAAGGGTACCCATGGGTACCCGCATGGGCCCAAGCTATGCCTGCCTCTTTGCAGGATACGTGGAACAATCCCTCCTCCGCAGCTACACTGGCCCCATTTCCCCACCTCTTCCTCTGTTACATCGATGACTGTATCAGCGCTGCCTCGTGCTCCCACGAGGAGCTCAAACAGTTCATCAACTTTACTCATACCTTCCACCCCAACCTTAAGTTCATCTGGACCATCTCTGATACCTCTCTCTCCTTCCTGGACCTTTCTGTCTCCATCTCTGGTAACCACCTGGAAACTGATATCTATTTCAAGCCCAACAACTCCCACAGCTACCCAGACTACTCCTCCTCTCACCCACCTTCCTGCTAGAATGCGATCCCCAATTTCCAATTCCTCTGCCTGCTCTGCTCCCAAGATGAGGCGTTCCACTCTCGAACATCCCGGATGTCTTCGTTTTTCAAGGAACGCAATTTCTCCCCCACAACGGTTGAAAATGCCCTCGACCGCATCGCTTGTGTTTCCTGCACCTCTGCCCTCACGCCCCTCCAGGCAAAAAAAGCAAAGATAGAATCCTGCTTGTCCTCACATTTCACGTTAACCTCCAGATTCAATGCATCATTCTCCGCCACTTCCACCACCTGCAATCTGACCCCACTACAAAGGATATTTCCCTCCCCACCCTTACCTGCTTTCTGGAGGAACCGCTCTCTCCATGACTCCCTTGTCCGAACCACACTCCCCACTAGCCACACCACCCCCAGCACCTTTCCCTGCAACCGCAGGAGGTGCTACACCTGCCCCTGCACCTCTCCACCTATCTGCTCCACTATCCACCTTCTATCACTGCCTCCCTCTCTCTCTATTTATTTCACAGCCCCCTTCCCTTCCCCCTTTTCTGAAATTGATGTCCAGACCCAAAAGGTCAGCTTTCCTGCTCCTCTGATGTTGCCTGGCCTGATGTGTTCATCCAGCTCCTCAGACTCCAGCATCAGCAGTTCCTGCTATCTCTATCTAAATGTAAGCCTTTTTTTCTACTTTCAGTAGCTCAATAAAACTAATCGAAACTACAACCATATGTTATCATTTTACTTCATTTGTATATTTTTTATATAATCAAAGTTGATAACTGTTCTTCACTATGATAATCTTTGATAACTGTGAAATTGTGAAAACGGGATTTGAGTAATAGCTACAATGGATCACTTTTATGAAACTGAGTCTTGATGATTATTTTGCTGAATGAGCCAGTACTTATTTAATTTGATATACTTTCAAAATCTTCCCCACCCAGTACACTGATCTCTAATTCAGCAGGTCAGTGGGTGACATTGAAGTATGTGATGCTAAGAATGTGATGCTAAGTTGTTAACAAAAGCTAAGTGCCAAAATGAAATGTTATGACCATGTCTCCTGAGAAACTGCAACATATACTCCAATACAGTTCATTGAAGAATGCTCTGGGTCTTGCGATTTATGTATTGAGGTTGAATACTGATTTAAGCAAAATTATGTAGTACTGAAATGAAATTTGAAAAACTTACTTAAATCTCTGGGGGAGACACTGCAAATTTATACTTAATAATTTTAAAATAAATTCTAAAAGTTCCTGACCAGAGAAATAAAATTATTCATTCAGTTACATCAGTGTAAACTGGCTTAATATTCTACTCAGCCTGAATTTTAAGGTATAAGTTCATGTCAATGGAACAATTAACCATTTGATTTATGAGGATCTTAGCAATGACACCTGCTGGTACATGGTGAAGTGAGACCAGCCAGAGTATAATAATCACTAGAACACCACCACATAGCAAACAGTACCAATAAGTGACCTTCAGAAAACACAACACTTGCAAACAAGTGTGCATCGCTGCACAAAGATCTCATTTAACCACATAAGAATTATCCTGTCCTTTTGACATTTCAATTTTTTGGGGGTGACATGGTGGCTTAGTGGTTAACCTCACAGCACCAGAAACCCTAGTTCGATTCGTGGGTAACTGTCTGTGTGGAATTTGTACATTTTACCTGTGTCTGTGTGGGTTTCTGCTGGGTGCTCCAGCTTCCTCCCACAATCCAAAGATATCCATGCTAAATTGTCTACAGTGTCCAGGGATGTGCAGGCTAGATGGCTTAGCCATGCAAAATGTGGGATTACAGGGACAGGATGGGGGTGTGGGTCTGTGTAGGATGTCTTCAGATGGTTGGTACAGACTTGACGGGCAGAATGACCTGCTTACACACTGTAGGGTTTCTATGGTTCTATGAGCAGGGAGTTGTGGAAGGTTGTTTTAATTTCCAAAACAGGGGCGGTTCACATTAGGTCAAATGGGAACATTCTTAAAATCTCAAGTGTGACTCCAACCTAGCCCAAACCTGTGTACTTCTGGCTTTAACAAAGACAGGACTGGGCTGGGCAACCAATCCACTTCTTTGAACTTGGTTGATCATTTAAATATTACATTGGAGCCTACGTATATTAGATTTAATCTATCTTCCATGTTTAACTGCAGCCTCAGAGACAGCCTGACATTTATGAAGAGGCAAGGACAGCTTTGTGTAGAACTGATGTTACAGATGTAACAGTGTGGAGCGGGAGGAACATAGCAGGCCAGGCAGCATCAGAGGAGCAGGAAAGCTGACATTTTGGCTCATGGCCCTTCTTCAGGGTCCCAACCTGAAACGTCAGCTTTCCTGCTCCTCTGATGCTGCGTGGCCTGCTATGTTCCTCTCGCTCCACACATATATCTGTGACTCCAGCATCAGCAGTTCTTATTATCTCCAATTGATTTTACAGGACTGCTTGTGGCCTAGGAGCAAAATGAATACTTCTTTCCATCTCACCATTTCATCTTGTCTCTGTCCACTATCAAAAGCTCCACAGCCCCTAAAAGAATTAGTGAGCAGGATCAGAGACAGTAATTCTTCCTTAGATTCCCATTGGAACTGCACTTCCTGAACTGGAGATTACCACTCCCTATCAGATATTGGACATTCTACGTATCATCAACGAACCCTACCTCACAACCAAGCACCCGTGTTACCACGTGGCCAAGCTTCAGTCTTCCTACGTGCTCCTGGTCTGTGGCCTCCTTTGGAACCTCACACTTTTGAGAAGGACACAAGCCTGTCAACCAGTAACTGTATGGGACAACAACCCAGCTGAAAAGTAATGTGCACACAGAGGCATTAAAAATGCACAGCATGTGAGGCAACCATAACTTCCACGTTACCCATTCACAATCCACTTGCCAATAAATATTAGAACCTCTGCATTTAACAATGTCAGTGCGGAGAGGAAAATGGAAGAGGTCTGTGTATACCGAGGCACCTTAGATCAGAAGTGCCTGCACAGAAGAAGGGAATGGGTCACAGACAACCATGCAAGATTTCTCCAAATAGCAATGTTCTCTTTAACCATAAGGCCATAAGATGTACAAGCAGAAGTAGGCTATTCAGCCCACTGAGTCTGCTCGACCATTCAATGAAATCATAGATGATTTGATCACCTTCACCTTATTGCCTTTTCCCCATAATCTTTGATGGCCTTAATGATTAGAAATCTATCTGAGGCTTGAATATTCTTAACAAGCCAGCCTCAACAGGCCTCTACGGCATAACATTCCACATCCTCTACCTCAGATTCCTCTGAGTAGAAACCTATCCTCATTCTTGTCTTAAATAGTTGCTCGATTACTCTAAGGTAATGCCCTGGTCTCTCCATTAAAGGAAAACAACCTCTCCACATCTACCCTGCCTAACTTCCTAAGAGTTTTGAGATAATAAAATGTGAGGCTGGATGAACACAGCAGGCCTAAGAGTTTTGCATGTTTTAATAAGGTTATTTCTCATTCTTCTAAACTCCATTGAATACAGGCTCAAACTACTCAATTTCTCCCCATAAGACAATCCTTCCATATCTGAAATCAACCTAGTGAACATTTTTCTGGGCTGCCTCCAATACCAGGACACCTTTCCTCAGACAGTGGCACCAAATCTGTTCTCAGTATTCCATCTATGAGCTGACTATTGCCTTGGATAGTTTTAGGAAGACATTCCTACTTTTATACTTCATTCCCGTTGAAATAGAACATAACAGCATAAGAAGTGGGAGCAGGAGTAGGCCATCCGGCCCTTTGAGCCTGCCCCGCCATTCAATACGATCATGGCTGATCTTTTCGACACTCAGCTCCACTTACCCGCACACTCACCACAACCCTTAATTCCGTGACTGTTCAAAAATTTATCTGGACTTGCCTTAAAAATATTCAGCGAGGTAGCTTCAACTGCTTCACCAGGCAGGGAATTCCACAGATTCACAACTCTTTGGGTGAAGAAGTTCCTCCTGACCTCAGTCGTACATCTGCTTCCCTTTATTTTGAGGCTATGTCCTCTAGACCTAGTTTCACATGCTAGCGGAAACAACCTCCCTGACTTGACCCTATCTATTCCCTTCATAATCTTATATGAGATTCTATAAGATCTCTCCTCATTCTTTTGAATTCCAATGAGTATAATCCCAGCCTACTCAGTCTCTCCTCATAATGCAACCCTCTCAACTCTGGAATCAACCAAGTGAATCTCCTCTGTACCACCTCCAGTGATGGTATATCCCTTCTCAAGTAAGGAGACCAAAACTGCACATAGTACTCCAGGTGTGGCGTCACCACAAAGGGCAACATTCCATTTGCCTTCCCCTTACCTGTTAAACATACATGAGTTTTTTTTGGGATTTGTGCACAAGGACTCCCTTGTCTTTTTCTGTGATCATTCTCCATTTAAATAATATTTAGCTCCTCTAATCTGCCTGTTAAGTGCACAATTTTACATTTCCCCACATTGTCTTCGAGCTGTCAAGTTTTTGTCCATTCACTTAGCATTTCTGTATGCTTCTGCAGGCTCTCTAGTGTCATCTTCATAATTTGCCTTACCTCTTATTTTTGCATCATCAGCAAACTTGATGACAGTATATGCATTTTCTTCATCCAATGAATTAATGTATATTGTAAATAGCTGTTCCAAATGCCTTTCAGTACATGTTTGTTGTCACTGTCTTTTCATGCCCACGTGCTGTCACCAGGATGCCATTTATGATTTGTGGCGTGTTCACCCCATAACAGACACCACAGCTAATTGAGTTCTTTTTAAGCCAGATATCTGAAGTTTATTTACTACACATACTACTTACAAGGTTACCGTCTAAGGAGCGTAGCTTGTACCAGGGATGGCTCAGCTAAGTGAAGTGAAAGTTGCTACATTTGTAGATGACCACAGACTATTCACTTATTAGAGAGAGATGATTGCTGGTGCCTTTAATCTGAGGGTCACTGTTATGAACCACACCAGACCCCCCCAAAACATTTTAAGAAGATAGCCTAGGCACTAAGATAATAAAATGTGAGGCTGGATGAACACAGCAGGCCAAGCAGCATCTCAGGAGCACAAAAGCTGACGTTTTGGGCCTGGACCCTTCATCAGAGAGGGGGACGGCGAGAGGGAACTGGAACAAATAGGGAGAGAGGGGGAGGCGGACCGAAGATGGAGAGTAAAGAAGATAGGTGGAGAGAGTATAGGTGGGGAGGTAGGGAGGGGATAGGTCAGTCCAGGGAAGACGGACAGGTCAAGGAGATGGGATGAGGTTAGTAGGTAGATGGGGGTGCAGCTTGGGGTGGGAGGAAGGGATGGGTGAGAGGAAGAACCGGTTAGGGAGGCAGAGACAGGTTGGACTGGTTTTGGGATGCAGTGGGTGGGGGGGAAGAGCTGGGCTGGTTGTGTGGTGCAGTGGGGGGAGGGGACGAACTGGGCTGGTTTAGTGATGCAGTAGGGGAAGGGGAGATTTTGAAACTGGTGAAGTCCACATTGATACCATTAGGCTGCAGGGTTCCCAGGCGGAATATGAGTTGCTGTTCCTGCAACCTTCGGGTGGCATCATTGTGGCACTGCAGGAGGCCCATGATGGACATGTCATCTAGAGAATGGGAGGGGGAGTGGAAATGGTTTGTGACTGGGAGGTGTAGTTGTTTGTTGCGAACTGAGCGGAGGTGTTCTGCAAAGCGGTCTCCAAGCCTCCGCTTGGTTTCCCCAATGTAGAGGAAGCCGCAACGGGTACAGTGGATGCAGTATACCACATTGGCAGATGTGCAGGTGAACCTCTGCTTAATGTGGAATGTCATCTTAGGGCCTGGGATAGGGGTGAGGGAGGAGGTGTGGGGCAAGTGTAGCATTTCCTGCGGTTGCAGGGGAAGGTGCCGGGTGTGGTGGGGTTGGAGGGCAGTGTGGAGCGAACAAGGGAGTCATGGAGAGAGTGGTCTCTCCGGAAAGCAGTCAGGGGTTGGGATGGAAAAATGTCTTGGGTGGTGGGGTCGGATTGTAAATGGCGTAAATGTCGGAGGATGATGCGTTGTATCCGGAGGTTGGTAGGGTGGTGTGTGAGAACGAGGGGGAGCCTCTTAGGGCGGTTGTGGCGGGGGCGGGGTGTGAGGGGTGTGTTGCAGGAAATACGGGAGACACGGTCAAGGGCGTTCTCGATCACTGTGGGGGGAAAGTTGCGGTTACACAGCCTAGACACTAACTTTTTTTTATTTTAAAGGCAAATATAACTTGCAACCAGATGCATTTCAACTGGTGAAACATTCGACGCTAAGCAAAACACAATTTATTCAAATACTACAGTTAAAATACAACAAAATTAAGAAGAATTTAGAATTATTTAACTGTATTGGAAAATTTAACTGAATAATAGATACAGTATCTATTACTAATTAACTGTTACAATATAGTAACATCCCATAAACATACACTTTGACCAAAAGGCAAATTCCAAAATCAGATTCTCACATGCAGTTCTCTAGTCCAAGAAGAAAGAATATCAAAAGGCAATTCTGAAAAAGAGAGAGAACTCCAGCTTTCAGCTGTATTAAGGAGAGAGATGGCAGCTTTTCACAATTCCAGCAGATTTTGCCACTGAAAACTAAAAGACTAAAAACTAAAAATCCTGGTCTGAAAGCTTGCAATACCCATCCAGGCTGCTTCTATTGTTCTAAATTTTAAAAAAAATTCCAAGGCCTCACAAGCTGTTGACCCCAGTGGCTCTGGTAGATTTGTCTGCATCTCTGCCTTAAAACTTCCCTTTAAATAAAAGGACAAAATACCCCTCTTAAAGCCAGCGCATCATCATAACACCTCATCTCAGATGAGGAACAAGGTTGAGAAGACAGGATTTTCATGGTGACCACAGCTGGTATGGGAACTGAATATAATTTGGTGAGAAGGGGAGAAGGGTGGTTATACAAAGGAAGAATGCAAGCGCAGTAGCGATGGGTGATTCAATAGTTAAGGGAATAGACAAGTGTTCATGTTGTAACAGACATGAATCCAGGATGGCATTGTGCCTCCCTGGTGTCAGGGTCATGGCTTGCACTAAGTAGCTACACAGGATTCTGAGGGAAAGAGGAAGAACAGTAAGCTTTTGGTGTACCATTAGTAAAAATAACATAGGTGGGAATGAGGTCCTGTAGTCAGAATTTTTCAATATTCCTTACATTCAGAAATGGTGCCAGAGAACTAGAAAATTGTAACTGTTTCTCCTCCATTCAAAAAAGCATGTAAAGATACGTCTAGCAAGTATAGGTCAGTTAGGTTAACTCTGACATTGATGAAACATCTAAAAACAATAAATCAGGACAATACTGGTAGTCACATGGGTTAATTAAAAAAGGCAGCATGAATTTTGAAAGAAAAAATGGTGTTGAATTAACTGGAGATTTTTGAAGAGGCAACAGTCAGGTTTGCTGAAGCCAATGCAGTTGACATCATGTACATGGAAGTAGCCTGTACAAATATGGGGGCCACTGGCATTATGGTAGTGTCGCTGGATGAGTAATCAACCAGCCCAGGGAATTCTACCATTAATTAATCAGTAATCAAAAGTTAGTCTAATGGTGATTACAGAACCATTGTCACTTATTGTGAAAACCTATCTGGTTCACTAATGTCTTTAGGGAAAGCAATCTGCTGTCCTTAATTGGTCTGGCCTACATGTGACTCCTGATCCACTGCAGTGTGGTTGACTCTCAACTGTCCTCTGAAATGGCTCAGGAAACCATTTAATTGCTTCAAAACTATTAAGGAGTCAATAAGAGGGAATGAAAGTATTTAACCACCATCATCAACTTAAGCAAAGGAAATTATAAAAGCAAACCAAGCCATATCAACACTGCAAAGTCCTCCTTAACAACATCAGACGCTTCTGCCAGAATTGATTAGCCAAGTAACAGGTCTGATATAGTAATATTTACAGAATCACACCTTACAGACAAGGTCCTAACATTACTGGCAATACAGACCGTGAGTTGGCAGAACACTAGTATGCAGACAGGAGGGAACTACCCTGGGTGTCGTCAATGCAGATTCTACATTTCACAGCGTACAATGTTTTCTTAGGCTGATTACCACCTATCATTATATGCTCCCACATTCCCCGCTAATGAATCAGTACTCTCACATAGAGACTCATACAGCTGCTTAGCATGGAATCAGAATCTTCAGTCCAACTCATCCATGCTGACCAGATATACTAAATTAATTTAGCCCCATTTGCCAGCATTCATCCCATATACTTTATAAAGCTTTCTATTCATATACCCATCCAAATGCCTTTTAAATGTTGTAATTGTACCAGTCTCCACCACTTCTTCTGGCAGCTCATTCCTTACATGCACCACCCCCTGTGTGGGAAAGTTGTCGCTAAGGTCCCTTTTAAATCTTTCTCTTCTCACTTTAATTCTATGCCCTCTACTACCCTAGGAAAAAGACCTTGGCTATTCACCCTATCTACGCCCCTCATGATGTAATAAACTTTTATAAGGTCACCTCTCAGTCTGTGAAGTTCCAAGGAGAATAGCCCCAGCCTATTCCGCCTCTCTCTATAGCTCAAGACCTCCATAGAATATAGTAGAATAGAATCCTTACAATGTGGAAACAGGCCCTTCAGCTCCATGTTGAACATCAATTGAAAGCAGCAGAGAGTATCAAGGGCACAGAACATACTCTAGCTGGGCCATCCACCTGGGCCAGTCATACCTAAAAATACAGTGTCAACCTGATGAAGCCACAACACTGGACTACTTAGAAGCTAAATAACAGAAGCAGGATCTGATTGTCAGAACTTAGTGGTTCCACAACCAACCAATCAGATTGAAGATCTTCAGTTCTGTCATATCCAGTTGTGAATGAGTGGTGTACAATTGAAGCCAGCTCCATCAATATTCCCATCTTCAATGATAGGGCATCCCTGCACATCAGTGCAAAGGATAAGGCGAGAAATTCACATCACAATCAGCTGAGTGGATGGTCTGTCTCAGCCTCCTCCAGAGGACCCCAGCATCTGAGATGCCAGTTTTCTGACAATTTGGTTCTGTCCACGTGACGTCAAAAAATGGTTGGAGGCACTGGATACCACAAAAAGCTGTGGCGCCTGACAACATGCTGGCAACAGAACTGAAGACGTGTGATCCAGAAGCAGCGGTGCCTTGAGTGAAACTATTTAGTACTACACTGACATCAACACAACAATGAGGAAAATTGCCCAAGTATGTCCTGTCCACAAAAATAAACCAGACCAAACCAACCTGATCAATGACCATTCCGTCAATTATCAGCAAAGACGTGGAAGGGGCAATCTTTGTCAACAGCACTTGCTCGGCAATAAACAGCTCACCAACGCTCAGTTTGGGTTCTGTCAGCGTCACTTAGCCCTGATCTCATTACAATCTTAGTTTAAGGTTGGATAAAAAGAGTTGAACTTCAGAGGTGAGGTGAGAGTGAATTCAAGAAAACATTTGACCAAATATGACATCATCGACTCCAAGAAGACTGGAATTAATAGGAATCAGGGAGAAATTTCACAGGAGAAAAGTACATCTTACTGAGACATAACATCCTGGGAGGACTTGGCAGGGTGGACGCTCAAAGTGTGTTTTTGTCTTTGTGAGATAGACTAGAAATAGACAACAGGTTTAAGAATCAAAGACCTCCCTGTTAGAACAGGGAAGAGGACTTTCTTTTCTTTTAGTGCATTTTAAATCTTTGAAATTTTCATCCCCAGATGTCATTGAGCATTTTAATAGCAGAAGTAGGTAGATCCTTAAATAACAAGGAAGTCAGTGGTATTAGGGATGGGCAGAATTTGAAGTTGAGGCCAGGATCAACTGATACATTCAAAAAAGACAATTTGATTGTTAGCTGAAAAGGAAGAATGCACAGTGTAATGAGGAAAAGGCATGAGAATGGCACTAAAATGCAACGTTCATTTGGTATGCCAATACAGACATGATAAGCAGAATGACTTCCTCAGCACTGTAACAATTCCATGACTGTGACAGAAATATATAGCCTTAAGTGTAATGCCAGTACTAGGTTCCCTTATGCTACATGTTCACACTCACAGACACTGAGCCTTTGGATAGCACTGAAGTCTCACATCTCTCCTTTGAACACATGTTCCCTTATATTTGCATGAAAGAGACAGCTATACACGACAGAAGGCATGCAGCCCCAAGGAGGACAAAATGTTGCACATTCATGACTTATTAAAAGAGGAAACTTCTGGAAATTACAGGTAGAGCTTCTTAGCTAGGATTATTTTGCTTTACAGGCTGATTTTAAAGGTAATTTGATGCTGTAGTAGAAATGCACCTGTCTGGTATATAGCATCTAACTCTCCTCCTCTTCCAGAAACTGAAAATAGAAAGCTACACCCATAAATGAGTGTGCTAATGATACAAATCAGCACAGATAAATTACAGAAAAGTTGCAAAAAGCTGTCAGTGCCTGGTCCTCCATAAACTGGTGAAGTACAGAACAAATTGGTCACAATCACATTCCTGGGAGTTTGCTAGTGTGTGGTATTATGACACATTTCTTTCTTAAAGCAGCAAGTACACTTCAAAAAGTATTAAACTCACTAAAGGAATATCCTGGATTAATGTAAGGTGTAATGTAAATGCAAATCTATTTCTGTTTTGTTCATTTCTGAATGCCAGTTGTTGGGTCCTATGAAATCACTGGGACCTGGTCAAATTTTCATCTGGACCTGATTACAGACTAAAGTCAGCTATGAAGAAGCCTGACAAGAAAAATAATAACTTTGTTGAGTCAGTGAGGGCAAGAAAGCTTTTCTCAGACTCACAAAGACTGTCAAGCCTTCCTTTCCTTAACACTCTTCACATGACTTACTTATTTATGATAATATTGATACTGGCTGTTGGTCTCTGTTTGCCTGAACCTTAGCTCACATCTACTGGCCATTAGGGCTTTTTGTCCATTTTCTGTGGGCATGCAGATGAAGCCTGTGAGTCACTTGACTTAGAACAGCACAAGTGCATTTTGCATTTCCCCTGCAACACTACTCATGTTCCACTCACCCAACCCCAACCTAACTAATTAAGATCTACCATTTAAGTTTGCCTTTCTTCAAGTGTCACTTGGGAATGTCAATTCTGTGTGTAATTCTTAAGAACTAGTTAATGTATTTATGTAGATTTTGCCATCATTTAAAAAAATCTACTGTACAAACTGTTTACATTAAAATTGCAGAGTAATAATTCCTGGATTGTTAAACCAGATTGCTGGGCCAAGATGAGATAACAAAGTGTAGAGCTGGATGAACACAGCAAGCCAAGCAGCATCAGAGGAGCAGGAAAGCTGACATTTTGGGCCTAGGTCCTTCATCAGAAATGGGGGAGGGGAAGAGGGTTCTGAAATAAATAGGGAGAGAGAGGGAGGCAGAACAAAGAAGGATAGAGGAGAAGATAGGTGGAGAGGAGACAGAGAAGTTAAAGACGCAGGGATGGAGCCAGTACAGGTGAGAGTAGGTGGGGAGGTAGGGAGGAGATAGGTCAGTCCAGGGAGGACGGATAGGTCAAGGGGGCGGGATGACATTAGTAGGTAGGAGATGGATGTGGGGCTTGAGGTGGGAGGAGGGGATAGGTAGGAGGAGGAGATAGTGAGAGGAAGAACAGGTTAGGGAGGCGAGGATGAGCTGGGCTGGTTTTGGGATGCGGTGGGGAGAGGGGAGATTTTGAAGCTTGTGAAATCCACATTGATGCCATCGGGCTGCAGGGTTCCTAAGTGGAATATGAGTTGCTTTTCCTGTAACCTTCGGGTGGCATTGTTGTGGCACTGCAGGAGGCCAGGATGGTCATGTTGTCTGAGGAATGGGAAGGGGAGTTGAAATTGTTCGTGACTGGGAGGTGTAGTTTTTTATTGCGAACCAGGCGTAGGTGTTCTGCAAAGCGGGCCCCAAGCCTCCGCTTGGTTTTCCCAATGTAGAGGAGGCCACAACGGGTACAACGGATACAATATACCACATTAGCAGATGTGCAAGTGAACCTCTACTTGATGTGGAAAGTCTTCTTGGGGCCTGGGATGGGGTGAGGGAGGTGGTGTGGGGCAGGTGTAGCACTTCCTGCGGTTGCAGGGAAAAGTGCCGGGTCTGGTGGGGCTGGAGGGGAGTGTGGAGCAGACAAGGGAGTCACGGAGAGAGTGGTCTCTCCGGAAAGCAGACAAGGGTGGGAAGGGAAAAATAGCTTGGGTGGTGGGGTTGGATTGCAGATGACAGAAGTGTCGGAGGATGATGCGTTGGATCCGGAGGTTGGTGGTGTGGCATGTGAGGACGAGGGGGATTCTCTTTTGGTTTTCATTGCGGGGGCGGGGTGTGAGGAATGAGTTGCAGGAAATGAGGGAGACACAGTCGAGGGTGTTCTCGGCCACTGCGGTGGTGGGAGGGGGATGTTGCAATTCTTGAAAAACGAGGACATCTGAGATGTACGGGAGTGGAATGCCTCATCCTGTGAGCTGATGTGGCAGCGGCGAAGGTACTGGGAATAGAGGACGGCATTTTTGCAGGAAGGTGGGTGTGGGGAGGCATATTCTAGGTAGCTGTGGGAGTTGGTGGGCTTGAAACGGGCATCAGTTTCTTGGTGGTTGCCCGAGATGGAGACAGAGAGGTCCAGGAAGGTGAGGGAGGTGTTAGAGATGGTCCAGGTGAACTTAATGTTGGGGTGGAAGGTTTTGGTGAAGTGAATGAACTGTTTGAGCTCCTCATGGGAGCATGAGGCGGTGCCAATACAATCATCAATGTAACAGAGGGAGAAGTGGGATTTAGGGCCAGTGTCAGTGTGGAAGAGGGGTTGTTCGAAGTAACCTACATAGACGAAGGCATTTCGGTACCCATGGCCATCCCCTTTGTCTGTAGGAAGTGGGAGGAATCAAAAGTGAAGTTGTTGAGGGTGAGGACGAGTTCGGCAAAGCACCCATACCCCTATTTCCTACCTATTAACCTCATCCCGACCCCTTGACCTGTCTGTCCTCCCTGGATTGACCTATCTCCTCCCTACCTCCTCACCTTTACTGGCTCCATCCCCACCTCTTTAATTTCTCTGTCTCCTCTTCAACTATCTTCTCCTCTATCCATCTTCGATCCGCCTCCCCCTCTCTCCCTATTTATTTCAGAAACCTCTTACCCTCACCCTTTCTGATGAAAGGTCTAGGCCCAAAATATCAGCTTTCCTGCTCCTCTGATGCTGCTTGGCCTGCTGTGTTCATCCAGCTCCACACTTTGTTATCTCAGATTCTCCAGCATCTGCGGTTCCCTTTACCTCTGCTGGGCCAATATGGCTTTCTGCTGTTTGTTTCAAACTGCACATGGAGACTCGGGTACCTCTAAAACCTTCTGACATCAAAGCATTAGCCATTTATACATTTCTTCCACCTAACACTGAAAGATTTCGTAAAAACCTGACTATGGTAAATTTTCAGACACAGTAATTCTTCTAGTTCTTAGCCCAACAGTTGTACATCCACACACAACTTTCCAAGCCAGCCTGATAAGTTGATTTTACAATTTTTCTCTTCCTTTCCAGTTGAATGCCCCTTCTAGGGGTAATGTGGCAAATGTTTTTAATTGCTGGAAAATGAAATATGTTTAAGACTTGAACAGATAATTATAATAATTGCTGCATGTTTCACTTTTAAATGGAGAAAATTGGTTTCCTCTGTAACACCGGGATATTTCATACCCCCATGACACTGACGAATAGCAGCAACCACAATGCCAACTTAACATATAATTATGCAAATAACAGAAGCCAAACACATGAAAAATTTGCAAGTACATGGAACTCACAAAACTTTCTAGGTTATCACTAAAATCATGGCCACTGAGGTCTCAACTGGAACATTGAAAGCTGGTATCCTCACAATATGTAAATGTGATTTCTACTTTTGCCTACAATAGAGAACAATGTGTGTTATACGTTTAGAATTACTTTGTAAAGGATTCTCCATAAGTATTCCCTAAAACACTTATTTTTTTCTTTTTGACGCTCCAAATTGATCATTGTCACAACTTATGATGAGAGATTGGATGAACTCTGTGGAATTTCAGAGTCAGTGTTCATTCAATGCATGCTTCAAAATGTTGATAGCTTTGCACTCATACATTTCTGATACCTGAATATTTTTTATAGATAACGAAGTGTGGGGCTGGATGAACACAGCAGGCCAAGCAGCATCTTAGGAGCACAAAAGTTGATGTTTTGGGCCTAGACCCTTCCCGAAACGTCAACTTTTGTGCTCCTAAGATGCTGCTTGGCCTGCTGTGTTCATCCAGGCCCACACTTTGTTATCTTGGATTCTCCAGCATCTGCAGTTCCCATTATCTCTGAATATTTTTTACATATTTTTGCTTTGATCAAATGGACTTACAGGCTGCATTCACTTCCTCATTAACCTTTGGCATTTGAACTCTTGTTTTAAAGGAGAGCACTCATCAGCTCCCCTGGTACCCGGCAAGATTCATGGAATCATTATCAAAAGCAGAACTGTACTCACATCACTTCTTACAGTCATCACATTTGCTGCTGAAACAACGAACATCCTCTTTAGTGGAAAATGCTCCTTTAACAGCTGCTGTCTTGCTGGGTTTTTCATTTCCTGCCTTACACTGCTAGCAATCATTACATGCATGCAAGGAACCTATTGCAATGAGTGAAAGGTTATTCTTTGAATGCAACAATTTGCACGAGCACTCTCAAATATAATGACTGAGGTAAACTTTAACTTTAGCAATGACACAATATAGATAGTAGGAGATGCTCCAACTGTTATGCTGTGCCATCTTCTAACCACCATCGCTCCCACACGATTTCCTGTTGACTATCGTACACCAACGTTCAGATATGAGAACATCAAAATGTTTCAGGTGTAATTTAAAGAGTCAATCTGCTTGGATGAGTTTACAAAAGGGCCAATATAAATTCACATTCACAGTGAAAGTAAATTACACTCTCTTTTGATGTTCTAAAAATAAATCCTCAATAACATCAGATCAGAATACATCGCCAACATGTTTGATAATGATTAGAAATTTCAGGATTATTGATAGCACAAAAAGATTCAGAACAACATAAATTGATTTTACAAATTTACAGAACAATAGTAAGAAATTAGTGACAACAATAAAGAGGATCAACGCCATCGGATATGGGGTAAGTTCAGTAATTCATCACTTTAAGATAGAAATGGCACTCATAGTAAGTGACCTATTACGTTAAAGTAACATAAACACTGAATATCCTTTATTTCCAAAGAAACATTCCCCATAAATACAAAATTGCTTCCAAACTTAGTCAACTACAATGCATACTTTGTAATATAAGTTAAGAATTTCAATAATTTCACTCCCTTTAAATGCCATGGATTCCTCGATCAAGTATTGAATTATTTCAAATAATAGACTGTTAATCTAATGACAAAATGCATTCCAGTTTCTGAATTTAATGCAATAAATTATTATATGAAGTTTTTCCATCAACAGTGGAACATTTTGAAATGTTATGATTCCCATGTGCGACTAATACTTGGGTGAAATGAAACTGAATCAGTTAAAAAAAATTAACCATGGTGAAAAAAATTGCCAATTGCCAACTTTAAACTATAATAATAGATTCTGCCTCAAAATCAATCCACTTAGTTCATAAGGTCTCAACTCTTATAGGGGTACTGACCACATTCAAAAGTTAAAGAGTAAATTGTTCAAAAATTCAATCACATAAAGTGGAAACAGAAACTTGTCACAAAAAAGTGTAGAGCAAAGCACCCCAGAAAATCCCCACAAAGACAGTTAATAAGATTAGCCATAAAACGAAAAAGATTATAATTGAATTTTTTAAGGCATCACAAAGTGTTTCTGGAACATAAATTGGCACTCCATCTGTGAGTTAATGAATGAGTTCATTGCTTTCAATAACACAATTATGCAATGAAAAATCATAAAAATCTCTTTCTGAACCCATTTGGCACATTAGATTTTACATTAGCTTCTGAGGTCAACTCATTCTTCCCACACAATGTTATGTGGTTTCTTCAAAGAAAAAATTAACTCAATGAAAACTGAAAAAAAGAAAGCTGTGTTTGCCTATTTAGATGCCAAATGCTCACACTGCTTTAAAACAGAGTGGAAATCACAATGATAAAGTAGTCCACGTGCAGAATGGAACTAACTTTAGAGAAGAAACAAATTTTTATGAAAAAAACAGGCAGATTTGAACCAGCTGTTAATGCTCATTGGTCCACTGACAATTTATGAAGAATTCTTCAGAATGATGTAGAACATTAAGGGTAAATATTTGAAAAGACAATCAATTACATTAGAGAAACATGTATTCTGAAACAAACAAGTCAAAACTAGGTAATAATGAGTCAAAAAGGAAATGCTGGAGAAACTCAGCAGGTCTGGGAAAATCTGTGGAGAGAAATAGATAGCATTTTGAGTCCGATATAAATCTTTGAGGGCATCTCTCTCCTGAGATACTACCAGACCTGTTGAGTTTCTCCAGCAATATCATTGTTTGCTTCAGATTTCCAAATGACATAAAAGCAGAAGTAGGCCATTCAGCCCCACCTTTCAATGATATCATGACTAATCTGATAAACCTGAACTTTATTTCCTGCCATTTCACTATTGATTTCCTTATTTTGCTTTTACAATAAGGAGACAACATGTATAAATAAAAAGATGCAAAATGAAACAAATGAAATAAAAAGTCGTGGAATAAATACAGAGGTAGAAGACCTTGTGCCACAATGGATAGTGTCCCTGCTCTGAGATCTAATCCTGAACTTGATGATCAAGGAAATTACTTTGACAAAATGGCCAAACAGACTGTGTGTCAACTTGGAAGTCGTTCAAATGTAAACCAATGGCAAACAGAAAGGGGAGAGATTCCTAGTCAGCCATACGATTGGAAGAAATTGAGGCTTCTGCAATTACCATTTATAATGCCAGACTAGAACAACCTTGTAAAAATTATATATTGCTACAGGATCTTGGACTCATTGGGTAATGGTTGATTTAGTTGGCCAGATAGCTCACATCAGATCAATGCGCAAAGTTCAACCCTTCTACAGTGGATTCAGGATGTGCCTTAAACTGTGGTGGAGATTGTTAAAGTAAAGCACATTCACAATACAATAAAATTGGAATAGAACAGAATGTCCGTTATTGTCACATGGTACTCCTGAAAATAAGTACAAGAGTACAGTGAGGAGTTTACAATGTTGTCCCACATGGCACCATCTCAGGTACAAAGTGCCTAGGTACAGAACTTAGATACAAAATACAGAAATAAAGAAAAATAAAGCCAAAAAATGTGAAAAAAAGAGAAAAAGTTACATTACTGACAATTATTCAGAGTACAAGTTAGAAAAAATGAGAAATAAAGAAGATAAGCATTACAGCAGTACAGTCTCTCTATAAAGGCCCTGCAGTAGATCAGCACAGGGGACTACTACATGTGATCTAACCAGGCTTGCAAGCCTCTGACCACCTGTACCGGTCCCCAGGCCAACAATCATTCTGCTCCACTCGGGCCTCCAGCCTGTGGGCTGCACCCACTCTACTCAAGGCCTGCTGTTCATCCCTGATGCACTTGTGCCTCCAGCTCACCCTACATCAGGATAACACACCAGAAAGGGGGAAAGGGGAAAAAAAAGAGAAGAAAATGGCAACTAAACAGAAGGAGGAGCTCTGGTTGGAGCGACTTCCTCAGGCACTATCTTGCCTGAAATGTTCTATGTTGGATCTGACTTTAGGCAGAGAACACAAAAAGTATCTTAAAGAAGAGGATACCAAAAAGGAGGTGGTAGGAACTACGAATGTCGGAAAACCTGAGAAAACAAGATGTAGAGCTAGATGAACGCAGCAGGCCAAGCAGCATTAGAGGAGCGGGATAGCTGACGTTTCGCGTCTGGATCTTTCTTCAGAAGACGGGTCCAGACCCAAAACATCAGCTTTCCTGTTCTTCTGATTCTCCTTAGCCTGTTGTGTTCATCCAGCTCTACACCTTGTTATTTCTGATACCAAAAGGGACTTTCCTTTTAAATTATTCATTAATTGGATATGGGTATAATTGTTTAGATCAGCAATTATTGCCCATGGCTAATTGATCTTGAGAAAGTGATGATGAGCCACTTTCGTGAAATGCTGCAGTGTATGCGATGTAAGCACATTCACAATACAATTAGGAAAGGAGTTTTAGGAGTTGACCCAGTGACAGTGAAGAATGGTGGTGCGAGTTATAGGGGAACAGCCTCTGATGTGTTCAAATAGCAAGTTTTTATATGGTCTGTCTAGTTCTGTTTCCGGTCAATGGTAATCTCCCAGGATGTTTGTAATGACATCTAGAATCACTCTTACTGGAGATGGTCATTTCCAGGCACTTGTTCGATGGGCATGTCGCTTGCCACTTATCAGTTTAACAGTTTCAATGTTGTCCAGGTCTTGTTGCATATGAACATGGACTGCTTCATTATCTGAGGAGTAGAGAACAATGCTGATTGTTGCACAGTCATCTATGAATATCCTCCCTTCTGACTTTATAATGGAGGGGAGAACATTGATGAAGCAGCTAAAGACACTACCCTGAGGAACACCTGCAGAACACCTGATTGACCTCCAATAGCCACAACCATCTTCTTTTGTGCTAGGTGGACTCCAAACAGTGAAGTGATTTCCACACGATTCCTATTAACTTCAGTTTTGCGAGGGTGCCTTGGTCATATTCAGTCAGATACTGCTTTGAATATCAAAAGTAGTCACTCTTGCTTCACTTCTGGAATGTGTGGATCAAGCATGTAATGTGGTTAGGAGCTGAGTGGCCCTGGAAGAACTCTGCATCAATGTGCAGCTTATTGCCAAGGAAGTGTTGCTTCACAGCACTGTATGCAACCCTTTCCATGACTTTGCTGACAACCAAAGGCAGACGGTTGGGAAGTAATCAACCCTATTGACCCAATCAGCCCTCAGGCTCTTATGGGAGAACCTCCTTGTTTTTCCCTGGGGAGATGATGTCTCTCATCTTCCTGGATCTTCTTGCACCTTCCTCCCCTCCTGCCCCTGTTAAGATACTTTATTTTAGGGGTTGTCTATCAGTGCTCTGTTAGACATCTCTTGGCCCATGGTCATGGGACAGCTTCCCAAGACTTCAGGTGACCATAGTTACCTTATCTATCTAACTTTGAACATTAGTTTTTATTCCTTCTAAGAATAAAATCATTTTATTTTTAATCTATTACACTGATAATGGAGTAGGAAGGTTCATGTGTTGAGACATTGATGATTGTTATGATCTCTCCTCTGTTTTTGAATAGAGGTATGTTTACATTTAGAAAAGGCTATTTACCAGTGTGACACAATTAGATGACAACACAGACACACAAGAAATGCCAAGTGTGGAATGCTGAATTCCGATAGTTTAAGTGGATGTCCGGTTCTCAAGAGCCCCCTTCAAATAAGGAAATAACTTTACTAACATCAATTAATTTTTAACTAATCTATTCATTTCTAAGGTGCAAGTTTTGTTCCTAAATTTCTTGTTTATGTAGTACAGCTACAGTGCTGTTAATATCAAGCTTTGAGTGGCTACTAAACATGAAACTAGCAGATAAACTATGGATAATAAAATGTGAGGCTGGATGAACACAGCAGGCCAAGCAGCATCTCAGGAGCACAAAAGCTGACGTTTCGGGCCTAGACCCTTCATCAGAGAGGGGGATGGGGGGAGGGAACTGGAATAAATAGGGAGAGAGGGGGAGGCGGACCGAAGATGGAGAGCAAAGAAGATAGGTGGAGAGGGTGTAGGTGGGGAGGTAGGGAGGGGATAGGTCAGTCCAGGGAAGACGGACAGGTCAAGGAGGTGGGATGAGGTTAGTAGGTAGCTGGGGGTGCGGCTGGGGGTGGGAGGAAGGGATGGGTGAGAGGAAGAACCGGTTAGGGAGGCAGAGACAGGTTGGACTGGTTTTGGGATGCAGTGGGTGGGGGGGAAGAGCTGGGCTGGTTGTGTGGTGCAGTGGGGGGAGGGGATGAACTGGGCTGGTTTAGGGATGCAGTGGGGGAAGGGGAGATTTTGAAACTGGTGAAGTCCACATTGATACCATATGGCTGCAGGGTTCCCAGGCGGAATATGAGTTGCTGTTCCTGCAACCTTCGGGTGGCATCATTGTGGCAGTGCAGGAGGCCCATGATGGACATGTCATCAAGAGAATGGGAGGGGGAGTGGAAATGGTTTGCGACTGGGAGGTGCAGTTGTTTGTTGCGAACTGAGCGGAGGTGTTAAACTATGGAGTTTGGCTGGCATTAAATACCAAGTGATACCAGGCATGATCTCCTAGCCTATGTTTTTCTTCTTCTATTTATTTGTTCAGCTGGATAATTTTAGGCAGATGTGGTACTGGCCCTATCTAGGATTGTTCTGAATTTATAGACAAAGGATGAATTGGATAGTCAAATTGTGAACTGGCCTCGAGGATCTCATTTTTATAATATTAACTCTTAGTTCTGCAATGATGTGAATGGAACTTCCAATCCTAATTGTCTCAGCGAGTTGGGCACAAAGTCAGTTTCGAAATGGGAGAAGTATCCCCTGACTTGGTCTCTCTGTTGTTTTACTTCCCTTTTTCTTATATCGAAGAGTTGGAATTTTCCCTCTCCTCTCCCTTATTAGGCTTTAACACTCTTCCAACATTCTTTGAGGAATTTAGCTCATCTTTAGCTGGTTATGGTACATTCTATTACATCAATAGACTATGCATAGATTCAAAAGCCTCTCCAGCTCTTACTTCATCTTTACTCATTTTAGATTTTGAGTTTTATCGTTAAGTGTACTCAAGTCCAGGAGTGCAGTGACAAGTGTATAATGTCACCACACACGGCACCATCTTAGGTACCAAGGTATCTAGGTACAAAACAGGACTTAGGTACAAAGTAGTAAGAGAAACGAGAGTTTAAAAAATTAAACATTAATTCATAGAATAGCAGACAAATAAAGAAATATGTTATAGTTTACATTAAAGTCTTTCAGAATTTAAGAAAACCAAGGAGTAAATTAAAAGTTTAACTGCTTTTTGGCTTTCCAGGGAGACCTCAGCTGTCTGTTCTCGACACAGCTGCTGGAAGTGCCATCTCTCCGATCTCCTCCAGTGCTTCAGGAACATACCCAGGTATGATCCACTCATACGCCAAGCTGAGACACCACCAGAAATGACGGCTCACCCAGGATTTGAACCCAGAACCTCTCGCACGTCCACAATGTAGAAGGCCCTAAGCATGAATTGTAACCATATACCAATGAGCCATGCCAGAAAATTCAAAACTGCCAATCTTGTTGCCCAGCCTTGGAGTAAACTCTCTGGGGTACGTCAGCTATGACTCCGGTCATAGGTTCAAATCTATGGGATTCAAATGCACAACTCAATAGAGAATTAAATCCAGTGCCTTAGACCACTCAGCCACACTTACCGGATTAGCTTTTGTGTATCTTTTAAGTATTTCCCCCTTAGTCTCCAATTGCCCCAACCCAATACTAATTTTGTTTTAATTTTTTTATCCCCTCTCACCAATACTATTTTGATTGTTTTAATGTCAGTTACTCAATGGATTGTGTGACAATGTCTTATTTAAAGTATGCTTTTGTGCTCTTCCATAGTAACCATTTTGTCAATAGGTGAACATGTCTGAGAATCGTTCTTCAGTACATTTTCACTGTGCATTTCCTCATGTCTGCTTCTTCAGATGTCAGAATCACTTCTACATACTTATCACAGGTCATGCCACATATCCTTGACTTTCAAGCGATCTTTTCAGGGCACGTGTATCCTCCCCATTTGATTTCAATATTCTGGGTGGTGGTCAAATCATCCAATTCAGTTCCCTCAAAGACAAGAGCACACATGTCTCTAAAAGAAAGCTATCAATTATTTAATTTCATCCACATTTTCCTTTCACTTGATGTGTTCCATTTAACCATATCTAAGATAAATCATTCCTATTTCCATTTGACACTGTGTGACTCATCACTATTCTTTTATTCTAAATGGCCTGTCTCATTAACTGCCATTCAATCTGATTCAGGAGCTTTAGAGAAAATTTACTGTCCAGATTACAACACAGAATGTTTTCACAATATCTTCAAAATAAATAAATATTATCATGGGTTTAAAGCATTACCAAATCCTGCTCATTCAGTTTTTCTTACAAAAAGATAATATTCTCTCAGAAGTTATTTGCTAGGTTGTATTACACATTTTATTCTTTTAAAATTATCTAACGTTCAAACATGGCAACAGCAGACTTGAGGACCCGTTTGTGTTTAGTGTCAGCAGTGCTGTTAGACTGACAGGTTTCATTAGTGACAATTAATTTCTTCCCAGACAATCCTTCCCAGTTTGTGAAACAAATTCAAACTACCTAGGCTATTTCCATTGGCTCTAGTTTTTATCTAAAGTTTTAAAAATTAAATTTATTTGTTCCTCTACACTTAGATTAAATTTCCCATTGCAAAGTTGGACTAGCAATTCTCAGTCTCAGAAACAATTATATCCAGGCTTCGGGGTTTTCGACCGTGCCTTTATGTTGAAGACATTAATGATCGCAGTTAATTCATGTTTTGCCTGTTCTCAAAGGTTTCTCTTAGCAAGATTCTCAGAAACGTAAAGATCTACATCACAGATAAAAGATTTTCAGCCCATCACCTCCACATCAGTCAAAAACAACCACCCAACTATTCTAATCCCATTTACCAGCATGTGGCCCATAGCCTTCAAAGTCTTCACATCGCAAGTGTTACGAGAATTCCTGCCTCTACCACCCTTACGGAAAGTGAGTTGCAAATTCTAGATATTCACAGTTATGGGGAAAGTTTTTCCTCACATTTCTTGTAATCTTCTGCCTCAGATGTAAACCCTATAATTCCATCCCACCACCAAGTGTAAATGTTTCTTTGTGTCCACCCTATCTATGCCCCTCAAAGTTTTATACATCTCAATCATGTAACTTCTCAATCTCTGCTCTAAGGAAGACAACCCCAGTTTGTCCAATCTTTCTTCATAACTGAAACTCTCCAGCTCAGGCAACATTCTGTAAATTCTTCTGCACCCATTCCAGTGTTATAACATCCCATTTGTGAGGCAAATTCCAGACTGCACACAATCTCTAACTGTGGCTTAGCCAACATTTTGTACAGGTCTGGCATAACCTTCTTATTCTTAAACACTATGCCTTTACTCATAAAGCCATGGAAACCAAATGTCTTCTAAACCATACTACCAATCTGTCCTGATACCTTAAGGGACAGGTGTGCATGCACAACAAGGTACCTCTGATCCTCAGTGCTCTCCAGGGTCTGCCTGTTTATCATGTATTCCCTTGTCTTGACTGTCCTGTCCAAATTCATTCTCACATTTATCCAGATTAGATTTTCCACTGATCAGCCACTCTGACCACCCTGTCTATACCCTCTTGTAGTCTAAAGCTATATTCCGCACTACAGGTAGTTCTGTTGTAACACATGTTTTGTTAATGCGAATTGGCTGTAACATGATTGATAAATAGTGGATGCTGTTTGGATGATGCAAATTTTCTGCTGTACAGGAGTAGTGATATTCTATAAAGATTTCCCTATAACACGATTTTCTATAGTGCAAGGTCACAGAAGAACACAACTAACATGTTATAGGAATATTCCACCAGTTCTTGTATGACCCTAAAAGTGACAGATCAATCCTTCTAAGTTCAAGTCTAAATCATCTATATAAGCCACAAACAACAAGACCCGAATACAGAAACCACTGGACACAAACTTCCATTCAGACAATACCTCTTAACATTGCCCTCTGCTTCCTGCTAGTTGTGGATTCAATCTGCCAAATTTCTTTGGCTCCCATGGGGTCTTAATTTTGCTATCAGTCTCCCATTCAGGACTTTATCAAAAATCTTGCTGAAGACCAAGTAAACTACATTGAAAACATTGTCCTTGTTTATGCACCTGGTCAACTCTTCAAAGTATTCAGTCAAGATGGTCAGACATGATCTTCGTTTAACAAAACGAAACTGACTGTTTTTTTAATTAATCCCTGCCCTCTCCAAATGCAGATTAATTCTGTCCCTCAGAATTAGTTTCAATAGTTGCCTCACCATCAAGGTTCAATTAATAGTCCTGTAATTTCTTGGTTTATCCCTTGCTCCCTTCTTGAATAATGCTACTACATTGGCTCTCCTCCAATTCTCCTTCACCTCCTCGTGTGGCAAGAGAGGAAGCGAACAGTTTTGTAAATGCCCCTGTTATTTCCTCACATGCCTCACTCAACAACCTCGGAAACATTCCAGCTAGACCCGGCGACTGATGTGCATTTAGGCACCACTCCTGTCTGTCCATGCTTATTTCTTTAACTATGTCATAGCCCTTCTCCTTGACTTCTAGCTCTACATTGTCCCTCTCACGAGTAAACACTGACCCAAAATATTCATGTAGAATCCTATCTACATCCTCTGGCTCCACACACACATTTCCACTATGGTTCTTAATGGGACCTTCTCTTTCCCCTATTATCTTTTTACTCCAAACGTAACTGTACATGTTGCTGTGCACTTGAATTAGTTTAAAAACACAAAAACAAAGTCCATTGTGGCTCTGGAAGAATTCCCATTGAGTTAATAACATTCAAGTATATCTGAAAACTTAGAAATGTAAATTTAGTCCAGTCCAAAATTACACATCCCACCACTCGAAAGGTGTGTGATGAGATTTAAAAAGCTGTTAGCAGAAAAAGCTAACTCTACTGTTCTGAAATAGGAATGGGCCTAAGTCACCAGGTAGCATCATGCTGTACTGTCACACACTCCACTTAAAAGAATTGTCAATCATTTGTCAATTTCAATCTGGTCGCTTACATTTTTATTGTCTGAAGGAAAATCCTTTTTAATGGTTCTATTTCCACCTCCAAATAAACAGTATGAATGTATGAACAAAACATTTCTTATTCCAAATTCTGCATTCAAATTGGACATCTACTAAAATGAAGCTTACGTATGTTTTGTGAACAAGCCAATCCTTTTATTTTCATAATGCTGTCTTTTCCCGAGCAGTTTTTTTAAAAAATACTTTTTTACATATTTTAGATTTGAAAGGCATGAATCACTGACACTTTCAGAGTATTCCCTGTTTTAATACAGTCTTTAGGCAAATGTAATGGATGCTCTTTTTGTAAAATTCATGGGAATACTTTACAGATACAATCAGTTTTCACAGGTTTTCTTTAACTTTACCCGGGAAATAGACTTGTGCAGATTTGTGACTTCTTTATCATGATCAGAGGGTCTCTAGCCCACCTTGTCCATAACAGTCTGAGTCCTGCCCGAGTATTATTAACACCAGTTTCACCTCATTACATTGTAGAAGTAGACAGACAGGAGTGAATATTTTTAATCATTTTTCTATACCAGCTGGAATCGCCTGCACTGTACAAGGAACGTTCAAAGTCGCCTGGCCTCTTCTCCGAGATAGCAAACACAATTGTCTACTATTGGCAGATTTCTGCTTGATGCTGTTTTTGTTCCAGGTGATTCACTCTATTTTCAACTTAATGGCAACGAACTTCTATACTGTCCCTTGCCAGGACTTGTGGTGAGTTGTTTGTGGAATCTGGGCAGCGGTCATGGCTAATGATTGCAGGGGAGTCAGCTAGCATTAATTGCTGAAGGCCTCCACTACGGACTATATAAACTATTGTTCTCCCATAGTCATCGTCCTCTTGAGCTGATAGTATCTCACACTGGGAAGATGGTAGGAGTTATAAAAGACTCTTCTTCATTGGTCTGAAATTTGGGGCGTCACTACAGCAAACTCTCGAGTTTCCCATTCAGTCTCGTGGTCTCCGTTGCTGCCTCCATTCTCTCTAGTTGCTGCTGGTTTGGGTCAGAGCTTCCCTGAACAGGAGGGGGAGGGTGTACTTATTACAGCGCTCACAGGGTAGTGAGTTCGCCTATTGAAGTGGAAACAGTGAATACAGATCTCCCTCCGTTGCACAATGTTTGTATGTGACCCAGAATTCTGGCTGATGCTATGTTGGCATTTCCCAAAACTCCTGTAAAGGTTATTGTGGACCTAGCCATAGGCTGTGTCAGAATAATGGATCAACTTATCCCAGGCCACTGCCTTACTGTTACACCCTGCCCAATGCGCTATGGATTGATGACAGGAGCCCTTTCAGAAAGAGGCTCTTGAAACTTGGGGAGTCACAGTGTTTACCTCCATCTGAGTCCTCTCTTTCCTCTGACTAATGATTTCAGTAACAGTCAAGAAGCCTCTCTGCTAACACACGGGGACTTGCAGTGCAGGACTATTTGAGATTCATTCTTGTTGGAAATCAATATCTGCTTGCCGCAGTGCCCTTCTTAAGTCCTCCTTTAATTCCCTAAGCAGGCCTCTTGCTGTAATATCCCAGTTTAGTCCTCTTTCTAAGTTAAGGAAAAAGCTGGGAGGATACATTTAAAACAAAAATCACTCTCTAGCATGGAGTGTGAGATTCTAAACACTTTCTTTTTCAGCATGAAAAGGATATCGGAATTCATATTTATTGCAATACCCAATTATTCCCTCAATGGCCTAACATCAGCTGGTGACAGGGGTCTGTGTGCGGCTGTGAACTCCTCTTTAACCACAGCAGGCAGTCCCTTTTCATCTCCCTCTTGCTCAGCTTTCACCAAAGCTTTTATGATTACACACACACACACAGACTTTGCTCCGCTGGAGCAGAGAGACAAAGCAGAGCAGTGCTTGTTTCCTTGGCTTCTATCAAGGTCACTCATCCTTTTAGCAGAGAAAGTAGCTATCACTGCATTCTTTTGGCGAAGTGCTGTCTGGAGTTGTTAAATTTCATCCATTCGAGAGATGTGGCCTGTTTCAGGCGAAGCCATGTTTTTTTTTCCAAATTAGTTCTCTCAGCACACCCTTTAGTTCCCATTTCATTCTTGCATTGTCTGTTTGTACCTCAGTGTTTTGTTCTAAAATTTTCTGTTTATTTTTATAGCGTGCCTGATTACATATTCTTATTGCCTGATATAATTAATTGCCTAAGTTGTCACTTTCCTGCTGTAAGTTTGTGATTTTGATCTGACCTTTCTGGACTTCCCTAGAAGGTCTATCAAAAGTAGATTCATAATCTCCATCGCAGTCTTCCATAATTCCTCAAACATCTTTTGCTCCGTTGCCCTAGTTTTCACAATCAAGCTTTCTAGGAATTGCTGTTCGGCGCATGCATAAACAGAAGAAACTTAAGAACTATTCAACACATGTTTAACTACAATCTAAATTAATTACAATGATACTTTCAACATTCTCAAACTTATAGACAATTATACCCTGTCTTCTGTGAACAATCCCACTCCTGACACCAACTGTTGGTCACAGTTACCTAATATAGACAGTCATAATTTGTCACAATTTTCTGATAGATTATTGAGAAGCAGCAGTTTGAAATAATTCATTAGTTAATTAGGCAAAGAAAAGAAATATACAAACTGTGACTGATGAGAAGGCTTTACCGGTCCCAGAGCTGTTCTGCAGAATGGCGGAGTAGAGGCAGTGCATAAGTCCCAGTGGTCCGAAGCCATTTTGTTGTAGTGTCTGGTACTCTTTGTTGTCTCAGTATCAACAGCCTTCGTTCTTGTCTCAGGCTGATGTAAGGGAAATTTCTGGTGTTCCCCCAAGGAGGTAGGGTGGCCCCTCTCCTCTCGATCTTCTTGTCCCTTCCTCCCCTCCTGTCTCTAATCATTTACCTTATTTTGGGGTTTGGCCATCAATGCTATGTCAATCACCTGTCTAATTCCTCTTGGCCAATGGCCATGGGACAGCAAAACATGACAGTCAGATGACCAATATCCTCTTGCCTATCTTCATTTGAAGACTTGTTTTCGTTCCCTCTAAAATGAAAACCTTCTCAGAGTAGGATGGTACATGCATCATGGCCTTGATAATTCTTATGATTTCTCCTCTGTTATCCAATAGAGATTTGTTAACATTTGCAGAATATTCAGTACTAATGTGACACCATTAGATGAGGTCTCATGCTACACAGGAAGTGCCAAATACGGAGCTAACACAGTTTAAAAAGGTATCCAAATCTCAACAGGTCCAATTGTGGACTGAGCCAATGACCACAAAGGAATTGGAGGAGTTGGAAATGTTTGAGAAAAAGCTAAATTCCTGCAACAACATAATTAAATGTACATTGTATCCAGAACAAAATAAATGAATTTATAGCCCAAGTAAAGGTTAAGGGGTATGATCATATAGCCATTACAAATACATCATTACAAAGAGATCAAAGCTAGGAACTGAATATTCAGGGATCTATGACTATTTGAAAGGCCAGAAAGAAAAGGATGACAGCATAACTTGGATAAGATGGAGTAAGTACAATAGTAAGAAATGATGTGGGACTGGACTATGTAGAATCCATAAACGTGGACAATTGAAATAGAATAGAATAGAATCACTACAGTGTGGAAACAGGCCCTTTGGCCAAACAAGTCCACAACGACCCTCGGACATCCCAGCCAGGAGACAGAGAGTAGTACTGGAAGGGAGTTTCTCAAATTGGAGAGCTGTGATCAGTGGTGCTGCACAGGGATCTGTGCTGGGACCACTGTTGTTTGTGATATATATAAATGATTTGGAGGATGGTACTGGTGGACTGGTCAGCAAGTTTGCCGATGACACGAAGATTGGTGGAGTAGCAGACAGTGAAGGGGACTGTCAGAGATTACAGTAGAATATAGATAGATAGGAGAGTTGGGCAGATGAATGGCAGATGGAGTTCAATCTGGGCAAATGCGAGGTCATGCATTTTGGAAGATCTAATTCAAGAACAAACTATACAGTAAACATTGTTTACACAGAGGGTGGTGGGTGCCTGGAACACGTTGCCATTGGAGGTGGTAGACGCAGACACGATAGTGTCTTTTAAGATGTATCTGAACAGGTACATGGATGGGTAGGGAGTAAAGGGATACAGGCTTTTAGAAAATAGATTACAGGTGTAGACAGACAATCTCGATTGTTGCAGGCTTGGAGGGCCGAAGGGCCTGTTCCTGTGCTGTAATTTTCCTTTGTTCAGACCCATCCTCCTATAACCAAGATAATCTACACATCCCTGAACACTATGGGGTAATTTAGCACGCATAATCCGCCTACCCTGCACATCTTTGGTCTGTGGGAGGAAAGCAGAGCACCCAGAGGAAACCCACGCAGACATGAGGAGAACGTGCAAACTCCACAAAGACAGTCACCCAAGGGTGGAATCGAACCCAGGCCCCTGATGCTGTGAGGCAGCAGTGGTAACCACTGAGCCACCATGCCACCCATAAGTACTGTGAACAATTCTGGACTTTTTATGTCGGGGCAATATACAGGCATCGCAGGCAGTCCAAAGGAGCTGCACTAAACTGATACCAGGTATGGAGAGACTGTCTTACAAGGAGAGCATGAGGAGGTTGGGCTCGTACTCATTACAGTTTAGAAGGTAGCCCTGCTGTAAAATAAAATTCTTAGGGGGCTTAACCTAAGATGTGGAAATGCTGTTTCTCCTTGTGAGAGAGTCTAGGACCACAGGATATAATCTCAGAAGAAGGGGATGCCCATTTAAGACACAATCAAAGAGGAATTTCATCTCTGAGGGTACTGAATCTATAGAATGCTTTACCACAGGAAGTTGTTAAAGCTAGGTTATTAAGTACACATTCAAGGCTGAAACAGACCCATTTTTAACCAATAGGCAATCAAAAGAAAAGGCAGGAAATCAGTGATGAGGTATATCAGATCGGTCATCAGCTCATTGAATGGGATAGCAGATTCAATGGGCTGAATAGCCTGCAGTTGCTTCTGCATCTAATGGTTTTACGGAGCTAAAAAATAACAAGGGGGTGTATTCCAAGTGAAGAAGAAAGGTCCAGGAAGGGACAGAGGTAAATTGAAAGAATAAAACATACATGAGAAAGATGAGTGTTAAACCAGAGAAGTGAGAAATCTTTAAAAGCCAATAAAAAATGAACTAAGAAATTCATAAAGAGGAAAAAAATATGAGCAGCAAACTAGCAAATAATATAAAATGGACAGGAAGAGATTCTTTAAATATATAAAAAGAAAAGAGAGACCAAAGTGAACATAGGGTCTTTAGAAATGAGACTAGGGAAATAATAATGGGTAACCAGGAAATGGCAGGGCAGTTAAATAAATACTTTGCATTAGTACTCATGGGAGAGGACTTTAGTAGCATTCAAAAATATAAAAAAAACAAGCACCTGTGAGCACAGGGAGAGAAAAGCTACAATGACTATGATGAGAGAAAAAGTAATAGGAAAAGTACTCGTGGCTAAATGTCAATTCACCAGCTGAAGCTGATGGGTTCAATTTTAGCATTTTAAAGGAATTAGCTACAGAAATGGTGGATGCACTGGTAGTAATCTTCCAAGAATTACTAGATACTGATAAAGTCCCAGAGAAGTAGAAAACGTCCAACGTAACATCTTTATTCAAAAAAAGAGGAAAAGAAGATAAATATAGGGCAGTTTAGATTAGCATCTGTCAAGGGGAAAATGTTATAATAACATTATAACCATATATACCATATATTATAAACAATACAACAGCAGAGTATTTAGATTTCCATATCAAAATCCCAGCACAGTCAACATGCTTCATAAAGGAGAAAACATGGCTGACAACTTTATTAAAGTTCATCAAGGAGGTAACAAGCAAGTAGATGAAGTGAAACAAGTAGATGTATTTGGATTTCCAAAAAGTCTTTGATAAGGTACTGCATGTAAGGTTATTTAATAAGGTAAGAGTCCCTGATATTGAGGGTAGTTATATTCATATGGATAGAAGATTGACTAACTGAAGGCAGAGATAAATGAGGTATTTTCAGGATGGCAACCTATAATTAGTGGCATGTCACAGGCAACAGTACTGGAGCCACAATTATTTACAATATGTATTCAAGTTTGAATGAGGTGTATGATTGTACTATCATTAAATATTTGATAACAAAAAGAACTGGGAAGGCAAATAGTGGAGATGACACAAAAAAAGCTATGGAGAGATATAGATTGGATGATGTCCTGGATTGATAATGGCACTATCCCATACCTGACAGTCCCCCTTGGGGACTATTTCCCTTTGACTTTGAGACATTTGAATATTTGGTTGCAAATATGATCATATCATATGTGTCACAGTTAAGTCAGTTTATTTTCTAATTCATCTGTGTTCCTGTGCTCCATTTTTTAATTGTCAACAGCGAACAGTTCTGTCTACAGGTTGAGAAGTTGCTCCAATGCTCATCACTGAAATACTATATGTTGTCACAATCATTTTAACAAGAGCCAAGAAAAGAAGGACCCTTCAAGGCAAGCTAGCCACACTTACCCACAAAAATGACAACCTCAGAACAGACACCTGGATAAGAAACCTCTCTGACAGAAAACTGACAGACACGGAAAAAGCCGTTCTCACCCAAGGACTGAACTACAACTACAGGGACGCCAACAAAATGAATTCCTAGCTACACTGGAAGCCATACTAAGGACCAACACTATCAATGAAGAAACACAACAAACGCTAAGACAGACAGTAATCCCGACACTAACCAGAAGGAGTGAAGTCAACATCCTCAACACGTTGGAAAGACAGGTCTTGGAAGGACTGAAGAAGGACAAGAACATCACAATACGCTTGGAACCAATCAACCACTCAGGAAGTTCCTGACCTAGCAGAATTCCAACTCCAGTCTCGTACATCACTGCATGGAAGTTGATTGGTCAGCTCGAGACACAAAGGGCAGCGAGATCTGGAGCCTTAAATAAATCCTGCTGTGAGGTAAGATCACTCTGAGTGAACAGATTACACCGCTTAAAAAAATGGAAAAATGTCTTAGGTGGTGGGGTCGGATTGTAGATGGTGGAAGTGTCGGAGGATGATGCGTTGTATCCGGAGGTTGGTGGGGTGGTGGGTGAGAACGAGGGGGATCTTCTTTGGGCGGTTGTGGCGGGGGCGGGGTATGAGGGATGTGTTGCGGGAAATGCGGGAGACGCGGTCAAGGGCGTTCTTGACCACTGTGGGGGGAAAGTTGCGGTCCTTGAAGAACTTGGACATCTGGGATGTGCGGGAGGGGAATGCCTCATCGTGGGAGCAGATGCGGCGGAGGCGGAGGAATTGGGAATAGGGGATGGAATTTTTGCAGGAGGGTGGGTGGGAGGAGGTGTATTCTAGGTAGCTGTGGGAGTCAGTGGGCTTCAAATGGACATCAGTTACAAGCTGGTTGCCTGAGATGGAGACCGAGAGGTCCAGGAAGGTGAGGGATGTGCTGGAGATGGCCCAGGTGAACTGAAGGTTGGGGTGGAAGGTGTTGGTGAAGTGGATGAACTGTTCAAGCTCCACTGGGGAGCAAGAGGCGGCGCCAATACAGTCATCAATGTAACGGAGGAAGAGGTGGGGTTTGGAGCCTGTGTAGGTGCAGAAGAGGGACTGTTCCACGTAACCTATAAAGAGGCAGGCATAGCTGGGGCCCATGCGTGTGCCCATGGCCACCCCCTTAGTCTGTAGGAAGTGGGAGGAATTGAAAGAGAAGTTGTTGAGGGTGAGGACAAGTTCAGCTAGGCGGATGAGAGTGTCAGTGGAGGGGGACTGGTCGGGCCTCCGGGACAGGAAGACAGGTTCTGAATTCAAATCCCTTTCCAAGGAATGAGGATAACAATCAGGGCTGGCATTCTACTTAGCCCAGGAGAAGAACAGTTTGAGGTGCTGTCTTTTGGTTGCGACTAAAGTGGTGCTCCACCAGCTCAATCAGAAGATTGAAATAATCTCATGGCACTATTCTGACAAAGATCAAGGCGGTTCTGGTCCATATTTATACGTCAAGCATGCCCAAAACAACAGATGATCACACTGCTACTGTGTAGGAGGTTGCTGTGCACAAATTAATTGGTCCATGTCCCATAGTAATACATTTGCCTACTTCAAAATTATGTCATCAGCTATAAAGTAATCTGAGATGTCTAACAGTCATTAGGTAGTCTTTTAAATGCAAGCCTTTCTTTCAAAGAATTCTATATCTTTTCTATTACTCCACAGCTGCACAACAATGTTGGATCATTTATTTTCATGCAGTTTGAGTATTATCAAGCTTCTTTTTTCAGACATCTTAATCAACATAGCTTTTCCAGCTTCCTTTTTAAATATTATCTGCCTCAAATTACCTACACATAAGCAACACTGAGTTCTGATATGTTTCTTACATACTAAAGTAATAGATATCCTTTACTGCCATTGTTAAATTGGTGAATTGATTAAGACTATTCACAAGATTTAAAGTATATATTTAATATATTCATCATATGGATTTTAGTCATTGTGTACATTTTTTTCAGTTGCTGCTCTGATCTTTTTTAATTGTTTTGTACATTTTTGAAATTTCTGGGCTCCTGTCAAGTAACAAACCATCTAATTTGTTGATGGATATCAGTACTTCAGAAAGAGCTTGATGTACAGATGAAATGTGCTTTTTAAATTTTAATTACTAATTAAAAATAAAATCAGTAAAATGAAACTGCTAGCTCATGATTGGCCGCTGTTAATGATTAATATGTCTAGAAATATATTTGACTAATTTAATGAATATGTGAAAAAATAACAAATTTCCACTTTTTTTTGTTATTTAGGTTGTAAATCAATCAAATACCAATATTTTCATTTAATGGTCATTTAGTACATACATCTAAGCACTGAATAAGCATGTTACAGTATTCTGATAAACATTTAATCTGTCCTCTTATTGGCTAAGCAGATATTACATGTATGCTTATATTATCTCTCAGACATTCCCTCATGCAGCAGTACATGTGTGCAGAAGCACAGACAAAATACTTTTTTTTACAAGAGGCCAGGAAAGAGGTAAGGCCTAATATTCACAATGACACATTTTTACAGTAATTTTTTTTACAATTCATACAGTCTGAAAAGACTATCCCTGAAAAAGAAAGACCATTTTGTTTCCATAAGACCTCAATCCCATCAGCTTCATGCTGAGTTCAAATTCTCAGGGAAATGATGAGGTGGTATGTTCCTTTTTAAAATGAACATTTAGAATTACCTGGAACCTGCTGAACAAATGCAAGGGCTAAGGTTCCTCCATTACTATCTTTTGATCCTCAAACCTCCTTTTTATAGGCTCACATTCTCAGGCATGATAAAGGATCCTGACCGGAAGCACTGACTTTGCTGCCCTTCTGATGCTCCCTGACCTGCTGTGTTCCTCCAGCTCCACACTGTATTGACTCCCGCATCTGCATTTCTTACTATCTCCGAGTATCTGAAAACTTGTTGCAGATGTGGCTATCATGGAAAACACAGATACCTGCCAGCTCCCCACATGCTGACAACTGTGATATATCGTGCTCCAGAGATGCTGCTTGGCCTGTTGTGTTCTTCTAGCTTCACACTTTGTTATCTTGGATTCTCCAGCATTTGCGGTTCCCATTATCTCGTATTTCCTATCCTGCCATTTGTATTTAACCATTAGATTTCAGGTTTAGAACATTTCTGAAAGATTACCTTAGTTGCACTTATTTTTGTGATCTTTACGTCTTGATGGAACTCTCCATTTTGTGACACTGTAACAATTTAAAAATTACATTTTGTATTTGTCCACTTGTGTGAACTTCTCAAGACATCAGGATGAACTCTTGGGCCATGAAGAGAGGTTAGCATTGGTTCCTCAGACTTGCACAATGACTAACTGCTTGTTGTCACTGGTGATTTCCACAGATTCCCAGTTACAGAAGTAATTACATCTGTTTCAATAAAAAGTTATCCCAAATCTTGACAAAGTTTTATTTTGTTTGGAGTCTCTAAAATAGTGAGGAATAACAATGGGCACCCCTACAACAGTGATAATTTCAGTTAATTTAACTACCCAAGATTTATTCATTAAAACATTAAATACCATTAGCAAAAGGCTTATAAGAAGACACATATGTGTTTTTGAAAAACAATTATACATACAGCAATCATGAACAGCAGTACTGAATGGAAGTCATACAAAAATTTAATTGCTTTATTCACAAACATGGAATAGCTTCTCACTCAACTATTGGAAAGCCTCCAGCTACTTTCATATTTGTATGTTCTAAGTGCACACATCTTCCTGAGTCACTGCACAGAGCTAATGATCAACATCTGCATGATCACGATCAAGAGCACAAGAATTGACGGGAAGTACTGCAGAATGAAACATAAAATTAGTTATAAAGTCAGGAGAAAAGTGCTTGTGAAATGTAATGGTTATGTTCGAAAGCAAAAACCCTCCATGACAGTCAACCATTTGTTGAAATCCTTTTTTGCCATCTTTAGAAAACAAACACAATCTGTATTGATTGTTGCAGAATCACAAACCAAATGGACCAGGATATGCTCATAAATTTACCACAACCAGTAAGGATAGGAGATCTTGTCTACTGACTACATAGTTGGGACCCTTACCTTCAAAAGAATATTTATATTGGTGTAATTCAGAGAATGATTCTAGGATTTACAATTTCAAGTTATGCAGAGCAAATAACAGAATTCAGCATATTTTCTTTGAAAAGTTAAGATTCTCATTTTTAAATTGTGGGATTAATTGATAAAAGAAATAGACGACTTAAAAATTGGACTCAATAATATAGAATCAAATGTATCAAGCAATGCTTCAAATTAAAGTAAACTTTTTTTTTGAAAATCTAGGATTGAAAAGTATTGAATTATGAATAGGATTGAAGATTATGAAATAAATACTGAGATCTGTTTAAAGATAATGTGGAGCATGATGGTTCTGAAACAGCTGGGAGCATGGAAATCTCATGCCGTGAAATGGAACTAATCAAGATTGAAAGAAGTAAAATCTAAGGTTTGATTATTTTGCATTAGACACAAAGACAACAAGAAGAAGCCTTCCAGAATCTTTCATCAGGCAATTCACTGGGTTGGCATACAAACCATTGAAAAGAAAAGACTTGATGGCCACATGGTTTTTTCTCATCGGAATTTCTTGTGCACACAAATCAGTAGGTTTCACTGTATTGGATTAACAATTCTGTGAACTTTGAGGAGTTTAGCATGGAAATCTCGTACTTCAAAAACTGAATGAATAATAGGGATAAGGAAGCAGATTCCTCGAACACATTATGCTCTTTCAGACTCGCTCAACAGAGAATGACCAATTGAGTGCACAGTGACCCACTTACTGGTGCCCTCATCAAAATTAACAACAATGAACATTTGCCAGTCTCCTTGGTAACTGCTTTAACAGTTTGTTGGTTCATTTTTCTTTATCCTTGTAGATAAACTATGCGTGCATGGGTCTGGGAAATATCCAGAAGAACAAGCAAATGTTATGCTTAAAATGTTCTCATCCTATTTGTTAATGAAATGTGGTAGATTCTTTTTCCCCGGCTTCTTTTCTCAGGGGCAAAACAAAGAACAAAAAAAAACACAAAAAGGATTCAACAGATACCATCATGTATTGAGCAACAGAGGTCATGCTACTTTCAAGAGGCGTTTGATTAAATAAAGATGAGCAGTCCCAGTCTAGTACTTATTTTGGAACCTGGCCCTGGCAGATCATTTAGACTTTCATTAGCTCACTAACCCATTTATGCCCGGAACATCTAAAGTATACCTGTGCCACTGATTTAAAGTATACCTGTTCCACTGATTTAAAATATTCCAGAAATCAAAAGTGAACTAAGTATTAAGTTTAAGTATTGAGTTTACTAGTATTTTTCTATACCAAAGTGACCAGAAATATTCTGTTTACTAGAGAAACAGGACAGGATTTGATCAAAAAAGCATGAAAACTGTTCAACTATTTCAGAAAGTGTAACAACTTGACAACTGATTTAAAACAAATGGTGCAAAACACTAGACATTAATGCACTAAAGTTCTGTATGTCAGTAATGTATTATCAAATTAGACATTTTAATAGTTCAGCCTTTTGTACAGACATGCCATAAGATTCTTTTACTTGACTGGTTTAATATTAATTATGAATGTATACAGAAAGCAAAGAAGCAGTTTACACTCTAATGTTCTTGGGCTTTATTTCCTTGGTTTATGTTTGGGTCAAACACTAGTTCAGTTTAGGAAATCTAGTCAACATGCACCTGTTGGGCCAAATGACCCAATTCTGTGCTGTATGACTTTATTAGCACAGTCAAAAATAAGAATGCTTTACAATGCAATGCCTTGGTAGCACAAACTGTCAACCCAATATTAAATTATCAATTATTTAAAGTATAATATTACTAATTAATTAATAATGCAATTTGTCATTTATATCACCATGTTTAATCTCGCTGTTATTGTGATGGTGAATTTTAGGAGATGTTAATTGCTCTATATCCCTTAAGAGAAGTTTTTGGAATCTTGAATCTTTTTTAGTTTACTTATTATTCAACACTCTATGAACTATTTAGAATATTAGACTCATAATGAGATTGACACAGAAGCAACTCCCTACAGAGTCTCTCCAACATGTGATCAGATACATCTTTAGTAATATATTTACATATTAGAATACTAACCTATAACTCTACCGTCTGGATGACACCAGCCATTTAAACTGAACAACAAAGTTTAATACTTTGCAATTCCTACAAGTGTCAAAAACATATCACTGAAAATGTTTTAAACGCTTTGGGTGGAATTTATAACAGTCTGAATGACATGGGCTAATGAATCTTGGTTCTGTGGGAGCTTGACCTCACACATTTGTGCTACTTTCGTCATTTCAACTGAGAAAAAAACAAGGCCTCACAAGATGTTTATTTTGTTGGCTTGATCAGACTGCTCATCACCTCTTTATCAACCTTTCTTCGTTAAAAAAAGGACAAAATACACCTCTTAAAGTTATAGTGTCATCACGTCTGACAGTACACAAAAAAGAGAAATTCAAAATGAGGAATAAGCCCAAACACATAATTCTGAAACTGTAGTTTTATATCAAAGTATAGAGCAACATCATATTGCTCGGGTAATAGCAGAAGATCTTTCCTCAAAGTCTGCAAGAAAACGATTTTTCAAAGAAATCTCAGAAACTGAGCAATGTCATGCCAGCAGTATATGGGAAGCTGAAATTCAACAGCGAGGAATTTCAAAAATTCAACTGGACACTGAAAGGAAAAGATGCTAACAGTATATTCTTCGCTACTGAGCTCCAGGTGCTATATCCAATTTCTTCTTGAAATTATACGTTGTTTTGGCCTCAACCACTTTCTGTGGTAATGAATTCCACAGGCTCACCATTCTCTGGGTGAAGGCTTTCCTCCTCATTTCACTCCTAAACAGTTTACCCTGTATCATTAGACTGTGACCACTGACTCTGGACTCTCCATTCATCTGAAACACTTCCGCCATTTACAATCCGACCCCACCACCCAAGACATTTTTCCATCCCCACCCCTGTCTGCTTTCCGGAGAGACCACTCTCTCCGTGACTCCCTTGTTCGCTCCACACTGCCCTCCAACCCCACCACACCCGGCACCTTCCCCTGCAACCGCAGGAAATGCTACACTTGTCCCCACACCTCCTCCCTCACCCCCATCCCAGGCCCCAAGATGACATTCCACATTAAGCAGAGGTTCACCTGCACATCTGCCAATGTGGTATACTGCATCCACTGTACCCGGTGCGGCTTTCTCTACATTGGGGAAACCAAGCGGAGGCTTGGGGACCGCTTTGCAGAACACCTCCGCTCAGTTCGCAACAAACAACTGCACCTCCCAGTCGCTAACCATTTCCACTCCCCCTCCCATTCTCTTGATGACATGTCCATCATGGGCCTCCTGCACTGCCACAATGATGCCACCCGAAGGTTGCAGGAACAGCAACTCATATTCCGCCTGGGAACACTGCAGCCATATGGTATCAATGTGGACTTCACCAGTTTCAAAATCTCCCCTTCCCCCACTGCATCCCTAAACCAGCCCAGTTCATCCCCTCCCCCCACTGCACCACACAACCAGCCCAGCTCTTCCCCCCCCCACCCACTGCATCCCAAAACCAGTCCAACCTGTCTCTGCCTCCCTAACTGGTTCTTCCTCTCACCCATCCCTTCCTCCCACCCCAAGCCGCACCCCCAGCTACCTACTAACCTCATCCCACCTCCTTGACCTGTCCGTCTTCCCTGGACTGACCTATCCCCTCCCTACCTCCCCACCCACACCTTCTCCACCTATCTTCTTTACTCTCCATCTTCGGTCCGCCTCCCCCTCTCTCCCTATTTATTCCAGTTCCCTCCCCCCATCCCCCTCTCTGATGAAGGGTCTAGGCCCGAAACGTCAGCTTTTGTGCTCCTGAGATGCTGCTTGGCCTGCTGTGTTCATCCAGCCTCACATTTTATTATCTTGGAATCTCCAGCATCTGCAGTTCCCATTATCTCTGTATCTACCTTGTTTGGTCCTGTTAGAATTTTTTTATATTTCTGTGAGATGCCCCCATTCTTCTGATTGAAATGAATATAATCCTAACAGATTTAACCACTCCTCAAATATCAGTCCTGCCATCCAAGGAATCAATCTGGTAAACCTTTGCTACACTCCCTCTATAGCAAGAACATCCCTCCTCAGGTAAGGAGACCAAAGCTGAACACAATAATCTAGGTGTGTTCTCAGTGAGGTCCTCAGTAATTGCAGCAATCTCTGTACTCGAATCTTTTTGTTATGAAGGCCAGCATACTATTTGCCATCTTTATCATCTGCTGCAGCTGCATGCTTACCTTCAGTAACTGGTTTATGAGGACACCTAAGTCTTGTTGTACATTCACTGCTCTTATTTCATGACAATTCAGAAAAAAAATCTGCCTTTGTGTTTTTGCTACCAAAGAGGATAGCAACACATGTATCCACTTGGTACTGTGTCTGCCATGTATTTTCTCACTCACTTAGCTTGGCCAAATCACACTGAAGCACCTCTGTATCCTCCTCACAGTCTACCCTCACACCAGCTTTGTGTCATTTTCAAATTTTGAGATATTACATTTAGTTCCCTCATCAAAATCATTAATAAATTTTGTGAATAGCTGGAGTCCTAGCACTGATCCCTGTGGTACCCCACTAGTCACTGCCTTGCCATTTGTAAAACAAAAATTCCTACTCTTTGATTTCTGTCAACCAATCAGCCTTTCATCCTTCATAATACATTACTCCAAATCAAATGTGGCAGCATGGTGGTTCAATAGCTAGCGCTTCTGCCTCACAGCATCAGCAACCTGAGTTCGATTCCACTCTCGGGTGACCGTCTGTGTGGAGTTTGCACGTTCTCCCCGTGTCTGCGTGGGTTTCCTCCGGATGCTCCCGGTTTCCTCCAACAGCCCAAAGATGTGCAGCTTAGGTGGATTGGCCATGCTAAATTGCCCGTAGTGTCTGAGGTACGCAGGGTAGGTGGACTAACATTGAGAAATGCAGGGTCAAAAGGATGGAGTGGGTCTGGTTGGGATATTCTTTGGAGGGGCACTGTGGACTCGATGGGCCAAATGGCCTTTTCCCACACTATAGGGATTCTAAGAAATCTTATGTGCTTTAATGTTACACGTTAGTTACTTGTGTGACTTTGTTAATTCCTTCTGAAAATCCAAATAAATCATATCTACTGGTTCCCCTTCATCAACTCTAATAGCTACATCCTTGAAGAATGCCAATTGATTTGTGAAGCATGATTTCCCATTTTTAAGTCTATGCTGGCTCTATCCGATCCGTTCACATTTTTCCAAGTCTCTGCTAATAATTCTTTTATAGTGGACTCAGGCATTTTCCCCAATCAGGCTGACTGGTATATAATTCCTGGTTTTCTCCTTGAGAGATGGAGAAAATGTAAGTCATTCCCTCTTTAATGACTTACATTAACTGACTTCCAAACTGTAGAAACTGTTCCTCAGTCTATGGAATTTTAGAAGAAGACCACCAATGCATATATTATTTCTAGGGCCACTTCTTTAAGTACTCTAGGAAGTAGATTATCAGGACCAGGGGACTTATTAGCCTTCAGTCCCATCAATTTTCAACACCATTTCCCTACTCATACTGATTTCCTTCAGTACCTCTCTCTCATTCAGCCTTGTGTTCCCCAACATTTCTGGTACATTATTTATAAATAGTCCTTCTTTGTGAATACATGACCACATTTAGTTAGGCAGCCATTTCTTTGTTCCTCATTATAAATTCTCCTATTTCTGACTGTAAGGGAACTATATTATCCTCAACAATCATTTTCTGTTCACATGCCTATAGAAATTTTTAGTCAGATTTCTGTTCCCCACAACCTTACTGTTATGGACCAGCCCTGACCCCTTAATACATTTTAATAAGATAACCTAGAATCTTTTCCTTATTTTAAAGGTAGATGTGAAGTGCCATGTTCCAGATGCAATGTATCCGGTCAAACTATTTGACATTAAGCAAAATACAATTTATTTAAACACTGTAGTAAAAATATGAACAAAAGAAAGAAGAATTTAGAATAACAACTATTAGAAAACTTAACCGAATACTGGAGACAGTACCCATAAACACACCCCTTGGCAAAGAGGCAAATTCAGACACAGGCTCTCTCATGCAGTTCTCCAATCCTGGAGATAAAAAAGGAAATCAAGAGAAAATTCAAAGCAAGTAGCAGCTAGGAGGCATTCACTGAATCTTCCAACTCTTTTGAGACCCCAAAGGCTACTCCTTAAAATTAAATCTAAAGGCTAAAAAATAACTAGAAAGCCCAGTCTGAGACAGATGGCCACACCCAGGCTGCTGGCATTGTTCCAAATTTAGAAAAAAACCGGAAGACCTCACAAATTGTTTACTTTCTTAGAGACAGTTCAATACTTCTGCCTTACAACTTCTCTTCAAAAAAGGGACAATGAACTCTTAAAATAACAGCATCATTACATTACTCTCATACTCTATGTTTCACCTTTTAATCAATCCCTTTGTCCTCGTTTGCTGAATTTGAAACTGCTCTCACTCTCAAGTCTTTTAGTTTTTTTCTGGTCAATTTGTACGTTTCTTCCTTGGATCTAATAGTATCCTTAACTTACCTTGTCAGCCAGAGCTTGGTCACCTTTCTCATTTTACTTATGCACGAGAAAGGAATGAACAATTGTTGCATTTCATGCAGGCATTCTTCAAATGTTTGCCATTGCCTTTCCACCATCATCTCTTTAAGTAGGGTTCCCTAGTTTATCAGAGCCAACTCACACATCATACCATTGTAGTATCCTCTATCTAGATTCAGGACTTTAGTCACAGAATTAATGTCACTCTCCGACTTAAAGAATAATTCTATCATATTATGGGCACACTCAATTACAGTGCCTTTTTTGTCATTACACAACACCCAGTCTAGGATAGCCTGTTCTCTTATTGGTTCCTCAGTATTTTGGTCCAGAAAACCACCTTGTGTCCATCTGCCCACTTAACACTTCGTTAAAAATAGATTACAGCATTTTCCCAATGACTACTGTCAGGCTAACTAGTTTCCCTCTTGACTCTCTCCCTCATCTCTTGTGTCATGACACTCAATTAGCAGCTTAAGACTTTTTTTTAATCAACCCATTTCGATAAGCTACGACATGCCAGGTGGAAACTTGAGCCCAGAACTTCAGGGTTAAAGGTAAGGACATTACCACTGTGTCACAACAGCCCCTCAATTAGCAGTTTGACTTGGTTAAAGTCCAATTATTGTGAATACTTACTGTCATCACTGATTGATTTTCCTTATTTTAACCATTAATAGCATGTAGATACCATCAGCTATGTCAGCCTATGCCTGATTGCAGCTGAAAGTGATAACAAACTACCTACTTGAATTGTTCCGGTTCTTGTAACGCAAATACAGTCACAGAGCTTATAGGGAGGCAATATCAAGACTTTTTGATAGTAAAGAAATGGCAATGCAGATCCAAGTCTGGATGTGTGTGGTTTGAGGAGAATTTGACATGGTGGTGTTCCCATGTATATCCTGCTCTCATTCTCCTGATTGTTAGAAGAAGTAACTTTGCAAAGTATTGTCAATGAAGTCATGGTGAGTTGCGGCAGTGGATCTTGTGGATGGTACATACTATAGCTATGTGACATCAGATAGCAAGAATGAATGTTAAAGGTGTTACTTGGGGAGCCAATCATGTGGACTGCTTCATCCTGAGTGGTGTCAAAGTTGTTGACTGATACTGAAACTGCAGTCATCCAAGCAAAGATTGAATGGACTAATACTAATAGACTGTTCAATGTTGTGTATTGGTCTGAGGGGATCTGCAAGGGTTAATATTGAAGAGTGCTGTAGGCATCACCTGCTGTGATAATGTATTATAGGCTTGTGGGCAGAACAGCTAAGGAACTGAAAACAGTGAGGCCTAACGTCTAGTTCTCATCAAAGTCTCTGTAACAATGTCTCACTTCTCAATGTACCCTGTAACTAACCGCTAACATGCAATAACCCGTATCTTGTTAATTACAAGACAGTCCTCGACTTCAACCAGGAAGTGATTTATGTGTACCTACAAAGAGAGGCTCCAATTGAAACTGTAGTCCCTCCACCCTAAGAGCAGTAGCTCATACAGTGTAATGAGCTGACTTCCCAAACAAAAGATGGACAGCATCAACAAACTCGCCTGGCAAAAAAGACAAGTGGATGAGCATGAAGATGAAAATTGACTTCTTGAAAAAAACTGATGAGCTGTCAATGTTGAACTGCTTAAAGAGCAGTATCCCCATAAACAGATAAACTGAAAAATGGCAAGGAAGCTGGAAGAGGTTTGATGTTATTCATTACAGAAAAAGTCATCTAGATGCAGACCACAAAGAAATTTTTTGTCAGATATAAACACTTCCATTGGTTATCCAAACCATCGCATAAAACTATGAGATAACAAGGTGTAGAACTGGATGAACACAGCAGGCCAAGCAGCATCAGAGGAGCAGGAAAGCTGACCTTTCGGGTCGAGACCCTTCCTCATTTCTTGCATTTCTGAAGAAGGGTCTCGACCCGAAACGACAGCTTTCCTGCCCCTCTGAGGCTGCTTGGCCTGCTATGCTCATCCAGCTCTACACCTTGTTATCTCAGATTCTCCAGCATCGGCCGTTCCTACTATCTCATACAGCTATGCATCAGTTTGAATTTAGCAGAGCCAGTGATGTAACGGTAATGTCAGTAGCCTAAGCCTAGACTAGATGAGTTCAAATGAGCTGCAACCGCACTCTAGCAAATAGTGAGCTTTTAGCTCAGTCATCTCTGGAATGAAAAACAGGTTAATCTAATGGTAACAATGTATTAATTGGTGCCAAAACAAAAAGTGGTTTACCAATGGCCTTGGTGAAAGGAAATCTGCTGTCCTTATCTGCCTACATATGATGCCCTATCTGCATTAATGTGGCTTAAATGCTTTCTGAAATGGGCAATTAGATTGGAGAGCAAACGCTGGCTTTGCTATGACACCCACATAATAAGAAAAGTGATAAAACAGCTAGGAATCCAACCATATCATGGACATGCATCCAGGAAACTAACATGTGACTACTGTAATGTAAACAGTAAAATACAATTACATGTTCAGTATTAAAGTGAGGTCTTCTGTTTTTAAGATTCAAGCGTAGTTTAAAAAAGACTTGGTGGCATTTTATATACCAGGCTAATGTCTGAGAAACACCAGCTGTTTAACTGTTGATCTCAACATAGGCAAAACTGATATAATAGTGTGGAGTAATTCTGTTTTTCTGTAATAGATTAGAAAACATTAAAACTAAGGATTACAGCACAATTCAGAGATGCTGCATCAATCTCTGCCGCATCATAAAAATCATCCCCCTAGAATATATTTAATCCTATAAACAGGTCTTTTACACTTTAAAGTCACTACCATGTGCTTGTTATTTCTCCCAGGACAATATATAGCATAGGAGATTGACTAATAAGAAACTAAAAAGATATTGATGCCAACTAGATGAGCCAATTAAAAAGATTAAATGCCTCTCAATTTATGTGTAATTTTGATGACTCAATGGTTAAATGCTCAGAGGTAGCTAAGTAACTGTTCTTCATTTGTGAATTAAGACAGCAAATGAAGTTTATGAAAATCAGATGTCAAGAAGTTGCATAACATTTTGTAACAAAGTTCAACTGGAACTTTGTAATGAATGATAAAGAATAGAATTTTACATCAAATCATAGTTCCCTCACTAAAAAGGAAACGTACAAAATTATCACTGCGTGATGTACCTGCACCAGTTTTACAATATGCTTTCATAATGCAAACTTCAAAAGCAACAGCTTCAATATCTTGGACCTGATTGTAACTGAAATTCCAAGCTAAGAAAATGCACTAAATGAACCATGAGTGATTACTGTACATAATTGGCTCCTCAACCCATTAAGTCTGCACCAAGTCTCTGCAAGTGCAACTCGGCTGGTTCCATTTCCATAGCCTTGACTCACAGTCCTGCAATTCTTTTCTCCTCAGGTGTTTATCCAGTTTTGTTCAGAAGCCCCAGTTGGATCTGCCTCAGCCACCGTTTCAGGCAGTGTCTTTCAGATCCTAATCACTCACTGCATGAAATATTTTTCCTTATGTCACCTTTGATTAATTTGCCAGTTACTTTAAACTGGTGTCCTCTGGCTCTCACCTATCTGCTGATTGGAACAGTTAATCTTCATCTACCCTGCCTAGATCCCTCATAACTTTAAATACTTACCAAATCTCTTCTCAACCTTTTCTTAGGCAAACAACAGCACTTTGTGAATGTCTCTTACTCACCTCTCTTACTCAGAGCTTTATCCTCCCTAGATGTGATCACGAAGTGTAACCAACTGGTTGGAGAGATATCCACAAATCCTGTCCAATATTGTGTCTAATTCTGGGGCCTATACTTCACTGTAAAACAGGTGAAGGCTTTAGAGAGGATGCAGAAAAGATTTACATCAATGAGTCCAGGATGGGGAATTTCATTTTATGGTTATATTATTAAAACTTCTATTGTTCCTCTAAGTGAAGTTTGAAAGGAGATTTGATAAAATTGTTCAAAGTCATACAGCAGTTAAAACAGCAGATATTAACAATCAGTGGCAATCCTGTGGAACAGCAAGGAAGGAGCCCTCTTGTGGCACAGTTAGCACTGTCTTTGCGCCTGGGCCGGGAGGACCAGGTTCAAGTCCAGGTGTCTAATAACATCTCTGAACAGGTTGGTTAGAAAAATAGGTTTAAGAAAGTGGGAAAAAAAAGGAACATCAAAGACAGAGACACTGACAATGTGCTGCCAAGGCAAAGGAATGCAGCACCTACAAGACTGTGGAACACTTTCAAAACATATATAGAAGTAGGGCACAGTTTCAAAGTAGGAAAAAAATGTTGTGTGCTTACTCAGAAAAGATGTTAAAGTGTCACTTCCTTTACCTTTAGAAAATATACCCAAAATATTCACAGGGAAAATTGATAATCTTAAGATTCACCTAGCTCGTTTATGTCTTTGCATATCCTGTTAATTTTAAGCTTATCAAAAAATGTGTACTCTACAATTCTACCAGACCACTCACTAAAGAAGAATGAGAAGTTACAGCCTACAGAGATGAGACTACGTGACCCAGTGGAATAACTACCAAGAGTTTAGATATGGTACAAGTTACACTGCATCACAAGAAGCTTATGAGAATGAAAATGTTTATGCAATCCACAATCAGCACTCTGCACTTTTGAGCACGTACAAACATCTTGAAGTCATTTTCCTTAAGAAAGCAGCAAGAGTGCTGCTAGGTCCAAGAGAACAACTGAAACAAACAGTTGTCAAACAATAGGCCAGTGGCCTGGAAACAAATCACTGTCAGCCAACTGTTCAAGGGGCAACCAATAGAAATTACCAAATTACCAGTGGGAGCTTTCTAAGTTCATGGCAGAACCCAAACAATGAAAAGAAGATCACCTACATTAGCACAAAATAAAAGTTTCATTTAGCCAAGAAAAAGAAATGGATAACAAACCAATAGAAACTTAACAAAATTCAACAATAACCAATGAGTGGCCAAGAGACTGTGTTATCATTTACCAGTATTTTATTGAAGGATGGCCCTACCAGCAGTCCAGTAAGTGAACCAAGAAATTTATTTTGAACAATAAGATAGGCAACTTACTAGAGCATGACAAAACAAATTTTAGCAGCATCCCTTTGGAAGATCTATTAGAAAGAATCCAGTAAGGACACTCAGATATTATTAGGTGTAAAGCTAGGTGCAGTCAGCAGTGGGGTGGCCAGAAATCTCAAAACAGACTGAACATCTCATAATGCCTTGTAAAATCTGTGATTTTACAACATTTTCTAACTGGAAAACGACCTCTGTCAACAAAAGCAATTACCTGGTCAAGAAATCCAGGATACAGCAAGCAGTGAGGATAAAGAGGAACTAGTATTTGTAGTGTATTTGGATTTCCATAAAGCAGTCAATAAAGTGCCATAAGAAAAGATATTGCACAAGATTGGAGTTCTTGGTATGGAGTAATCTACAACATAGGACTACCTGTATGCTAAACATTGGATGCAGCATGTTAAAGATAGAGATAATGTATTCCAAAACCGATCAATCAGATCTATGCATTACTGTCCTCCTACATCCATGAATGGTGGTGGACAAATAAAAAATCTCAATGGTGGAGGAGGCTCCACAAATATCCCTAAACTCAATGATGGGGAGCCCCACAAATCAGTGTAAAGGTTAGGGCAACCATCTTTGGAGATCACTCCTGAAGTCCTAGCATCATAGATTGAGCCAATTCAATCTCCTCTGTGTAGTATCAAGAAATGGCTGAAAGCACTAGATTTTACAAACACTATTTGGTCTTGACAACATTTTGGCAACAGTACTGAAGATGATATTACAACACCACATCCATCCAACAATGTGGAAATTTGCCACAAAAAGCCAGAAAAATCCAAACTAGCTAGTTCTCAATCATCAGCGATATCCTTTATCATAACTATCCTAAATCTAACTAAGTTATGGTCACTACATCCAAAAGATTTTCCTGCCTTTAAACCCAATTTTTTACTTGAATGACTAGGCTACCTGGGTTTTCTGGGATTGAGATGGCCTTCAACTCATGGCATCTCTGTTCCAAGGTGAATCTGGTGCAGGGTCTGTGCTTATGCATGGACATCCAGGCTAAGTCTTTTCTCTCATACAAGTACAAGAATCAGAAGAAATTGTCAGGCATTGAAAATCTGAAAGAAAGTGTCATTAACATATGCATTCCAAATATTGCATTATTTTAAGTCAGCCTCAGCAGTGGTCGATAGAAAAATTGATCAAACGGAAATTTGTGCAAGAGGTGAAAATCTCACTCCAGATTTGCCCAGCGCTCAGAGTCCTAGCATAAATCAATGGAATTGGAGAATGGAAAGTTTTAACATTATGACAGTTATTCTACTATATTAATTAAAAGAATGGAAGATGCAGTGCTATGTCTCCTACTTCCCATATTGTACAAAATTCTGCAAAGAAATTGAAATTGCCTACTATAGCTGCTTATGTCATTTTAATTAACATAAGTTTACTGTACTCTAATTGTAAGACTATTGACTCCTTAAAATACATCAATTGCCTCGAACTTTTGTACTCGATTGACCCTGCTAGTTTTTGTGTAACAATGCAATCATGCCATGGACTAAGAGCACTTTCTGAGAAGTGCTTCTCAGCCAGCTGAGATCAGCAAATGGTAAAGTGAGGCCATTTATTTTCAAAAAATTATTTATGATGTCAGGTATTTAACCTTGGCTCGATGGTAAGAGAAATCTTTGGTGAAAAATTGCAGTTCAATACATGAAAATCTTTATTTCAGCTCTAATCACTTTCTGAGGTGCATTTCTCTCATGTTCTGGGAAGTGCGATGTAACTGCTGCATGGAGTGAATCATTATAGTATTTGGCAATGACATGTTCTTGGAATAAATACAATGCATTAGCAAGAATTCTGCAGAGCAGTAAAACATGTTTTTATATATAATTAGCTGAGCAGGACTAACCTAGGAGGTGCAATTAAAAGTATTTGTTTCTATGGATTCATCAGTGCTTCAACCTATTCTTACAGCCCTCAATCTACCTTCTTTTTCTAACAGTTGGGTCTGTTGTCTAACACTTTTATGGCAGACATTAAAATAAGTTTCTTTTTCAAATGCCAGAATCCATTAGCTTCAATCAATAATGCACAAAAATTTAAACTAGTTGCTGACAGCATCAGCACAGACAGGCCTCGATCAACTTGGAACTTCTCTTAAGAGCAACACAAGATTTCTACTGAAGTGCTGATCCATTTAGAGGAGTTGCTAGAAATTTCAAAGGAAAGCATCAGAGGACACAATTTGAATACCTACAGCCCTTTTGGAACAATCTCAGGTAGGAGGTGGGTGGAAGGAATTGATTCAGGATTAATTCACAATTGGTTTTGCAATTAAAAAAAGTTGCCTTTCTAAGGATAGAACCTCTGTTCAGATCAAACAAAACCTGCAGCATGGAAGAGTCTCTGGAGAGTAGGGAAGAGAGACCACGGAGTAGATACTCTCACGTTAGTTGCTGGAGGTTAATACCCAAGGTAAACAGTTAAATTGACATGCCAGCTGAATTCAGTTTGGTAGTCCAGACCTGTGAAATGTCCACCATTTTGAAAGATTTACTAAGTGAACATCTATTTGTTCTCCCTTAAAAAGAGGACCGATGCCACTGTTTTGTAAGATTTCCAGTAGCATTTCTTTCCTTGTGCCCTCTTCACTGTGGAGTGCTCAAACTCCAATCAGCTGTTCTCAAAATTGTATTTAGGGTCTCAGATGGTTTAAAACTTTGTTACAAAACAAGCTAAGCTGCAAAGGACCTTCATTTGGAGGAGATCTTCCACTTATTATTTTCAACTAAGTTTGGAACAAAATTACTCAAAATAGGTTAGTCCCAATTCCTCCAGGGTCTACCAGGAGGATGGAAACTTTCTGTAGAAAATTGAGGGCTAATGGGTGTTGGGATTTTGCAGAAGGGAAGGTCGAACACTCAACACCGAACTTGAACCACCTAATGTTTTTGACTGATTTCAGGGAACATCAACATTAATCACTTACTTAAATTCCAAGTTTCCCAAACCCCAAGTTTCATATCTTCAGAGAGTGCCCTGCTTGCATCAAAACTGGAGGCAATTAGCATGATACATTTAGGAACAGGCTAGATATGACCTGGTATTTCGATAGTATCTATCAATCATCTGTGCCCTCAGTAGGTGATGGACAGAACCTTCAGAAACTCAGCAGAAACTGACATTGTCAGCCGTTTAAGCTCTTCCATGGTTCCACCAATCTCCTACTAGAGACTCCATATGAAAACTCCAGCTATATTTTCATAAAGCAAACAAATTTCCTTGTTGAGTACAGACGTGAGTTTGACAGGACACTGGGGACAGAGATCCTTTTAAAATAACAAAAACAAAGTTACTGAAAAAGCTCAGCAGGCCTGACAGCATCTATGAAGGCAAAAACAGAGTCAAATTTTGTGTCCGGTGACCTTTTCTCAGTGCGAGGTTGCTTGTGACCTTGCAAGGGTGAAACCTCTTTGGATGACACAGTGCTTGATCAAGCAACCTTATATTGGGAAGACAGTGCACACTCCGTTCCCAACGTATCCCAGTCCTTGATGTTAGCCTGCGCAGTGGCACATTCGCTGTGTAACCTCTGGCTTGGGATCTAGTGACAACCCTAGGACACCCTAAGAGGGTGTTTTACTGACAACCAGCATTACCTCCCCTAATACCTGGTGGTTATAGACAGGAGGAACTTCACCTCCCATGGTCCATTAAATCAAGGGTGACTTGCTGCTAACTAGGTAGCATTTAATTTGGCAACATTCCTGAAGGTGGTGATGTGAGGTTCTCAGATCCCCATCCCTCCATGAATTACCATGTACTGTGGTTTTAGTTGAATTTTGTGCTCATTAAGGACATGATACTGGTAAGGACATCACTGTTTCCCTTTTTGTCATCTTGCATTAATGTGATTTATGCCAAATCCCAATTAATGTTTAAAGTATTAAACTGTTGCACGAAACACTCCTTCCATATTGAGAAGAGCATCTCTCACTAGTTTTACTAAGTGAGCTGAATAACTAAAGGGCAGATTTTCTCAGTGAAGTCAAGGACCTAGATTGTGATCACCTTGGTCTAATTTCACCCCTCATGCACAAGAGATGGAGGAGGCATTTGTGCAATCATTTTATGTTCTTGTTCAATGTCTATTGAAGAAATTGAAAGGCAGTGCGTTAACCAAGTGCACTATGCATTTCCCCAAGCAGTAAAGGATTTATAAGGTTACTGTTATTAAAATAGGATATGAAATTTAAACGAAATTTCACAGTATTGATATTTTTCATATATTGCTTACTTTTCTTGGTCAATGCTTATTCCTTGACAATACCTCTAAGCCAGATTATCTGGTCCTTATTACACCACCCATTATGGAATCTTCCTATGCTCAACTCCATGTGGAATCCTCCTATGCTCAATTGGCTGCTGCATTTCCTAGGCTACAACAACAACTGCAGCTCAAATGTTCTACATATACTCGAGCAGTTGACCGCATGTTTGAGTCAATCCCTGACTATGGGCCAAATCTGTTATTAATTGCTCTTGTAGATCAACCCCCAGATTTTTGCAGAGTGCTCTCTAAGATGTGTCTTTCACATGATGCATCTATCTGGGTGCATTACGACTTAGTAGACAACTGCTCTGCCTAGGACTGTAAGAAACCACAAATAGTTGTGAATACACCCCAGGCCATCACGTATGCCAACCTTCTTTTCATTGACACCATCTACATTTCTCGCTGCCTCGAGAAGGCAGCCAACATCTTCAAAGACCCCTCTCACCCCAGTTATAATCTCTTCCAACCTCTTAATTCAGGCATAAAATACAAAGCTTAAACACATGTACCAGCAGGTTCAAGAATAGCTTCTTCCCCGCTGTTATTAGACTTCTGAATAGACCTCTCAAATTTCAAATCTAATGCTGATCTTACTTTTTGAACACCTTCTTTGCAGCCGTAACTTTGTGTGCCTCACTCCATTCAACCACCCTATGATATTTTCATAGTATGATTAGACTGTATTGCATGCAGAACAAAACTTTTCACTGTACTTAGGTACATGTGACAATAATAAATCAAATTTTGGTGCTGAAAATCTAGCCTATTTATGCTCACCGCCACTCATCATTGAATTCAAATTGCCCTGGTGCAAACCAATCTGCTTTGGGGCAGCCACTCAACTTCCAGTGTTTACATGTACTTTTGGCTCCTTTTGTGCTACTTTCCAAGACAGGGTCAGTGGGGACAGTTTCTGACTTGATAACTCTGTGATAATGAACTGATGGGAGAAGGTAAATTACAATTTCTTCAAGACGTTAGTTGTGTAAAATTCTGATTATTGCATGACAAGATTTGTACTTTATAGGATGTAAAACAAATTGGGACAGCCTTTTATTTTGGAGCGAGCAGGCTCCTCTGATGCTGCGTTCATCCAGCTCTACACCTTGTTATCGCAGCCTTTTATTTTAGTGTTTTTTTCCTCAGACATGGACATGACTAGCTCAGCCAGCATTTCTTTCGCACTCTCAAATGTCCTTGAGAAGACGCATCACTTTCTCCACTGAAATTTGCGTGGAATGGATATATCTACATTGCTGTCAAGAATGGATTTCCAAGATTTTGATCCAGCATTGCTCAAGTAGCAGTGTTACAATTCCAGGTCAGGCTGGTAAGTGACTTGGAGCATTTTTAGTTGTTAGTGTTCCCATCTGCCTCCTGCCTGAGTCCTGTTAGTTAGTAGGGATAGTCATTTTGGAAGGCATGCTCAGGTGGTCCTGAAAGATGCAATATTAATCTAAGGCTTTTTAAAGTAAAAAGGTGATAGCAAACGGTCCTATTTTAATTAATAAGAGAGTTTTAGCTGCCAGCAAGTTTTGGCAGACTTTTGAATTAGCTTCCTATTAAATCTTGACAGAATGAGGTCATGTGGATTTCAACCAGCAGGCCTTAGAACCATGCTTGCTGTTCATTTCCTGCTTACCTGAAGGGTACTTTCAGCTTCCTACACTCTTTCATGCTGGTGCCTTCATCTGGAAGCAATGCTACTGTAGCATCCCACTCCAAGCCAAAATTACAGCCACTGTCAAATCTCAATGATATCTTTGAACTGTGAATTAGTACCACATCTGCTTGGGTTCACATATTGGTCCCTGGGCACACAATGAAAATATTGGAAACAGCACGATCTGTGCTGGCTTTCTGGTGACCAAGTATCCCAGGATGTTGATCTGCAACTACCCAGTACTAAAACTATGTAGTGCTGGGCGACATGGTGACGCAGCGGTTAGCAATGTTGTCTAAAGCACCAGGGAGCCAGATTCAATTCCAACCTTGGGCAACTGTCAATTTGCATGTTCTACCTACGTCTGTGTGGGTTTCTGCTGGATGTGCCAGTTTCCTTCCACAGTCCAAAGATGTGCAGGTTATATGGACTGGCCATGCTAAACTGTCTAGTATCTAGGGATATGTAGGCTGGTTGGTTTAGCTATAGTAAATGTAAGATTATTGGGATTGGGTAGGTGGGTGGGATACTGTTAGGAGGTTCAGTATAGACTTGGTGGGCTGAATACCCCTCTTCTACATTGCAGATATTCAATGAATCTCTAAAAGTGAAAAGTCAGCCCACAGTAATTATACGGATGTTAGTCCTCATTGTGCCTGACGTCTAGGTGAACAATGGGACTTGACAGAAACAACTTCTAGCCATGAGCTTTTATTTTGGATTCTACTGGAGGTACCCCACCTTCCAAAGTGGCAGTTGACAACTTCCATAGGACCTGAGTCCCTGCCTACAATTGATTAGGCTCTTTGAATATGCTAATTAAGAGCCTATGTATGTTTTAAGATCCTGAGTGTACATTTTCTCTATTTAATCTATTTCTAGTGATGTGTCATGAACATGCAGTTGTATATTTGGTAAAGAATAGACACAAGCAGCCTGGCAAAATGACTTCCAGAAGTCACCCTTGAGGATTCTGCTGGTAACAGAACCAGACTATGATTACATGGAGAAATCCCAAGGGATTCTTTGAAATTTAATGAACATTTCCTGTGGTAAACAGAAACACCTTGACATCCATGTGAATAGCTCTTCCAACCTCCCCAATAATCTGACAGAATGAGAACTCCCAAAACTAATGACTGAGACCATTCCAAGATTAATTGCCCTTACGGCTGCTCCTCCTAACCTTATAGCAAAACTGCAGACCACTGCCTAATCACCTTCCTTCCTCTTAGCATTTATCGGCAGCTTATTTGTAACTGAGACTGGACAATTTTGAGAAGCACTCAACAAGTGAGCTGGACCTGAGCAGCCGTGGCCCTATGTCCAATTTTTAGTGAGCCCCAGTCTCTTATCTTCAATTGCCTGCAACAAGTTTGCTATCTACTCCACAACAGTTTTGCCACAAAACCATATCAATTTCCTGCTTGCTATTAACAGCACAGAAAATGATTAGATTTAGTATATTCTATGCATAGCTGCAAGAAAAATGGAAAAACATTTATTATTTCAATATTACCTCCTAGGTACATTGGCACTTTTGTCAATAACAGCAACAAAATCAAAAACAAAACTGTGCAACCAGCCTTGACAAATATTGATTATGATCCTAGAGTAGCTGAAACCACAGTTATTGAAAAGATTTCCATACCTTTTTGTTTATTGTCTTCATCCCCCAGTGTCACTGTTTCAACAGCTGTTTGTGTGATGTCCCTACAATAGTTTCAATGACCCTCAAAATGAATAGGATGCTTTGAATTCAGTACACAGCAAGTTGCAGATTGGAATAACGGCAGCAACATGTGTAACCAAACTCTGTTTGGCACATTCTCTGCATGAAACTAAGAATTTAATGGAAGATATAGGTTGAATTTTTACAGCTGTTCAAAATGTTGGCTAGAAGATAAGAACTAGCTCATTCACTCACCAGGATACCTCATCCTGCCTTCTAATGTAAACCATGTGCACTTTGTTATTCTTAAACCTATTGGTTAGAGGTCTGTTTTCAAACTGTTGCTATAGAACTTAGAACATAGAACAGTACAGCACAGAACAGGCCGTTCAGCCCACGATGTTGTGCCGACAATTGATCCTCATGTATGCACCCTCAAATTTCTGTGACCATATGCGTGTCCAGCAGTCTCTTAAATGTCCCCAATGACCTTGCTTCCACAACTGCTGCTGGCAACGTATTCCATGCTCTCACAACTCTCTGTGTAAAGAACCCGCCTCTGAGAATCCCTCAATACTTTCCTCCAACCAGCTTAAAACTATGACCCCTCGTGTTAGCTTTTTCTGCCCTGGGAAATAGTCTCTGGCTATCAACTCTATCTATGCCTCTCATTATATTGTATACCTCAACTAGGTCCCCTCTCCTCTTCCTTATCAACCAACTAGGTTGGAATATTCAAAACAGAACTAAGTAAATATATTTTATGACCTAATCAGGGTGACTCACATTTTTAAACAGGCTTCCGACAAGCTGCACTGCAGTTAAGCAGAATACATATATGTCCATCCTCTATTATAAAATAGCTATTAATACAATCAGTGAGCACTTTGATTAGAGCCCTGATGCTATTATTGTTGCAACATGCTGAACAATATCATTGTCCAAGGTGTTTTCTTTCCCAATTTTCAGAGCTTCCATATTCCAAATTACTGACAAATTCCCTTTTGGGGTGAAGCTTATTTAGTCAATCAACAGTAAGCAACTTAATCCCCCAGTAAAAACTTAGATCACTTCTGACGTGAATGATTCTGCAATAGGTGCTGTATTGAAAACTGATTTCCAAGGATTTTGCTTTACATTTGTTCACAGGATGTAGCCATCACTGCTGGCCAGTATTTAGTTTCCATCCCTAATAGCCAAGATGGTAGTTAAGAGTTTGTCACATTGCTGTGGATGTGAGCTCACATATAGGCTGGACAGAGTAAAGATAACAGATTTCTTTCCCTTCAGGGCATTGGTGAACCAGATGGGTTTTTACAACAATTGACAGTGGTTGTGTGGTTGCCTTAGTCCAGTTCTCTAATTCAGTGCATTTACTGAGGCAAATGGTAAGATAGAGTCTGCATTCAACATTCAGAAGATCAAAATCCTCCAAAAGCAAGCCTCACATCCACTAGCCCAGATTCACTGATCAAGTTTCTTGATGAATGGCTGGAAAATGCAGAACACTTTCTGTATTTTAGACTTTATCCTTCACAGAAAGCTGACACTGACGCAGAAATCCAGCATCTGAAACCCATTGGTATGGCCTTTGGACTCAAAGGAAGTGAGTGTTTTAAGATCGACATATCAAATCTCAACCAATCTCATTGTCCACGATGTAGTTGTGATCCCTAACTTACACTATACAGTGGAAATATCGACAATGTACAAGAGGATCCTCAAAGCATTGGAGTCATATCATCTACACTGTATATGGTTGATCTTACATATCAAATGGGACGGCACACACATCAATATCAGGGTCTTCAAATAGGTGCCACAAGCCTCAAGGCTATCCACCATCAGCTTCCTTGGGCTGGTCATATAGCTCAGATTTCTGATACCAGGTTCCCAAAGCAGGTCTTCTTCTCCAGCTTTGTCAGGTTTGATGCACAGTGGAACTCAGAAGAAGCCCTTTAAAGATGTGCTAAAAGTGATCATGAAAAAATGCAACTTTGACATCAACTTCTAGAAATTCACCGTCCTGAACTGAACTAGATTAGACACAGGGTCTCTGGGAAGAATCCCAGCATTTTGAGACCCAGTGCTGGCGAAGTGAAAAGAAATGGTGGGAGCAAGTCATGTCTAGAATGAATAATACTTGACTAAATGCCCTAACCGCCATAAAGCCTGCAGATGCTAAATCGTCTTCAGCAACCATTCTCAGATTCATAGAAGAAAAACATCTTCACCTGCAAGGGTTCACCATTAATATGTACAACAGTCTTTACAGTGGGGACCTCAATACTAACAGCATTTTACTTTATACATTTTGAATAGCATAGATGAATCCAAATTTTTTGTGTATAACGTTGATCGGGATATCTTTCCCAACTGAACATTTCAAAGAAAGTGACACTCAGCGTCCGTAATTCCAATCCATTCATGCACTTTCTGGCATGCTACATTCAACGTAGAACAATATAGCACAGAAACAGGCACCCAAAACGTCAGCTTCCCTGCTCACTGATGCTGCTTGGCCTGCTGTGTTCATCCAGCTCTACACCTTGTTATCTCAGATTCTTCATTATCTGCAGTTCCTACTATCCCTTCATTTCACCATGTTGTGCTAACCATGCTTCTCAAATAATGGGTTGTAGTAAAGACCAATAAACTGCTTACATGCATCTCCACACTGATCTGTGTATAAAACAACTAGCATGCTTCATTGAGAAATATGTTAACGAGATGGTACAATTACTCACCAGTTCCTGCCATATTAAGTGATGAGCTTATCAGACTACAAGTGGCAATATTGTAGTTAGCAATAACAGCATACAATTTGTGTTATTTGTCCTATTTAAACCTGGGTGAAAGTGATAGGGATTATTTCAAAACAAATTGCCAATTTTTTTACAAGAGGGAAAAAAAACTGAAAACGGCATTGCAATGTTTCCAATGGCAACAGCGAGACATATTTGTACAAACTGTCTTGGCAGAAAAACAACTCCATCAATTTGTTGGCAGCTGTGTTGTCTGATTCTCCAGCACAGCATGTGACTCACAAACCAGCAGTGTCCTCAGGAATCAGACCTAGGAGTCTTTATATTGAGGGTTTTTTTGTCTCGGTAGTTCAATAGATGATGAGCATTAGTGGAAGAACAGAATAGTGCTGCCCTATCATTTAAAGTAAAAACACTTAATGTTGGTAACAGTAATGAATCTTAATGCATTATCACAGAGGTTAGGGAGACAATCTGCCCTGACTTAAATTCCCATTGAGAGGAATTGGAAGGCAAAATTGCAGGTGGAGGTGAGGTCCTGATATGTCACAGCAATCACTTTGGGCACATCCTTACTTGAGCAGCAGCACAAATAGGGCAACAGCTTATTTGTTGCATTTAATACACCACCTTATTTTAATTACTCCCATTATCTGTCGACCACAATTCGACTGTAAACACACATTGCCCTTAACATTTCAGTCACTTCGCTGCAAGCGCTTTTCCCACACATATAATTGTACACAGTTACTGTGTTAAACTTAGACTTGATTGAAGTTATGCATTGACAAGAATGCAACACATCTTATGTTTCATTATGCAAATTTCTTGATTACAATCTAAGTGTATTATTAGTGATGCAAATTTATTAAAAGGAGAAAAAAAACAAGCTATTGAATTAAATTATTCAAAATGCATATTTCATAAGTGTCATTTTTCCTCCCCACCATTACTGGCATTTCAGAAATCCTGGTCAAAGATCAGAGGGCACAATCCTTCATAGAGACACGCTGGCTTCTGTTATCAAACCAAACTCAGAACTAAAAAGACCAGGTTCCTGACTGATGCAGTCTAATTCAAACTCATCCATCCCTGACTGACAAGTATATCTAGGTCTATATATCTCCCTACATTCTAATTCTGTTTCCAAATAATATCAAAGCGTGCTCCAGAAGGCTTTAATTTTGAGGTCAGGGAAAGTTTTCAAACTTGTTACATGTATCTTGAGAAACAGTTGAGACAGAATGGGAGACACAGAACCAGAGGTAGAAATGCAAAATAAAACTTTATTGTCTTGTTATCTGATTGTCAGGTTAGTATAGGCCTTCATTCTGCCCATGTGACTCCACTGTTTACCCAGTTTCTTCCTGGGACAGCTCTAATATGGAATATGTTCAAAGTAGTAAAACTGCTCGTCATGCATTACCACCACACAGAAAATGGGAAATAGGTCATCCATTACATTTCAAATTTTGAAAATTTTGAAGCTGATTAAAGAGATAAACACATATTGTGAATTAACTCACCCACTCTAAAAAGGTAGAAGGCTTTATATGTGGGTGTTTTAAAAGGATGCGAGAATGGCAATGTAGTTGCTCAGTTGGTATTCTGACACTGGCAAGCTACAATCTCCCACAGTAGAATCAGACTGCATCCCTACAAGTTGCATGACCTTTTCTGTGGCAAGTATTGTGTTCCAAGTATAGAAAAATATACAGTAAATAAGGTTAGGACTAGCATTTGGGGAATTTATGATAAGTGAATAGGTTAGTTTAAATAAGAAATGTTTAAATAAGAAAGCAGAATTAATGTTTCAGGTCTAGTGGCCCTTCTTCAGAACATGTTATATATCACAGAGATGCCTATGATCTGGGTGAATTCAAAACACAAAGGATAAAACTTGAGTTAGAATCCATCTGGGTGGAGTTTGAACTGGAGGCAGCATCAGAGAAATGAGATGTGGTTGTGGAAGTAGGAGGCCTATTACCAGTGGGGTTCCACAGGATCAATGCTGGGTCCACTTTTGTTTGTCTTTTCTTTAAATTATTTAGATGATAATATAGGAGGCATGGATAGTAAATTTATGGATGACAGCAAAATAAGTAAGGAAGGTTATCTAAGATTACAAAGAGATCCTGATCAATTAGGTCAATGGGCTGAAGAGTCGTAGATGGAGTTTAATTTGGGTAAATGCAAGGCATTGCATTTTGGTGAAATAAACAAGGACAGGACTATCTAATTAACAGCAGGGCCTTGGGTAAGGCTGCAGAACAGAGGCCTAGGGATTCAGGTACATAATTCTTTGAAGTTTGCGTCACACGTAGACAGGGTGGTTAAGAAGGCATTTAGCGTGCATGCCTTTATTGCTCAGCCTTTGAGTACAGGAGTTGAGACATCATGTTGAGGTTGTACAGGATGTTGGTGAGTCCTCTCCTGCAGTACTCATCCAGTTCTGGTCACCCTGTTGCAGGAAGGATATTATCAAGCTGGAGGCGATTTAGAAAAGATTTACCAGGATGCTGCTGTGAAGAGAAGGGTAACATTATAGGGAGAGGCTGGATTAGTTATGATGTTTTTCACTGAAATGTTGGAGCTTGAGGGGTGACCTCAGAGGTTTTTAAAATCATGAGGGGTGTAGATAAGGTGAATGGTAGATATCTTTTCCCCAGGGTTGGGCATTTCAAGACTAGGGGCATATTTTTAAGACAATGATGCCGGAAATCAGAAACAAAAACAGAAATTGCTGGAAAACTCACTAGGTCTGACAGCATTTGTGGAGAGAAAACAGAGTTAATATTGCAGGTCCAGTAACTATTGACCAGAACACCGTGACACAGCAGCATGGTGGCTCCATGGTTAGCAATGGGTTTGGCTGCCTCACAGAGCCAGGCACCTGAGTTCGGTTTCAACCTCAGTTGACTGTCTATGTGGGTTTCCACTGGGTGCTCCAGCTTCCTCCCACAGTCCAAAGATGTGCAGGTTAGGTGGGGTGTTCATGCTAAATTGCCCATAGTGTCCAGGGTTGTGTAGATTAGGTGCATTAGGGTTACCAGGAATAGAATAAGGGGATGGATCTGAGTGGAATGCTCTTTGGAGGGTCAGTGTGAATTTGTTGGGCTGAATGGCCTGTTTCCACACTGTGGAGATTCTATGAGAAGTCACACAGGGCTACCTCACTTGGTGGTGGAAGGTATGGTAGCACAAGGTGGGGTATAAGCCATCGTGAAGAATTAAATAATATGAGGTTTGTAGTTAAATTTGTGACTTTGAGTGCTACTCTTTCAGTTTGCGATGCGGCAGCCACTGATATGGAGTATTACAATAAAAATTTAGGATGCTCCTGAGGCCACAATAAGAGGAGAGCAGATAATCTCAAAGGTGAAGGACTGGACAAGATTATAGACAGAAGATGAGGCAAAGGGAAATTTTTGTAACACTGTATGCAGTGGTTAGGAGAATCGCTATACAGTGCTAACTCAGTTCAGGTGGCATCAGCGCTAATTTGGATTCACAAAATTCTGTTAGGCTTGCCTCTCTGATACAGAGATGGAAATAGGTTATCTTTGTGATGAAGACAGTGACATTAATATTCAGCTCCAGATCAAACAAGATGCAGAAATAGTGAATAGAATGCAGCCTGAGTAGGATGGGTAAATAGTGAGGGCACAGAATTTGTAATGAAGGTTGAAAGCAAAGCCATAATACGTTCCAAAATTATAACAATGCTTTGTATTTATAAAAATGTTTTAAGTTTTTGTAAACAGTTACTTTTATTAAATTTTATTAAATCTTCTATCCTGCCTTAATAATAGAACACATACTCTCTCGTGGAATATTTTCAAGCCTATAAGTTAGTTCATAAGAACATATGAAACCGGAACAGGAGAACAGCAAATGGTCTCTCAATGTTGTTCTGCTATTCCTCAATTAATTGTTGAATTTCTACATTATTTTTACTTTCCCACCTATCCTTTTATTCCTTGATTCCTTTGCTGCCCAAAATCTTCTCATCCCAGTCTTGAATATGCCTAATGACTGAGCCTGCATAGCTCCATATGGTACAGAATTCCAAAGATACCGAACATTCTGATTGGAAAGATTTTTCACCATTGTTTTTGCAATTCCATTTTAATTTAATAGATTGAATTTATTTATGTACATAAATGTGTGACAAAAGATCAAGGAGGTTGGCAACATTTGTCTCCTTCCTCAGACAGGAATTGGGTGGGAGCTCGATGAAAAATTATTGTATAGCACTTACTGCACCATTGATAATGTGTAGGTTGCCCCTGTTTTGGTGAGGTCCTCTGCATTGTCAGGGCAGATGCTTAGTGGAAACAGGCAAGTGCCTGTTATGCACATAGGACACTGGTGCAATCAATTTTTTCCCACACAGAATGGAAGCAGCACTGCATGTAGCACAACCTAACCAGTAGTGTGTAAAAGGAGGTTTTCCAGAAGATAATGCATTATGTAGATGACACCAAATAAATAGCTCTGTGCAATGCCCACATAATGGGCACTCAACTGAAAATCAGCCCTGGATGTTATAGGCAAAGGGAGAAAGAAACCTGGCATGGTTTTGTGTACTGTAAGTATGTATGTCTACAACTCGCTGTTAGAGTTTGCAGCTCAAAGGCAGCAGCTCTGTCGCTATATAGTAAGATTTCATGGTGGATATGTGAATGTTACTGCTATGTCCATTTGAGTTGTGAAAGGTGCCCAGCTATACAATTATAGCATTTGTTATTAAAATTATCTATGTGGCACAATAAATTGGCAGAGATGTCTCAGTGCAAGCAAAATATGGTCTGTGATTTCGGATTTCAGGCAACTGCAGTATTTTTCTTTTGGTATGGGAGTTGTGGTATTATAACTGTCCATATTGACATCCATGACAACTGAAAGTTTGATACACATTCTGAGGAAACTTTGGAAGTACAAGGACACAGCAAAGAAACTTGCTCTTTATCTGTGTTTGAGACTGAATGTGCACTTTCTCCAAGTGACCTTTAAGGATTGTGTGGCAGATTAACTGTGCATAGGAATTTATCAATCAAGAATTGGAAATTAAATAATCGGTATTGTCATCCAAGCAAACGACTAACAGAGAAATCTCCTTGGAAAACTGATGTACTGGCCCTCACATTTTACTCATTTTATTTCTATAGTTCTAGTAGAACATTAAGAAATCCCCATACTATGAATCATGCTTATAATTTATCTAGTCAGTTGAGCGTTGAAAGGTCAGTTCCCTCTTGACTTAGAAATGTACAAATTACACAGATGTTTAATAGCAAGTGAAGGTATCTACAAGAGACCAGTTGTACTATTAGAATTTCTACAGTTTTATTTAGGGGTGGTGATAGAATGACATAACAATGCAACTGCTGGTTCCATTATTTGTATCTGGAAATAATTAATTTCATAGGGTCAAGATTTCCCTTGTGCCCTAATTGGATAGCCACTATCCCTTTAAAAGCTTTATCACTTTAAAATCTATTACGCTGTAGGACCTTGTTTAAATCTAAATTAATAAAACTTCAGGGTCATTTCACATCATACTATTGTCTGCAGAACACACGATGAGGCTTCCCACTATGTCAAGGAGACCAAATGAAGAGTTTGGGTATAAGGTGGTTATTTTATTGACAGATTGGGTTCCTTAGAGATACCATAAAATATGTCTTTGTCTGTGGATTCATCAAACCTTTGATTTGTTTGCAATTAAATTTAGTGGAAGTGAAAAAAAAATCAATAGCAAAGAAGGGAATCACTGGGAATAACTAACTGAAGGCCATTGTGGATAACGAGACCTGGTTGTGCGCTGTCAGATATTTTAAATATTCCAGTAGTATTCTATCTTTTGGTGACAGTATCATTGTCAATGGTCTCTGTGCTGCAATAATGATGACAAAGGTGAGCAGTTCAAGCCACATGAATATACCTTGGGAATTTATTTCTGCATCATAAATGTTCAATTGAATCTTAATTTGTTTTAGCTAAGTGTGAGTTGCATCAAGATTTTTTGAAGTTTTTTTTGCTGTATGGCTTAGTGACACTTCTCACCCTATCTTACCAAACTCCCCTCATTAACTATGTCCCATGGCACCCCTTATGTACAATTCTATCCCATTTCATCATGCACCATTCCCAGAGGTACCAATTGCTCCATGGATTTCCACCAAATGACCAATATCCCTTGCATCTTTGAAAGATCCTGTGCACCCTGACAAATGCTGGCAATCTGTCACCAGCAACGTAATGACGATACAGCAATCACAAAGCCATGCTGCTCCTGGCAAAGGGCCAATACGGCTGACACACCCTTGCAAGAACAATTACATTCTCTCATCCTAGTCACTGTTTAACAAACAAACCACACAGATTACCTGTCCGTAGTGACATCCCATTTAAACACCCTCTCTATGTCAGCACTGCACTGTTCCTACTGCCCAGTGTAGACTTGCACCTTGTCATTGTCCAGTAATGAAACATCAAATACAGATAAGCAATTTTACAATTCCAAACTTTTCGTGTTAAAGGCTTTAGACGTATGTGACAAACAGACTGAATTGTGGTATTAAATGGAAAATAAAATTTACACATAGAAAAAAAAGGGCACTTTATAATCTTGTGAAGCATTATGTAACTGGACATCTTGTTGAATGCCTTGTGCATAAAATTTGCAGGAATAGAAAAAAATCCCCCTCACTTTGCAAAACAATGTATCAGTTCTTGCAACAACCAATTTAAGGCCCATGTAGAATCATTAATTTCCTTGTGCAGTTCATTGAGTATGAGTTCCCTTGGTAACAGGCAATGGCCTGCTTAGGTGAAACTCATCAACTGAGCCCTTTATGAACTGAGCCTATGCCAACTGTCTTCTTCTGGGGTTACTTTCATACTGCAGTATCCATCGATGGTCTCAATGCCTTTGGAGAGAGGTGGACGCTGTAGGCAATACAGCGCTTTACTACCCCTCAATCTCCAATTGGATTTAGATCCTTTCCCCTCTACCTACCCCTCCCTCACTTTTATTGGTTTGTTTTGCCCGTAACAGGATTTGAATGTTAATATATAATTGTCTATACAAATTCTTTAATGGTGGCAGTTAATCATTAAAAAACAAAAAAAAAGCCATGGTGATTTGGTGTTTAAAAAAAGGTTTAGTTGTGTGTGATAACACTTACAAATATTGAAAAAAACTACATTGGGTACCACAGGGTATACAGTGCTTTAGCCCCCTTACAATTCCATTTTGATTTAGCTCCCTACCTTCTGATGGTTTGAACTGCCTTAACAGGCTTCACAGGTAAAAATCAAATTGGCAATAGATCCCAATTGGAGCATTCTCTATGTGGGAGTCCTCCCATCTTTCATCAGGGATCTAGGGTGGAGGGTATTACATGCATTCACAGATTGCAGTGGTTCACAGCCAATCTGCCTACTTTATGGCACTTAGAGTCCGTGGGCCATGTATATGTTGGGTTGGGTGATTGCAACCCCATTTTTAGTTATTTGAGAAGTCATTTGTTTTGCTTTTGGTTGCACTTCAATCCTACACTCCTGCTCCCTGAGTATCTGGTACAGAGGGGTGTGGGTAGATCAGAGGATCACCTCATGGGTCTGTTCCTGGGCCTACCAGGCTGGCTACAACCAGCAGCAAGCTGTGGAGGGGGTCATAGCTGCTGACATTCTGCCTTTCCTTTGCAGTTAATTTTGTGCACAGGCATCCTTGGAGAGACAGCACTTGGTGGCTGCCAGTACTCTTTAAGAGAAAGGTGAGCACCACATGGGGATACATTGCTTATCTCCCTTTCCAATTCCATTTTGATTCAACACCTTCCCTCCCTCTCTCCCTCTACAATCTACCTAATGGTTTACATTGCTCTTAATGGGCTTTGCATGTAAATTATTCAATTAGAAACAGGTGATTTACTGGGTGGTGGGTAATAGATGATAAAGAAAAAAAGACGATTTAATGAGGTTATAAATACAATTTTGTGTAAGGGCACTTCTAGATATTTAAAGAAAAAGGAATGAATTGTCTAGGGCTGGGACTAGCCTATGTGTGCCAAAAGTAAAGGCTCCCTTTTAGTGTTCAACATTACCAGTCAGGCTTCCTGAGTTACTACTACTCTATCAAAATAACAATGAATAAGGAAAATGATTGAAAATAACTTTGAAACTCTTATTCTATTCAATACTCAATTCTTTCCTTATCCCTCGCTCTTCTCCCCTTATCTATCTTGTTCCTCACTTTCCTTCCTCTGACAGTAGATTTTGGCATTGCACCTAATTAGTAACAAATCAAAACATCAAAAACCTAAACTTTTAATCTGGAAGTTACAGGCACAAAATTAGTTGATTAAATTTAAAAGTTCCAATTTCTTTATCATACAAACTTTGTGGCTCAAATCACTGTTAAGAAAGTTTGTTTTGGAAGCTCACATTCTGACCATTTCAACCAGTTCCCAAATGTTCACAAGTCATTTTTTTAGAAATGAAATCATTTTTGAAATTGGTGGTTATTTATCATCATCATAGAATCCCCGGTGTGGAAACAAGCCTTTTGGCCCAACAAGTCCATGCCAACCCACACAGCATCTCATCCAGACCCATCCCCCTCCCATTCCTTAGACGACATGTCCATCATGGGCCTCCTGCAGTGCCACAATGATGCCACCCGCAGGTTGCAGGAACAGCAACTCATATTCCGCTTGGGAACACTGCAGCCCAATGGTATCAATGCGGTCTTCACAAGCTTCAAAATCTCCCCCTCCCCCAGTGCATCCCAAAACCAGCCCAGCTCGTTCCTTCTCCCCACCGCATCACAAAACCAGCCCAGCTTGTCCCCGCCTCCCTAATCTGTTCTTCCTCTCACCTATCCCCTCCTCCCACCTCAAGTCCCACCTACCGTCATCCCGCCTCCTTGACCTGTCCATCCTCCCCAGACTGACCTATCCCCTCCCCACCTATACTCTCCTCTCCACCTATCTTCTCAACTATCCATCTTCGGTCCGCCTCCCCCTCCCACCCTATTTATTTCAGAACCCTCTGCACATCCCCCTCTCTCATGAAGGGTCTAGGCCCGAAACATCAGCTTTTGTGCTCCTGAGATGCTGCTTGGCCTGCTGTGTTCATCCAGCTTCACACTTTGTTATCTTGGATTCTCCAGCATCTGCAGCTCCCATTCTGAGTGCTAACCACTATATTGACTTTATTTTTAACTGTAGGAAAGACACAAAAGTTAACATGATCATACTGGCATAAGCACACAGTGCACTGCGAGAGCAATTTATATGTGTATCCACGTACTGATTGAATATCATCAACTTTCTTGAACTTTTTTACATTCCTAAGTCGCTGCATATGCAAAGGATTGTATCAAAGTACTTTGCAGGATAGTATACAGATAAGTACCAAGCAGGACAGAAGAAGTGGTGTGAGATTAAAGGATTAAAAACATGGTGAGAAGTTGCATCAAGAAGCTAAGAAAGCAATATTGCTGGAGAAGATTTCAGAAAACAGGTAAATAGATATGAAAGGAGCGTCCATAAATGGAACAGACACCAAGAGGAGGCCAATATAAGAGAAACAGAGAATGCAATAATAGGGCATATAATGGTGGAGGTTGTAGAGGTAAGGAGAAGGATTTGGAGGGAAGGATGAGAATCAACATTCAAATCTAGAGATATTGGAAATCAGTGGGTTGTTTGAGGATGAAATTGATGAGAATATAAGCCAGTGGCTAGGGATGTTATCATCTGCATATAGTTCACAACATCTCAACTGGAACAAAGCCCTGTCCTATTCCCCATGCAATTACAATTAAAATTCTAATTGGTGGTGTGTATGGGAATCATGTGCAGTTCAGCAAAAGGGGATGTTTTTCAACAATAAACACACTGTCAGCTGACAATGTAATAGGTAAGGGTGGGCTAAAAATGCAATAGATAAGGCTATAAAAAAGCCTACTGATCAAAAAGTTTTGTATCATGGCTACAGTTTTCCTGCTCATTTACATTACCATTAACATAAGACTTAAAAGCACAAAGGTGGCACAAGGGATTTTCAAAACTAAATTTCACTGTAGGTATTTCACATTACCTTGGTTTCACTTTACTCATGTAGGCATCCTTGATATTTGTTGGGCCTAGCTTTAGTCACAAACATACAAGAACATAAGAATTAGGCAATTCAGCTCTATGAGCATGCTCTGCCATTAAATATGATCATGGCTGATTTCAAATCCGCCTCAATTCCATCTTAACCTTTAGCATATATTTTAAATTAATATTTCCTACCACCTCCTTTAGTTTATTCAATGTCCCAGCATCCAACCCACCTTTGAGTCCTGAATTTTCACAGGTTCACAACCCTTTGAGAGAAGTAACTTCTCCTCGTCTATTTTACGTCTGCAAACTCTTATTCTTAAATTCAAAGATGATAAAATGTGAGGCTGGATGAACACAGCAGGCCAAGCAGCATCTCAGGAGCACAAAAGCTGACGTTTCGGGCCTAGACCCTTCATCAGAGAGGGGGATGGGGAGAGGGAACTGGAATAAATAGGGAGAGAGGGGGAGGCGGACCGAAGATGGAGAGAGTATAGGTGGGGAGGTAGGGAGGGGATAGGTCAGTCCAGGGAAGATGGACAGGTCAAGGAGGTGGGATGAGGTTAGTAGGTAGATGGGGGTGCAGCTTGGGGTGGGAGGAAGGGATGGGTGAGAGGAAGAACCGGTTAGGGAGGCAGAGACAGGTTGGACTGGTTTTGGGATGCAGTGGGTGGGGGGGAAGAGCTGGGCTGGTTGTGTGGTGCAGTGGGGGGAGGGGACGAACTGGGCTGGTTTAGGGATGCAGTAGGGGAAGGGAAGATTTTGAAAATGGTGAAGTCCACATTGATACCATATGGCTGCAGGGTTCCCAGGCGGAATATGAGTTGCTGTTCCTGCAACCTTCGGGTGGCATCATTGTGGCACTGCAGGAGGCCCATGACGGACATGTCATCTAGAGAATGGGAGGGGGAGTGGAAATGGTTTGCGACTGGGAGGTGCAGTTGTTTGTGGCGAACTGAGCGGAGGTGTTCTGCAAAGCGGTCTCCAAGCCTCCGCTTGGTTTCCCCAATGTAGAGGAAGCCACACCGGGTACAGTGGATGCAGTATACCACATTGGCAGATGTGCAGGTGAACCTCTGCTTAATGTGGAATGTCATCTTAGGGCCTGGGATAGGGGTGAGGGAGGAGGTGTGGGGGCAGGTGTAGCATTTCCTGTGGTTGCAGGGGAAGGTGCCGGGTGTGGTGGGGTTGGAGGGCAGTGTGGAGCGAACAAGGGAGTCACGGAGAGAGTGGTCTCTCCGGAAAGCAGACAGGGGTGGGGATGGAAAAATGTCTTGGGTGGTGGGGTCGGATTGTAAATGGTGGAAGTGTCAGAGGATGATGCGTTGTATCCGGAGGTTGGTAGGGTGGTGTGTGAGAACGAGGGGGATCCTCTTTGGGCGGTTGTGCGGGGGGCGGGGTGTGAGGGATGTGTTGCGGGAAATACGGGAGACGCGGTCAAGGGCGTTCTCGATCACTATGGGGGGAAAGTTGCGGTCGTTGAAGAACTTGGACATCTGGGATGTGCGGGAGTGGAATGTCTTATCGTGGGAGCAGATGCGGCGGAGGCGGAGGAATTGGGAATAGGGGATGGAATTTTTGCAGGAGGGTGGGTGGGAGGAGGTGTATTCTAGGTAGCTGTGGGAGTCGGTGGGCTTGAAATGGACATCAGTTACAAGCTGGTTGGCTTGAAATGGACATCAGTTCCTCCAACACTTCCGCCATTTACAATCCGACCCCACCACCCAAGACATTTTTCCATCCCCACCCCTGTCTGCTTTCCGAAGAGACCACTCTCTCCGTGACTCCCTTGTTTGCTCCACACTGCCCTCCAACCCCACCACACCCAGCACCTTCCCCTGCAACCGCAGGAAATGCTACACTTGCCCCCACACCTCCTATCCCAGGCCCTAAGATGACATTCCACATTAAGCAGAGGTTCACCTGCACATCTGCCAATGTGGTATACAGCATCCACTGTACCCGGTGTGGCTTCCTCTACATTGGGGAAACCAAGCGGAGGCTTGGAGACCGCTTTGCAGAACACCTCCGCTCAGTTCGCAACAAACAACTGCACCTCCCAGTCGCAAACCATTTCCACTCCCCCTCCCATTCTTTAGATGACATGTCCATCATGGGCCTCCTGCACTGCCACCCGAAGGTTGCAGGAACAGCAACTCATATTCCGCCTGGGAACACTGCAGCCTAATGGTATCAATGTGGACTTCACCAGTTTCAAAATCTCCCCTTCCCCTACTGCGTCCCTAAACCAGCCCAGTTCGTCCCCTCCCCCCACTGCACCACACAACCAGCCCAGCTCTTCCCCCCCACCCACTGCATTGCAAAACCAGTCCAACCTGTCTCTGCCTCCCTAACCGGTTCTTCCTCTCACCCACCCCTTCCTCCCACCCCAAGCCGCACCCCCATCTACCTACTAACCTCATCCCACCTCCTTGACCTGTCCGTCTTCCCTGGACTGACCTATCCCCTCCCTACCTCCCCACCTATACTCTCTCCATCTTTGGTCCGCCTCCCCCTCTCTCCCTATTTATTCCAGTTCCCTCTCCCCATCCCCCTCTCTGATGAAGGGTCTAGGCCCGAAACGTCAGCTTTTGTGCTCCTGAGATGCTGCTTGGCCTGCTGTGTTCATCCAGCCTCACATTTTATTATCTTGGAATTCTCCAGCATCTGCAGTTCCCATTATCTCTTATTCTGAAATTGCTTCCTCTGATTCTAGATTGCTTCACGAGGACACATCCTTTCTGCATCTACTTTGTCAATCACCTTTAATATCTTATAAACCTCAAATGGATCTCTTCTCATACTTCTAAACTCTACAGAACACAAACCTAAACCATCTAATCTCTTTTCAGAAAACAAACTCTTCACCTCTGGAAGCGATCTCGTGTATTTCCTCCTCCAGTACAATTATATTCCTCGTCAAGTAAGGGGACCATATCTGTATGCAATACTCTCGGTGTGGTCTCATTTGTGGCTTGTGCAGCAACAACATTTCCCTACATTTATACTATATTCCTTTAGCAATGAATTCCTAATACCATTTGCCTTCCTTGTTACTTACTGTATTTGAATGGTAATTTTCTGCAAATCATGCACAAGGACACCAAGATCCATTCACAACAAAGCACCCTCAAGTTTTTCACCATTTAGATAATAATGTCTTCCCAATCCTCCAACCACTTATCCATATTAAACTTCATTTGTCAAATTTTGGCCCATTCACCTGACCCACGCACATGCATTTGTAAATTTCTTATTTCTTCATTGCAACTTACTTCAGTGTCATCTGCAAATTTGGCCATAGTACTTTCTATCTCCCATCCAAGTGATTAATATAGATTGTAAATAGTTAAGTCATTACGAGTATGAATGGAAATTCAGGTTGAACAAGTAAGACACAGCAGTTAGACAGAATTAAGGCTATGGTTTAGATCTGTGTAAGGAGATCCCGGTCTGTCTTATCCTACTCCTCTATAGACTTTTATCCCCAAAGTCTCCCTTTTGCCCATTCCACTGTTCCAGATGCCCTGCTCTGTGCCCTCTCTCACTGTTGCCACTCATTGCTGGATGTTCTGGCACACCTGCCCCAGCTTCCCCACTTTGTTCTTTGCTCACCATTGCCACATGCTGCCAGTGGTTTCATTGTATTAAGGTTGCTTCAACTGGATTTCCAGTCATTTTACTGAAGCAATATCAGACATGGGAGTAAAATAGAAACTCCCTGTTTCATCATTTTGACCATCTCACATTACAAATCAACTATGTTAATGTTTAAAAATAGAAACTCCTGATGTAAGTCAGAATAAAATCACACAATAAGGACCTGATATATAAGGATGTGGTAATATTTGAGATTGATCATTTTAATCAAAAAACAGAAACTATCAGACAAGTTAATGCAATTCCACATTACATGTTATAGGCTTTCATATTCTTCTATGTAGTACTGACATCAATGACAGGTTGGAACAGTACAGAGCATAAACCGGTGGATACACCAAATGTGAAGTCATATTAACTGCCTTGTATGGTTTAAAGCAATGTTTCTTTTGTTTCTCATACCAGATAGGAAGTGGTAGGGCAGATTGATTAGTAATTAGGTAACTGGATGCCTGTTACACAGAGATGAAATTGAGAAGGTGCTGAACAGTTCTGATTGTTCAGAGGTCAGGGTAGACATCTTGCTACAAGGAATAATTCTTCAGGGCAGGGATATCATTAATGCAGAGATAATGGGAACTGCAGATGCTGGAGATTCCAAGATAATAAAATGTGAGGCTGGATGAACACAGCGGGCCAAGCAGCATCTCAGGAGCACAAAAGCTGACGTTTCGGGCCTAGACCCTTCATCAGAGAGGGGGATGGGGGGAGGGAACTGGAATAAATAGGGAGAGAGGGGGAGGCGGACCGAAGATGGAGAGTAAAGAAGATAGGTGGAGAGGGTGTAGGTGGGGAGGTAGGGAGGGGATAGGTCAGTCCAGGGAAGACGGACAGGTCAAGGAGGTGGGATGAGGTTAGTAGGTAGCTGGGGGTGCGGCTTGGGGTGGGAGGAAGGGATGGGTGAGAGGAAGAACCGGTTAGGGAGGCAGAGACAGGTTGGACTGGTTTTGGGATGCAGTGGGTGGGGGGGAAGAGCTGGGCTGGTTGTGTGGTGCAGTGGGGGGAGGGGATGAACTGGGCTGGTTGAGGGATGCAGTGGGGGAAGGGGAGATTTTGAAACTGGTGAAGTCCACATTGATACCATATGGCTGCAGGGTTCCCAGGCGGAATATGAGTTGCTGTTCCTGCAACCTTCGGGTGGCATCATTGTGGCAGTGCAGGAGGCCCATGATGGACATGTCATCAAGAGAATGGGAGGGGGAGTGGAAATGGTTTGCGACTGGGAGGTGCAGTTGTTTGTTGCGAACTGAGCGGAGGTGTTCTGCAAAGCGGTCCCCAAGCCTCCGCTTGGTTTCCCCAATGTAGAGAAAGCCGCACCGGGTACAGTGGATGCAGTATACCACATTGGCAGATGTGCAGGTGAACCTCTGCTTAATGTGGAATGTCATCTTGGGGCCTGGGATGGGGGTGAGGGAGGAGGTGTGGGGACAAGTATCATTAATGCAGTTTAGTTTCTTTGTTCATTGAGTTTAAAGCAGAGTAAATTTGCAGTGAAGTTTTAAAGTCAAAACAAGAAGCATCATCCATGCAGAAAATATTGAAATCTGACAGCGTTTGACAAATGAGATCCTGAACTCTACAAAGAGAAAAACACAGGTAAAGTCTGTTCTTGATTTATGCCATTAGTTAATGGTTAAATACCTGCATGTGTTAATCTATTCAAACAAATGGGTGTCAGTCTCGAACTAGTTCCTTCACAAATTACCAGGGGTCTTATCATTGGATAAGCTACAGGACAGAATGTCAACAACTCAAGCACCAAATAATGAGAATGAAGGCAATTCCATTTTTAGAATATCTGATAATGTGTTCAGATATTTTAAAAAAATTAACAGGATTTCATAAATCTTGAATGGAATTTTAAGCTGGAAGAGTGCATGGACTTGGTGTTGTTGAGAGGTTATAACCAGAAAAACATTGAAGAATCATGCTCCAACTCACAAGCTTGAAGGTTTAATTTGAACTGTTAGACTGCTTACTATCAACTCCCTAGAGAGAGGCAGTTGCCTATTAACATATGCTAATCAATGAACTGAAGCAATATTTAAACTGACCTTTAAATCCAACAGTGCATCTACAGGTTGCCTGCTTCCTGAAGCTCACCAGGTGAGTGCATAGGTGTCATTAAGGGGCCGAATAAAACTCAGATACTGTGAAAAAAAGACTCCATTCTCACAGCTGCCTTTTTTAACTTACTAGTGGGAAAGCGTTTCATTATAGGACTTTGTTTAGAGTTGGCTTTCCACATTTGGAGATTTTCTCAATCACTATCAGGATAAATGACATTAGTCTACCTTATATTCAGCTAAGGACAAGGAGTAATATGACAAGAGTGCCGGTCCCAGCATTAGGAGCCAGCTGCTCAGTGAGTGGCCTTAAACTAGACAGCAAACAAATCACCAGCATGTTCAATTGCCAGACTGACAGGTAAAAGCTATGACTGCCTCACCATGAGAAGTGGGCATGGTTCAGTAGTGTTGGGAGCCATGAGGTTGTTTTGACTTAGCAGCACCCTCTACCATGCCCCTTCACCAAGAAAGGAAAGCCCCCTTGCTTGGATCACTGGTGATATAGTGGGAAGTTTTGATTCCAGCATCCTATCTTTGGAGTATGGTGCCTCTAGCTACTGGCTCTACAGATTGCCTCAGGGAAGCTGCCTCCATAAAGCTGGTGCATTGGTACAGAATAGAGGGCTGTTCTGCCACTTGCAAAATGCCAATGAGGTGAGATTACCATTTAATTTAACTTGTTACCTGCCTCAATGGTATAGGTTATCTATCCCTGCCTAAAACTGAACATACATCAGGGAACAGCTACAATTTAAGAATATGCCTTTGGTTCTGGTCTCTTATGAGAAGCTGTTGGTGCACTTATCACTGATTGCATCATAAGGCTCAGGCCCAAGCTTGATGGGGCAGAATCGGTGGAGGAAGATTCATCTTGACTGGCTCAACATTTTTTAAATTAGAAAATGGCTGCCTGATTGAAGTCCAGAAGTTTTCCAGGAAGGCCTAGGGACCATCAAAAGAGCCAAAGCCATCTTGCACGTTGACCAAGAAGCAATGCCATGATGCTGCAAAGCCTGGCCTGTGCCATTTGCCTTGTGGGTAAAAGTAGAGGCAGAAATCAGGAGGCTGGCGAGAAAAGCAATCATCAAACCAGTGCAGTTTGCAGAATGGGCAGCACCGGTCATATCGATTGTGAAACCTGACAGCTCAAGTCTGCTTTTGTGGGGCATTTTAAGCAAAGGGTAAATTGCTTCTGACAGCTCTTTTTTTTTTAAATACCCAATCCCTCACATAGAGGTCTTCTATGCACAATTAATACTGATAAATGGTTGTATCAATATAGAAGGCTGCCACTTGGGGTATCATCAGCCTGTGCCCTTTTCTAATACACCATGGAGAACATTTTACAAGGTCTGCCCAAGGTTACCATTTATCTTGATGATGTGCTACTAACTGGGAAGTCCGATAAAGAGCTCTTGGAGAACTTGCACATAATGCTTAAATGTTTCTCTGGGCAGACGTACACGTTAGGAGGGCAAAAAGGGGTTCCAGGCACCTCAGTGACCTGCTTAGGTTACAGAGTTGACAAGACCAGGTTACACCCATTGGAAGATAAAGTGAAAGCGATCAAAGGTCGCCTCATGTCTTTACCAGAACTTAGGTCTGTCCTTGGGTTGCTGAACAATTACAGAAAATTCATACATAACCTGGACCCCATCTTGACACCCTTACAGCTGCTACTGAAAAAAGGTCAACCTTGGAAATTGGTCAAGTAGCAAAGAAGCAGCCTTCAGAGAAGTGAAAAAGCAGCTGTTATCATCTCACACATTGACCCATACGACCCCAAGTGAGAGGTTGTGCTGACGTGCAATGCCTCCCCATACAGTATTGGGACAATGTGGGCTCTAATGTGGTCCAAGGGGGAGGAATGTCCAATAGCATATGCCTCCCTGACTATGGGTGAAGCCAAACGCAAATATGCCTAGATAGAGAAGGAAGGTTTTGGCAGTCATCTTTAGTGTGAGACAGTTCCACCAATATCTTTACAGACATAAATTTGTAAAAGCAACTGACACAAAGCCCTGCAAGGGCTACTTAAAGAAGACAAAGGTGAACTGCCCATAGCTTCTGGTCAAATTCAGTGGTGGACCCTTATTCAAAGTGTGTAAAATCACAAGTTGGAACACCATCCAAGAGGTCAAGTGGCAAATGCAGGTGTCTTGAACTGCCTCTCACTGGCAGACATACTGCCGGTAGTACTTCCCCTGGAAGAGTCCAAACTTTATGAACACCATGGCTGACTGCCAGATACTGGTCAAACTCCAACAGATTCATCTAGGGGTTCCCAAGTTGAAGATGTTGATCAAGAAGTTATGCCTGGTGACCAGGATTGGATGTTGACATTGCCACATTAGTGGGGCAGTGCCCAGATGCCACACAGGACAAAAACAGCTGCCAGCAACAGCCCTACATTTGTGGGAATGGCCGAGTAAACTCTGAAGTTGGTTACATGTCAACAATGCTGGTCCTTGCTTGGGCTCAATGCTTTTGCTTATTGTGGATGACAAGTCAAAGTGGTTGGACATGCAGAGTTCATTCGCCAAAGTAAGAGCGATGAGAGGGGGACAGGACTGGCTGCTCAACGTTGCATGGTTTCATTGTTTTTAGTCAAGAAAGACAGGAAGGTAAGAGAGGGGGGAAGAGTTGCATTACTAATCAGGAAGAATGTTTATCTGCACTCAAAGGACATACTGGAGGATTCATGCTCTGAGGCAATATAGGTAGAGCTGAAAAATAAGATGGGTGCAATCACTGTGATTGGATTATTCTACAGGCCTCCCAACAGCCACAGACAGAATGACAAACAAATATATATACAGTTTATGGAAAGATGCACTAAAAAGTGTTGTCATAGCGGGTGACTTTAATATCCCCAATATTGACTGGGACTCTCTAACAGCAGGAGGCTTAGATAGGGGTAGAATTTGGTGACTGCATCTCAGAAGGCTTCTTGAAACAGTATGTAGACAGCCCAATTAAAGGAGGGGCCATTACTGGATTTGTATTGGCTAATGAGCCTGCCGGGTGACTGACCTTTCAGTGGGAGAGTGTTTGTTTTGTTAAGAGTGATCACAACTCCTTAAGTTTTTAAAATAACTATGAACAAGCATAAGTCAGGACTTTGCAGAAATGTACTAATTTGGGGGAGGGCAAATTACATCAGTATTAGCAGGAGCTAGGGAGTGTTAATTTGAAGGAAATTATCAGGCAAGTCTACATGTGACACATGGGAATTGTTTTTAAAGGCCTGCTGGGGAAGAGTTCAAGACAAGCATGTTCCACTAAGGAGTTAGGACAAGGATGGTAAGGTAAGGGACCCTTGCATAATGAACAAGGTTGTGAATTTAGTCAAAAGATAAAAGGCATATGTAAGGTTTAGGAAGCTAAAATTGGACAGGGCCCATCCGGAAATAAGGTACGCAGGAAAGTACTGAAACAGCAAATTAGGAGAGCAAGAAGAGGCCATGAAATTCCCTTGGAAAGTTGGGTTAAAGAGAATCCCAAGGCATTCTACTGGTATATTTAAAACAAGAGGACAGTTAGGGAGAAGGTAGGACCACTCAAAGATAAAAGAGGGAACTTCTGCTTGGAGGCAGATAATATGGTTAAGATCCTAGATGAATACTTTGCATCGGTATTCCCACGGGGAAAGGATATGGAGGATGGTTAGGTTTGTGTGGAACATGCTAATATGCCAGGGCATTGTTGAGATCAAGAAGTAAGTGGTGTTGCTTCTCTTGAGGAGCATTAAGATAGATAAGTCCCCGAGGCCCAATGGTATCTGCCTCAGGTTGTTGAGAGGGGTAAAAGAGGAGATTGCTGGAGACTTGACCAAGATCTTTGTCCTCACTAGCCACTGGAGAGTCCCAGAGGACTGCTGAGTAGCTAATGTTGTTCCTCTGTTCAAGGATGTAAATAGAGATAATCCAAGGAAATACAGACCAGTGAGTCTCATGGTGGTTGGGAAGGTATAGGAGCGAAATCTTAGTTTTAGGAATTATGAACATTTGGAAAATCATGGTCAAATTAGGGACAGTCAGCATGGCTTCATGTAAGGCAGGTCATGTCTTGATAACTTGATTGAAAATTCAATGGGGTGATGAAGGTGATCCATGAGGGTAGAGCAGTGGATTTTAGGAAGGTTTTCAACAAGGAAACCACTGGTAGGCTCAACCAGAAGATCAAAATGCGTGGGATCCACAGTGACTAGGCCACATGGATTCAGAATTTGGCTTGCCCATGGAAGACAGGGTGGTTTACAAGCTGGAGGTCTGTGATTAGTGGTTTTCTGCAGGGATCTGGACTGGGACCTCTGCTGATTTGTGATATGTATAAATGAACTGGATGAAAATGTAGCTGGGTGGGTTGGTAAGTTTGCATACGATACAAAGTTCAGCAGAGTTGTAGATAGTACAGAAGGTTGTCAAAGGATACAGCGGATTATAGATCACTTGCAAATATGGGTGGAGAAATGGCAGATGGGGCTTAATCTGGGTAAGTGTGAGGTCCTGCACTTGGGGATCAAATGTTAGGGGAAAGTATACACTTAACGGTAGGACTGTGAAAAGCACTGATGTATAGAATGATCTTAGGATTCAAATCCATAGCTCCCTGAAAGTGGCCACACAAATAGAAAGGGTAGCAGGGAAGGTATATGGCGTGATTGCCTTTATTGGTTAGGGAGCTGAGGACAAGAGTCAGGATGTCATGTTGTAGCTTTAAGGCTTTGTTTAGGCCACATTTAGTATATTGCGTTCAATTCTGGTCACCACAAAATAAAGCACATGGAGGCTTGAGAGGATGCAGAAGAGGTTTACCAGAATGCTGCCTGGATTAGAGGGTATGAACTATAAGGAGAGGCTAGAAAAACTCGAGTTGTTTTCCTTTTGAATGGCAGAGGCTGAAGGGAGACTTGATAGAAGTCTATAAAATTTGAGACACTTTGATAGGGTTAATGGTCAGAATCTTTATTCCCAGAGTTGAAATATCTAATGGTGGTGGTGGTGGTGGGGGGGGGTTGGGGGGGGGGGGGCATACATTTAGGGTTAGAGATGGAAAGTTCAAAGGAGACGCGAGGGGCAAGCCTTTTACAGACTGTGATAGGTGTCTGGAATGCACTGCCGGGGTGGTGGTGGAAGCAAATACATTAGGGGCAATTAAAGGACTTTTTGATAAACACATGAATATGCAAGGAATAGAGGGATATGGGCCAATGGCAGACAGAAGGGATTAGTTTCATTTGGTGTCATGTTCAGCACAATATTGTGCACCATAGGGCCAATTCCTATATTGTACAGTTCCATGTTTTATGATTGACAAGTTGCCAGTATCATTTGTGATACACAGACCCCTGCAAGTAGGGGTCACAGATAATGGACATCAATACCCGGCAGGGAATTAGAATATTTTCTAAAGTCAAATGACATTCAGCACATTTGGACAGCTCCATACCAAACACTGTCCAATGGTCTGACAGAAAGAGCCGTCCAAACATGGAAGGCAGGCTTAAAGAAACAGCCTACAACTGTGCTTGATACCAAACTGTCCTGGTTCCTCTTTGATTATATGACTACCCTTCATGCAACTACAGTGATAGGTCCATCAGCATTGCTGATGGGGAGAAGACTCCACACCTGGTTAAACTAGATATTCGTGGGATGTGTGAAATGGCAGCAAGAATGCCAATGCCGGCTACATACTACTTCCAAGCAAGAGACACAGTTTACTTCAGGGACGAAGTTTGATGAAACCATGTGAATGGCCCTGCATGGATACGGGGTGAGGCTGACGCAAGGTCAGGTCCCGTGACATATAAAGTTCGGGTAGGTGAGGCAGTCCTGATCACCAGAAAGTTGCTACCTTGCAAACAGGGCAGGAGCAGAACATACCCGGCCCCTCAGAACAGCCAGAAAGCCTGTCAGAAATTTTGGGTTCTTCACCTCTGTCCAACATAGAGTCTGAGATGGATGCAGCCTCAATATTGTTACTGCCTGAACAGGAGGAATTTCTTTTGAGACACTCTGAACGCAAAAAGCAAGATACGGTCTGGTAAATGCCACCTGAGTCTGAGTCAAATTGAAGCAACCAGAACAGGGGTGAAACTGAACAGGTTTACGTCTCCAGATTTAGTGATTTGGAACAAGGGTCAGGTGGAACTTATTGACTGAGATCATTGTGGTCCAGGTTAACCACCCCAAACAGGGAGACCTGGCTGGCAGACATGAATAGGAGATTCCGAGATTATCCTCATTCTAGGAGCTCGCTCTGAGCTGACTGGTCAGCACCCTTGTACTGCGCCCACGTAATTAAAAGGTGCTTGGTGACGGGATACTGCCCTCTGCGCAGTTACTTTAGGAGGTGTCAACGGGCAGAATGGCCTGCTTCCACATCGTAGGGATTGTTATGATAGCCTGGGTTTCCCAGGTAGTCCCATAAATGTGTTAGAAGGCAGGTTATTGTTTTTATAGCTGTAAACTGAGATATGGGTGGGGGGAGGGGGTGGTGATGTTCAGTGAGACCTGGGTTTCCTTGTATAACAGTCACTGAAAGTAAGCAGGCAACTGCAGCTGGTAGTAAAGAAGGCAAACTATATGGTCATCTTCATAGCAAGAGGATTTGAGTGCAGGAAAAGGATACCTTGCTACAATTATACGGGTATCGGTGAGGCCACAGTTGGAATATTGTGTGGTGTTTTCGTCTCCTTTAATTGAGGAAGGATATTTTTGCTATTGAAAGAGTGTGGTAAAAGTTTCAGTTTGATTCCTGGGATGGCAGGGCTGACATATGAAGAGAGGATTGTGTCAGTTAGGTGTTTAGTAGAATGAAGAGGGATTTCATGCAAACCTATAAAATGTTGACAGGACTAGACAGGTTAGATGCAGGAATAATGTTTCCTGGTAGGTGAGTCCAGAACCAGAAGTAATAGCTTAAGGATAAGAGGTAAATCTTTTAGGGCTAAGATGAAGAGAAATTTCTTCATCCAGTGAAGGGTGAGCCTGTGGAATTCCCTACCAAAGAAAGTAATTGAGGGCAAAACATTTTGTTTATAAGAAGGAGACAGATGTAGCTCTAGTGGCTAAAAGGTAAACGTTTTTGGGGTGAGAGTAGGGTTAAAGGTGTTGTGTTTTGATCATCCATGATCATTGAATGGTACAGCAGTGTTGAGGGGTTGAATAGCCTAATCCATTCCTGGCTTCCATGTTTCTTGTTGGCCAGGGTCAGCAACTTTGTCTACAATCCCACCAGTAATAAAAAGCAGGGAAAGTGCTTGGTTTGGTGTCTGCGGCTAGCATTCCACAGTTACAGCATGTTACCAACTGTACACCAGTCGGCTCAAGGTGCTTGCAGATCATCCAAGTGGATTTACCAACCACAATATGCTGTAGGTCAGTGGGTATTTCTGAACCAGATGCTATTATGCTGCAGAAGTCCAAGGTCCCTAGGTTTTCAGACTCTTAAGTGTACTCGGAGTGTCTAGCTCCTAGGAGGCATAGCTGGTTGGGGACATCCATCAAAAACCCAATCAATGAAGATGAATGGGGAATGTCATCAGAACGTTGCAATACTATTCTTTGCATTGCTGTCTAGGATACCAGCAATGTTTATCATACCCCAAGGTTCACTTATGGCAACAGTGCTCCCATGTTACATGCCCATTCTTCCTACTTTCCCACCCAAATATCACAAATCCCCAAGTATTGCAGTCCCCACGCTTCAGAGACAAGCTTCTTAAATCCCTGAATTAAAAATCAAAAGAACTGCAGATGCTGTAACTCAGGAACAAAAACAGAAGTCACAGGAAAATCTCAACAGGTCTGGCAACATCTATGAAGAGAAATCAGAGTTAATGTTTTGGGTCCTTAGGAAGGGTCACCAGACCCAAAACATTAATTCTGATTTTTCTTCACAGATACTGCCAGATCTAGTGAGCTTTTCCAGCGACTTCTGTTTTTTTTTGCACCTAAATCTCTGCTCTAACTATTGAATTCATCTCAATTGACATTCACTAGGTTTGGAAGCTTGTGAAGGCGTTGCCTGATACTGCTCTGCCTGTAAGCATACAGTGGCAGGCTTATCCACCAGCAAAGAAAAGGACATACCAGCAACTGAGATAATAAAATGTGAGGCTGGATGAACACAGCAGGCCCAGCAGCATCTCAGGAGCACAAAAGCTGATGTTTCGGGCCTAGATCCTTCATCAGAGAGGGGGATGGGGTGAGGGTTCAGGAATAAATAGGGAGAGAGGGGGAGGCGGACCGAAGATGGAGAGAAAAGAAGATGGGTGGAGAGAGTATAGGTGGGGAGGTAGGGAGGGGATAGGTCAGTCCAGGGAAGACGGACAGGTCAAGGAGGTGGGATGAGGTTAGTAGGTAGATGGGGGTGCGGCTTGGGGAGAGAGGAAGGGATGGGTGGGAGGAAGAACAGGTTAGGGAGGCAGAGACAGGTTGGACTGGTTTTGGGATGCAGTGGGTGGAGGGGAAGAGCTGGGCTGGTTGTGTGGTACAGTGGGGGGAGGGGACGAACTGGGCTGGTTTAGGGATGCGGTGGGGGAAGGGGAGATTTTGAAACTGGTGAAGTCCACATTGACACCATTAGGCTGCAGTGTTCCCAGGCGGAATATGAGTTGCTGTTCCTGCAACCTTCGGGTGGCATCATTGTGGCACTGCAGGAGGCCCATGACGGACATGTCATCTAAAGAATGGGAGGGGGTGTGGAAATGGTTTGCGACTGGGAGGTGCAGTTGTTTGTGGCGAACTGAGCGGAGGTGTTCTGCAAAGCAGTCCCCAAGCCTCTGCTTGGTTTCCCCAATGTAGAGGTAGCCACACCGGGTACAGTGGATGCAGTATACCACATTGGCAGGTGTGCAGGTGAACCTCTGCTTAATGTGGAATGTCATCTTGGGGCCTGGGATAGGGGTGAGGGAGGAGGTGTGGGGGCAAGTGTAGCATTTCCTGCGGTTGCAGGGGAAGGTGCCGGGTGTGGTGGGGTTGGAGGGCAGTGTGGAGCGAACAAGGGAGTCACGGAGAGAGTGGTCTCTTCGGAAAGCAGACAGGGGTGGCGATGGAAAAATGTCTTGGGTGGTGGGGTCGGATTGTAGATGGCGGAAGTGTCGGAGTATGATGCGTTGTATCCGGAGGTTGGTGGGGTGGTGTGTGAGAATGAGGGGGATCCTCTTTGGGCGGCTGTGACGGGGGCGGGGTGTGAGGGATGTGTTGCGGGAAATACGGGTGAAGCGGTCAAGGGCGTTCTCGATCACTGTGGGAGGAAAGTTGCGGTCCTTGAAGAACTTGGACATCTGGGATGTGCGGGAGTGGAATGTCTTATCGTGGGAGCAGATGCGGCGGAGGCGGAGGAATTGGGAATAGGGGATGGAATACCAGCTACTGACTTGGGTTGGGAAGCACTTTGAATTAAGTGCCCGATGCCACTTTTCTTTTTGCCACCATCATTCTCACAGGACAGTTACATTAAGGGAAGGCAATGGCCTAGTGGTATTATCACTGGACTGTTAATCCAGAAACCTAGATAACGTTCTGGGGACCTGGGTTCAAGTCCTGCCACGGCACATGTTGGAATTTGAATTCAGCAAAATCTGGAATTACGAATCTAGTAATCACCATGAATCCATTGTCAGGGAAAAACCCATCTGGTTCTCTAATGGCCTTTTAGGGAAGGAAACTGACATCCTTATCTGGTCTGGCCTACATATGACTCCGGACTCACAGCAAAATGGTTGACTCTTAACTACCTGGTGGGCAATTAGGGATGAGTAATAAATACTGGTATAGCTAGTGATGCCCTCAACCTGTGAACAATTTTTTTTTTAAAAATTCCTTTCCATCATCGTATTGGATTAAACTGTCAGTGTTGAAATATAAGGCCAATGCCAAAGTACCTGTCAATCAGTTTGGGGTTAAGTACAGATGTTGGCATCTGGAATCTACACAGCCATAGCCTGAACATTCGAAGCCTCAACTGACCGGAATGTTTGCGGTTCCAAGCAACTGAAAATTTTATTCATGGAAGTTGATATTTGCAAAATACCCAGAGATATCAATTTACTAAGGTTTGAGGTAGATTACATCATTTTCTCCGGAATCATGATCATTGACCTTTTGAAGGACTTTGTCTTCATCACACATTAACCACTGCTGCTCAGTGATTTTTCTTTTGCAATCCCATCCCATGACATCTGTATCCAGATAACTGCAGCTTCTGGAAGCCTGTACCCTCCAACAAAAAAATCTCAGCCATCTATATTCAACTGGCTGAATTCTGAACTGTGGATATAGCTTTCTTCTTCCCCAATTTCCTCTCCTTTTTCCTTCTGCTGCTCATTGGTTGCAGTGTTCACCCTCCTCACCCCTGAGCCCAACATGTGACAACTGTACCTCTGTTACAAGTTGAGGAGTCATATGCAGCATGGAAACAGACCCCTTGATCCACGCTGACCATAATCCCAAACTAAACTAGTCCCACCTGCCCTCACCCCTCCAAACATTTCTTATTCATGTACTTACCTAAATGTATTTCAAACATTGTAACTGTACCCACTCTGGTCTCTGTTTTGGTGCCCTCTTGATCCCTAAAAGGTCTCTTTTTCAAATTCTGACACCTCTTTGCCTCACGATCTAATGTGATGTAATAAATCCCTGAGGCAGCTGTGATTAGCTCCACTGCTCAGCACCTACTTGTCTTTAGCCACAAAGCAACAGACAGTATGTACAACATATGAATCTCTGTTAAAATTCTGATCTTCTCCCCAACAAACAAGCTAATGAAGCATTTTAATCAATTTTGAAGAGATGGCATTATAGTCCCACCCCTTCTCAGCCCTGGTAAACGTTGCTGACATCAGCAAGAGCAAAAACTGACAAAATTAACACATCAGCCTAACCTGCGTTTCTAACCCCATTTCCTTTCCTCCCCAGCCTACCTTTTGTTCCTAATCTTAATGGGACCCAAACTTCTAGCCTCAGAAAATTCACAGCATAGAGTGTAAATGGAATATTACCTGTAACCTAAGTATAGCATGTGCAAAAAGAGCAATAGTGATTTCAAATCACATGAAACTGGAGCCTGGGTCTGTAGGGCTCCAAGCAAGATATCCTCTCTAACCAGACCTTGTGTATAATAATATTCAATAAAGCAATCTTCACTCACAAGAGTTTATATCTCACATTTCTATATGGTTGCATTGTGACCAGACCTCTGAACCAAACGTGGCAGTAAAAGCCTAAATTGAAACTCAGTCAGACAAAACCAAGATGCTCTCCCAGGGATCCAAACCCAGAGGGGATGGAAATACCCAAAATGTGGCTCAGTAAAGATAGGTATCAGCTAATAACAGATTTAAGGGTACATCTAGGCACCAACCACAAAATGGGAAAGTCAGTGCAGGAGCTGAAGAACGTGTAGGAGATGATCCACAGCAAGTTACGTGGTAAACAACAGAGTATTCAAACAACTATGTTGAGTAACATGTTACAAAAGTTGAAAGTTGGTGCTCAGTGAGTACATTAACAACAAGTGTGTGAAGGAACATGGTGCAGTCGAAGCCATGAGGTGCTCCATCAGCCAGTTCTAGAGCAAATGATGACATCAAAGACAGACAGCAGGATACAGCTGCAGAGACAGCACAGAAAATTAAACACAGACCACTTAGGCCTGTGGGAGTCCCAGCAGAGATCACGGAGGGGCAGAATAAACTCTTTGCAGGGAAGAATGTGACAGGCCCACAGAAGGAATTTGACACCCCTGTTGGTTCAGACACACAGAACAAAATCCAGTACACAAACACTCAGGTAAGTAGCAAGAAAGCCAGTTTAAAATTAGAAAAACCATGCAGGGTGAGGGGGGTGGGTGTTGACCTTTTTGGATGCTACACTAGAATGAGACCAAGAATCCTTGGCTATTCATCTTTGGGCTCAGGATGGTAATGAAAGCAAGGTGAGGGGGCAGAGATATACTACACTTTGTTACAGTGGAACAAAGGTTATAGAGATCTTGTATATGATTTCTAATCACTACAATCTGTGGGGGGGGGTTTGTCTGCACAGCTTAATACGTGCTTTGGGTGGCAGACATTGAAGATACTCCAGCCATTGTGCTGTAAGAAGATCCTCCATATCTCTCAATGAGGGTAAGAAGACAACAAAGAAGTCATGACTAGCCACTGGAGAGCATTTTGGAAAAAGTGAAGTTGTACAAGTTCAGCCATTAGCAGACAAACACCACAACTAAACTTGGCAGAGTGAACATGAGAACCTTGCAGAAGATTTACAAACATCAAGCAACTAAGGTTCTTGCCCAAGTGACCTAACAGAGATATACTGTTGAAGGGGAAAAAAAATCAGTTCAAGAAATGTTAACAACTCCAAGAACACAGTGAACAATTAGAGAAGAAAACTTTCTGGTAAATTAATGAGCAATAGCCTGCTGTTTCGAGGAGAAAACCTGGGCAGGGAGAGCAGCAATCTTCAAAAAAAGAAGCAAACTACTGTAACTTCAATATAAAATTAAATATGCCAGAGAAACTTATAGGTCTTGCAGCAGCTATGGAATGAGAAACAGAGACAACATTACAAATATATGGGGAGGGGGAGAGTGGGGGCAATGGAATAAAAAAGTTCAATGTTCATAGTTGAATATTCATGGTAAAAATGGGCACTATGATAGAATGCAAGGAGCAATGTAGAGTAAAGAGAATAGCTCAAGTACGTCCTCTAAATGTGCTCTTGATTACCAAAAGGTCCCATTAGATTTAAAAAAAAACTGCAAGTAAAATGTCCCTAATCACGAAATGAGGGTGACAGAAAACAGGAAATTATGAATCAGTTATTCTAACATCAGTATTTGGGAAAACTCTACAATTTCTTATTAAGGAGGTAAGTTGCAGGATGTTCAGAAAATTCTAAAAATTCTGTTTAACATATTTATTACAGTTCTTTATTACAACAAGCAAAATAGCAACAAACATAGAATGTGCAGGAGAAGCTCAGCAAGTTTGGCAGCATCAGTGAAGAGAGAAACAAATTTAATGTTTTCAGTCTGGGATGATTCTTTAGAACTGCAAGGTGTTGGAAAGTGAGTTTAAATACATTTTAAAGACTCAGAGACTCAAAGGGAACACACAAAATTCCACCCTGCGCTTTTAATCAAAATTTTGTTCATGTGCCCTTATGTTGGCTTGTGTAGCTAGCTTTATCATGCTTCTCTGAAGCACGTTTAGTTGCTTTGTTGCACGAAAGAAAACGTATAATGTATATTGTTCATGGAGGTCAGAAGTAGATCCCAGATTGAATTTTCTCACCCTCCATCCAGGGATGCTAAAATTAATTTTATCATCTTCCAATGCTGCAGTGAATTTAATCAGAACATACTGAAAATCAAACTTTGTGCTTTGTACAGTTTAAAGTCGAACATGAGTTTTTGTCTCTGGCTCGGGAAATGATAGGTGGGCTTGGCTACAAATTCTGAAACTCAAGCCACCTTCAAATTGTATTCCCCCCTTTCTTTTCCCTCTTCAGATACATGCGTGGGGATGCGTCCAGTTTTTCATGTACAATGCAGTGTGAATTCAGAGGCATGCAGATAAAAAGGCATTATATGTTTGAAAGCACTACAAAAAAATCTCTTTGTTACTCCCGGTCCCATTTCTGTCTCTATCAGCAGGCAGAATCCAGCTCCATCTGTCAAATTGATCCATAGTCACCTTCTACGTATCTTTTACCATTCCGCTATGCTCTCTCCCAATGTCTTTACAATGACATATAGTTGGAACATTTACAGGACTATGTTCTTACTTTAATGGTAATTAATGTTCACATTTTTTCCATCTATTTTAACTAGCACTTCTAATGCTAGGTTCCTTACTGCGACACCTCAGCCTAATGTTCCCTATGACATTGTCAGATACCTCTCAAACTAGACTGCCTGCAACCAACACCTCACTCTATATCTCACTCAACATTGCTCAGGTTGGTGTATCAGCAGAGCACAGGATAAACTATGTCCTCATTACATTCATTAGTGCCAACCTTCTTTATTATCTCCACTTGAACTATTACTGCAGAACATCTCCACTGTTAAGAGTTTATAACACCACCGTTTTACTGAACCATCTTAAGAAAGTGAAATAACACTGGAAAATGGAGTATTAAAGCAGTTGCTTGTCATAGAATGTGTATAAACTCTCAAATATACCAAATTATTAAAAACATATTTGTGTACAAAACATGACAAAAATGTCTCCTAGTGGTTGTCACTGGACCAGTTCTCCTTTATCCTAAAACTTTGTTGCATTAATGTTGTGCAATGACAGACTTGATCACAAATCAATTCTGTACAGATTACACATTTAATAAATCAACAAATGGTCCTAAGACCTCAGTAAATGAGATTAATTATGCCCTTGTCTAAGGAGAATCAATAATTTATGTTGGTTTCTAAAATTAACATTTTTTCTGATTTCTTGCCAGAGTATTGCTGTTCATGATTATGCTAGTTGAACAACTGTTTTGAAGCTATTTCTCCAGCCTATCTTTGATCCTGCCATATTATCTATCCTGAGAGGACCATCATAGTTTATTTCCCAAAGGTGATTTTTGATTAACTTCATGTCCCTAATGTTATACTAAAAGGTCAAATCTGACTATTGTTTTTCACTGCTTTTTTAAAAAATATAACAATAATAGAGTGCAATATTTAAACTAGATCTTTATTAAAATATCAAAGTAATACAATCCTGTTAGACTAGACACGCGTTGACATTTATGTGGATATGCCAGTTCTAATCACAATAGTTCATAATATGTTCCCAAACTGCATTGAACTGGTAATATTTTAAGCTGACTTATTCTTACATTTATAAATCTTTACTTTGTTTTCGTATAAAGCCGAGAATTATTTATTTCAGTTTTTGTTGCTAACTTTCCAAAATGTTGTTGCTTCTCGCCAGATCAATCAAAGGTGTTTTAAATGATACATAACTGATGCAATCGAAGAAGAGAACTTATGTATTTGAATGTTTGTCAATCAAATTTCAGACTGGTAACTATATCCAGAAACGAAAGAGGCCAGTGCTTAGTTCCCCAAAGGGCACGACCTTGAATCATTGCCCAATTTGGAAAAGTTGCAACAACTGCAACTTTTTGATTCCTGGTCATAAAAAGGCACTTAACAATTCACATGGGTGGAAAGAATGCCATAAAATTTTTGCCTTTATCTCCAGGATATAGCCATCAACTCCACGGAGATCATATTTAGAAAAAATCAGTAGACTTGCAGTTGAACTGAAGTTGTAGTATGGCCATCTTTGCAATGGGGGAGATTGCCAAAAGTATCATTAGTAGCAGTGCCGGAGTTTCAAAATCGTAATTTGAAATTTTTATAATATTGATTATAAGTAACAATGTACATTGCTAAATTCATTCAGATGGACAACAAAGTGTATCATTTAAATTCAAGAACCATAAAATTTCATTATTTGTTAATTTGTAATCAATAATAGGAACAATTTTCATAAATGTAAGGAATTTCTTAAGAAACATTATCATGAACTCAGATTAGTTCCATCTGCTGAACATTGGGAATATTATACAGGACCTGACGTTTATCGTCTTCTATCCATTCATATAATGAAAAAAAATTGAACCTTTTGGGACCCTGAAATTCATGCGTTATGCATGCTTATTCCATCAACTTCTCAAAGGCAAATTGAAGGTAAGTGAGGTAACGTGTAACTCACAGCATTAAGTTGTTTCTTACAAAATCAGGTAAATTGACAGACCAGTGATTATGATGGCTTTACTTATTCACTTGATAAAAACTCAGTCATCTCCCAGTTACAAAATGTAAACTTTTTTTTAGATTTTATATAGGAACAAGATTGTCCCTCCAGCTTGTTCTGTCATTTAATCAGTTTAAAGGATTTGGTATCTTGATTGCAACTACATGCATTTGTTGGTACCCCATAGTATCTCTGCTGAGCAAAAATCTATTGATTTCAGTTTTCCAGGGGCAGGCAAAGTAGTTGTTGTTGTTGTTGTGACTGTGTGACAGAGGCAGGCCCACCACTCTGCAAATTGGAGCTGAGCACAGGAGCTGATGGGTGCCTACGTGGTCTAGTCTAAAGGCCTGGTTCTGTGGTATTCCATTGTAACTGTTTCGTTAAATATTATGACGTCTAGGGCTCATGTCTCAACTCCTTCAGACAGTCACCAGTAGTCTATGTTCACTGAATGCCAATATATACTCCTAACCTACACCATGGATCATTATTGCCCCTATACCAATTTAGTGTCAACTTATGCTAAGTTATAAGCATCCTTGTGGCTTCTTATAGCCAATATGTCAACCTACTTCCATCTCTAGCCATTTCATGAACCCTGCACACCATCCTTTACCTTACACCCTCCATGCCAACTCATCCAACATCTACCATATGTAGATCTCAGGACCATGCGGGGATAAAACAAAATAAGGTCCAAATATTCGTGACAGTTTAGACTATATGAAAAAGATATACATTCATGAAAGCTCATTCAATGTACCTATATCTACTCAAGCCCATAATCCTTTATAAAAGCAACTATTTGATAATAAATTGGAACTGTCAATCAATGTGATTTTAAAGTGCCCCACTGTGATAATGTTAAGTTGTAATTACAGCTAAGCAATAACAATGCTGCATTGCTAGCAATCAAACAGCTATTGAAAATGCAAGCACACAAGTTTTTTTTTTCCTATTTTCTCATGGCAGAATATTTAAATAACCTTACCCAACCTTTAGAAACATTGAACATGGCATGGGTTTAAATGAGCCTCCTGAGTTCAGGTTTCCCTCATATGTAAGCCACATCCTGTCCCGTTGCCCTATCAGGATCAGTCAGAAATTGGAATAGGACTTCCAGATCTGGGTTCACATCACCAGCTTGAATAGACAGCGGAGTCTCCATGAAGCCACAAATATCTATGGAGGGGTGGTTAAGTAGAGGGCTGTGGGAGATGTTAAATTTAAAATGATAATGGGAATGAATTAAGATTTATGAGGAAAAGAATGAGTACTGCAATTGGATTTAATTTAGGACATGATATATTATTTAATGTAGAACATATTTTGCATAGTTTTATGAAAGGTGACAGATGGTAGGTTATTAAAAAATACTTTCAAGTAGTCAAGTCTCCAGGTGCTTAAATGAATACATAAAGCTTTTGTCAGCTGAAAGATTGAGATCAAGAAAAATATTGCAAAGGAGAAAACAAGCATCCTTGGGGACAAGTGAATTTGGCGTTTGAAGATCAATTCAGAATTACACAGGAAACCAATATTGTGGTGAGGGTCAGCTTGAGATCATGACTGAGGAGGGACCTACAACTGTTTGGAAGGGAATGATGTTAATAAAAATAAAACTAGGAGAAATGTAAAATCATTGCTTTTTCACTATTCTTTTCACACCATCCAACAAAATGAAACTCCTTTCAGAGGGAAGTCAGAGGCTTAGAACTGAACAAAGTAGAAAGGGAATGTTTAATGTATTAAATCAACCTGTTTAAGAATCTTCTTATACAACTCTGGAAGAGGTGGGACTGGAACCCAGGTTGCCTGGCTCAGAGATAGGGCCCTACCATTACACCCTTAATTGTCTATTGATTACCCACTGCTTAGAGTTATGAAGAGATATTGCCCGAATCCCTAGATAATATGGGGGAAATGGGTTAGATTTGAGAGATATAAATTGAATGGCATATTCTAATTTAACCTGTCATAATGTCTTATATGAGATTTTCCAGTGGTTTTTCAACACTTCTGAGAAATATAGAATACATGATTACAGTCAGACCGCTCGGTCTTTTATATAAAAGCTAAATATAGACTGTAATTACATCCAAGAAGTAAATTTTGGTTTATAAGTTAATTATCAATAAGAATCAATGGGATGGGACACTTCATACACCAGATGAAAAATCTACCACTGGACCAAAACCCACATTTTTTTAAAATTTTCAATTACAATTAAAATTTGAAAGAATGAGGCTGCATATTTGTAAAAGTGCATTTTCAGTCCCAGAAATGTTGTTTGGCAGAATTTTAGAATGGGCAAGTCCAAAGTTTTCCTGTTGAATTCAGTAAATATCAATTGCCTATGTTCACGTTGTTCTATGTTCCGTAATGAAACTCTCATTGCAATTATTGTACAATTTCTGAATGAGCTGGGTAGGGTAGACCTGATTGTTGTTGTTAACTGCATTTAATATGTCTTTGCCAGATGTTTTCTCTTATTCATGGGATACAAGTGCCATTGATTAGCCTAAAAATAATTGTCCGTCACTAACTGCCCTCAAGAAGGTGGTGGTGAGCTGTCGCCTTGAATCCTGCAGTCCATTTAGTGTAGGTAGATCCACAATATCATTAGGAAGTTCCAGGATTTTGATCCAGTGACAGTGAAGGTATGGAAATATGTTTCCAGTCTGGATGGTGAATGGCTTGGAGGGAAAATTGCTGCCAAATTACAACTGAGAAATGTGAATGTTGTTCACCTCCCCTTTCTAAAGTTTTGCACTAAAGTTTGGATCAATTTGATTTCCATATGGAACAAAAAGGTTTAGGTATTTGATTTTTATTTTCATTGTGTATCTAGGTAAAACACGCAGATTTTCTGCCAGAAATATTCACTGGGACTTTGGGGTTACATGCACTCTTTATGGTTAATTTCACAGAATCTTTATAGTCCTTTTGAACAGGAATGTGAAATCTCATATTAAAACTCATCTAAAAGTCATTGTTTCTGACAGCGCAGTTCCCTCTTCTCATGCCGAGGGATACATTATTAGGTACATTTTCAAACCTTCTTATTGAAGCCTGAACTCCTAACCCTCTGATGCACAGCTGAGAACAGATGTTTTCAACAGACTTTGTACAAATGGACTGGGTGTAACCTGAGCTATCAATCTACCAGTTATTGCATGAGTTTTACGGATATTGTGCAGTTAGAAAAATATTCATATTGTTTTCATATCTTGATCCTTGCCAAGTGACACTTAACATCTTTATAAAGTTGTAGGTTTTTTGCATACAGACAACTGCTCCTCAATCATAGCAATGCATAAAAGTTACTAAGAAAAGTTGTACTTTCAATTTGAATATATTATTCTCATTTACATAATTACAAAAGGTGATTCACAAAGCATATTTGTGACCTGCTGAGAGGAATTCTTGGCTAAAGATATATATTCAACTTAGAGTCCCATTACTTGTTTTATTATTCATACTGTGCATTTTTTTACCAAGAAACAAAGGGAAACTTCCAAAGTTTGGAAGCATTACAAAAATAGGGCTGCAAGGTTTATTCCTAAGGGACCATTTAAGTTTCACTGGAACATAAAAGATGTCATCTGAAAGTTTCTGTGGGAGGCCCAATTGATCTTAATGGTTGGACGTCATTCAAAGGCTGTCAGCTCATTCCCTGATCAAAGCAGGCATAAAGACACACCAAGCCACAAGAGCAATTTCTTATTTGTGTTGAACCTTTAACATAATGAAATGTCCTAACGTGTTTCACTGGAGCATTACAAAACCAAGCATGACATAGAGTCACATAAAAAGATATTAGGCAGAAGACCACTAGCCTAGTCAAAGAGACAGGTTTCAATAAGTGCCTTAAAGAAGGAAAGTGTCATAGAGAGGCAGAGAGGTACGGCAGGGGGAGTAATTTCAGAGCTTGGAGCCCAAGCATCTGAAGGCTAGGCCACCAGTGGTTGTAAATGAGCAAGAAGCTGGAAATTAAAGGAGTTCAGTTATCTTGGAGGACTATGGGGATTTTGGAGATTACAGAGATAGAGAGGGACTAGCCCATAGGCAGATTTGAACATGAAGATGAGAATGACCAGAAGCCAACACGAGGAGAAGCATAATAAGGGAAGGGGAACTGGTGCAAGTTAAGATACAGGCAGCTGAGTTGAAGATGACCTCATGTTTATGGGGGATAAAGCATGGAAGTCAAGCCAAGAATGTGTTGGAATGGTTGTCTTGAAATAGTCGGATCTGCTAATAACGCGTGTTCTGAGAACATAAATTGGCTGTAGCGTGATTGACGAATAGGGGAAAGATATTTCTAAAATGCGAACTTGTGTTGGCTATAATGTGATTACATCGGTGCATAGAGGAGTATGTGTTGACATCACAATGGTTTCACGGGCTTTGTTGTGAGTACGTACAATGTTAGCACCAAAAGTGTCTCCATGCTGACATCACGTGATCATTTTGCAAGCTTTATCGTTGTGTGCTCTCTGTGAGATGAGCAGTAAACTTTCTCCCCATCAAGTCATCTTGACAGTTTTTCAATGTAAATTATTAAAATTACTTCTGTTTCATTATTAGATATGAATTAAACATTTATTCAAGCTGTGTTATCCTTTTAAGTTAGGCTTTTGAGAGTATTTTAGCGATTTTGCGTGATTATTTTTGGTCATCTGCCCCAATGCTACTTTTCCCACAGGCCCTGTTATTCCTACAGTGCGATTTTTCTATAATGTGTTGTTGCACAATAACGCAGCTATCACGTTATAGCAGAACTGACAGGCATGATTGAGGGTTTCAGCAGCAGATGAGCTAAGGCAGGGGCAAGGTCAGGTGGTGTTACAGAGATGGAATTAAATGGTCAGAATCCCATCTTCGGATCAAATGTGACTCCAATGCTGTGACAGGACTAGATTAATAATAGATTGTTGCCAGTGAAAATGAAGTTTGGAATGGAAACTGAAAACAATGGCTTCAGTCATCCCAACATTAACTGAGGGTTAGTTGGCTCATTTACCTAACTAACTAGCTTGCAATGCCAAATGTACTAATAGCCTGCATTCAATTCCTGCCTCAGCTGAGGTGGCCATTAAGGGCTCTCCCTCTCAACACCTCCCCTCACGTGAGGTGTACTGGCCATCAGGTTAAACCACCATCAGTAATCTCTCTTGAATAAGAGACAGGACTATGGTAGCTTTACTTTTATATTCAATTAAAGATAGGGAGATTTCATTGGATGTAAGGAGGCATTAAGGGAGATGGTCTGGATCTTTGTCAACAAGACAGGTGTCCCAAATAAAGAAAAAAAAATGAGACAGGTAGAGAGAGACCTATTGGAGAATAATTTAAAATTGAAATGCAAGAACCAGAATTGGAGAACAGCAGATGTTTTTGAGGGTTATAGGAATAGAGGGAAGTGCAATACTCAGAAACAGTGAAGGCAGGGAGGGATTTGTGAATAAAAATGAGAATTTCAAGGACAGATGATTGTTAAGAAGGGTGAATTAAAGCTTCTTATAGTAGGATTTGTTGGATGGTTTAAATGGAGATTATGTGGGAGAATTTTTGAACCTGAGCTTCTAACCAGAGAAACGTCACTGACCTATACTACTGCCACCTTCGAAAGTCGGCCATGTTTTGAGCCAATCAGAAAATTAAAAGGTCACCAGCAGACTATTTAAGTGATCTGGTCCCTGAGTGGTTGTGCAGTCATGTCTTTTGCTCAGCAGTTCTAAAAGACAGTGGCTAAACACAGAAATGGACACACTATGAGCTGAAATAGGCCACTCAGCCCCTTCAGTCTACTCCCCATTCAATAAGATTCCAGCTAATCTATTTGTGTTTTGAATTCAATCTTTACATTTACACCTGTTAACCTTTGATTCCTGTACCTATCAAGAGTACATCCAGCACCACTTTAAAGTGGTCACTACATCACTTCCACTAAAGCAGGGAGTTCCAAAATCCAAAAGCCTCACTGTTGCTTATTATGGTCATCTCCTTCAATTCTACAATCCTGAGATATCTGCACTGCTTCAATACTGACCTCTATGCATCTCTAGTTCTTCTCCCTCTGTGAGGAAACAAAACTCCTCATTTCCAAACTTTAAAAGTAGGGAATGTCTTTTCACATCCATCTTTACAAGATTCTTCAGGATCTTATGCACTTCAATTAAGACATCCCTCACTCTTCTAAACTATGATAGAAGCAATTCCACCCTATCCAAACTATCCTTATAAGAAAACTCACTCATTCCAGGCATCAGCTAGGAAACATCCTCTAAACTGCCTCTAGCACATTTACATATTTCGAAGGAGACCAAAACTGCACACTGTATTTGACATATGGTCTAATCAATACCCAGTGTAACTGAAACATAACATCTTTACTTTTAAAACCAAAACAGAAATTGCTGGAGAAACTCAGCCAGTGTGGCAGCATCTGAGGAGAGAAAGCAGAGTTAACATTTCAAATCCACTGAACCTTCTTTAGAACTGCTGTGTTTCTCCAGCAGTTTCTGTTTTTGTTTCAGATTTACAGCAATCACAGATCATAGTTTCAGTTTATCCTTACTTTTATGTTCAATTCCTCTCATAATAAAGACTGATAATCCATTAGTCCTCTTAATTATTTTATGTACCTGCCTACAAACGTCTTTTGGCTCATACAGCAGAACACTGTGCACCTCAGAATGCTGCAGTCTTTCTGCACTGCCAAAAATATGCTCACCAGAGGACCAGGGTCACGGAGAAACCCATTCTAGATGGAGGTGATAATGAAAGATGGGATGAGGTCAATGAGATGATAAGTGTGGAAGGGTCTGCAACAAGAGCATGGGGACAGATCTCAGCAGACTCTTCTTCCTTCCTGGCACCATGTATGTCAGATATGGGGCTTTCAAACAAGAGATTCCCCTATTCCACAAAACCACAATCAATCCACACAATTTTACATGTCATGCTCTACTCATGTGCTGCAGGCCCACCCAGTGACAGTATGAAGAGACCCTAAAATAGGAACAAGTTGTCCACTCAATTGGTGGCATGGGAAAGCTGTTATTGCCTTCCTGTCACAGACATAATTGAAGCAGAGGAAGGAAGGTGGTGGGGGTCAACACACATCACATCTTGATTTGATTCAATCCCCTCCCTGATTCGAAACGTCAAAAGAGAAGAGAGCAAAATATCCTTTTGTTTGTGATTTTTGATTATTTTTCTTCTCTCTCATTTTAACCAGGCGTTCAGTCAGATTTTGCAAAAAGAAATTGGTAAAGCTTTAAGCACTGATTAGTAGTTATGCTCAAAATGAAGAGCAACTCTGATTAAACACTACATGTTGCAGTTTGAGTTTCTCTGCTTCTTGAAAAGCTTCCCAAAAATGACATTTCATACCTGACTCACCAGTCAAGTACATTAAATTTCAAGAAGCTGATGTATGTAACTCAGTGAGATGAAATTAACTTCTGAAAAAAAGGTCAGGGCTTGACCTTTCTAGTCTTGAGTACCTTTTAGAAGTGCTGCAAGTTTTAGTTGCTGTTAAGCAAGCTCTCCAATGCTGAAAAAAATGGAGTATGGAGTTGCATTCTTTCAAGTTTAATTATTAGGGATATTAATACATAAAGTCCTCATTCTTACTTTTTCAATCTGGTAAGTTAAGGAGACAGAGATTTTTTTAACCCTGCCCTCATAAGACCCCAATAGTCCATGCGGAACATATGTGCTTTTTGAAAGGTTGGCTCACTACTTTCTGTGCAAATGCTCTCTGAAAATCTATGGATAAAGACAAGTTCAACCAACGCCATCATGGAAGCTATTGTTCAATGAACTCAATTTATTTCGTAGATAGTAGGAACTGCAGATGCTGGAGAATCTGAGATAACAAGATGTAGAGCTGGGTGAACACAGCAGGCTAAGCAGCATCAGAGGAGCAGGAAAGCTGATGTTTTGGGCCTAGACACTTCAGAAAATTTTCAGAAAACATTAGATTTCCTGCTCCTCTGATGCTGCTTGGCCTGCTGTGTTCATCCAGCTCTACACTTTGTTATCTCAATTTATTTCATGTTGAGTTAAAGGAATAAAGCAAAGGCTATGGATTGTAATAGCATCTCATCCGGTAGTGCTGAAATCCTTTTACTCCAGAGCTGGCTGTGCTTCTAGTTAAGCTGTTCCAGTGTAGCTACTCATGGACACTGACTGAACTGTCAAGAAAATTGTCCAGATATATCCTGGCCACATACAATAGCAGAAATCCAATGTAGCCAATTACTGCCTCCATCATTCTACTCTCAACTGGCAGCTAAGGGATTTGTATTGTTTACAGTGCAATCAAGTGGCATTTGCTCAGCAACCATTTCTGACGAAGGGTCTCGGCCCAAAACGTTAGCCTTCCTGCTCCTATGATGCTGCTTAGCCTGCTGTGTTCATCCAGCTCTACGACTTGTTAACTGTACATTAAATCTCAATTTCCTCCAGGTCTCTCGGCCCATATTTGGATGAAGGCTGAAAAGACTGCAATTCCACAGATGAGCTGACAGTAGTTGTCCTTGACCTTAATCATTTGACCAAATGTGGCCTCAATGAATCTGACAAAATCTAAGTCTTTGGGAATCAGGGAAGGTTCTTTGCAGCCTGTTAGTCACACTTAGCAGAAAGGAAGCTAGTTGTAGCTGTTGAAATAATTCAGTTGGAAGCAGTTTAGAGAAGTTTCACGCAATTCATTTTCTGGATCGAAGATCTTGTCTTTACAGGAAAATAGAACAGTCTAGGCCTACATCAATTGGAGTTCAGAAAAATAAAAAATGTGATCCTATTGAAACATACAAAACCTTGGAGGGACTTAACATGATCGATTCTAGAGGGTGTTTCCCCTTGCAGGAGAGAGTAGACCTAAGGGACACAGTCTAAGAATATGAGATAATGGGAACTGCAGATGCTGGAGAATCTGATATCTGAAGATCTCATATTCTTAGATAACAAAGTGTGGAGCTGGATGAACACAGCAGGCCTAGTAGCATCTTAGGAGCACAAAAGTTTCGGGCCTAGACCCTTCATTGTCAGCTTTTGTGCTCCTAAGATGCTGCTTGGCTTGCTGTGTTCATCCAGCTCCACACTTTGTTATCTAAGAATATGAGATCTTGCTTTTACAATGTAAGTGAGAAAAGAACAAAGAACAAAGAAAATTACAGCACAGGAACAGGCCCTTTGTCCTTCAAGCCTGCGCCGATCGAGATCCTCTGTCTAAACCTGTCAACTATTTTCTAAGGGTCTGTATCCCTTTGCTCCCTGTCCATCCCTGTAACTGTCCAGAAACACCTTAAAAGACACTATCTTCCCTCAGAGAGTCATCAGAAAATTTGCTTCCCAGAAGATAATAGAGGCTGGATCCTTGAATTTTATCAAACCTAAATTGCATAGAATATTGAAAGATAAAGGAGTCAAGAATTGTGGAAGGACAGACAGGAAAGTAGAATTGAAATTACATCCAGATCAGCCATAATATTACTAATGGAACAGGAGGCTTAAAGGGCCAAAAGGCCTACTCCCACTCCAAGATCTTATGTTCCTGCATCACTCATGAAGTTCTTCAGGGTTGTATCCTAGGTCCAACCATATTCAGCTTCTTCATCAATGATCTTCCGTTGATGATAAGTTCAGAAATAGCAATGTTTGCTGATGATTATACTAAATTCTTTTGTTTTTCCTCACCATGCCTCAGATATTGAAGCGGTGTTCATATGCAGCAAGATGTAAACAATATTCATGCTCGTGATGTTAAGTGGCAAGTATTTATTTGCACCACATTGTTAGGCAGTGACATTCTTCGTAAAGAAAATCTAGCCATATCAACGAGTCATAAAATAGCATCATCATCAGTGAATATTTCACTATGAACAATATTATGGCGTCACTATTAATCAGAAACTTTAATGGACAAGCCATATAAATGCTGTGGCACAAGTAGTTCAGAGGGTGGGAATTCTGTAGCAAGCAGCTCACCTCCTAACTCCACAAATCCAGACCACCATGAAGGCAACACGATTCAGGAGTGCGATAGAATACTCCCCACTTGCCCTAATGAGTGCTGCTCTAACAATATTCAAGGAGCTTGATACCATGCAGGTCAAAGTAGCCACTTTATTAATACCCCATCCAAAATATTGCATGTTTATTCTTTCCACTCACAATGTACAATGGTAGCAGTGTGTAGTAAGACACAACATAGTTAAAACTCCTTTGACAGCACTTCTAATCTATGATATCTAGAGTTTAGAAGAGTAAGGTAATGGAAACATAGCCACCTGCGGTTTCCCAGAACATCCTGACTTGGAAATATATCACTATGTCTCCATTGTTCATGGATCAAAATCCTGAAGCTCCCTCTCTAAAAGTACTATAGGCATATGAACACTTGGACAGCATCTATAGTTCAATAAGGTGTCTCACTACTACATCTTCAAGGGCAATTGGGAGGGTAATAAATATTAAGCTTGCCAGTGTTACCCACACCCCATAAACAAAGAAAGAATTTCCCTTCTGAAAATAAAATTAGGCCCATGCAGTATTGATTTTTTTTGTCATTATCAAATATTTATCACTGGATATTTGAATTTTCAATTATCTGAATACTTTTCCAGACTGAGTTTAAACTTTAGAGGAGAAAATCAGAGTTGAAATGCATTTGCCGAATTACTTGTCAGTAGAATAATATTTTAAAGGGAGAATAATCATTGAATGCTGTAAGGTACTTACAAAAAATAGATTATGTATGGAAAAAATATTGCAAAGTATTTAAAAATAAAGGATCTGTTTTCAAGGATTATGCAAGGTCATATAATGCAAAAGCGATTGTTATTTGAGAGTAGCTATTGCAAACAGGAGGAGCCAGTTTATGACAGAATCAATGAAAATGTTTCAGCTCCAGATATTTTATAGGTCAGATATTTTATAGTTTGGAACACAGCATTCAGGATGAATTTGACAGTGTGTGTGAACAAAACTTCATTTTCACCAGCCCATGGTCTATTAATTTCAGCATCTGCTTAAACCAGCATACAATCTAGCTGAAATAATATTGGAGATCGAAATTATTGCACAGATTCCAGGGCACAAGTACTGGCGATCTCTGATATTGATCACATCCACGCTTGTGGAGTCAACAGGAAAATGCTCATGTGCACAGAACAGGCAGGTGCCTATACCCCACAGGGGTATTTCAACCATCCTCTTAGGCCTTGTCCGACGTGCCAGCCCAAGGGATGAATCAGTTTTAAAACTCCCCAGAGAAAACATGTCTCGCCCTTTCAGTCATCGGTTTTAAATAGCCAAAGTATGATCCAAAATTTGTTCAATCTCAACTCCTAGTACTGATCTGGGCCAAAAGATGGGCACCTCATGCAACCTTAGTACATTTGCATGCCCAGTCTCACCAGAATACCTCTGAAAATCAAGTACCCAGAAATGCCTGGTGTTCAAACATCACACTCTCCCAGTGGTCCTGTCCTCCATCAATGGTCTTTTAAGGGATGGATGGAGAATCTGTCCAAAAAAAGGACCGATGGAAATCTAAACATTAAGCTCAGCCCTTAAATCCATCCTTTCTGTTGAACTTCAGGTGGAGTTACTGCAAATACATGCTGAAGGGCTGAAGTGTTTTCACCACAAAAATAAAATGTATCTATCAGCAGCAGAACAAGGAACAGAGACGCAAAGGTTTTCACTGCAACCTGTTCATGGTCCTAAAGAATAGTATGATGTGATTTTGTCTCCAAGAGTATGTGACAGTATTTGTGTTATTCTTTGTAACATAAGAAACTACATGTGGATAGTGTGGTATCAAACATTCCAACAGGCACGTATTACAGCTAGCTTTTATGTACAAATAACACATTCCACAGTTAATAAGCATTTGGGCTGATATTAACTCGTCGATTGCATCTTTCTTATGATGCCATGTTTCAATTGATCCTGACGTAAGATGGAGTCTGAGACCTTATACCCTCAAGTCACGTGCAATGATACAATGAAATGGATCCCAACGTTGTAACAATGGGACACAAAACAACACTGTACAAACTCAAAACTGATAAACCTTGTATACATTCTCCAGATTCTGCATATCCCATTTCAGATCCCAGCATTTTCATTTTATTTAGACCATATGTCATAGGAGCAGAAATAAGGCCACTCAGCCCATTGAATCTGCTCCACCATTCAATCATGGCTGATATGTTTCTCAACCCCATTGTCACACTTTCTGCCTGTAACCCTTAATCCCCCTGACAATCAAGAACCTATTTATCTCAGTCTTAAATATCAATGACATGGCCTCCACAGCCTTCTATGGCAGTGAATTCCATAGATTCACCACTCTCTGGCTGAAGAAGTTTCTTGTTATCTCCATTCTAAAAGGTCTTCCCTTTACTCTAAGGCTGTGCCCTCAGGTCCTGGTGTCTCCTACTAATGGAAACATCTTCTCAACATCCACTCTGACCAGGCTATTCAGTATTCTGTAAGTTTCAATTAGATTTCCCCCCCTCATCTTTCTAAAATCCATTGAGTATAGACCCAGAGTCCTCAAACGTTCCTCATATGATAAGCTTTCATTCCTGGCACCATTCTTGCAAACCTCCTCCAAACCCACTCCAGGGACAGTACATCTTTCCTAAGGTATTTCCTAAAACTGCATACAATAGTCCAAATGTGGCCTGACCAGAGCGTTATAGAACTTCAGAAGTACATCCCTGCTTTTATACTCAAGTCCTCTCAAAATAAAAGTTAAAGTTGCATTTGCCTTCCCAACTACTGACTCAACCTGCAAGTTTACCTTGAGGGAATCCTGAACTAAAACTCCGAAGTCTCTTTGCACTTCAGACTTCTGAATTTTCTCCCCATTTAGAAAATAGCCCATGCTTCTATTCTTCTCACCAAAATGTATGACCTCACACTTTCCCACATTGTACTGTATCTGCCACTTCTTTGCCCACTCTCCTAACCTGTCCAAATCCTTCTGCAGCCTTCCCGCATCCTCAATACTACCTGTACCTCTACATATCTTTGTATCATCTGCAAATCTAGCCAGAATGCCCTCAGTTCCTTCATCTAGATCATATGTGCATAAAGTAAAAAAGTTGTGGCCCCAACACTGACTCTTGTGGAACACCACTTGAAGGCTGCCATCCTTCGTAACTATATCTGCATTTAGAGATAACAACAGTGATTTATGATTTAACAACATACTGTGGGGTTCCATTTTATATTTGGGAAAAAAGTTCTCAGCTGCCGTATGGTTTCTGGTAAATGTGCATAAGTTTCTTGAAACAACTGATTCCCAACATAATGTCATATACGTATGACAAAAATCATTTCACTTACTAACCATTTAATGATTTGTGCAGGTCATTCTGACACCAGCAAATGAGGACACTATCATAAAGTCCCTGCAACATCAACTCAGCTTGTTCCAGTCCCTCACATTTTTCACCATAGTCATTATATTTTTTGTATTCCCTTTGTACTCCACAAATGAATCCATTTCTAGAACACTGTCAGGCAGTGCATTACAGATCTTCTCCCAATGTTGCCTTTGCATTTTTTTCGGCATTTCCCTTAAAATGGTGTCTTCTATTTCCCAACTATTTCACCAATGAAAATAATTTGTCCCTATTTTCTCTATCCAGTGCCTTATGATTTTAACCACCTCTGCGAAATCTCTACTGAATCTTCTCTACTCTGAACAGAATAGGCTAAGTTTTTACTTCTATGCATGTAACTGGAATGTCTCATACATGAGATTACTCTCATAAGTATTTCTAATACACACTACAGTGTCATCACATTCTTTCTATGAGTGTAGTGCCCAATAATCAGACTCAATATTCCTGTTGAGATAGAACCACGTTCTATAAAGTTACAATTTTGATGCTGGCAGGAGAAGTTCAGGAGTAGAGGAGAGCCTGAAAGGTCATTCTGTTTGAATCTCAGGCATCTCTCTGAATGATCCCTTTCCACATCAGGCATATCCAACAATCAGCTGAGGCCTGCCCCCGACAGCATTACATCATTCTCTAGCCAATCCATCAAGATTCCCACTACACATCCTCAGAATCAACAGCCACACCTCCCCTCCCTGCTGAGAGACCTTCAGGATTTATCTAATCATGAACTCTGGGGCTTAGAATCTGGGAATTGACTGTAGTCCCAAACCTGGCCATTACTGCCACTAGCACTGATGGAAATACTGAGCTGCCAGCCACTCTGAGGGGAACTTCAGCTAATAAATGCTTCACCAAGCATCAAGTTGCTAGTGGCAGACAGGGAAATCCCACTATCCAAAAGATCCTACCCTACGCCTGTACTTCGAAAGCTCAGGATCCCATATGTCTTATTGACCATTTTCTCAATGTATCCTTCTATCTTTAATGATTTGAGCATATATGCTCTATTCCTCACCACTTTAAGATTATATCCTTTGTATTGTATTGCCACTCATCATTCAGTCCACTGTACTGATTCACATTTCTCTGCATTATATCTCACTAACCACATCTCTGCTCGTACCAGTCGCCTGACTCTTGAAGCTGCTCACTATCCTCCTCACAGTTCAGAAGAAATCCAAGGATTGCATCATCTACAAAATTTTGAAATTGTGCCTGGCATACCCAAGTAGATCCAGAAGAGCAGTTTGAGAACCAATACTTGGGGAACACCACACTACGCATCCCTCCAGTCCACCACTGTTTCCTGTTATTCAGACAACTTTCTATCCATACTGTTATTGTCCATGAAGATTGACTTTACAAACAAGTCTATCATGTGGTATTTATCAAGCGCCTTTTGGAAGTCCATGTACATCATGTCAATTGCATTACTCTCATCAACCATCACTGCTATCATAAACTCATGTAAGTTACTTGAACATGGTTTCATTTTTTTGTTAAAGGACAAAGATTTTTCATGTATAGGCTCTGACTAATAATTGGAGAAAAATATTCATTTAAATCATCTTTTTGTGCTCTGGTGAAAGAACATGTTGTGGTCTACTAAAGCTATACAACATTACACTTTATAACAATAAATTTTAGTTAATGGAAAATCAACAAAACTGCTGCAATTGAGAATTGGTCAAATACTAATAAGTGACCAGGTGTGCATTAATGGGTGACTTACATTTAGCAGTGAGACTGAAACAGGAAATGTGCTGACTATGTACTGACTTAATAAAGTGCCTTCATCACTAATTAATGTAGACTTTTGAATGATCCACTGCCTGGTCAAAGATAATACAATCGAGTGTAAAGTTAATAATATGCAGCCAGTGTGGTATGAACTCAATTTTTGACATACCTTGAAGATAGCGGAGAAATTCAACATTGCACATATAATGAATTTAGAGTTGCTAATGCAACAAACTTAAAAACAATTAATGCAAAAGCTCCATTTGTTCCAAATTTAAAGCATTTATAGATTTTTTTTCCTTGTATTTGCCCAGTTCAATTAATTTCTGATTTTATTCAATATATTTTCTGAGAAGTGCAATTTTAAGTTTACATTACATTTCTAACTGCACTGTGATAATCCAAACATGAACGAACCTGAATCAAGTTTTAAACTGAATTAATCTAAATTAAAAACCAAGATACAGATTAGGAATCAACAATTAACATATGATCACCTAAAATTTTGAAATAGTGTCCTTAAACTCAAACAAAAACTTATTAACATAACGTTCCATTTCCTATATCATTGTTATAACAGTGATAAAATTAGATTTTTAACTTTGTGCAATGAAATCAGGAAGGACATTTTCACATAAATAGTAGTGTTAATCTGAAAGTCTAATCCTAAAAGGTTGTAAACACTGAGACAACTGATGTTTCTCAAGCTGAAATCATTAAAGTTTTTAGATAAATATTTCAAAAGATATGGAACAAAGATGGATAAATTATGCTAAGTGTTGTGACCATCTGTCTATGTTTCTGCTACTACCCTAAAATTCTTCAGAACTAGTGCAATCTTAAGGCAAAAGCCTAACTGAAAGTGGTGGAGGGGTCTAAGATATTCCATAAACAGTTCATCATCAGATTTCTGCAGGGACATGGGAGTGTGGAAATTCTGATGTTACAACAAAAAGACAGAGGAATCAGCAACATGGAACCACTGAAAGGATTACTCACTGGTCCTGCCTCCCTTAACCTGACAATACTGGGTGTTAGTCATATGCTGATGTTCAACAATGGAATTCTGACCTGTAAGGTACTCCAGGCCAGGATCATGCCTTAGAAGATTCAGAAAAGAAACAAGAAATATTTCAGACCATATTGATCTTACTGGACTACAGGAAGCCTGCTAAAGCACTTGACTGCCTGACATGACCCCCAATTCCTATATGAAGTGCTCTTTTATTATAGGTTTCTCCTTCTCAAGTGCTTGCTGCATTGGCAGTTCCTTGGCAAGATATTGTGGCTCAAGAAATACTATTGGTCATCTGCAGTGGTTTGATCCAATTTGCCTTCTGCTATTGGGTTGATTTAGTTCAGCATATTGCAATTGTATAACATTGTCAAGGAAGGTAGGTTCTCAACAGGAAGCAAACCAAATCAAGTGTGGAGCTGGATGAACACAGCGGGCCAAGCAGCATCTTAGGAGCACAAAAGCTGATGTTTCAGGCCTTGACCCTTCATCAGAAAACACCCAAGGGTCACAAAAGTAAAGCAAGGAAGCCCTCACTCCCTCAGAAATTATTCTGCTCAGTCTGCCTGTGGGAGCAGCCTCCAAATATTGAACTATATAAGCCATCACAGCTACTAAATTCTGACTTCAAGTTTTCAACACCATCTCTGCAGAAAGGGAATATTCAAATATGTAACAGATCTTCAACAATCCTAGGAGACTGGTTTTACTTTCGTCTTTATACGTATCTTTTATTCTTGCCTATTTTCAATCTCTTTCTTTGTATTTACTACCTAACAAACTTATAACTTTTACTTAAAAAACATTTAGCAGTATCTGTGTAAAAAGCTAAACTTTGATCTTGTTTAAAGCATAAAGTTATGTTGTCAATTATTTTTAAATGAAAACATCCAAAAGCAAAAAAGCAGTTATAAATTAATGCTACAAAAATGCAATCCACAGACCACTGAGAATATGCGAAATGTGTTTGTTACACATCCACATGACCTAGAAAAAAGGAAGAAAGCTAAGAGTTGGTATATAGTTTTATTAGGACAACAGGTCAGAAACAATGCACTCCAAGAGAAACAGGATGTTAGTGATTCTGAACTCTTCCTGAAAGTACAGTTGGGCAGGAGCCATGCTCTGAATGAAAGAGTTAGGAGTGAAAGATGCTAACATATTCTGCTGTGCCAGCCTTTCAACCGCATTACCACAGATGCTGTAATTTTTTAAAAAATTAATTCATAAAATGCTGATGTCTGTTGGCTTGGCCAGCATTTATTACCCATTGTTAACTGCCCAGAAGACAGTTAAGAGTCAACCACATTGCTGTAACTCTGGGATTGCATGTCAGACAGACTAGGTAAGAACAACAGACCTAAATGATGCTAAGAAACCATATCGGCTTTCCAACAATGGTTCCATGGCGACCTTTAAACCTCGAAAGTCCAGATTTACACCCACTATGGCGGGATTTGAACCCAAGTCCCCAGAACAGTACCTGGGTCTCCAGATTAATAGTCTGGTAATAATAGCACAAGGCCTTCACCTCCCTGCTAATAAGTTATTCGAATATGATTTCCCATTCAAAAAATATCATACTGGTTGTGCCTGATCGTAGTATGATTTTCTAAGTGTCCTGCTATTACTGCTTTACTGATAGATTCTAACATTTTCCCAAAGACAAAAGTTAATCTTTGCAGCATTATATGCTTTTTCTTTCATTTTAATATTATCCTTAACTTCCACATTTAGCCATGGAAAATGCATCTTTCTCATGGATGGTATTGCTCAATGTAAAGTATCTTGCTAGCAATTCATAAATATTTTCTTAAATGCTTGCTAGTTTTCTCCTGTCCTATTTTAAACCTGTTCCCCCAACTCACTTTAACGAACAGTGGTCTCATACCCTTGTAACTGCCTTTATTTAAAGTTTAAGAATTAATCTTGGGCCAGCATTTCTCATATTCAAAATAAATGTGAAATCTAATCATATTATGATCATCGCCTTGTTTCCAGGTTGGGTTAGGCAGATTTTTGATTAGCAAAAGAGTTGAGTATTATGAAGTGGAACCAGGACATGGGAATTGAAGCTATAATTACATTTATCATGATACAACTGAATGGTGGAGCAAGATTGAGGAGCTGAGTGGCCATTCTAGGCCCTAATTTTTTATTCTTGTAGTCCATCGCTCCTGAAAAGTCAGCAGGAAATACTTCACATGATTCATCTCTGGTTTCACCCTCAAAAAAAACATCCACACTGTTGCATTGAAACTTCTTTAGCATTTGACCATTAATCTTCACTCATTGCACATGACCAGCTTTAAAATAACCTGCTTCCTTTTTATTTTAATTTCATTCACAGGATGAGGGCATCGCTGGCTAAGCAGCATTTATTGCTCATCCCTAATTGCCCAGAGGGCAGTTCAGAGTCAACCACATTGCTGTGGGTCTGGAACCACATATAGGCCAGACCAGACAAGGGTAGCAGTTTCCTTCCCTAAAGGATATTAGTGAATCAGATGGGTTTTTCCCAACTATCAACAATGGATTAACGATCATTATTAGACCCTTAATTCCAGATATTTATCCAATGCAAATTCCACCATCTGCCATAATGGGTTTCGAACATACGTCCGCAGAACATTATCTGGGTCCGGGATGAACAGTCCAGTAATACTACCACTGGGCCACTGCCTCCCCATTGACCATATGATTATAATATATAAAGGTAGCAACAGGCCATTTAGCCCACTGCTTAACTAGTGTCTGGTACAGTTATAGTTTTAGTTATACTTCGTTATTTTTATATTCCATTTCTTTTTAATTAAACATCTCCGGTCTATTTATTTTTTTGATTCATGCAGGTGGACCCTTAAACCTTCCTTGTGGCAGCTTTCTGCAGTCTTTCCTTACTTAAATACTTATTTGCTTTTATATTCTTCCTATCTACGTGGACTACCACACACTTTCCCACATTACATTCCAGCTACCAAGTTTTTGCCTTGTTGGCAGTAGATTCACTCCTCTAAGAATATGTCCTGAATAAACTGTATGAAGTAATTTAGGAGGATACCTTTGCCAATCTGATTTGCGAGTTCTATATGAAGATAAAAATCACCCATAACTATTGCAATAACTTTCTTACAAGTCTCATGTATTTCTTCCTGTATACTCTGTTCTACAGTGCAGCTACAGTGAAGGGTCCCATAAAAGTCTCCCACAAATGATTTCTTACTTGTGCCATTTCGTATCTCATCCCAAAGTGATTTTACATCTCAATGTTGTAAGGTTAGATCATGAGGAATACAGGGAGAACTTGCCACTTAGATACAGAACTGGCTCAAAGGTAGAAGACAGAGGATGGTGGTGGATGGCTGCTTTTCAGACTGGAGGTCTGAGACCAGCAGTGTACCACAAGGATCGGTACTGGGTTCACTGCTTTTCATCATTTATATAAATGATTTGGATGTAAACATAGGAGGTACAGTTAGCATATTTGCATTTGACACCAAAATTGGAGGTATAGAAGGCAGCAAAGAAGGTTCCTCAAAGCACAATGGCATCTTGGTCAGATGGACCGATGGGCTGAGGAGTAGCAGGCACAGTTTAATTTTGATAAATGTGAGGTGCCACATTTTGGAAAGTAAAATCAGGGCACAATTTGTATACTTAATGGTAAGGTCCTGGGGAGTGTTGCTGAGTAAAAAGACCTTAGAGTGCAAGTTCATACTTCCAAAAAGTAGGATTGCAAGTAGACAGGATAGTGAAGACCTTTGGTATGATTGCCTTTGCTGGTCAGTGCATTGAGTACAGAGTTGACACGTCATGTTACGGTTGTATAGGACATTGTTTACACCACTTTTGGAATACTGTGCGCAGTTCTGGGCTTCCTGCTATAGGAAGGATGTTGTGAAACTTGACAGGGTTCAGAAAAGGTTCACAAGGACATTGTGTTTGAGTTATAGGGAGAGGCTGAGTAGCCTGGGGCTACTTTCCCCGGGGTGTCGGAGGCTGAGGGTTGACCTTATAGACGTTTACAAAATCATGAAGGGGATGGGTAGGTCTTTTCCCAAGGGTGGGGGAGTCGAAAACTAGAGGATAGAGGTTTAAGATGAAATGGGAACGATTTAAAAGGGACCTAAGAGGCAAACTTTTCATGCAGAGGGTGGTGCATGTATGGGATGAGCTGCCAGAGGAAGTGGTGGAGGCCGGTAACAAACAGAATATTTAAAAGGCATCTGGATGGGTACATGAATAGGCAGGATTTAGAGGGATATGGGCCAAATGCTGGTAAATAGATCTAGATTTATTTAGGATATCTGGTCGGTATGAATGAGTTGTACTAAAGGGTCTAATTCCTTGCTGTACAGTTCTAAGACGCTATAACTATGGCCACCTCAAAGTACTTGCAGAATTACATAAACACCTTTTCCCTAGCTTCCTGTACTTCCAATATGTAAAATACCAATACTTAGGACCCAGCCTTTGTTACTTTGCCAACACATTCGGGTAATTACACGTCATATAAATTAATTTCCATTATGCTAACAGTTCATCCGTGTTGTTACGTATGTTGTGCACATTTCAGGTACAAAATCTTTAACTCTGCTACTTTCTTGCAAACTCTGCTCTTATCTACTGGTGCACTCTTCAGTATTTATGCTCCGAGATAATGGGAACTGCAGATGCTGGAGAATCCAAGATAATAAAGTGAGGCTGGATGAACACAGCAGGCCAAGCAGCATCTCAGGAGCACAAAAGCTGACGTTTCGGGCCTAGACCCTTCATCAGAGAGCATCTGATGAAGGGTCTAGGCCCGAAACGTCAGCTTTTGTGCTCCTGAGATGCTGCTTGGCCTGCTATGTTCATCCAGCCTCACATTTTAGTATTTATGCTCCGTCGCTTTCTGCCACACCCTGGTTATCACGATCCATATCACTTCCTTTGATTTGTCATGTCTCTTTAATTTAACACATCTCTCCCCACTCCACTGAGGTTAGACTCTGCAAAGGAATGGACTTGACATGCCAAGGCAAAAGGTAAATCCTTCAAGGTGTAGAGAAAATGTGAGAGATGTAAAGGAGTGTGTTGGTTGTTAATCACAGTTAAATTTAGTTTCATTTCAAATAGCAGTCATACCTTGATGAAAACTGTGTTCATGTGTTGTCTATCTTGTGTGTGTGTCATATTTTCCTATAAGAGCAGAATTGAGTTAATAGATTCCCTGGGCAAAGGCATTCCACCCACTATCTCATAGCTTGAATGATGAGAGATGGAAGAAGCAAATGGTCAAGAAACAATACTAGTTGTGAAAGCAGTGGCAACTTTTAAAACTGTGGCTCCAGTGCTGGGAATTATAAATTTGGTAGCAAGGAATGATAATTGATACCATGCACTGGAATAACGAATCACGACTGAGAATGATTAAAGATCAAAAAAAAACATGTTCATTCTTATAGCAGCAAATTTATGTAATCAAAATGAGATTAGAACATTTTGGACATTTAAATTGGAAATAATTTTCAAATTATTAACTCAGCAACAAAAATGCAGGCAACACTGTGGATTGATCAATTATTTTATAACTTCCCAATCTAAAAATACATAATGTTTTAATCCTAAATGTTTATTAAAGTTCAAAATTATGTCACATAAGTGGCAGCTGTGGCTTAGTTGATAGCTCTGTCACCTGGCAAGACACTGGATTGTGGTTTTAAATCTATTGCCAGGACATGAGCACAAACGTCAAAGTTAACAATACAGAGGGTGCGCTGCAGTTTTGGAGGTGCATTCTTCAAGATGAGATATTAAACCGACTCCTTTTCGCATGTAAAAGATCCAAGGGCACTATCTTAAAGAAAAGCAGCTGAGTCATCAGACAGGACACAGAATATTTATTTGGCAATAAACGTCAGGAAAAAAAAAGCAGGTTGTCCAGTGATTATCTAATGCTATTTGTAGGATCTTGCAGAGCGCACCATGGGTGTTGTGTTTCCTACATTACAACAGTGACTATATTTTGAATGTATTTTATTGAGGTGCTGAATCTGACATAATTGCAAGTCTTTCATTATAACTGACTCCTTTCCTAGGATGCAACAACAGAGAAAACAGCAGTAACATAAATTAATGTTCTTGTGTTGATTGCAGCAAAGTTGAACCTACAATAGATTAACATTTTAAAATGCACTTGGCCAACGGAGCATACATCTCTTTTAAATGCATGCAAGTCGTAAAATTAAGCTTTATGTTTTCTGCAAAATGTTAAAATCGAAGTTATCCGAATTCACTAGCAGCAAAACTGCAATGTTATTGTTCGGATGTTAATACTCAGTTAATGAGGAGAAATTTGTAATATCATAATGCTGACTGGTTTTCAAGCTTCTAATCCTTGACATTTTAATTATTTTAGATGCAGGTTTGAGACATCTGATGGGTTAATTTTAACATTTGTGTCAAAGTCTAAACACTTGATAATGAATGGGCAACTGTCCCTTTCAACTCCTGATTATTGTTTCAATGTTTAAATTGGTTTTACATTTTCATAATGGGATCAAAGTTCAAATGAAAACATAAGAAACCAGGGCAAATGTGTGGCATTCAATGCGTTCAACTTGTTCCACTATTCAAAAAGATCCCCAAACTCAACACTACTTTCCTGTCCTATCACTAGATCCTCTGATTTCATTCAAGTTTAAAAATCTACCGAAATAAGAACAACAGAACTGCAGATGCTGTAAATCAGAAACAAAAACAGAACTTGCTGGAAAAGCTCAGCAGGTCTGGCAGAATTTGTGAAGAGAAATCAGAGTTAACATTACGAGTCCTGTGACCCTTCCTCAGAACTGATGGTAGCTAGAAAGTGTCGGTTTATATGCAGAAAGTAGGGAGGGGGAGGGGCCAAGGAGTAAACTATAAGTTGGGATAGAATTAAAAAGGGAGAAGAACAGTTGAACAGAACAATGAATTGATAATGATCTGGCATGGTTAATAGCTGTTAATGGAAACTGTTAGTGGCTGACAATAGGTAGTGCGTAATGGCAGACTATGTGATAACAAGGCCTGGCGTGTGGGCTAGGGCTCGAGGACATGGAAGAGTTCAAGACCTAAAATTATTGAACTCGACATTGAGTCCGGAGGGCTGCAGGGTCCCCAAGTGGAAAATGAGGTGTTGTTCTTCCAGCTTGCACTGAGCTTTGCTGGAACACTGCAGCAAGCCTGAGATAGAGATGTCGGCCAGCAAACAAGGTGGTGTGTTAAAGTGGCAGGCAATTGGAAGCTCAGGGTCATTTTTACGAACAGAACGTAGACGTTCTGTGAAGTGGTCACTCAGTCTACACATCATTTCCCCAATGTAGAGGAGACCACAATGTGAGCAACGAATGCAGTAGACTAGATTCTGGGGAGTGCAGGTGAAGTGCTGCTTCACCAGGAAGGTATGTTTGGGCCCTTAGATACTGGGAAGGGAAGAGGTAAATGGGCAGGTGTTGCATCTTCAGCGGGTGCAGAGGAAGGTGCCATAAGGGCTGTCTGGGGGGTGCGTGGGGGTGAAGGAAGTGTGGACCAGGGTATCCCAGAGAGAACGGTCCCTACAGAAGGCAGACAACAGAGGGGAAGGGAATATGTATCAGAGATAATGGGAACTGCAGATGCTGGAGAATTCCAAGATAATAAAATGTGAGGCTGGATGAACACAGCAGGCCAAGCAGCATCTCAGGAGCACAAAAGCTGACGTTTCGAGCCTAGACCCTTCATCAGAGCTCTGATGAAGGGTCTAGGCCCGAAACGTCAGCTTTTGTGCTCCTGAGATGCTGCTTGGCCTGCTGTGTTCATCCAGCCTCACATTTTATTATCTTGGAAGGGAATATGTGTCTGGTGGTGGCAGCTTGCTGGAGGTGGCGGAAATGGCAGCTGATAATCCTCTGAACGTGGATGCTTGTGGGACAGTAGGTAAGAACAAGGGGAACCCCATCACTATTGTGGGAGAGAAGAAAGGGACTGAGGGCAGAAGTATAAGAGCTGGGTCAGACACGGTTTAGGGTCCCATCCACAACAGTGTTGGGGAATCCACAGTTGAGGAAGAAGGTAGACATTTCAGAGGCTCCCTTGTTGAAGTTAGCCTCAGGAACTGGGAGAATGGAATGGAGTCTTTACAGGAAGCAGGGTGCGAGGATGTATAGTCCAGGTAGCTGTGGGAGTCAGTGGGCTTATAGTGGATATTAGTGACCAGTCTATCCCCAGAAATGTCAACAGAGATGTCAAGGAAAGGAAGGGAGCAGTTAGAGACAGACCAGGTGAAAGTGAAGGCAAGGTCTGTTTCTGTCTTGAATATCAGTTTTTTGTCTTGAATGATTGAGCAGCTACTGATCTGGGATACAGAATTCCAAAAATACACAATTTTTTGAGAGATCAGATATATCCTTTTCTCTGTCTTAAAAGATAAATCCTTTATCCTGAATTTATATCATCTAGTTTTGGGCACTCCAGCCACAGAAATCAACTTCTTGATCAGAATCTACAATGTCATAGAGTCATAGTGTTATACAGTATGGGCAATTAACTTGTCCATGCCAACCAGGTTTCCGAAAATGAACTAGTCCCATTTGTATGCATTTCCTCTAAACCTCTTCTATCAGGTAACCCTCCAAAATTTATTTTAAATGTTTTAATCATACTCTTGTACACCCTCTGCTTGAAAAGGTTGTCCCTCAGGTTCCTTTTAGATATTTTCCATCTCATCCTAAACCTGTGTCCTCTAGTTTTGGACTTCCCTGCCATGGGGAAAAGACCTTGGCTATTCACCTTATCTATGCCCCTCACGATGTTATAAACACCTATAAGGTCACCCTTACACCTATGTTACAGGGGAAAAAGGTCCCATCCTATCCAGCCTCTCCTTATAATTCCAACATTCCAGTCTCAATGACATCCTTGTAAATCTTTTTTGTATCCTTTCCAGTTTAACAATATCCTTCCTATAACAGGGTAACCAGAATTGTATGCAGTATGCCAAACGTGGCCTTACCAATGTCTTGTACACCCGTTATATGACATCCCAACTCCTGTACTCAATGCTCCTATTATCCTACCAATAAAGGCAAATATGCCAAAAGCCTTCTTCACCACGCTGTCTACCTGGGACACCACTTTCAAGGAACTCTGTACCTGCACCCCTTGGTCTCTCTGTTTGACAACAATCTGCAGGGCCTTGCCATTAACTGCATAAGTCTTGTCCTTTGTCTTACAAAAACGCAATACCTCACATTTATCGAAATCAAATGCTATCTGCCATTCCTCAGCCCACTGGCCCAGTTGATTAAGATCCCGTTGTATTCTTAGACAACCTTCTCCGTTGTCCACTATACCACCAATTTGAGTGTCACCCATAAAATTATTAACCATGCCCCCTATATTCAAATCCAAATCATTTACATAAATGACAAAGGAAAATGGACCCACCACCAATTCTTGCCACACACTGCTGGTCAGAGGCCTTGAGTCCGAACAACAACCCTATACTACCACCCTCTACTTCCTACCGTCAAGCCAATTTTGTATCCAATTGTCTGCCTCTCCCTGGATCCCATGTTTTTTAACATTACTAACCGGTCTACCAAGCAGAACCTTATCAAAGGCCTTGCTAAGGTCTATGCAGACAACGTCTACTGATGTGCCTTCATGAACCTTCTTGGTCACCTCCTCAAAAAGCTCGGTCAAGTTTTGATTGAGACATGATTTCCCGTGCACAAAACCATGCTGACTATCCCTTCTCAGTCCTTGCCTTTTCAAATGCATGTAGGTCCTCGCTCTCAGCATCCTCTTCAACAACGTACCCACCACTGTTATTAGGCCCACCAGTCCCAGACTTTTCCTTACAAGCATTCTCAAAGAATGGCACAATATTAGCCACATTCCAATCTTCCAACACCTTACATGTGGCTGTTGATGATCCAAATATATCTTCTAGGGGCCCTGCAATTTCCTGCCTAGATCCCCACAATAGCCTGAGATACATTTGTTCAGGTATTGGGAATTTATCTACCTCTAAGCATTGTAAGACCTCCAGTACCTCCCTTTACGTGATGTAGACTGTTTTCAAGACATCACTGTTTATTTCCCAGAGTTCCTTAGTTTCCATGTCTTTCTCCATAGTAAATACTCACATGAAATATTCATTTAGGATGCTGTCCATCTCATGTGGTTCCACACATCAATGGCTTCGTTGATCTTTAAGGGGGCCTATTTTCTCCTTTAGTTACTCTTTTTCCCTAATATACTTGTAGAATCTCTCTGGATTCTCCTTAGTCTTATCTTCCTTTGCTATCTCACGTCCCTGTTTTGCCCTCTTCTTAAGTGCACTCCTACATCCCCTATAATCCTCAAGGGATTCATTTGATCCCAGCTAACTAGACCTGATAGATGCCTCCTTGTTCCCTTTGACCAGAGCTTCGATATCTCTAGCCATCCAGTGTTCCCTACTCCTTCCAGCCTTACCTTCACACTGTTGATAATACGCTGTCCCTGCACTCTTGTTATCTCACTTTTGAAAGCTTCCCAATTGCCAGATGTCCCTTAACCAGTGGGCAGCCTCCCCAACTGAATTTTTGAAAGTTCCTGTCTAATACTATCAAAACTGGCCTTGCCCCAATTTAAATGTTAACTTTTTGATCAGGTCTATCCTTTTCCAAAACTATTTTAAAACTGATGGAATAACGATCACTGGCTCCAAAAATGCTTCCCCACTAATAGTACAGGCATTTGTCCTGCCTTATTTGCCAACAGGAGGTTGAGTTTTGCCCAGTCTCCTGTAGTACCATCCACATATTGATTGAGAAAGCTTGCTTGAACAACTAAACAAATTCCTCCCCATCTAAGTCTTTGACGCTATAGTAGACCCAGTCTATGTTCGGAAAGTTAAAATCCCTTACTACTACAATCCTACTATTCTTGCAGCTATCTGCAATTTCCCTTCATGTCTGCTTTTCAATTTCCCCCTGACTATTGTGGGGGGAGGGCTGTACTACAATCCCATCAAAGTGATCACTCCTTTCTTTTTTCTTGGTTCCACCCACGTAGCTTCACTGGACGATCCCCCAGGTATATTCTTTCTAAGTACTGCTGTGATGTTTTCCCTAATCAAAAACACCACTCCCCTCCTCTCTTGCCTCCCTTTCTATCCTTCCTATCACATCTGTACCCCTGAACCTTGAGCTGCCAGTTTTGTCCCTCCCTCAGTCATATTTCTGTAATAGCTATGACATTCTTGTCCCACGTTCCTGTCCATACCTTGAGTTTGTATCAGAGATAATGGGAACTGCAGATGCTGGAGATTCCAAGATAATAAAATGTGAGGCTGGATGAACACAGCAGGCCAAGCAGCATCTCAGGAGCACACTGAGATGCTGCTTGGCCTGCTGTGTTCATCCAGCCTCACATTTTATTATCATGCCTTGAGTTTATCCGCTTTACATGTCAGGCCTGTCACATTCTAATTCATCAATCTTCCCTCAATCGCTGACATGCTCTTGCCTACCTTGTCTACTTAACTTGCTCTCTTTAACTTCTGTATCAGTTTCAACACTCCTTCTTGTCTTACTACGGTCTCAACCCCTGTCAGACTAGTTTGAACCCTCTTGGGTAGCTCTAGCAAATCTCCCTGGTCCCCCTCCGGTTCTGGTGCAACCCATCCCTCTTGAACAGGGCACTTCTGCCCCAGAATAGATGCCAGTGATACAAAAATCTGAATTCCTGCCTCCTGCAAATGGTAGTCAGCCACACATTCATCCGCTCTATCCTCCTAATCCTGCTCTCGCTAGAACATGGCAGCAGCCGTAATCCAGAGATTACAACCCTGGAGATCCGTTTTTTTTAAACCTCCTGCCTAATTCCTTATCTTCACTTGTAGGACTTCATCCCTTTCCCTACCCATTGTTGGTACCAATGTGTACACTGACCTCCGGCTGCTCAAGCTCCTCATGGAGAATTCTCATCATTTCTTTCTTACAGTTCCAAGAAAGTAAAAGACTAAGGTTTCTGAACAGGAGCTCATCCACTTCGATCGCTCTTCTTTCTTTTTTTCTCACTTTTTTCTTTTTTTTAAGTTTTTCTTTCTACTTACCTTCTGGTGAGAGCTCAGTTGTGGAGTGTGCAGCAGCAATGGCAGTGGCTGGAGGCCCACAGCAGGGACTTTGTCCGTCGGCCACAAAGCGAGGCAGTAGTTGTGCCCGGGCAGTAGTCTTGAGATCCTAGAAGCATGGAAGCAGCTGTAGGCCCAGAGTGGCACCAGAGCAGGATTCCAGTGGCCTGTGGTAAGACAGCTGGTGAACCCAGATGGCTGTTGGCAGGAAGATGGCAGCACAGAGGCACAGGGATCAAGAGATTGAGCCCAGCACAGGGAGGAATCATAACCTCTTGGGGAAAGCCAACATGGAGCGACTGCAGGTTCCTTGGCTAGAGAAGGACTGTAATTCAGAACCTATAAATTTATTTCTTTTTTACTTCTTTATATTGCCAAGAACTGTAAGGTCAAACTTTTAACTTACTTCTTTATTTTTCTACTCTTCAACTGAGATTTTGTACCCAGGTACCTTATACCTAGGGTGCTGCCATGACGGCCAACATTGTAAACTTTTCACCATATTCCTGTATCCCTGCATTTGAGTACACGTTACAATAAAATCGAATTCTAATTCTAAATTCTAAATAGGCAGCCCCTTATGTCAAACAGTAATATAGGTCTTTAGAAATTTTCACAGGAGGAAAATTCTTTCTACATCTACCTTGTCAGGAACCATCAATAAGTTGGTTAAACATGAGTTCCTTTTCACAAAACCGTGTCAACTCTGCCTGATTACCTTGAACCTTTCAAAGTACCCTTGCTTTAACATCTTCAATAATAGCTATGGCTGATGTTAAACTAAGTATCCTGTATGTTCTTATTTTCTGTCTCCCTCACCCTTTGAATAAAGGAATTTCAGTTGCTATTTTCTGTTCTAATAGAACCTTCCTCTCTCTACTCAAGGGAATTTTCATAAATTAAAAGTAATGCTACAGCTACCTCACTCGCCAGCTCTTTTAGGGCCCTGGGACCTGCAGCTGCAATAATTTGCTTCATACTATTTCCTGATGATTGCAATTTTCTTGATTTCTTCCCTCTCTTCCATTTCCTCATATACAGCTATTTCTGTACAGTTACTAATATCCTCTCTAGTGACAACTGATGCAAAGCACTTGCTAAATTAATCTGCCATCTTCTTATGTCTCATTATTAATTCCCCAGATTCACTTCTTACAGGGCTCATGCTCACTTTGTTCATTCTTCCTTTCCTTCAAACACTTTACGATACCAGCTGATGCTATTGCTGGACATGTCACAGACTAAAACCTGGCTTGATAGATAATAGAGATAACAAGGTATAGAGCTGGATGAACACAGCAGGCCAAGCAGCATCAGAGGAGCGGGAAGGCTGATGTTTCAGGCCTAGACCCTTCTTCAGATAACAGTTTGATTTGTTTTGGTTTCTGCAAAATGGTTTCTCATTGAAACATAAGCATGCAATGTTACAAAATTTACTTTAACAATAACAAGTTAATTATCAGAATAAATGAAGAGATAATAGAATATTCTAAACTATCCTAATGATAACACAAATGCAAGCTTGTTTTATAAATACAGAAATATAACCCAATTAATCCCAAAACACTCTTTAATAAATTGAAGAGAAAAACAACAGCTTTTGTAGTGTCCCTCAAAGAACGTAGTTTCAATAAACGGCACCCATATAATACTCACACTGAAGTCCCCATCTTTAACACCACAGAAGGTCTTAGTCACTTGTCTACTAACATTTAGATTGAACTGCAGAAAGTTTCTTCTTTGAGCAATTACATACCAGAGTTTAAACATACTCAGCTTTAAATAACCTCTTCTAGTTTTTATTTCAACATTTCTGATCTGGGGCAAACACTAATTCTTCAGTTGAAGCTAACCTAGTTCACTACATCCTTCCTTTTTCTATAGTCTACACAGCAACCTTTATCCAAGAACTCCATGGGACTGCTCAAAACTTATCGTATAACCCAGAAAAGCCTCTCCAAGTTAACTGTGTTTCCCTAATCTTAAAAAAAACACATGTTCGGGAAATCTCTAACAAACCTTCAGGCCCCTTTATTTATCTTGTGTGATCACAAAGTAAGGGCGGCACAGTGGCTAACTGGTTAGCACTGCAGTCTCACAGCACAAGGGACCCTCGGGCGACTGTCTGTGTGGAGTTTGAACATTCTCCCCGTGTTTGCATCAGTTTCCTGCGGGTACTCCGGTTTCCGTCCAGTCCAAAGATGTGCAGGTTCGGCAGATTGGCCATGCTAAATTGCCTGTAGTGTTCAGGGATGTGTGGGTTATATGGGGATGGGTCTGGGTAGGATGCTCCAGGGGTCAGTGTGGACTTGTTGGGCAAGGGGGCCTGTTTCCACACTGTAGGGATTCTAGAAGGAAAAGTTCTATTCTATAAAGTAATCTGAAGCAAACAAAAGTTAATCATTGCTGCACAAAAACCAATTAATTCTAAAGCCAGTCCTCAAAAAATGGCGTAAAAGAAATCACCATTGCTGCAGAAATACTTATAAAGTTAATAATTAGTTTCAGACATGCAGAAAACCCATGTTAATATATGAAATAAACCTCAAACTTACAATAAATAATATTAAAAATAAATCATACAATTTACATCACAAAATTTCTACAAGAACTATTAACCTTTTTTATAACTAGCTTTCTCTTGTACTCCAATCTTCCCTTCTTTATTAATGTTATTCCTTCTTTGCTGCCTTTTTTGTGTTCAATCAAATCTTCTGACCTGCCAACTATTTTTACATAATTATGAGCTTTCTTATTAAGTTTGATGCTATGTTTAATTTTTTAATTAAACTACAAATCGTGAGTCTTTGTCGATATTTTTCCTTTTCATTGAAAAAGATCTGCTTTGTCTATTCTAAAGCATCCCTCTAAAAGTGTGCCACAGCATTTCTATTGGCCTATCCCGTAACCTAAATTTGCAGTTCCCTTTAACCATCTCTGCTTTCATGCCCTTACAATTATTCTTATTTATGTTTAATTTGCTAGTCGTGGGCTCACTGTTCTCTCCTTCAAATTGAATGCTGAATTCAATCATATTACGATTGCATCTAGAGGTGCCTTAATTATAAGGTAATTAATTAACCCTAACACACTGGTTGAACTATGGCTTTTTCTGCAAATTCTTTAATGTTCTGGCAAGCAAGATCATTAAATATGAGGTTGTTGACTTGCTTGCTGAGCTGGCTTGATTTTGTTCAACGTTTCATCACCATGCTAGATAACATCATCAGTGAGGCCTCCGATGAGGCAATGTTGTTGTACTCTGCTTGGAATTTATACTGTCCGGTCCATTATGGTGAGTAGTGTCATTTCCAGTTTTGTTCATGGGTTTGTATGGACACCATACAAATGACACCATAATGGACCGGACAGTATAAACAGGAGGCTTCACCGATGATGTGACCTAGCCTGGTGATAAAATGTCTGAACGAAAAGGAGCCAGCTCAACATGCAAGTCAAAACCTCACCCACAACCCAAGCTACAAATCTTTGTTAAAACTTTAAATTATTAGATGTGTTGTAGCTGCATATGGATAGCAATTTATGCACTAGTTGGTGCTTCCTTGCTCCACTCACATCACTTCTGAATGTAGTATATGTTTACTAGCTACTCAAGGGTATAGTACCAAAAACAGAAAGAAAAGCAAAAAGAAATCCATGTTGGGAACCTATTGGAATTAATATCAGTAACACAATGATAATAGAAAAGAAGATGAGATTGAAGATTGCCACCTCTAAGATTTAACAGGTTCTACCCCAGGATTTTGAACACATAAATGAGGAAATTCTTTGTATTCTAGTTTTGGTCTTCCAACATTCTGTTGATCTAGGAATTTTCCCCTAGGATTGGAAAATTTCTATAGCTGGTTTATTATTTTTAAAAGGGTAGGAGAGAGACAGAAAAGGAAACTATTATTGTTTTGTTACTCGCAAAGAAATTAGTAAATACAGAATGACTTTAGGTTAAATATGAACAGATCAGAGAGAGCTAACACAGATTTGACATGAACTTAGGTGAATTCAATGAAGATTTTATTGTGAGGGATTGGCCAATAATGTTACCTATTTGGATTTCCAGAAAGCATCCGATAAAATTCCACTTTAGAAATTGTTAACAAACATTACCTTGCATGGAACCAAACTACTAAAATGGTAGAGAATGTTTTAAAATTAATTCACAGGATATGGGCATCCTGGCAGGTCCAGCATTTATTGCCCATCATTAATTGCCCAGAGGGCAGCTAAGCATCAACCACACACACAGCTGTGGGTTTGGAGTCACACGTAAACCAGACCAGGGTAAAGCTGGCAGTTTCCTTTCCTAAAAGGCATTAGTAAACTAAAGGGTATTTTCAACAATCAACAACTGTCACTGTTAGACTCTTAGTTCCAGATTTTTCATTCATTGAAATCAAATTCCATCATCTGCCATGGTGGGCTTTAAACGCAGGTCCCCAGAATATTATCTCGGTCTCTGGTTTAACAACAATAATACCATTAGGCCATTGCCTCACCTCAGGAGGTAGAAAACAGAGCAAGGATTTATGTTGTGGTGGCAAAGGATCAGTCTTATAAATACAGTTATAGACATATTTTACTGTTAATTCCAAAATATATTGTTTTTAGAAGGAGGTCTGCTATAGAAAAGTTGCATATTTAAATTTAGTCACTGTCAAAGTCCTGTGTAAATCAATCGACTGTTAAGGGAAACATTAACAGGGAAAGATGACTTTTGACCATAATGTAAAAAGGGCAACATTAGATTAGTTGTCATTTCATGGAAAATCCTTGCCTCTGAACGAGCTTCTTTATTCAAGATTATCCATGTTCTTGTTCTCAGCCAAGAAATGCCTTTGTTTCTACAGACTGCTCACAGTGGGAATCTCATGACTTTGCTGACCATGCTCGCTGTGCATTCCATCTCAATTCAGACTCCACTCAGTCCAGGAGTCCTGTTTTCTCCAAGGCCACCTTCTCCTGCAAAATCTTCATAACCAATGTTTTAGGGCTCCTGTAGTCACCTTCACTTCCTAAGCAATTGAGATGTAAGGCATGTAAATATGCTTCAAGCTCAGTGACCTTTGAAAACTTCTATGCCCTGAGTTTCCAACACACTTCAGTTGACATAGCACTGCCTGCATGGAAAACATACAGGGACCTTAGAGAAATTATTTATTTTAGCAAAACTTCTCAAATCACAATGGAATTGGCTCGCCTCTCAATTAGATCAAGGAAACCCATTTTTTTACCCAATCATGGAGTAACACATAAAATCGCAAAAAACATGCAATTATTTGCTTACATTAATGCAACTCAGAAGATTTATAAGAGATAAAAATATATTTAAAATGATTTACTATAGGCATTATTTGCTACATAACAAAATTAAAAATTGCTCATTTTGTTCCATATTAAAGAACAAGAGTGAATATTCCAGATTGTTAATTCTCACTGGGGTACTGCACTGAAAATCAAGTCTGCAATTCTCTGGCTTGTCATGAAAATTAAAAATTTTACTTAAGTATGCAAAATTCCTCAATCTACGTGTCTTTCAGACCCAAGTTGACAGAAGGCACAGGCCTCCTGAAAGCAAGTGAAAGAGCCTGGAAATTATTACTACTTGACAGGAACTACTATTTATTATGAATAAACAAATTCTAACAACAGGTAAAGAACTTTGAGCTGTCAATGTGTAAACTATGCTGGATAATTCTCTAACTCTCTACTTAAACTCATCCCTACACACATTCAAACAGGCATAAACAGACAGACGATGTTAGCATTATGGGTAGGGGGGATAATCATTCGTCAATCACCTTAGTCTACAGAACTTGCTATACTGATCCTTTCACTTGCTTGGATTTTCTATTCTTCTGTATCTTTTCTCAAGGCTTCTTTCACTTCTTCACATGAGGCACAGGTAATTGACACTAACAGCAAAGTCTCTCCATCTCTCAGTAAATATTGCAGCAATTGTTGAGAGAGAATAAATTGGCAATCTTCAGACTTTACGTAATTTCCTGGAAAGAAATACATACCGCATGCCCTTACAGCAGTCCAAAGGCTTCTACCAGTATCATGCACATTCATTAACTGTTCTGCATCCCAGAAGCCTATCATGAGGTGGCATGGTAGCTCAGTGGTTAGCACTGCCGCCTCATAGCACCGGGGATCCAGGTTCAATTCCAGTCCTGCGTGACTGTCTGTGTGGAGTTTGCACTTTCTCCCCATGTCTGTGTGGGGTTCCTCTGGGTGCTCTGGTTTCCACCCACAGCCTAAAGATAGGTGGATTACCCACAGTGTCCAGGGATGTGTGGTTTAGCCATGGGAAATGTGGAGGAGGGGGGGTGAGTCTGGATGGGATGCTCTTCAGTGAGTCAGTGTCGACTTGTTGGGCCTATCCCACACTGTAGGGATGGTATGTATGTCAGCAACTGTAAAGCTGATGGCATTTGTCATCAAACTACTCAGTAATCTGCTGCTGGCCAAAACTTACTCTGTATACATTTCCAGGTGCTGGCCAGTCTACAAACAAAAACCCCACTGATTTGATTTATTGTCACATGTACCTAAGTACAGTGAAAAGCTTTGTTTGCAAGCAGTACTGGCACATCACAGTAAGCAAGGACATACAGATCATAGGACACAAAAAAATTAGAGTAAGGCGTACAGATTACACCACACAGGACATGTACTAGACAAGATCAGTATTATTTGAAGATAAAAAATACATTCATCAGTCTAATAATGGAAGGAAAGTAGCTGTTTTTGAACATGCTGGTGCATGCGTTCAACCTTCTGTATCTTCTGGCTGATGGAAGATGTTGTAGGGGACCATTACTGGGGTGGAATGGGTCTTTGATGTTGTTGGCAGCTTTTCTGTAGCAACGACATGCATAAATGGAGTCCATGGATGCGAGATTGGCTTCTATGATGGTCTGGGCTGTGCACACTACCTTCTGTAGTTTCTTATGGTCCTGGGTGGAGCAGTTGCCATACCAGGCTGTTATGCACCTGGACTGAATGGTTTCAACGATGCATCTGTAGAAGTTGGTGTGAGAATTTATGGACATGCCAAACTTCCTGAACCGCCTGAGGAAGAAGAGGCTTCGTTGTGCCTTCCTGACCGTCGCATCTATGTGGGAAGACCAGGACAGGCTGTCGGTTATTGTCATTACTTGGAACTTGACGCTCTCAACCTCTGCTCCATTGTAGAAGATTGGGGCATTTTCTCCTCCTTTCTTTCTGAAGTTGATGATCAGTTCTTTAGTTTTGCTGACATTAAGAAAGGTTGTTATCAGTGCACGACATCACCAAGCCCTCTATCTCCTTTGACTCATTGTTGTTTGATATCCATCCTAATGCAATGGGGTCATCAGCAAACTTGTAGATGGCGTTTGTTCAGAATTTGACAACATAGTCGTGAGTGTACAGAGAGTACATTAGGGAACTAAGAACACATCCTTGGGAAGGTCAAGTGTTCAGGGTTATCCTGGACCAAGTGCAATTGCCTATCTTCTCTGATTGAGGTCTATGGGTCAGGAAGCTGAGGATCCAGGTTCTGAGGGCACAACTGAGACCTAGGTGTCGGAATTTTGAGATTAGTCTGGAGGGGATAATGGTGTTGAAGGCAGAGCTGTAGTCAATGAGCAGGTGTCTGACATAGGTGTTCTTGTCCAGATGTTCCAGCAATGAGTACGGGACTAGGGAAATGACATCTGCTGTGGATCTGTTCTGTTGGTAGACAAATTGCAGGGGACTGAGGCAGGCTGAGAGACTAGAGTTGCCGTGGGCCAAAGCACTTCATGATTGCATGAACAAAACAGTAGTGTAAGCACAGTTAACAATCAGTTTTGAAAACATGCTTTATAAAAGTGCAGCAATTGCTTCCACAGTTCTTGATTTCACAACAGTCCCTTTCCCACTTCAGTCCACAAACAAAAATACAGGGAAAATAAAAAGACACGGTTTTTACATTATAAATAAATACAAACATGCCCATAAATTCTAAAAATAATGCCAATTTGGAAAAAGCCTTGCTTTCTAAAATGAGTTGCAAACATCATTTTTTAAAAAAATAAACCAACTTAGCAACATTTCAGGGGGGTAAAGTTTGTGCTTATCAAGGTTAAGGAACAGGCTTGAAGACTTTTAAGGCTGGTATTAAGCCTGTGCTGCGACAGGGAATGGGAGTAGGATCTATGTTTTACTCAGTTACTGAAATCTAGTCTCTGATGAAGTCTCAAAGGAGACACTAATTTCAGAGTGACAGCAGTTCCAAAGAGCTTGGGTGACTGATCAAATCTGACCAACTGTGGAAGGATCAATGGTTTACTTGAGAATGGGCTTCATCAGTATGGTGCAGTAAAGTGGGAGACAAGCATCTCAAAATTGTCAGAAGATTCCACTTAATCTAATTTGTAAGTGTATTTGAGTTTCCCAGACAGATATCACTTTAGTTTAGAAATCTTGTAAATGTTTCATTAATTTTGAATAACCATGTTTTAGTGGAGTATGTGATCACTCTGTTGAGAGCACCTTTGTAGTTTATTCAGCTACTGTCTGAAGTATCCCTCGGTATATAACCAATTATAATCTAAAGCTTCTTCTGCCATGCCTTAAACGGGGCCCTGATATTCCTTTTTTCAGTAGCAGGGTTCAGATTGTAACATGGAAAGAAAGAGGCAATGAGAATCATAACTGAACAACCATCTCATTTTTAACCGCACAAATTCTATGATGTTATTACCTTATCCCTTTAAAGCCCTTGTCATCATTGTTACATTTCAAGGAGTAAGAGGCCAATGCGTCTAACAACAGCGGGAACTCTTAGTACATGAAGTATTGATTCTACAATGCAGAAAGCTGCACTAAGCTGTTTCCCTCCAAAATGCTCAATGATGCGATCATGATGTCATGTGATCAGACTCTTAACGTGATTGTCCAACATACTTACATAAATACACAACATTCCTCCTCCTTTACACCTGAGGTTCCTGTAATGAAATAAGTAATAATATTTATAACCATATATACAACAGTCGGTACGAACACTCCAGATGCCATTGATTCCTATATAGCTGTTGGCACACCTTAGGCATCTATTTACTCTTCTTGTTGCGTTTCTGGACATTCCCTATTCTTCCCATAACCTTTGATTCTGGTTGTTCAGTTTCACATTTAAAAATGACAGTTCCTTTCTCTTTAGTTTTTATGTTGTGCAATTGATGGAGCTGTTTCCCTGCAAAAAGGCTGATGCATCATGTCATGTGATCAGACACTTAAAGCAACAACCCAACATGATTACATAATGAAAATCAAAAGAACTGTGGATGCCATAAATCAGAAACAAAACTATAAATTGTTGGGAAAGCTCAGCAGGTCTGGCAGCACCAGTGGAGAGAAACCAGAGTTAATGTTTCTGTCCAATGACCCTTCCTCGGAATGCATTACATAATTACGTTAATACATAACATGTCCTCCTCCTAAAAAGCAACCTTTTAAACTTTTTGATTCTTTCCACTACTGGCCAATTCTGTATCCATCTTTCCCTGTTCAAAACTAATCAGCATGATTTCCGTTAGGATGGTTGTATCAAAGGCTCTCTGGCCAAAATTATAAAAGAAGGTTCTACATGACTGAAGACTTTATTTTAGTTGTTTACAAGATGAGGACACTGCTGGTTAGGCCATCAATTTGCCAATCGCTAACAGCCCTTGGGAAAGTGGTGATGCGCAGACGTTTTGAAATGTTGTAGTTCTTAGACTTTAGGCACATCTATAGTGCTGCTGGGAAGGGGTTCCCAGATTACTTCCAAGTCAGGATGATGTGTGGCTGAGATGAAAGTCTACGGTTGATGTTACTCCCAGGCAACTTCTGCCCTTGTCCTTCCAGGTTGTTGCAGTTTTGGAAGTGCTTCCAAAGCAACCTGGGTAAGCTGCTGAAGTGCACCTTGTGGATGGTATTCTGTGTTGATGATAAAAGGAGTGAATGTCAAAGGTGAATGGATGAGTACAAATTAAGCAGGCTACTTTGTCCGGAATGATGTCAGATTCCTTGAATGGTGTTGGAGATGTACCCATCCAGGCAAGTAAAGACCATCTCATCACACACCTGGCTTGTGCCTTAGAGATGATGAACATGAATTGGGGAGACTTGAGGTGAATTATTTCCCACAGTGCATGCACAGCATGGTCAAATGCTTGATGCAGGCCCTCTGCTTTCTAATTTCACCAAAGTCAGATGGAGAAATACTTTACGTCATGCTGTTAAGTTGTATCAGTGGACCAGGTGAGTTGTAGCATCTGAAATCTGTGAGAACATAGAAACAAATGCAACAATACACCCAGCCACCACATTGTCACTTTCTGATTATTATCCTCAAATAGCAACAAAAAGCCTTAACTGGTATGGTTGAAGATTCATAAGAGTAATTGAAGATTGTTGAAAGTATGGAACAGAGGTGGGCAGGTGTTCAGACTGGCATCAATCCTGCTTGCATTTGCTGGACAAAAGTTCATGGAATTGAAATTTTCAAAATTTTCAATAACCCCAACCAACGCCCCCAACCCCCTTTCATATGTCTCATGTTCCCACTTTATCACCTTTACTCTTCATATTTTCCATTCCTTCTCCACACTCCACTCCACAACGCTTATACTTCCCACTGATTTCACATGCCACTGAACACTTCTGTACTACCTCCTATCCCCCCTGCCGGCTACATATCCCTTAATCCCTCTCATATTTCCATACTCTTTCCATATAAACCCTGCCCCTTTCATCTCTACACTCCCTCTAAGTCCCTGGGTCATTTTCATGCCCCTCCTCTCTGTGCTCCCTGCCTCATATCACCTCATAATTTGAATAACTCTCCTTTCAGCTGTGTTCCACTTTACATTCCATATATCTTTCTTGCATCCTCTATACCCACCCATCCATTACCCACTATTGATAGAACCTATGAGTTGTATAATAACATGAGAAATTTTTAAGAAGTTCAATAAATAATCATTAATTAAAAGTCCCTTTTCAAAAAATGTTTCCTTTTAGATGTTCATAAACTGTTAACAAAACACATAGCCATTTAACCTCGAGTTGAAAAAAATCCCACTTTCTTTAAGTGTTCAATAATCTGTCAAAAAAGAAATAGACCTTCACAAACCTCTATAGAGCTCAACCAAACATCCATAATGAGATTCCAATACACCTCAAAAAGATTCAATGGAGCTATACCACAGTATCAAACACATACTCAACTTATTGTGCAGCAGGTAAATATGAATTTGAAGTTGACAAGAATTTCTATACTTACCTGTCAAAATGTATATACTCCACAGCAGACTTTTCCTTAGGTTTGTACACTGATTGATTTAGCATGCTTTGCATAGTTCTCAGGAACACAATTGCCTCATTAATGCTTTCAAATTCATAGAAATTTAAATTTTGGTTGAATCAAACATCACTTTAAGTGTACTTTTAGTTTCAGACCACCGTGGAAACATGGCCAGTTACAAGATGAGAAAATCCAGCTCTCTTTCTCTGGTTGGAATTATAGTACTGAGGCTAGGTTCAAAATGTTAAAGCTAGAACCTTAGGAGTGAAATTGAGAAATCATAGGAAGAATGGTAGGTGCTCTCTTATACAACTGGCTGCTGATCAATTTTAAATTTTAAAAGAGAGATTGGTACTTTTTTGTTAACCAGGATAATAAAGAATTTAGGAAAAAAGTAGGCAGATGGAGTTTGATCACAGTGCCATGAGAGATATCACATTGGTGGTGGGAGGAGGCCTTAGCTGGCCTCATAAGGGCCTGAGTTGGGTCAGACACAAATTGGCTGCCCTACATTTCTCCAGTAAAATATCTGTTGGGGAGGTAGTGACGAGTTTGTGACAACCTGTGCACCACTGTTGTGGGGGACAATATTGAGTCCTCACCTTCCAACATATCCCCAGGGAGTCATATAATTCATTTCTCTATGTGAGTACATACGTACCATGGATGCTAACCAATCATTTTAAGTCAGTTGGCAATGAATTTTTCCTGCTCATACATAAAGAGCTGAATTGAAATACACACATTTTCTTCAGTGCAAATATGTAAGAATTCTTAAATCACATTTAGACTGTCTCATTTTTCAGAACGATATTTTCTTCATTCAACACGAAGGCAGGTTTTTAAAAGAAAGAAATTGTTGATAAAATGGGATTAAAAAAATTCAACATGGCTTATAATACAATGTTTTGAAATTTGTTAGGTAATATATCATGTGTACATTGTAATGAAATTAAAAGGTTCATATCACTTCACATTGAGTTGAAGGGAATACTGACTGTGTTATCTGTCTGTGCAAGTCATGTATTCAAAAAATCTACAATCTTGTTCTAACAACTTTTCTTTCTTGGTTAAGCTTTCTGATTAATAAAGCAAGTTTCAAGAGGGCAATTATGTCAGGGTCCAGATAAACAGCTCAGACTTTGCTCTCATGATTAGAATGATTTAATACGCTGCAGCCTGCTACCATATCGCTCACTTTCCATAACGTTTTGCTGTCCTATGTACCTCTGACCGTAACACTTGTGGATTGAACTTCTTGACTAGCATCTTATTCAGAAAATGGGATTTGGAATACCAACTTATATCACAGAAAGAAATAGAATCTCTTACAACTGCAAATATCAGATATTCCGGACAATCTTAGTTCTCTTCAAACTTGTCACAAACACACATAACTCATTTATCACAGTAATGGGATAAACAGCTGCATCACAATTTTAGCCCAAAAGAAATGAAAATACAACAGTTTAACAGCAATAACAAGGAGAAAAGATACTCATTACCTAGGTATCTGCTGTCCAGTTTTCATCAGTCACACAAAAGAAGGGAGAAGCATTTTTACCCAGTCGCACAGGAATCTACATGTGCTTTAAAAAAAGAAAAGTGAAATAGTTGCTGACAAAAACATCTTCAAGATTACATCCTCTGCTCCAGTTTCCGGCCAAAGACTAAGAAATGTAGTTAGATAAGCAAAACTGTCTGTTATAAATCATAAATGGTAATAGAAGGGAGTAATTTCAGAGCTGGATTTAATCTGTTGATTTAGGTGACATTCAGCAAACATCTAAACTTCACATTTTTCCTTTATAACACCAATTGAAAGCTTCCTGTCAGAGATTTCAGGAAGCAATTAGTGGTATTCATGTGGAATTAAAGGAAATAGCAACATGAAACATTCTCACGTTAGTATTTAGTTGTAAATGTTTATTTTCTTTGTGTTTATTGAGTTAGTTGTGTGAGAAAAAGACTAATGGAAATCTGCAAAGTGGGATGAACTTTAGGAAGCTACAGTTCAGTTTATAAACTAAAATAAGGGTCTATCACTCAGGCATGTAGAGTTGAGGAGATTCATAACCTTCAAATATTATTAATTTTCCAACAAAAATTGTCACCAAGTGCAAGATTCCACAAAGCACTGTAGTTGTTATTTCCACCATTTAACCTCAGTCGCTCTTCTGACATGGGGGAAATGATGAATCAATTGATCAATTAATGGATCAATAACTCTGTTTTGACATTCTGCATTAAGAAGTAACTAATTGGCCGATGGTAAATGCTTTTTAAAACATATCCTGGAAATCAATAATGCAGTAACTGCATTTTAAACTGAAGAATGCACAAAAACCACCAGGAAGGATATGGGCCCATATAACCTTTAAAGAGAACAGTGGTACAAGCAAGTTAGGCCACAAGTTATGTGCTTTCATTTATGGTTTTATCTTTTTGATTATCTTATAGTTCTTTTAACCACCTAAAGAAATAGCTACTAAATTCTTAATTAAACAATTTAGTTTATCCATTCCAATTACGTGTATGCTCAAACTTGAGCTACAAATCTTTCTCAATATTAACGACTTCAGACTATGATATATATTTCTTGCCTTTTCTCAAGTGAAATACAGAGAGGACTAGTCACCTCTGAGACTTACCAAAGTTACATTTCAGTTTCTTTCATTTTTATAGAACTAAATATTGTTTAAACCTTGTAAGATATAACATTGTCTACTGGTGCTGCATTAAAACCTTTATAAAATATTTCAATATGATGTTTAAGTCCAAAGGTGATAAGTTTAACATTTAATTTTCAAATACCTTTCTGATGTTGATTGGTGCAGGTTCTGGATTATCATAACCACCCGAAAGGTTAGAAAGGGCAAGTTTCAATGGACTATTACAGAAAGACCTAATTGGAACTTTCTTTAAGGACACACTACAAATCAGGATTCCATCTCTTCTCCATAAGACTCACTTCCAGACTTTAATGCCACAGGTTTACATACGCTTGAGAAACAGCAGTTCATTTTCAACTAGAAACTAGGTGAAACCTCCCAGACTCAACATCCACCTGAACTGAGAGCCAATGGAGGGAGAAGAAATGAAGGCGGCAAAGGAGTGGATAGCAGTGAAAAAAAACTGGGAAATGAAAACAGGCCGGGCCCCATGGGGTCACAGCAAAATAGAAAGAGGCAGCTGCATGATGGAAACACCAGCAGCTCCTCTGAAAATGAAGATATGTGGAGGAGCAGCCATGACCAAAAAAAGAGACACAGCACCACAGGGGAAAAGGAGAGGGGCAAACCCCAAGTCGAAAACACCAAATGTCACGAGGGACCCAATGAAGCTCAGCCTCCAGCACTTGGAAACCGCGGGGTACCCACTGCACCACAGCTCCAGGCAACTGGGAGCAAAGATGCTCGGAATCAAGAGCAGAACATGACAGTCCTTCTGTCGGACACCTAACCAGACCTTCTTGTCTTTGTTCTCACCTCAGGATGGAACAGGATGGCTACCTAAATGCTGAGAGTACCTAACAGTTCGCCCACACCACAGGGATGCAAGGAGTCCAGTTATCCGTGAACGTGAATCCGTGAATCCAGTTATGAGGCCGTGAATGGACAATGGGTCTATGGGTAACTCTATAAACTCTCAAAATGGATTTTAAAATTTCTAGTATTAACGTGTGTAGCATTAATCTATGGCACGATGTGTTTGCAATTGGCTTACCTGGCCAACATCAAAGTGGACCTCCTGTTTCTGCAGGAGTGTGGGATACCGTCCCTTAGCAGCTACAGGAAATGGTCCTGCTTAAGGATCTGTGGCCCTTTGATTTGATTGGAGGTAATGATTTTCGTTCCTCCGGCCTGAGTATTCTGTTGCGATGAGACAATATCACCATCTCCGAAGTTAGGGATTTGGTCGATGGGTGCCCCCTCATAGCAGTCACTATGTACAGAGACACTCCCGAAACTAATTAATGTGTACGCCACTTTGGTAAACTGAACTGCAGGGGTTGACTGCAAACTGGATGCCTCATCCAGATTCCTAATGGAAATGATTAAGGTCGCCAAGCTGCATATGCAAAAATCCGACATCTGGTTCGCATACAAATGTCCCATACCAAATTTTAGCACATATTAATATGACGAAAGGCTTATTTCTGCAATGTACAGTACATGTGTTTTCTGCATTTCTGATTGGAGATTTGACTATTCAGCTCCAGGACAATGACTAATTTGCAGCCAAGCTTCTAGTTCTATAACCATCAGTTTCTATTATAGTAAATAGCTTAAGAGTGAGACAGAATCAATCCTTGAGACGTAACATTTTGGCAACAGCATTGATTTTCATACAATGCATTCACAGAAGAGTACCTTGCCAATTGAAGACCCCTATAAGACCCATTGTCAGACTTGTCACAAGAAATTGATTGAATTGACTAGATAGCCAACTTCCCTTTACAACTACAAAGCTGATCAGTATATTCACTGAGTAAGAACTCCGTTTGCTAAATAACTTTTTCATAGCAGCGGAAGGCAAGTAACCAATTACCACATGAAATTTCCATTCCATATGACATTCCGATTCTATGGAAATATGAGATTCACTTTTCAGAGTTGTAATAATGCTAAAATAAAGTTCACCAGCACAATGGAAAAGTAATGTGAAAGCTAGATGAATATGTAAAAACTGTTTGGATGATGTATGTAAAATGACAGTGGGTAAAAAGGAGTTGGTGAAGCAACTCATACTGCATTCCAACTGTGTCCCTGGTCTCATCATTTTTACCTGAATTCGTGCACAAAACCGTTATCTACTCCAGAGAAGTGGTGTTGAATTTAAAAAATAAAATTGCATATCAGCAGCATAACCTGGACATGCTCATTAATTTAACAATGCTGTTATCCTGGTCACAGGAAGCCAAGATATGTGATTTCTTCTTCATTCTTAAAACTTTGTTGTGGGCCAGGAAGAGCAGGAGTATCTCAGAACAGTACCTAGGGCTTCTCCTGTCTGGTACTTCCCGCTTCCCCATCATGTCCGTACCTACACCCCCATATTATTACTCCCTCTTGTTGAGAACTGTTTCTGTGAGTGCATAGCAGCAAATTGAACCTCCACCAAATCTGTCTGCCCACCTGAAACACAAACAGAATGTATTGGAGAAAGTGCTCAGAATATCTGGCAGCATCACTTGTTCGAAAGAAATGTCACATTGGACTTAAAATCCTAATTCTTTTTCTCTATATATAGATGTCACCAGAGCTGCTGAGATTCTCCAGCACTCTTTTTTTAAAATTCAGGTCTCCAGCATTTGCAATATTTCACCTTCATTATTGTCTCCCCATCACAGCTTCAAGATTAACCAATGGTAATGAAGTATAGCATTTTTAAAGTGTATTTTACTTCAATATTTTTCAAAACTTATCATTCAGTCATGAGCTGAGATAATTTTTAAAACATTTTGTAAGCACTTCGGTCACAATATAAAACTTTTCATTCAAGCAATTCAATCGGGTTGTTACTTTGGTTACTGCAAAGTGCGAAGTTAATTTACCTGTAAGGCTCAAATAAGAAATATATTTAACTTGTGTATTAACAGCAATGCTTTTGTCAACAGTGACTTCCTGGCACTGATCATCATAACTGAAGATTAGTTTGGGAATTAAGTTGTAGAGAATGAGACGGAGAGGTGTAAACAGTACACCACAGATTTATCAATGTGTCATAATGAGAGCTAAAATGTTATAGGTAAATACAGACATTGTATCAATAGTCCTGGATTCTGGAAAAATTGGGAATTTGAAGTATGAGCCAATGGGACTCTAAGTGATTATTTAATTGTGCCACTGCTGATGATATCTTAACATTAACAGATGATGTGCATGCCAAGTGATAACGTTACAAAATGAACCTACATCTTGTGCCCAAAAGTGGTCCCCAACAACAGAAATAACCAGCCTACCTTGCTCCCCTCCACCTGACAACTGCCCCCACACCATATCAACTTGATCTGCCTGAACAGTCCCAATGAAGCAACCAGATTTATCTCATCATCTAGGTTATCCTGGTTTCTGTCAAATACTACCTGCAGAATCAGCAGTGGAATTGTTCCCTATAACATTGGAACTGGAGAACTGCTGCTTTGGGATTTAGAACCCACCTCTCCAGAACCTCTAGATGACTATTCTAGTGTCATTGCTACTATGCCCTCTCCCCACCTAGATACTGAAACTTATTACGCAAAAAATCTCAGCAGCCACTCATTTCTCTCTGCTGTCACTTAAATTTCGGGAGGTTAATTGAAATTCTTTACTCAGCAATTGTTAAGTTAAAAAAAGTTTAATTTCCCAACCCTTTAGACTAATATCCAAACTTTGGAGAGAAGAGAAACAAAGCTGAAATACTCACCAGGCAATTAACTCATAACCTTCTTGTGATGTCACAGTTTATCCTGGGAACAGATGCGGCAGGGGTGAAGGAATTGGGAATAGGGGATGGCATTCCTTCGCCTCTGCCGCATCTGTTCCCAGGATGAGGCATTCCACTCCCGTTCATCTCAGATGTCCTCTTTTTTCAAGGGCCACAACATCCCTGTCTCAATGGCCGAGAATGCCCTCGACTGTGTCTCCCAGATTTCCCACAACTCATCCCTCACACTCCGTCTCCGCAATAACCACCAAAAGGGAATCCCCCTCATCCTCACATACTACCCCACCAATGTCTGGATCCAACACATCATCCTCCGACACTTCTGCCATCTGCAATCCGACCCCACCACCAAAGACATTTTTCACTCCCCATCCTTGTCTGCTTTCCGGAGGGACCACTCTCTCCATGACTACCTTGTCCGCTCCACACTCCCCTCCAACCCCACCACACCCAGCACTTTCCCCTGCAACCACAGGAAGTGCTACACCTGTCCCCACACCTCCTCCCTCACCCCTCCCAGGCCCCAAGAAGACTTTCCACATCAAGCAGATATTCACCTGTACATCTGCCAATGTGGTATACTGCATCCACTGTACCCGTTGTGGCCTCCTCTACATGGAGGAAGCCAAGTGGAGGATTGGGGACCGCTTTGCAGAGCACCTACGCTCGGTTTGCAATAAACAACTGCACCTCCCAGTCACGAACCATTTCAACTCCCCCTCTCATTCCTTAGACGACATGTCCATCCTGGGCCTCCTGCAGTGCCACACTGATGCCACCTGAAGGTTGCAGGAACAGCAATTCATATCTCATTTGGGAACCCTGCAGCCCAATGGTATCAATGTGGATTTCACAAGCTTCAAAATCTCCCCTCCCTCTACTGCATCCCAAAACCAGCCTAGGTCATCCCTGCCTCCCTAACCTGTTCTTCCTCTCACCTATTCCCTCCTCCCACCTCAACCTTCACCTCCATTTCCTACCTACTCACCTCATCCTGCCCCCTTGACCTGTCCACCATCTCCGGACTGACCTATCCCCTCCCTACCTCCCCACCTACACTCACCTTTACTGGCCCCATCCCCGCCTCTTTCACTTGTCTGTCTCCTCTCCACCTATCTTCTCCTCTATCCATCTTCGATCCGCCTCCCCCCTCTCCCTATTTATTTCAGAACCGTCTCCTCCTCCCCCATTTATGATGAAGGGCCTAGTCCCAAACATCAGCTCTTCTGTTCCTAAGATGCTGTTTGGCCTGCTGTGTGCTGCCAGCTCTACACTTTGTTATCTTGGATTCTCCAGCATCTGCAGTTCCTATTATCTTTGAATCTGAAACAAAGGTTTGCAGGGAAAACTGTATTTGAATATCTCCCAAAAACAGGTATTTCAAATACAATCAAGGAGTATTCCAGTGAAGGGAAAAAACAGAACAAACAAATCCAGAACTCCCTGGATAAAGAAAGAACTCTGCTTATGGTATATGGCAGGTGGATAATACAATTGAGAAACCGACTAATAAAAGAAGTTCAGGAGGCCATTAAAAAATCAAATACTAGAAGCCAAGAGAATGTGTGAGAAGTGACTGAAAGCTCATATAAAAGGAATCAAAAAGTCTTTTAAAGGCATATAAATAGAAAAAGCGTGGTAAGAAGAGGACTGGAACTGATTAAGAATCAAAAGTGAGTCTTAGCTACACCCCCTTTCTCCATGTATAAGATGTTGAATTCATGATTGCATCTGTCTATAGATCTTCAGGATCTTTAAGATGCTGCCCAGGTCTCCGTGAAAGAGTTAGTAATTTGAACACTGGAAGAATTAACAATTGAAAAGGCATAAATAATGGGTAGGCTTTCCGTACTTAAATCTGGTAATGTATTTAAACCAGATGAGCTGCATCAATGATATTGAATGAATTAAGCGTGGAAATTATGAAGCAGGTCATTGAGCACAGAGACAGATCCTTCGGTTCAACCAGTCCATGCCAAACATAACCTAAATAGTATTTGAGACAGTACCAAAAGATTTAATGGATTTGTTCCTAGAATGAGAAACTAGTTACATAGATAATGGGAGAAATTGGGACAGTTCTCCTGGAAGACAAAAAATGAAGTGGAGACTTGACAGAAGTATTTAAAGTCATGAGGGGTCTGAACAGAGTGGTTAGGAAGAAACTGTTCTCATTGGTGGAGGGATCGAGAAGCAGCAGGCACAAACTTTGCTAATTGGCAAAAGAAGCCATGGTACCAAGAGGGAAAACTTTGTTACGCAGAGGAGCTGGATCTGGAATACACAGCCTGAGATCTTGTTGCAGACAGATTTAATCAAGAGATTGAAAAGGGAATTGGATCATTACCCAAAAGGAATGAACACACTGAGCTGCGGAACAAAGTTCAAGGAGAGGCCCTGGGAGATTTTCTCCTTCAGAGAGCCGGTACAGACACCATAAGCTGAATGTCCTCCTCTGTGTTGGAATCATTCTGTGATTCTCTTTTGGTGCGAATACAAGGCTGAGAAGTGAGACTAATTGTATTGGGAAAAGACAGACAATATCAGCATTTAAATAAGTTGGCTGCCTTTTACTATGAAGTGTATGTACTGATTCAAAATCAGCTGATATGTTGCATCACAGATTCATTGTGAGAGCCAATGATGTATCATTCTACATCCTGAAAGGTGTTTCCTTAATTGGCAAATTATAAAAAAATGCTTGAAACATGAAGAGATCACTGTTAGGAGTGTGTGTATATTAAAACCAGGTTGAATGAAACTTTGATGGGATGAGAATGGGTTGAACAAAGACGTTGTTGATTCTGAGATGCATTGTGACTAATGAATAAAGACCAAATTTCTGATCACTCTAATTTAAATACAAACGGAAGACTTGATGCTTAAATAAATGCTTTCCCCAGAAAATACACAGGGTGTTCACAAACAGCATCAGGGAATATTTGCTCCAGGAGGCAAAAGCTTGTTTTGCTTGATCAAAAATCAAACTCCTTTGTTAGAAAGGAGCTGAGAAACGTTAACAAAGATAACATTTTTCGGGATGATATACGAATATCATCTGAAAAAAAGATGTTGAAGTAATAATTATCACCATTTCATAATGGAAAATATCACAGCAAGTCCATAGCTTATTTAAATTATTAGAGACTAGCAAAATAGAATTGTTATGATGTGGTCACATTATGATCCAAATCATCTGACTGTGGAATGAATTCTGTCTTACTTCAAAAATGTATTACCTTGGCATAACTTGGCAATCGGTATTAAAATGCTAAGTATGCAGGATACCGCTTGTAGCACTAGTACGGAGAGGTTGCACAAATTTTCCTGTGTTGACCACACCAATGCCCATTTCCTTAGCTCTCTGAGTTATATGTTTGCATGCAACACAAATTTACTGCAATCCTCATGTGACAAAGGTCATGTCGGTTGTGAGAATCTGCAAGACTTTGCACCACACCAAGGTTATTGTAAGGCAAAGGCACCCTATTGCAGCTAAAGACATTTTGCAAATAAAGTAATTTTTTAGACCTTTCTCAATTGCATCTTATCCCAACTACATCCTAGAGTTTTCCTGGAGATTTGATGGGAAGAAAGACTTCTATGATCACATGTTCATCAGTTTACTCCTCCTGCCCAACAGCAGGATGAAGATGAGTTGGAAACAGAGAAGGGGCATAGGACAGGAGCATTCTGTTGTTCTCAACGTTCTGTGTTATGCCAGGTGTCATGAATTCTATCACCGTCACCTCCACAATACAGACAACTTTAGGAATCAGGGACGAAAGCGTCCTTGGCCTGCACCTGTAGCATTCTTTTCCATTTCACTGTGTGCTAGAATGTTGGCATATCACAGTGTTTGGTTGACAAGCTGGCCAAAACTAAATAGCTAGAGGAATTTGGAGGCAGCATACAGTGAGTGTGAAGCTGGCAGCATTGCTAGGTGCATGCGAGTAAGGTGGAGAATCTGGATCAAAAACACAAATAGCTGGAGAAACTGTCGGCCCAAAATGTTAATTCTGTTTTCTCTCAACAGATGCTGCCAGATCTACTGAATTTATCCAGCAATGTCTCTTTTTGTTGCACAAATCCTACAGTTTTAGTCATGAAATCATCCGTAAAACATAGGCAATGGGTATATTCTATGCAAATAACACCAACATGAAATATGTAAATTACTCCATAGATAATTATCAGGTCTTAATCATAGGATAGTACAACAGAGAGTTAAAGCAATCAGCCATCAAGTCTTTGTTTTTTTTTAAAGAACAATCAACTTAGTTGCATACTGCCACTTCTTCCAGGCATCCCTAGGTTTTTTTTCAACTTCAAGTAATTACCCAAATCCATTGTGAATGCTTTTGTTGAATTTGTGTCCTTTGCTGTCATGCAGTGTACTCTAACTACTCATTACTTTTTTCCATATTGCGTGTATTTCTTCTGTCAATCACTTTAACTCTATGGCTTCCGATTCTTGACACTTTAACTATTGGACCCAGTTTCTCTTTCTTTTTGTGAGAGCCTTTCATGATTTTAAACACCTTCATCAATTCTCTAATCCTTCTTATGTACTTGCTCCAATCTGTCCGCATAATGGTGGATCATCATTCCTGGAATCATTCTGGTAAACTTCCTTTCAATGAAGTCCTCACATCTTTCATAAAATCTGGTGATTAGAATTGGATGCAATGCTCCACCTGGTGCTTAATTGGTGTTTTTAAGTTTACAATAACCTTCTAACTTTTGTATTCTATGAGTGGATTTATGAGGGCTCAGTGCAGGACCGTTTTCAGGGCTGGTTATCTGATTCATTAACTGGTGAACTTTGCCATAGCATCTCCCAGAGACAAGACATTAACATCCAGTGTAGTCTGCATCTCCAAATCAATGAGAGAGGGCAGGGCGAAAATGTCATTCTTTCAAAGGAATAACTTCTAATTGAACTGGACTGCAACATGGGTTTGAATAGCTGATCATCACTTAGATTTTTAAGCCTGCAGCAACCATGAAAATAGAGAGGACATCTGGGAAAACAATCATCAGCAAAATCATGGAAGGGCCTATTCGCTTAACCTATTTATATCCCTTCATAGCCTCCTCATGTCTTCTTCACAATTTGTTTTTTTATGTATCTTCATATCATCAGCAAAATTAGTTAATATCTTTCGGGTCTGGTGGATATGAACCGAACCCGAAATGTTAACTCTGATTGTTTCTTCACAATGCTGCCAGACCTGTTGAGCGTTTCCAGCAACTTCTGTTTTCGTTCCTGATTTGCAGCATCTGCAGCTCTTTCAGTTTTTAGCTAATATCTTTGGTCTTTTCATCTAATTATAAATTTTATAATGCTGAGGCCCCAGCACTGAATGGCAAACTGCTGCATAAGTTCCACTTCCAGAAGTCACTGTCATAGTTAGACCACAGAAGTCAATGCAGGAGGAAGAAAGATTAGAGGGAACTCTAACCACGACACATTATACATTATATCTTGGAGACCAGAAATTGCCACATTCTTCTGTTCCTCAAACTGAATGTAAAATCGAATCATATTCTGATCACTGCTATCCAGGGACACCTTAACAATGAGGTATTGATTAAGCCCTTCTTGTTTCACAATACCAGTTTTAACATAAGCTGCTCTCTGGTTCACATCAAAACATGCTGCACCAGAAACTATCCTGAAAACAGTCCATGAGTTTTTCATTCTAGGTAACCTTATTATCAGGGTGATTATTGCCTTGCCTTTCTAATAAGCTCCCAGTACTACTTCTCACACACTCTACAACAAAAACAAAGTTGCTGGAAAAGCTCAGCAGGTCTGGCAGCATCTGTGGAGGAGAAAACAGAGTTAATGTTTCAGGTCTGGTTCTGGGGAAGGGTCACTGGACCCAAAACATTAGCTCTGTTTTCTCCTCCACAGAGGCTGCCAGACCTGCTGAGCTTTTCCAGCAACTTTGTTTTTGCTCCTGATTTACAACATCCGCAGTTCTTTTGGTTCCTACACACTCTATCCTGCCTTGTGGTTACAGTTAGAGGGTCTGTATGCAAGTCCCACAGAGACTTCCTGCCTTTTTCGATTCTCTTCATTATACAAAACATTTCTACACCCTTGTTTCCTGAACTGATATCAGGTCACCTTTTATCATGAGGTTAATACAATCTTTTGTCAAGAACAACACTGCTGCACCTTTTCCCAGCTCCCTGTCCTTCCTAAATGTCATGTATCCTTTAATATTAAGTTTCTAATCAATGCCATCCTGCAGCCATGTCTCTAGCTTTCTAGTTGTATAATTTAATTCTATTTGCACTATCAACTCGTCTGTTTTGTTTCAAATCCTTTGTGCATTCATTTACAGAGTCTTTAATACTGTCCTTTTATTATTTTCATAACCTGTGTTAATTTGTACTGTCTGCCCTTCCCATCACAATCAACTTAATATTCCCCATATGAATACTTTTCTCTTCTTGCTTTGCCTCTATTTGTTGATTTACCGTTTCTTGCAAAATTTCATCCCTTCCTCTTGCTATTTAGTTTAAAATGATCTCTATTTCCCTAGTTATACAGCTCACCAGAACACCACCACAGCATAATTCAGGTGTAGACAGGTATAGGCCATACTTGCTCCAGTATTGGTGCCCATGCCACATGAACCAGAATTTACTTCTCTCACACCAGTCTTTGAATGATGCATTCAGTTCTCTATTCTGATTTACCTGACTTCACCTGATGAAGGGGCTACACTCCAAAATCTTGTAATTTCAAATAAACCTGTTGGGCTATAACCTGGTATTTTGTGATTTCTGACTTTTTCCACCCAGTCCAACAATGGCAACACCACATCATTGGTATCTATGTACATGGATTACAGTGATCAATCCTCCCACTCCAATGGTGAGGTCCTCTTCAGCCTTGAGCAACAAAGCCCTCTACACTCATTCGTTGCTGCTGAGAAAAGTATCATTCCACTGAGCTATCTGGTTCCTTACTACCCCTACATTTTTTTTTGTTGCCTTTACTTGTATAGCCTCCTGTATCACCAATGGCGTGTTCAGTTACCTCATCTACCCTGCAATCCCACTTTTATCCAAACAAGCTGCATAAGCCTCAAGCCTTTTCGGCAATTACAAAGCCCACAGGCTTCCTGCCCTCTAGGTACTTTTACCTGTCTCACTTGCAGTCCCTGAACACTGACCAAATTACAAGACCCTTCCCTAACAGGTATGGCTGCTTTTTGGACTAAAGAATCCAGGAAGCCTTCCACCACCTTGATGAGTTACATTGTCTGCAATTCAGCCTCCAGCTCATGAACTCTGAGCCAAAGCCGCTTAAGATGCAAAATGCATTTGCTTTCAATCAGACAGATATTCAAGAACTCTCACATTCGGCAATTAGAACACGTCACCTGCTCTGCCATCGGGAATGTGTTTTAATTAATTACTTAATTATTTTGTTCAATTATTTATCTTTCTTTTTGATTATTTTATTAATCATACCACCAGTGTCTGTCCTATTTTAAATCCTAGGGACTGAATTGAATGGAACCACTTTATTAAAATTCCCACTCGTGACAAAATATTTAAGGATTCAAAATATATTACATTTTATAAATTCCAGCACTTTAATACTTAACATACTTTACAGGTAGAATGGATCCTTGCATATAAGTAAAAGTGAAAAGATAAGTTAGTATTTATCAGTCACTGTCTTGTTACATTGCAAAACTGCTCAATAATTTTATAATTACTCCAAGTGAACTATCCTGATTTAGATAAGAGTGAAACAGAAAATACACACCAGCCAATCACTTACCTGATCTCCTCTAGTTTGACCTTCCACCTGTACACTCTCCTCTCCTAATGTGTCTCTGCTGGTAATTCCCACCCTCTGTTAAATTGGCTTCCCCCTGCTGTGCTTCTGCTGCAATGGTTGTTCATTTGTTGAGTGGTTATAGGCCCACATCCAACAGTTTGAGTTCAAGACAGATGTTTGAGGAGCAGGCAAAGTGAAAAGCTGTTTTCAAGCTTAAGTTTCCTCAGAACTCTTTTTGTTTGCAGATTGCTATGTGTTACAACACAGTAATAATCTGAGATGCAGCATGATTTCATCTTACTGTTGCAGTATTGAAAAACTATTCTGTATAAGTGCTTCTCTCTTCAAATATACTTCCTGCATGAGTTACATAGATGATTTCTTTTTACAACATATATTGTAATTTTTTTCAGTATCTCCCACACTTCAAGTCTTTAACTTGACTCATGTGGTGATGGGTGTGGATGAAAATTCTTTGACAGGGTATAGAAACAAGGTATAGAGGTGAAGCTTCCTTTTGACCTGCTAGCTTCCATTTTAATTGAGATTTGATTAATTTGGTGGTCTGATCCACTTGGTAGTATATGCTGAAGGGTGTGGTGTTCATGGAGCTGCAGGAACATAAGGGGAAGTTATGTCGATTCTTCTTCTTTGCCAACAGCATCTATTTCAGGTAGTTGTGTTACTTCTCCAAGAAAAGAATGAGATTGCCCATCAAAAGTAAGGTTCAGAGGAAGGACCCAAAATGTTAACACTGTTTTTCCCTTCACAGATGCTGCCAGACCTGCTGAGCTTTTCCAGCAACTTCTGTTTTTGTTCCATCAAAGGTAAGGGTTCATCACAGAAAACAGATTGTTCCATTGCAGTTTTGATTGACTTTCCAATGTTCTATTTTGAGGCATGAATATACCTCTCAGCCTAGACGTGATTTGGTTTGATGTTGGTGTGCTATTTAGACAGATCTTTAGCATATCTTCAAGAAGTGACCCCTTTTCCTACAATGTTGGTATCAGTCTGATCAGTTCTGTTTTTGTGGGACTTTGGAACCACACCTGTAGTTACTTTTATTGATTGTTTAGGGTTTTGTGTTCAAGTTGTCATAAACAGTATATTTTCCATGTTAATGTGTGGAGCTGGATGAACACAGCAGGCCAAGCAGCATTTTAGGAGCACAAAAGCTGACATTCTGATGAAGGGTCTAGGCCCAAAACGTCAGCTTTTGTGCTCCTGAGATGCTACTTGGCCTGCTGTGTTCATTCAGCTCCACACTTTTGTTATTTCGGATTCTCCAGCATCTGCAGTTCCCATTATCTCTGATCACTATTTTCCATGTCAGAGGTCTGTTGAATATTCTATTTTGCTGTAAATAGCCAACGCTTTCTGTAGAATGTTCTGCATTAAATGAAACTTTTGCTGTATAGCACTTCTGAAGCAATTTTCAAGTCTATGTATCCAGTACTACGTAGACTGCTCATTTTAGATTCTCTTTTGATTGAATTACTTCAGTGACAGAATTATTTAAGAGACCAACAGTAATCCTGTTGAAAATAATCTGTTTTTGAACATTTCTATAGTTGCATGGCTCAGATAGTCCTTATAGATCATTAGTGAAGCATTACAGAATCATCTGAGAGTTGGTGTCTGTTTTGAAGCATGTTTTCACCAGTATCATGTTTGTTCTTGAAGTGAAAAATTGATGAAAGAAGCTATGAAGATGCCAAACATGGTTTGTTTCTCTTCAATTGGTTGTCTATGTAAACACATAATGTTCTTTCTCTGTGGTGCAGCAGTGCACTAGCTTGTTCCGCATTCAATGGGGTATAGTATCATGAAGCTGTTCAACATCAGAAGAGTTGTGCTTTCTGTATTTGCCAATTTGTTACATTATGTGTATCTGATAACTTGAATTTCACTGGCAGTAAGATTGGTATCAGTGTATTTTGTTATATTGGATGATTGCTGAAAGGCACCGGGCCTGCTTTGGAAGTCCCCAACATCACAGATGCTAGTCTTCAATCATTTCAATTCCCTCCACTTCATATCAAGAAACAGCTGAGTGCACTGGATACTGCAAAGTCTATGACAACATTCTGACATTAATACTGAAGAGCTGAGCTGCAGAACTTGCTGTGCCCTGAATCAGGATGTTCTGGTACAGTGACAACACTGGCATCAACTCACAATGTGATTAACTGTGCTGTCCACAAGAACCTGGATAAATCCAACCCAATCAAATACTGCTCCATCAATCTACTCTTAATCATCAGTAAAATGATGGAAGGGGTCATCAAAGTGCTGTCAAGCAGCATCTGCTCAGTAATAGATGCTCAGTGACACCCATTGGCCAATTAGACTCACTCCCTGTTATATCAAAAAACAGTTGGAGGTAGTGGATACTGCACACGCTATGGCCCTTGACAACATTCCAGCAATAGCACTAAAAAACTTGCCGCTCCCCTAGCTAAGTTGTTCCAGTACAGTTACAAGACTGGTATCTACCTGACAATGTGAAAAATTGCCCAGGTATGTCCTGAACACAAAAAGCAGGACAAATCCAACCCAGCCAATTACCACCCCATTAGTCTATTTTCAATCATCCGGAAGTGATGGAAGGTGTCTTCAACAATGCTATTAAATAGCTCCTGCTCAGTGATGCCCTGTTCAGTGCTACCAGGGCCACTCAGCTCCTGACTTCATTACTTGGTTTAAATATGGATAAAAGAGTTGAGTTCCAGAGGTGAGGAGAGAGTGATAGCCCATGACATCAAGGCTGCATTCAACTGAGTGTGGCATCAAGGAGCCCTAATAGGTGTTGGGGAGGAAGTCTCCACTGATTGGAGTCATAACTGGCACGTAGGAAGATGGTTGTGGCTGTTGGAGGTCAGTCATCTCAGCTCCAGGACATCTCTGCAGCAGTTCCTCAGGGTCGTGTCCTTGGCCAAACAACTTTCAGCTACTTCATGAATGACCTTCCCTCCAATATGAGATCAGAAATGGGGATGATCGCCGATGTTCTGTACAATGTTCAGCACCATTCATGAATTCTCAGATGCTGAAGCAGTCATGTTCAGAGCAACAAGATTTAGAATAGAATCACTTTTATTGTCATGCACACTCAAACGAGTGTAGTGAAAGTTTGTAATGTCACCGCTTTGGCGCCATCCTAAGTACAGGGTACCTAGGTACAGATACTTTGTTACAGAATTGAGAGATTAAAAAAAAGTCTAACATGGGAATATAAAGTTTTTGAAAAAGTACTCAAATTGTGCAAAAGTCCTGAATAAGAATAAAAGTATCTTCAAAAGGTGCTCAAATTACAGTCGTTTTCACCGAGTCCATGCACACATGGCTTCAGAACTCAAGGGCTTGCTGCATCCTTGTGCTGGCCTCTGGTCTGGGACCCGCCATCAAGACTCATGTCCCAGGTTGGGCCAGGCTTAGGTTCATTGCCCACAAAGAGCTGCGGCCTATAACTCACTTCCAGTACTCACCTCCCAGGCCTTGCCTCCCAGGCCTTGCCTCTCAAGCCTCACCTGGGCTTGAACTGCCTCCTGCATTGGGCACTGGCCTGTGAATCACCTCCTCCATTCTCCATTCCCTCCACGTAAGGTATGGAAGTGGGGCGGGGTATGTGTGGAGCAAGGGGAAGAAAAACTGCAGAAAAGGGAAGAAAGAATGAAAAAGACAATACCCAGGTTTGGGCTGACAAGTGGCAAGTAACATTCGTGACAGACAAATGCCAGGCAATGGCCATCTCCAATAATAGATAATCTAACCATTGCTTCTTGACATTCAAATGTGTTACCATCACTAAATCCCCCAGTATCGACATTCTTGGGAGTACTATTGGCCAGAAACCCAACTGAACATACCATATAAACACATTGGCTATGACAGCAGGTCAGAGGCTAGAAATACTGCAGTGGGTAACTCACCTCATGACTCCTCAAATGCTGTCCACCAACTACAAGCTATAAGTCAGAAGTATGATGGAATACTCCTCACTTGCCTGGTTGGATGAAGCTCCAACAATGCTCAAGAAGTTTAACGCCATCAAGGATAAAGCAGTCTGCTTGACTGGCACCACACCTACTCCCTCCACCACAGATGCTCAGTAGCAGCAATGTGTATTATCTAAGCAGTGCGTATTATCAAAAAGATGTACTGCAGAAATTCACCGAAGATCCTTAGACAGTACCTTCCAAACCCACAACCACTTCCATATCAATGGTCAAGGACAGCAGATACATGGGTACACCACCACATTCATGTTCCCACCAATTCACTCACTGTTATGCTTTGGAAATATATTGCTGTTCCTTCACTGTCGCTGAGACAAAATCCTGGAATTCCCTCCCTCGTGGAATTGCAGGTCTACCTACAGCACACGGACTGCGGTGGTTCAAAAAGGTAGTTCACCACCACCTTCTCAAGGGCAACTAAGGACGGGCAATAAATTCTGGCCCAGCCAGCGACACTCACATCCCAGAAGTGAAATAATAAAATAAAAATGGCATTTAACATTTATTGCCACACAAGGTATTAATTGCCAAGCAATGATAATCTCCAATAAGAGAGAATACTGTCATTGTCCTTTATGTTCCACAACATTGCCTTCACTAAATCTTCATAATTATCACGTTGGGGTTTACCATTGACAAGATACTGAACTGCACTAGTCATATATGGACAGCACTATGGTTCAGCAGTTAGCACTGCCACCTCACAGCACCAGTGACACGGGCTAAATTCCTCAGGTGACTGTCTGTGTGGAGATTGCACATTCTCCTGGTGTCTGCATGTGTTTCCTTCAGGTGCTCCCATTTCCTCCCACGGTTCAAAAATTTGCAGTTTAGTGGATTGGCTATGCTAAATTCCTCATTGCACTCAGGATGTGCAGGTGAGGTGGATGAGCCAAGGGGAATGCAGGGTTGCAGGGATAGGGTAGTGAGATGAGTCTGGTTGGGATGCTGTTCAGAGCAACAGTGTGGACTTGATGAGCCAAGTGGCCTGCTTCCACACTGTAGAGTTCTATGATTCTATGCAAATATTACGGCTAAAGTAATAGGTCAGATGTTAGGAATAATGCTGCAAGTAACACATCTCCTGAATGCCCAAACCCTATCACCATTTACAAAGCACAAGTCAGGAGTGTGATGAAATACTCCAACTTGCCTGGATGGATGCAGCTCCAGCAACACCCAAGAAGCTTGACACTGCCCAGGACAAAGCAGTCCATTTGATTGAAACCATATCAACAAACACTCACTTCCTCCCCCACCAAAACACAGGACGAGCAGCGTATACCGCAAACAAGCTGCCATATAGCAACTCACCATAGCTGGTTAGATAACATCTTCCAAACTCATAACCATTGCCATCAAGAAGGACAAGAACAGCAGAACACCACCACCTGCAGGTTCATCTCCAAGCCATTCACCATCACTATTATATATTTCTATCGATTTGCTGTCATTGCATCAAAATCCTGGAACTCCTTCCCTTACAGCACTCTAAGTGTACATTGCTCCCTTGAGCTGCAACAGATGAAAAAGACAGTTCCCCACTATCTTCTCAAGGGCAACCAGGGATGGGCAATAAATGCTGGCCTACATCCCGCAAATGAATTTTAAAAAGATACTGAGAAGCAGAATAACAACAAATTTTCTTCAAAAAATGCACGGCCATGATCAAAGAGACAGCACAGCCCTGGAATGCGGGGCAGGGACAGTACTAATAAATCGCTTCTTCATTCTTTCAGCATGTCTTCACTTCATCGAGTGCAAAATCTCTCATGTTACCCGAAAGTGTACAGAGAGGCAGGTAAGTATGCCAATGAATAATTAGAGTAACAAAGAGATACCAAGTGAACCTTAATCCAATGGCCAGACCCTCATTTCACATTCAAACCCTTCTGGCCATCATTTAACCTCCATAAAGTGAACTCTGACAGTTACCCAGCTGAAGCTTGAAAAGTACTTACCCTGGCAAACAGATTTCAGCAACAGAGAAATTGATTCCTCCTCTTTACTTATTTTGTATTTTTATTTATATTTCAAATCATGAAATAATTCGGGTCTGTTATTTGGAGGATGGTCAAAGATAAATGTTTGGGCAGGGTCATCTACACAAATTCTGACAGCAGAGCAGAGGCATGAGCACCATGATTTCTTCTTGACAGTATTAAGGTTGCATGACTAGAAAAACCTCTGACTGATACAAAATCAAAGAAAAGGAGGTAAAAGAAAACTCCAGCTATATTGCATATCAAATAAAAAAAGGAGGGAATTAAACTCACAGCTCACCAAAATATCAGAAGACTTCCCAAATAGCCTGCTGATGATGAAACAAGGGAAGGTTATTTCTGTTTAAATATTTCTTATCCATTTTCTCCTTTGAGATGAAACAACATCAAGTACTTCCAGGCTTCCTGTATACTAAAAGCACATTACAACTGTCTTAACATCTGTGAGGGCTGCAGTTCCAAATAGAAATGTTTGTGTCCCACCATCACATTACCCCGCTACCCCCAAGGCAACATTTTGGTTAGAAAAGAGATGGATTTTCAGAAACAATTTTATTTTGTTGCTGGCAGATGATGAAATCCACGGTAACATTCCCCAAATGCACAGGAAATCCAGCACCCAGCAGGTGGGCTATGTTTCCTAAATAAATCAGAATTTTAAAGCTTTATTATGTTTGTGAAATGAGCCATAAGAAGCAATCATTCTGTCAGAGAATGAAGAAGATGAATAACTAAACCACGCAAACAGGACAGACAAGAAATGTTTCAATTTGTCAAATTTTAAAAATCTGCAACTATGATTTGAAAATGCTATCAATGAAAACCCCTTTGGAACTGAAATCTGTTTTAAATTAGAGATATTTTGGTGATTTACACAAATCTACCTTTATTAGTCAACCTAACATTTTGTTTCTCATAGATTACTGGGTAGGAGAAGATGTGAAGAATTGTGAAAAATTCTTGAGAAGGATCTGATAGATATCTCAGTAGTTATTTTGTCAGCATGTTCAACCATATTTAAATTACAAAGTCTGAAACATGGTGATGATATGATTGTCTGATCCATTCTTAAGATATGGGTATTGCCAGCAAGTACAGCATTCATTTATAGCCCATCCATTAATTGTCTTTGAAAAGGTGATAGTGAGCTGCCTTCTTGAACTGCTATTCAAGAATGGCAATTGAAATTGAATTCAATAAATATCTGGAATTAAGAATCCAGTGATGACCATGAATCCATTGTCGATTGTCAGGAAAAACCCTTCTGGTTCATTAATGTCCTTTAGGGAAGGAAACAGCCATCCTTACCTGGTCTAGCCTACATGTGATTCCAGATCCACAGCAATGTGGTTGGCTTTGAACTGTTCTCTGGGCAGTTAGGGATGGACAATAAATGCTGCCTTAGCCAGCGATGCCCTGGTCCCCTGAATGATTTTTAAAAATTATATGCTTGCTGCTTCCAATATAAATATTTATTGAAATACAAGTAATGTAAAAGAGTAGACGAGGTTGGCGTGATAATTTCTTTATAAATGAAGGATATTGTCAACCAGCCATGAAAAATAATTCTACCAGTGATGCTAAACAAGTCATGTATGAAAAAGTTACAAATGAGCTGTGATCACATCATGAGGCATTTTCCGTTATAAAGGCATCATAGATTTCAACTGGAAATAATAGGACTTAAATGAACATTTTTATAAATAAATCATATGAGCCCGTTTGGTGACATTTTGTCAGAACTAACAAGGGCAAAAAGTTCCTTTGATCATTATTTCTAACATGATTGCAAAAATCTTTCAGAAGAATATGTACATTTTAACCACAGCCTCCAAGTTAAAACCAGATGAGTTTGCAGCTAAAAATGAGGTCAGAAATTAACCTTTTCCTGGCTGTCAGAGCCTTATCAATTATACAAACTGGATACTATTACAACATTGATAGAATGCCAAGGCTAGTGACTGACTGAGAAAACCTCTGCAACTTTGCCTTTGCATGTGCAAAATATGGGCCTAATATTTATTTGAGTTGCCAATTAAAAAGCTATCTAGTTCAATGCTGGAAATATAAAATAAAAACAGGGTGTAAACATTCAGCAGGTTAAGCAGCATCAGTGTGAAGAAAGAAATGGAGTTCGTGTTTCTGTGGCCTTTCATCAGCGCTAGGAAAAGTTAAAGAAGTTATTTTGCACAAGAGGTGTGAGGAACAAGGACAAAATCTGTGTTAGGGTAGAAAGCAGGAGAGATTGAATGACAGAAAAGTTAGTCTCCTTGGGTCAAGGGAATAGTGATGGACAAGAAAACAAACAAAGAAACAAAAGATATGCCTGTGGAGTGGGCGGGATGGGGGAGTGCATGTGGTGGTGTCCACAGGCAACACAGGAAAGAAACTAAAACAAGAAGAGGAAATAAACAAAATGGGGGACAGAGTTTACATCTGAAATTGTTGAACTCAGTTTTTTCATGATTCAAGATGGTAGCAGAGTAGCAGTTCTGCTTTCAGACTCCTGGCATCCACTTCCACCTGCTTTGTTTGTTTATCTTTTCACTTTTGCTCATTTTCTTTTACTTTTTTTCCATTTTTTTTCTCTTTGATGTTTTTGGCAGGCCGAGAGTGGGCATGGCCTCCCAAGCACACGGGGCAGCAGCGGCCACAGAGTTGGCTCCTCCTGACAATCTTTGTTGGCAGTAGGGGCAACTGAGCTGTTCAATGGAGCATGTCCCAGGAGGAGGCTGACCATAACCCCAGGCCAGGGCTAGCCCCAGGGAGACAAGACTTTAAAATCTAGAATTTATCCCTTTCCTTTGGATTAGGACTTTAAGATCTGAACAATTTTCTTTTTCTTTTGGCTCTGTTTCTTATATTTCATCGCTTTTCTTAAACATTCTGGCTTTGTATCTTGTATTTTAAAATAGCGCCATAGAATGGTGACTTTGTACACTTTTCACTATACTCCTTTATTCCTATATGTGAGTACGCATGACAATAAAATCTAATTCTAATTCTAAGACTGGAATTCTGCAAAGTACTTTAATGAAGGTGCTGTACCTGAAGCTTATACTAGGTGGAACAGGATAGCAGGTCCGGGATGGAAATGTCAGAATGAGAATCAGGTGGAGCATTAAAAAGTCAGACCGCCAGAATCTCAAGGTGAAGTACATGGGCTGAGTGAAGGTGTTCTACAAAGCAATTACCGAATCTATATTTGATCTCCTCACTGTAGAGGAGATCACGTTGTGTGTAGTTGATACGGTAGACTAGATCAAAAGAAGTACACGTAAAATGCTACATCAACCTGAATGTAAAGTTTGGGGTCTCAGACAGCAAGGGGAGGAGGTAAAAGGATGGGTATTAAATCTCCTATTATTGAATGTAAAGATGCTGTGGGAAGAAGACTACATGTTTGGGCTGTCTGAATTTATGGGTGTCTATTTGAGACCCCTAATACAACAAAGTTGCTCTGAACACAAGCAATGCCAGGCCAGCTGATTCTGAAGTCCAGCATAAAAAAAGGCGTATTCTTGAAATAAAGTATATGTTGAACGTGGAGCAGGAAGGAACATCTTTGTTCGTACAATGTCCACTATAGTGTTGGAAACCTTTTCTGACATGGCTCAGCCTCCTCAATATTGCCTGCCCACATTGCCCAAGACCCACCCAATGGGGATATCTGTAACACAATGGCCCGAAATTAATACCCTCCTCTTCAGGTTGTGTAGCAGGTATCTATAGTTCTTTTTCCTTGTGTAAACACGACTGCCATGGTCTTACTTGGTCTGGCACAGAGGTCATTCTGAGAGTCCTATTTGTAGCAGGAAGCCATTGATATTCTATCTCATTATCATCAACTTTCCAAAGTCATTCATTTCATATGTGCAGCTGAATTGAATCTGCAACTCACCTTGTGGTAACTTTTCTTCTACTATCCTCTTTAAGTATGGGGATCTCCAGGGATTATACAGTTGCAGAAGGCCCTTTACTTTTCTAACATTAAGAGGCCCTTGTATTGTATGAAAAGCAGTTTATTTCATATTAGCAGCTGGTCACATGTTAGGCTGATATGATAGACACATTACAGAGATGATGAGGAGGATCTGGATGTTAGGTCTCACTCCTGTGTAATCATGGACTTTTCTTTCACAATGTCCATTTGAAATCATCACCAAAGCACAGAAACCTGGAGCAGGAGTAGGCCATTCAGCCCTTTGAACCTGCTCCACTGTTCAATATGTTCCTTGAACTCGGTGCCATATTCAAACTTTTTCCACATAGTCCTTCGTGCCTGTAATATCTCAAAACTTGTTTATCTTTTTGGAATATATTTGGTGAATTGGTCGCCATAGCCTTATGTGGTTGAGAATTCTACAGTTTCATTACTGTTTGAGTGAAGAAATATTTCCTCATCTCAGTCCTAAATAATCTAACTCATTTGCTGAGACTGTATCCTTGATTCATGGCTCACAAACTAGAAAAAAGTTCGTCCCTACGTCTAGTCTATCCATCACTCTTAGAATTTTATATACTTCAATCAGATACCCTTACATCCTTTCAAACTGCATGAATACAGGCCCACTCAAACTATTCTGTCCTCATACGACATCCCTGTCATTCCTGGTATCAACCTAATGAACCCCACCATACTCCTTCTATGGCAAGTATATTCTTTCTTATGTGGGGAAGCTAAAACTATAGGCAATACTACAGTATGGTCTCACCAAGGTCCTGTTTAACTGCAGCAAGACATCCCTACTTCTAAACTCAAATCCTCTGTAATGAAGGCCAATGCAGGTAATTCTCCTATAGCATCATACTTGCACTCTTGTGCGATCTTGCACTATAGAAACTTACCATAGAAAATCACGTTACAGGGAAATCATTGTAGAAAATCGCTGTATAGTACAGTAGGAAGTTCATGTTAGTAAAACAATATCCATTATTCATCAATCGCAATGCAGTCAATTCAGGTTAAGGAAATGCATTATAGCAGAAACATCTGTATATCCATTCATTATCCTAAATAAGAATTGTCTACATGAGCTGACTGCTGTAAAGGCCATCTGGTTCCCTTTGTATATCCACACTTCCCAATATATCACTATCTAAATAATATCCTTCCATTCTGTTTTTCACCTCAAAGTGTATAGCTTCACACTTAACCGTGTAGTACTGCATTTGCCATTTGTTTGTCCGCTCAATCAACTTGTAAAAATCACCCCGAAGTCTCCATGTGTCCTCCTCATGTGTCACAATCTTGCCCAGTTTTGTGTAATCAGCAAATTCAAAAATATTGTATTTGCTTCCCTCATCCAGGTTTTATTTCTTACATGAATAGATTTACACTTAGATTAATGTAATTTAATTTTGTAATACCGTCACTTGTACCTAGGTACAGTGAAAAGTGTATACTGTCAGTGCCATTTCGGATTACAGAATAAATTACTGAATACATTGTATAAATCAGAAAATACCGATTAAATTGAAATTAAATTTATGTTACTAAAACTGAAACAGCTTCAAAAGATCATCTTTCCCTCTCTGTAGACTTCACCTTCCCTGCTTCTCCAGTTGCTGCCGTCCAACATCGTCCCCAGGGCTCTGGCACTGTGCTCCTTTTCTGCTGCACTCGCACCGGCACTTCCATGTTTGCCACCTCTGGTCGCGCTGCATGGGTCCTTCATCTCCTCCAATGTGAGACATCACATTCTTGCAGTACCACACTAGTCATGGCCTGCTATTCGAAGGAAGACAGTTTTATTCCCACTTTCTGTTTTCAGTCTGTCAATCAATTCTCAATCCAAGTTTAATATATTGCCCTGTTTCCTGTTGTTTTGACTTTGTCCAGTAACCACTAAAGACAGCACAAGCTCTCCAGTAACACAAGTAAACACCATTCACACCAAGGACATTGGTCTTGTTGCCGAAACGTGACCCATACTGCTTGTACCAGACCCACCTTCCAAGAACTAGTTCCATTGTCCCAGGAATCTGTATCCTTCCCTCCTACACCATTTCTTCAGCCATGTATTCACCTGATATATGCTTTTTTTTAACTGTAGCTACATTGTGTAGTGATGACAATCCTGAGGTTACTACCGTGAGGTCCTATTTTTCAACTTGTGCCCTACTTACTATATTCTTTTTTTTTAAAACTTGTGACATTGGTACTGTTATGTAACACAAATCACTAGCTGTTCACCTTTCCCCTTTAGAGTGTCTTGTGGCCTCTTAGAGACACCCTTGACCTTAGCAACATACCATCCTGGAGTCAGACACTTAAGACAGTTCTCAGCATTAACCTGTTCAGATTCTTACAGATCCATAATCGCCATAACTTCTAAAGTCTTTCTCTGCATAGTTCATGCGGTACATTTGTGAATATAATTATATATAACACAAACATATTCCTTAACACCCCACCCCATGTCTGAGTTTACAAATTCAAGCATACTGGAGTCTTTGCTAATCTTCTGGAATGCATTCTCTTCTGATCTGAAAAGATTGTAGTTTAACTGGGTGGAAAACAGTTGTTTTTTATTCTTCTCCTGACATACTGAGTTCACATTAAAATGGAGGACATTTAGTCTTTTGGATTGCCTTCTTAAGAAGCACCTTCTCTGCTGAAACAAGGCCGCCTGTTGAATGTTGGACATTGGTCACCCTTTGTCAGTGTTTAGGCAATTCATTTTCTTTCTGTTTCAGCAGACTTTTGTTCTCAGTGTGCCTGTCAGTTCATGTCTTTTTTCACTCTTTCACAGGGTGTGTGTATAGCTGGCTTGGCCAGAATTTATTGTCCATTCTGAATACCCTGGAGAAGGAGGTGGTGAACTGGCTTCTTGAACCTCTACAGTCTGTGGGGGTGTAATTATACTCACGCTGGTATTAGAATAAGAATTCCAGGATTCTGGTGCAGCATTCCTGAAGGAATTATGTTTCAATTCAGGCTAGTGTTTGATTTAGAGGGAGGGGAATGTACAAATAGTAATGTTCCCTTGATTTTGCTGCCATTGCCTGCTGATTTGGAAGATTCTGACCTTTGGTGTGTTGTTGCAGTGTATCATATAGGTGGTACATAATTCTGTCACTGTCATTCAGCAGTGGAGGGAATGAATGTTAAAGTTTCCAGTTGATCAATTGAATCAAATGGGCTTCTTTGTTCTGGATGGTGGCAGGTTTTGGAGCATTGTTGGCACTGTACTCATTCAGGCAAGTTGGGAGTATTCCTGACTTGTGCCTTCTAGATGGTGGACAGGCTTTTAGGAGCCAAGAAGTGAGCTACTCACTTCAGAATTTCTAGGCTTTGATCTGCTTTTGTGCCTATCATACTTCTATGGCTTGTTTACTTCAGATCTGAACCATAAACTAAGAAAAATACTCTGGATGCTGGGAATATAAATAAAAACAGAAAATACAGGAGAAATACATCAGGTATGGCAGCATTTGTGGAGAGTTAACAGTGTTAATGTTTTGAGTCTGACATGACTCACCTTAGAATTTTGGAGGTCTTGAAGTCAAGGACATTTTCCTACTCAAGAAAGAATTTTTGAGTCATTTCAGAGTGGGGCTGGAGGAACAGAGACAGATGTTGCTATCATTCCAGCATCTGCAGTTCCTGCAATGTTTGAGTGACTTAAAAACCTATTGTGAGGCCTCTTCCAACAATGTCCACCTTGAAGAAACTGTTCTCCTCCCTCTGGAAAGACCTTAGTGGATTTCTCTCCCACTGCAACCCACTAGTGATCTCCTCTGCCCTGAAGCTCTTCAAACACAAACTGAAACAAAATCCATTACCACTACCTGCATCCACCTATCACCATCCCACTAACCTGCCCCCAGTCCAACCCATCCTGCTTCTATTTATTTCCCAGCTATCTTCCCCTTCCCCAGTCCTGATGAAAGGGCTAACCCGAAACATCGACTCTCTCTCCTCTGATGCTCCCTGACCTGCTGTATTCCTCTAGCTCTGCACTGTATTGTCTCTGACTCCAGCATCTGCAGTTCTTGCTATCTCCAAAGGATTTTTTGATTTTGAAGTATGTTTAGGTTTTCTGATTTTTGACGTCTCTTATATTGGAGAGCTGCTTGTAGCAGACCTTTAATCATAAGCACTATGCCTTGTAAAACACTTAGCTACACTGTTGTTGATTGTGGAAAGTGTTTCTTTTTAAAACCAGGGATGCTGGTCCAATAATAGACTAATATTAACCCAGGTGTCTAATTTGAAATTCATGAGATAACCATTGACAAAAATATTAGTTGTCTCTAATATTTCCCAGGAATACTTTAGTTTTTCTTCAATTATAGACTGTTCTGCTTCTTTAACCTCTTTGTGTGGATCAGGATTTAACTTTTTGTTTTTCATTCATTATGTCCTTCAGCACATTTTCCAACAATAACCATTTTGTGATAAGATTCACTTTTAAAACCTAGGCATTGTTTGTGCCTGTGAGGTTTCATCACTTCACAGCATTGGCAAGAATTTTTATTATCTAGAGCCTATCCTACTCAGTGTATTAATTTCTCATGTATTTCATTTGTGGAACAAAACCCGAGGAATTGAGTGGATTCTGCTGATCTCCTGTGCTTAATCAGTGTTACTTCCAGACTTCTTTATTACTCACTACCTGAACGGTTTTCTCAAGTTTCAGATTTTCTTTGAATTATTGTAAATCTGACAATGACTGATCAGCAATGTCTACAACCATTCTGCCTCTTGTGAATTATGATTTTAAATCACTTAGGTCACATTTTCCAGTCAAATGTAGAAATAGTGAATGCAATCATGCATGAATTTCTCTGATATCTCTTATTAATTCTTACTCTTTGAAGAATTTTACTTGCTCTGAAATTAAAGTAATTAGTAAGGCTTTTGGTACTTCTTCAAAAATGTTTTTTAAGCCCTCTGGCAAGCTATAAATTCATCAGCCAAACTCAAATTGTATTTAAGTATACTACTGTGTTCAGCTTCTGATTTAGGATCTAGTTTGGAAGTTATTCTGTATCTTAAAAATTGTTTCATGGAAAAAGGTCTAATTTTAGGTTGTATTTGGTCTCTCTCTGAAATTATGTCTTCCTTGCAGCTTTATTCCTGATGCTGTGTCTTCACAAAATGGTTATTTATTTTACTTGCTCAAAAGGTTTTTGTTTTGCAATAGTAGGAGTGCTGTTGCTCTGTGACTCTGTACTGGAATGTTTTCCCATGTTTTGCAGCAATGTTTTATGGATTCCCATCGTCTGCTGTTCTAATTATGATCCCTGTTTCTTTCATTTTCTTTCCCCAGATGATTTCTGTTCCCCATGCTTAAATAAATGCTTCCTGCCTTTAACACAGTTTGAATGATGGATCTCTTGCTTTTTCTGCAGCCTGAATACAGACTCCTAACTTTCTTCTTCCATTAGACTGTCTGCTTAGGCTTTTTATCTGTCCCTTTGTCACTTTAATTCCAGTGTTATGAAATTCTCAGGTCAGTGAGCTTAGTTTAAATTGTTTTTGTGATTCTTGGATTTCCTTGATGTAGCCATGCCTCCCACCCACTATGGTGCAACTGTCAATCGGAGGTGTAAGTAACTTTCCTACTGATGACTTTCCCAGCTGTAATACTGCACCTTTTTGTTTAAAAAGATTTCACTTATGCACCAGATATTTTAAATTTGCTCACGGAGTATCCCCATATTGTGCTCACTCTAACTGAAATCCAGACTTGGGACTGTTCCTACAGCAAACCACCACGCCATGAAGTGTTTTTCTGCTTTGGAGTCATTAGTTCTCCTTTTCCAAGGAGTTCCTGATGCTTATGAGCTGCAGCACATAGATTAACAGGTCTGATTACCATTGATTGCAGATTCTTCCTTGTTGAATCTTTCCACAAGAGTTTTTTCTGCAAGATTCTGAAATGTTCAGCCCTTCCCTGCTGCTGTTTGAGGAACGGGTGACTTAAAGTTAAGTTTGAAGATTCTTATAAATCTTCAGACATTCATCACTACCAGCAAGTTGCATGAGACAGCTAAATGAAATCTATAGTGCTGCTCACCATGTTATATATGCAGCTAAATCCAGCCTGCACCCTGTGGTAGGTTTGCTGCTCTCATCCTTGCTAAGTATAGGGATCTACAGGGCCTGCTTGTTTTAGTGTGGGAGACAAGAAACACCTCCTGGTCTAACTGGAAGAGCACTTGCATTAAACAAGACACACTTAATTGCATGTTAGCAATTCTTACAAGTTTGAGATCTGAGCTCTTGTTTGCAGGTGCTTAAGGTCCTTAGTTTTAACCCTCTCAGACCTATATACAATAACTCACTCATTAGCCTAATAAATAATGTTTGTGTTATGAATGAAAGAATACTTAGAGTATTTGCGCTGTATCCCTATTAAGTGAAGCCATTAACCTATTTAATAGAGACCAAGTTAGTTCCTATGATAATTTCACAGAGAGGAATGTCACAAATCACAATCATATCATTTTCAGTAATTTCTATCACAAATTGTCTGTATTTCTTGCTATGTTTATTCAATTAACAATAAGAAGTAATAATACCCATTGAAACATTTAGAACAATAAAAAAACCATGAAAGTAGTGTTTTTTAAATATTAAAATGATGACTCAAAAACATTTGCAGTGGTTGTTAGGAGAACTTATGCAATCAAATAGCTCTCCATCTAACTGTGTACACTGAATTAGTTTAAAATATTTTGAATAAAATACATAAAATATGATGCAAAATGATCAGATAGAAAAAGCTTTCCACAATTCTTACTTCCAGCAGTATTTTCAAAAACATTGAAATACAAATAAGGGAATAAAACAAAATTAGCAAACTTGATCTGGATCGTGCCATCAATTTGTTGAATGCAAGGGGTGTTTGTCAACAGGAATGCCTTGTAAGCAGACTTTTAAATATACATGAGCCTGGCATATTGATCAGTACAGGCCTGTCCACTTAAGTACAAGTTAGATAGGTAAAGTTCCATTTGAGAGAAAGTATGATAGTTTATGGATTTTTCTTTGCTGTTCATTTCTCAGGGCTTTTCGATTAATCATTTGACAATGTTGTGTGGCTACATTCACCTTCATCTTTTTGAATGCCAGAATATACACAAGTTAGAAAATCATCTGTGGAGAGTAGGAGAAGGAAGAAAATCAAAATTTGTTCAAATGCAGATATTCATTCATTGCATGAACTAAAGCGCCCATTCACAAGGTTATTTAAATGTTACATTCTCAAATGCCTAACTTTTCCAAACGTAAATAAGTAGGGGTTAACTTACTACATCAAAATTATTATTACTGGAAAATAATTGCAGTTATTGGTGAACAAAAAATATTTTAGGACTGAACCATCTCTCAAACTTAGCAGGCAATAATCTCCAGCTGGTTTATACCCTGCCTGTTTTTCATATCCACTTACTTCAACAGAAAATACAAACAGGATATCAGTAAAGGGAACTGTAGATTTACTATTGCTCATTTTGCACTCCTGCCTAAGATCAATTGCAGCTGTACACCCTCCCCAGCCTTTGTACTTATCCTTCTCTAAATTAGTAAGACAAATCTTTTACAGAGTTGTCAAATAACCTCCTTTTTTAATTTTTCTGACCATATGTGACAACACCAAAGACCCAAGTTATCTGACAGGTTCTGCATCACTTCTGTGGTCTCTGCTTCCAAAGGCCTTTAAATGTTAATGATAAAAGCAAGTTATTGAAAATTCAAACTCAATTAACCTTGGTCATGAAAATGTTATTTAAGGGGTTTCAATAGATTTAATGGATTTGTCTTCACATTGAAGCCTATTTATACTACAGCTGATGTGATCCTGGGGCCGTTGGTTGTGTCTATATTGAGATTGTAAACTGATTACAAAATGGTACGTACATGCATTGTCCACCCCGAGTTGCTTGTTTCAAAAGCTGGTCTCAGCCAAGTCATTGAACTACTGCAGGTTATTGTGGAGAAGGGTCACCTATAGTGCTTTTAGTGGGTGGAATCCTGGATCTGTCATCCAGCACAGGAATGAGAATCACTTCCACTAGGAGACAGGTTCACAATCCTCATGTGATCATGTAGTTCTCAGTTCATTTACATATTAACAAACAAAGAGAACAATTCACTCTATGGGGCATAAACAGAAAATTTCCTTTCGTACTGTTAACTCTTGGGGCCAAAAGTCTTGACAACATATTTAAAGAGAACCTCCGTATTCTCTGTAAGCAAGAAGTATCCTTTCAGCTTGTATTTCCCCCCAAAACCCACATCTGGATTTTTTTCCCAGCCATGACAGAAATTGGCTCAACGGTTCAGTGATATTTTGCTTTAATAGGAGTAATAAAAGTGTTTCAGACTTCATGTGCTTCATGTGATAGCCATGAACAAATGGTAGGGACTGATATTTTCAACATTTTATTTGCAGCTTCTCCTCCGTGCCTGCTTTGGACAATGGTAGCAACATTTTGTCTTAAATATTAAAGTAGCTCCTGATCTTGTTGAGATCTCAATGTCATGAGCTCCCTCAGTCACGGGGCAGAAACATTGCCCTATGAGATTCTCCCTAATAAATGGAAGGGCCTTTAGTTGGTCCACATAGCATGATGATCACTCTTTCCACCTGCAAAGATTCTCCATCCAGGTTGACTGCTTGCCATTGATGAGGATCTGCTTCTGGGCTTGGGAAAGGTAAAATGATGTATGTTACTTTCTCAGGAGAAGATCAGTCACCTCCGACTCGCCCAAAATCATTCTTGACCATCCTCATCTTCCCTCCAACATCCTTGAGCCTTCGTCCATTACGCTAGGTGCCATTACAGTAGTCACCCAAATGCCTGCACACCTTCCCAGACCCATACCTCTCATCATGCCCATGCCCACTCTAAACCTTAGCCATCCTAATAGTGAAGTCACCTGCTCCTTTTCTGTTTAAGACGTCCTCTGTGACATCTGACATCTATGAGCCTCGAACTCTCATCCTGCCATGCCCCACTTACCGCCATTGCTGTCACAATTCCAGTTGCTTCTCAGTACATTCAATTTGATCCCCAGGATCACACAATTGACACCACCATCCCACACCTGGGGCATTGTACTCAACCACCACCCCTTCCTTCAAACTCCTTCCCACTGAGAGCTGCACCACTCACAATCATGTCCAACTGTTATACCCTTCCCTGGTGACTCTTGCACCTTGGCCAGGTAGAAATTCACTCTTCACCAATCTCTTTTTTCCACACCCATTACATACCAGCCTCCCAACTCAGCTTTGATGCCCCATGTATCCCACATTACTGACATCTGTCATGCACAGAATAGATGAAAGCTCCCCAAAGAGGATAAAGCAGCAGCTGCTCATCCCAAAGTCCAAGACAATGACAACCGGACTTGCTACTCATCTTTAGTATACAGTCTTGAATCTAAGGGGATGTACTTCTTACATGAGCAGAACTCCTTTGGGAGGTTAATTTCTTAATTCTGGCTTAATTCTGTTTGTTATTATTGCTGGAATTTCTCTGGGATATAGAAATTCAAGGCCACAGTAGTGTGTGACCTGGCATTGGGCTGCAGTTGGTGTTGCAAGTGGAAATATAGCTCTGTCAAAGCCCCCCAGGCCAATTTGAGCTGTTAGATACACTATTCCTCAATTAATTGGATGTAAAATATTCTGTTTCTGTAAAGTTGTTTGGTGTAAATCCTTCTGCACACACCATTCCACAGCCTCTTTTCCTTTAAACTAGATTTTGTTACATTACGGCTTAGAATCCAGACTAGACAGTCTGTGCCTTTAAGGCATAATGACATGTGAACTTCTAGTACAGAACTCCCCACCTCACCTTCAGTCATTTCCTCAGTGTAATGGACTCTGTGTGGTTTCATTAATTTGTCAGTCAGTCAGCTCTGTAATGTACAGTAACATCAGTAGACACAGAACACAGACTATATAAGTCTCCGATATCATAACCTTGTAAACTAGAACTGTGTTATGTCTCATGGTCATTATGATCCTCTAAGGTATGTGCTCATGATATTATCACTGTCATGTAGTGTGACCGACAATCATACAAACATACCGACCTAGGTGAGGGTATAAAGATCTGAGAGTATAATACCTAAGGTACTATCTTACTGGAACCTCTTTAAGAGTGACATGCTGCTCTGTGTAAACAGATTAATATAAAGCCAGAATTGGTGTGTCTGCAAATATAGTGTTTGTATTTTTAATATTAATAGGGAAACATTAAGGGGTCATAAATGACTGTTGGATCTTTTGGTATCACTTATTCAAGCCTGGTTTCTTACATTATGAGGGAAAACATAAGTGGTGATGCATCAGTGTATTAGTAAACAAATTTCAAGTTATCTGACTCAATTAAAGCCCATGGTATAGGTTATATGGGCAAACATATTGTATACCACAAACAGCATCCTTTGTTGCTCTTCTTTCTCAAAAGGTAGACTAAGGATGTTTACCTTTGCTGGCAAACTAACTTTGTGCAGATACCTCTTGGCACAGATTGCCTACAGCACCAAATAATAATTTGCAACAATTTATCTGATCAACTACAGCAACCATCACAGCCATAAAGAGCCCAAAAGCCATTTCTAACCATTCCTGAGGAAATTTTGGGGGTTTTTAGAATAGGTACATTCAGCACTCGAGAAGCTGAATTTCTGAGTAGGATCCCTAGATGTGCACAGAGCCCATGTTAATGCATATTAATTTGGCCTCCTTCTGTTTCCAACAGGCACAATGAATGATTAAAAGGTGCCTGACTGTATCAATCATGTTCCAGTGCACGTCAGGCATTTGAAATTATTAAATGAAATACAGAGACCAATTTCCAATTTTACGAATGCAAATTGGTGGCTGTTAGTTATATTTCTTCAATTGAATATCAGATTTTAAAGTCATACTGTCTAAAGACAAGTAATGGTCAAATAAGCTTGATAATTTGCTTGCAATTACAATAAAAGGATTATGTAGAATATGTTGCACAGGAATATCATGATATAATATTTTCTTTCCCATAATTCAGAATGACCGATGAGTAGAAGTCACGAAAGTGTTGTTAGGTCATATTTATGATTGGGAAAGCAAATAATACTTCACCATTCTCAGCAATGTGTATTTTTTTTTGTCTGTCAGAATGTCAAGATTGGTAGGAAAGGCTATTTAGCCTAATGCAACAAGGAGAATCTATAACCCCGCTGACTGTAAGATGAAGAAATTGCTGTGATTACATGATAGATATCTTTAAGAGAATGAACTTGTAATATCTGCTGAACATTTTTAAATTGTTATAATATTTTACAAGTGCATGCACATATCAGGTATAAGCAGGTGCCAAAATAATCACTTGTGATGTTTAAGATTTAAAAATACTGCATTAGATTTTCTCCAATGCAACTTTGAGCGAAAATGCCAGGAGACTTACAGCATTATATACTAGCCAATCACAGTGTTAATATCAATCTTGCTCTAATTTAATCTATCCTGAAAGGGCAACCGAACTGAAATCCTATCTGTGACTGAGCTAAATCTTCAGTAACAATTATAATCAGGATTTACTGCTGTCCACTTGAGTAATGCTATTAACAGGAAGAACCAGCACACAAGCTTCTTCTGGGATTTGCATTCACACCTATTCTTTATGTATTTTAAATGCAATCTTGTAGCTGAGGGTTTCTGATGTGTTTCACGCTTTAAAATATTCCTTGGATCCTTAATTCTTTCTTTTGTGTGCCTTAATGAAGCTTATCCGCAAAGATGTATTAGCTAAAATCACTGCTGACAAGAAGTCTCTGTTCTTTGTCATTATTCCTCAGTCACAATATAGAATATAGCTCAGATGAAGCAGTCCACTTCATTAATGTAACTACTACACTGAAACAAAAAATGCTATTGTAACTACTTTCCCTTTAACCCTCTCTCAAGTAGAATTTCATTTCAGTTGCACCACCCTCCAGTTGGAAGAATGATAAGGTAAGAGTACCATATAATTAGTTAGGAAATTAAGAAACAGCGGTGGGGCCAATTATTTTTATCCACCTTTTCTCACTCTTGAAAGAAGTCATACAAATTAGACATCTGATATTCCAATGAGTGTGCAAGCCTAAACCAGAGAAATCTCAATGCATCCAAGCAAAGAAGTTGAAGTGACAGGAAACCTTGGAATTCTAACTAACCATTTCCTGATTCATTTTGTATCAAACTAAGCCAGCATTAAAATGCTTTCAGCAAAACTGCAGTTGAATTGTTCCTCTATAGGTCCATTTATATTATCACCTTCTGGTGGGTTGGACTCCATTCCCATGTAACCACTGTTATGAGGTCATATTGAAGATATACAGAGAGAGAGAGATGAACCTGCCTTCTTACCTCTTGTTAGCTGTATACAATATGCACAGTTACATAGGAGAGACCGTTCCTAGAACCATGCTGTTGAGTCTCAGTTCTTACTGTCAGCAGACATCATTGATGATATAACAAATTCATTACTATGATGAGACTTAACCATTATCCTACAGGCATGATCATTTTGTGGCCCTACAGTTGTTATGGACCATACCAAACTCCCTCAAAATATATCCAGAAGACAGTCTAGACCCTGCATTTATCTTATTTACAGGCAAGTCTAAGGCGCTGCACTTCAGACGTGATTTGAACAGCCACATGACTAGGCTTTAAGAAAAATGTACTTTCTTCTTATTCTACAGTTAAAATACAAACTGAAAAAAAGGATTAGTAACTTCATCTCGATTAGAAAATGTGACAGAATAACAGATTATTTAACTACTAAAGAGCAGTTGTTCTAATATAGTAACGTCCCATAAATACACCCCTGTCTAAGGCAAATTCAGTAAAATAGATTGTCTCACGTGTGATGTTTTTCCAGTTCAGAAGGAAAGAATACCAACACAAAATTCTGGCAGAGAGAGGGGTATAGCAGCTTCCACAACCAAATTCAAAACCCCAACAAATGAAAGCTAAACTAAATCCCTGGTTTTCTGGGAGCTTGACCCCATCCATTCAGGCTGATTCTATTGTTCAAACTGTAAAAAAAACCCTAGGGCGTCACCAGCTGTTTACTTAATTGGCTTCAAAGACATATCTCCACGTCTCTGTCTTAAAATCTCTCTCAAAAAAAGGACAAAATACAAGTCATAGTTTCGCCACTCAGTACTGTTTGATTTTATGGTTGCATTAAAGATTGACATTTTCATCTGTGATCCAGTTTATGCCAATATAAACATCACGTTATGGTGTGGTGGTAGCAATGGAATGCTTTAAACATGTCATCAAATCAAGCTGGTAAGTTTATACAGCACGTACACATGGATATTAACCACTACTTAGTCCATATCATTTCAGTACCTACCGTCACCTTCAGATACAATTTAGGGGTTGTCATATCCATCCCTCAATATGGCTCATAGACAGTCTCCTTGGAAGTAGTTATTGTTGGACATCAATCCAATGAAAAGACCATGTGGACAGATGACCACTGCACCAGTTTTTATATGGCACATATTGTTCTTTCATCTAGCAAAACATTATCCTCCGCCATCCTGATGATTGATTCAGATTGTCACAGGTAGTGCTGTTAAGCAGCATAGTATCACATCCACTCTGCGCATAACCCACGGCAGCAGACTCAAAGTTGCAGTTTTATTTTCAGTGCCAAACTGCACAGTTATCAAACTGCTTGGTTGTCTTCTGAAATTGAAGCTGTATCCATTGTAGTTTCAAGAATTTCAAACCATACACTGTACTGCCCAAGCACCAACTTTGTGTGTTCACAGACACCAGACCGTGCATACAAGTCTCTGAGAAACTGTGTAGGGGAAAATTTTATGTCAGGCCAATCATTACTACCTTCATTTCCACAGTCAGTCACAGAGGAAGTCATACCTTTGTCAAACACTGAGCTGGATCTGTGAATATCTGATCAGATTTTGCAAACTGCGATGTACCTAATATGAGGACCCCATCATCTCAGTCTGTTCTTCACACTAGAGCTCACTCTCCACTCTTCATTAGCTGTGCACATTAGATCAAGTTAAACAAGACTCCCTTTCATCTATCTGACTTGCATGGTTAGCTGTCCAAACTGAATGTTCTATGTTTTTTCACACGTGCACCAACTGGAGCAAGGCACCTGCCTTTGATTCCATTCAAATGCTTCTTCTGGATTGCTACCATTACATGGGATGTTTTACTTGAAATCAGAATGAAATCACCACATCTATATCTTGGTCACCCATCATGTCATCAAATCAAATCTATCTAAGTTTTCTGCAATGTATAACTTCCTCTCCGGACCCTCACATATATTGTCATTCCTCCAGTCTTTGACCAAGAGCTGACTAGCATTTCATTTACTGTCAATGATATTAAGTGTAAGTGACAAGTCAATTTAGTTAAACAGGAGTGCGTTACTTCTTTCATGACTGCTTCCTTCATCGCAAATGCAAATCATAGCATCTTCAAGCAGAATTCTCCGAAGAGTGGGCCTGAACTCCCAGAAGGGTTGCAAGCTGAAATTTTGGGGTCACAAGTTGATGGAACAGCAATAACCACTGTTGAGCTCCAGCTGAGTTATAGCAACTGTACTCCTGCTTTAACAGCCCAACCTCCATGCTCTCAGTTTTCATCGAGTAGTCATGACAAACGTCAGGCTTCAAAATGAGATCACAGTAGAAAAAGGTTTGGGAAGCCCTGACTTAACAGGTGCTCTCACCAATAGAACATTAGGCTTCATACATTAGATGGTCCCCAAGCTGTCATATAGACTGATCTTGCCCCTGGAATTTTTATCCTGTTTGGCAACAAGCTGCTTCAGGAGTGCCACATTTCTCATTAAACCCAGGAGATCAAAGAACCCCACCAAGAATCCTATAGCAGAGAAGCCAGGAGGGGATCTCAAGAGCAAGCTTTTACACATGGACCTTTCTGTCCATTCTTGAATCAATTCTGTGGCCTGTCTATTGCCACTATAAATTCAACTCATATCTTTCTTCCCAAGGTCATTCAATGAGAGAATTATGGACACAGAGAGACCTGTTCATCAATGTGCAGATTCCTCTGGCCAACAACAGGGTTATTGAGACTCACCCTTGACTCTCTACAAATCAATCAATTATGCATAAGAAATCTAAGCCTCTCCTCGGCGTAAAACAAATACTCATTTCAGTTGCTATTGCTGGCGTACATTCGTGCTGATCACAAGTCATAGACCTGCCAATGCTACTTTGTTTCCTATGTTCATGACATTTGGCACAGGACAAATTTATCAGTTTCCAGCTACATTGTACAACTAGTCAAGTTAAGAGATCTGAATGCTACAAAGTCCTTCTTTCTGTGATCGGTTACACTTCCAGCTATGGTCCTACTATCCCTGGAGAATACTTCCCACCAGCTGGCCTGTTCCTGCAAACACTGGTATCCCAATTGAGCTGTCTATGTTTTCCAGAACTATGGGGTCCACACAAACTTCCCAACCTACAATGAATGCCCTCGTCTTGTCTTATCCACTGATTTCAGGATAGATCCCTGAGCTGTCACTCCTCACACCCTCAGCAACGCAGAGACACTAATACTTGCTCCAAAGCCACATGCTTTATTGCCTAATACAGTTAGGCGGTCCCCAAGCACAAGCTCCTCCTGGTCCCTGATCACTTTGGCTTTTAGCACACCTAGCCAGTTGTCAACATATGCCTTTAGCCCTCTTTCTGGCTTTGAGACATTCAATTGTCAGAGACCCCTGCCAAATCACCTGGCAGATTTTATACTTCATAATATTTGCCAACATATAGGGAGAGGATGGTAGGTAACGTGACCTATAAAATGCATCAGTATGCCCAAAATGCACATTGTTTATTGTGTTCAATGTGTTTGTTGGAATTACCTTTGCAAAGATGTTTTTATGTCTTATGTTTATGATTTTGCAATTATTTAGGAGCTCATTTTGATGCAAAAAAGATATTGCAAATATTTATGTTACCTATTTTTTGACATTATTTGGCTTTCTGCACCTTAACAATGCTATGATTCTGATTCTGTGAACTTGATGCACAAGAAAGAGAATAAAAGATCATGCTATTATATGCTACCACCCTCTGGTGGCTGAGAGCCCATTCCCATGAGGGTGCTGTCATTTTGTATTGTTTATTATATTGCTTGATTCTGTTGTTAATGTTTTCTCTTAAACACTGACGTTACTTTGAACCAGATTATATGTCAACCTGAAGGTAAAGACAGCCTATTGCCAAAGTATCATTCTCACTTATAGTTTGTTGATATATGGAGTAGCAAGGCAACACTGAAAATATCACAAAGAAAATTTAGTATACAGAAGTTTTTGGTCAGAAAATGGTCAATCTTAAATTACACTTAAAATCAATTTTTTTGATCAGTGCTATCGAATGAAACCTTTTGAAAACAGCAACAAATAGAATAAGAATAATGGTTTTCTATTTCAATTACACTGCTTTCTTGGTAGTCAAATAAAAAATCTAATTTGTTCATTTCAGTTCCCAATCATGTCTGCTTGTTGTTAATGGTGATGAATGGTCAGGAGAACCGATTTACTTAACTGCATGTAACTACCACAGTGACCAATGGCTGGTAGAAAGTAGTCAGTGGGCAATTAGCACATTCCAATTCAAAGCAATGCAGACAGCAAGCAAACTTCCGACTGCCTGCTAATTTAAATGATAGTGGCACTCTGCCCAGTGCTTAACATACTGTTGAATGGCTGCACATCTCAGCAGGCAGCCCACATTCACACAAGGTTAGCACTTAAAGCTAACCTATACCTCTTAAAACAGAGACAGTTTCTCATTGGAGATAATGGGAACTGCAGATGCTGGAGATTCCAAGATAATAAAATGTGAGGCTGGATGAACACAGCAGGCCAAGCAGCATCTCAGGAGCACAAAAGCTGACGTTTCGGGCCTAGACCCTTCATCAGAGAGGGGGATGGGGGGAGGGAACTGGAATAAATAGGGAGAGAGGGGGAGGCGGACCGAAGATGGAGAGTAAAGAAGATAGGTGGAGAGAGTGTAGGTGGGGAGGTAGGGAGGGGATAGGTCAGTCCAGGGAAGACGGACAGGTCAAGGAGGTGGGATGAGGTTAGTAGGTAGCTGGGGGTGCGGCTTGGGGTGGGAGGAAGGGATGGGTGAGAGGAAGAACCGGTTAGGGAGGCAGAGACAGGTTGGACTGGTTTTGGGATGCAGTGGGTGGGGGGGAAGAGCTGGGCTGGTTGTGTGGTGCAGTGGGGGGAGGGGATGAACTGGGCTGGTTTAGGGATGCAGTAGGGGAAGGGGAGATTTTGAAACTGGTGAAGTCCACATTGATACCATATGGCTGCAGGGTTCCCAGGCGGAATATGAGTTGCTGTTCCTGCAACCTTCGGGTGGCATCATTGTGGCAGTGCAGGAGGCCCATGATGGACATGTCATCAAGAGAATGGGAGGGGGAGTGGAAATGGTTTGCGACTGGGAGGTGCAGTTGTTTGTTGCGAACTGAGCGGAGGTGTTCTGCAAAGCGGTCCCCAAGCCTCCGCTTGGTTTCCCCAATGTAGAGGAAGCCGCACCGGGTACAGTGGATGCAGTATACCACATTGGCAGATGTGCAGGTGAACCTCTGCTTAATGTGGAATGTCATCTTGGGGCCTGGGATGGGGGTGAGGGAGGAGGTGTGGGGACAAGTGTAGCATTTCCTGCGGTTGCCGGGGAAGGTGCAGGGTGTGGTGGGGTTGGAGGGCAGTGTGGAGCGAACAAGGGAGTCACGGAGAGAGTGGTCTCTCCGGAAAGCAGACAGGGGAGGGGATGGAAAAATGTCTTGGGTGGTGGGGTCGGATTGTAAATGGCGGAAGTGTCGGAGGATAATGCGTTGTACAGCTACCTAGAATACACCTCCTCCCACCCACCCTCCTGCAAAAATTCCATCCCCTATTCCCAATTCCTCCGCCTCCGCCGCATCTGCTCCCACGATAAGACATTCCACTCCCGCACATCCCAGATGTCCAAGTTCTTTAAGGACCGCAACTTTCCCGCCACGGTGATCGAGAACGCCCTTGACCGCATCTCCCGCATTTCCCGTGACACATCCCTCACACCCCGCACCCGCCACAACCGCCCCAAGAGGATCCCCCTCGTTCTCACACACCACCCTACCAACCTCCGGATACAACGCATTATCCTCCGACACTTCTGCCATTTACAATCCGACCCCACCACCCAAGACATTTTTCCATCCCCTCCCCTGTCTGCTTTCCGGAGAGACCACTCTCTCCGTGACTCCCTTGTTCGCTCCACACTGCCCTCCAACCCCACCACACCCGGCACCTTCCCCTGCAACCGCAGGAAATGCTACACTTGTCCCCACACCTCCTCCCTCACCCCCATCCCAGGCCCCAAGATGACATTCCACATTAAGCAGAGGTTCACCTGCACATCTGCCAATGTGGTATACTGCATCCACTGTACCCGGTGCGGCTTCCTCTACATTGGGGAAACCAAGCGGAGGCTTGGGGACCGCTTTGCAGAACACCTCCGCTCAGTTCGCAACAAACAACTGCACCTCCCAGTCGCAAACCATTTCCACTCCCCCTCCCATTCTCTTGATGACATGTCCATCATGGGCCTCCTGCACTGCCACAATGATGCCACCCGAAGGTTGCAGGAACAGCAACTCATATTCCGCCTGGGAACCCTGCAGCCATATGGTATCAATGTGGACTTCACCAGTTTCAAAATCTCCCCTTCCCCTGCTGCATCCCTAAACCAGCCCAGTTCGTCTCCTCCCCCCACTGCACCACACAACCAGCCCAGCTCTTCCCCCCCACCCACTGCATCCCAAAACCAGTCCAACCTGTCTCTGCCTCCCTAACCGGTTCTTCCTCTCACCCATCCCTTCCTCCCACCCCAAGCCGCACCCCCAGCTACCTACTAACCTCATCCCACCTCCTTGACCTGTCCGTCTTCCCTGGACTGACCTATCCCCTCCCTACCTCCCCACCTACACTCTCTCCACCTATCTTCTTTACTCTCCATCTTCGGTCCGCCTCCCCCTCTCTCCCTATTTATTCCAGTTCCCTCCCCCCATCCCCCTCTCTGATGAAGGGTCTAGGCCCGAAACGTCAGCTTTTGTGCTCCTAAGATGCTGCTTGGCCTGCTGTGTTCATCCAGCCTCACATTTTATTATCACAGTTTCTCATTGAGCAGGCCCTGGAAGCTATTGCAGAAGAATGTCTAACCTACAAGGTACAACATGGCAAAGAACAGGCTCCAAGAGATTCTGACACAGATTCAAGGCTCAGGCACAAGATGTAGAGGGAAGAAAGTTTCTCTTAGCACACCAGCCTTCCCAAATGTTTAGAAAGAAATGGTACAAATAGAAACAATGTAAACAGTGCAATCCTGCAAACTTGGTTGTAGTGCTGATAATGATAATGACAATGATATTACACTGGTAATTAAAGTCAGTGAATTCAACTTAAAAACTTTATTTTCACTGATGAAATACAAGCCTCAAATATTTGTCAATACAGCGCATCCATTTCAATCACTTATCAACAGTTCTTATCAAGCACATACCCTATCATACCTCATATATAGTTTTGCCTTACCCTCACACATTGAACCCTGTCACAAGCCTTACAGTCCCGTCTCATACATTTTGCAAGCAGACAGCCACATCACCAATAATATTGCACCACTCTCACTAACACTCTTACCTCCCTCTTCCAGGCCAACGTTACACAAAACTACAAGTAAGAGCAGCCAACCTGCTAAGCTACAGCTGCACATACTTTTCCCTGCTTAGGGAAGTCAGTAGTTGCATAATGTTACTGTTACTGAGGCTTTGACCAGTAGAGAGACTATAGAAGATAATATATAAACAGTATAACAACATTGCCTGATGCCCAAGCCCTCTGTTTCTACACAGAACAAGCAAAGGCCGCCCAACATCTTGCTGCTGTAACAAAGGCTCAAGGTGCTGTCATTGAAAATTCAGTCACAAATCTGCTGTCACAAAGCAAAGACTGTTGCCAATATACGAATAACAGTAAAGAATAGTGACATAATTCCAAGCCAGGATGATACGTGACTTGGCAGGGAACATGCAAGAGATGAAATTCCCATTCATGGACTAGTGGTTAGGGTTGTCGGTGATGGCGAGTGGATAAAATATGTTTATGTCACTGAATGTCAAAAAGAGATGGTTAGATTTTCCCTAGTCAGGAAAGGTTATTATCAGGCATGTATGAGGTATGAATGTTAATTGCCACAATTGACTGTTACAGCCCCAGCCCTGATGTTATCCAGGTGTAGCTGCATATGGGCTCAGGCTACTTGAGTATCTGATGAAATGCAAATTGTGCTGAACATTGTGCAATCATTAGCGAGCATCTCCACTTCTAACCTAATGATGAATGGAGAATCATTGAAACAGGTGGATATCGTCGTTCCTTGGGCACTGCCAGGAGGAACCCTTACAGAGATGTCCTAAGGCTGAAGTGATTAGCATCCAGCAATCACAATCATCTTCCTTCATGCTTAGCATGGTTTCAGCAAATAGAGAGTTTTCTGCCTGATTCCCACTGACTTCAATTTTGTTAATGCTCTTAGATGCAACATTGGATGAAATACTACCTTGGTGCCTGGATCAAAGCTGTGATGATATTTCCAGTGTCCACAATATTTCACTGTTGCACTTGCAAAATAAGCACTAGGGGAAGCTGTAAAGGTGATGAGTTCTGTTCTGTATGGGTGTTGGACAGTGTGTTGGATAAAGTAGGGTTTTGTAGTAGAAGTAGTAGTAGGCCATTAAGTCCCTCAGGCCAACACCACATTTTTTGTTCTTAACTGGTCACCTACATTAAAACTATCAACATTATCAAGATCAGCATTATTTGAGGCTAGAAAGTCTAATAATGGCTAGGAAGAAGCTGCTCCTGAAACTGCTCGTGCATGTGTTCAAGCTTCTGTATTTTCTGCCTGATGGAAGAGGTTGTAGGAGATCACTTCCTCCCACAGCCAAAAGGTGTGCAGGCTACATGGATTGGTCGTACTAAATTGCCCATATTTTTCAGGGATGTATAGACTAGGTGGGTTATAGCTGAATGGGTCTGGGTGGGATGCTCTGAGGGTTGGTGTGGACTTGTCGGGCCAATGGGCCTGTTTCCACACTGTAGGGATTCTATTCTACGAAATATATTCCTGTGCAGCCTCTATATCCCTTCACATCAATAATAACCAGAAACCTATCTATCTCTGTCTTCAACGAACTTAATGACTGCGTTCCAACAACTCTGACGTGGAGAAATCCATAGATTCATCAACCTCTGAGTGAAAAAGTTCCTCTTTAGCTCAGACCTAAATAGATTGCCTTTTATTCTGGAACTAAGTCTCTTGGCACTAGACCCCAATAGTTAGACAAAAAATCCCTTCTGCATGAACTCTATCTATCCCCTTAAAATCTTCATTGACGTCGCCTCTCATTCAACTAAACTTCAGCGAATACAGGCCCAGTCTGTTTAATCTCTCCTCTTGCACAAGACTACCATTGCTGGAATCAGTCTGGTGAATCTTCATTGCTCTCTCTTTATGGCAGTCTATGTGCATAGTCTAATAAGTAGTCTATACAGCTGATGCAAGATTTCTTTGCTCCTGTACTCAAATCCTCTTGTGATAAAGGCTAACATGTCATTTACCTTCTGACCTGGTATGGTTATTCTGTGCTATTCATTATTTCAGAACTGTAGTCAAGCAATATTCTGATGGTCCATGATAGAATGGTGATAAAGTTGTGTAGCTTGGATTTGGAGTTATGTCATTCAGAATCAGACTTGAATTAGGAAATTAAGGGCACCCCAAATGGAATTTGGAAAACTGGTTTCTTTCTCCTTTACTCTTTCTCTTCCTCTTTTCTATCTTCTTTTCCTTCTCTTGCTTTGTTTGTTTCATCCCTGATACCAAGTGTAGTGCCCTTTTGAATGCCACATTGTGGACGATATAGAAGACAGGGACCAAAAAAGACCCCTCTACTGGTGAGTATTCAAGCAGCAGAACCATTGCGTCAGCCTCCTAATTGTCTGTTTGATGATGTTACTTGTGACTGCATGACTCCCATTGTACACATGCTAATCATGTGTGGTTCACTGAAAGAGTAAGAGACAGAGCTGAATGTAAAGCAGATACTCCTTGTGATCCAATAGCTACTGCCTATTTTGGTGCGGGTGCTTTTAGATGAAAGAAACAGCAGACTGGCTCAGAATGGAACCATCTTAATTGCTGCCAAGATAGTAGACATTCAGCAACATGACTTGTTGAATATGGTTGTACACTAACCCTACATTGTGGTTTCCGTACACCTTAGCATTGAAGTAAAACATTTGCAATTCCACATACGTGCAGTCAGTGAGAACAGGACCATGGTGAGCCAGCTATCCTAAAGATGCAACGTACATACATTGCCTACTTTGGCTCTGTTTAGGGGGAATATAATGAAATCCCCTCTCAGGGGAGAGGACTAGAATCAAATTAAAATAACACACTGACTGATTCTGTGTACACGTAGTCGTAAAGCCCGCACTAATACCCTCATCAAGACGGCATTCCAGCCTAGTCAACTGAAAGTGTATATCAAGAGCACAGGCATAATTTTTGTACCAGAGTCAAAGCTCTGGGTGTCACACAGCCCAATTTTGCAGTCATTGTCTTTTTGCTGCAGTGGGAGTTTCCTGTTATCTTTATTTTCTTCAAATAAGATTTCTTTTAAGATTTTAATTAATATTGTGCTAAAGCACAGGGAGTGCAACATGAAGAGACAAATGCACAACCTATCAAAAAAAAACTGGAGAAATACAATAGCCCTTGAATGGTTGATGTGTTAAAAAGCAAAACAGACAAACTATATAATCTACTGCCATGACAGATTTTCTTTTTAAACATATGTGTATTCTCCTAACTAAAACTGTAGTTTTTGTTGGATAATTGAACACCAATAATTTCTTTGTAGAAATTACAAATTGAATCCTCAGTCAAGTTTCCTAATTGCAGTGAAATGAGATGTTGATAACAACAACCCCAGTATTTAACAGCCAAGCATTCCCTTCTCAGGCAGCAAAGAAGGTAAGTCCACCAGCCATTATTAAATGTGTTAATCTTAACAGCACACTAATTAGCTTTGTTTGGCTCTGACTGTCCTTGAATACAAACTTCAGGAGCTAATAGCACAGCTATTTAAGGAATAAAATGGAAACAGAAATCAATATGATGCATCAGAAAATGCTTTTTTCAGATCATTGCACAAGCCTGAAGAAATATCAGTTAGATTGGGAGAGCATTTTAAGTTCCTACCCAAATTCAAGGTGGTAAAATCGAAAGACAAGCAGGTTTCATCGTGTTGATGAGCCTAGAAATGAAATGCCGAGGCTATTTTGTGCAGTTCTTTGCTTGATTCCCCTCCGTGGAGGTGACGTGAGGCATGCATTATCTGAATAGGACTGCAGTTAGGAAAGTGAAGAGACAGGCAGCGCTAATGAAAGGTCTGAAATGGAAGACAAAAGCACTGGTCTCCGCTGACTGCCTCCTTAATAACTGTTGCCTGCCACAATTACGCAAAATGGTAAAAAATAAATCAGCCTCCTATCTCAATGCTTTGTTGCCTAGGCTTGCACGTCAAGTCTGCCATGACAACGGATGAAAAAGAGTACTGGAATTTAGATTTCACAACTGCTTTATTTTAATGGCTTTAAAAATAATTCTAATCAAATGTATTTGTTTTGTGTAGTACAAGTTGGATAAGTAGCTGAATTTTTTGATAAAAAGCTAAATATACTATAAATGCAAATGTTCTGAATGTATATGTTGCAAATATTATTACATTTTCTTCAAAAAGATCTTAAGAATAACTCTATAAACACACAGGGAAGACACTGCTTTTAGTTTTGCTATTAGGGGCCTATTTAGAAAGGAGAATTAATATTTTTAATCCACATTCATTCCCCAAAGCAGTTCCTCGTCACTATGAAACTCACTCTTTCATCTTAGCCATTGTAAACTCACCACCGGATATACAATCCCATTCACGGAAGTTACACAATCTTATACCACTTACACTCTGTCTGCTGTCAACATGAGTGAAGAGCTGACTATTCTTCGGCATTTAGATTTTATGGCAATCTAGCAATCAAAATTTTATTGTCTTTACCACAGATTTTCTAAGGCCCTTATCAGGTTAGTGGTTAGACCCAGAGTAGCAATATCATTGAATAAACGTCTAGATCCATTTCCCAATCTGAGAAAGATTTAAACCATGTTGTGAATGTAAATGTTAAATAACCATTAATTTTAACCTCATCTATGTGATCTTGTATTGGAGAATAATGGCATCCTCAAGAACTACTATGCTTAGTGTACCAGTGTTGTACATTTCTTCCATTGGAATGTTTCCTCAATTAAATAATAGATCAATGTACAGCATGATACAGCACTATGCAAGTTGGGAAAGACTCAGATTCAGAGGGAAATATTGGTTTTAGCTCAAAATGGAAGTAAAGATCCATACCTGGTGATAGCAGGCAGCATGCAAACATTTGCATGTTTGGGGCATGCAGTCCAACACAGAAGGGTCTAGGCTCGAAATGTCATCCTTCCTGATCCTCTGATGCTGCTTGGCCTGCTGTGTTCATCCAGCTTTACACCTTGTTATCTCATGAAGTGAGCTGTTGACTGGCTGTAAACTCAGCAGGAGGTTCAAGTGCATGCAAGGTTTGGACAAGGCACAGGCCACAAAGCACCACAGTCCCATTTATCAGTAATCAGGATTTATGGAAACATTCAGCTACTCTACCTCACACTCACCAACATTAACAGCTCTCACCCATATCTCACTGTTTCTAGTTATTCAGCTATGGCAAGCACATGACCCAAACATATTACACCACACTCACATGTATTCTTGCCCTCCTCTTGCAGGACAAATTGGTACATATGGTAGGGAATGCCAGAGACTAGCAGTGGGGGAATGACTTCTCTGCAATTTCTAAGAGTGTAGAAAGAAATGCTGTAATCCATTTCCTTGCTAAAGCCCTTTCATTTAGCATTGTTTATCAAATCTAATTTCACACCCAGGCTTCTATCTGGTGTGTTGCTGATAGTCTGACCATTGGGCAGTTTATTTTACATCTCTCCCTTTTCTGTTACCTCAACCTTTTACATTTTTGTTTCAGATAGGTGCGTGAGCAATAGCAGACAGGTCACTTGATCCCACAATCATAGCCACTGGTTCAGAAACTAGTACTACATTCAAGAGCAGTATATGGCTTGAATCAGCATGCAGTGAATCACTGAGCAAAAGTGAACTAAAAACACTTGACAGTAAGGATCATTTGTGCCAACATACCAGAGGACAAGGTCACAACCGTGTTCTCCAGAAAAGCATTAGTTTAAGGACTTTGATGGGTGGTGTAGAGGAGAGGGATGATGGATATGGTCCCTGAAATGTTTAATAGATTAACAAGTCTGCCAAGAGCATGTTGTCCTTATCAAGAACTGTAGTAGAGTGTGGTCCAGGTTGCCACAAAGCTTCATTCAGAACTTGGACCCGTCCTTACCCGTATGGAAATGGGATTTACTTTGTAGCAGCATTTGTGGATCCAGCCATGATAAAGATTTGTCTCAATTTCTCAGCTTCCATTTTGAGATAGGCAGAAGCCACCATAAATCTGAACACTGCACTGCAAGCTCAGACTCAGATAATGAGATCCATAGCTGTTGCCTTTCCAGCTGAGCCTGTGTCAGACAGGCTCAGGCTGCTGCCATTGCTGATGCAGATACTGGGATTCAAGTGGGGATTGGAGGCTTTCTGACCAGCACAACAGTCCATCCTGCAGCAGATAACTAAGCATCCGGTGATGTCAGTCTGGGAAACTGGCTGTAGTTCCATGAAGTCAAAAACCTCATGGGCGGAATCTGTTTGAGACACCAAGGGTTTCGCATGCCAGCTGGAGCACCAGGAGAAAACCCACACTGAATTTTGCCAGAAGGACCATTGAGCCATGAGCCATTCAGGCTACAGTTTGGCCAGCAGTGAGCCTTTCATTGGAATCGGGGCCCCTGGGGAATTGAGAAAGGCTTTTGAAAGGCTATACCACTAAGAAGCACATGGCTACACTAAAACAACAGTGGCAGGATCAAGGAGTGACCCAGTCAAGAGGGAGGCAATGTGCAGAGGTCTTTCATAGAGTGAGCTTCATAGAGAAAAGGGTGTAGTTGGGTCAACAAAAAGGGAAGGGTGTGGACAGCTTAGCAGCATTCTCCCCTCCTGATGTAGTGTTCCTTAATTAGAAACCGAGTGCCTTTGCTCAGGATCCAACCAGCCCCCATCCCTTCCAGAAGATAAGATGGCCACATGGTTTTGACTACTGTGTGCCTTGCAGGGAAACAGGTAAGTCTACAGTTAATTTGATATCTGCAAGGGTGGGATGGCTTTACTCTATCAGAATTCCCTCTCACTTTCCCATTCCCCTGACAAGCTTGCTTAAACCCTCCCCAACAATCGTAGCAAATCTCCCTTCAAGGACATTACTCTCATTTGTGCTAAGGAGTCCTTATCCAGCATGAGGCCCAAAACTAGTCCCTTCTATAATTGTATTAATTTCACATGCCCCAGAACAACTTTTCTAGCCATGTGTTCATTCACATGATCTTCCTATTTCTACACTCACTAACATGTGGTACTGTGTGCAATATTTAGATTGCTGCCTTAGAAATCATGACTTTTAGTCTCTTGCCTAGAACCCTACATTCTCTCATTTTTCTTTTTACCTTTGTCGCGGGGCTAATTTCGACCATGACCTCTGGCTCTTCACATTTTAATTATGAAGTCCAAAGTACAGTTATTCAGTGATGATTACACAATGTCCAGCACCATTTACAATTCGTTACACACTGAACACTTGCAGCACACAAGCAATGCCCATCTTCAACAAATGAGAATTGAATCACTGCTCCCAGAATTTCAATGGCATTACTATATAAATACATAATGGATGTAAATATAAATTTATATAGATATATCATGTAAAGAATAAGGGGCACTCATTTAAAGTCAAAAGGTTTAGAAAGGATCTGTGGAAAACCTTTCTCAGCCAGACGGGTCTGGAATGCACTGTGTGGGAGGATAGTTGTGGTAGGTAATCTCACAACCCCTAACAAGGACTTGGATGAACACTTGAAGTGCTGTAACATTCAAAGCTATAGGCCAAATGTGAGAAAGTGGGACTAGTGGAGGTGGTAGCATATTTTTGGCATTGCATACTCGAGGGCCAAAAGGCTCTTTTCTGTACTGTATGATTCTATGATTCTTGAAATACTGTGGCCATAGAAGAATATCAAAAATTAGGAATAATGCTGCTGTTAACTCATTGCCCTGACTCCTATGCCTGTCCACATCTACACAACACAAGTTCGGGGAATGATGGAATATCTGCCACATGACTGGATGTGTGCAGCTCCAAAAATATCCAAGAAGCTGGTCACCATTCAGGTCAAAGTAGTCCATTTGATTGACACCCAATTCACCACTTTCAATATTGACTGCCTTAACCACTGTCATAAGGTGGCAGCAGTATGTATGATTTACAAGATGCACTGCAGTAACTCATCAAGGTTCATCCTGAATTTTAATGTAGAAAATGACTTGTGGTGTTTCAGAGAAGAAGCCAAAGAAGAAGAAATTAGGAAGGGAAAAGAAGTTTGGTCAATGAGTTAGGTTTTAAGGCAGGTCTCACTATATTAAAGCCCTAAATGCAAGACATTGCTATTACTTGTATTGCTAATGTTTGCTTTGCCTCAATAATGGTTAGTGAACTCCCCACAGCCTGATCATCACAGTTTCCAGACAAAGGCTTTGAAGAGTTGCTGCTGGCATCTCCAAAAAATGTGCAAGCCGTTCATGTGTCAGTAACCGATTCAAATAAAGGAAATTCACAGTGTGCATCACAGTCCACCCTCTACACAGCTGGTAAAGGTGAGCCTGCAATCATAAGCCAACTTCTTGAACATTTACAGAAAATTCAATCATATTTTGGTGCCATTTATTTATTTTCTTCTGAACAATGAAATCATTAAAACAAGTTTCCAATTTGAATAGAATGTTGTGTGGTATCTGCAACTTAAGATCAATTGCAACAATTTTGGAAGTTTTTGCTCTTTTATCCACAGGAAACATCCTGCTGGTGTTCATAAAAGGGATGTATTCAGAATGTTGACTAGTACAGGCGAAGATGTTGTGATGCAGCATTCCCAAAATTCTGAGGGAGCACATTTCCTGAATTTACAGGAGTGAAGTCTTTGATGTTCCTCCTCTTAAGAGACAAAACAAACATCCTTCCATATGAATAAAAACATGGTATCTCTCAGAATTTACTTCAGGTCAGCACCATCCTCATTGAGAATATTGAATTATGGAATCACCCCAAAAACATAATGTAGAGAGTTGTACATACCTGGTCGTACATACCCTATATATACTGATATATGTGAAAAACTTCACAGTTCATATTTCATATCTCTACATTACACAATAATGACTTACATTCATTTAATGACTTAACATGGTAAAACATCCCAAGGCACATTTTAAACAAAATTTGATCATCAGAAACCTGAGAAAATATTAAAATAAATTATCAAAAGCTAAGTCAAACAGTTGGGATCTAAGAAGTGATTTAAAGCAGGAAAAGTAGAGGGGGAGAAAAGTTAAGATGGAAAATTCCAGAATTTGGGTTGTCACAGCTGAAGTCATGGCTGGTCTAGGTGGAATGATATAAAACTAGGATGTCTAAGGAGGAGGAGTGCAGAGATCTTGCAGTGTTGAACTGCTGAAAGAGTTTAAAAAAGTAGGGAAGGATGAGGCTATGGAGGTATTTACACATAGGTTGAGAAATTTAAAATTGAGGTGTTGCTTCACCTGAAATCAGTGTAGGTATTGTAAGTACAGATGTGATGGCTGAATGAGACCATGTGCAAAATAGATGCAGCTAGCAGAATTTTGGATGAGCCCAGGTTTACAACATGTGTACAGAGGCAAGGGACTCTTGGAATAGTGAAATCTGGAGGCGACAAAGGCATGAATGAGAATTTCAGCAGTAGATGATCTGAGGCAGTGGTGGAGTAGGGCAACAGTATGGAGGTGGAAATGGATAGTCTTGGTGATAGAGTGAGGTGGCAGATGAGTGAGATGGCAGGTGGGTATAGTGGCAGATGACAAGAGTGGTACATTGTCAGGGTGACTATTCTGTAGGTGAGCTCCTTCAGCAGTACAACCCTGCAAGATCTCTGCACTCCTCCTTCTTAGGCATCCCCATTTTTTAATCATTCCACCTAGACCAGCCATGTCTTCAGCTGTGACAACCCAAATTCTGGAATTTTCCATCTTAACCTTTCTACCTCGCCACTTTTCTTTCTTGAAGTCACTTCTTAAACCTCAGGTTTAGGTAGCTGGGGAGATGGGACAAGGGGAGTCAATCAGTTTGGAAGTGGTAGTCAAGTAGAGTTGTTGCATAGATGGAGGGTTGGGGAGGGGTAATCAGAGCTTCAGGATTGTAGTCTAGTGATTGAAGGGATAAATGAGGGGTGGGGGCATGGGAGAGGGGTTAGTGTATGAGATTTGGCGGTCAGTTCTATAGTTATCCAGAAGTGAGACTAGGTTGTAAGCTGTCTAACATATCTTGTGTAGCCATTTGTGGAACTTCAATTCCAATTCCATATCTATGTTTTATTTTATTTGGGACGTTGAACATGAATGTAGACCAGCATTAATTGCCCTTTCCTAGTTGACCTTGAGGTGACGTTTGTGAGCTGTCTTCTTGAACCAGTGCAGTCCACGTGCCATAAGCAGACCCACAATGCCCTTAGGGAGGGTATTGCAGGACTTTTTACCCAGCAACAGTGACGGAACGATGATATATTTCCAAGTCAGGATGGTGAGTGACTTGGGAAGGAAAATAGTGGTGTTCCCATATATCTGCTGCCCTTGTTTTTTCAGATGGAAGCAATCATGGGTTTGGAAGATGCTGCATAAGGATCTTTACTGAATTTCTGCAAATGCATCTTGTCAATACTATTTCTGCTATTGAGCATTAATGGTAGAGAGAGTGAATGTTTGTCGATGTGGTGCAAATCATGCAGCTGTGTTGTCTTCCTAGGTGTTGTTAGAGCTGAACCCATCCAGACAAGTAAGGAGTATTCTATCAGAGTCTAAACTGTGTCTTGTAAATGATGGTAATAGTATTCCTAACATTTGACCTGATCTTATAGCCACTATGTTTACGTGGTGAGTTCAGTTGAGTTTCTGGTCAATGGTAATACCAGACTGTTGGTAGTGTGAATTCAGTGATAGTGACACCATTGTCAAGGGCAGTTGTTTGATTGTCATTTATTGGAGATGGTCATTGACTGGCATTTGTGTGTGGTGTGAATGTTACTTGTGACCGGTCAGGTCATGCCTGGATATTGTTCAAATCTTGTTGCAATTGAATAGGACTGCTTTGGTGTCTGGGAGCTGCTGATGGTGCTGAACATTGCACAATCATCGGCAAACATCCCAATTCTGACCTTATTATGGAGCTTCAGAGGAGCAGGAGATTCAACATTTTGGTTTGTGGCCCTTTTTCAACTCTTTTCTGTCCCTCTGATGCTGCCTGGCCTGCTGTGTTCCTCCAGCTGTACACTCTATTTTCTCTTTAACTCCAGTTTTGTCAGGGCTCCTTTTGCAACACTCACTCGAGTTCAGCCTTGATGTCAAGGGCTGCCACTCTGACCTCACTTCTGACATTCTGCTCTTTTGTCCAGGTTTGAACTGTAATGAGGTTCGGAGCTGAGTGGCCCTTGCAGAACCCGAACTAAGCGTCACTGAGCAGGTTATTGCCAAGCAGATGCTGCTTGATGACAGCTTCCTAACACTGTATTGATAATCGAGAGTAGGCTAATGAGGCAGTAATTGGCCAGCTTGGATTTGCCCTGCTTTTTTGTGTAGTGGGCATACCTGAGTAATTTTCCATGTTGTTGGGTAGATGCTAGTGTTGTTGCTGTAGTGGAACAGCTTGACTATGGGAGTGTCAAGTTCTGGAGCACCAATCTTCAATACTATTTGCTGGAATGTTGTCAAGGCCTATAGCCTTTGCAGTAGCCAGCGTCTTCAACTATTTCTTAATATCATGTCAAGTGAATTGAGTTGCCTGAAGACTGGTTTCAAGGACCAGGGGAATTGCCAATGGATGTTCATACTTCCCAGGCAATTCCTATAGATGTTACCATGTCAGGATTTCTCTTGTGTTCAACTTGGGTTGTACATCTGTTCTGTGACTATCTGGACGATCTAGGCCAATGAGTCCACAGTTTTAAATTCCTCAAAATGAAGTTGGTTTGATTATTCATCATGTGCAGCAAAACTGAAGTGAAATGAAGCCAAGACTTAGTTACAGGGGTCTGGTTAGCTTAAGATTAGATATTGACAACTGCAGGAAATTCCACTGTTGTTATTAAAGACACACATCTGTAACAAAAAATTGGCAAATATGTTTTTTTTTCATGTTTACTGCTTTGTGGATCGACATAATCAGTAATAAAGGACTGTACAACTAATGTCCACAAGCAAAAATCACACCACCAAGGCTGCCCTGTAAGGAATTTAAAAACCTGTCAGTGAAGCGCTTGCAGTACGTATTTTGAAATAGTCACAAAATATTGAAAATGACAATGGTTGAAATTTCTTGGTAATAAATGTTGTAAATTTAAGTAACATATTTTGGCTCAAGAGGATATTGTAGCAGATGTCATTCTGGAGATGCGTTGTTTGTTTTCCTTTTGGATATTTAATGGTGTCTAATTGCCAATTAATAGTCTACATCATTCTTGTGACTAACTAACAGCTCACTAAATAATATCAAAACGGATACACCCCATCTGAAAGAAAAATTCAACAAAGCCACAGCAGACAGAAATTTTCTGCATTGGATAGTCTTAAAATTTTTTTTTACTGTTTAGCATTCATAGAGGCTCAGCGGTTAGCACTGCATGATGCATGAAGGTGCGCAAACCTGGGTTCGATTCCAGCCTCAGGCGACTGTGTGGAGTTTGCATGGTCTCTGTGTCTGTGTGAGTTTCCTCTAGGTGTTCCAGTTTCCTCCCATAGTCCAAAGATGTGCAGGTTAGGTGGATTGGCCAGGGGAATTTCAGGGTTACAGGGATAGGGTAGGGGGTGGATCAGGGTGCAATACCCTTTGGAGGGGCAGTTGGACTCGATGAGCCAAATGGCCTGCTTTCACACTATATGGATTCTGTAAATCAGAAGTCAAGGGCTGCTTGCTCCAATCCCATAGCTTCAACATGAGTGCCAGTTTAGGCAAAACAAATTGCTTCTGTGAATAAAATGTGAGGCTGGATGAACACAGCAGGCCTAGCAGCATCTCAGGAGCACAAAAGCTGACGTTTCGGGCCTAGACCCTTCATCAGAGAGGGGGATGGGGTGAGGGTTCTGGAATAAATAGGGAGAGAGGGGGAGGCGGACCGAAGATGGAGAGAAAAGAAGATAGGTGGGGAAGAGAGTATAGGTGGGGAGGTAGGGAGGGGATAGGTCAGTCCAGGGAAGACGGACAGGTCAAGGAGGTGGGATGAGGTTAGTAGGTAGGAGATGGAGGTGCGGCTTGGGGTGGGAGGAAGGGATGGGTGAGAGGAAGAACAGGTTAGGGAGGCAGAGACTGGTTGGACTGGTTTTGGGATGCAGTGGGTGGAGGGGAAGAGCTGGGCTGGTTGTGTGGTGCAGTGAGGGGAGGGGGCGAACTGGGCTGGTTTAGGGATGCGGTGGGGGAAGGGGAGATTTTGAAGCTCGAGAAGTCCACATTGATACCATTAGGCTGCAGGGTGCCCAAGCGGAATATGAGTTGCTGTTCCTGCAACCTTCGGGTGGCATCATTGTGGCACTGCACGAGGCCCATGATGGACATGTCATCTAAAGAATGGGAGGGGGAGTGGAAATGGTTTGCGACTGGGAGGTGCAGTTGTTTATTGCGAACCGAGCGGAGGTGTTCTGCAAAGCGCTCCCCAAGCCTCCGCTTGGTTTACCCAATGTAGAAGAAGCCACACCGGGTACAGTGGATGCAGTATACCACATTGGCGGATGTGCAGGTGAACCTCTGCTTAATGTGGAAAGTCATCTTGGGGCCTGGGATAGGGGTGAGGGAGGAGGTGTGGGGGCAAGTGTAGCATTTCCCCTCCACCCACTGCATCCCAAAACCAGTCCAACCAGTCTCTGCCTCCCTAACCTGTTCTTCCTCTCACCCATCCCTTCCTCCCACCCCAAGCCGCACCTCCATCTCCTACCTACTAACCTCATCCCACCTCCTTGACCTGTCCGTCGTCCCTGGACTGACCTATCCCCTCCCTACCTCCCCACCTATACTCTCCTCCCCACCTATCTTCTTTTTTCTCTCCATCTTCGGTCCGCCTCCCCCTCTCTCCCTATTTATTCCAGAAGCCTCACCCCATCCCCCTCTCTGAGGAAGCGTCTAGGCCCAAAACGTCAGCTTTTGCGCTCCTGAGATGTTGCTGGGCCTGCTGTGTTCATCCAGCCTCACATTTTATTATCTTGGATTCTCCAGCATCTCCAGTTCCCATTATCACTGCTTCTGTGAATACATCTGGCATATTCTACATCAAACATTAAGGCGTTACACTAATAATGCAAGCATTATGTGAATGAATGGATCATATAGTATAGTGAGATTGTGATACCAGTCAGCATTGAAAACTGATTTGACAACCTACCATTTTTGACCTTATCATCCCATTAATGTCCTTTCTTGAACATCATTCAGTAACAGAGGGAGCCCTGTACAGAACTTGGATTAGGCCACAGCTGGAGCACTGTACACACTTCTGGTCACCACACTATAAGAAGGAGGTGATTCACTGGAAGGGGTGCAGGGGAAATTTGCCAGGATGTTGCTCGGGATGGAACAGTTTAACTATGAAGAGAGATTGGATAAGCTCGGGTTCTGTTCTTCGGAGCAGCGAAAGTTAAGGGGAATGACTGATAGAGGTGCATAAGATTATGTGGGGCATGGATATGCTGAGTAAAAAACAATTGTTCCCCATAGTTGAAGGGTAAATAACAAGGTAGCATAATTTTAAAGTAAAAGGCAGGACGTTTGGGGGGGTGGCTTTGAGGAAAAAACATTTTCACTCAGAGGGTGATGGGGATCTGGAATGCACTGTCAGGGTGTGCAGCTGAGGCAGGTAATGTCACAAGCACATACATGAACACTTGAAATGTCATAACATTCATGACTATGGGCCCAGCGCTGCAAATGTGATTAGAGTAGATTTAGTGTATTTTTGGCAGTACAGATCGATGAGCTGAATGGGCGTCTTTGGTATTGTATGATTCTGATTCTATGACGATGCTACAATGAAGGTTGGTATCAACTACTTGTTTTGTGTTGAGTTTTAATCAGGATTGTGCGTGGAAGGATGGCCATCAATGATGGAAAGCTGTGAGGCAGTTGAACAGCAAGATCTCTTTCAAGGGAACTGAGGCCTGGTGATGTGTTCACAGGCAATCGATCTCATGCTGCCTACCTCTTCCTTTTTTCAGTTTCCTCCTCTTTCTCATTGTCCTGAGATCAAGGTGCCCATGATAACAAATGTTTTGACCCCATGATATCCAAGTCTTGTAGTACTGGAGCATCAGAGGCTGAGAGGTGTCCTTATAGAGGTTTATAAAATCATGAGGGGCATTGTTATGGTTAATGGCCAATATCTTTTTCATAGCGTCAGGAAATCCAAAACTAGAGGGCACAGCTTTAAGGTGAGAGTAGAAAGATTTAAAAAGGACCTAAGGGGTTACTTTTTCATGCAGAGTCTGATGTGGGTATGGAGCAAGCTGCCAGAGAAGTGGTGGAGGTGAGCATAGTTATAACATTTAAAAGGCATCTGGATGGATACATGAATAAATGGGACCAGATCAGATTGGGATGTCTTGTTGGCATGGATGAGTTCGACTGAAGGTCTGGTTCTGTGGTGCATGGTACTATGACTCTTTGACTTCCACAAATTGGACTACTTCAGTGAATACTGGAGAGATCCTCCCAAATCAACTAGGAAACTGGCAAGTTGGCTAATAGATACTACATCACCAGTGGATCGAAATGTTGTCTCATTTCTACATCACTAAGGCAAAGCCCCAAGCTATCAAGTTGAAGCCAGAACCCATAGTGAGCATGCAGCCTCTGGGACAATATTTTTGTTTGTGTACCTTCATGCATCGTGCATGGATCATCATGAATACTCTTTCCACGGCTGATCAATCCTGGTGTGAGATTTGCACTAGAGCATTCAGCCCACGGGTTGGGATGTTACCAATGCACTGCAAAATCTCGACATTCTAGGACACAATTTTTTTTATGTCAATGGAGACCTTCATTCACAAATGAAAATGTTCATTCTTTGGCCTTACATTTAAGTAAATGATGTCAAGAACAATAATGATGTTGTTATAGATCAGTGATACTGAATTTAATACCAGATACAACTGTTTATGGTATCCACTGATTTCCTGGCCAAGATTCATGAGCTGCAGGGATTCAGATGATATAATGGAACAGCGAATGTGTAAAATAGTAAAGTTCTTTAAAATTACTTTAAAAAAACAGATTTTCATGTTATTATGGTACATCATGGAAGGATTTTATGCAACCTGCCCAATGGTTTGCGGGCAGGAAGGTCATAAAATTCCTTACATGGGGTAGGGTGGACAAGTCTTACAGTGATTTGCCCATTCACATCCCATTACAGAACTTTAACTCGCCTCAAAACTGAAGTTTTAGTCAAAATGTAGTGCAAGCTATATTTGGAGGGGTTGAAATCCATCCTTTCCCATCATCTCACTATCAAACAGTTGCTTGGTCAAAAATTGTTCCGACCAGCTCTCCTCAAAAGTAACACATAAGTACACGCACAGACACAAGGAGCTGAACAGCTGCTTTCAGTGATATGCTATTTGATCTGGTCTGTCTTCACAATCTGCTGTAGTTGCAATGATGCACGTTCTCCCTTCAGCAGGGTATTTGGTACCTGATGAAGCAATGTTAGCTCCCAAACATAAGAATTACACATGGGCATTGTAGTACTGAAAGATTCAATAGACTTTTATTACAGCTCCTGGTATCTGCATATATTACAACCACTGTACTGTCCTATTTGGCCTAGTACAGAGCAATCTGATTGTACATTATTAAGCACTTGCCCCAGCATATCATGCTTCAAGAGGTCACTCTAAGATAGAGACTGATAGCTTTATCCCATCAGGTCACATATGGTGATGGAATTATGAGCTTGTCTCTTCAGGTTATATTGCATACTATCTGTGAGGCATAACCTGGTTCTACGACTTTATCAAATAGATTTGCACTGGAGTGTGTTTGATTTCAGCAGCAAGCAGGTGGTAAGAACTCAGAATTTGGATGTTTTGACTAAATGTTGGGGTCAACCTATAAATGTAGAAAATGGAAAATAACTGATTTTTTTGGCTAAACATTAGGAATCAACTTTCATGCAAGATCAACCATTACTCAAGTATATACAGCATGTCAACAAAGACTATCATCAGAATTCACCCAGTAAATGTGGTTTGAGAATGAAAGCTAATTATTTATAAAATGAAATCTCTTTCAAATGTTCCACACAGTTTCACTTGAATACAAGTGAGAGAGTTTTTTTAAAAATCTGATCTGTTACTGCTATTAGGAAAAATATACAGGCATTGCCATGGCAACTTGCACAAAGGGTCACCACTACACCTTTCATATAAATGCAAACGATTTGATAAAAACAGTTTTATAGAATTCTGGGATGCAAAATGGAAGCACCTCCACAACAAAAAATTACTATTATTAAACACCATCTGTTGAACTAGAGACTGCAGCTGTTTTTAGAGGGTGCTTGTAAGCTATGTGGGTATGCTCAGAATTTTAATGTTTGCTTACAACTGATGTGAAGCTTCAAAATGGCGTTCATGTGCCATTAGCCAATTTTGAAGAAATTGAAATGCAAAAACAAATTTCAAAGCTATAATAATTTAAGTGTGATTTGACCTCATGAATTATTCAGTGCTTCAGAAAGGTTGCATTTGGCATTTAAAGTCTGGGATAAATGTAGTTGATCACTGTGGTTAGTTCTTTAATAACTGTTCTGATTGCCTTCTCTGTGCAGGATGTGCTTGTTCAATAACTGTTAATTTCACAGCAGGCCAGCTTCAGACTTCCCATATCCTGGGTGGATAAAAGATCATTGCCAGCCAAACCGCTGTCTTACACAAACCTTTGTCTTTAAATAGCTCCCTCCCATCATGAAATACTTACTCTCATTTTAAAAATGCTTAATTCATTACTAAAACAAATGGTGTTATGCAACATTAACCTGTGGATTCTGTCTTTTGTACTGTGTGCGTGCTGCTAGTCCCTGCTCACGTAGTAGCAAAAATTATAGGATGACTAGTCATTTCTGTCTAACAACTACTCCTTTAATCTTAGTGTTGTAACAATGATCACATTTTACCTTCACTTATATTACTCATTTTTTAAAACAATGTATAATACCACACATATGGACTCTAGATTTATTTCTTAGTATGTAATTTTCTTCTCCCCGTAAATGATCTCCCTAGTAGGGATTGTGAATCCCATTGTAGCTAGACATCTGTATCTGACACTGTTCCAATTAGTTTGCCTCTGCAGGGAATGACTGCAGCATTTCTTGGTCACTCCCCCACTCCTCTCTGCTACAAACGGGGAATTGGACAGCTCTTCCTTCCACTTTGTTATTCCATATTTGGATTTACCTTGCTTGCTTCCACATAGTATAGGTACGATCTGGCAATTAAAAAAAAGCCGGGATGCTTTCTGCAGAGACTCCAGGCCAAAAGATGGGATATTAAAGTTTGTTTCTGTTAACTGTGATGACTCACTGGGGTAGCACATTGTAAATCAAGCCCTCTGTTCTCAGAGTTGTACCAAATATTAAAGCATTTTTTAATGTACAGTATCCAAATTTACCTAACTTTCAGACTAAGGCTAATAGAAAGAAAGAACCAGGCTTCTGTAATAAACGAGAAATTATTATTTATTTTAAATAATTAAACTATAGCTATAAAGTAAACAGATATAGACCATTGGAATATAATATTACTAACTAAAACTCTAACCCCTTTATAAATTCCCTCTTTGCACAGAAATGCACAAACAAAGAGAAATTAGATTGTTGGTAGAGGTAGAAAAAGCTGAGAATTTTGTTCAGTACTCTTTGCTTCCCAATTCTGACATCAAGATGATCCTACTTTAGTTAACCAAAACCTTGGGTTCCAAAGAAGGGTCACTGCACTGCAGACATTAACTCTGCTTTTCCTTCACAGATGCTGCTAGACTTTCTCCAGCAGTTTTTGCTTTTGCTTGTTTCAGATCACCAGCACCTGCAGTTCTTTGTTTTACCTTACTTTGGTGTTCAGTTGTCTTCTCTGGAAACTTCTACTGATTTTTAGGAAGTAGAGAGTGACTGATTTATCTGGAAAATGTCTCTGATTTATAAGTTTAAATGTCATTGCTCACAGCACTGCTGCAGGTAAGATAACTGTGTTTCTTTAAATTTAAACTGACTTGTTACTTCACAGTACAGGCATCTTCTGCTGGGGAGAATAAGTGAACACACTTCTGTCTCTGTCTCTTTCTCTCTCTCTCTGTCTTTTTGTGTGTCCGTAACTCGCTTCCAGTTTAAGCTAACAAAGTGTGAAGCTGGAGCACAAAAGCTGACGTTTCGGGCCTAGACCCTTCATCAGAGTGCTCCTGAGGTGCTGCTTTGCCTGCTGTGTTCATCCAGCTTCACATTTTGTTAGCTTGGATTCTCCAGCATCTGCAGTTCCCATTATCTCCAGTTTAAGCTGTTCAGTTAGCTGAGAACCAATCAGTTTCATTTGGAAACATCCCCTGCGCTCCTGATCATCTGCACAGTTAAGAAATGCACCGTCACAAAAAGCAGAGTTCACAAAAGGTATCGAATTCCTTCCTGTGAAATTATGCAGCAATCCTGGTCAATTGTCGTTTGCAAAAATGTTTCATTCTCCTTGCCATCCACAGTTTTAAATGCACAATATTAAAAAAAGACACGATTCTTAAATGACCAATTAGCAATTTGTAGTTACAAAGTGATTTTCACACAGTAAATGTCCCAAGGACAGTTAGCAGACAAAATACGTTGGCAAGCCATGTAACAATGTAACACATGATTTAAAAACATGCACTACATGAACAGGAATGGACAGAAGCGCTCGTGCCTATATAAGTTTGAGTACCTGGTCCTTTGCATGTCTGATAGGGAACTTGCATCCTTCCACTTGTATCTCAGAGGCCATCCTCTCTATTCTGTGGAGGGGTATGCAGTTGCACAGAAGGTAACTAGAGCTGCTGCTGGTGGTGTTGGCTTAGCTACAGATGGAGCATGTTGCAGTGGAAAGCTCTTTCCCTAGTAGTACAACAGAAGAAGACAGTGGAGCTGCAAAAACCGCTCCCATGAGTTTCTGCAACAGGAGAGTGCATCTGAGGGTGGAGAAGTGCTGGTGGTCAGCAATAACCCATCAAGTGACAACCCTCTTTGACAGAAGGAATGCTCTTTGCAAGACATCAAGTTTCTGCAACTCTTATTACAACTGATCAAAGCGTTTATAGCTTGCTAGTTTCGTTAGGAAAGTATTTCCCAACATGTACTCACCTTTTCCTAACTGCTAGGTTGGAGACAGAACAGCTAGGACTTTATTTGAGTGGGGATCTGATTCTGGGATTCCTACTGAAACTCACATAATTCTCTTCTAGCCATTTTTTCCCCCAGTGTTGGGTCAACATATGACTAGCCTGTCCATATGTACCACCCATGCCCATGCCAGCTCCATTATAAGGGAGAGTAATTTAAACCCCTCCAGCTCTGTATTTTTCAGTAGAATTAGACAATGCTGTAAATAAACAAGTTCAAGCTTTCAGAAGAAGGGTGAACAATGGAGGATTCCCAGTTCTTAATATGGACCCAAAAATAGGGAAATGTTCATTTATTTGTTATTACAACAGATTGACCACTTGAGAGGATTTACATTTTTGAATGGGCTTTATGAATAGTAACTTTATCAGTCAAATCTTTGATTGAGTGAGAGTCCTGTTAGATTATTAAAAGTTTAATTCTTTCTCATCTTTATTTTAAAGGAATGGATCCTAATGTCCACCTATGGTATATACTCAGTAACTGGGTGTATGGAGGATACATGGAGGCCAAAGGTTAATGAGGAGATGTGGAAGGTCCATGGGGAATATGAGTGCATGGGTGGGACATAAGAAATATGAGACACTATGGGGAATATAAAGAGGTATGAAGACACGGGGATGTGGTGGGGCAGACATTGGCAGGGTGGCTGAGAGTTTGAGGAACTCACTTCTCCTTTAGGGCTGAGTTATTCCAGAAAACTGAGGCAAGCATTCCAGCTTGCAGCCTTGACATGCATTTACCTACCCACCCACCCCACCCCACCTCCAATGCAATTATATGGCAGGTGGAGAATGAGAACATTTTCAAAGAAGAAAAGTCTGCCTGGAAATTTCTCAACTCAAACTTGCCACTTACTCCATGAAAATCTGGCCTAGTTTAAATCTGTTCCACTGGTAGGATCCTTGCAATTATCCCCTTGATGATTTTTGACAACCTTTCCACTTCAGTTTCCGATTACATACCCTTCAACTCTCACTGAGAAAAGTGGGCAGACACTGGAATATGAAAAAAAAGTCCAACATAATATGCTAATTTTTCCTGTACACCCATCTCCAAGGGCCTGGGAATCATCCCCTCTGTACTTTTATCTCTACTTTACAAATTATCCTGCAAAAAGTCAAGAATGCAATCCACAGAAATGATCAGAACTTCTCCAGCCTCTCTCAAATTATGGATTTGCACAGAATGCAAGGTTCTTCTGCGCACCAATACCTCATGAGAGCCATAGGCAAGACACTTTTCAAAACAGAAGCACACTTCAGTAAATAATTATTTGCTTTATAATACAATGTAGATAGCTGTTAGCAGCACATTTTTCCATACTAACGCAGATGCCAAACAAACAAGTCCTACAAAAAAGCTATAGTTTAAAGTAATTTGCAAAATAATGAATTAATCTCCAAGTTACCCACTCTGTTGACTTTGCAGCCACTTTGCAGCAAGAATATTTTGACCAGACAAAACAAATTTCTAATTGTCTCCTTCTGCCCATTGACTTAGATATTTTATTTTAAATACACGTAAATCACATCCTTAAATGGATTTGTTGGTGAGTTAATTCCAGTTATCAAGCAAACACGTCCATGTTGTTCTATTTCACATCACATCAATTTTCAGAATTCATGCCCAGTATCAACACTCCAAGAATCTCCAGGAATAAGCATAATCTTACCCAGCTCTTTGTTTTGTATGCAATGCATCATTATGCCAACCAGGGGATGGGAAATGTGGAGCAAATCCTTTTCAGAGGAAGGTGGTTATTATGCTGCAATCATTACTGCTCACATGTCAAAACAACAAGCTGTACCAGCGTGGCTGTACTTTCCTGCTGCCAAAGTATATTTTGCTCTACTTGCAGTTCCAGATCAACAAACTAAATTAACTCCTCCTTCGTCCTTTAGATTTTGGGGAATTATACATTCTTCTAGATATTTGCAACTTTTAGAGAAATTCTCAATCTTCTTATCTAACCCTTAGCCTTCAATACTAGAACTGACTCCAGACTTGGATCACTTCTGGAATCTGCACTCAGCATTGACAAGAATCCTTTTCCAGGACTGTCCATAACATAATTTACATTGATTTAAAAAAAACAGCACCACACAAAGTATTCTACAGCAAATAAAGTGCAGTTGAAGTGTCATCACTCCTGTAGGAATGCAGCAGGCAATTTGTTCACTGTAAACTTTCACAGCAGCAATATGATAATGACCAGATAAATCTAATTATGTAATGTTAATTTAAGGATAAACATTGACCAGCATATGGTAGATAATTCACCAGCTCTTGTTTATCATAGAATCCCTACAGTGTGGAAACAGGCCCGTTGGGCCAACAAGTTCACAACAACACTCAGAGCACCTCACCCAGACCCATCCCCCTAATCTGCACATTCTTTGAACCTGTGTCATATGATCTTGTACATTGACTTGTGATGGAAGACAGAACTTGAAGGTCCTCATTAGCACTCCCTCAGCACTGCACCAGAGTGTTGACCTCATTTCTCCACTCAAACCCTGGAAGGAAGCTGAATCCTCAACTTTATGACTCAGAGGTGAGTGCACCTCAAAGGACAAATCCACCAATGTCTATCAGACACTGAAGAAAACTCCTAAGATGCTGCTTGGCTTGCTGTGTTCATCCAGCTCCACACTTTGTTATCTCAGATTCTCCAGCATCTGCAGTTCCCATTATTTCTGACTAAAGAAAACCTCAGTTGTTTTCTTGAAAGCATAGTAGTGTGAAAAATTCTTTGATTGAAATAAGTACAGTGAAAAATTACTAGAGCACTTAACTTTGTATCAAGTTCAACTCTTCACTAATCTATTGAGGACATAGCCCATTTAAAATAAATGGATTAATTCAAATCGTGGATAGGAAATGTCGATTATCTGTGTGAAGTATTTAATATTAATAGTGACAGAAATTACTTGTATGTTATGGGAATTATCTTGTTTAGTTTTGTATGGACCATAAACAACAACATCAGCTGCATTTAAATGTAGCTAAATGTTTGAGGGAACTCACTAGGAAGATTAAGAATAAAAATATTGACACACTGACAGAGATACCAGGTTGGATGGCAAAAAGCATGTTCAAAAAGATATTTTTCAGGAGCATGTTAAAGGCGGTGAGGAAAATAGAGTGTTTTAGGGAAGGTCTTCCAAAATAAAGGTGCTGAAAGCAATTCCACATGTGGTGCATTGATTAAAATTCTGGATGTTGAAAGGCAGATTTGAAAGATTGCAGGGGTGAGGCATTCAAAGAGATTATATAGATATGGCAAAAGTGAAGTCACAGAATGATTTGAACACAAACATGAGGAATTTAAGATTTAAGCACTGTTAGAAGAGAAGCCAATATAAGTCAATGACTGGAAGGGTGACAAGTGAACAGCATCTAGTGTAAATAAAGAAACAGAAAACTGGATTTTGAATGAGTAAGGAGTAAAATTGAGAGGCTAATGAGTTGATAAGAATACCATTATTTGAAAAAAAATTCAAACACGTCATCAACTGCAAAATTGAAAAATAAAATCCACCACTTTGAAACAGACAAGACCAGAAATAATAAAGGCATGGATGGTGGTTAGACCAGCAGATGAGCTGAGTCAGAGGTGGAAATGGCTCATGTTAACAGAGGACAATATAGGTAATCTTGGTGGTGGAGCAAATTTGTGATCAGAAGCTCACTTCATGGTCAAACACAACAGTATTATTAAAAACATTGAAAGCATTAATAAAAAGATAATGTGTTTGAAATAAGCAATCCAGCATCAAATGCCATTTACAGATGAAAAGTTCTAAACTTCTATCATTCTTTGGGTGCAAAAATGTTTCTTAATAGCACTGCTGAGAGCTCTAAGCTTTAGACTATGCACCATCATCCTAAACTGTCTAACCACAGACATAGTTTACCTTTATACACTCCACATGATCTTAAAACATGCCAAGAAACCACACAGCAACTTCCTAATTTAGAGAGAATAAAATCTTAATATATGTACTGTCCCCCAATAATTTAACCTTTGAGGTCTAGATACCATTCTGTTAAATCCATGCAATCTTTCCTAAGCTGTGATGCCTAAAACTGTTCACAATACTCCAGGTGTGGTCAAACTAGGACTTTTCGTATAGCTGAACCATGACTTCCTCTATATTGTGTTTGTCCTTCCAGATGTAAAGCCTGGCATTTCACTATCCTGTGGGCATGAAACTATATCACTATCCTTCACTGTCATTTGGTCAAAATCCTGAAACTCGTTTCCTAACAGCACCATGAGTGCACCTGCAAGAGATGATCTCCGGCATTTCAGAAAGACAGTTCACAACTCATTCTCAAATGGAAATCAGAAGTGAAGAATAAATGCTTAATCACAATGTCCACAACACAAGAAAAAGAACTCCATGGTTCCTAATGTTTCATGATTTAGATTATACCCTGCTGTACAATGTATGAGTGCAATTCACCTATATTGAAATCCATTTGCCAGTATTTTTCCCATTCAGTTAATCAATCATTATCCTTTTTTTTGAGCTACCAGGTAAGTTGCTCCTGTTTTGATATCATTAGCAAATTCTAATATGTGGCTTTCTAATCCATCAATTAAATCTTTCATATCTACTTTGAATTGTTGATGCCCTGATACATCTTTTCACTCCTAGCCATATATATGCTGCCAGTAGAATGATCTTATTTGCTGACTCTTGCTGTTTAGTCAACCTCCTAACCAGGTTAATCATTGGTTTTGACTTCTACAGGCTAATCCAAGCTAACAGATTTCTAAGTCTAAATGCTACCTGAATGTCAGTGGCAGAAAAATGAATCTTAAAAGAACATGTGGAATCTTTGCAGTCACTGGACATCAATGAGGAATTTGGGAGAATTGCATGAGGTCAGCAATAAGGAGAGTCCCGACATTGTGAGCAGAAAGTCCCTGTTCCAACAAAGTGTTGAACATGAGACACAATTCTCATCAGTGAGCAGCAAGAAGCGTATTTGCCTTACATCATCTTGCCTATTGGTAGGAAGTTTCCCATATTCCCACACACCAGATAAAAGCTAAACTGTGACAATTCCCCCAAACATGAAAAACAGAGCAGTTTTCTAACAACTCTGGCTCACCACTCACTCCTCTGAGCCTCCATCTTGGACACCAGGCAGCATCATTTCAGCATATGTTTCATGGGCAGTGTACACATGTAACTCCCATTCATTAAGACCTCCACGTCCCTGTCAACAAAGTGAGTGTACCAATTCCACTCTGTTGGGGAAATTGACAGGAACCATGCAGAACAACTGCACAGCTGACCTTTAAAGATGGCACTGGCACCAGAAATCCCAGGTGTCCTGGCAGTGTCCAGTATATCTGTCTGTAGGGAGTGGACAGTTATGGTGAGCTTAGCACCAAAGGGAATTGCTGCATAGATAATAAGACAGGTTGGAAGATACCATGAGAAAACTTTCTTGGCTTCATGGTGTGAAATCCTGCATGCAACTCACCAAAATTGATACTTAGCTGATTTCTGGCAAAATCCAGTCCAAGATTTCTGTAGCTCTTCTACTAATGTTCTGGCAGATGAATAAGAAGACCTCCATTATGTTTATTCATGGTATAAAATTATATTAATAACTTGAACAATGCATAAAAACAGTGTTAAGTTTGGCTTTCAGTGACTAACTGGTTGGATGGAGACTGATCTCCCACACTCACCATGGGGATATGATATTGATTTTGATCCATAGCTTCAAGAACAACAGATCAGTAAGTTGTGGAGCCTTAAATGGCTGGTTTGTAACCTACTAATATCGCTGGCCACCAGAGCTGACTAATTGTGGAAAGGTATGGCCATAATTGCAGAAAGTATGGCCTGGGTCAGTTCTGAGACAAGAGGCTTCTTATTGTCTTCACAAAAGTAATAACAAGTTCACCTTGGTTACACCTCTTTGCTCCTTGGTAATAATTAATCAAGTCAGCACAGCACACACTTCATTATTTCAAACTAAAATGGTAATCTTCATCCGAGGGTCTGGAAATATTAAAGGAAGTCTAGTGGCCAAAGTAGCCAGGCATTTTGAGAATCCAACAATCTGTCCTTTTCACAGGAGCGTTGGCCAGTGTTAACAGAGCACTCAGGCTATCAACCTCAGTTTAAGGTCAATTTAAGCACCTGTAACCCTTGGTGCCAGTGGACTTTAAATACTCCTCTTTTGTACTTCTTAAGCATCCTGAAAATGACAATATTTTGGCTTGAAGCAAATAATTTATATACTTGCATAATTGAACTTACATAGATAGCATAAATTTCTAATTTTGAACTTCAATCAACATATGGTCAAACTGCAATGTGATTAAACCCTAAGGGGAACGTTTATGTTACAGTCTGTCTTTTGAAGTTAGATTGCACACCTTATAAAGCAGAGCAATAATGTCTAGACATTATCTTCGGGCAAACATTTTCTTTTAACAGTTCAAAGAGATTAAATGTGATTTATTCCATTACCTGTCCTGTTATATATTCTAAAATTTTAAATTGTTTGCTTGTTTTTGATCCATGGCAATGATTACAGAAGCAATCTCAGCTCATTGGTTCAAATACAAACAGGATTCAAACTACCCTGCCTTTCAAAGCACTGAGCATTTCATTAACCCAGGGCAGTGTTTTATTGGTCCTGATCCACTACCTGGAGGTATCAAATTTTGCAAGAAATACATTGGCTTCATTACATTTGAGAACTGCCTGGTAAACTTTCAGCTATGACGAGAATGCTGGTAAACACCAGATTGCTAAAACTAACAGATTAACAAGGAGAACTGGAGTTGTTGCATTGCATATATCCAATCTGTATACCAGGCTGACTTAGCTCAACTCCATTATGCTATTCTTTACAAGCTTTATTTCCACACTCTCGAACCAGCCGCACTAATTCTCACAATCAATAATTGGCAGTTCAGCAATTTCCACACTCTAACTATTGCTACCAACTTGCACACACAGCAACCAGCATTCCAGCATTTACGAAACTCACTAACCAGTTTCTACATTTGGCATGTTTATGATACGAATGCTTGTTGCTGATTTTTCCATCTCACTGTCACGATTCTGACTGTGAACACTCACAGGCTGAGCTACAAACCACCATTGACTTATTCACCGAATAGATGAGAGACTGGGCCTCAGACTAAACATCTGGAAAACAAAAATTCTCAACCAGTCCATTCCAGCTACACAGCATTGCCCCTGACCAACTAAAAAGCAGCAAGCCCTTGCACCATGTGGACCTATTGCTAGGGAGCCTCCTCTTGGTGTCACCAGACATTGACAATGAAATCCAGCATTGACTCCAATGTCCCAGGAGCCTTGGAATGCCTGAAGAACAAAATGTAGACATTGAAAATATGGATCAGATACAGCAGGCACATCAGTTCTCCAGAGAGTTACAACCAGCGCTGACTGCATAAAATCCTGCTAATGCACTGGCAGGATACACGCATCAATGTGAGTATCCTCCTCCAAGTCAAAATCCCGAGTACTGAAGTACTGGTCACACATGACCAGCTGCAATGGGTGAGGCACATTACCCAAATGCTTCGCTAAGAGATTCGCTAAACAAACTCTGAACTCCGTAATGGTAAGCAATTGCCAAGAGGGCAGAGGAAATGCTACAGGAAAACAATGGAAACCTTCATAAACAAAGCAACATCCCAAATGACACGTAGGAATCGCTTGCCATTGGACTCACAAGCTGGAGAAAAAGAAATTGCGAAGCAGTCAACCTCTTTGAGCTTCACCAAGTGGAAGCCAAGGGCAAGCAGCAGAAAGGGCGTGTGGAATTCAGATCGTTCCAGTCATTCCCCATCAAATAGTACCCACCCAACCAGTGGCAAAGTCTGCACCTCCAGGATTGGACCATTCAGTCACACAGATGTTGCCCTCCTCCTGCTGGAGTGGAAGCAAGTCATAGTCAACCCTGAGGGAAGAAAAGGAAGATAGACGTAGCTCGTTAAGTTTGGTCAATTAAATCACTATTATAAGTGTACAAATTAAAGAAGATGAAGTAGAGAAACTAGTTGGCACATTAGGAATATGGTATTGAATACAGTTAATATCTAGTCAAAAACAGAACCTTCTCTATTGACTACAAAATTGACAAGCAAAATAAATCTGGTTAATTACAATCAAATTCCAGTAAATGAAAACTCTCAGCAGAAAATTGTTAGGATTCACTACAGCTAATTGGAATCAGTAACCATGCTGAAAAGAAGTGTTAAAGCAGCTGTCCAAAATCACAGTCTGAGAGTTGTGATGCATTGCACACAATTTCCCAAAAGCAGAGCAAATTTTTGGGACGGGTTTTACTTTTGGGATTGGGAACCGAAACTTCTGGATCCCAGTCTGACACTACATCAGAGATAGACTTGTAATTTTCATGAATTTTCCTCTTTATTGGCTGATCGTTGTCCAATGAGGAGCCATGTAAGAGGGTAAAATATGGAACTGAAATTGTGAGGGTTGGGTTTAAAGAGTTGACAGCAGCTATTGCTGCGGTTGCCAATTCAGCCAGAGATGGTAGCAAGAATGAAGAAATAGGAACACAACATCTCCATTCAGCTGCCTCACCATACATTTAATTCCTCAAAAATATATTTTGCTGAAGAGCCTATTTAGAGTAATTATACGTCTGGGCCAGAGAGAATTTGAATCTGGGCATCCTGAACCAGAGGTAGGGATACTACCACTGCACCACAAGGGAATAGCTCCTCAGGGTATTATCCTTAGGAAATTGTTTTATTGGAGCTTCTGAGAATTGGTCCTAAAAGGAAAGTCAGAGGAGACTGGCATGGATTGAATTGTAGCTTTAAGTTAAACTTAAAGCCTGGAGAGAATGCTGTTGAGTGCAAAAGAGATTGACAGGGTAGATGATAGATGTAAAGCGTTTTTGACTAAAAAGAAGATAACCCCCTTTTCTTCAACTAAAGTTTCAAAGCCAATAGCAATTCTAATTGATACAGAAGATACTCAAACTCTCCAGTTGGAGAAGGATTTAAATTTCCCTCCAGAGAGTTCAAGGAAAGCAAAAGTAATGGGAAATGGTGGAGAATACAATTTGTTCTCTGGACTAGTGATACACAGGGTAATTAAGAAATTACCCGGGGACAGGGTTGATTTACTCTTGTGGAATGATTTAGCAGGAATGAAAATTGTAGCTTTGCCCATAATCACAGGAAGTTCATTTGAGGCAAAAGAGACAGACAGTTGCAAGAACGAATTCTAAATATTTTTCCATCAAGAAATAGGAACAGCAGTAGGTCATTTGGCCCTCAATCCTACTCTGTTATTCAATAGCAGCTTGACTGATCTGACACTTCTCATGTTCACTTTCCTGCCCTTGCCCCAGAAACCTCAATTCCCTATTGATCAGGTATTTATCTGTTTCAGCTTTAAGTATGTTTGAGGATTCCACCCCACAGCTCTCTGAGACAAGGCATTCCAAAGACTCATTAACCTCTGAGAGAAGAAATTCCTCCTCATCTCAGTTTTAAATTGGTGCCCCTTTATCCTGAGACTGTGCCCTCTGGTCCTAGACCATCCCATAAGGCCCCTTAAGAGTCTTGTACGTTTCAATATTTCACCTCTCATTCTTCTAAATTCTACTAAGTAGAGTCCCGACAGAAGACAAACCTCCATGTGGGTGATTATTATCCTAATGAAGCTTCTCTGAACTGCTTCTCATTAAATGATATCTTTCCTTAATTAAGGGGATGAAAACTGCTCTTTGTGACCTAGATGTGGCCTTACTAGCATGTTGCATGTTTGCAGTAAGACTTCTCTACTCTTATACCCCAACCTCTTGAAATAGGAGCCAATATTCCATTTGTCTTCCTTATTACTTACTGCACCCTTGTGCTAGCTTTCTGCATTTCATACACAAGCACCCTGAAGTCACTTTGTGTTGCAGCTTTCTGCAGTTTTTCCTCATTAAATAATAATTTGTTCTTTTGTTCTCCCTTCCAAGATGAACAACTTAATATTTTTCCATATTATGCTCCAATTGTCAATATTTTGCTGACTTGCTTAAACTATCAACATCTCTCTGTAAACTGGTTACAACTTAGCTTTTCATATATTTTTGTGTCATCTGCAAATTTGTCTACAGTACATTAATTTCCTCTCCCCCACGTCATAAATATATATTGTAAATAGTTGTAGTCCCAGCACTGATCCCTGTGGAAAACCACTGGTTACAAATCATCAGCCTGAAAAATAATTCTTTATCTCCACCAGCTGTTTTCTGCCCATGACCCGATTCTATATCCATGTCAATATGTTACCTCCAATAGTGTGAGCTCTTATTTTATGAGTTAACCTTTTCTGAGATCCCTCGTCAAGTGCCTTCTCGAAATCCAAATTCTACACATCTACTTGGTCCCCTCTATTCACTCTAGTTGAGACTTTGTCAAAAAGATCTTATAAATCAGTCTTTTGATTTCCCTTTTGTGAAGCCATGCTGACTCTGATTGATAGATTATAATTTTTCAAACGTATCGCTATTACTTCCTTAAAAATTGATTCCCATAATAGACGTCAGGATGATCCACCAATAATTACTTACTTCTTGCCTACCTGTTTTTTTTGAATTGGCGTGTCATATTAGTAATTTTCTAATCCTCCAACACTTCTCCAGGGTCTAAGGATTTTTGGAAAGTTAGAGCCAATCATTCACTAGTGTAGTGACCAGAGCAATGACTGAACAAAGTTCATTTCCAGAGGTCAAGATGATACAACAAATGGATGTTAGAATAGCTGAACCTCTATTATAGGATGAAGATAATTTAAAAGAAGTGTTTGGCATGTCTTCGTTAACTGAGGCCCAGGAAGCCAGTCCAGAATCAAACAAGTTAGCACAGATAGCTCCCAATTAAGCTGAAGACAGAGTACCAAAGTCCTACTATATCAAAACAGAATTTTGAGGAGGTAGTGGAAACGTCCTCAAAGACCTGCTGACAAACAGTGGATAACAAAGTGGGGGGCTGGATAAACACAGCAGGTCAAGCAGCAGTGATAATGGGAACTGCAGATGCAGGAGAATCCAAGATGACAATGTGAAGCTGGATGAACACAGCAGGCCAAGCAGCATCTCAGCATCTTAGGAACACAAAAGCTGACGTTTCGGGCCTAGACCGACTTTGTTCTCTTGGATTCTGCAGCATCAGCAGTTCCTATTATCTCTGACAAACAGTGGACAGTTGTTTATAAAATAGTGGTACTACACAGATATTATGAGGAGCTATTGCAAATAGCAGATGCAAATCCAATTGCAGGATATCTAGGAATATGGGGAAAATTCAAGCATCAATAAACAGGTATGTTATATAGCCAAGACTTCATAAAAATTTAGGAAAGTTCTGTAAAACATGTCATATTTGTCAGGTAATAGGAAAACCTCAACATACAATTAAAATAAGCACCTTTGTGACCCATAGAAAATTTTTAAAATGATTCGGTTGATGTCAATAGATTGTGTCAGACAATGGGTGAAGCTGAAAACAGGACATTAGTGCATCTTTATAACTACAGGTATTACGGCAGGATTGCCAGTAGCTAATCCTTTCAGTACCATCACAGCTAAGGTGATAGTGGAAAAGCTAACTTAGCTTTTTAATCATAATAGACTATTGATACACAATTCGAAAATCCAATCAGGCTTCTAACTTTATGTCTAAAGTTTCCCAGAAGAACATTAGGAGTTTGAGTATAAAACAGCCAACTGCTTATCATCTGCAAATAGAGGTAGCCTTAAAGAGATACCGTCAGACTCTGAAAACCGTGCTTAAAGGCATACTGTTATTTTGCATCCTCAATGTTGATTGCCTGTCCATTTTTCAGAAATACTCAAAGGAGCATGTAAGGAGCAAAAGAGCATTTGAAGGATTCACGAGTGAAACTGAAAGAATGGACAAATAGATATTTGACAGTGAAAACTTTTCAAGCGGACAATAGAATTGTTGCCTTTGTAAGATGAATCTCTGTAAGTGAAATTCAGTGGCCCACATAGATATTTAAGGAAGTTGGTAAGACAAATTATCTGATGGATACTCCTGTTTGTAGGATGATTTGATAATGTCACATAAACATCTTGAAGTGGTGTGATAGTAGAGAAGAGAATAAGGAGTAGCAAGTCTGTTCGGCAGCAACAGTAGAGGACGATGGCACAGACAATAATTAGAGTGATGTAGAAGGAGAGGCAAACAATTCTTGAAGCAAACCTATCATTCGACCAGCTAACACAGAAATATTGTACAATTAAACAATTTATTCTCACATTTTGAGGACAGGCAATGGGAGAACCTTGTACAACAACTTAGAAAGTTTCAGGTTATCTGTAAATTTACACTTGGATAATGTGGATGTGGACGAGTCAGGACCAATAAAACAGCATCAGTTTCAGTCAAACCCAGAATATTGAGCTCAGGTGAAAATAAATGTTCAATACATACTGGAAAACTACTTGATTGGACCAAGTCGAAGCAGTCAGAATTCATCAGTAGTGCTAGTCTCAAACAGACATATCAACTAGGCACTGTATACATTTCAGAAAGGTAAATATAGTCACAAAAACAAGTTTGTATTCGATTTTGCACCTTGCACAATGCAAGATTGCATTGACAAGATTGGCAGTGCCTCATTTCTTTTGAAGGAATACTTGCAAGTGCTATTAACATTAAAGGCTTAGGAATAATCCACTTCTGTCACATCAAATGAGTCTTATCATTGTCAAATGATGCCATTGGAGTTAAAAATTACCCTAGCCACATTCTAAAGGCTGATGAATCAAATCGTAGCTGAGTCTGCAACTTTGTACTTTATTTAGCTGATGCTGTTTTATATAACAACACATGGGAACAGCATGTGAGACAAGTAGAAGACCTTGTTAAACAATTGCCATTGGCTGGCTTCATAACAAATTTATTTAAAAGGAAATTTGTGAATGTAAGAGTGGCTTACATCAAGTATATTGTAGAACAAGGACAAAAGTTGCTGAGGACAGTGAAAGTGAAGGCTCTAGTCGAATTCCCTATTCCTAAACTAGGAATATGTGAATTTTATTGGATATTTGAGAGTTATTTCATCACAATAGTTGTAACTTAAACAAATTGGTTAAGAAAAAGAAAATAAAAATTGTCTGGTCAGCAAAAGTGGCAAGAGGTCTTTGAGACGGTGAAGGCCATCCAAATAATTAAACCAGTACTGGCTGCTTCTGATATTTCCAAACCTTTCAAAGTGACAACTGATGCCAGTAACTTGGGTTAGGTGCAGTCTTGTTACAGGATGATGAGTTAGGAATAACAAAGCCAGTGGAGTACTTCTCTAAGAAACTAAACCAGTATCAGGAGTGCTCAACCAAAGAAAAATAGACTTTGAGATTATTCATGGCTCTTCAACACTTTGGCGGGGTGACAAAAAGGCACTAAACTACACTGACCATAATCCACTGTATTTAATTCAAATGTTTAAAACTCAAAATGTGAGATTATTCAAATGCAGTCTTCTGTTTCAATCATTTAGTATAGGTGTCAACAATATGGACAAAAGTCTTTGGACTGCTGCAAGAACAGGTGGCTTGTCATTATCTGCAACAAAATATCCTAAAACTAAAGAAAGCCAGCATATTCTTCCTCACTAATTGCTTAAGCTCTGACCTTTAAGCAGCAGATAACAGACTTTGTAGCAAATGTGCCAGTCACCTGTGCCTTCTGTGAAGAATTGAAAATAACCTAGAGAAAAGAGACTGAAGAACAGTTCATTCCGGCAAATGAAAACATTATTCCTGTGAACCTAGTTTTGTTTTTCCTCCACCCATAACAGCACTTCTTTTTGACCTCTGACGCCTATCTGAATGTATATGTAGGAGGGATTTAGAAGGGGTTTAGAATTTTAACTAGTAGAGTTACATGTCAGTAAATCATAGCTGCTACCTGTGGTAAGAGCCTACACATGTTCAATAAATAGTGATTCTTGTTAAATACACAAACTTGGTCTATGTGTTTTTAAACCTGGCACTATCTGACTGGTTCACTGGGGTCATTGCGTACTTTGATAAAATGTCTAACTTTTGAAATGATTCAAGTAATAGAAGGGCTTCAATTCCACTGCGCTACATCAATAAGGCACAAAAAGTGCAAGAAAAAAGTTTTGACAAATTATGTCTTACTGTCAGCAGTACTGAAAATGGGTGAATTTAATGAAAAATATGTAATCAATTAGAATAGATTTTCAGAGTGGGACTCATTCATTTATTTTATCCTTATAGGTAACAAGAACATAAAGCCTACCTACAATCTAGTTAAAATCTCTATTTAGATAAATAAGCCCAAGATAATTTTTCTGTTGCAACAGGATGAATTCATTGTTACATTCATCAATTCTAAAGAAAAAGCAAAAGAGAGATTGGAAACTGTACAGGTCTTTTAATTTTCCCTGTTAACTCTATACATTGCAAAATACTGGTCTGCAAAGCTTTGAGATTTCCCATTCTGATTGAAATGACTTCCTATATGAAGGAATTCTATAATAGTAACATTGAGAGTACTTTTTATCCCTATAGCTCTAATAGGATTTATAACATAGGCATATTAATATATGAATACACAACATGTCTGTCAAAAATATGTTCCCTAAAGGCAGTTGTCAAAGATAAAGGGAGGGAAATTGTCCAAAACTGTTTCATAGCTAATTGCAGAAGTGAGAACATTTAACATCAGAAGTGATTTAACAACTCAAAATAGATTCTTATATTCAATCCTGTAGCATCTACTGGAAGAATGAAAGGTAACAAGTTTCATGGTAATGGTAAATGAGATTGTAACAATATACTATTTTCCTGAGGAATTGTGGTCAGGGAGTTGGTATCGCATGACTTTCTGATCTCTGGTGAAATTAATTTCTGTCCAACCATCAAGTGAGAAAAGAATAATGAAGTGTCCAGTAAGGCCAATGAATATATGAGAATACAGATACTCATTCTGCACTGAGAGATTACTGAACGACAAAAGAATCACAGGGTCTCAGAATCTGCTAAGGTGGAGTCCTGAGGCCGGGATTTAGCCTCTTTCCATTAAAACGCAGGCTCCTATGTCACAATTAGCACCCAGAACACCAGTCACGTCCTGCTGATTCTTCAAACCTACTTCATGTGGTCCTTTTGAACACTCTTTTCAACACAGTAACTGTTGCCACGCTTCAGTTTGGGTGCAAATTAATTCCTGTTCCTCTGTCTCTTACAAAAACTACCATGTGAGTTAATTTTCTTAGCTGCAGAAAAATACGCCAACAACTATATCTTGTATTTAAGTAGTGGCATTAACAATAGCAAATATCCCATTGCATAGAAGCATAATATCATAAACAACTGATCAGATCTGAGTTCTGTAATCCTGCCTCACCCATCTGTGAATGACATGGAGCAAATAAATAAAAAACCTAATGAATAAGTACCACAACTACCCCCCACTCTCAATGGCAGTGGAAGCCCAGAATGTTGTTGCAAAGACAAAGTTGAAGCATTTGCTAGTGTCTTCAGCTAGAACTGCAGAATAGATAACACAGCATCATAAAAGCCAGTCCTCAGCCATTTCTAGATTTGACATGGTTACTTTAGGCATCACTGAAAACTCTTACTGAGGTGCATTGATCAGCTCTCCAAGGAATGATAGAATTCTTCTTCCACCAGCTCCCATTTTTCATTCATTTTTGTAACGTCTTAACATTGTAAAAAACATAATATTCATTTGTCAATTGCCCACAGGCCACTGTAAATTAAGTTGAATAAAGCAGCTTGGAATCAAATTCCTTCAACTTTTAGAATATATTCAGGATGTAAATTATTACAATGAATTGTAGCTGCATATTAAACGATAAAATTCCCATAAAACAAGATCTATAGGAATTCACATGGGAAGAAATGTACTTCATGCAATATTACAACTTGGCCTTTAAAAGGTTCAGAAAGAAACAATGCCACTGCTTTTATAAGATGCAGTGCCTGGAAGGGATGGAATACATCAACTGCCACATAATGTGTACATCTTAACTAATTTGCCGATGACTTGAAAGAGAATATTTTAGTGCCACTCCCATGTATAACCAAAGTCCCAGAGAGACACTTGTCTTTAACCCAACATTATTGAGAATCAACAGGAGAGTTAATGGAAAAACCCACAGCAACAAACCCCACAAGAACTTAACCAGCAGAGACAAAGATCAAAGTTGGTGAACAATTATTTATTATACTAATAGAGGACTTCAGTGTAATGGTCATCAGCTTAAAAGCAAGATGTATCCTTTATGAAGTCAAAGGTTAAATAGGATAATCTGGGGAGCATGTTGCTCAGGAAAACCACCAGGTTTTCACTGAACTGAACTGTTTCACTCAGCAGGTTTTGTGAATGAAAACTGTGATCATTTTGAAATGCCATTTTTGAATACTCTGCATTGAGGGGATTGCTTCATTTCCTTTTTCGAACCACTGCAGGAATCGAATCTACAAGTACTAAGTACAGCAAATCCCATACAATTCAGAGCTCCCTCGAGGTGGACTTAATAACTATGCCTCCATTCTAACACATACAATATCCTCCATTTCAAAATACAAACTATAGTAAAGATGCAGCTGATCTCATTGAGAGAGAACAGTGCAGTGGCATTGATTGCAATCATCTGAATATTGCACAGTGAGTACAACAGGCACTTAATGTCACACTATATTCATGTTGCTGCTCAAGGAAAATTCCGGTTATTTGGTGCCCTTATTAGTTGTAAATGAGACTGTCATACCATTTTAAATAAATACAGGAGCACAAGAGTCTGAAATAATAATTGGAGGAAATTACAGAATACATCTAAATTAAGATAAAAATGGTTCAATCAAACAAGACAATGGAATACATGAAGAATATAGGTTCTCTGGAATGTACCGAAGATCAGAGTGACCTTGGTATGCATAAGCAATGTTTCCCTAAGATATTAAGACAGGTGGCTGAAGTGGTTAAGAAGACATATGCTATGTTTGGCTTTATTTGTCAATGCAAAGAGTTTAAGAGCAGGGATATTAGCTGGAACTTTGCAAGATGTTGGTTAAATCACAGGTAGATATGTGTGCAGTTCTGGAATCTACATTATTAGAGGGATATGCTAGCACTGGAGAGGGGCAAAGGAGATTTACCAGGATGTTGCCTGGGCTGGAAGATTCCCATTATGAAGAGAGATTAATTGATTACAGGCATTGATAGGGTAAAGAAGAAGAAATATTTTCCCTTGATGAAGGGATAAATGACCAGGGTGGAGGCAGAAGTGGATCCAGGGCTACATTTAAGGTAAGGGGCTGAAGGTTTTGAAGGAGAAATGAGGAAAATCATTTTCACCCCGAGGATGGTGGGAATCTGGAACTCATTGACTGATGTGGACTTGTGATTCTAACGCATGAAAGACTATAAGCTAAGTGCTGGAAAATTGGATAAGTTAGTTGCTTTGAACAGCATGGATGCAACAATAGCCACAATGATAACCTGAAGTGATTTGAGGCTAGATTCATCATGATCCTACAAAATACTAGATAGGATAGCAGCAGAAAATAAAGGAAAGTGAGTGAGGCATACACTGCTTTGTCCAGCCTAGGGCCATCATATGATGTTCCTTCATTACCTGTTTCAAGAGAATGGTAGTGCAAGAAAAGTTCCCAGGAGATTGGTTTCATCATGCAAATTATTGCAACTTCTCAGATCTACCACTGGAACGGCCCCTGGAAGTGATGATAGTGTCGCAAGAGAAGAGAGGATCACATAGAAGCTCTTGTCTTTCCTTTATAATCCCCACTTGCAACATTTTGCAGGCTTCGGTTTCTTTCAGGTGGATGTGCAACTTTAACGGGCCTACTACTTCTGGTCCGGAAATGGCAAACCATTGCAACTCAAAAGGATCTGCAGCCAAGCTATGATAGGCTCTCCCTTTTCACTGGGGAAGCTGGATTGCAGATTTGAGTGATGGAGAAGTATGAATGTAATTAAGTCCCCACTGGAAAAGTAACAGAATTCCAGTCAAGATATAGAACAGGTTTTCAAATTTCAAATGCTTTTTCTTGATGGCCCCTCACTTTGGATAAATAATCACTGACTACACACTACGATGTAAATTATAATAATACTGAGGACTTGTGTAAACCTTGAAATGTATTAATGGAATTTGTTTACCATAAGCTGTCACATTGTATTTTTACTTCAACACAATGGATTAGTCACACTGTATTTAAGTTCTGTAATTACTCTATGGTCATGAAGATCTGTTTTGTGTTCAGATGTGTTTGATGAGCCCTTGGACAAGACCAGCAAGCATATGTACAAATATTCAGAAATCAATAGTGTGAAAGAATTCCTTTAGGGTCTCCAAAAATTGAAAGATCCATGTATTCCCTGAAGATCAGACCAACCCCTTTGCCAGAGCTTACAGACTGCCTTTAGTGAGTCCATTTCCCCTAATATCTTTGCGGGTTCCCACAAAACCAGAAGTACTCATTAGGGGAATGTGGAATGTTTGAGAAGGCCACATCACTGCCTGTCTAGCTGGTGGATTGCCAACTGCTGAGAGCATTAAATTCTACCTAACGGTTTCAAAGGCTTTAGAGAAGGAAGGAAGACACCAAAAGTTTATGAGGTTAGAGATGTGGGCTTTTTGCAGCTGAAGAGTGATAGTGATTTGAAAGTTTTGAAATAAGTGAAGGTCCTGCCTAAGTAGACATTTACAAATGTAGCTCAACATAAAGCCCAGGAAGGAAAGTTGGTGGTAATCAATTTAGTGTTAATGAAAGCAGAAAGTGGGCCTCATGATCAAGTTGAGCTCAGAAAGAAAATGTGGAGAAATAGGGGAGAAAATATTAATTTACTTGAGCTAGGCTAGGGAGGAGAGATTGAACAGGTTGGATCAGAAGCAGAGAAGGAATCTTCAGAGGGAAATGAATAGGCCAATTCAATTTTGATAAGCAAAGAAGTTCAAGACTTCCTTGCAACTATTATTTGAAGTGAGGATGGAGGAAGCAGAGTGTAGAAGATAAAATAAAACAAGGGTTATGCTTTGCTCTTCAGGGTGGTCCAGGAATTATGACAATTCTTGGTGGAGAACAAAGAAAGAAAGAAATAGGTTAGTCAAACTACTGCCCTAGCATTTCAGAGCAGCCAGTGCAGCTCAACGTAAACATTTTCATTGTTGTAGGGAGACAAATAGTGAAATAGTGGTCCACCTTACCACATAAAATTCCTTGTTGCTAAATGTGTTCTGAGCCTTCTTGCATATCGTTGTGTTGGTCCTAAAACTGGCTCACTTCAGGTCAATCAGAATGGAATGAATTATTACATGGGTGGGGGGGGCGGGCGGTGTGCTTCTGGGGGCCCAAGCTACATTTTGAAACAACATTTTAAAAAATGAATTGCTCATCACCCAACTAGCCAGTTCCAGGTTTTGTGTCCAAAAAGAATTAAGGAAGCCCTTTAAGCATAGGTCTAGCCTTTATGAGCTTTAATTGCATGTTATTTCCTGCCCTGTCACTAATAGTGAGCTTCCACTGATGAATCCAGTCAGGGCTGGGAGTTGACTGTATATAATTGATGAGGTTAACCTTGCTTCAGCGCCAAGAGTGACAAGCTTACTGTTGTTTGCCTGCGTCAACACAGAACCCTGCCCTCTTCTGAAGTTTACAAAAGATATCAGATTAAATGTTGCTTTAAGAACCAGGATTATTGCTGCACACATGGTAATGCAAATTTACGGATCATGATCCTATTACCTCCATTCAGTAGGATATCCTTAGTTTAACACCTGTGTGTAGCTGTAGAATAAGGCAAAAGATGGAAACCCCAGAAAAAGTCTATTAAGCGGTAACATTCTTTTATATTCATTAGTGGGATGTGGGCATCGCTGGCTGGCCAGCATTTCTTGCCCATCCCTAGATGCCCTTGAGAAGGTGGTGGTGAGCTGTCTTCTTGAACCGGTGTAGTCCTCCTGCTGTGGGTTAACCCACAATACTATTAGGGAGGGAATTCCAGGATTTTGACACAGCGACAGTGAAGGAACAGTAATGCATTTCCAAGTCAGGATGGTGAGCGGCTTGGAGGGGAATGTGGAGGTGGTGGTGTTCCCATACGTCTGATGCCCTTGTCCTTCTAGGTGGAAGGGGTCATTGGTTTGGAAGGTGCTGTCTGAGGATCTTTGGTTAATTTCTGCAGTGCATCTTGTAGATAGTACACATTGCTGCTACTGAGCATCTGTGGTGGAGGGAGTGAATGCTTGTTGATATAGTGCCAATCAAGCAGGCTGCTTTGTCCTGGATGATGGCAAGTGGGGAGTATTCCATCATGCTCCTGACTTGTGCCTTGTAGATGGTGGACAAGCTTTGAGGAGTCAGGAGGTGAGCACTCGCTGCCATATTCCTAGCTTCTGGCCTGCTCTTCTAGCCACTGTGTTAATGTAGTGAGTTCAGTTGAGTTTCTGGTCAATGGTAACACCCAAGATGTTGATCGTGGGAGATTCAGTGATGGTAACACCATTGAATATCAAGGTATGGTGGTTAGATTGTCTTATATTGGTGATGGTCATAGCCTAGCATTTGTGTGGCATCAATGTTACTTGCCACTTGTCAGCTCAAGCCTGGATATTGTCCATAACTTGTTGCATTTGGACATTGACTGCTTCAGTATCTGAGGAGTCACAAATTGTGCTGAACATTGTGCAATCATCGGCGAACATCCCCACTTCTGACTTTAAGATGGAGAGAGGATCATTGGTGAAGCAGCTGAAGATGGTTGGGCCTAGGACACTACCCTGAGGAACTCCTGGAGAGATGTCCTGGAGCTGAGATGATTGACCTCCAACAACCACGACCATCTTCCTATGTCAGGCATGACTCCTATGAAGGGTCTCGGCCAGAAATGTTAGCTTTTCTGCTCCTAAGATGCTGCTTGGCCTGCTGTGTTCATCCAGGTCTACACCTTGTTGTCTATGAAAGAGTCCCAGTTTTGAACATAGCTGTAGCCAAAAACAAAATGGCATTAATAATACTGAAGGCTGGCCTATGAATGTTCTACCAACATCCAATACATTCAATTTGTGCATTGCTATTGGCAAAAATATGAACAATTTTAGACTCAATGGATCTCAGTGTTCTTGGAAATCCCAAAACTGAAAACAGTTGAACAGACCTTTGAAGCGCCTCATTGCTGTGATATAGAACAATGTTGTATTCCTTCATATTCACTGGATCAAACACTTGGAACTCCATCCTAAATAGCATCATGCTTGTACTTACACTAAATGGACATGAACAGTTTCAAAAGGCCATTCAACACCATCTTCTAATGTCAATTAGGGATTGGCAATGTATCCCAGCTTTGCCAGTGGTACTCACATTCTATGAAAGAATAATAAAACAATTCTGGATATCATCATTCAGTTGATAGGATCAAGTCAGAATGATACTATGGCTACAATATTACAGAGCCTGATCCAAACTTTAAGAAAGTCATTACATAGTTGAGGGCAATTGACCTAGATCTGAACAGACCAATCAATACTGCTCCTCGAACAGAGGCCTGGAAAATTTGGTTAGAACATGCCAGTCCAAGGCAGAAAAGCTTCAACATTGGGAAGGGTGATCACTGTTAAGGACATTTTGTGGCAAATTTCTAAGAGTTTTACTGCTAGCTCTCTATCTGAGAATTCTTACAGCCTAGAACCATTGACTCAGAATGAGATATCAGAAAACCTCCCTACTTGTCCGCAAAAAATTTGCTGGGCTTGTTATACAGATTTTACGATAGAGCCACATTTTATTCCAGATTCTGGCCCCCATTAAGTGATCATCCCAAACCCCATTCTCGTACACAAATGGAATTTTAGAGCCTCAGCCTCTTACTTCCATCCAGCTAATTAAATACATTCACAATCAATAGTCCTTTAAGCTGGACTTCTGTGCTAAACTGCAAGGAGTGTTTGATCTCCCCATCCAACCAACTGGACCAGACAAAAATAATTTTCTTGCTTGAGGCTGATTGTTTTTGGCAGGTGAGCTGTTAGTACAGCTTATATGCTGTTGATTGGCTAAATGTGTAGGGAATAGGACAGAGGGAAATTATGTGGGGCAAAAGTTCAGCTACTCTGCATGATGTTAGGGTAACTTGAACGCTTTAAGGGTGAAATGCTGCTAGATCACAGGCACCCATAATTCACTTATATTCTTTCACTTATATGAGTCAAATAGCTGAAAGACCAAAAGCTAGAAGATGCCACAGATATTCAGATGCAACATTAGAGATTCAGGAAAAGGAAATCAATGAGATGAGGAACATTTCATGAAGTGTTGCAGCTAAAGTGCAACAAATCATGGAGGAGGGAAACATCAAAGTGCTTGGGTTTGGCAACAATGTAAGGAGAAGTGTAATGACCTGGCAATGGTAGCTATGCTTAACACTCCTGACGCTGATATTAAATCTGCACCATATGGAGCCCCAGTACACAAAAGTCTTCTCATTCCTTGTTGCTATCAAAATCACAGTTGCACACCTCACACTACTTCCTTCTGTTGCTATTCCAAGACTCTGAAGCTTGTATTAGCCTCACAATTACCTCCCATACATTTGCCCCCTTTCACATGGAAGGTGTCATCAACGGTGCTATCAAGCAGCACCTGCTCACCAATAAACTGCCCAGTCTGGGTTCTGCCAGGGCCACACAGCTACTGACTTCATTACAGCCTTGGTTCAAACATGGACAAAAGAGCTGAAGAAGTTACGGGACAGTGACAGGCCTTGACATCAAGGCTACATTTGACCAAGTGTGCCATCAAGAAGCTACATGTATCATGTAGCAAAACTGGACTCAATGGGGATTAGGGGTCAATCTCTCCATTTCACACCTGATATAAAAGAAGCTGGTGGTGGTTGTTGGAGGTCAGTCATCTCAGCTCCAGGACATCTCTGAAGGAATTCCTCAGGGTAATGTCTTAGGCCCAACCATTTTAAACTTTTTCATCAATGACTTTCCCTCCATCATAAGGTCAGAAGTGGAGATTTTGTTGATGATTGCATTATCTTCAGCATCATCTATGACTCCTCACATTATCAAAGCAGCCCATGTCCAAATGCAGCAAGACCTGGACAATATCCAAGCTTGGGCTGACAAGTGGCAAGTAGCATTCATGCAATGCAAGTGCCAGACAGTGACCACCTCCAATTAGAGATAACCCAACCATTTTCCCTTGACATTCAATGATATTACTATGACTGAATCCTCCATTATCAACCTGGGGGCTACCATTGACCAGAAGCTCAACTGGACTCACCATATAAGTACAGTGGCTGCAAGAGCAGGTCAGAGGCTAGGAATATTGCAGTGAGTAATTCACCTCCTGACTCCCTAAACCATGTCTACGATTTACAAGGCACATGTCAGGAATGTGATGGAATACTCTCCACTTGTCTGAATTAATACAACTTCAACAACACTCAAAAAGCTTGACACCATCCAGGACAAAGCAGCCCCCATGATGGGCACCAAATCCACAAATATCCACTCCTTCTGCCATCAACACTGAGTAGCAGCAGTATCTACTATCTACAAGGTACACTGCAGAAATTCACCAAAGATCCTTTGACAGCACCTTCTAAATGCTTGATTACTTCCATCTAGAAGGAGAAGGGCGGCAGATCCATGGGAATATCACCACCTGCAAGTTCGTCTTCAAGCCATTCACTGTCCTGAATTTTAAATGTATCGCTGCTCCTTCATTGTTGCTGGCTCAAAGTCCTGGAATTCTCTGTTACAGCATTGTGGGTTAACTTACAGAACATAGACTGCAGGGGTTCAAGAAGGCAGCTTACTACCACTTTCTTAGGGGCAACTAGTGACGGGCAATAAATGCTAGTCAACAAACAATGCTCATGTCCCATTAGTGAATTAAAAAAAAACAGCAAGCACAATAATGTATCATTGCTATACAAATCCTCAAGATATCTCACTAAGTTACCAATAACATTACTTCTTTTTCAGGTGATGATGAAACTTACAAGGAGAAGGGGGCTGTCGGTGCACATCTTTGTACCCATTGAAGGAGACGCTCTTAATGTTCTTGCTAATCTGGTGTCAGCATGCTTGTGAAACTAGTCGCAAGTCCCCTAGGTTTAGTGCATGTCACACCTTCTTTATGCCTTCCCACTCCAGTCTCATTTGATTCATTCCAGTTCCTTTGACCAGCCATGTATCTAACTTTGCTAACTGTTAATACTTGTTCCTCTCTTTTATTTCTGTTCAGGTGTTGGTTTGAAGTTCAGTTGAAGGAAAGTGATTGGAGAGACAGCACATTGGGAATCTGATCATGGGCATGCTGGGATCAGATATATTAACTCCACAGAAAATTACAGACGTTTTAATGAATATTTTTCATTTTTTGAGACTGCTAAAGGCTTTAATGGTGGGAGAGGTCTGGTGGAAGATAAATTTCTTAGCATATTCATACCCCTTTATTCTTAATATTCGTAGAATAGAATCCCTACAATGTGGAAAGAAGCCTTTCAGCTTACTGAGTCTGCAGCAACCCTCTGAAGAGCATTCTAGCCAAACACAGCTCTATTCCTTTATTCCTGCATTTACCATGGCTCATCCATCTTGTGGGCACACCCCTGGACACTATGAATAAATTAGCATGGCCAATCCACCTAACCTAGGAGGAAACCAGAGTATCCAGTGGAAACCCACACGGAAGCAGGGAGAACATGCAAACTCCATGCGGACAGTCACTCAAGGCTGGAATTGAATGCAGATCCTTGGCCCTGTGAGGCAGCAGTGCATGCTACTGACCCACAGTGCTGCCTGTATAATTCATTTTATATTATTTCCTGATTTTACCCAATTTATGTTAAAAGCTCCAGTGTTGTAACTGCTTGAAAGGGCTTTGATTTGGTATTGCTGCTTGTGAACAGTGAACTTTTTAACTCAACCATCATGAGAAAAATAAACATTTTTAAGCTATTAGCCCTGTTTACAAAATGTGAGTGTATCCCAGGTTTAAGATAGATTCTGTTGGCTTGTCCATTAAGATAAAAGCCTTCAGTCTTCAGAGACTGACTGGAATGCCATTATGATTGATATAAATATCCACTATCACTGCATGGTTAAACAACATTTTTTGATTATAATTCACAAAACTTGTCTGTGTCCTTCATTAATTACACTTAGCTATCTCACAAAAGGACCAATCATCCAATTCCATTATTTCATGTTCTTAAAGATTAGCCTTGCTATCGTATTCAATGTGCAATATAATATCTGACTTATTCTTATGAAGAATTACTTTAATAACCTTTCTCAAAGAAAAATATATTTCATAAACCATTATTTCCATTCCCGAAGACACACACTTTTAAGAACCTAACACATGTTGTGGAAAGTGAGGTCAGAGGATGCCAAACTGGGCATTACATGCCCAGGAACTACATGAAGCCTATGAAGGAATCAAAATGGCAGGAAGGAATCACTTGCAAACATCTGAACAGAAGTGCCCCAAACACTAATTTGGCAAAGAGAATAATCTGCCTCAGATCCCCTGCAGCAAAATACGTTTGCCCTGAGGTAAGAGGAGCTAGTGTGAAAGAAACAAAACCAAAGGTCATCTACAAAGAATCAGTTAAATTCTCATCAGCATCATGCTCTTCGGATAGTTGGTATGGACTCAATGGACCAAAAGGCCTGCTTCCACAGATTAGAGGTTCTATGATTTCTATGATCATTATCCCATTGACAGCCCAAAAATTCTGATCCAGGTCCCTAATTCTGCCATTTCACCCACGCTGACGCCTGAACACTATCTACCCAAGGTTCTAAAGCCTGAACCACAGATGGCATGACCCAAATCACTGCCATCATTCCCTTACCATGGGCTGCTTCAGGCTGAGTGCTTTACATGAGGGGTTTCCTCCAACAACACTGACTACACGCAGAAATTAACTGATTTCTCATTTTTAAACAAAAGTAAACCTTATAGAATATAAAAATAAATTGAACAAAACAAGCGCCACAACCTTACACTGTAATTTATGAAGATGTATGTTTAAAAAAAACATACAAACTCAGTTCTATTTATTACATCTATTCCACCCACCCACCCACTCACAAGAGTTCCCATATATCACAAACTCTTAAAAATTAATTCACTTTTTCTAAGGAACAACTCATGCGTATGCCACTGTTCTCCAGCAGACATTTTCTTCAATATTTCAGCCGTTCCCTGAGGTACAATTCCATGGAGTATTTCCTTAGCTTTTTAGCTACGCAACTATCCAAATTTTCTTTACAGAGCTCATGATTGTGAACCCTTTGGCCCCTTGTCCTGGCTACAGAGAGACATAAATTGCTTTATTCCAGTATGCTACCGTAGCGTTTTTTATCCCAAGCTAACTACTGAAGCTGCTTTCCGCCATGAGATTCTGTGACGACTAATGTGGTAGTCTTCCCCTTGGTGCAAGCTGGGTAAATCATCCAGCTTCTTCACTGTTCATAAAGTTCAAATTGAGCTCAAGTCTCCATCCACATTCCACATGATGAACAACAAAGTTTTCTGCCAAATGCAGTGCTGATCAACATTTGTTTCCTTTGGTTTCCCTAGACAGTGAGTTGCCCACACAAAACCAATTCCAAAAATTCCAGTTCCCTCTCCCCATCCCCCTCTCTGACGAAGGGTCTAGGCCCAAAACGTCAGCTTTTGTGCTCCTGAGATGCTGCTTAGCCTGCTGTGTTCATCCAGCTTCACACTTTGTTATCCAAAACTACCCCTGTTTGTTTCTAAATTGAATTGCCTCCTTCTGTCAGCAAACAAACATTGAAAAACATTACAAACATTAAACAGGGTACAGAAAAGGTTTACCAGAATGTTGCCTGGTGTGGGGGATTTTAGTTATGAAGAAAGGTTCATTGATTAGGTTTGTTTCCACTGGAACTCAGGAGGTTGAGGGACAACTTGCTAGAGGTTTTAAGAGCGTGACTGGCATAGATAGAGTGGATCGTATGAAGCTTTTTCCCAGGTGGAGATGTCAAGTACTAGGGGACACAGGTTCAAGGTGTGGGGGAGAAGATTAAAAGCGATGTTCGAGGCAAGATTTTCACACAGAGCGGTGAGTGCCCAGAACACACCGCCGGAGGAGGTGTTGGAAGCAGACACAATAGCAGCATTCAGGGACCACCTGGATGAATACATGAATAGAAAGGGAATAGAGGGATATGAATCTTGCAAGTGATGACAGTTTTAGTACGAAAAGGCAAAATGTGTCAGCACTGGCATTGAAGGCTGATGGGCCTATTCCTGTGCTGTATGGTTCTTTGTTCTTTCTTTGTTTGTTGTAAACAAAACAACCTTCTAACCAATGCTTGATGTTTAATCTCCATCACCAATAAAGCCACAACTAATGAATCTGATTTAAGTTGTGAGGTCCTGCCACATCAAATCAAGAATGGGCAGACAGTTAAACTACTCACTGGAGGAGAAGGCTCTACATAAAGCCAATCCCCACGAATGTAGGAGCCCAACATATCAGCCTAAAAGACAAAGCTAAAACACTAGCAAGCTTTTTAACGAAGACGTGCTGAAGGGCTATAAATGTTGGCCTAGCTGGCGACAACAACATCCCTTGAATTACTAAATAAAAATCTTTATGCCAATATTTTGGGACGGTTGAAATAGAAATGCAAACAAATTATTTTACCTTCCACCTGCTGCAACTCATACACAGCTTTACCTCTCAGCTACACGGCTGTGCTGCTGTTCTGGGGGACCACACAATCAGTGTGCTGATGGTTTAGGAAAAAAACATTATGATTTCAATGTATCTTCAGGAAACTTTATGGTCTAAATTCTTTCTTCTTAAAATAGTAAATTAAATCCTTGCAGACAGTTTTAGAATGATGTATCGACACTTATTAAGCTGTGCATTTTCTCCATCATTAAAAAAGGATCAAAATTAGATTGGGAATTGACTTACATTTATTACCCCATCTTGCTCAAGGATTATACCCTGGATCCTAAAGAGCTGAGGACTGTTTCCTTCCTATTAAGGCCAGGTCGACTTAAAAATCACATTCTTAGCTCAAATCATTGCCCTGGATGTATATCTTTATATTTTGTGTGTACTACCTTGATTGCCTCCAAATGTTGAACTTCTCGTTTTAACAACGTAACAATCAAAAGCCTTAGACTTCTTTCTTTTTATGTTACCTGAGAAATGTTACAATATACGTGTGCTCCATTCTATTGCTTATTTTAACTAAAATTACAATTTATACATATCAATGTTGAATTACATCTGCCATCACACATCTAATAGCTTGGCATTTATTCTATGAGTGTGAAACTTGTTAATTGGTATGTTTAAGCAAAGAAGTGTGAGGTGATATATCTTGGTAGAAAGAATGTGGAGAAACAGCATTAAAAAAAAACTTCCTGCAGACTAAGGGGGTGGCCATGGGCACCCGCATGGGTCCCAGCTATGCCTGCCTCTTTGTAGGTTACGTGGAACAGTCCCTCTTCCACACCTACACAGGCCCCAAACCCCACCTCTTCCTCCGGTACATTGATGACTGTGTCGGCGCCGCCTCTTGCTCCCCAGAGGAGCTCGAACAGTTCATCCACTTCACCAACACCTTCCACCCCAACCTTCAGTTCACCTGGGCCATCTCCAGCATATCCCTCACCTTCCTGGACCTCTCAGTCTCCATCTCAGGCAACCAGCTTGTAACTGATGTCCATTTCAAGCCCACCGACTCCCACAGCTACCTAGAATACACCTCCTCCCACCCACCCTCCTGCAAAAATTCCATCCCCTATTCCCAATTCCTCCGCCTCCGCCGCATCTGCTCCCACGATAAGACATTCCACTCCCGCACATCCCAGATGTCAAAGTTCTTTAAGGACCGCAACTTTCCCCCCACGGTGATCGAGAACGCCCTTGACCGCGTCTCCCGTATTTCCCGCAACACATCCCTCACACCCCGCCCCCGACACAACCGCCCTAAGAGGATCCCCCTCGTTCTCACACACCACGCTACCAACCTCCGGATACAACGCATCATCCTCCGACACTTCCGCCATTTACAATCCGACCCCACCACCCAAGACATTTTTCCATCCCCTCCCCTGTCTGCTTTCCGGAGAGACCACTCTCTCCGTGACTCCCTTGTTCGCTCCACACTGCCCTCCAACCCCACCACACCCGGCACCTTCCCCTGCAACCGCAGGAAATGCTACACTTGTCCCCACACCTCCTCCCTCACCCCTATCCCAGGCCCCAAGATGACATTCCACATTAAGCAGAGGTTCACCTGCACATCTGCCAATGTGGTATACTGCATCCACTGTACCCGGTGCGGCTTCCTCTACATTGGGGAAACCAAGCGGAGGCTTGGGGACCGCTTTGCAGAACACCTCCGCTCAGTTCGCAACAAACAACTGCACCGCCCAGTCGCAAACCATTTCCACTCCCCCTCCCATTCTCTAGATGACATGTCCATCATGGGCCTCCTGCACTGCCACAATGATGCCACCCGAAGGTTGCAGGAACAGCAACTCATATTCCGCCTGGGAACCCTGCAGCCATATGGTATCAATGTGGACTTCACCATTTTCAAAATCTTCCCTTCCCCTACTGCATCCCTAAACCAGCCCAGTTCGTCCCCTCCCCCCACTGCACCACACAACCAGCCCAGCTCTTCCCCCCCACCCACTGCATCCCAAAACCAGTCCAACCTGTCTCTGCCTCCCTAACCGGTTCTTCCTCTCACCCATCCCTTCCTCCCACCCCAAGCCGCACCTCCAGCTACCTACTAACCTCATCCCACCTCCTTGACCTGTCCGTCTTCCCTGGACTGACCTATCCCCTCCCTACCTCCCCACCTATACTCTCTCCACCTATCTTCTTTTCTCTCCACCTTCGGTCCACCTCCCCCTCTCTCCCTATTTATTCCAGTTCCCTCTCCCCATCCCCCTCTCTGATGAAGGGTCTAGGCCCGAAACGTCAGCTTTTGTGCTCCTGAGATGCTGCTTGGCCTGCTGTGTTCATCCAGCCTCACATTTTATTATCTTGGAATTCTCCAGCATCTGCAGTTCCCATTATCTCATTTAAAAAAGGGGTACTGCTCTCAAGGAGTTGCAGGGCCAGAGAGACCTGTTTATATTTAAGACCATTGGACATAAGACTTGAAGTAGGGTTTTCAGTGTCACCACTGGATGAAGCATCGTTGGCCTGATAATCCTCAACTCCCTTTTCCGCATAACCCTTAATTCCTTACTGATTAAAAATCTGTCTATCTCAAGCATTGAATATATTTAATGACACAGCATGAACAGCCCTATGCAATAAAGAATTCCATGGATTCATTATCCTCCAAGAGAAGAAATTCTTCCTTACCTCTGTCTCAAATGTGCATCCCCTTTTTCTGAGATTTCGCTCTCTAGCCTTAGACTCTCTGCAAAGAGGAAACAACTTTTCCACATTTACCCTGTCAAGTCTCCAAAGAAACGTGTGCGTTTCAGATGTTCGATGCTACATATATTTAAAGCATTAAAGGTTGCAGCATAGGTGGATGGAGCAGTTAATAAAGCATAAAGTATTGTAGGCTTCATTAAGCGAAGAATATGGTTTAAGATCAGGGAGGTTATCCTAAGTTTCTAAATGGCACCAGTTAGGCCTCACTAGAATACTGTGAACTGTTGTGTGCACCACACTTCAGGATGAATGTGAACGCATTGAACAGTGTGCAGAAGAGGTTTATAATAGTTCCAAGGATGTGAAACTTCAATAATGAAGACAGACTGGAAAGGTTGGGACTGTCTTCCTTGAAGGGGAGAAGACTTAGAGGAGATTTAATGGAAGTTTTCAAATTCATGAGATGTCTGCATAGAGTAAATAGGGAGAAACTGGTCTCCCTTGTAAAAGTATCGAGAACCAGAGAGCATAGATTTGAAATCATTTGCAGAATAAACAACCATAATAGTGAAAAAAAGCCTTTTCGCACGGAGAGTAGTTAGCGTATGGAATGCACTATGGTTGATTCTGTTGGAGGCAGGTTCAATAGAAATGTTCCAGAGGGTTTCAGACAAATATTTGAATAAACACAAGTTTTCATTTCTCCATTCATGGGATGCAGACATCCCTGGCTAGGCCAGCATTTATTGCCTACCCCTAACTGTAGTTAAAAGTCAACCATATTGCTTTTGGTCTGGAGTCACATATAGGCCAGACCAGATGAGGATGATAAATTTCCTTTCCAACAGGACACTAGGTGAACTAGATGGCTTTTTAAGAAACCAGCAGAGATTACTTGGTTGCTATCAGGCTGGCTTTGTAATTCCATATTTGTTTTTATTTTCAACTTCTCATTTCACCATCTCCCATTGTGGATTCAAATCCATGCAGCCCCCCTTTCTCCACCAAGAACATTAGCCTGAGGTTCCTGGTTTTAAGTGCAGTGACTTTACCACCACAGAACCATGTCCCTTAAGAATCATTGGAAAAAGGCAGGAAAATGGCACTACTTCATAATGCGCAATGCAGACACGATGTACGGAACAGCCCTCTTCTGCACCATGACAACTGTGATTCTGTGGTTAAAGGGAAGGAGCGACTCCACATTAACAGGTTAATTCAGCTATTTGGGACTGACAGATATGGGTATCAGCTTGAGGCTAATGGGAATGAATGTTCCAATCAGTGCAAGGCATTAAAGAGACTTCATTCCAAGCCGCACATCATCCTGACTTGGAAATATATCACTGCTTATTCACTGGCACTTGTTCAAAATCCCAACCTCCTCAGCAGCATTGTCAGTGTAGCTACATTTAAGAGATTGCAACAGTTCAAGAAGGTGGTGAGCCACCACCATTCTCCAAGGAAATTATGAATGGACAACAAATGGATGACCCAGCTAGCAAAGCCCACAATATTTGAATTCACAATATAGGACATAGTTGCACAATTTTAGTAACGTAAATTATTGAAAAGGAGAATCAGTGACAGTGAGATCCTGCACGGACAAAATACATTGCAACAGTTATGGCCCAGGAGAGTGAAAATATACTAGAGCCCGCCTAGGATCCAATGCATGGCTAAATTTAATTAAGTTAATTTATTTCCAATTGTTATCAAAGACCAGTTAATAGATTACCTATTAAAGGACTTTGAATTACTATTTACAGTAGTTGAAAAAGGACCAAGATGTATAGACCAGACATTAGTTACTCTCACTCATTGGGAAAACCTTGATTGCATTCTTCTTTATAGATCGTTCAGTCCTTGTGTGCTGAAGTGCACTGAAACATGCTACTATTAATAGGTCTGTTAATAAAGAAATTTAAAATAGCTAATCTTAGAGAACTGGTTTCACAACTGTAGGATGCACAAAGACTTAACTGAATTTATGTTGAAGAGCAAATCTCTAAAAATGAATTTGTATCAGTTGATCAACACAGCCAATTGTTCCAACATGAAAATGAGGCTAAGTCTCTGATTGGGTACTCCTGGTGGGTACCACTGGTCAGGAAACCACAAGCTGAAGTTTCTGTCCACTCTATCAGAATACGTAGAAATTGACAATGTGGGTAGAAGGGAGAATTTGCATCAGGTATGGGCTATGTATTAAAGCACTGAATCCTGACTTCAACCTATCCACATATGACCAATCAACTTCAAGGATGTGAATTTGCACTTAAATGGTCTTGTTAATATTTATCATTTGAAATGTACTGGTGACTGATCAGGTTACAGTAGCCATGTTATCTCCAGCAGCTAGAGATGGGCAATAAATATTGGCCAGCCAGCCACACCTCCATCACAAATGAATATTTAAAAAAAAAACCAAGGGGAAGAGCCAGATCAGGAAGTTATGTGTTTCTCCACTTACCTGATGGATTCAATGTAACTTCCTGACAAAGCCCAGCAAAGAAAAACTCCCCACCCAAAACATTTACTCCCCCCGACCTTTCACATAAGGCAACCAACCTCCCCTCCTTTCAGTCGGGATCTTTGATCATTTCTGCCCCCAGGCTTCACTTCCATACAGATAGTCCTTTGGTATCTGATTTCTCCATTTCCAACCCACACCCCAGACCTCAGGGGTCTCCTGGGAGACCCAGTCCTGGGCCTCACCTCTCCTGGACTCTGGGACTGGACTTCCCTAATCCTCTTCCCCTACCTGGAACCATCCTTTGCACTTTGAAGCATTGAATAACCTTCCCGCCTTCTCTGGGTTCCTCCTATTTCAAATGAAAGCTTAATCAAAATTCAACAGAAAATGAGGGGACCCTGATTTTCTCTTGTCACCAAACCCTTCAGCATGTGATTCCAAACTCCCAGTAATGTCAGATAACAAAGTGTGAAGCTGGATGAACACAGCAGGCCAAGCAGCATCTCAGGAGCACAAAAGCTGACGTTTCAGGCCCAGACCCTTCATCAGAGAGGGGGATGGCAAGAGGGTTCTGAAATAAATAGGGAGAGAGGGGCAGGCGGACCGAAGGTGGATAGAGGAGAAGATAGGTGGAGAGGAATGCATAGGTGGGGATGTGGGGAGGGGATAGTCAGTCCGGGGAGGGTGGACAGGTCAAGGAGGCAGGATGAGGTTAGTAGGTGGGAAATGGAGGTGCGGCTTGAGGTGGGTAGGAGGGGATCGGTGAGAGGAAGAACAGGTTAGGGAGGTGGGGATGGCTGGGCTGGTTTTGTGATGCAGTTGGGGGAGGGGATGAGCTGGGTTGGTTTTGGGGTGCAGTGGGGGAGGGGGAGAATTTGAAGCTCAATGTGGACTTCACAAGCTTCAAATTCTCCCCCTTCCCCACTGCACCCCAAAACCAGCCCAGCTCGTCCCCTCCCCCCACTGTATCCCAAAACCAGCCCAGCTCGCCCCCGCCTCCGTAACCTGTTCATCCACTCACCTATCCCCTCCTCCCACCTCAAGCCGCACCTCCATTTCCTACCTACGAACCTCATCCCGCCCCCTTGACCTGTCCGTCCTCCCCGGACTGACTATCCCCTCCCCACCTCCCCACTTATACACTCCTCTCCACCTATCTTCTCCTCTATCCATCTTCGGTCCGCCTCCCCCTCTCTCCCTATTTATTTCAGAAGTCTCTCCCCAACCCCCTCTCTGATGAAGGGTCTAGGCCCGAAACGTCAGCTTTTGTGCTCCTGAGATGCTGCTTGGCCTGCTGTGTTCATCCAGCTTCATACTTTGTTATCTTGGATTCTCCAGCATCTGCAGTTCCCATTATCTCTCTCCCAGTAATGTCATTTGCTCTTAAATGCCTTCAGAAGTGACCCAGTAAACAACTCAGTTCTATCATTACTACTACAGAAAAGCCAAAAAGCAATAAAATCTCAGAAACCAGTCAACTCTGCAAAGCCTTTCTTGCTGAACTTTAGGTACCTTAGTAGTTCCCTATTTTGGTTATTTTTATATGTATGTATATGAATCAAACTGATTAAAATGGTTTTACTTTTTTATCAGTTTCTATGCTGTGCACATGTGCTTTTGCCCTACAAAACTATCACAAGGCATTGTGCCAAAGTGGGAAAGCTATTCCATTTACTAGTCAAGCAACAGTTTGATATAGTCATACTCACAAAATCACAGTGTCAAAATCCTGGAATACCCTTCCAAATGGCACTGTGTGTCTGACGACAGCAAAGGAAATGCAGCTCACCACCACCTTCTGAAGGACAGCTAGAAATGGCCTAAACACTGTCCCACAAATGAATTAAAAACTAAAAAAAAACAAAAATAAAACAAACAAAGGATACTTACATTATCATTCCTGGATATGTCTGTGCCACAAGCCAGATAGGCCCACCAGAGGAGCCAGCACTATGGACTACAATTGTTCGGGGACTCCTCAATATTGATTCTGGGCCACATGAAGTCTCATAACATCATATCAAATATGGGCAAGAATAGCACTCATTGATTAGCCACTCACCTCTTCAAACAGCATCTGCTTGTCTTGTGACATCGTTTGTGGATCCAGCCCTGGACTGTATTGTCACCTCAGTACCACAGCTCCAGAGTCATCCTCAGTCTTGAGGGACAGCCTAAGGAGAAGAAGGAGGTAGGAATGATCATCACACAGTCCTTATAGAGATGTAGTCTTGCATTCATCTGAGGATGCTTTCCATCATATTATGACATTACTACCATGTGAAATACATAGATTCAACTGGTTATTCACAAAATATTATGGACAATCAGTGAATTTGGATTCAATCCCAATCTGTAATGTCATGACACGAAGTATCTACCATTGCCATCTAACCTAGGGGTGACCCTTGTTCACTAAGGAGTACAGAAGAACATGCCTAAAAATGAGGTGTCAACCTGCTGAATCTATAACACAAGGCTATTAGCATGCCAAGCACATTAACAGCATGCAATCGATAGGGCAAAGTAATTTCATGCCCAACTGTTCAGAGCTAAGCTATACAGTCCTGCCATATTCAGTCGTGGATTGATGGTTACTAATTAAGCAACTAAAAAGAGGAGCAAGATCTACAACTACCCCATCGCCAAAGATGGACATGCCCAGTACATCAGTGCAAAAGATAAACCTGAAGTATTTGCAACCTTCTTCAGCCATAGTATCGCAGATACCAGTCTTCAGTCAGTTCATATCACACTATGTAATGTCAAGAAATAGCAGACAGCTGTGGATACAACAAAGGCTATGGCCCTGGTAACATATCAGAAATAGCACTGATACCTTGCATACCAGAAATAGCTATCCTCTTTACCACAAATTTGTAGTCCTGTTACAACAAAGGCATCTACCCAATTTTGCAAAACACTACCCAAGTAAGCCCTGTTTATGAAACAGACAACCTATTCAACTCAGCCACATATCATCCTATCAGTCTACTCCAAATTATCAGCCAAGTGATAGAAGGCATTCCATCAAGATGCATCAAGATCACTAACAACTTGCTCATTGATGTTCAGCAATTTTTCTCTCATAGATACTCTAAATTGACACTAGATAGACTAAATTACAGCCTAGATCTAAGCATGAATGAAAGAGCTGGGCTTAAATAGGAAGGTGAGAGTGCCTGCCCTTAACATTAAGGCAATATTTAACTTAGCCTGGCATGTAAGTTCCTAATCAATATTGAAATCAACAGCAATCATTTTCAAAAAAAACTTTTATTGGTTGGAATTGTTGGAGACCAATTGCCAGGACATTGCCACAAGAGTTCCTCCAGGTGGCATTTAGGCTCAACCAGCTGCAGATGCTTCACCAGTGGCCTTCCCGCCATCATAATTTTAAAAGTTGAGGTGTGCAATGATGTTTTCACAGGATTCTGTATCATTTGCATTTCCTCAGATACAAAAACAGTTCATGTCCATGAATGGTAAGATCTGGAAAGCAATTAGGCTTCAGTTGATGAATGGCAAATAATATTCATGTCACACAAGTGCCAAGTAATGACTATCCCCAAAAAGAGGAATCTAACCAACTCGCTTTGAATTTCAATGACTTTATCATAGCTAATTGCCCACAATCAATTAGGAGTTACCATTGACCAGAAATGAACTGGAGCAACCATACAAATAGAAACAAAAAATTTCTGGGAGAAACTCAGCAGATCTGGCAGCATGTGTGGAGAGAAAAACAGAGTTAACTTTTCTAGTCTGGTATGATTTCATCACAACTCTGATCTGAAGGGTCTGAAGAAGAGTCATACCAGACTCAAAACGTTTAGCCTGTTTGTATCTCTACAAATGTTGCCAGACCTGCTGAGTTTCTCCAGCACATTTTGTTTTTATTTCAAATTTCCAGTGTCTTTTGCTTTTATAGCCACTTAAATATTGCAGTAGCAAAAGCAGGTCAGCGGCTAAGAGCTCTAAGAACCCATATCATGTCACCCCAGTCTGTCCACCACCTACAAGACGTGTCAGGAGTGTGTCAGGAATGCTTTCTACTTGCCCGGATGAGTACAGTTCCGATGACGCTCAAGAACCTATGCACTATCCAGGAGAAAACAGATGTCTTGATTGGCATCCCATCCACTACCTTCAACAATCATTCTCTCCAATGATATGCAGTGACAGCAGTGTACCCCATCTTACAGATGCACTGCAGCAACTCACCAAGGTTTCTTGGAAATGAGCACCTTCCAAACCCACAATCTCCACCACCAAGAAGGATCATGGCAGTAGATGTAGGGGAAGACTGCCACCTGAAAGATCCCCTTCAAGCCACATGTTAAACCAGCTTGGAACTATATTTCCCCAATGTAGAGAGACCAAGATTTCAGGTTTTGACCCTGATTTTTCTCAGACTTGGTTCCATTAGCTACTCTTGTAAACTGATCTATGATCCAGAATCCATTTCTTATCAGTATCTAATTGGGCAATGTCACCACTTGGGATTACAACACAGAATGTTTGTTGACATCGTCACCTTACATTTTTTTGTCCTGCTTTTCTGGTACCTGGGCTAGAAAGCAATTTAACCCTACATTTTTTGTCCTGCTTTTCTGGTACCTGGGCTAGAAAGCAATTTAACGAGACAAGGTACCGTTGTAAACAATCAAACTGGTTTATTTGACAAAACATATACAATTGAACAGAATACAGTTTTCACCATGAGTTCTACAGATATTTCTGCTAAAAATGTGTGTTTCATTAACACGAATGGGCTGTAATGTGATTGTTGAGTAGTGGATGTTGTTTGGATAATCCAAACTTTCTACCATACCGTGTAATGATTTTCTATAGCAATTTCCCTATAATGCAATTTTCTATGTCAATTTTCTATAGTGCGATTTTCTATAGTGTGGAGCACAAGAACACAACTATCATGTTACAGGAGAAATACCTGTGTTTCACTTTGGAAATAACAGGAACGCAAACCCTGCCTACAATCTGGTTAAAATCACTATGAATATCAATAATCCCAAACTAACTGCTCTTAATTTCTGTCCAAGCAGGATGAGTTCATTGTCAAATTCATATGTCCAAAAAGGAGACAAAAAAGAGTTAAGAAACCATAATAATCTTTTAACTTGCTCTTTTAACTCTGTACATTGTGGAATATTTGTCTGCTATGGTCTCAAATTTCCCACTCTGAAATGCCTTTCTGTATGAAGTAATTCCATAATAATATCACAGAGAGTAATTTCTATCCTTGCATCTCTAATAGGATGAGGCCCCAAAAAAATAGAGTTGGATATTAATAAATGAATGCATAACATGTCAGAAATTCCACTCCTTGAAACACCTGTCAATGAAAAATTCTGCTGCATTTAAAACATCATTACTGAGGGACCAGCTCACAACCAGTTAGCTCTTGGAAGTCTTTTTCATATAGCCTCAAAGTAGTTAAAACTTACAAAATGTGATATTATAGCTAGTGAATCTCCACAGCTAGGACCAATATTCTAATTGAATACCTCCATTTAGTGTCCTGAGAAACATTAAAATTCACATTCTCAGACTGGCAGCAAAATCTAAACACAGCCCAAAGTGAGGTGGCCAGAGCAAAACAAAGCAGTGTACTGTTTCAGACAGCCAGAAAGCAGCTGGAATGATAGGATACTCCTGTAGCTGGCTAAAGGATGATGCATCTTACCTGGTGAATAAATACAGCAGCAGGTACGGGAAGCTATCCCAAAGAAGAGGTTTCAAAACAATGATACCAGGACTTCGGGACATTGAAATCTCTCAAAGGGGATGTGCATCATGGTTCAAGCAAATATTGGCAGTCATACAGAAACTGAACTTGAACTGAGAAATGGGAAAGGGGAGATACATAGGCTTCAAGGTTTTGGGTGGTTTACTAGACGTCTTGGTGGGGGTGGTGGACAATGAGACAAATGTCCATTATGCAAGGTGGGCCAATGAGTCCTTCAGATACACGCTTAAGTGGCAGTGGGAGCAAACAGATATGGTGTTGAATGGTAGTAAAATGTGAGGCTGGATGAACACAGCAGGCCAAGCAGCATCTCAGGAGCACAAAAGCTGACGTTTCGGGCCTAGACCCTTCATCAGAGAGGGGGATGGGGAGAGGGAACTGGAATAAATAGGGAGAGAGGGGGAGGCGGACCGAAGATGGAGAGTAAAGAAGATAGGTGGAGAGAGTATAGGTGGGGAGGTAGGGAGGGGATAGGTCAGTCCAGGGAAGACGGACAGGTCAAGGAGGTGGGATGAGGTTAGTAGGTAGCTGGGGGTGCGGCTTGGGGTGGGAGGAAGGGATGGGTGAGAGGAAGAACCGGTTAGGGAGGCAGAGACAGGTTGGACTGGTTTTGGGATGCAGTGGGTGGGGGGGACGATCTGGGCTGGTTGTGTGGTGCAGTGGGGGGAGGGGACGAACTGGGCTGGTTTAGGGATGCAGTAGGGGAAGGGGAGATTTTGAAACTGGTGAAGTCCACATTGATACCATTAGGCTGCAGGGTTCCCAGGCGGAATATGAGCTGCTGTTCCTGCAACCTTCGGGTGGCATCATTGTGGCACTGCAGGAGGCCCATGATGGACATGTCATCTAAAGAATGGGAGGGGGAGTGGAAATGGTTTGCGACTGGGCGGTGCAGTTGTTTGTTGCGAACTGAGCGGAGGTGTTCTGCAAAGCGGTCCCCAAGCCTCCACTTGGTTTCCCCAATGTAGAGGAAGCTGCACCGGGTACAGTGGATGCAGTATACCACATTGGCAGATGTGCAGGTGAACCTCTGCTTAATGTGGAATGTCATCTTGGGGCCTGGGATAGGGGTGAGGGAGGAGGTGTGGGGGCAAGTGTAGCATTTCCTGCGGTTGCAGGGGAAGGTGCCGGGTGTGGTGGGGTTGGAGGGCAGTGTGGAGCGAACAAGGGAGTCGCAGAGAGAGTGGTCTCTCCGGAAAGCAGACAGGGGTGGGGATGGAAAAATGTCTTGGGTGGTGGGGTCGGATTGTAAATGGCGGAAGTGTCGGAGGATGATGCGTTGTATCCGGAGGTTGGTAGGATGGTGTGTGAGAACGAGGGGGATCGTCTTGGGGCGGTTGTGGCGGGGGCGGGGTGTGAGGGATGTGTTGCGGGAAATACGGGAGACGCGGTCAAGGACGTTCTCGATCACCGTGGGGGGAAAGGTGCGGTCCTTGAAGAACTTGGACATCTGGGATGTGCGGGAGTGGAATGTCTTATTGTGGGAGCAGATGCGGCAGAGGCGGAGGAATTGGGAATAGGGGATGGAATTTTTGCAGGAGGGTGGGTGGGAGGAGGTGTATTCTAGGTAGCTGTGGGAGTCGGTGGGCTTGAAATGGACATCAGTTACAAGCTGGTTGCCTGAGATGGAGACTGAGAGGTCCAGGAAGGTGAGGGATGTGCTGGAGATGGCCCAGGTGAACTGAAGGTTGGGGTGGAAGGTGTTGGTGAAGTGGATGAGCTGTTCGAGCTCCTCCGGGGAGCAAGAGGCGGCGCCGATACAGTCATCAATGTACTGGAGGAAGAGGTGGGGTTTGGGGCCTGTGTAGGTGCGGAAGAGGGACTGTTCCACGTAACCTACAAAGAGGCAGGCATAGCTGGGGCCCATGCGGGTGCCCATGGCCACCCGCTTAGTCTGTAGGAAGTGGGAGGGACCGCTTTGCAGAACACCTCGCTCAGTTCGCAACAAACAACTGCACCTCCCAGTCGCAAACCATTTCCACTCCCCCTCCCATTCTCTAGATGACATGTCCATCATGGACCTCCTGCACTGCCACAATGATGCCACCCGAAGGTTGCAGGAACAGCAACTCATATTCCGCCTGGGAACCCTGCAGCCCAATGGTATCAATGTGGACTTCACCAGTTTCAAAATCTCCCCTTCCCCTACTGCATCCCTAAACCAGCCCAGTTCGTCCCCTCCCCCCACTGCACCACACAACCAGCCCAGCTCTTCCCCCCCACCCACTGCATCCCAAAACCAGTCCAAACTGTCTCTGCCTCCCTAACCGGTTCTTCCTCTCACCCATCCCTTCCTCCCACCCCAAGCCGCACCCCCAGCTACCTACTAACCTCATCCCACCTCCTTGACCTGTCCGTCTTCCCTGGACTGACCTATCCCCTCCCTACCTCCCCACCTATACTCTCTCCACCTATCTTCTTTACTCTCCATCTTCAGTCCACCTCCCCCTCTCTCCCTATTTATTCCAGTTCCCTCTCCCCATCCCCCTCTCTGATGAAGGGTCTAGGCCCAAAACGTCCGCTTTTGTGCTCCTGAGATGCTGCTTGGCCTGCTGTGTTCATCCAGCCTCACATTTTATTATCTTGGAATTCTCCAGCATCTGCAGTTCCCATTATCTCTGGTGTTGAATGGTAGCAGTCAAGGTCCAAGCAACTGGATCCAGGACTCCAAGACATTCAATGGCCTCACTCTAATGGTTAAGATAATTTAATGCACCTTCAAATATCGCATATATACTATACCACACCACACTAGCCTCAGATACTGCTAAACACATCACATTTCAATCGCTCAACTACGAACAATTCCTATCAATCAGGACTCTTACCTCAGATCGATGTGATTCACACTTGCACACAGTGCCAGCTATTCAACCACAACAGTCACATCAGCCAAACATTTTGTGCCACACACAATGATCTATTTCACCCTCCTTTTCAGAATTGACTAATCCATACCAGAGGCAACAGGAGCTAACTAGAGGGAGACAGGCATGATGTCCTGATCCTGACTAAAGAACTCCCCATTATTAGGACATCTATTGCCCAGGCCGTGGCCAACAGCAGGGCTGAAGCCATTAAAGATGAGCATGTTCTTACATCTAATTCTCCTTATCACATCCCACTTCTTTCTCATTCCCCACTCTCTACTGATTTACAACTGCAAATGGTATATACAGCACTTTTTCTATTCCTCACCAAAGTACATTCCTACCCTTTATTACAATCTCCACAAAGACCAATAATTTTTCAAAGAAATTCAAACTATTAGTTAGTAGGTAGAAATGACAACACGGAATTTGTTGTTTTAAGTCTTTTACTATAATAGACTATAATCTCCACTGATTAAATATTACTTGATAGCCAATGTAGACTTTAAACTACAAACAGAATTTTCCTCTTTCACTTTTAAAACATCAAAAACCCACCCTACTGCTATACACTACACAATCATTTAAGGAGACATTCAGTTGTCCAGGAACAAGTCCAAATAATTTTTAGTTTCCCAACGTTTACTTTTGTTCTGTTCTTGGCTTGATAGCTTTTAACGCAAGAATTATCATGCATGTTGACAGTTTTCTCAGAGGTTCTGTCTTTTGCGCAAGCTAGGCAAATCTTACACTCTTATTTTAACTTTTCACAAATTTAATCTTTTCAATCTGAGCTTGAGACTCCACTCACAGTCGCACACAGTGAAGCACAGAATTGTTTGCCTTTTGACTGCAATCAGGCCACACAGGCAAGACTAACTCTGCTCACAATACTCAAGTGATGTTCTAAAAAGACTGAAACCTGACCTGACAAAGTCTTCTTCTGCACTTTTGTCCCTCAAAATCCAACTCCATGGATTTTGTAGTCAGGTGGAAATTGAGTAACTTTAGACCTCAACTCTATCATATCATGGAGTCAAATGGACAGTTTAAAGTATAATCATTTATAACATCACATTTTCAAAACCTTCCACAGACTTTGGAGATGACTCCAAAGAGATTACTGTAAACTCACATGCTGCCATTGTCCCCTAGTATGAACAATTATTCTGTTTTCCCAGCAACACAGCTCAGACTTCCCCTTAATCTTTAACAGTCTCATCTTAGAATAATATTCAGGTAGAGTAGATAGATTCTTCCTAAGCAAGGGGTGAAAGGTTATTCGGGATCAGCAGGTGGATAGTCAGTTGAGATTGCACTCAGATCAGTCATGATCTTATTAAATGGTGGAGTAGGTTCAAGGGGCCTATTCCTGTTCCTAACGTATCTGTTCATATAAGTCAAACATCTCCTAGATTTACTGTCTGGCAGGCTCCAGAACAAGTTACACAACTCCCTTCATTTTAGCTTAATTAAAGACACAGACACAAAATATAATAACTTTAACTCTGCTAATTGTAACATTATGAGCCCTTTCCTTCCCTTCAGGTACCGAAAAAGCCCAATCTGACCAGGCACAGGAGGAACACCAAGGAGAGTGATCATAAAGATATAGCACTGTGATTCTTACATTACATTAACAACTACACTTCAAAGAATAGGAATTGCAATGATTGTAAAGTCACTCTGGGCATCATGAAAAAAAATCACCACAAATTCAAGGTTTTCTTTTTCTGACCTGTATGATCAATGACAAGAGGAAACTGTCCGAATGTTGGTGTGTAGGGATTTGAGTTGTTAACGATATTGCACTTGGATGAGTTTCTATGGACAGACCAACCAAGGTGGGGCTGTCTCAGTTGACTCTTCCCCTCCTCCTCCATGCTTCTGCTACTGAATTGCTTGCAATTGAGTTGGTGGCAAGGGATGCCTCCTCATGGTGATGAGGGTTTGCAGCTTGTGGCACACAACCAATACTCTTGACACTATTATCTGCTGAGTGCTGCAAGTATCATCCAGTGGTCTGCTCTGTCATATTTTATGCTTTCATTTTATACATGATGTGTATGTGTGACTGGGTTGCGCATCAGAGTCATCGGTAATCACTGGATACATGGGCACCCAATCACCACAGTCTTGTTTATCCTAGGAGTAAGGCACAACTTTAAAGCATTGAGGCATCAAAACTGCTGCCAGAATGCAAATCCAAGACCTGCAAAAGGTCACATTTTAGCAGCACATTGAGGTAGTGGAATTCCTGTTGATTCCAGACCAAGAGAGGGTTAGTGTCCACAAACAATGCAGTTAATGGTATCCTACACTTTGGAGAAGCCTGCATTCCTATTGAAGATGCATATACAGGCTTGTTCCACCTACCTGTTTCTAGCAAGAAAGAATGAAATGCTTATTGACAAGAAAATGTTCATTGGGGAAAAAAAGCCTCAGAGACTTCCTCCAGGCAATAGTCATTGACAGACTATGAGATGTTGCAAATATCTTTAGCTTCAGCCTGGAAGAAAGCTAATACATCAAAGTTCGTCATCACCAACAGCCACTGACAATGTATTTTGCCCTTCTCTGATGCTGTGACTTCCAAAGACAGCCTCTGTTCATGCTGTATTCCAGGAATGGAGTCATATCTGGGAACAACTGTCTATGCACCTCCTGCCACACTGCTTCCTTTAGATTTTGCAACATGCAATAATTTTGCGAGGATGAAACCAAAAAGCAACTAACCTGCCAGATGTTGATGATCCCTTTAAAAAAATTCTAGTAAGGGTGTCTTTCTGCTGCTGAATGTGAGTTCAACTTGACCTGATTCAAAACAAAAGTTGGCAGGACCAGGCAATTCCAAAATGGTATTCTTGGCATCAACTAACATCAGTACTTGAGCAAGTGGTAATATGTGCTGTGAGGAATAGGTAAAGCAGCTTCAGGAGTATTTGAATAGATTTAGTGAGTGGTCAAGAGCATGGCAGATGGAATATAATGTGGAACAAGATGTGATTATCCACTTTGGCATGAGAAACAAATGTGCAGGTATTTCTTACGAAGGTTGAGAAGTGTAGATGTACAAAGAAACCTCGGTGCCCACATCAATATTCACTGAAATCCACTGTACAGGTGCAACAAGCTATTACAAAAAGTAATAGAATGTTAGCCTTTATTGCAAGAGAATTTGAGTAAAGGAATAGTGAACTGTTACTTCAATTGTGTAGGAGCTTGGTCAGATCACACCTGAAGTACTGTGCGCAGTTTTGGTCTCCTTATCTCCGGAAAAATCTTATTACCTCGGCGACATAGTGGATCAATGGTTGTCACTGCTGCCTCGCAACCCCAGGGACCTGGGTACAATTCCACCCTTGGGTGATTGTCTGTGTGCAGTTTGCACATTGTTGCTGTGTCTGTGTGATATTCCTCCGGGTTGTCCAGTTTCCTCTCACAGTCCAGGGATGTGCTAACTAGGTGGATTAGCCATGGGAATTGCAGGTTTACAGGGATAGGGTGTGGGAGGGTGGGCCTGGGAGGGATGCACTTTGAAGGTTCAGCATGGGCTGAGTGGCCTGCTTCCACACTGTAGGGATTCTATGATTCTATATCATAGAGGGGGTACAACAGACGTTTACCAGGCTTTCTCCCAAGATGACAGCACTATCCTGTGAAGAGGGATTGGGCAAAGCAGGCCTGTGATCTCTGGAGTTTTGAAAAGATAATCTCATGGAAACTTACAAAATACTTAATAGGATAGATAATGTAGTTGCAGCTGAGATGTTTCCCTGATTGGGGAATGTAAACCAGGCAGGACATTTAAATTAGGTCCATATGGAGGGTGGAGTATTTGTACTCAGAGGACTGTGAATCTTGAGGATTCTCTATCACAGAAAGCTGCAGAAGCTCATTTAAGAGACTGATGGATTTCTGATTTCCACTGGTTTACAGGGTTATCAAGAAGGATTGGGTAAAAGGTAATGATATGTTGAGTCAGCCATGATTGTACTGAATAGTGGGACAGTGTCGATGGGCTGAAAGGCCTACTCCTGTTCCTAATACCTGCTGACTCTGTGTATATACAGTGGATATCAACTATGGTGAGCTAATACCCTTACCCACTTAGCATCTGGAATGATACGCCTCACTTTCAACTACATTTCTTATTTGTTCCAAAAGCAGTGACAGAACCCACAAAATGTGCACTAATGAACTCAATTTCTCACCCAATTATTCAAAATGTGATGAGAATGGTTTATGAGAAACTTGTTTTTAAAATGTCAGGTTTATCCAGCTCGGCAAAATTCAATTTGTTGTACTGAGATAGGTCAGAAAGTAATGAAACTTAACGTTGGTATTCTTATAGAGATAATGGGAACTGCAGATGCTGGAGATTCCAAGATAATAAAATGTGAGGCTGGATGAACACAGCAGGCCAAGCAGCATCTCAGGAGCACAAAAGCTGACGTTTCGGGCCTAGACCCTTCATCAGAGAGGGGGATGGGGGGAGGGAACTGGAATAAATAGGGAGAGAGGGGGAGGCGGACCGAAGATGGAGAGTAAAGAAGATAGGTGGAGAGGGTGTAGGTGGGGAGGTAGGGAGGGGATAGGTCAGTCCAGGGAAGACGGACAGGTCAAGGAGGTGGGATGAGGTTAGTAGGTAGCTGGGGGTGCGGCTTGGGGTGGGAGGAAGGGATGGATGAGAGGAAGAACCGGTTAGGGAGGCAGAAACAGGTTGGACTGGTTTTGGGATGCAGTGGGTGGGGGGGAAGAGCTGGGCTGGTTGTGTGGTGCAGTGGGGGGAGGGGATGAACTGGGCTGGTTTAGGGATGCAGTGGGGGAAGGGGAGATTTTGAAACTGGTGAAGTCCACATTGATACCATATGGCTGCAGGGTTCCCAGGCGGAATATGAGTTGCAGCAACTCATATTCCGCCTGGGAACCCTGCAGCCATATGGTATCAATGTGGACTTCACCAGTTTCAAAATCTCCCCTTCCCCCACTGCATCCCTAAACCAGCCCAGTTCATCCCCTCCCCCCACTGCACCACACAACCAGCCCAGCTCTTCCCCCCGACCCACTGCATCCCAAAACCAGTCCAACCTGTCTCTGCCTCCCTAACCGGTTCTTCCTCTCACCCATCCCTTCCTCCCACCCCAAGCCGCACCCCCAGCTACCTACTAACCTCATCCCACCTCCTTGACCTGTCCGTCTTCCCTGGACTGACCTATCCCCTCCCTACCTCCCCACCTACACCCTCTCCACCTATCTTCTTTACTCTCCATCTTCGGTCCGCCTCCCCCTCTCTCCCTATTTATTCCAGTTCCCTCCCCCCATCCCCCTCTCTGATGAAGGGTCTAGGCCCGAAACGTCAGCTTTTGTGCTCCTGAGATGCTGCTTGGCCTGCTGTGTTCATCCAGCCTCACATTTTATTATGTTGGTATTCTTATAGCCTGTTTTCAGGTTTGTTAATTTCAACATGCGCTGAAACCGGGGGCCTGAAGCTCAACAAAATTTGGGCCTTGGATCCCATTTTAGTAATTGGTTGAGAAGCCAGCTATGTCACACTAACAAGTAAAACTCACCACTTACCAGGATGTAATTTGGATTGTCTCATCACTGGGAGTAGGATTGCTTTGGAAGCAAGTAGGTGGAGGCAAGTACAGGGAGACTTGATTTAAGAGGTCTAGGAATGTATTCGAGGCACTGAAATGACAGCGTGAAATACTAATGTATTTTTAACATGACTCTTCGCTAAAATAAGGAAGATAAATTTCTGACTTCACATTGAGAGTTTGTATATTAATATCCCATGATATAATTTGAGGTCCCGAGAGTATGGGAAATACATGGATAGAAATGACTCAGTGAGATCTCATGGTGGAAATCTTTAACGTACTTCAATCAACAACCCTTTCTGGAATTTTACTATTATCCTTAATCAGAATAAATGGGCTAATGCTTTCAATAAAATTATGGAATTTGGCACCACAATACAAAACATTTGTTCAATTATATTAAGCAATACTAATGCTCTCCTTTCAGTGAGTAAACTAATTGAAGACAGTTGGGAAAAGTTTGGACAACCTCAACAGCAAAGGAAATAATGCAATGTAATAATGGATTAAACAAAGGAAATTGGTACCTTCTTAAAAGTACTTAGGTATAGACTTCAGGGGAAGGGCGTTTTGGAAGGTGGCCTTTCCCTCCCCACCACCCGAACAGTCAATGGGGAACACATCCCCAAGAACCAAAGCAGCCACATGGCCATTTAAAGTTCCAAGATGTATTAATATCGAGAGGCAGAATTCAACCTCAATCTAATTGACCTGTGGCTCTGCAATTCCAGCAGCTCTAGTCCCAGTGGCAACTGCAATCATCAAATTCTGAATCCTGCAGTCTAGTTCCACACTAGCACATGAGGTAGGGTATTCAGACTGACAAGTTGCTCCACTACTCAATTACATCATGTTTGATCTGATTACTCTGCATTCTTGCCTATTGTCAATGACATTTTGATGTCCTACTTATCAAGAATTTTGTTACCTCTGCTTTAAAAATATGCAAAGATTCTGATCCATCCCATTTTGAGGAATGGAGCTCCAAAGAATCAAGACCCTCTGAGAGAACAAAATTTTCCTAGTTTCTGTCTTAAAAGGGTGAACCGTTTTCTTTTAATCAGTGAGATCTAATTTTAGATTAACCCACAACAGTAAACATCCTGTGAAAACCTCTCAGCATCTTATGCAGTTTATTCAAGTAGTCTCTTATACTTCTAAACTCCAGTAGATACAAGCCTAACCTGTTCAATCTTTCCTCATAAGACAACTTGCCCATTCCAGGGTAGTGCAGTAATTTTGTTAAAGTGCCCACAACACATTTGCACACTTCCTTAAATGAGGAGATCAATACTCTACAGAGAATTTCAGACATGTCCAGTGCCCTATATAACTGAAGCATAACCTTTCTGTGTTTGTATTCAATTCCCTTCATAATGAACAATAATCCTAATAGCTATACTAATTACTTGTTTTATCTGCACACTAGCCTTTTGTAACCAGGGAGTTCATAGCAGGGAGGAATGTTGAGGCCCAAAAAGGTGGAAAGAGGCATTTGGAAGTTTTCATGAACAGAGTGAGGGGGAAGGTGCACCCATGAGGTATAGACCTTGGATGGATGGGCACCCAAAATGGAAAGGCCCTTCACCAAATTCACAACTTTATATCTGAAGATAAAGTAGGGTGATCTGTCAGACTTCCCCTATTCCTGAATTCTGGCTGGGCAGGAAATAGCCAACTTAACAGGCATGCTTGAGCGACAGAGGATGGTCCTTATGGCCCTTTTGCACAAGATAGCAAACAGATCACGCAGGCAAGAAAGCAGAAGTATAATATCCACTTAAGGAATTTCACAGCCCATCCAGTTTATGAGAAGCCAGCAACATAAAGATTGAATTTCCATAAAATTTTGCCTCAGAAGTTTTTGCGACAGAATTGAAAGAAGTCTAAAATTCAAGTGGAAAACTAAATAGATTAATAGCCAGGTGTTCACATTGGAGTCAGGTCCCAGGCAAAAATTACAAGGCAGATGTCTTAGCATTAGGAGGTTTCCAGTACCTTGCACTGCTAATATACACTGAATCATTAATCAGTGAAAGGAAGTTGCACTCTTGACACACATGGATTTGTACCTGAATAAATCACATCGTCATTGTAAGATAAAGAGATGAGCAATTTCTGAAGCCTGGACTTAAAGCCAAGCTGCAATATTTATGGCACCTGGTTCTAATCACACAGAAACCTCAGCCAGGAGGTGAAAGTGAGACTAAAATCAATCAGCCATGAAGAGTGCAGAATGACAAGAATGACGTGGCTTCTATGTTTGTAATTTGCAAGGAAAATCAAACCTTTGTATTGATTTTCTCTCAGCTTGCTTTATGTTACAAAAAGAAAGGCAATGAAGAAAAGGAATGATGTTGAAAGCTTAAGGATGGTTAACAAACTCATTCCTTTGTATCAAGTCAGTGAAAACTCACAGATGTTTGTATTTTAGTATTTCCATTCCTTGATTTTTCCCCTTAAACTTGATTCAATTTCTCTACAAAAGACTCTTTTATTGTCAGAACATCATTAAAAGGCAGTCTGTTTTTTTTTTAACTGCTATAATAACCTTTATGACATTCCCATATCAGTAATGACTAAAGGTTTGCAGTTGTTTGGATCTGGCCTAAGGGGAGTCATTTTGAAAATGATACAGTGTTGGCAGGTTTAAAGGAGAGTTATGAACATTATACTGAGCCCTCATGACTCAAGGTACTGCCAGCTAGGTGTGTTTCTCAAGCCAGAACACTTCTGATGATCAGATTCAGCAGCAGTAGAATTGTAAATTAAAATTAACTTGAAGGTGTATCCTTGGCCACCTGACTCGTATGAATTTCTCCACGCAGGTTAACATTTTTCTACAAAGAGCATTGCACGAGGTACCATCATTTGAATTTCTTTTCAAAAAATTGCAATTACAAGTTTAAAAAAATGCTTCCTGTCCTCTTCACAGTCTCTGATGAACTCTATGTACTGTTTCAAGTAATTATTCCATTCTCTTTTGATCTTCATCCCAACAGTAAAGCCCAGAGCTGAATAAACCCCTAAGCTGCAATGTATTGAAATAATTTATTGTTTCAGACAAAACTAGTGTTGTACGCAATTTTTTTTTGAAACTGGAGTTAACGATTAAAGAGATCCACTAAAAGCCAAACTCATAATTTTCAGATTTAGGAATGGAACTCTCAAACAATCAGTCACTTTTTAAAGATAATGGGAACTGCAGATGCTGGAGATTCCAAGATAATAAAATGTGAGGCTGGATGAACACAGCAGGCCAAGCAGCATCTCAGGAGCACAAAAGCTGACGTTTCGGGCCTAGACCCTTCATCAGAGAGGGGGATGGGGGGAGGGAACTGGAATAAATAGGGAGAGAGGGGGAGGCGGACCGAAGATGGAGAGTAAAGAAGATAGGTGGAGAAGGTGTGGGTGGGGAGGTAGGGAGGGGATAGGTCAGTCCAGGGAAGACGGACAGGTCAAGGAGGTGGGATGAGGTTAGTAGGTAGCTGGGGGTGCGGCTTGGGGTGGGAGGAAGGGATGGGTGAGAGGAAGAACCGGTTAGGGAGGCAGAGACAGGTTGGACTGGTTTTGGGATGCAGTGGGTGGGGGGGAAGAGCTGGGCTGGTTGTGTGGTGCAGTGGGGGGAGGGGATGAACTGGGCTGGTTTAGGGATGCAGTGGGGGAAGGGGAGATTTTGAAACTGGTGAAGTCCACATTGATACCATATGGCTGCAGGGTTCCCAGGCGGAATATGAGTTGCTGTTCCTGCAACCTTCGGGTGGCATCATTGTGGCAGTGCAGGAGGCCCATGATGGACATGTCATCAAGAGAATGGGAGGGGGAGTGGAAATGGTTTGCGACTGGGAGGTGCAGTTGTTTGTTGCGAACTGAGCGGAGGTGTTCTGCAAAGCGGTCCCCAAGCCTCCGCTTGGTTTCCCCAATGTAGAGAAAGCCGCACCGGGTACAGTGGATGCAGTATACCACATTGGCAGATGTGCAGGTGAACCTCTGCTTAATGTGGAATGTCATCTTGGGGCCTGGGATGGGGGTGAGGGAGGAGGTGTGGGGACAAGTGTAGCATTTCCTGCGGTTGCAGGGGAAGGTGCCGGGTGTGGTGGGGTTGGAGGGCAGTGTGGAGCGAACAAGGGAGTCACGGAGAGAGTGGTCTCTCCGGAAAGCAGACAGGGGTGGGGATGGAAAAATGTCTTGGGTGGTGGGGTCGGATTGTAAATGGCGGAAGTGTCGGAGGATAATGCGTTGTATCCGGAGGTTGGTAGGGTGGTGTGTGAGAACGAGGGGGATCCTCTTGGGGCGGTTGTGGCAGGGGCGGGGTGTGAGGGATGTGTCGCGGGAAATGCGGGAGACGCGGTCAAGGGCGTTCTCAATCACCGTGGGAGGGAAGTTGCGGTCCTTAAAGAACTTGGACATCTGGGATGTGCGGGAGTGGAATGTCTTATCGTGGGAGCAGATGCGGCGGAGGCGGAGGAATTGGGAATAGGGGATGGAATTTTTGCAGGAGGGTGGGTGGGAGGAGGTGTATTCTAGGTAGCTGTGGGAGTCGGTGGGCTTGAAATGGACATCAGTTACAAGCTGGTTGCCTGAGATGGAGACTGAGAGGTCCAGGAAGGTGAGGGATGTGCTGGAGATGGCCCAGGTGAACTGAAGGTTGGGGTGGAAGGTGTTGGTGAAGTGGATGAACTGTTCGAGCTCCTCTGGGGAGCAAGAGGCGGCGCCGATACAGTCATCAATGTACCGGAGGGAGAGGTGGGGTTTGGGGCCTGTGTAGGTGCGGAAGATGGACTGTTCCACGTAACCTACAAAGAGGCAGGCATAGCTGGGGCCCATGCGGGTGCCCATGGCCACCCCCTTAGTCTGTAGGAAGTGGGAGGAGTCAAAAGAGAAGTTGTTGAGTGTGAGGACGAGTTCCGCTAGGCGGATGAGAGTGTCGGTGGAGGGGGCCTGGTCGGGCCTGCGGGACAGGAAGAAGCGGAGGGCCTTGAGGCCATCTCCATGCGGAATGCAGGTGTACAGGGACTGGACGTCCATGGTGAATATGAGGTGTTGGGGGCCAGGGAATTGGAAGTTCTGGAGGAGGTGGAGGGCGTGGGTGGTGTCACGGACATAGGTGGGGAGTTCCTGGACCAAAGGGGAGAAAATGGAGTCCAGATAGGTGGAGATGAGTTCGGTGGGGCAGGAGCAGGCTGAGACGATGGGTCGACCAGGGCAGGCAGGTTTGTGGATTTTGGGAAGGAGATAGAAACGGGCCGTGCGGGGTTGGGGAACAATGAGGTTGGAGGCTGTGGGTGGGAGGTCCCCTGAGGTGATGAGGTCATGAATGGTGTTGGAGATGATGGTTTGGTGCTCGGGTGTGGGGTCATGATCGAGGAGGCGGTAGGAGGTGGTGTCGGAGAGTTGGCGTCTGGCCTCGGCGATGTAGAGGTCAGTACGCCATACTACAACTGCGCCACCCTTGTCTGCGGGTTTGATGGTGAGGTTGGGGTTGGAGCGGAGGGAGCGGAGGGCTGCCCGTTCTGCGGGGGAGAGGTTGGAGTGGGTGAGAGGGGTGGAGAGGTTGAGGCGGTTAATGTCTCGGATGATGGTTTGGTGCTCGGGTGTGGGTGTAGTCACTTTTTAAAATCTATTTTTGCGATATGCTTAGTTTTATTATTCTGCTACACAATAGAAACAGAGAGTGGAGTCTTCCGGGGAGTACCTGGAGCTTTTAGTAGGCAGGGGCTGAGGCTTAAAGGATCTTAACTGAATGGGAGGCAAAATGTCAGTTCTCCAGAACAATTTAAAGTTTTTCCATCATCTTAGAGCCTTTCAGGCAGATCATCTTTCCCAATTTTCTTAATCAGAAACCTCTTTTGCACTCACTATCATATTGTGAGTACTTACCAATACCCAGCCCACTGGAATTGTGCTCGTTGGCTCAATATTCTTAGCCAAAGTCAGGAAACACTTATATTTCCAATTATATATATTTAGTGCATATATAGGAGGTGTATAGGCTTCTAAGCTTTGCCAAACACAAACCTCTTTCATTACATGACTCCTTCATAAACAATCCAATTCTTTGTGCAAATGCTTAAAGTTTAAGGAGTGAAATGCCTCTATGCCAACCACCTCAGAAAAAGTTCCCATTATATGCAATCTCTCTTATTGCAGCTAAATCCTTACATAAGGGGTGAAGTCTTATAGGGTCAGCCAACTCCTGTAACGTCTCAGTTATATGTGGTCATGCTTGTAGTTCTTAAACACTTACAGTGCCTGTATTGTTAGATACAGAAAGAGATGTCAGTCACCACAGCTGTGATTAACCATAAACATTACCAGGAAGAAGAATGTGGTATGGAAGAAGTCAGAAACTGAAGGTTCTGATGGATAGTTAGGCCAGTGCGGTCAAGTTGCTGGAGTAAATAAAAATCAATGAAACATTATATGATATGTGGCATTTATGAGGTTTTCATCCTGAAGTCCTGTTTTGTGACAGTATCCTTATCCCATGCAAGCCTATGCTAGAAAGAAAACAGATGTTCTCCCAATTGTGAAGAAAGGGTAGTGAGCTGATACTGGACGAACCACTGAGTTTTTTGTATCATGGGGTGTGGGTGTTGCTGGCTGGGCCAGTATGTATTGCCCTAGAGAAGGTGGTGGTGAGTTGACTTCTTGAACTGTTACAGTGCTTTAGATACACCCTCAATGACGTTAGGGAACTCTCGGATCTTAATCCAGCAAAATTTAAGGAACAGCGATATATTCCCAGGTCAGGATGGTCAGTGGCTTGGACAGCAACTTGCAGGTACTAGTGGTTTCCAATATATCCAAGTGTGAATCCTGGCAGTTGTGTGAGAGTGTCAGTACTACTGTTGTGTAAGCAGTGCTGCACTAATAGCGCCACTGAATTGACAGAAATTGATAGCGTATGAGACAGCTGATGGAGATGCTTGGCATCCAGTCTTGTATGTGACAGTCCTGTGCATTTTCTTGTTAACAATGTTAATTCACACTCAGAAGGCATGAAGCATTCAGTAAATGGTGATACATAAACTGGCAGAGCATAGCAGATCATTCATCCTCTTGCTGCACTGGCACAAGGTTCTCTTGAGTTGGTTACATGTGCGAACCTCCATAGCTGCCTTCACAGTTGGGACAACCTATTGATGCTTCACTTGGAAACAGAACTTCCTTCTCTCCTGGGCAGCTTCTGATGACGGATGGGTAAAGCATGGTGTTGCTTTTAACCTGGTGCCTGATGACTGCAGAGATGGCTAGTGGTGAGAACAAGAGATTGTATGATACCTCTGGGTTGCTCTCACTGTTCGGGAGCCTTTTAAATATGGCACCTGGAAGTTGGAGTCCAGAAGGTCCCTGTTGGGAGCAGAACTTCCTGCCCACAAAATTTATTATTTTACCCATGCATGAGCTCAGCATGAATTCAGCAGAATAGAATCAGATGAGAAAACTCAAATTGACAACGATCCCCCACGCCCCGCCTCCATGGAAAGACCTTCAGCTTTCAGACCCACCTCCACACAGTCTCAAAAAAAGTGATCTTGTGCCCAGTGAACCCAGAAGACATGAGAACTGTCTTGATTGATTCAATGCAGCATAGTTGTCCACCAGACCAATATCACACATTGGCTTCTTTGAGTCCTTCTGTGTAGATCATGTCAACCCGTAATTATCTATAGGAATAATATCTTTTAGGTCACCAGAACGCATTGAAAACAATATTTAGAATCTTCTCCTCAGGGTATTATTTAAGTGAATGAAACAATAACCTTCAGCTATCAAAAATGTGGTAGAATTTTGCTGAGTCTACTACAGTGTTTGTCAATAATCTTAACATACAAAACAAAATACTCTTGAAGCACCACATAGTAATTCACCTTAGATAGAAGCAAAGAAGTTCATTGTTATTTCCATTTTCAATATTAAATACTAGGAATACTTTGCAGAACAGTAACAGACAACTTAATATTCTTAAATTAACAACAGTTAAGAAATGACGAACAAGAAAGCGTTAATCATTTGGAGAGGGTGGAGGCTTCTTTTCTGATTAATAGCACTTGGCTTTAATCTATTCCAAGGCAATCTTTAGCATGGCAAAAACCCTGATTAAACACATGCCTTCAAGATCGTTAAAAGTATTGCAGCGCATTGGAAAATACATTAACGTAAATACATATAAAGACAGTCTCAATTTTCATCAATACAACATTATAAAAAACAAGAAAATCAGCAATGCTGGAAAAATGAAGTAATAACAGAAAACAGGGAGTTGCACAAGAAAGTCAGCATGGGAAAGAGAAAGCTGAGTCAATGTTTCAGGCACAACCCAATCTAATGATAGTCATTTTGAAAGCATTTAAACTTCAAATGACGGTTCATTGAAGAAACACTGGGGGGAAGAAAAGGATTGAGCCAGAAGAACAGTGCCAGCATTAAAGGTACTTCCAGTCCAAGCTGCCCATGAGTGCCACATAAAGATATAAGGGCTGAATTTTGCCAGAAATCAGCAAGATTTCAGGGGTGGTGCTCATGGAGCACTTTCCTTGAACCCTGGCAGGTTATTTTCCTGCAATTCTCCACAGCATGCCTCATTAGCTTCATACTACGTCTCTATGGCGCTGTGGTCGTGCTATTTTCCACTGCTAGTAGCTGAGATGCTCACCACTGCAGGAAACTTCCAGGATTCCCAGCAGCGGTGCCATCTTTAAAAAAACACAGCTGCACACTAGGTCAAGTGCTGTCAGTCTGAAGATGCTCTGCACACTTCCTGCATCTGACGAATTGCACTGGAGATTGCTGATAGAGGCAAGTTAGCTGTTTTTCTGACAGGAACTTAGAGGGGACAAGACAGCACAGAGGAGAGCTGTCTTCTTTTTTCAAGACTGCTACAAGATATCACGGCAACAGACACTGTCAACCTATCTGAGGTTGCCACCCATGTCAGTTCCATTTCCACAGTCTGGAGGAACACCCGACAACGTCACAAGCAGTTTAATAATTTCTGTACTCTAGGAGAGAAAGTGCCACCATTTTCTTACTGCTACTTTACATTCACTTTATCTCTGCTTCTGCACCCACTTCCCACCCAAACACATGGTCTACCACAGATAACAAGGTGTAGAGCTGGATGAACACAGTAGGTCAAGCAGCATCAAAGGAGCAGGAAAGCTGTCATTTTAGGCCTAGACCCTTCTTTAGAAATGGGGGAGGGGATAGAAGATGGATAAAGGAGAAGATACCTACTAGTTCCCTTGGGACACCTCAACATTTTCCCCTCACTGACAACACCAACAGTGATGTCAGCCACTCATCGAGTCATTCCCCTCCCTTTGTCTCATTTCAGGAGAAAATGGCTCACACTATTGTGAAAAGAGAAAACATGAGTGGCGGGGTGCCTGATTTCAGAAGAAAGGTCTAGGCCTGAAACATCAGCTTTCCTGTTCCTATGATGCTACTTAGCCTGCTGTGTTCATCCAGCTCCACACCTTGTCATCTCAGATTCTCCAGCATCTGCAGTTCCTACTATCTCATGATCTACCACTCTCACTATTGCATGTAGCATCTGCCCTCAATCACCCACCCCCTCCAACTCACTAACTTTGCTTGCACTCTGCACTACCTACTCGCTCACTTGGGACACCTCAACACTTACTCCTCACTTACAACAACACCAATAGTGATGTCAGCCACTTTCATCGAGTCAATCCCCTCCCTTTGTCTCATTTCAGGAGAAAATGGCTCAGACTATTGTGAAAAGAGACAACGTGAGTGGTGGGGTGCCCGACACTCATATATTCAACTCCTGTGAGGAGAGGATCATTGGCTGAATAAGAAAAGATAAAGTCATCTCATGTGGTGATGTTGAGACTGCCATGTCCCAGGAACCAGGTAAGATTCATTGTCATGTGTTGTCCTGCTGTCCAATTGCCACCACTGTGAATGTATCGTTAACGTAGCCGAACTTCTCCTGTTTCACACTCTTTTGTTTCCTGTGGGTACAAATGGCACCTGCACAATGTCTGCCCTTAAAAGTATAGCCCCTCAAGACCTCCTCCTCCTGCAGCTTTGAGGAAGAAGTCTTAGATCTCTTAGAGGATGTATCAGGAAGGTTATTTCCTGCACCCTCCATCAGCTCAGATGCATAAACCTCAGTGGGCACTTTCAGGAGATTAATATCAGGATCACATCCTGCAGAGCACAACACTGCTACATCTCTGCAGCTGGTTGAGGGAGAAATATCCCAAACTGCTGGCACTCAGAAGACTGTTCAGTCTCAGGCAGGAGAGGAGCCCATGGTGTCAGCCATTAAGAATTTCATCCAAATGCATAGTAAGACACAGGAGCAGCAGGAAATTTGTTGAAGGCATCGGGCAAACTGACTTAAAAGTTAGTGGACTGCACCAATGCTGTTTGTACAATGCTGTCTTTGACATATATTGATGGCCACAATGAAGAGACAGGTTCAGCACCTTCAGGTTTTGCTGGATAGTGCACAGACCTAATCTCCATCATTCCAGCTATTGGTGCTCAGTCAATAAGCACCCAACCAGAGGAGGAATCATACACATGCTCTGCAGAAATCTCCTTTCAGGATACTCCATAGGCAGCCAGGCTCTTCTCTTCAACCCTGCCAGCCACCCTCAACACTGTGGAAGTTCAAGCTGAGGGCACAATTTCAGTGTGTCTAGGTCTTTAAGCCATAAATGTGCCCAGGGTCATCTACTCGATAGTCCAAGGACAACAGGTTCCAACATAGAACAGGCTCCCTTCAACAAGCATTAACTCAACGTAGGCAGAAGCAAAGGAAGAAGGAAACTTTCTGAGGGTGTATACGTGGCATGAGTGACTCTCGTAAATTCCTTATCATATTTGTATATGTATTTTCACTTTTCATCATTAGTTAGGTGGGCAAAAGCCATTTTAGCTGCATCTACAAGCATGAAGGCAGAGAGGATAGGCATCTATAGCACTACATGATTTTTTTAATCCTGCTTTAGCAATAGCTATCCTTTCCACAAAATCTTATTATAAATTGACATGATTGAATGAGGGTTGGTGGGTGGTGGGGTGTTGGGGGAAGGGGACGTCGCTGAATGTTGTGAAGGCTTCCATCCATTTATACCCTTAACTTCGATTAAACAGCATGAACCACACAGAAAGTTCAAAACAAAGGGGAGATAAGGTGGCTTAGTAGTCAGCACCACTGCCTCACAACATCAGGTTTGACTCCATCCTTGGGCAACTATTGTTATGGAGTTTGCACATTGTCACCGTGTCTGTACGCATTTCCTCTTGGCACTCTTATTTTCTCCCACAGCCCAGCGATATGCAGGTTAAATGGATTAGCCGTGCCAAATTGTCCATAGTCTCCTGGGATTTGTAGGTTAGATGGATTAGCCATGGGAAATGCAGTTTATAGGGATAGGGAGCAGAGTCAAGTCTGGGTGGGATGCTGTTTGGAGAGTTATGTAGAATGGCTTGCTTCCACACTGTAGTGATTTAATGATTCATTAAGCTGCAGCTGGAATGGGGATTAGGCAGAGGATGCTGGTCTCAGCTGCATTATGTTGGTGAAAAATGACTTCACACAATTTCATCGAATGACATTAACAAGGAAAAGGTTTCCATGTTGCTTTGGTCACTGCTGCTATGCTGTAGGATGAAGGTGCTTTCCTAACAGAAGAATATCCTCAACATTGCAATGCTGCAACTCTCATCTATTCCAATTATCCTATCCCATACTTTGTCCAACCTTGTTCCAGAGTTTGAAGCAGTGATTCTGAGGATCAAGTGGCATCATTGGTGTGAAGCCTCAAGCACGACACTAATATGGAGGGACCATCCCGTTGGTCCCAATGGAAGAAGCTGTTGCATTGCAGGTACGCAGGACATCATGAAATGACATTCTGACTTCCATCTTTGGACAGAACACAATGCCACTACCCCTCTCACATCTGTATGGCCTTCTGTGGCTCCCCTGAATGTTTGCTGTATTATCAGAGCAGCTCTGTGTATAGGGAGGCTTCACATCAGTTGAAGGTTAATGCTGGTCCTAAACTTGCAGTCATAAGTGGTCCTCATCCTTTCGTATATCAGTCCTCAATACATTGGCTATGGAGAACGCCATAGCTTCTGTGGATCCAGTGTAGATAGTTCCAGTGAGTCAGTGTGATCAGAAACATTGTGATGTGATCAGTCAGCAGCAACATTTAAACACTGGGAAATGGAAGCCCCTAACAGAGAGTTGATGGGATGCCTGTACCTGAATGTTGTACATCTTTGCCCTGATTCAGATGCCCATTGTTCAAGCCTTTTTTCATACGCACAGTCATATATTCTTGGGCACTGTGGGAAAACAGGTCCTCATTATTCTTGCCACAGCATTAGCTATGAATTGTGGTGTAGAAAGATATACCTTAATTGTCAAAGTAGACATTCACTTTTCAAGGCCCCACAGAATGCACAGAGCTGCTCACTTCACACGTTGCCCAAGAAAGGCAGCATTACAAATAGGATAATAATATGGGCATTTTGTAATCCGAGGTGTGAAGTGAGCAGCTCTGCGCATTCTATGGGTCCTTGAAAAGTGAATGTCTACTTTGACAATTAAGGTATATCTTTCTACACCACAATTCATAGCTAATGCCTCACAACCATTAGCGGGATTGATTTGTGATATTGAATGATGTGGTCAAGAAGGCTTGTGGCCAAGGTTTAGTCGACATAGTAGGTCAATATGTAAGGCTCATTTACAATTGTCTGTTTATAGCTGTTTGTTCTCTGAAGGGTCTCACTTGCCATGAAAGTGGAACCCCTCCTCACTCAAAGAAGGAAGCACTGACTTATCCCACTCCAAGTGTGGTGACAGCCATTTCTTTACCTTACGTACGTGTGATTTGGATGTGGATGAAAGGCAACAACAATCAGGCTGCACAGCATGAGTCCCAGACTCAACCTCCCAGTCCAGGTCACCACCCCAATTCCTCATATTCCCTTCTTCCTTGTTCTCCTTGTCAACCGCATCACATTTGATCTCTCCCACATCCGCTCCCCCATGTATTTATTTAGCAGTTCATTTCTCCTTTCACTCCATGTGCCCCAAACACACCATGTAGTCATGCTAAATCCTGACCCCCATCACAGCTAAGTAGTGCTCCAAGTCAAAGACCTTCCCCCTACACTTCTCTCCCATGCTCTATTGATCCCAATCCTATAAATTGAGTTGCCTCCCTTCACAATTATTATCCTCTCTGTACCTCAGCATGCTGTCTGGGCTCCCAACAATTAAGTTCCCTAGCTTTCCAATAAAAACAGTGTTCCTTGAGAACTACCCTTCACTTTCAGTGGACAGACCCTTCCAAGAATAGCCTTGCCACACCCCTATGACTGACTTCATGAGACAAACCTGACTAATTCCTGTGCAATTCCCTGACTGACTTATTATGACTTCTCAAGCTGGTTAAAGTGGACCTGCATAGTTGTCCCTGACCAACTCTCTTGTACTGTAGAGATATGGGTCCTTTGACCCTCACCACCTCAAACAGCTGTTCAACCAGATCCAAACCCTGGACCGATATTGACCAATGCCCTTGATTTAACGGGCTGGGGCCCTCTGACTGAAGGCTGGTTTCATTGGCGTGACCGAGGACTACCTCTCCTTACACTTTGAAACATGACCATTTGGTTGAAACACATGCAATGTGTTGACCATGTACATTGCTGGCGTAAAGATCAAAGATAACATTGACATAACATGGTGCGGTATGCCTCACTGACTGATCACTGCTGACAAACATGACAAACTGTATGGCTTTGTATCTGCATTATACACTCCACATTCAACTGCAAGACAGAATACTGTGAACATTTAAACTCTGGGTGAGGGGGGAAAGCACAAATAGGCAAGACCAGGCTGAGATGTTGTGAATGTCCAAACAAGCACTGAGTTAAAACTAAGACAGCAAGAGAGTGGCTCTGAGATAGGGCCAGGTCCAATCCATCAGCTGGATGCCTAACCTTACATGCAAGCTGTCCTGACAAAAGCATAACAACAAAAGGTGCTGTTGAGCTCCAAAGTCAACATTGAAGTGGAGAACTGTATTGTAAGTTGGTCAGTTGTGCCATTATAATGCAATGAAGCTGGTATTTATCTGATGCCAATGTCTGTAGACAATGAGGACAGGTGGTTACTACCATTGAGGGTGCCCTGAGATGTTAGTGACTGCTGTCCATGCTGGAGAGCCAGGGAAGCAAGTGATGAGCTGAGGTTGCCTGGTACCCACTTTGATTTCCAAGTTGGGACTTGTCATTGTGTAGATTCTACCCAGAGTAGAGGAAAATTAGAAAACGTGAGATTAAGTTCTGATGACACATAAAAGCATGTGAATATGTCTCTTGACACTGTTTCACATGATTCTCATCTTGTCTTTCAAAATGTAGTTGCAGAATTGGACTCTTTCTCTTGACATTGAGAACCTTGCTTCTGTCATATCATTGCATTTTTCCAACAGACTCCCCAATGCCCACATTGTTCAGCGGCTTAGGGAAAGTTAATCCCACTGTCACCCCTCAGTTTCAACTGCAACTCAGTTGGTACCATGCAGGCCTCCAAATCAAACATTCTGACTCCAGGCAGCACAGAAATCAAGGCTATTGCTTCAATCAATACAGACAGACTACAGTCTTGAAGGTGTTGTCTTTCAAACGTCAAACTGATACCCCATCAGCCTGTTTGGGTAAATTTAAAAGACCTCATTGCACAATAATGAAGAAGAGCAGGTGAATCCTCTCTGTGCCCTGGCCAATATTAAGTCCTCAATCAATCACAAAAAGTAGATTATCCAGTTATTAGCATAATACTGTTAGTGGGAGTTACATTTCCTACATTATAACGGAGGCTACAGTTCAAAAAGCACTTCATTTCCCGTACAGCACTTTCAGAGATGTGTTAGCTGTGAAAAGTGTTGCAATAAATGTATTTTCACTTTTCACGTTCATAACAATGACAATTCACAGTGATATAGTATTTTTATCATCGAAAAAGTCCCTAATACAATATTAGCCTCACCACAATAATAGAATGCTACCAATACATGTAACAATGTATCTGTAATTACTGGATCAATAATTTAGAGCTGCTTATCAATAGGAAAATCTTATTAGGTATTATATTAAACAAAAAGAAAACAAAATGCAAACAACCACACCATACTAAGGTTGAAGAAGAATTGTGTCTATTAAGAGTTAGTGGCTTGTGGCTGTATTGTATTAAAGATAGTTTAAGAATCTTGTTTTTTTTAAATTAAAATAGTCAATGCTTGTTGAATAATTAAAGTGAACATTAAGTGGACCATATTGAGAACCACATAAAACTGGAATACATAAAGAGATTTGTTCTCATTATGCATTATCCCTTGTTGCATTTTTCTGTATTCAGTTTACTGATCTGTAACAACAGCACCTCCTCCTGCATACAATGAGACATGACATTAGCACTCGATTTCAGCTACATAATGCATCAGTTAAAAGGGAGCAGGAGCATATTTGACTCTTTATATGTTAACTCTAATAGCCATTCCCTCCCTTCTACTTTCCAGGAGTACTTAGAATTTCAGATTCTTACCAGATTAATTTTGAATGTGCTTCTGCTAATTATCATTAGCAGCAAAACAATCTCTTAGAGGGATCAGTAATTCCCAATGCCTGCTCTCTCTTGGCTTAAGTTATCAAATATTTCTCAGTACACTAGAAAATGGCCTAAGCAGTTTGGCTACTCAGCTTTCAAAAAACGCCTTGCACAAAAGTCTAGCACTACTCATCACTGTTGATTCATGTCTTCTAAAATCTGCTGATGAATGAAGACTCGTTATGCACTTTGTAAACAATAGAATCTCTACAGTTGATTATTTAATTAAATCAGCAGTTCGAATTTTATTTAAATTCCCATGAATTCATATTTTGCATTACTGTAATCATTGTGTAATGTTAAAGATGCTCATACTGTTATGACTGAGATGAGAGGAGTGAACTGTCTTTCTCTAATCCCACTACTCCACGGGTCACAACCTAACTGTAATTGTTTTGCCCAGTTCAATATGTAGCTAACTGCATGCTTTCTCTATATTAGTCTTAAAATAGAAAGATGTAACAAGTGGTTTTCTTTAAAATGCCAAAAATTATTGATTAATTATAAATTAAACTTATTGAATGATAACGTAAAGCTAGTTAACACACACAGTTTGTAATATGAAAATTAAAATGTTTATTTCTTTAAACACATACACAAACTCTCATACACAGAGCAGGTAAAGGGGAAAGAATGTATTTCTGTCTGCAAATGTTCACTTTGTGATTTTATAGCCTGAGTCTTTCTTGCAGTAAAATGGCTTTTAAAAAATAACTAATATGGATTTAAAATGAGGGGCAGTAAGTGATTCTCCTAAACATCTTTCATATGTAAAGCAGTACCAGGAATTTTCCTGCAGAAACTAAAGATCTTGGTTTCTTCAATGCAACAGTTCCATAAAATAACAAAAAGTAAAAAAGACAAATCCTGGAAATCTGAAACAAAAAATATTTTACTTGCATCACTAAAAACAGTGCCATTGGCCAATTTCTGGGTTCACCTCTTGAGGAATGGCAAGACTGCCCACCTGCATGCAACAGCTGTGGAGCTCATTATTGGTCATTTAAAGCCTATGAGGAAAGATTTTCTAGTCATCTTCCAAGTTTCTGCCAGCAGCAGCGATTGGTTAGCTGCATGGAGAGAGCCTTCTGGCAACAAGTAAGGAATGGGAGGCAATTGTCCAAACAAAAAACTAATAGTGATCTTTCTGCATTCCTGGGTTCAGCAACTGCTGCAGGGCACCCTGCAGCTGGGTTTGCCAATCAGGTTCCTCCTTTCAGCCTTTGCCTCCCCTCCAAAGTGATAGCCAGTCACAAAGGTCATCTTAAATTTTACATTTGGGCAAGCTTGAAGAGAGGACACATCTATTTGGGAGCACCCTCTCCCTCGTTGAACCTAGGCTGCTGTTTTCATGAGAAGGCCCCTCTATTGGCCACTGATTAATTGGGCTGCGTCTTTTCTCTCTGATATTAATTGGCCAACTCGGGAACATTACAAATGACTGCCTGTTTCCCACACAGTGCAGTATTTATCATAAAAGCAAAGTGCCATGACGGCTGGAGATCTAACATTAAAACAGAAAGTGTTAGAGAAATTTAGCTGGTCGGCAGCACCTGGGCCACAGCGTTAACATTTAGCATCTGAAATGACTTTTCTTCAGAGCTGGGAGATGGTAGCAGGCTTTTCTTACTCTCATTTGAACGTGACAGCAGCTTAGAGTTCACAACAGATTTTGCTCAAGAACTCAACACAAGGTTCATCTCTGAAGGGAACTGGTGTAGTGACATTTTGGCATGATCATTTATCAGCTTGGAAACACTCTCTGCCTGACTATCTCCATGGATACTATGTAAACTGCCAGGGTTTTCCAGCATTCTGCATTTGCTTTCTTAGGATTACAACTTTGCTCATTCAATTTTCTTCCTGATTCTGGGTTCATAAAAGCTTTATATTCCTCAAGTCCTCAAAAGGAAACAAAAATCTGAATACAGAAATCACATCAAATTTTCACTGCAAAAACCAAAGGGATCCTGGTGTGGAATTCAATATTTCTAAACTTAATAAACCTAAATCTAACTTCTTTCTCAGGAAACAAGTTTCTCTTATTTTACATATACACCTCTGCCAATGCAGACTCTCCCCACAAATGGAAGCATCTTCTCTAGATCTAGATCTGCTGTTGCCCTTTTATAATCTTAAACATCTATCATGTCACCCCAAATCTTCTATTTTCTAAATGAAAGAGCCTCAGCCTGTTTAATCATGCCAGTCAGTGTTTCTCAGTCCTAATATCATTCTAGTAAAGTCTTTTAGAACTTTTTCCAAGTGTTTCTAATGCTTTTCATCAATTGGAAACCAGAATTGCTCAGTGTTCCATGTGCAGCTAAGCTAAGGCTCTCTGCTTTTCAGTTCTATCCTTCTTGTTTCTTGAATGACATTATAATTTGTTGCAACACTTCACAATCCCAGATGATTCGGGTCCTCTGCCCATTTATAACGTTTACTTTCCTAGAAGTATGTAGCCTCATTATTCTTTCTATAAAATTGTATCACCTCACACTTACCTGTATTGAAACTCATTTGCTGAAAAATGTCCACACAAGTTAATTAATACATCCTTGAATTTTCTCGCAGTCCTTTTCTGTACAAACAATAGCTGCCAATTTGGGATCATCTGAAAGTTGCAACAAATTATAATGTCATTCAAGAATAGTTTCTTTTCTGCTGTTGTTAGAGCCTGTTGCTGCCTGTGTTCGAGCTTCTCTATCTTCTGCCTGATGGAAGAGATTGTTGGAGAGCATTACTGGAGTGGGATGCTATTAGCAGCCTATCTGTGACAACAGGAGGTGTAAATAGACTCTGTTGATAGGAGAATGTCTTCCAGATAGTCTGGGTTGTGCATATGACCTTTTGTAGTTTCTTCTGGTTCTGGGCAGAACAGTTGCCATTTGTGATTTCTGAAGAAGGGTCCTGACCTGAAAAACCAACCTTCCTGCTCCTCTGATGCTGCCTGGCCTGCTGTGTTCCTCCAGCTCCACACTGTATTATCTCAATCGACTGGATGGCTGGTTTGTGATGCAGAGAGATGCCAACAGTATGGGCTCAATTCCCGCACTGGCTGAGTTCCACGTAGGACTCTCCTTCTCAGTCTCTTACCTCAGATTAAAATGCATTATGGCAAATTTATGTTTTCCTTGTTTTGCTATGGAATGAACTGCCTGGAAATGTGGTGGAAGCATTCAAGAGGGCATTGGATATTTTCTTTCTGATAGTAATGATATACAGGGAAATGGGGAAAGGCAGGAGATTGACACTTGATAATAGAGCCAGACTAGATAACAGAGCTGGAGCAGACATGATGGGCTGAATAGCCTCATTCTGCATTATAAAAAGTCTGCAATTTCAAAACTGCTCACTCCCATGGATGGGGAAGCTACTTCATTGGCACCTGCAAAAGATCCTATCGAGATAAAGGGCCAAGCCTCTCACAGAAATGTGACTGAAGAATTCAGACCCTGAGTTTCAATTTGAGTAGTATCTGTCATAGGCGGAATTGACAGGCTTGAACTTAACTGGATTCACAAAAATCAGTGATAATATATATTCTGTTGCTCTCTAGATTACAGGTTTCCTTATAGGGTTATCTGTCTGTTAAAGGAAAGTGTACATTTAAAGCAGTTTCTCTTGGTTTGAGCACACATCCAATCCAGTGAGGATATACTACTCCAAATGCGAGTACCGGCACTGCTGTTTTCTAGAACATGGCTGTAGTTGTAACAAGAGTTATTTCATGAGCAAGCATATTTATGGCCCTTCAATTCTGAAGAAACTGCAAATGTCATCACTCTAACTTCTCACACTCAGGCCACAGTAAAGCATGGCACTATAACTAAAGAAAACACTTTAAGGCTGAATACACAGTTGACGGCTTTTGGTGTGAGTAGTATTAGGAGGGAACCAGACTCAGGAAAAATAGAGCCTCAGACCAATCCAATTTTCCAGTTCTTCTAATCAAAAGTAGCAGACCACAGTTTGCCAATCAGCACTGACTTCAAACCACAATGCTTTCCAGAAGGACGTGTCACGGGAATAAGCACCTATAGGGAAAATAAGGTTATGGCTTTGATGGTAAATTCAGAATGTTTTATTTCTACTTAGTTTGGAATACTTTTGATTTGACTGGAAATAAAAAAATGTTGCAACTGGATATTCAGCTTGGATGGCAGTGGATCTTCTATAAAAGGACATGTATGACGTCTCTTTGTAAAACAGAAGGTATTTTGTCTTTCCTCAAACATATGGGACTACCTAATTAAGCTTTATGGCTGCTACTTAGCTTCCTCCATTCTTGGCTCCTTCTTCTCTGCTGGTGTTGGATCATGGGCTTTGACTTGAATGATTTCACTTTCTAAATTAAAGGAACGCATCTTGCAATGATGGTTAGTGTTATTTAACATATTCAGATTTGCCATATCCTCCAATTACCCTGGTACAGTGTGAAAAGCACACAGGTCACAAATACTGTGAAAATAATTGAAAGCACTTGGCCTTGTGCTCCACAAATCATAGATGACTGGAGATACACACTCAAGAATCTTAATGCAAGCACTCAGGAAGGAATTCAGTCAAAAATTTGCAATCAACTAGGAGGAGCTTTTTCACCACACTGCTCTGAGTAATTGGTTTATTATAGAAACTAACAATATAATTAAAAGACTAAATCAGAAAATCTTTAGAGTCCAATCAATTGGCTAATATGGCAAGACCATTCTTCCAGGCAGACAGCTAATTTTCCAGATAGAGACTGAGCATTGAGAATCCTTTGACCTAATATTAAGGGAGTTTCAATAGAGAAGCATTCAATCATTAGCACTTCCAATATCCACGAAGAGTGTAACATAACTGTCTTGAAAACTTAGATTTAGCAACAGATGATTGGTCACCTCATTACTGATGTATTCAACTTGGTATATCAGACAATTCCTGCTTAACATTGATCAAGTTATTTACACTTATAATAGGATTGCAGAGATGCAAGTGATATCTTAATCACTGGAATGTTTTACAGATTCATCGTTTCAGAATTACCACCATTTGTATGTCCAACACATGGAATTCAGGAAAACAGCTTGCATTCATTTCTTTCTTGCCCAGCTACCTAGCTACCAAACAGAATTTGCCATATACACACTAATCAAGAGAGTGATTGTTATAAATTTGGGCATCTAGACATGAAACAACCCTGAACCAGGATCCTAAATAATGACAATATCCATTCAATCTGATGGAATCAAAATTATTCCACTTCCAACTGCTGGGAGATATCTATCAACAGCTGCCCCAAAGCCAGTATCAACCATTGTTTGCGAAGATGTTTCACACAGTCATACTGTCCTTCACCTATTCATCTCAGTCTGAAACTACTTATCATAACTTATAAGAAAATCTTGATAGGAATCTAAGTGAATTTTTATTACAAAGCTTTATGAATAAATCAAGGTTGCTATCCTACAACTAGCATCACAACCAAAAAAAAACAATAAAAGAAATTGTGGCATCTTCTGGAAATGCGCAAAATCCCCATTTCTCTCTTGGTTCTTGCCCTTTATATAAACTATCTGGACAGAGAGGCACTAGCTTATTGAAATTCTGTAATACATCAGGCAATCCAAATGTCACAGACCTTCCACTTGTATCAGTTAATGGTGTTTGTAAAGCCACATTGGCAGGACAGAACCTTACAAATGGATTTTACTTACTCGAGTCAGAAAAGTTGGAGTCTTACCCATCCAGATCCTGCTCAGCATTCACCAGTGCAGACTTAACATTTTTGTCAGCCCATCCCATTACTAGTCACTTACTGAAAAGTGGCAACAGTCTCCTAACCAAACAAGATTGAACTGAAAGTGCAAATCGAATGCAGTCACAATGCAACACAATTTGAAATCTGACACTGCAACCAGCTATAAAATCATTTCTGAAGAGCCTTGGACCACAGATTTGTAATTGTGTATCAATTTTATTCACTCAAGTTATCCTTGAAAACTGAATCCCAGCAGTGCGTTGTAATTGATATTCATTAACTTGGACATAGTTGCTAGAATGTATGGAGATGTATGATACTGAAAATTCCACACAGCATAGATTTTGCTTATACATCTTAATGATACACACTATATTAATTCTCATTGAGACACATATTGTCTCATTGTACTTGCTTTCTGCTTCAGTTTGGGATTTTTAAATTACTTCATCAATTAAGATTTCAGTTAGTACCAATGATCTCTAAACATTCATCTGCGCAATTGATGTGATCATACAAATACATGGGCACCATGGATTGCTGTATCATACAGCTATGATGGGTACTTTGTAAATAATGGTTATTGACCTGGGACATGTGTTTATTGTCATTAATTCAATACAAACAAATATGGGAAATAAGCGCAGGAGTAAGGCGTTCAGTCCCATTTTGTAAGATCATGGCTGACCTGATTGTGATCTCAACTCCACTTTCAGCCTGGCTTCTATAAATTTTGTCTCCCTCAACCAAGAATCTATCTAAATCAGCCTTCAAAATATTCAGTGACTCAATCTCAGGGGAAAGAGAATTCTACAGCCCAGTGACTGACTGAAACTAATAGTCAAGTTGGCCTTTGACAAAGTGTTTAACATGTGTTATCTTCCAAAGACATAATGGATATCATAGTGTTGAAGAAGCCAACAGAAATTTATTCCAAATATTACGTAAAAATATTACTTTCCTCAGTCATATAATTGTCTAAGCTTTTGTTAGACCAGAGAAACATGCTTCCAGTTGAATTCCATTCTTCAAGTGATCCAGTGTAAAATTAAATATGAGATTTTTGCATCATCAGGGTGACATACTATGCATATTATTTGTACAAAACTTCCACTGGTTTGTGATCTGTTTCAAAGGTCAATTTCTTGCCAAGTAACCATGTGTGAAATTGCATGATATCGAATCCCGCAGCTAATGTCTTATGTTCTGTATTGGATCAGTTAGCTTGTGCCGATAACAGGGTTTTCAAACCAAAGAATTTTGCTCCTGCAAAAGACATACACCTAGGCCTTTTTGTCATGCAACTACTTTGGGTAATATGACATTCTTGGGTCATAGCATTGCAGACCATAGGATTCACTGGCAGAACCTGTTTGAGAGAATCAAAGGCTTATTGATAGTTTTCTTGCAGCAGTTATGATCCTAGCTGAGGCTATTACTGGATAAGTTTGATCCCAGGCAGGAACTTAGTTTGACAGATTATATCTTGATTTGCTTTCTTTTTATAAATGTGGTCACTCACTGAAACATAAGCATGCAATGTTGCAAACTTTGCTTTAACCATAAAATAGAAGTTTATTGCAAAAGAAGTGAGAATGAAACAGAAAGATCCAAACCATCTACTTATAACACATTTTGAAGATTTTTAAACACCCAATAAAAGTATAATCCCTCTAATCCAAAAAAAGGAAACAGCTTTTGATTCATAAATAAAACACACTACTAGTACCTGAGGCAAAATACAACTCATACCGCAGTCACACCAGTGTCCCTGTATTTAATACCTTAGTAATTTTAATCACTTGTGACTTCAAATTTAGAATGGAACAAAACTGAAGCAGATAGCTTCTTCCTCAAGCTACCCTACAACTAAGGTTTAAGTAACTCCACAGGGTCCTGGCTAATCACTTAGCTCTAGAGTTAACAGCAACTCTTCACTTTAGGCATCCTAATTCACTATATAACATTTCCTTCTAAGGAGCTCTTTTTTACACAGCCATCCTATTCTAAAGATAAAATAGGACTACCCATTAGAAGGCAAAGCAAAACTAAAAGTTTTTCTCTCACAGGTGTTCCCCTTCAGTTTAAAAAGAAAGTTTCCAATATTTTCTAACAAACCTTGTGGTCCCAATGTTTATCATGCTGGGTTGCAATATAATCTAAACCAATAGAAGTCTATCAGTAGTACACAAAACCCACTCATTCCCAGACCGAGTGTCAAAAACTGTTTTTAAAAGAAATCACCAATGTTACAGAAATATTTAAAAGGTATAATTATTAATTAATTTAAAATTATACATATAAATCCCACAGCTTAAATAACATCACACGAAGGAGACATCCTTCTTGAGTAAATCTTGCAGTGGAGATTCCTGAACATGATCTAATGTATCCCAGAACATTGTGGGAATTAAGGGAGGAAATTGTGAGGCCCCTTGCAGAAATATTTATATCATCCATAACTACACGGGAAGCACCTGACTGACTGGAGGCGGCTAATGTACCTTTGTTAAGAAAGGTTGCAAGGCACAACCGGGAAACAATTGGACTGTGAGACTGACTTCAGTTTGTGGGTAAATTGTTGGAGGTGATTTTGAAAGATAGCATTTACAGACATTTAGAGAGGCAAAAATTAATTAGGGAAAGTCAGCATGGTTTTGCGTGAGGAATACCATGTCTCAGAAACTTAATTGAGTTTTTTGAGGAAGTTACCAAAGAGCAATAGACATTGTTTACTTAGACTTTAGCAAAGCCTTTGACAAGATTCCACATGGTAGTCTAATTATTAAAGTTAGGTTCAATGAGATTCAGGATAAGCTTGCCAATTGGATGCTTATTTGGCTCAATGGCAGGAGACAAAGAATGGTGCTGGAGGGTTGTTTTCAGACTGGAGGCCTGTTACCACCAATATGGTTTGGATGGGAACATAGAAGGCATGGTTACTAAGTTTGTGGATAACACTAAAATTGGTGGCACAGTAGACAGTGAAGAAGGTTTTCTAAGATTACAAAGGGATATTGATCAAATGGATCAATGGACTGAAAAATGTCAGATGGAGTTCAATCTGGATAATGTGAGGTATTTCAGCCCTTTGAATATAAGAGTTAGGAAGTCATGTTGAGGTTGTACTGGACATTAGTGAGGCCTCTTCTGGAACACTATGTCCAGTTTTGGTCGCCCAGTTATATGAGGGATATTATTAAGCTGGAGAGGGTTAGGAAGAGATTTACTGGGATGTTGCTAGATATGGAAGGTTTGAGTTGTAAATAGAATCTGGATGGGCTGGGACTTTTTCACTGGGCTGCAGAAGGTTGAGAGTTGACATCATACAAGTTTATTAAAAAATGAGGGTTATAGATAGAGTTGATCGTAGGGCCAGTATTTGTTTAACATTCTCAATCGTACCTAGATTGGTCAGACTCCATGAGCAGGGTAATTGTGTCTCTTTAAACTACGAAAAATCTGAAAAAATCAGAGTGATAGTAATAGGCTGGATGAGGATTTCATAGAATGCTGTTAAGAAAGCTTCTTAGAGCAACATATTTTGGAATTGCCCAGACAGCCTGTTAAGTTCAACTTGGTATTGTGTGATCTGACAGGATTAATTAATGACTTTGGTGTTAAGGCACCCTGAGGTGCCACGATATGATCAAATTTTGAATTCAGTTTGAAAGAGTGAAGATTATGTGTAAGACTAGTATTTTAAATGTAAGGGCAATTATGTGGGCATGAATAGCTGAAGTGATCTGACATAACAGGCTAGGGGGTAGATCAACAGAGCATTAAATACTTAAGGGGATATTTCAGAATATTCAGAATAAACGTATTCCTAATGTAAAGAAATGTTCTGATCAGAGACTGCAGCGTCCATTATTAACTAAAGAAGTTTCAGAAAGCATCAAACTTAACAGAAAAGCATGTACAAAAAATTGAATTGCATGTACAAAAGAACAACAGAAAAGTACAGCACAGGAACAAGCCCTTCACACCACGCCCCCTCACAAGCCTGTGCCGATCATCATGCCCTGTTAATCTAAAACACAAATTTTCTGCCCTTATTTGGTCCATATTCCTCTATTTCCTCCCTATTCATGTAACCATTCAGATACCTCTTAAATGTCACCAATATGCTCGCTTCCACCATCTCTTCTGGCAGTGCGTTCCTGACTCCTGCCACTCTCTGTGTAAAAAACTTTCCTCACACATCTCCCTTAAACTTCCCCCCAAAACTGAAACTGCGCCCCCTCGTAATTGAAACTTCAACCCTGGGAAACAGCCTCTGACCATCCACCTTATCTATGCCTCTCATAATTTTGTAGACCTCTGACAAATCTCCTGTCAACTGCCATCTTTTCAGTGATAACAATCGTCGTCTTTTTAACCTTCCCTCATAGCCAATGCCCTCTCGACCAGGTAACATACTGGTAAACCTTTTCTGCACTCTCTCCAAAGCTTCCACTTGTGGCAACCAAAGTTGCACACAATACTCCAAATGTAGCTTAACAAGGGTTTTATTAAGATGCAACATGGTTCGCCAACTTTTGTACTTCATGCCCTGACCGATGAAGGCAAGCATGCCATCTGCCTTCTTAATCACTTTGGCCTCCTATGTAGCCACTTTTAGATGACTGCAGACCTGCATGCCCAGCTCTGTCAGATGTTGATGTTCCTAAGGGTTCTGCCATTTACAGTATAATTCACACCTAAATTTAAACCTCCAAAATGCATCACCTCTCATTTGTCTGGATTAAACTCCATCTGCTACTTCTGTGACCCGGTGACAAATCTATCTATTTCCTGTTATATCTTTTCACAATCGTTGGCACTATCAGCAACCTCACCGATCTTGGTGTCATCTGCAAACTTGCCAATGTGACCACCCACATTTTCCTCCAGATCATTTATGTGTACAACAAACAACAGAGGACCTAAAACTGATCCCAGTAGAACACCACTAGTTACCAGTCTCCATTCTGAAAAACTTTCCACTGCTACCCTCTGTCTTCTATGACCAAGCCAGTTTTGTATCCATCTAACCAGCCCACCTCGAATCCCATGTGATTTTAGTTTTTCTACTAATCTGCCATGTGGGTCTTTATTAAATGCATAAGTAAAGTCCATATAGATCATATCCATAGCTCTTCCCTCATCAATTATCTTCGTCACCTCTTCAAAAAATTCAATTAGGTTGGTGAGACATGACATTCCCCATACAAAACCAGGCTGTCTGTCACTAAGCAGTCTATTTTCTTCCAAATGTGCATATATCTTGTCCCTCAGTATCTTCTCCAAGAGCTTCCCTAACACAGATGTCAGGCTCACCAGCCTATAATTTCTTGGATTATCTCTGCTTCTTTTCTTTAAAAAGGGAACAACATTGGCTAATCTCCAGTCATCTGGAATTTCTCCTGCGGTCAAAGAGTACCATAAGGTATCACTCTCTCTGTGTATACTGTATGATTGACCACTCTCTCCGTGACTACCTTGTCCGCTCCACGCTCCCCTCTAGCCTCACCACACCCTGCACTTTACTCTGCATCCGCAGGAAGTGCTACACCTGTCCCCCCTCACCCCCATCCCAGGCCCCAAGATGACTTTCCACATCAAGCAGATGTTCACCTGCAGATCTGCTAATGTGGTATACTGCACCTTCTGCTGCTGCTGTGGCCTCCTCTACATCGGGGAAACCAAGCAGAGGCTTGGGGACCGCTTTGCAGAACACCTACACTCGATTCGCAACAAACAACTACACCTCCCAGTCACGAACCACTGCAACTCCCCCTCCCATTCCACAGACAACATGTTCATCCTGGGCCTCCTGCAATGCCACAACGATGCCACCCGAAGGTTGCAGGAACAGCACTTCATATTTTGCTTGGGAACCCTGCAGCCCAATGGTATCATTGTGGACTTCACAAGCTTCAAAATCTCCTCTCCCACTACCAGATCCCAAAACTAGCCCAGCTTGTCCACGCCTTCCCAAACTGTCCTTCCTCCCACCTATCCCCTCCTCCCACCTTGAACCCCATTCCTACCTACCAGCCTCATCCCAACCCCTTAACCTGTCTATCCTCCCTGAACTGACCTATCCCCTCCTTAACTCCCTATCTACACTCACCTTTACTGGCTCCATCCCCGCCTCTTTAACCTGCCTGTCTCCTCTCCACCTATCTTCTCCTCTATCCATCTTCTATACCCCCTCTCCCTATTTATTTCAGAACCCCCTTCCCCTCCCCCATTTCTGATGAAGGGTCTCGGCCTGAAATGTCAGCTTTCCTGCTCCTCTGATGCTGCTTGGCCTGCTGTGTTCATCCAGCTCTACACCTTGTTATCTCAGATTCTCCAGCATCTGCAGTTCCTACTATTTCTGTGAAGATACCTACTAATGCTCTAGCTATTTCTTCCCTTGCTTCTTGCAGCAGCCTGGGATAGATCCGATCCGGACCTGGGAACTTGTCTACTTTAATGCAATTTAGGATACCTAAAACTTCTTCCTTCAATATATTGACATTCTCTGGAATATTCACGAACTCATCCCTGACCTCAACATGATTCATGTCCTTTGTTCTTGAGTGGGCCTACTCTTTCTGTTGCTGGCCTCTTTCTTCTAATTTATGCCTAAAAAGCCTTGGGATTCTCCTTGACTTTGTTTGCTAAAGACATTTCCCAGGCCCTTTTAGCCTTCCTAATTCCATGAGTAAGTTACTTCCTACTTAGCCTATATTCCTCAAAGGCTTTGTCAGTTTATAGCTTCCTAGACCTGTCGTCTGCTTCCTTTTTCCTTTTGACTCAGCTTACAATTTCCCTTGTCATCCAAGGTTCCTGAATTCTGCCATTCCTGTCCTTCAGCTTTGCAGGACATGCATGTCCTACACTTTAATCAACTGCCCTTTAAAAGCCTCCCACATGCAAGACATAGATTTGACCTCAAATAACCACTCCCAATCCACATCCCCAGTTCCTATCTCCTGGACTTAACCAATGACCTTTCCTGGGCTTACCACATAAATGCAACAGTCAAGAAGGCACAACAACGCCTCTTTTTCTTCAGGCAGCTCAGGAAATTTTGCATGTCCATAACGATCCTCACCAACTTCTACATTTACACCATTGAAAGCGTACTATCTGGGGCATAGCTGCCTGTTATGGCAACTACTTTGCCTGGGCTGTAAGAAACTACAGAAGTTGGAGTGCACAGCCCAGACCATCATGGAAGCCAACCTTCCATCTATATCTGCTGTATATATAAATGATATATATAGGCTTGCTGATGTGGAAAGGCGGCCAACATCATCAAAGACCCATCGCACCCTGGTAATGATTCCCTACAACCTCTTCTGTCAGGCAGAAGATACAGAAGCTTAAACACATTCACAAGCAGGTTCAGGAACAGTTTCTTTCTGGCTGTTATCAGACTGTTGAATGGACTCTCTAACTTCAAATAATGTAACCTACATTGTAACCTGTATGCCTCTAAGTCTTTTTGTTCTGTACATCCTTTGCTTGCTGTGATCTGTCTGTACCGCTTGTAAACAAAGCTTTTCACTGTATTTCAGTACACGTGACAAAAAAATCAACAAATCAATTTGGGTATAATTGGCCCTTGCCCAATTAAGCACCTCACCTGAGGGCCAATCTTGTCCTTGTCCATGACTACTCAAAACATTATGGAGTTATGGTCACTAAGCCCAAAAAGCTCTCCTACATCAATCACCTGTCCTGGCTCATTCCCTCATACCAAGGCTAGTATGGCATCTTCTCTGTTTGGATTGTCAACATACTGTCTCAAAACGCCCTCCTGGGATACATCTAACAAATCTCTCACTATCTAAGCCACTGGCTCTAAAGGAGTCCCAGTCATTAAGGGCAAAGTTGAAGTTAACCGCCACAAATACTCTGCTTTTTTCACATCTTTCCAGTATCTGACTACACATCTGTTCCTCTGTCTCTCGTGGGCTGTTGGGAGATCTGTAGAAAACTCCAAACATTGTGATTTCACCCTTCCTATTCCTGAGCTCCACCCATAATGCCTCAATGCAAGATTAATTCGATGTGTCCTCCCTCAACACAGCTGTGACTGTGCAGAGATGAGATGCAGGTCAGTTGATTGGTCAGCAAATGAAGAATGGCAGAGTGTTGGTAAAAAGGATAATCAGAGGAAATAAATTATGTAGTTAGGAATGTGAAAACATAACTAGAGTTTCTATAGGTATTTAAAAAAAAGATTGAGTGTTAGTCCCTGTCTCAAGACTGAGAATGGGGAGTTGATAGTAAATAATATGAAAGGGAGATGAAATTAACAAACATTTTGCTTCTGATTTCACTACAGATGATTCAAAAGTCATTCCAATGATAGCTATAAATCAGGGTGTGGAAGGGGGAGAGGAACTTGGTAAATTTACAAGCATGAGGGGAGTGCTTCTACGCAAACAGATGCACCTGTGAGCTGACATGTCGCTGCACAAATGAACTTCATCCTAGGCTTTTAAACGAGGTTGCAAATCAGGTAACAGATCTTGGTGTTAATTTTCCAAAATGCCGTAGATTCAGAAAAGACTCTATCAGACTGTACAGTGGCAAATATACTACTCAAGAAGGGAAGGAGATAGAAAACAGGAAACTATATTGCAGTTAGCTCGACACCTGTCTTGGGAATGTGTTGGAATTGGCCATTAAAGAGATTATAACTGTGCACCAAGAAAAACTCAAGGTAATCGGTAAGAGTCCATATGGTTTTGTCAAAAGGAAATTATGTTTCACCAAATCATTGGGTTTATTTGAAGGATTAACAGGTGTTGTATATAACTTGGAACTTGCAGACATACACCCAGAACGCATTTGATAAAGTGCCACATCCATTGTCATTGTGGAAAATAAGTGTTTATGATGTAGGAAGTAACACATTAGCATCAAATGAAGAGATAACACTGTGTGAAGCTGGATGAACACAGCAGGCCAAGCAGCATCAGAGGAGCAGGAAAGCTTGACTTTCCAAGTCGGGACCCTTCTTCAAAAATCTCTCTCGAGCATTGGCAGTTCCTACTATCTCCAGCATCAGTAGTTCCTACTATCTTAGCATCAAATGAAGATTGTCTGGCTGGCAGAAAACAGAAAGTATGTATAAATGGGTCTTTGTTTGATTGTCAGCATGTGACAAGTAAGAGTCCTAGAGGAGTCTATGCTAGAGCCTCAACCTTTTGTAATTTACATCAATGACTTAGATGAGGGGAGAAAAGGATGGTGGCTAAATTTGCAGATGACACCAACATAGGTAGAAGTGTATCTTATGAAGCAGATATAAAAAAGTTTCAGACAGACATAGGTAGGATAGGTTAGAAAGTAAAAATCTGACAGATAGGCTATGAGGTAAGAAAATGTAAAATTGTTTGCTATGGCAAGAAGTTTGAAAAAACAGAATATTACTTAGATGGAGAATATTTGTCAAATTCTGAGGTGCCGAGGGATCTTGGCGTTGTGGTTACAAAAAGTTCATGTACAGGTGCAGCATCTAATCAAGAAGGCTAATGGGATACTAATTTTTATTGTTGAAAGGAATTAAACATAAAAGTGTGGGTGTTATGTTTCCGTTCTACAGTACATTCTTGAGACTGCATATGAAATATTGTGTGCAGTTTTGGTCTCCTTATTTAAGAAAGGATATAAATGCACTGGTGGCAGTTCAGAGGAGATTGACTAGGTTCATATCTGGAAGTGTGTTGTCACATGAGTGTGGGCTGAGCAGGTTGAGCCTGTTTCCACTGAAGTTTGGAAAAGTGAGGGTGAACTGATTGAAGAATATAACATCCTGAACGGTCTTGACAAGGTGGGTTTAGAAAGGGTGTTTCCTGTTATGGGTCAGTACAGAACTAGAGGACACTGTTTTAAAATTAGTGATTGTCCATTCAGGACAAGGATGAGAAGGAATTTTTCCCTCAGAAGATTACACGGCTTTAGACCACCCTGCCGCTGAAGGCATTATTTTAAATTTCAACAAGTGTTTTATAGAAAAGGTGTGATACAGCCAAAATTATTGTGCATATATTTCCAATAGCTATCTGGAGAAAATTTCTGAACTATTGCACTATCTGATGTCGAAAATGCTACAAAGAGAGGAAGGCTTTGTAAACTCAACTGCAGCCGCTTTGAGAATCTCAGGCTATAAACATGATGGTTAAAACGAGATTGCAGCCTGGCCAAGGGGCACATTTGCAATTACCCCTTTCAAGAGTACATAGGGACTGGTGTTTAAGGGGAACTTCTCTCTGGGACGTGTGTGTGTGTGTGTGTGTGTGTGTGTGTGTGTGTGTGTGTGTGTGTGTGTGTGTGTGTGTGTGTGTGTGTGTGTGTGTGTGTGTGTGTGTGTGTGTGTGTGTGTGTGTGTATACATGCATGCGTACACCCTCTGAATGTAGAGATTTAAGAACAGCTATTATACACCCATAAACTGCAGGTAAAGATAGGCTAAGACAGACTCACACTCTGAGTACTGTCAGCCAGCTGTTCTCTAAAGGACCCAAAACAAATCAATAACTGCCACTAGTAATTGGCGACATTTCACTCTCTACTCTTCATGATTGAGTCAGGCTGATCTGTACATCTTTCTTTATCTTCTATCTTTTAGGGACTCGCCTTTTTAAATCTGTGTGTGCGTGTTGCATTGTTATTTTTTCTTGAGCTTAGTAACTAATGAAGTTACTCTTTTGTTAACTCAAGAAAACCGGGTTGTCATGTGATTATTTAATACGAGCTCATGCAGTTGGAAGTAGAATATCAGAATGGATAGTGGATTGGCTAATCAACAGAAGCAAGGTAGTTGGGATAAGGAGGGCATTTTCAGGCTGGAATATTGGCCTTTATTTAAAAGGGAATAAAATGTAAAAGGAGGGAGGTTTTGCCAAAACTGTACACGTCACTAGTCAGACCACAGGTGGAATGTTATAAACAGTTTTGGGCCCCTCAGCAAAGGAAAGATATATTGGCATTGAAGGCAGATCCAACAAGGTTCATCCTGCTGATACTAGGAATGGAGGGATAGTCTTATGAGGAAAAATCGAATAGAATGGGTATGTCTTCATTGAGATTTGGAACAGTCAGAAGCAAATGTATTGAAATATATAAGATTCTTGAAGGACTTGACAGGGCAGATGTGGAAAGGTTGTTTCTCCTTGTGGGAGAGTCCAGAGCCAGACAGTATGATCTCAGAATAAGGTGTCACACATTTAAGACAGGTGAGGAGGAATTTCATCTCTCAGATGGCTGTGTATCTGCGAAATACTTTACCACAGAATGCTACAGAGGCTGGGTTATTAAGTAGGTTCAAGCCTAAGACAGACAAGGGGATCAAGACTTATGGGGAACAAGTAGGAAAGTGGATTTTTTTCTTAAGAATCCCTATGGTGTGGAAACAGGCCCTTCAGCCCAATAAGACCACACCAAACTTCAGAGCATCCCACCCAGACTCATCCCCCTATAACCCACATAATCTACTATGGGCAATTTAGCATGGCCAATCTACCTAACCTGCACATCTTTGGACTGTGGGAGGAAAACGGAGCACCCAGAGGAAACCCACACAGACACAGAGAGAATGTGCAAACTCCACACAGATAGTCACCTCAGGTTGGAATCAAATCTGGGTCCCTAACACTGTGAGGCAGCACTGCTAACCACTGTGCCACCATATTTGAAGATGATCAGTTCATGTCAGAGCATTCTTGATGGGCTGAATGGCCTACTTCTGCTCTGTAGGGGTCAACTGTGCCTGTTCATACAAAGTGACCTAGACCTGTTTACACCAAAGTGGCCCGTGTTTGAAAGGAACAAAATGGTTGACAAGGGTTTAAGCAAAATGGGACAGCCTGCCCCAACATTTAAGTGAAGCACATTGGTACCTTTGAACAAGACTACTCCAAGGCTGGCAAAAGAGCCTTACCAGCAACCATCCAAGACAATTTTGAAAAGAGAATGCCTAAGAGCATTCAGATGATTAATTCCAGTCTCATTAATGAAAGGTGCAGGTCTCAGCCCATGAGCCAGCCAGGATTAACTCCCTAAAGCAGCTGTAAAAACAACAGCTAAAATTACTTTGTAGTAAATATTTGCTTCTTTGAAACTATCTGTAATATCAAATAGAATCTAGTTAAAAATTCCTTAATCACAGAAGTGGTTTTCACATTTAATCAAAGTACAATACAAACATTAGGGGAAAAGCATTTAAACCTAGATGTGAAAGTTAATTAGCCTTTGGAAACAACACATCTTATGCCCTGAGCAAGATAGATTGTTCACAACCCATTAATTACAACGTGCTAACAGTAGAAGTGGCTGTACAACTTTACATTTTATAACTAACTTTATAATAGAAATTAACCTTATAGCAATTAGTTAGAACCTACTGCCTTTTGTATTTTTACACATTTAATTAGGACAGTGGGAAATATAAGAGGAATGGCTGAATTTGCTAGAAGAAAACACGCATAGTACAATGAATCACAGAATTCACACTGTCCTTAGAGATAAGCTGCCTGAGACAGATCCGAAGGAGTGTGGCCAGTAACTTCGGAATGCAAATGAATAGAATGCAGAGAAAGATCCCAAGGTTTAGATTAGAAAGTCTGGTAAATACCATAAAACCATGGGAATGTGGAGCTGTCCATAGGAATGCCGATCATTGATTAGGAGTCCCATTGTTTGGATATATAGATTAAGAGGGAAGGACAGTGAATATACTGTATTTGATTTCTGTAACAGAAAATGTATAAAATGCTACATTTTCACTGTAATATTCAGAATGTGCCATTGATCTCTCTTCCAATCTAGATAGAGAGAAAAATAGCCTTCTCACATTGAGGTCAGATTTGGGGAAGATCCTTTGGCCCTCTCCCTGCATTAACCAGTCTGTGCCTGAATAAACATATTCTGCCTGCCTGAATCCTGCCTGCCTCCTGAGTTTATGTGCCCCCTCGGGGTGTACACTCCCACATGCTCCAGTGATTATGGCCTAAGGGTTCAATGGGAGCCTTTTAGTAGAAAGAAAGGGACCCATCTGAAGCTTCTCTTGTTGTGATCAAATCGGGGGGTGGGGAGAAGGGGAGCACAAAAATAAAGAAATGAACCAGTTCATCCCTCCTTACACAGGAGCTTTCTGATGTATTGTTAGAATAACTTGGGAAATCTCTTCTGGGATCTGGATATAGCAATAATTCACCCTGTCAATTCTCCTTTGAATTTTACTTGTTTCAGTTGGATCACTTAGATCACTTAGTCTCAATTAGATTTAAGTGAACATTCACTGAACAGCTTGTAATGTTATTACATCCCTTTTCTAGTAAGAAGTCCACAACAACACGCAGTACTCCAGATGTCGTCTCATCACAATCGTTTGAAATCATGGAAAAATGTAACTGATTTTATATTCCATTTTCCTTTCAATAAATGATAGCATTCCACTTACCTTTCTAAAGACTTGCTGTGCATCCTTGCTACATCTTTGTGAATCATGTATCAGGATATCTAAATCACTCTGTACCAGAGACTTTTTCAATCTTTCTCCATTTAAACAAGAGTATGTTTTTGCAATCCTGCCAAAATAGGCAAATTCACATGTTCTCATATTGCAATCCATCTGTCATTTTTTTGCTCACTGACTTACCTATCTAGCTCCCTTTGCAATCAGAGATAATGGGAACTGCAGATGCTGGAGAATCCAAGCTAACGAAGTGTGGGGCTAGGCCCGAAACGTCAGCTTTTGTGCTCCTGAGATGCTGCTTAGCCTGCTGTGTTCATCCAACCCCACACTTTGTTATCCTAGCTCCCTTTGCAGATTCTTTCTCATCAGGGCAAGGGACACACTCTGGCTGCAACAGAAATTTATCTGGAATTTTCTGAAGTAGTCATTGGATTCAAAACATTAACTCTGTTGAGATAGCAAGTGCTCTCTCCGCAGATGCTACCAGACCTGCTTCTCTAAAACTTTCTGTTTTTATTTCAGATTTCAAGCATCTGCAGTGTTTTGCTTTTATTTGAGTATATCTGAGAATTTAATTTGAAGTGAGAATTTTTGTACAGAGCCAATAAAGGTAACTTAAGCATTGTTCACTGCAAGAAATAAAGTCTGCAGAATGAAAAGTGAGAAGTAGGGATTAAAAGGCCTGTGATTGAGAGGCCGAACTGACTTATGACCAACAAGAGAGTGATGGCATGAACCATGGCATGACTTGAGTGCAGGGAAAGCAGGCAGTTGTGGAATATCTCGTCTTTAAAGTGAAAGTAAGGTTGTTAGTTTGTATTTAGGTCTCTAGCCTTCCTTTCTTCTCTCTTTTGCTTAAAGATAGCTTGTTAAATGTACAATTGATAGCAGAGTGTAAGTGAAATAACTTTGACAAAATACTCAATATTCAAGTGTACAAAGCAGTGATTCTAGATTAATTCATTCAATCATTTGTTCAAGAAAATAAATGGTGATAGTAGGACTGATGATATGCTGCTGCAGCAGCATGTGGGACCTGCTTGACATCCAAGGTGATGTGGGGCAAAAACATCTGTAGTAAGTCTTTGTAACTCAAGAAACTTAAATCTGAGTTGAGGAGCCAGACTTGCAACATCAGAGAAGGGGAAAGTTGTCTGGTCACTTTCCTCCAAACACACCCCTTGAATGAGTTCATTCAAATTTAATCAGGGGAAGAAGTATGTAACAGCAGGTGAGTCAGGTAGGGGGTGCCAGAGGGTAGCATTTGAGGAGTCTAGGCCTCTGCAATTGTCCAGCAGTTATGAGGATCTTGCAAACTGTGCAAACGTGAGTGGGGACTGCATGGAGGATGAGCAAACTAGCCGCTGCATCATGTTGCATCATGGTACTGGGAGCCATTCAAATTGGGGAACGAAAAAGAAATGGAATAGTGGCAGGGCAATATCATGAGAAGATAACGACTGTTCTGCAGTGATGAGTATGAGTTCTGAAGACTGAAGTGCCTACCTGGTGCCAGCTTCAAGGAAATATTCTCAGGGCTCGAGAAGAATGTGGGGTGGGAGGAGACTTTCAACTCTGGGAATTTTTTCAATATTAGATCCAGAAACATAATATAGTGAGCAAGTCACTAACATATCTCAGCAGCTATCCAAGGAAGAAATGTCCCCGAACTTTGGCATTCAGAGGACTGCAAGAGGCCAGGTGCCTGCTCAGCTGAACAGAAGAGAACCCCTGCTATTGGCCATTAATAACTTTATCAAAATTCACAGACATGTACAGGATTATTGGAGAGTTGTATCAGAGGCAGTTGATAAGTTGTATCAAAGGTAGAGGAATCTACAAACATTATGAGTACCAAGCTAACTCTGGCAATGCATGAATTTTTCTGCATCCATCAACTGATTCACGACCATGCTGAAGGTCTGGTACACTTCACATATGCCAATATGCATTATATTCTGAGCAAGGGTCATCGGACCCGAAATGCTAACTCTGTTTTCTACTTCACAGATGCTGCCAGATCTGCTGAGCTTTTCCAGCAACATTGTTTTTGTTCATGCATTATATTTCTCTGGCCATTGTTGCTCAGCACTATTGACAAGGTGAGATGGGGGCTAAGGACTTCGATCTCACTCCAAGTGCCACTTTCTCTCAGGAACGGAGAGTTCTGTAAGCAAGCACACATGATGGGAAGTGACACATAGAACTCCCTGGAATTGTCTTCTCAGGGGACTCTAGAAATGACAAGTATCACATAACATTTATTCTGTAGAAAGGCTGCTTGTAGATTACCAACAGAATCTTAAACAATCAAATGGATTACAAACCCAAATAATTCATCCTGCAAGTGGGTTTCAATCAGTTACTTCATCTCAACAACGCATTGCTCTGTCATGTTCTCTTGACTGGCCTTCATGGTTAATGTCCTGATCCTGAACCTAATCTGCATCCACAAAAGTTGGTGTCAATCCTCCAGCCCATCTGCATCTTAGACATTTTCTACTTTGTTGATCACCATTACAAAGGGTGCAGCTTACCACAATGATGCTGGATACCCTTTTTGGGCTGTCCTGAAAAGTTATGTCAGAACAATCCAGGTATCAACATCTCATCTTAAGGAAGTCTATGAGATGTTAACTTATGGCTATGATCAACATGCAACCAGCATGGCATATTTTCCTGCATCTGTTTCAGAGTTTCATTAAGGTGTTACAAGTCATATTTAGAAGAGGTTTCACCTATCTCCCCAGCAGCTGTCCCAGTATGGTCCAAGAACCTTGGAAGAAGATGGGAACCCATGAGATCCCTAGTATTTCAGAGTCATAGCAGTTCCCAAGTTCAAGGTGTATGCCTCCAAAATATGTCACTGACAATCATACGTAATTTAAACATTGATGAACTCAACAAGGTAGTAATAGGTGCTCTCAAAGCAATATGGTTGCATTCAATGATAGTAATAACTGCATATGGTGCAGCCAGAGATAAAACAGTGTGGAGCTGGAGGAATACAGTAAGCCAAGCAGTATCAGACGAGCAAGAAAGTTGGACGTTTCGGGTGGGGACCCTTCTTCAGAGTGGTCCTAACCTGAAACATCAACTTTCCTGCTCCTCTGATACTGCCTGGCCTGCTGTATGCCTCCAGCTCCACACTGTGTTATCCATGGTTGCATTCTATGGCTCCTTGCACCTGGGAGAAGCCAGTGATGGTGGATATTTGCACTGCTCAGGCTCATTGGTTATCCTTGTCAAGTGGAAAGGACATGAATTGTAATGATTTGAAGAAAAATACATCAGGGGCATCCTGGATACATTTATTGGTCAAGGATTGGGAGATGCTACACAGGTCTCCACCTGCCCCTTTAAACATGGCACTTGATGGCCACTGGAATGGAATTGCCACCTTAGACTCCCTACAGTATGGAAACTGGCCTTTCAGCCCGTCAAGTCCACATTGATTGTCACAGCATCCCACGTAGACCCATCGCCTATATCCATCTTTGGACTGTGGGAGGAAACCAGAGCACCTGGAGGAAACCCATGCAGACACAGGGAGAATGTGCAAACTCCACGCAGAAAGTTGCCCAAGAGTGGAATCGAACCCAGACCCCTGATGCTGTGAGGCAGCAGTGCTAAGCGCTGAGCCACTGTGCCACCCCCCAGTCTTTTTGAGGGCAAGTCCTACTCCAGTACTAATCAATTTGGTGATGATGGCCTAGGAAGTCCTTAGTTAGTGTCTATATTGCCAGGAATTCTCTTCCCAAGGGCATTGCGGGTCAACCTACAGCTTGTGCAGCTCAAGTAGGCAGCTCACCACTATCTTCTTGAGGGTAAATAGGGACAGATAATAAATGTTGGCCAGACAGCAATGTCCATGTCTCACATGAATGAAAAAAAAAGACAAGCGAAAAAAGTGATATAAAATCTATAGATATGTGCGCTCCTCCATCTCATTGGAGGATCTTCATTTGCTAATTCTCCCTCTGAAGAATGTGCTGCAGCCATTGGACGTTTCTGCCCTTGCCAGGTTTGCTGACAAAGTAGGAATTGCTGTCCTCTTCTACAGTGTCTTCGGAGTGGACTGAAGGCCTTAAGGCCTCCATCCATAGCAATTTCCTTGTGATGTCCATCAGCAGATAATCTGTGAGGAGTATCAGAAAGATAACACAATTTTATTGAAAGAACTCATGAATCCTCACATCCGTCACAATGAAGCCTCAGGCTGTGCTATCATACATTGTGGCAAGGAGGCTTCCCAAGGAAATCCTTACCATGACTTGATAAGGAGCTCTGAGGAACGTCACCTTATCCAGATGTGTGTTGCACAACCAAAGTTTTTCGGTTGAGCAAGAGTAGGATTTGGGCTGCAAGCCACTATGATATTCTCTTTTCTCACTCATTAACAGGATGAGGAAGTTACTGGCTAAGCAGCATTTATTGTCCATCTTTAATTGCCCACAGGGCAGTTCAAAGTCAACCACATTACTATGGGTCTGGAAGCCAGGCCAGGTATGAGTGGTAGTTTCCTTCCCAGAAGGACATTAGTAAACCAGGTGGGTTTTCTTTTCCCAACAATTGACAATGGATTCATGGCCATCATTAGATTCTTAATTCCAGAATATTGTATTGAATTCAAATTCCTCTATTACCATGGCAGGATTCGAACCTAAATCCCCAGAATTTTAATCCAGGTTACTGAATTAACAGTCCAACGATAACACCATTAGACCATTGCCTCCCCTCAATTCACTTCCAATCCAAAGAAAAAGCTCCCTTCCACATCACTGGCCATGTTCTTGCAAGTATCCAGCTCAGTGTGGGATTCCTGCAGGATTGGTTTCCAGTACTAACTACAGAGTGTGTTTGCAAATGGAAATCTTGTGTGCCATCTTATTCAAGTGCCTCGGTCTCATTATATCAGTTTAGCTAACACGACAAGGAGCCAATTAATTTTCACACTGTGATGGTCATAATTGCTTGAGACCGTAATTCTTAAAATGCATTCTTGGACACTGAATGGCACAAATTGAAATCAAATATATGGCATTAATGAATCAGTGGAAGCATCGTTACTGTAACTGATTCTAGCATGGCCTCCAATTCCGAAAGTTTTAATCCACATTGAAGAAAACAAAGCAGTAACTTAATCACTCACATTATACATGGTGTCAGCCATTTTGTGTAGTTGTTGCACAGTGGACATGTGATCCAACATGACAAGGTTCTAACTTTGTTTCATACAAACATACAAAGTTGGAGCAGAAGTAGATGATTTAGACTTTTGAGATTGCTCCACCATTGAGTAAGATCATGGCTGCTCTGTTTTGTATTTTGAATTTCACCTTCCCAAAAATCCCAATAACATTTGATTCCGTCATCTAACAGTGCCTCAAAACTATTTAATGACCCCTAACTTCTTAGCCAATATTCCGTAATCATGCAATTCTCTGAGCGAAATAATTTCTCTTTGTTTCTGCCCTAAAAGTGTAACCCCTAATTTTAAAACAGAACCTCCTAATTCTGGACTGACAGAGTGAGAACATCCTGGAGAGTCCAGCTCAGAGAAGCTTTCTTTTTGTGCCCAGGGGAGTACTCATCCTCCATTTGAAGTATCCTTCAATTTGCCTAGAGTGCCACCTCAGCCTTTCCACAAGACGCTGACCTGCTCAGTTCTGACAGGAGTGTCACACCAAAGTACTAAATGATTCCCGCTGATGCATTGGGGTCTCGCTTTCCATAAAATCATAAAGATCTCAACTACTTCAACCAGGCACTTCATCTCATTGTAATCTCACTGTTGGTTAATTCAAAGTTCCAAGCTGAGTTCCAAGCAGGAAAATAAACTGATCACTTCCAGCAGAGTTCAAGTGACTAGGTCAAAATTGGTCTATTGCAATCTTCACCATCCCTCGTGTCAAAATATCTAACAAAATATTGAATGAACCCAAAATTTGCATTTCTAATGTTGTAATTAGAAAATTAACCCAAACATTCAATAGTCTTTGCATCAAGAAACTCTAAGCTATTTCTAGATCAAAATGTCCTTTCATCACTACCTGGTGTGTTAATGATAGTATTCTATTATTCAGTCAAAGAATCCCTACAGTGTGGAAGCAGGCCATTCAGCCCAACAAGCCCACACCAACCTTCCAAAGAGAATGCCACCCAGACCTAAAGCCCCTACCCCTAACCACTGTGCCACTGTGCTGCCCATCATTGAGCATGGGCTGATGAACTGCATGGTTTAGCTCATTTAAACCACAACATAGATTATATAAATTACAGAAGAGACATTTCTGCAGAATAACTAATTTTTTTCTGTGCAGCTTTCAGCCAGGCCGACTGATAGGTGGAGTCACATTATTGTATAAGCACAGTGCCGGAAATCCTTAAAAGGTGAATTGTATTAATGGCAAGATACATACAGCAATACAGTGCCCACATTTAATGCGCAGCTTACCTTGAAGCAGTGCCAGAATAGACCTTGTATAGACCTTTCAATATCTAGTATACTTGCATGCTGTTCCCTCTTATGCCTTTTCAAGGTTAAAGAGTTTATCCTGGTTTTCTTTGTAACACATTATCTAACACCTTGTATCAGCCTTCTGTGACTTCTAGAACACTATATTTGTACGAGTTAAACATTTCTAACACATGAGCATTTGTATTGGAGAGGATTGAGACAGAGGAGGTGCAAGACAGCAGTCAGACAGAAAATTACCAGTGAGAAAACACTTTTGATAGACATGTATAGGAGCAAACTCAGGTTTTGGCAGGATAAAACCTCAATGGTATTGATCAATTCTGATTTAGAAGGAAAATGAATTTAAATTAATCTAGGGTTTAAACAGAGCCTTGTTCACATCTATTGCTTTCACAGACCTTTGTTTTCACTGGCAGTCTGACAATAACACTTATGTAAAGTAGCATGGTAACCCTCCAGCATGATTACTGTTGCCATGGTACTTCAAGTGTTTTTAACATAATTGGAGGATTGCCAAAAACTTGAAACTGCTGTGTGAAATGTTGGTGAAGAAATCCAAATCCACACTTTGGATAAGGAAATGGAAACAAGCAGAGCTTATGAGTTGAATCAATGGCCTTCTAAAACTTGAATGATGTTTAATTTGACTGGAATCATTTTGTTTTTGATCCTGTTAATTTAGTAACTACCAAATTCCATTTATCATTGAGGTGCATTTTATTGTCACGAATTCAGGTGTAGTTTCAATTTTAACAAAGAAGTTGGCAAATGCTGATTCCCATGACAAGAAGGAGATGTGAATCAAAGTGCATATTTCCAAGACACATTTCCTGTAATCTCACTGTGGAAAAACAGTCTTCTTCAAACTAATTATTTAAATATTTTCTTCTCCAGTGGACTGAACTTGTCCAAGATATCATTTAAAAATTACTTTTCCTGATATGTGAATTACTGTTTAGACAGATTGCTCTATAAGTACTTTGAAATAGAATGGAAAAAGAATTCAAGCTTGTATATGAATTGAATTGAATTATTAGCTTTAGTGTCACATACCCAAGTGAGTACAGTAAAAAGTTTGCAAGTTACCACTTACAATACCATCTTAAGTACAGATTCTTCAGTCCAAGTTCTTAGGAAAAGAAATTATAAAAATAGAGAAATAAAAAGTCCAGCATTACAGATCGTAGGAGTAAATTAGAAAAAAATCCAGAAATAGAAGGTACAGCATGATAGCAGCCATGCTGTTACACCCTCAAAATTAAAACATACGGAACACCTTACAGGACAACGGCTTCAATAATTTTTTTTTAGGATCTGCTTCAGTGCGTAAAATGTTCAGATGACTTAACTGCTCTGGACAGACATGGCAGAGTGTGGGTGGAAGACGTTTTAAGGCACTGATGAAATAGAAATATCCATGGAAAAGATTTGCCCAGGCACAGTGAAAGGTAGCAGCACTATCTTCAACATACCTCACCCACTCAACAACTCACTGCTGCAATTGAAATGCTGGCCTTCCCACAGAAGTCAAGGTAAATATTGACTTTTCAAAGTTGCACTGAGAATGAATTAAATCAAACATATTTGTTACTTACATGTTTGTCATTTACCCTTTCTAGACTGAGCAGTTTTGATAATTTAGTGTCGATGTTCAGTAAGCACACTGGAATCTTTCACACTCCAAAACTTCAACCATAAATATTTATCCACATACAGTATTTACTTGAATGATCTCATATGATACAAAATGCCCACTCCAAGCATTCCAAGATAAAATGTGAGGCTGGATGAACACAGCAGGCCAAGCAGCATCTCAGGAGCACAAAAGCTGACGTTTCGGGCCTAGACCCTTCATCAGAGACAGGATTCTCCAGCATCTACAGTTCCCATTATCTCTCTCTCTCTCTCACTCCAAGCATTCCCATTCTTTTCGCTGGCAACTGAGTAGAAGTTTATTTTATTGGTAACTCACATGAGTGGATTAATAATGCTTTGAAAGAGAAGGAGAGAAAGCATCGTCTTCCACATCTCTTCATTGATATTCATCAAAATCCTTCAAGTGGTAATTGCATATTCACTGCACTCTTACCAGCTTTATCATTAAAATGTGGCCCAAAGTTTTCAGGGTAGGCTTAAAAAAGTGGGAGAACAAGTATGAGCAGTCAATGGTTTACATTCATGTCATATTGGTGAAGGTTGAGCACAAAATGTTGATGAAAGTCATTCATTTTGTTTGATATTGTGAATATTTGTGATGCACATCATTTTGACAACTAAATACAGCTCAATTTGTTTAATGGTTTGCAATTTATCTCACTCCTATAAATCACAAATATAACTTTTGGATATCCCATCGATGTTGGCGACTCTGCATAAGGTGTGATTAAGAGAAACTTATAAATATCCTGTTGTCTTCGTGAGAGAACTCAGTAGAGAATTCAGTATTCAATAGAATACATTTTCTGAGTGGTGTTGTTGACGAGTCCATATTTTGGAAGAAAATAGGGAAATAAGATTATTACTGAATCCAAATTCACAAATGTATAAATTTGGTTCCGTGTGAAGGGAAAATAATAGCTCCTGTTCACTCCCTTGTCCATGCTTAACAAATACAGGTAACTGTGTTTACATCTGATGCCAAGAGTGTGTTAGAGACACCACAGTAAGAAGTTATTGCCTTTTTCTTGGTAGGTGTATGTTGTTCGGACTATGCTGCCATACCGCGGCATGTTAAGGAGACACGCCTGGGCATCATGGTCCTGTAGATAATTTGTGGTTTTCCATGCATTGTTTGTTAGTCAAACAGAAGTTGGTAGATGCTTTTCCATTGCACCTGTAGTTTTTTTTCACCAAGTTTGCCTGTCACCACACATCCAAGGTAGCAGAACTAGCTGACTGTTTCCAATGGTGTGATATTGAGTCTGATCACACTGCAAATACACACACAAAGCTACAGTTTGCTTGATCCTGATACAGCATGGGACATATAATCATTGAGTGTTTGGATTTGGTCTTTTATCTGGGTAACATGCAGCATAATCAGTATGCACTAGTTCTCTGATCAGGACCTGTTGCATTTTTGTCTCAGCTTTCAGTTTTGAGAGCTTGAGGAGTTTCTCATCTGGTTGTCCATGGACGTACGCTCCTTCCATGTCAGCAGAGAAAACATAAGTCAGTAGTATAGAGAAAAATATACTAAGCAGATTAGGGTTTAAGCCTGTTCATAGAATCCCCACATGGTGGAAGCAGGCCATTCTGTCCAGCGAGTCCACACTAATGCTCTAAAAAGCATCCCACCCAGACCCACACCCCTACCCAATCCCTGCATTTCCTATGGCTAATCCAACTAGCCTAGACATCCCTGGATACTATGGGCAATTAACATGACCAATCCACCTAACCTGCATGTCTTTGAACTGTGGGAGGAAACCAGAGCCCTCAGAGGAGACCCATGTGCAAACTCCAGATTGAGTCGCCTGAGGGTGGATTCAAATCTAGGTCCCTGGCACTGTGAGGCAGCAGTGCACACCACTGAGCTACGGTGCCAGCCCTGGTGTCAAATTCTTTAGTGAGATGTACAAAAATAAGGAAGAGTTGAGTTTGCTGCTTTTAGAAGCTCTATTGAAGTTGATGTAGAGAGAAGTTCATGTCCATTGTAAATCTGTCAGATCTAAAGCTACATTGTGCCTTCAGGCAAATTCTATTTGCTCATGGTTGAATTCTCATTACTAAATGTCTTTCCAGAGATTCTGGGAAGTGAACTGTCCTCATAGTTGCTGCAGTCTACTCGATAGCTTTTGTGCTTGTATAACATGATTATTTTAGCATAACTCACATCCTGTGGGATGAAGCCTTCACTCCAGTAGAGAAGGAAAAGATCACAAAGCAGGGCAGCCTTTCGGGCTTTTAATACTTAAGTGGCTCACCTGGTAATCCATCCATACCAGGTATTTTCCGAACTGGTGGACATCAATGACCTTTTTCAGTTATGAGGGTTCAACATCAAGCTAATAGTAAATGTGAAAAAAATCAAATATAAGCGGACAAATATTCGACTCACATAAGAATCAAGTTTGGGGTAATGGTCCACTCAACAAACCATTTGCTGTCTCCTATAAATGAAAACATTCTGCCTGCAGATTTTAAAGTAGCAGCATTAATGATAGTGGAACCAAGTGCTCTTTTGTTATTATTAAACACAGCACAAAGATTACAATTGTTACTAGCAGTTTGAATATATTCACATTGGTTGATTCAATAACTTACTGACATCTGCACAATTACTTGGCTCACATGAGATAGTTATGGACCTCAGCGTGAGAAAGCAGGGTGTAAGCCAGATCAGCTATGTTTTTCACTTCAGTAACATTTTTGCAAAGTAGGTTTTGAACAATCTTCATTCCTGTTTTTTCCCTTGTTTAAATATTTCTTTTTGTCATTCACTTGTGGGACATAGGCATCACTGGCTAGACCAGCAATTAGTTGCCCTTCCTTACTTGTCCTTGAGAAATGGTGATGAGCTGCCTTCTTGAACTGATGCAGTCTGCTGTAGATAGACCCACAATGCTGTCAGGGAGGAAATTCCAGGATTTTGACCCAGTGACAGTGAAGTAATGGTGACATATTTCCAGAATGGCAAGTGTCTTGGACAGAGATCTTGCAGGTGGTGGTATCCCTATATATCTGCTGCCCTTGTCCTTCTAAATAGAAGATGTCATAAGTTTGGAAAGTGCTATTGTAAGATCTTTGGTGAATTTCTGCCGTTCATTTTGTATGGTACGCTTTGCTGCTACTGAGGCCAATGGTGGGGTGGCAATGTTTGGAGAGTCAGGAAGTGAGTCAGTCGCAGCAGTATTCAAAGAACAAAGAACAAATAAAATTACAGCACAGAAACAGGTCCTTTGGTCCTCCAAACCTGCACCAACATGCTGCTTGTCTGGGGACCGTGTCCTTCTATTCCCATTGTATTCATGTAGTTCTCAAGATGCCCTTTAAAAGTCACTATCGTATCTGCTTCCACTACCTCCCCCAGCAGCAAGTTCCAAACACCCACTACCCTCTGTGTAAAAAACCTGTCTCGAACATCACCTTTAAACCTTGTCCCTTGCACCTTAAACCTCAGTCCCCCTAGTAACTGACTCTTCTACACTGGGACAAAGCTATTCCTAGACTCTGATCTGTTCTTGTAGCCACAGTATTTATATGATGAGCCACTCAGTTTCTGGTCAATGGTAACCTCCAGGATGTTGATAGTGAGGGATTCAGCGAAGGTTACACCTTTGGAAGTCAAGGTCAATGGTTAGGTTCTCTCTAATTGGAGATGGTCATTGCCTGGAATTTTATGGTACAAATGTTGCTAGCCACTTGTCAACCTCAGCCTGGATATGATCCAGGTCTGTTGCATTTGAACAAGGACTGCTTCAGTATCTGAGGAGCTGTGAATGGTGCTGAACTTGTGTCATTGTCAGCAAACATGACCTATCAATTATTGCAACATCAAGTAGATTGTTAATGCCTGTGGATTATTTATTCACAAAAAGAAAGAAGCATTCTCAATTACATGATAAATCTTACAATTTCATCTCTACCTGTATGGAACTATGTTTGAAGTGGAAAATAAATCCTGTGATTTTAACCAACGATCCACATAGTACACCGCTTACTTGAAAAGATTAGACAAACAGGAGGCCTGACCTTATGATGGAGCGAAGGTCTTTGATGAAGCAACAGAAGATGGTTGGGTCTAGGACACTACCCTGAGGAATGCTGCAGCGATGTCCCAGAACTGAGATGACTGATCTCCAGCAACCACAACCATCTTCCTATGTGCCAAGTATAACTCCAATCAGTGGAGAGTTTTCCCCAATACCCAAAGATTCTAGTTTTGCTCGGGCTCCTTGATGCCATACATGGTCAAATGTAGCCATGATGTCAAGGGTTGTCACTCTCACCTCACCTCTGGAATTCAGCTCTTTGGACCATGTTTGAATCAAGGCTGAAATGAGGTCAGGAGCTGAATGGTCCTGGCGGAACCTAAACCGGGTGTCACCAAGCAGATTATTGCTGAGCAGGTGCTGCTTGCTAGCACTGGTGACAACACCTTCTGTCACTTTACTGATGAAAGAAGTAGACAGATGGGGTGGCAGTTCATCAGGTTGGAATTTTCTTGCTTATCATGCACCGGATATACCTGAACAAGTTTCCACATTATTGGGTAGGCCTTGGCTTGGGGAGCGGGAAGTTCTGGAGCACAACTGTTCAGTATTATTGCCAGAACGTTGTCAACCATAAACTTTGCACTATCCAATGCCTCCAACTATTTCTTGACATTGTGTGAAATGAATTGAATTGGCTAAAGACTGGCACCTGTGACACTGGGGACTGCTGGAGGAGGCCAAGATAGATCATTTATTTGGAACTTCAGGTTGAAGATTGCTAAGCAAGCTTCAGCCTTATCTTCTGCAATGAGATGCCAAGATCTTCCATCATTGAGGATGGTGATATTTGTGGAGACTCTTCCTCCAGAGAGTTGCTTAATTGTCCATCACCATTCGTGCCTGGATGTGGCAGGACTGCAGAATTTGGATATGATCAGTTGGTTACGGGATTGTTAATTCTGTCTATCACTGCATTTGCTGTTTGGCCTGTAAGTAACCCTTTTTGGTGATTTTACAAGGTTGAAATCTCATTTTTAGGCATGCCTAGTGCCATTCCTGGCATGACCTCCTGGTTAGCTGCTTAATTACTGACCCTGCCAAGCTAACTGGCTCCATGTGGTCTCATAAGCATGGGAACAGACTATATCACACAAACCTATACCCAGGCCAATAAATGAAAGCTAGCAAGATGCACAAATACCTATTGCAACCCTGACAAATCCACTAAATTAGTCATGCTACAAGACTGAGATAATGGAACTGCAGATGCTGGAGAATCCAAGATAACAAAGTGTCTTTGACCCTTCTAGGCCCAAAACATCAGCTTTTGTGCTCCTGAGATACTGCTTGGCCTGCTGTGTTCATCTCGCTTCACACTTTGTTATCACGGCTACAAGACTGGTTGGCTTAAGTGTAGTTCTCATGAAGAAAGACAAGCTAAACGACCTATCAATTATTGCAACATCAAGTAGATTGTTAATGCCTGTGGATTATTTATTCACAAAAAGAAAGAAGCATTCTCAATTACATGATAAATCTTACAATTTCATCTCTACCTGTATGTTTGAAATGGAAAATAAATCCTGTGATTTTAATCAACAGTCCATATAGTACACCGCTTACTTGAAAGGATTAGACAAACAGGAGGCTGGAAGAACACAACCAGCCAGGCAACATCTGGAGGAAGATATCTGTTCTTCTGAAGGTATTTCAGACACCATGAAAATTTAACACTTTGGTTGCCTGCCATGACAACACTGCATCTCCTCCAATCTAGTCTTTTGCATTCGATACTCCCAATGTAGTCTTCACTACAGTGATGACACCAAATGTAGACTAGGTGACCATTTAGCCAAACATCTCTGTCTGGCCTACAATGGTCAGCCTTACCTCCCGGTCACTGCCCATTTTAATCATCTTCCCCACACCCCTTCGACATGTCCATCCTTGTCCACATCCAGTGTCACAGTAACTCGGAAAGCAAGTTTGAAGATCAACACCTTATCTTCTGCCTGGGCACTCTACAGCTTGGAGAACTCAACTTTGAGTTGTCCGATTTCAAATAACCTTCCCACCCATCTCCTGGCTTCCCTTCCAGCCCCACCTCCTTCCTTCTATTCCACCTTCTGGCCCACCCTTCCAGCCACCAACTAGGTTCATCCCTCCTATTGACCAACCAGGTTGTACCTACTACCAGTGTCCACCTATCACCACCTTTTCACCTCCACCCCTACCCCGCCTTAATCTGTAGCTGCCCCTCCCCCACATCCAGTCCTGAAGAAGGAAAATACCCAAAACAGTGACTGCTCCTTTCCAGAGAGGCTGATTAGTCATCAGGAAAATGTTGCTGAACAACTTAAACTATGTAAGTTTAAATATTGTACCAATGTCACTAAAGTTGGCAGTGACCAAAGCAGCAACATAACAAGATGAGATATCACATCTATGGATATTGGTTGCGCAATCACCAATTCAATTCAGGGTGATCAAGAAGTCATCTACTACTAAAACCTCTTTTAGGTTGCAAGATCTTCGCAATGTTTGGAATGAGATCAACACTACAACCAGATCTGAGATTGTGTTACGCACAAACTACATCGACTTTCCACATTATTGAGGACGCGTATTGTCAATAGAGTGCATAAAGGTCACCACAGAATTATTAAGCCCAAATAACTCTTTAGGGAAAGGTATTGTTTCCAGTAATTAATCTACAGTAGAACACAAAATTCAGTGTTGCCATGTCAGGCAAACATGATGTTAAATTTTCATGGTGCCTGAGCTACCTTCAGAAGAGCAGATATCTAGGCAAATTTCAGAGGCATGTAAAATAATAGGCTAGTTATAGTAGTGGATTACAATCTCCCTGACATTGACTGGAGTAGTCATAGTGTTAGAGGGAGCAGAATTCTTAAAATGCACCCAGAAAAGCCTTTCAAGCCAGTATATAGATGGCCCTATGAGAAAGACCATAAGACATAGGAGTGGAAGTAAGGCCATTCAGCCCATCAAGCCCACTCCACCATTTTAATCATGGCTGATGGACATTTCAACTCCACTTCCCTGCACTCTCCCCGTAGCCCTTGATTCCTTCTGAGATCAAGAATTTGTCAATCTCTGCCTTGAAGGCATCCAATGTCCCGGCCTCCACTGCACTCCATGGCAATGAATTCCACAAGCCCACCACTCTCTGGCTGAAGAAATGTCATCTCATTTCAGTTTTAAATTTACCCCCTCTAATTTTAAGGCTGTGCCCACGGGTCCTAGTCTCCCCGCCTAACGGAAACAACTTCCTAGCATCCACCCCTTCTAAGCCATACATTATCTTGTAAGTTTCTATTAGATCTTCCCTCAACCTTCTAAACTCTAATGAGTACAATCCCAGGATCCTTAGCCATTCATCACACGTTAAACCTACCATTCCAGGGATCATCTGTGTGAATCTCCGCTGGACTCGCTCCAGGGCTAGTATGTCCTTCCTGAGGTATGGGGCCCAAAATTGGACACAGTGTTCTAAATGGGGCCTAACTAGAGCGTTATAAAGCCTCAGAAGCACATCGCTGCTTTTATATTCCAACCCTCTTGAGATAAACGACAACATTACATTCGCTTTCTTAATCACGGACTCTACCTGCAAGTTAACCTTTAGAGAATCCTGGAACAACATTCCCAGATCCCTTTGTACTTCTGCTTTGCGAATTTTCTCACCATTTAAAATATAGTCCATGCCTGTATTCCTTTTTCCAAAGTGCAAAACCTCACATTTACTCACATTGAATTTCCTGAGCCATTTCCTGGACCACTCTCCTAAACTGTCTAAATCTTTCTGCAGCTTCCCCAACTCTTCAGTACTACCTGCCTGTCCACCTATCTTTGTATCATCGGCAAACTTCGCCAGAATGCCCCCAGTCCCTTCATCCAAGTCATTAACGTATAAGGTGAACAGCTGCGGCCCCAACACTGAACCCTGCGGGAAAGGGGATAGTCCTGGACTTAATTTTATATAATGAGAGCATTTTTCATGCAGCAATTGTAACTGTGTTAGGTTCAATGGAAAAGGACAAGGATGGACGTGAAATCCAGCCAGTGTTGATAAGATCAGGTATGATTTGGCCAGAGTGGATTGGGAACGGATACATTTAGATGAATCTATGTCAGAGCAGTGGGACACATTCAAGAAGGAAATAGGGAAAATAATACAGGGCTAACATGTCCAAAAAGACAAAAGGTGGGACTATTATATTCCTTGAACGTTGGGTATCTGAGTATATGCAGGATTGGGCAAAAATAAACAACAGAAGCCCTAGAGGAGTACTTAACGGGCAAGGGAAACTTTAAAAAAAAATTAGCAGAGCAATAGTGAGCATAAAAGAATAGTGGCAGTAAAATAAAGGAATGTCTAGGTTATTTAACATTATGGGGAGAAGGATAACTAGGGAAAGAGTAGGGTCCATTAAGACCCACAGTGGTAGATTGTGTGTGGAGCTAGAGGATGTAGGCAGAATTTTAAATGAATTTTTTGTATCAGTGTTCACCAGAGAGGGAGACATTGTGGGTATAGAAATCAGGGAGGAGTATGATATAAAAAATGAAAGAACTGCAGATACTGTAAATCAGGAACAAAAAGAAAGTTGTTGGAAACTCTCAGCAGGTCTGGCAGCATCTGTGAAGGAAAAAACTAAGTTAACGTTATGGGTCCGGTGACCCTTCCTCAGGAGTATGATATACTTAAAGAAATTAGCATAGACAGAGAGGTGGTTCTGAATGGTCTGGCAGGATTAAAAATACATCTCCAAGGCCAGATGAAATATACCCAGACTGTTGAGTGAGGCAAGGGAGGAAATTATGGGGATGCTGGCAATAATTTTCAATTTCTTTTGACCACAGCAGAGGTGCAGAATTGACTGAGCAGCAAGAAGTAGACAATGACAATTGGGGAGCAGTTTTGCGGCTGGAGTTCAGTCCAGTGGGGTTCCGAAGAGATCAGTACTGAGGCCCTTGCTGTTTGTGGTACATATAACTGATTTAGGCTTGAATATAGGAAGGTTGATCAGTAAGTTTGCAGATGATAAGAAAATTGATGGGGTGACAAATTGTGAGGAGGGTAGACTTGGAGTGCAGGACAATATAAAGGAGCTGGTCAGATGGGCTGATCGGTGTTAAATGAAATTCAACCAGAATAGTGTGAGGTGATGCATTTAGAAAGGACAAACAAGGCAAATGGAATACATGACGAATATTAAGGACCTTGGGAAGCACCGAGGATCAGACGGACCCTGGTGTGCATGACCACCAGTCCCTTAAGGTAACAGGAAAGGTGGATAAAGTGGTTAAGACTCCATATGAGATACTTGCCTTTATCACTTGAGTCATAGAGTTTAAGAGCAGAGGGGTTATACTGGAACTGGATTTTAAAAAATCGGTTGAGCTACAGTTAGAGTACTGCATGCAGTTCTGGAATCCACATTATAGGAGGGATTTTATTGTACTGGAGAGGGTGCAGAAAGATTTACCAGGATTTTGCTTGGGATGGCAAATTTTAGTTGTGAAAAGAGATTTGATAGACTGGGTTTGTTTCCCTTGGAGCAGACGAAATTGAGAGAGCACATGATTGAGATGTATAAAACTATGAAGGGCATGGCAGGAACGGACGTTGATGGAGGGATCAATGACCAGGGGAGTAGATTTAAGGTAAGGGACAATAGGTTTAGAGGAGATGTGAGGAAATTTTTTTCACCCACCTGGTGGTGGGAATCTGGAACTCACTGCTTGTAAGGGTAGTAGATGCAGAAACTCTCATACCAATTAAAAAGTATTTTGATGTGAATTTACAATACACCAAGGCATACCAGCCATGGTTAAGTGACCACAAGCCCAAAACTGACCATTCGAATTTGAACTATTGCCAGAGAAATCAGGCCTGACAGAAAAATGGCTGAACTAAAATAAACAGCAGCTATCAACTACAGACAATATTTGAAACCAAGGTCAAAGAGGTCATAAATGATAGGGGATAACACAGTGTGCTGGAGGAACACAGCAGACAAGGCAGCATCAGAGGATCAGGAAAACGTCAGTGCTATCTCTGACTCCAGCATAAGCAGTTCTCACTATCTCTATAAAGGATCGGGGAACTGGTTGTGAATTGAAGAAGTATTGATCAGACTTTCTGACGACTTGACTTCCAGCCGGTGCCTGAGGACATGTATGGTAACCCCTCCCAGACACAGCAACAGTGAAGGGTGTTGGTGCAACCCCATTGGATACTTGGATCCGTGCTCATGACTCTATTGGCTAAAGGACACAGAATGTTCTGGAAGGGCTGGGGTAAGGGGGGAATAAAAACACACACATGGAAGCCACCCACTCAGCAAAGACTCAAGCAAGACTCATGGCAAACGAGCATGAGGCAACCTAAGAAGACCCAGGAGAAGATCTGCCCTGACCTGCGAGATCCACCTTCATGGACAGAGCCAGCCCTACACTGGACAGGATGGAGATTCCAACAGTGCAGCTCAAACACATGGGTGGTTGTGGGTAATATGCTTTCTCAGACGGATAGAGCTAGCTAAAGAATAATATTGTGGGAATTTGGGGAAAGCTCATGTGATGTTTTTAATAAAGAATATTTTGTTAATAAAATTGAGTTGAACCACAAACTGAATTCTGTACCCCTTTCTCTGCCTCATTGTTAAAAGCACCTAGGTAGATTGTTTTTAACATATAGTTATTAAAAGGTAAGAGTTTGAAGCCCTAAAGACTATGAAGAAATTCAACATCACGAAATGAATGTCTCCAAATGCATTCTTCAGTTATCTATTGTTACGGGCTCAGCTGATGGCAATGCTGGACAAGTCATGAAGCTTGGTTTGATAGACCACAAGTTTTATTTTTGCAATTTGTTTACCATGTCAGTCATGGCAGTTAGTCACTGAACATATTCACATGAAGCTGTCAATGTACTCTGAACAAAAGAACATCTGCGTTTATCTCGCACAAAAAAAAAGCACTAGCTGATATTACAATATGACAATAGCTAGTTGAAACATAAACCCATTAATGAGTCCAAGGCACCAACAACAAAAACTATCGAAGAAGTGCAAGAAAATGGGATTAGAATAGTTAGTTAGAATGTGAAGATGGGATTCATCTCCATGGGCACAGTCACTAAATGTTTGAATGTTTCTATCTTTGTCTCCCTATGTCATAGGACACATTTTTGTCAGGCAACAGTCCATTTTTCTCTCTTTTATCTTTATTTTCTGACGCACTGAGCTTTTGCCTCAAGGTGCTGCAAAGGCCTCACTTAAATGAGTGTACAGTGGTCACAACTACCGTCAGTTATTGCAGCGTATTTGTCGAGGCATTTTGTTAATATTTGCTATCATAGGGAATTAATTCCTGCAACTATTTTCCTATGCCACAGCGTAACATTAGTTGAAGAACAACAAATACCAAATACTGATAAACTACCTATGGATATTCATTTCATAATAGTGCAATTATGCCTTAGAATAAATGTTCCAAAAGTCTAATCATAAGGACTTTAGGTAGACAGATCTGTCTACCTGAAATTTGTAACAGTTCAAAATGTTTAACAGCAGTATTCTAAAGAAATTCATTGGGTTACATGTCATTAACAGGAACAATCCAAATAAATCACATAGGTTTAGTACATCTTAACTATAGACTAATAGCTATTTTAGAAACTCAGGGGCTCAATGTATTGAGTGCTTCAAGTGCCACTTATATTCTCCTCAATATATTGAGTGCTTTATGCCTTGAGCTAAAGGAAATCACTCCAAGAATTTTGGTGATCTATTGCTACCTGGTGTGGAAGGCCATTTAAATGTTTCAGTACCAGGCAAGAGATTGAGTTATTAAAAGGTAAGAGGTTGAAGCCCTAATGACTATGAAGAAATTCAACATCACGAGATGAATGTCTCAAATGCGTTCTTCAGTTATCTATTGTTATGGGCTCAGCTGATGAAAATGCTGGACAAGTCATGAAGCTTGGTTTGATAGACCACAAGTTTTATTTTTGCAATTTGTTTGCCATGTCAGTCATGGCAGTTAATCACTGAACATATTCACATGAAGCTGTCAATGTACTCTGAACAAAAGAACATCTACGTTTATCTCGCACAAACGAAAAAAAGCACTAGCAGATATGACAATATGACAACAGCTAGTTGAAACAGTCTTATTTCAAATATCAGAAATAGAAAAGCCAATCTTTTGTACCTTAACAGCTACTTTATAAATTATCAAACATCACCCTATTTCCATTTTAAAGTTCCTTCCTCAGTGGACAAGGCTGTATTTGTTTGCTTTCTGGGTAAATGGCTGCATTCACTTTATGCCATCTTCTTTACTTAACGTTTCATTTGAGAATCTTCAACAAGCTGCTATCACAACTCACTTACTCTTTAAAGTGCATTTCTTAAACTAATACATTCAATGGCCGATCAGGATGTCTTCCTTTCCTAGCATCCTAAAGCCTTCTGTTTCCAGAGCTTTTCTCTTAGAAACCTCTGAGCCACTCAGGATTAAACCATGCTGCTGATATCACAAGTTTATTTTCTTGCTGAATGTCCTGTTTCTCTCTGAAAGAAATGGGGACAGTCACTATACTTTTGGTTGGTTCTGATTTTTTTTTAAAATAACATGCTCTGTCTTGTCTACCTCTGTTGTAGGATGTCTTTTTGTTGGGCAACAACTCATTTTGCTCTCTCTTCTACCCTTATTTTCTGAAACACTGAGCTATTCACTTCAAGGATGTTTAAAAGTTCAATTAAATGCATTTAAATACAATTTTGACACAACCTGGCATGTCAGAACTAATGTAAAATTGAACTAAAATTATGTCCTTCCCTTCTTAACCTGCATAGTATAGAGGTACAAATCAAACTGAAGATCATGCATGTTTCTGTCCATTTTAGGATCAGAGCTTCCAAACAATACTAAAACAAATCATGAACATTCATAACATGAGGCAGGGCTTTGTAAAGGTAAAAAGACAGACAACAAATGCTTAAGATGCAAAGGGTTGCAAACTAATCAGCACATTGCAATGACCTCTCCTCCTTGAGAATGCGTCAGTTGCCACATGGTTCCATCCTGAATTGTCCCCTTTCTCTTCATTATGGTTTGCCATTTATATTCTCCTCAAACATTAAAACAGTTTCTCTTTCAATACTAACTATGCCCAGTTCCACACTCCTCGTCCACCGTCTCTGCACCATTATACCTCCTTTAAAACTCATGCCACGTTATGGATAAACCAGAATTTTCTCCAGTAGAACAGTGATTTTGTTTTCAACAACTCTGTACTTTTGCCCCAATTCCATTTGCTTTGAATTTGCTCATCAGGCTTAAAGTGACGATATATAGTATGTTGAGCTGATCTCTGCTAAATTTTCAGACACAGTCAGGATCCACCTGTACTCCAATGTTAGACTTTGAATCTACATGACTCTTAACACTATTGAAAGGCTTGTGCATTATTTAACTGCCTTAAGACAACACTTCTGTGATAAATTTCTCATTTAAAGGGAGGGGATGGTGTAATGGCACTGTCACTGGACAGATCCCAAGGATAATATGTTCTGTGGTAAGTAAGTGTGAAGCTGGATGAGCACAGCAGGCCAAGCAGCATCTTGGGAGCATAAAAGCTGATGTTTTGGGCCTAGACACTTCATCAGAGAGGGGGTTGGGGAGAGGGAACTGGAATAAATAGGGAGAGAGGGGGAGGCGGACCAAAGATGGAGAGAAAACAAGATAGGTAGAGAGGAGAGTATAGGTGAGGCGGTAGGGAGGGGATAGGTCAGTCCAGGGAAGATGGACAAGTCAAGGAGGCAGGATGAGGTTAGTAGGTAGGAAATGGAGGTGCGGCTTGGGGTGGGAGGAAGGGATGGGTGGGAGGAAGAACAGGTTGGGGAGGTGGAGACAGGCTGGACTGGTTTTGGGATGCGTTGGGGGAAGGGGAGATTTTGAAGCTTGTGAAGTCCACATTGATACCATTGGGCTGCAGGGTTTCCAAGCGGAATATGAGTTGCTGTTCCTGCAACCTTTGGGTGGCATCTTTGTGGCACTGTAGGAAGCAAATGGTGGACATGTCGTCTAAAGGATGGGAGGGGGGGTTAAAATGGTTCGCGACTGGGAGGTGCAGTTGTTTATTGTGAACCGAGTGGAGGTGTTCTGAAAAGCAGTCCCCAAGCCTCCGCTTGGTTTCCCCAGTGTAGAGGAAGCCACACTGGGTACAATGGATACAGTATACCACATTGGCAGATGTGCAGGTGAACCTATGCTTAATATGGAAAGTCATCTTGGGGCCTGGGATGGGGTTGAGGGAGGAGGTGTGGGGGCAAGTGTAGCACTTCCTGCGTTTGCAGGGGTAAGTGCCAGGTGTGGTGGGGTTGGAGGGGAGTGTGGAGCGGACAAGGGAATTGTGGAGAGAGTGGTCTCTCCGGAAGGCAGATAAGGGTGGGGATGGAAAAATAGCTTGGGTGGTGGGGTCGGTTTGTAGATGCTGGAAGTGTCGGAGGATGATACGTTGTATCCTGAAGTTGGTGGGGTGGTGTGTGAGAACGAGGGGGATCCTCTTGGGGGCGGTTGTAGCGGGGGCGGGGTGTGAGGGATGTGTTGCGGGAAATGCGGGAGACGCAGTCAAGGGTGTTCTCGACCACTGTGGGGGGCAAGTTGCGGTCCTTGAAAAACTTGGACATTTGGGATGTGCAGGAGTGAAATGCCTCATCCTGGGAGCAAATGCGGCAGAGGTGGAGGAATTGGGAATAGGGGATGGAATTTTTGCAGGAGGGTGGGTGGGAGGAGGTGTATTCTAGGTAGCTGTGGGAGTCGGTGGGCTTGAAATGGACATCAGTTTCTAGCTGGTTACCTGAGATGGAGACTGAGAGGTCCAGGAAGGTGAGGAATGTGTTGGAGATGGCCCAGATACAACGCATCATCCTCCGACACTTCCGCCATCTACAATCCGACCCCACCACCCAAGACATTTTTCCATCCCCACCCTTATCTGCCTTCCGGAGAGACCACTCTCTCCGTGGCTCCCTTGTTCACTCCACACTTCCCTCCAACCCCACCAAACCTGGCACCTTCCCCTGCAACTGCAGAAAGTGCCACACCTGCCCCCACACCTCCTCCCTCACCCCCATCCCAGGCCCCAAGATGACTTTCCATATTAAGCAGAGGTTCACCTGCACATCTGCCAATGTGGTATACTGTATCCATTGTACCCAGTGTGGCTTCCTCTACACTGGGGAAACCAAGCAGAGGCTTGGGGACCGCTTTGCAGAATACCTCAGCTCGGTTTGCAATAAACAACTGCACCTCCCAGTCGCGAACCATTTTAACTCCCCCTGCCATTCTTTAGACGACATGTCCACCATGGGCCTCCTGCAGTGTCACAATGACACCACCCGAAGGTTGCAGGAACAGCAACTCATATTCCACTTGGGAACCCTGCAGCCCAATGGTATCAATGTGGACTTCACCAGCTTCAAAATCTCCCCTTCCCCCACCGCATCCCAAAACCAGCCCAGTTTGTCCCCTCCCCCCACTGCATCCCAAAACCAGCCCAGCCTGTCTCCACCTCCCTAACCTGTTCTTCCTCTCACCCATCCCTTCCTCCCACCTCAATTTCCTACCTACGAACCTCATCCCACCTCCTTGACCTGTCCGTCTTCCCTGGACTGACCTATCCCCTACCTACCTCCCCACCTATACTCTCCTCTCCACCTATCTTCTTTTCTCTCCACCTCTGTCCGCCTCCCCCTCTCTCCCTATTTATTCCAGAACCCTCTCCCCATCCCCCTCTCTGATGAAGTGTCTAGGCCCAAAACATCAGCTTTTGTGCTCCTGAGATGCTGCTTGGCCTGCTGTGTTCATCCAGCTTCATACTTCGTTATCTTGGATTCTCCAGCATCTGCAGTTCCCATTATCTCTAATATGTTCTGCGGATATGGTTTTGATGTGGCAGGTGTGCAGTTTGTTCTATATGTGAGAAATGTCCTCCTGCCTCTGAACTCGTGGTTTTCCATTGCTCTTACACACCTTTCTCCCTGTCTATTGTGCATTATTTTGTCACTGTTTCATTGCATCAAACTTACTGCCTTTCTCTCGACTTAACTAAAGGCTAACTATTTGGGTCGTCAGTGCCTTTATCTGTCCACTGTGGCTTCATGTTTTCCATCACTACATAGGACCTGTGATATTGTGACTTTGTTCTTGCAATTTAGTTTTTTTTATACTGAGGCCAGGAAGACCACATAAGCAGATCTATCAGGCTTTAAGTTGTGTTGCTGAATTTACATTTTCTGGCGGCATTTTTTCAGTCCTGTAAGGAAATTGTCAATAGGCTGAATTGGATCTTGGCCCAAGCTTTGAAATTTCTATCGATTAATTTGATAATTTGACTTTGGCCAGAGATATATGCTGAAGCTTCCAAAACAATTGATTTTTGCTGTCATTTTCACTCATGTCCCAGCTATTAAATAAATATAGCTATTTCCCTGTTCTCCCCATAAGGACAGAACTGTTATTTTCCTTTTTGAGTGTGGTAGTGAAGGGTTGTTTGCAGACTAGAGGCCTGTTACCAGCGGTGTTCCACAGGGATGGGTTCTGAGTCCTCCTTTGTTAGTCATTTATATGAATGATTTGGATGAGAACATAGAAGGTATGGTTACTGAGTTTGCAGATGACACCAAAATTGGTGGCACAGATGACAGTGAGGAAGATTTTCTAAGATTAGAAAGAGATCTTTATCAACTGGGACAATGGGCTCAAAAATGGAAGATGGAGTTCACTCTGGATAAATGCAAGGTATTGCATTTTGATACACCAAACAAGGGTAGGTCTTATACAAATATTGGTAGGGCCCTGGGTAGTGTTGTAGAACACAGGGGCCTAGGGCTTCATAGAACATAGAACATAGAACAGTACAGCACAGAACAGGCCCTTCAGCCCACGACGTTGTGCCGACCATTGATCCTCATGTATGCACCCTCAAATTTCTGTGACCATATCCATGTCCAGCAGTCTCTTAAATGACCCCAATGACCTTGCTTCCACAACTGCTGCTGGCAACGCATTCCATGCTCTCACAACTCTTTGTGTAAAGAACCCGCCTCTGACATCCCCTCTATACTTTCCTCCAACCAGCTTAAAACTATGACCCCTCGTGTTAGCCATTTCTGCCCTGGGAAATAGTCTCTGGCTATCAACTCTATCTATGCCTCTCATTATCTTGTATACCTCAATTAGGTCCCCTCTCGTCTTCCTTTTCTCAGGTTTCAGGTACATAATTCTTTGAGGTTTGCATCACATATGCATAAGCTGGTTAAAAAGGCATGTAGCACGCTTGCTTTCAATGCTGAGTCCTTTGAGTTTCGGAGTTGGTTGTATATGACATTGGTGAGGCCTCTTCCTGGAATACTGTGTCTCGTTCTGGTTGCCCAGTTATAGGAAGGATATTATTAAGTGGGAGAGGGTTCAGAAAATATTTTCCAGGATGTTGCTGGTATGGAAGATTTGAGTTATAAAGAAGGGCTGGATATGTTGGGGCATTGTCACTGGACTGTTGGAGGTTGCGAGGTGACCTGATAGATGTGTATAAAATAATGTGACGTTTATTATGGTAGTTGTCTTTTCCGTAGGATGGGGAATTTCAAGACTTAGGGGACACGTTCTTGAGGTGAGAGGAGAGAGATTTAAACAAGATATGAGGGGCAAATTTTTACACAGAGGGTGGTTTGCCAGTGGAATGAAATTTCAAAGGGAGTGATGGATATGGGTACAATTACAACATTTAAAATACATTTGGAGGGATTTGAGTTCGGAGCAGGAGGTGGGGCTAGTTTGTTTAGGGATTATGTTCAGTATGGGCTGGGTGAAACGAACGGTCTATTTCCATGCTGAATGACTCTCTGACTCCATCATTCTATGAATGCCAGTCTGTGCTTTTCTTTAAACTTTTCAAATGTCTCCATTATATTATCAGCTTCTCAGTTTATCATGGGCTGGAGCCATACGTTAATTGTTGTAATGGCTATTTCATGCTTGCACAATTCACTCAATTTTGCCCTGTGGCACTAACTTGGATTCGTTTTGTAATCTAACTCAGCAACAAATTTGTTGAAAATGCTTGTGTTGTTTTTATTGCAGGTAACCACTGCAATCATGTATGTTTTCTGGTTCCCATTGATTAGAAATGATCACACATTATTCTCAAAATACTGGAATATCATCAGTTAATTTTTTTTTGCTCTCCACATTGCTGGTAAACTGATACATTATTACTTAGTACATGCCAGTAGTGTGACAGTAAATGTAGCATGCTGGGATGTTTTTAAGCTTTTGCTTAAGGAGCAGTTCTGAGCTTTTTACAAATTCCCGTCTTTGCCTGAAAACTCCCTCCTTGCCTCTAAATAGTTCCTCACAATCTCTCGTGAATTTTCACTAGAGATGTACATTACATTTGCAACTCTGTAAAAATGCAACTTGTCACTTTTCATTTGATAGAAAGATGGGTTAATGTTTCAGGGCAGGGTGGCCTTCAACAACATGAATGAAAGGTCCTTCTAAAATTGTTCACCTTGGTCTTTCAATTGCTGATCAATACTCTCTGCATTTCCAGCCTTTTTCTGCCTTCATTACACAAAAGCTTGTATTGTAATAATTCATCAAACAGAAAAGGATTGCGTTTTCCTCTCAATGTCATATGTTTTCCAACATATTGAGAATCTGACTGCCTGGCAATCAAAGTCAGTTTAATCAGACTGCCAGTAAAAATAAATAATTTGTGACTTTAAGCAGAGATACTCAAAGATTGGGACACTATGAACTTATTTCACCGAAGGCTTTTGCTTGCCATTCTGAGAGGTGTGATAAATTTTCTTTTAAATATTCTGAAGCTGTGCGGAAGTAAATTCAAACAGGGGCATCATACTCCTGAGCTAATTGTGAGGTTAAAGACCCAAGAACTAGCTCACATCAACAATTGTGATCAGTTTGAAAAGCTGATATTCCACAGTTCATTTACCTAAATGATGTTCACAGGAAACATGTTATTGGATGCTTTGATTCTCTCAGTTAAACCAAATCAGAAGACAATTAATCTGTCCTCTGTCCAAACAACTCCACTAGCATAAATCTGTTTGCCTTTCCACTTTGATGGTTAATGATCCTATGTTCTTTACTTCTGCTCATTCAGTTTGTGACTGTACTGCATTGTAGATTTGAATGAGTTGCATAAAGTGTTTGACTAAATCTAATCATAATTAACCAATTTCAGACCTCCCTCAGTCCTTTGAAACTAACTATTTCGCAGCTCAGTTCAGTTTTTTCTCAAATTTAACATGTAGATTTCTTCCTGTATTCCAAGAACAATCATGATGGATTTTTAAAAGCGATTATTTATTTATGCAAAGGACAAGGGCATCACTGGCTAGGCCAGCATTTATTATCAATGCCTAACTGCCCAGAGGGCAGTTAAGAGTCAATCAACCACATTGCTATGGGTCTGGAGTCCCATTTTGACCAGACCAAATCAGCAGATGGCAACTGCCTTCCTAAAGGATATTAGTAAATCAGAAGGGCTTTTCTAACAATTGACAGCAGATTCACAGTCATCATTAAACTCTTAATTCCAGATTTTTATTAGATTCAAACTCCAACATTTGCTATGGATCCCCAGAATATTACCTGGGATCCTGGATTAATAGTCCAGCCATAATACCACTAGGCCATCGCCTCCAAGGTGTAGAAAATTTGTTGTTACAGGGTGAAAACTTAAAAGATCTAATGATAGAATTTATCTTGATCTTTTAAATAATGATATGGTCAGGTTTAACATCAGACTTTTGACTTTATGAGACCTCTGAGAAGTATTTGGGGGGAAACCAAAGTAAGTACAATTTCTTACTTCTGAGGACCACACAAATGACGAAATTCTTAAAGTTTCTCTGTTGCTCAACATTTTTACAGTAAACATTGAAGATTTAGCTCTGTCAAGTTTACATGATGCAAAACAAATACAGTTCAAAGTTCACAAAATACATTCAGGACACAGCTAGGGGGATGAATGTTTAGTTGCAAAGCAACTTGTAAAATATCTGAACTTTATGAATTCAGAAGCAGAGCTGTAACAATCTATGACAGAATCTATAATATGCATAATATAATCAGGGAAAGTTGAGAATTGAACAGAAAATCAAATAGGAGTACGTTCAATGTCTGAAGGGGAGGATTCTGATGATGTATGTGTGAAACCTAGAATCAATATTCATGCTTTGATACATTTTACTGGAATAAATGGCATGATGCTGATAATACACAAAATGGTCCTAGGATACTAAACAACCTAAAGATATTTTGGAAGCTTATGTTAGAGGACATCATGAGTGGAATTTTCCACTTGTTGAATGGCATAGGCTATGGCAGGAAATGTAGAAAAACATGGCAAAAATGGAAAAAATCAGAACCTCGACATTGAGAAAAAAATGATTTCTTCTGCAGTCAGTTGGGGTAGGGGCATATATTAGATTCCCTACAGCATGGATGCCAGCCATTCTGCCCATGGATCCACACTGAACCTCTGAAGAGCATCCCATCTAGATTCACCACCCTACCCCTACATTTCTCATGGCTAATCTACCTAGCCTGCATATCCCTGGGTACTAAAGGCAATTTAGCACGGCCAATTCACCCAAGCAGCTTACCTTTGGGAGGAAACTAGAGAACCTGGAGGAAACCCATGCAGATTCAGGCAGAACATATAAACGCCTCAGGCAGTCACCCGAAGGTGGAATCGAACATGGGTCCTTGGTGCTGTGAGGTAGAGGCACTAAGGTAATGATTTCAAAGAAAAGGGCAATTCAAGAGAAAAGACTGAGATCTCAAATTTCATAACAAGGAGGATAAGAAGCTGTGGGAGGCAAGTTTTTCATAAGTTCCAACCATTAGATGTTCAGCCTATGTCACAAGTTAATTACATGGGATATGAATTCCAGTGCAGATTATGCCAGGCATTTATACCGTTATGTCCTAACAACTGATGGATTGCATTAAATAGCACATTCCTTTTACTGCTTACAACAGGCAAAATACTGACTGCACTCCATTAGCTTGTGCTTGCATAAACTCAGAACATAATGTGATAGGCTTCCACCCTTGGGAGATGTTAGCTAAACTGATTGGTTGTAAGCTGTATCACCTGTTGGCCACACCCAAGCTGAGTAATGGATGCTGTTGGGGGTACAAAAAGAAGCCTGAACAGAATCATGGATAACAAAGTGTGGAGTTGGATGAACACAGCAGACGAAGCAGCATCTCAGGAGCACAAAAGCTGATGTTTTGGGCCTAGACCCTTCATCAGAGAGGGTCTAGGCCCGAAATGTCAGCTTTTGTGCTCCTGAGATGCTGCTTGGCCTGCTGTGTTCATCCAGCTCCACACTTTGTTATCTTGGATTCTACAGCATCTGCAGTTCCCATTATCCCTGAACAGAATCATGACTGGCCCAGAAACATTAGTGCTAGAGCTTTAGGGCAGCAAGTAACCTAGTGCCCAGAGGGAAGAGAAGGGCTTGGGCATTCATTTTCTGTCATTCCGGTGGCACAGAAGTAAGTGATATCCGGGGGGGGGGGGGAATATGCCTGTTGCACAGATCACACACCACCCTACCCCCAATGCTCCAAATGGTGACCCCCCTCCTGTCCCACTTTTGATCATGTAGCCCATAAAGTTACTCTGTATATATCAACTGCAGCATGTCATGTGCAGCATATTATCTGAGTCAATATGCTTGCTAACAAGCTATCGGTTGTGGCTTGGTTGGCGATACTCTCACTCTGTGTCACAAGGTTCCAGGTTTTAAGCCCCACCCCAAGGCTTGAACAGAAAAATCAAGGCTTAAACACCAGTGCAATACAGGGGGAAAACTGCGCCATCAACCATGCCATATTTCAGATGAGACATTAAACCAAATTCTCTGCTACTTGCTCAGGCAGATATTAAAGATTGATGGTACAATTTCAAAGAAAAGCAGGGGAGTAACCTCATTTGTCCTGGATAGGTGTTCAAGAGAAGTATTAATAAAAGATGCTGAATTGAAACCTAATATGAAATATTCATATTTAGAATAGAACAATGCAAAGAAAACATTAATATGTGATGTTTACTTTCCACAGTCCATTATAAATATTTTTAATCAATATGTTCAGACATGTTATCATGCACTTCAGGTACAGGACAGAATTGAAACCAGACCTTCTAGCCCAGAGGTAGGGGAACTAGCCATTGTGCCACCACAGCCCTTTATGTACATACTTTATTATGGTGTTGTTTCTACTGTATATTATTTGCTGATTAGTGAGGTAGCAATTCCTCTTCTTAGATTAGATTCCCTACAGTGTGGAAACAGGCCCTTTGGCCTAACAAGTCCACACCACCCCTTGAAGCATCCCACCAGACCCATCCCCCGATAACCCACACACCCCTGAATGCTACGGGCAGTTTAGCATGCCAATCCACCTAGCCTGCACATGTTTGGACCAACTTACTGTTAGTCAAAAGGTGGGAAGGTGAACCATGAATCCATTCCATAAAGTACATGCATATACGTACTGCATATTTATTCATAAGTTCTGACTTCTCTACACTTAATATGTTACTGTAGAAATGAATAGGATATAATCTGAGTCTATTAAAGGCCACTATTTTGCTTTGCACAATCAACAACTTTATTTCCCAACATTACAATACAGTTCTTCTTCAAATGTACTTTGTTGGCTGTAAAACATTTTCAAATGTTCTAAGTTCACTAAAGGTGTTATAAAAACTCCACTCTTTTTCTTCCATTTATTATTGAAGAAAAAACAGGTAAAACTGATGTCAGAGATTGGTGAATCTCTATTTTTGATTGGACAGAGCTGCTCAGTGGTTGTTAGCACTGCTGCCTCACTGCACCAGGGACCCAGGTTTGCTTCCAACCTCAGGTGACAGTATGGAGTTTGCACATCCTCCTCGTGGGTTTCCTCCCACAGTCCAAAGATGTGCAGGCTAGGTAGATCGGCCATGCCAAATTGGCCATAGCGTCCCAAAGTATGCAGACTCTGCAGATTAGCCACGGGGAATTCAGGGTTACAGGGATTTGGAGGGTTGGTGCGGACTTGATGGGCCAAATGGCCTGATTCCTCACAGTAGGGGGTTCTATTATTCTAGATCTGTAAAAATCCAAAACTAGCTATAGAAATTTACGAAGTTTCTGCTTGCCCCACATATAGACTGACTGTGCTCACTAACGCCTTAAAACTTATGTGCCTACTGACAATAGCCAAGGATCATGGATTCCAAGTCTGTGTAACCATACTACTGGAATTTAATCCTGGTTTTGCCATCACAAAATGGTGGTTAAACTGGTGCACAAGCATGCTCTCTTAACTACAGCACTATAGCTCCACGTATGTTTCATATTTTAGCAATTGACTGCTACATGTATTTATACAGTTTAAATTTTGACTAATTACTTTTACACCCAACTTTTTATTGCATGTCTTTTTATGAGGTTTTATGTATATATTTTTAAAAATTAAATTGGCTATCCCCCATGCAAGCTAGAAATAAACTTTCATGACCACGCCTTCAAAACTGTAATCCTATTTGGGTCATAGAAACAGCATTTGTGGGTGGAAGGTCCCCTCCTCTGAGACTGAGCACTGCACCAAGCTCCAAGCAGATTCTATGCTGTTTAGCTCTCACTTTTGGGATTGGTTCTTCTTCCAAGAACATTTACAATTCCGCCTCCCCCTCTCTCCCTATTTATTTGAGCCCTCTTCCCCTCCCCCATTTCTGATGAAGAGCCTAGGCCCGAAATGTCAGCTTTCCTGCTCCTAAGATGCTGCTTGGCCTGCTGTGTTCATCCAGCCTCACATTTTATTATCTTGGAATCTCCAGCATCTGCAGTTCCCATTATCTCAGATACTAGTGATATTTGCATTTGCATTAATCATTGATTTTATTATTCACACAGTGATGTGGACTTTTCTGGCAGGATCAGAGTTTATTGCCCATCTCAATTTGCCCTTGAGACAGTAATGGTGATATGCTGCCTTGCACCTGTGCTACCCACTTGATGATGTTACACTACATTATTGATTTTAATGTGAGACGAGCTGAGTAAAGTTTTAATTTTCTCCTGAAGATTCCAGTTCCTCTTCCCAACCCCTCAAAACACATGTAATTGGTTCCTCACCCCAGCACTTCCCCACCCACACACACAGACACAGGCGCATACGCACACTCTGTAATCTGTTGCTAACCCCATTTACTTACACGTCAATTGTGCTGTAATCACACACACTAGTTTCCCCTTTACGGATCAGCAAAGCAGTGCTAGGCAGTGGGCAGGTTCAGCAGTTTTAATAGCCCAAATCCCATCCTGATCCCAAGCCATCAAACTGTATGGCTCAGAGATAATAGGAACTGCAGATGCTGGAGAATCCAAGATAACAAGGTGTGAAGGGTCTAGGCCCGAAACGTCAGCTTTTGTGCTCCTGAGATGCTGCTTGGCCTGCTGTGTTCATCCAGCCTCACATTTTATTATCACTAGTATCTGCTGCTTTGTAGCCAATGTCCATGAAGTGAAGTTTGTCAGGTGAAGTAACAGACTAGCAAATACGTACAGTAACTTTCTTACAAAATACTTTAAAAACACTTCCATGTTTATAATGTTGATCTACAAAACTTAATGATTATATGCTGAAGATTACTATTTTGCTTTATTGCTGTTTTGCTATTGTATGGCTGGAGTTACATCAATTTTTAAACATTAAAATTGAGTCACATTCAAAAGCAGTTTGAGATGCACTGTTCTAAGAAAAGATTTTGAGAGAGTGTGCAGGCTGAGGTTTCGAGCATGGAATGGTCAGTTGGGGTCTGATTTCTGAATGCTCTACAACAGCCATGTATTGAAGCAGAGCTTTAAAGCTTTTAGTTTATTAGCATTTTAGGCACAAAAATAGAAACAATACTGACAGGTATATGCAAATTCACTACCACAATACAATTCTTTAATTGTAGTCTGAAAATCAAAATTACATCATTTCATTATTCATGACAAGCTAACAATTCGCTGTACACAGTTTCAACATTGTATGGTGATGTTGGCAATAAATTTAAATACGGTAACAGCCAGCTTTTACCTTTTATATAATCCACAGCAAGGTGCAACTTATGTTCTTTCAGCAGCAGGATGGATATATTTCAAGACAGATCAAGTCTATGTAACAATAACAATATAATTCCCAATATTTGAACATTATAGCTGAAGCAGTGTTTTTCTCATCAAGCGATCCTGGAACACTGTCTGACACACTAAAATGAAATTTGGAGAAATAAGTACAGATGTCATTTGAAGTTTGAACAGACAAGCCAATAACCAACTTCTCCACAAACTACTATTTGCCCTCAAAGAATCACTGGTACATATCTTGAGAACAATCTGTGCATACAGACTAACAGTGAAAAGTAAAATTGCATACAAAATCAGTGGGAACAAACCTTTAGCCATGCAACTGCATCCAGAGAAAATAAAAACAGCAGAGGATTCTATCCTGACTGGTACAAATGCACTTGAAGTCAATACTAAATAACACAGAGTTGAATTTTCCAGTGTTACCAGCAGTATATTTATTATTAATTTAGCTAATATGCCTGAGTGAGCTAGCTCTTACTCAAAGCAGACTATTTTAACCCTGATTTTTTTTATCGGTTTATAGGATATCAAACTTATTTTCCAGCCTCTTTGGTGATTTATAACTTAGAGAAAGAAGTCTGTCTTTGGGATGTCAGGATCGGAGAGTTGCTCCTCCTGTGCACTCGGGTCAAAGTACTGGGTGTCAAAGTCAGCTGTTTCATTTAGATCAATGTCTTGCTCATCGCTGCTCTCAGCACTGTAATCAACCTCTTCAAGGCAGCGTGGTTCATCTTCTTCAAGGACTTGAGTGGTAGGACTGCATGTAGAAAAGATGTTTAAAATAAAAGTTCAATAAAGTTTGGCAGAAATGCACAACCTGGCACCAAAACAAATGATCATATTTGCTGGATTTGGATGTAGTTGTTGACATTAATATTAAAAAGGAAATATATGAGATCAGACTAACCTCCTGATAATCATTACAAACAACAAAAACTTTGGATATTAACATGTAAAAGCACATGTACACACAGAAGTCCAAACTACATGGTAAAACACCAAAAAAGGCCTGGAATTCTGAAGAAACAAAAACTGAAATTGCTGGAAAAGCTCAGCAGGTCTGTAGAGAGAAATCAGAGTTACTGTTTCAGGTCCAGTGATCCTCTTTCAGAACATGGACAGAATCGCAAGACATTAACTCAGATTTCTCACCACAGATGTTGCCAAATCTGCTAAGCTTTTCCAGCAATTTAGAACACATAGAACATAGAAAAGTACAGAACAGTACAGGCCCTTCGGCCCACGATGTTGTGCCGTGGAATAATCCTAATCCAAAAATAAAATAACCTAACCTACATTCCCCTCAATTCACTGCTGTCCATGTGCATGTCCAGCAGTCGCTTAAATGTCACTAATGACTCAGCTTCCACGACTACCACTGGTAAACTATTCCGTGCGCTCACGACTCTGGGTGAAGAACCTCCCTCTGACATCTCCTTTACACCTTCCTCCTAACACCTTAAAACTATGATCCCTCGTGGTAATCAATCCTGCCCTGGGGAAAAGTCTCTGGCTATCGACTCTATCCATGCCTCTCATTACCTTGTACACCTCGATCAGGTCACCTCTCTTCCTCCTTCTCTCCAGAGAGAAAAGTCCGAGCTCAGTCAACCTCTCCTCGTAAGAGGAGCCCTCCAGTCCAGGCAGCATCCTGGTAAACCTCCTTTGCACCCTCTCCAAAGCCTCCACATCTTTCCTATAATAGGGCGACCAGAACTGGACACAATATTCCAAGTGTGGTCTCACCAGGGTTTTGTAGAGCTGCAGCATAACCTCGCAGCTCTTAAACTCGATCCCCCGTTAATGAAAGCCAAAACACCATATGCTTTCTTAACAACCTTATCCACCTGGATGGCAACTTTGAGGGAGCTATGCACTTGAACACCAAGATCCCGCTGTTCCTCCACACTGCTGAGAATCCTGCCTTTAATCCTATATTCGGCATTTAAGTTCAACCTTCCAAAATGCATCACTTCTCATTTATCCAGGTTGAACTCCAGCATCTGTAGTTGTTTCGCCTTTTCAATTTTAATTTTAAAGGGCTGTAGAGGAGGTTACTTAGATGTAAGTGCCTGCAATTTTCCACTGTTGGCTGGTGTGCTTATTTCCTGGCATTTTTAACTAGTTGAATTGATTGAAAGGTTTAAAGGGTGGAGGAAGTGACAGCTATCCACTGCTTGCAATGTGGGCTCCCAAGTAAGGCATAAACTGGCCTAAAATAGGTAGTTGTCTGGCAGCTGCTGAAGGCCTGGCACACACTCTGACAAACTGACACCATCCTGGAAAGCCATAACTATGTTTCTTTTTCCCATAGGACGTAGGTGTCGCTGACAAGGCCTGCATTTGTTTGCCAATTCCAAATTGATCTCAAACGGACTGGCTCGTTTGGCCATTAAAGAATCAACCATATTTCTATGAGTCAGCAGTCACTTGGAGGCCAGTCCAGAAAAGGATGGCAGGTTTAAAGGTCATTAATGAACCTGATGGATTTTTCAAAAAATAAATGCTGAATGTCATTCTTACCTTTACTGAGGCTACCTTTAGAATCTAGATTCTTCATCATTTGCAAAAGAAGTCCTCCGAAATGATTACAACCTGCTAATTGTGACTTCTTTGTAATTTTTGTAATAAACATATCCCTAAAGTACACCTTTCTTTCACTTAGTGTCTGCAACTTTGAATTCTGACACTGGGGCTGCCAATCTCAGTGCTGGCACACTTCCAGTTGGCCAGCAGGCCCAGGACTCCATCCTATTATTCTTCACTGGACTGGTCTCTCTGAGGCAAAGACTTAATTAGTCACCTCTCAAAAATTTCTGCTAGGGTCTCATAATTGGCATTTCCATATTTCTAAATTCAAATATAGCCACGCTGGTATTAGAACATGGGACTGAAAACCCAGGGCTGTCTTTGAATCAAGTATTGAAATTGTCAGGATAATAAAATGTGAGGCTGGATGAACACAGCAGGCCAAGCAGCATCTCAGGAGCACAAAAGCTGACGTTTCGGGCCTAGACCCTTAATCAGAGAGATGATGAAGGGTCTAGGCCCGAAACGTCAGCTTTTGTGCTCCTGACATGCTGCTTGGCCTGCTGTGTTCATCCAGCCTCACATTTTATTATCTTGGATTCTCCAGCATCTGCAGTTCCCATTATCATTGAAATTGTCACAAGTGTTTCTTTCTTCTTGTGTAAGTGATGTTTATTATACTACGAATTGGGTGAACATGGGACTCCAGGTTTTTGTTCCATACTGTCAAATATTTTCTCTTTCATTTCTATCATTTGTTTGCAGCATCAAATACTTTATAACATTTCTTCAGACATTTCAGATTCCAAGGTATTCAGAGTTCTTTCGAAAATGATACAAAATAAAACAAACAGATCAGATTCTTCAGGTTTCCTTGTTGGACACAAAAATAATGTGGAACACTAGAACATTTTGTTCAATAGGAAACTGAAACCAATAAAATCCTAAAATGTTCAGAAAAAATGTATAATATGCTATTTTCTGCATGGCTACAATGCTCCAAAATGAAAACGCTGATCATCATTTTTAAAAGGCTGAAACCCGAGCCTTGGGTCAAAGCATGTACTGGAACTGGTAAATAAGACTCACTTTACTCTGCAGAACAAGATATCATCTATATGATGGGACAATTTGTTAAGTAAATTGGGAGATGAGTAGAGTTAGTGCATAATTCAATCTTTTTTTAAGAAAAGTGGTTTTTGCATGACATTTCATAATAATTCAAGAGATACATAACTGATAGTTTAATAGGATTTTGGCTGTATAACTGATTTTGACAGCAGCGCTACGAAAAAAAATCCATATGCCCACTGAAAGAAGTGGTCATTTGGCAGTCATGGTGACTAAAGCCTGTTTTCTGAACATAAGCAGGTGGTGAGAATTGCAGTACATACTGGAAAATTATGTTACGCACAGTCCATTGCGACTCTCTGTTCACTGATTGCATGAGCATTTTTATCTTAGCAGTAAATTTCTTTATGATAGCACCCACTGCAATCTGGAAACTCTAGGCTGACCTTTATTAAAAGAAAAAAGCATTCATCCAATGGACTATTCAAAAGGCACAATAATAGATAGAAAGTGTGAATCACTTGAAGACTTTATAAACATGCAGTATTTAGCTTGAAACTTATCTATAGATGATAGAAGATCCTCTACTTCAAGTGAAATAAAAAGTGTTTCTGCCATCTCTAGCGGTGCTGGGAATCAAATGAGGAACTGAGCAACCTAGCCGTGTGGGTGCTCATATACAAATACTTGAGCGGGAGGAATTATCCCAAATGTGAAAGTGTGGGATTCTACAGCATGAGGAGACAAAGCTATTACAGTCACTTCAGCTTGACATGGATCTGTAAAATAATCCCATGCCACATTGAAATGGTACAGTTGAGTGAATAATGCTGCAACACAAATTGGTGGCATGAGGAATCATCAATTCCAGTTGTTTGGGGTTGAAATGTAGTGTTGGGTGGGGAGGATAGTACTCGTAGTGAAGGTCTGGAATTGATAGATGGCAATTCACTGCAAACAAGGAAGAGGGAGTCATCACTCTGCAGATTAAAACATGGCAATTCTGGTGAAAACCTAAAAGTGAGCTGCTTTTGTGGTAAGGCAGAAAAAAAATTACATCACACAGACATGAGGGGACAGACAGAAGGACTCGAGAAGATTAAAACCCTCTCAAGCTTTTTGATTAGAGGTTGAATAATTCAAATTGAAGGTCAAAAACTCATTATCTGCTTCATACTTTTCTACTGGTCATAAAAGCAGCTTCTTTTGTTACATATGTAAAAGATAAATTTCACACAGAAACTGTGTAGAAAATGGTCAGTTGTTCATTATTCAGTCAAAGAATCAAATTAGAGCAAGGGTAGCTTTCTTTATGGTTCCAGACCCTGTACAGCTGCAGAAATTCACATGTAATTTTGTTTAAATGATGTCTGACTTTCTCAGCCTACTGTTAGACAGGGAGATGTTTTGTGCAACTACACATCTCCAAACACAATCTTAGCATTAATGTCAAGGATATTCACAACAATGACTGCAGCTTCAAATTTTAGCTTACACTACCTCATACTGACAAGACTCAATTTTCTTTTATGTGTCTCCAAGGCACCAAGATAATTCAGGAGCATGTAATGATTCAGAGGCTTTCTAATTGGTTCCTCCAGTAAAGTGCTAAAACACTTCTTCAAAAGGACTTAAAGTGATTACCAGCCATTAGTGAAAACGTAGAGGTTTGAAAGACAAGGATCCTGTCAAGTCACCCAGAGCTCCTTAGGACGGTTGCAAAAATAAAAACAAGCGAGAACTCCACCCCTAGTTTCGTAAGTCTCTCCAGGGAACAGCTGAAGATATTGCTTGACAGTACTAAGTGCTTTTAATATTTCATTAGGCAAGTACAGTAGTTCAAAATTCAGCGCAAGTCTGCATTAAGGTCTACATCTTCTCAGATTTTCACTGTAATCAAATGAAACCAGACTCCCACTAATTTGCTAGATTTCTCGGACAGCAATATGGCGATCTGTGCCTCTCTCATGTAAAGCAAATGACTTTTACTTTAAAATGCAGCCCTGGACCTTGCTTCGATAAGAGAGCATGTCAGAGATGCAACATTCTTTTTGGACAATTTATCTTACATATCTTTTGTCCATTCTTAACTGCTGTGAACGATTGTGAAAAAAAAATGTTATTTTAACTTGGCTGCACAGAACATCAGTGGCTCCTGGTCACTGAAGTTCTGAACTTTGACCCGCTTACTACATGGGCACAGATGCAACTCTTAATGGAGATGCACGCTTAAAGTGGGAGTCAGATTTCATTACACTGAATGGAGACCCATGATTGATGAAAAGAAGAAGCACAAAAAAGTTGAAATGAAACTGAGGTAGTGTGAATTGACCAACCACAAATGGTTCTCCACTCCATCTATAATCTTTTCAGATTCATTGCTCCTTGAAGGTTGCCAATGGAACTGAAATTTAATTTTCACTCTCCAATGGCCATGCATTTTAAATTACTAACACTCTGAAACCAATTTCTGCATAATTCTTTTTTATCATTTATATTTCAAATCTTAAGATTTTTATGTAAACAATATTAACATTCACATTAAAAGCACATTTGTTTCTTCCTTGTAGAGACATACAATTGAAATAATAATAGACTTTTATAATATTTCTGCCTTTTCTTGTGATCTTTGATATTTATTTGGACACAAATGATCCTGATGCAGTTATTTGCTTGTGATTAACCAATTTTTTTTCTCATGGCTTATTATTAGGTGAATGCGTTACTAGAAAAATAGCAACAAACAAAACAAACATGTGCAAATGTAAAGGGTAAATCAAATAGTTTTGATGCACATTCAAGTGATATATTTTACAAAACATGTTTTTTTATCATGAAATTGCGTGACTGCATAGCTGCCAAGGATACAAGTGACCAGCGTATAATTCTAGCACTAAGGTTGCTTCATAAAGAAAAAAGTATTCAAATGAAGCTTTACTTATCAAACATCAGGAGAAACTACAATTCAACCACACAAATATCAAAGTCTCTTTGTCCCACTATCATTCAGAATTAGGGAAGGGAGAAAGGCAACTGCCTTAATTGATTCTCCTATTATTGGAGAATAAAGCTTTTGTGCTTTTAAGTCTTTTTAGGAAGCAGTCTGCAACTATATTAACTTTTAAAAAACTTTTATTTACTATAGGCAGCTCAAGTTGAAACATAGAAACTGAGCGAAAATGCAATTCCCAGCTTTTCATTTCTGACTTGGAATGAACTTCATTCATTAAAATTCATGACCTTATACTTAATCGAATTGTATACCTATTGTCTCTTGGCACAATAATATTGTCAGAACACACTAGTGCAGGAAGGAACTTTCTTAAACAGTGTTGGCAAGACAGCAGTCAACAAAGTAGCAGCATTGTAATGTTTAGGAGGCATAGGATGAAGAAATTCTGCTAGGTCATGAATGATGTGGGAAATAGCGAATTAGTTGGGAAAATATGATCAGATTGACAAAATGAGCTGGAAATAATGAGAGCCTCAATGTTGAGAAACAAAAGTTCATGTTTCTACACAAGATTTGAAACGTATGATAAAAGTTTCATTAGTGAGCAGTAAAAAGGCTACTTGCATGTATTAACAGTTCATTTTTCCCTATTCCCATCTCATTAATATGTAGTTTACTATTCTTGCACATGGTGGAGATAAACTGGATGGGAGCAATTCCCAATGTGAGAGCCTGAGAAGATACCTGGAAGCTCTAGCTTGGCTAGTATTCCCCAACATCTCAGGCACATTTCTGGCTCACTTAGAATACAGTTCTCTATTTCAATACTGCACTTTGGAGCACGCCGATATATGTCATTGCAATGCTGCTGCCAGGCCATTATGCGCATAGAGACAAACATCCATCTCATGAATTAAAGCAGGTTGTACTTCAGAGATCTTGGCTTGTTCTGGTAATGCTGACTCATTTGGATGCTCACAGCATCTCTACTATTCCATGCCTTGCATTTTTGCACTTTGTCCCTCACTCAGAATTTACAGGCTTATGGTAAGACTGTCTGGTTTTGCTGATTAGCGCAGGCACAAAGCCAGACAGCTTGATATTGCTGTGAACAATGATCAGTCAAGGAGGAGGCTACATTGCTGAATGACACCATCAATGTCACACCTACAGCATGCTCCTGCATGTCATGCAGCAAACATGAGCTACTTGAGCTTCAACTAACTGGCACATCTCAAAGCCTAAGAGAAATAGTCTTTAGTCACATGAGCATGTATGGTAATAGCATTAACAGATACCCATGTAGTACAGGTTAAAGACATTTGTTGACACATAATTCTGAATGGGACATCAGGTACTCACCTACAGTGTCAAATAAAAATCCTGGCCATAAGCACTCTTCACTACATCTTTCAACATTATACATGAATCCTACTAATGGCTGTAATGTCAGATGAGTTGTAAAAATTTACCTGCGATACCCAATTTTGCAATCACCTTCCAAGGTTCCATGGCCTGTAGGAGCTGCTCATCTCACACTCTGGACCGTAAGGGATTAACATATTTATCTAATATGCTTTCTTGGGCAATATGTGGATTGAGAGTGCGGCAAGATTATTATCATTATTACTATTGCTACATGTACATTCTCATATGCATGTGCACCAAAAGGCTTCAGCATCATACACCTGAATCAGATCATTGATGCAAGGTCTAGGCAGCAGCATCTCGTTGGCCTCTTATAGGGGACACCCATGTTCCAATGTTCAGATGACGATGTTTAAAAGTTATGTGTGTGTGTTTTGGCTATTGAATGATACATTGCTGAGGAGCTCCTTTGTTTCTGATATTACCCATACAGATACATTGGAACCATTCTCAATTGATCCAAGCACGGTCATCTCACTGGTCCCCTGCACTAAGCATCAACACAAATGGATGAGAAACACATGGACCAGCATCAACCTCCATCGGATATGGAACCACCTCCAATGCAGTCTTTTCAGCCACTAGCACCCTTACAATGAGTTGAAGATGCGGGAGAGCTGCAATTGTTCATCTCCCATGGAATGCCATGCAGGTGAGAGAGGCGCAGGGGCACTACACTCTGTCCAAGAAGTGGTGGTCAGAATGCAATGTCGTGATGTTCCAAAATGCAATGCAACACTTTTTGCTCCTGGGGCAGAGTGCTATAAGATGTCTTCTCCACGTTGTGTATTCATGCAATTCACTGCAGTTCCATACAGTTAGAAGATTTTTTGCACTGGACAACTGGAGGGTGCAACATGATTATGTAATGGATGATGAGGATCTGCGAGATCTACAGCATTCTATTAACTAAAAAATCGAGGATGTTCTTCAGAAGGAACAGAACTTTCAGCATTCTACAGTGCTGCAGCAACAGCAAAAATAACACAGGCATGTGAACATAATTCAGCTGAATTGAGTTGCTTGAAGTCATTTTTCAGTGACTGTAAATGTCTTTACACAGTGGAGGCCAGCATCATCTAATGTAAACCCAATTGCAAGCATGGTTTACCACTTTGATCCTTTTATGCTTTTCCTGTTGATCAATAAAGAATAGGCTCACAAGCTGATGTAAATCTTCAAAGCATCACAAGAAGGTTTCATGCTGCTCTGGGCTCTATGGAAAGGAAAGCCATTGTGCAGAAAGGGTCAGAACAAGAGTGTCAGCCTCTCTACCTTTATTTTTTGTGGTTGTAGCCAAAATAACAATGGTTGACAAAGCTGACAAAAAAAGGCGAAAATATATTTCCAAATATGATATTCGATATACAATGAAGTTTGTCAAATGCCACCTATGTGCCCTCAGACTATCTTGTTTTTCCTTTCCCTCTCACAAAGCCCAGATACAGTCCTGGGGTTCACAGCTAAGTTGGAGGAAGCCTGTCCTATAGTAGAGCCTTTTGGCCTTGGAGCGTTTGGGTGGGCAGCCCTGGTGGTGTTTATGGCCAGATGGCCCAGACATACTGACAAGGTCCCACCCTGAAGGCTCATCCTTCTTGGCTTGAACGCCCACAGGGTTGGGGATTAAAGGCAGGGCAGAGGTTGAGATGACTGCCTCCAGAGGGTCCCTGGAGGAAACTTCTAGAGGCCTGCATGTGGTTTATCTTTCAACTGACAGCCTACTGGCACTGCCCTATGTCCTTATGAAAAAAGGGGCACACAGAGTGAGGTCAGGGTCCCTTGTTTCCTCTATCCTCTTGCCATGAGTGTTGAGCACCAATGATTTAGAATGCTAGTTGTGCATATATCCTAATCTCCACAGCAGTAGCTAACATGGCTAGGCAGTATGATACAGATAGCATTGCTGTACTCCTCCAATCTTTGAATCAGTTTGGCCTCTGTTTCTGCCAAACCTGCCTGCTATTTCTGTTTCTGCTTGATGTTCGAAGGGTGTTATTAATGATCGATACCTCTTTTGTGTAGGGCTGAGCAGGTACTTGATCACTGCAGTCCTCAGAGTACCAGTGATCTGGGCTGCCAGCTGTGATGTGCTAACCAGAATGCGCTTCTCTCTGTATTCTACCTAAAGTACCAACTGAAGTGTCAGCATTTGAGCTGGTGGGAAGTGCAGAAGACTGTTGTTGATGCTTCCTCTGAGGCATCTGTGGCTTTTTCCTCAGAGATGTAGGAGGAGATAATATTTTCAGGGGACGGTCTGTTCATTTCAGACTCTGCTGCTGCCTGCAGAGGACAAGGGAGAAGGAGTTGTGAAATATGGGTAGAAGCTCAAGCCTATTAAGAATATGTTCACAATGGTGATAATGGGAGAGCAGCACAGTGAACAACAAATCTTATTGCGTTACCAGGACATGGAGGTCTCAACATCACAACATGAGCAGTCACGGTTCTCATTGAAGGTAAGGAAATAAATGTCATGTTCCCACCAGCTGTGTTGGCTCTCTCTACACTAATGTGGGCAGTTTATTCCTGGAATGAGGTAAAGGGAGGAACTGGGTGAAATAAAAGTGGCTGGTACAACTGTTAGTGCTATTGCAGGTGGGGGCAACAGAGAAGGCACGCAGAGTTAGTGGTCAGGGTGGATGAAAATGATTGCATGCAACATCTCTGTCAACACTGAGAGGGGCAGACCATAAACCTCAGCGGGAAATAACAACTTCACATTGGCATAGACCAAAAGATGCTTCCAGTACGTTAGCTAAAACTCAAAGTTCGTTTTCTGTCTGGACAGTTGCAACAAAGAACTGTCTACTGAGTATTTAGTAGGAATGTAGGAACAGGAGAACACTATTCAGCTACTACAACCTGTTCCACTATTCAATGAGATCACAGTTGATCTGTGATCTAACTGTATAAGCTAGGCTTTAGCCCATATTCCTTAATGCCTTTCCTGAAGAAAAATTTATCTACCTCAGATTTAAAACTAACAACTGATCTAGCATCCACTGCATTTTCAGGAACAGAATCTGAAACCTCTACTACCCTTTATGAGTAGAAATGCTTCCTAATATTTTTTCTGAACGGTCTGCTCTAATCTTTAAGACTATGGCTTGTAGTGCAAGAATCACCAACCAGTTTACCTTTATTTACCCTGTCTTTTCCTGTTAAAATCTTGAAGATGTCGGTCAAACACCCCTTAACTTTTGAAATTTGAGAGAAAATTGTCTAGTTTGTATAATTTCTCCTCATAACTTAGCTCCTTAAGCCCAGCTATCATTCTTGTAAATTTGTTCCTAGGCCAGATTAGATTTCTGAACTCTAAAGAATAAAAACAAATACAATAACTTTCAGCACAAGTGATTAAAAAAGAACTCTGAACAACTTCACAGTCTCATTAGGAATTCAAAACCTATAAAATTCATCAAAATACTGTGAATCTTCAACAGCTGCAATGGCAACTGCAATTCTGGTATTAGAGTGGAGAATTCCATGAAATTTGTTGTGGGATCCAGGCTATTAGACAGTGATATAGCACATGAGAGATTCTTTTCAAACTAACTGACTAAGAATTTTCCCAATCTTTTATAAGTTCAACAGGAGAATGGTCATTTCAACTGTATTCTATATTCCCAGCAGTCTTCATCTACTTTCTATATTTCCCTCACCATCGCCATCTGCTGCCGAAAGTTCCGAAACAATCCTAACCTCCGTACTTTTGACTGAAGGCCACTATTTATAGACTTCACAATCTCATATGCCTTTTTTAACTGCTTTCTAATCAGCCCTCCCATCTGTACACCTGGACTCCCTTTAAAATTGTGCCCTTTATATTGCCTCATCTTACTGAAATTCTATACTACCCTGCATTAAATTTTATCTGCCACATGCCTATCTGTTCCATCAGCCTTTCTCCTCTTGAAGACTGTCGTTTTCTTCCCCTGTACAATGCTTCCAAATTTTGCACAATTGGTAAACTTTGAATACACTGACTTCCAGGCTTGACTATCCAGAGAAACAGTGTGGTCAGCACAATTACCTCAGCTCTATTTCAGGGGACTTGTTTAGTAAACTGAAGAGCTGGTAAATACCTCTTTTGGGAAAGCACTGCCACATAAAGTGTTCATCAGGAATTTAACTGGGCAACAACGAGCTTTCAACAAGATCAAAAACCTCTGTGAGCAAAAGTCAAACTGTCTCTCACATTTGCTGAGAGCAGGAAGAGGATCAGGGCAGTGGTTTTGTGTGATGGTGCTGCCAGTAACCCAAGGCATAAGACTGTCAATAAACCCTAGATGGCGAATGTATGGTGGTTGTGTGTGTAAGTGGAATTGGAAGGGGGTACTGTGTTTCAGCCTGTGGTGCTGCAACAGACACTAACAAGGAATTTCTGGCATTCAGAAGAAATAGTAAATCCCCCTAAGAGAGAGGTCAGCAGGCAGTAAGAAATACACAAAGTCCTTAAGTTTTTAACAAAGTTATGTGCAAGTTAGCTACTGAAATTCAAAATCAATGTGAAGGGCTCAGGCATTCTCAGGATCTAGTATTTCTGCCAAAGGTGCTGTTGGTTAATTGGCTGGGAAGAAATCCTGCAAAACTAATTCATCGGGATTATCATGATTAAAGGGAGACAGGGTTTGTAGAAGAGTACCTTTTTAGTGTTAATTGTATGTGGGACCTTGGATTGAATAAAACTGCCAGTGACAATGACTCGAAGTCCAAATCTAACGAGATACTGGGTGTGCCACAAGCAAGATTGAAAGACTTGAGACAAAGCACATGGCGTCAAAGGCTAAGACCTGAACCTGAGAATTATTCCTTTTTGTATCAAATCTTTAAAATGAATTTGTTTCTGTTGAAATAAGAATGTAATAACTAGGAGCAGCAGTAGGCAATTAAGTCTCAAGCCTGCTCCACCTTTCCATATGATCACAGCCGATTCCGCCTCAGTCTCAACTCCACTTTCCTGCCCATTCTCCCGAATGCTCCAAGTGGTTACCAATTAAAAATCTGTATCTCCTCCTAAAACTCACTCCATGTCCTAGCATTCACCACACTCTGCAGTACTGAATTCCACAGATTCATGAGTCGATGGGAGCAGTTATTTCCCCTCATCTCTGCTTCAATCTGCAACTCCTTATTCTAAAACTGTGACCTCTCATTCTAGATTGCCCCACAAGAGAAAACATCCTTTGTACACCTACCTTGTACAATCGCCTTTGGCAACTGATATGCCTCAATCAAATCTCTTCTCATTCTTCTAAACTGCAGAGAGTATTGGCCTAAACTGCTCAATCTCTCTTCATAATATAAACCTCTCACTTCTAGAATCAATCTAGTGTACGTCCTCTGAACTACCTCCAATACAACTATATCCCTCCTCAAGTAACTGTATGCATTACTCCAGGTAGAGGCTCACTAATGCCTTGTAAAGTTGCAGCAATGCTTCCCTACTTTTATACTCTGCTCGTTTAGAAATAAATTCCAAAATTCTATTTGCTTTCTTTACTACGTAGTTTTCTGTGATTCATACATAATGACACCCAAATTTCTCTTTACTGAAACAGTCTATAGTTTCTCTCCATTTAGACAATAAATTGCCTTTCTATGCCTCCAACCAAAATGCTGATCAGATGCTTTGCCACATTAAACCCAATAAGCCAAATTTTAGCCCATTCATCTAACCTGTCCATTTGTAAATTTTTTTATTTCTTTTTTATAAATTACCTTTCCACCTATTTTAATGTTATCTGCAAATTTGCCTTTGCTACCTTCAATCTCTGCAACCATGTCAATAACAAAGATTGTAAACAGAGTTGGGGCCAAGGCCAAACTCTGTGGCACCACACAAATGACATCTCGCCAACGGGAAAATTATCCTTTCATCCCAACTCTCTGCTATCTGTTAGTTAGCCAAATGTCTCTACAAGCTAATAAATTACACCAACCCCTTGTGTATTTAGCTATTGTGCGGCATTTAAATCAAATTTTTTCTGGAAGTTCAGATTTACTACATCGACTGGATTTCCATTATTCCACCTTGCTTGTTGTATCTTTGAAGAACTCGAGGACTTTAGTCAAACACAATTTATCCTTCATTAAACCAAGGTATCTCTGATGGATTGTGTCCTGTTATTATATAATATTACTGATATAATATTGTTATAGTATAGATTTGTAGCCTGTAGTTTCCTGCTTCTTGTATCCCTTCTATTTTGAATAAGTTAAAACATTTTAACAATGTTATATTACCATTTTGCCAATCCACTGAAACCTTTCCCATATGTCGAAAATCTTGAAATAATATAACTAATTGATTCATTATCTATGCTGCCAGTTCCTTTAAGATCCTAAAATGTAGGCCATCAGGCCTTGGAGACTTGTCTGCCTTCAATCCCAAAGGTTGCTCAGTACTTTTTTCCTTGTGCTGAGAGGTAGCAAATGGAGTTTAATGCAGACAAGTGTGAGGTGATGCACTTTGGTAGGAGTAACCGGAAGGCAAAGTACTGGGCTAATGGTAAGATTCTTGGTAGTGTAGATGAGCAGAGAGATCTCGGTGTCCATGTACACAGATCCTTGAAAGTTGCCACCCAGGTTGACAGGGCTGTTAAGAAAGCATACAGTGTTTTAGCTTTTATTAATAGAGGGATTGAGTTCCGGAACCATGAGGTTATGCTGCCGCTGTACAAAACTCTGGTGCGGCCGCGCTTGGAGTATTGCATACAGTTCTGGTCACCGCATTATAAGAAGGACGTGGAAGCTTTGGAAAGGGTGCAGAGGAGATTTACTAGGATGTTGCCTGGTATGGAGGGAAGATCTTATGAGGAAAGGCTGAGGGACTTGAGGCTGTTTTCATTAGAGAGAAGAAGGTTGAGAGGTGACTTAATTGAGACATATAAAATAATCAGAGGGTTAGATAGGGTGGATAGGGAGAGCCTTTTTCCTAGGATGGTGATGGCGAGCACGACGGGCATAGCTTTAATTTGAGGGGTGAAAGATATAGGACAGATGTCAGAGGTAGTTTCTTTACTCAGAGAGTAGTAAGGGAATGGAACGGTTTGCCTGCAACGGCAGTAGATTTGCCAACTTTAACTACATTTAATTCGTCATTGGACAAGCATACGGACGTACATGGAGTAGTGTGGGTTAGATGGGCTTCAGATTGGTATGACAGGTCGGCACAACATCGAGGGCCGAAGGGCCTGTACTGTGCTGTAATGTTCTATGTTCTATGATTGTTCTAAGTGCCTCCCTTTCTACAACATCTGCACTACCTGCTACCATTGGGATAATACTAAAGTCTTCCATCGTGAAAACTGAGGCAAAATATTGATTAGGTTACCCACCATTAGTGCTCCCTACCATTAACTCTCCACGTTCATCCTCGAAGGGACCAACACTTATTTAACTGTTCTCTTCCTTTTTATATACCTACAGAAGGTTTTAAAATTCATTTTTATACTTTGTGCCAGGTTTCTTTCATCACCTACCTTTGCTTTTTTTACAACTTTGTTTAGTAACCCTTATTGGTTTCTAAAGGTTTTCCAATCTTCCAGCCTATAAATGGCCTTTATAATATAAAATGCTTTTCTTTTTGTCTTCAGAGAGCTGCACAGCATGGAAACAGACCCTTCAGTCCAACTCGTCCATGCCAACCAGATATCCCAAAATTAATCTAGGCCTATTTGCTAGCATTTGACCCATATCCCCTAAACTCCTCCTATTCATGTACCCATCCAGATGCCTTTTAAATGTTGTAATTGTACCAGCCTCCACCACCTCCTCTGGTTGCTCAATCCACACATGCATCATTCTCCATGTGAAAAAGTTGCACTTAGGTCCCTTTTAAATCTTTCCCCTCTTACCTTAAACCTATGCTCGCTAGTTTTGGACTTCCCCACACTGGGGGAAAGGCCTCACCTATTCACCCTATTCATGCCTCTCATGATTTTATAAACTTCTAAGGTTACCCCTCAGCCTCCGACGCTCTAGGGAAAATAGCCCCAATCTATTCAGCCTCTCCCTATAACTCAAACTCTTCAACCCTGGCAACATCACTGTAAATCTTTTCTGATCCCTTTCAAGTTTCACAACATCCTTCCTATAGCAGAGATATCAGAATCAAATGCAGTAGCCTAACTAATGCCCTGTACAGCCACAACACGACCTCCTAACTTCTATACTCATTGCACTGACCAATAAAAGCAAGCATACGAAATGTCTTCTTCACTATCCTGTCTACCTGCGACTCAACCTTCAAGAAATGATGAACCTGCACTCCTAGGTCTCTTTGTCCAGCAACACTCCCCAGGATCTTACCATAAAGTGTGTAAGTCCTGCCCTGATTTGTCTTTTCAAAATACAACACCTCACACATATCTAAAATAAACTCCATCTGCCACTCTCGGCCCATCTGATCAAGGTCCTGTTGTACTCGGTGATAACCTTCTTTGCTGTCCCCAATTTTGGTGTTATCTGCAAACTTACTAACCATACCTCTTATATTCACATTCAAATGTTACCTTTAACTTCTTTGTTTAGCCATGGATCCTTCTCCTCCCCATTTGCTTACAATCTTTCTTCCTCTCTGGAATATACTTTAATTGAGAGCAATTGAGCGTCTCCTTAAACAACTGGCACTGCTCATCAACTTTTTAGTTCTCCCACAAGTTCACTCAGGTCAAATCTTTGCTTTTGCCTATATAATTATCTTTGTTTAACTCCACAACATGATTGTGGGACTCCAGTTTCTTGCACTTGAAGTAAATTTGAAATTCATGCATGCTATGCTCACCCTCCTCTAAAGAGTCCTTCAATATGGGATAATAGTATGTAAATGCTATTTATCTATCAAGACGTATATTTTGACATTGATTTTCAGTTTGAAAAGTACAGTAGAAGTTTTGATAAGTAAAATTTTGTGCATTAGCTCCTTAAGTCTGGGTTATTTCACAGTTCCTTCCTTTTCAAGCTGTTGCCTCTAGAAGGAATCGTATCATCATTAAAAGAAATATAAGTAAGCATTAGTTTAGACATGTTACACATTAGTGTTATGCAATTTTAAGAACAAGAGACTCAACTATTTAAATATTGTTATGTTTTGATGTTTCTTTTAATCAAGTAAATCTATGTATTGCTACTGTTTGGAACCCATAAACATACTCACAGGACAACTGTGGCTACTTCTGAATATCAGCCTCTGCATTCATGAGCACACAGGATCTGGCTGCACGTGGGAGTGGACAATAATGGGACAACATATTATACCCGCTTTCTGGATGAAGGAAATGCACCTAAATCCCAGCCAGTTTTGACGATGGTTTGTTCGGACAATTTTAACCACTTACTCATCCACTGACAAACTCTGACAGCAGAAGAGGATGGGAATTTATTTTTTAGTTTGTTATATTTCAAATTTCAGAAAATTGAATTGACTTTGATTAGAGAATTTAAAAATGAAACCAGCTGAAGCAGTGACAGTTAGCTTGTCAGTCAGGGGTTAGAGAAGTCTCCCTAAGGGGGCTGACTAAAAATGTTTCTTCTCCAGCTGGGGTAAATGGATCAAAGGCTGGCCTGAAGATATTTGTAGGGCATGTGGAGCATCTGTGGTGGTTACCAAAACACACACCTTTAGTCAAGCACTCCATGGCTCTTCACAAAAGAGAAGAGCAGCTATGGAGCTTAAATGGTAGGAGAGGGGGAAAGAGTAAGAGGTAGTGGTTAAAGAATTTGGGTACAAGGGTACGGTGAGACATAGGAAAGCAGATGGCTGCTGGAATGGAGCTTCTAAACTACAGGAATAACAATTAAAACCTTTTTCATTGATAATGGAATGGAATTGTGGATAGAACATCAGAAAAATCTAAACTTGAATTTGAATAAAAGGAGAGGAGAGATATAATTGTGCAAGGCTGCATAGGAATTTACAGAAAAGGACCATGATTTTTCAATCAATGAACTAGTAATGCTGATTTATTTAAGGTTGATGTGAACTGGAATGCAAGATAGTATAGGACATAAATATATAAGCTTTGCAGTTCCAGATTAAATTAATTTTCTCTAAGGAGAGAGTCAAGTGTAGTAAAGTGTGGTGATAAGAAACGACTAGCAAGGTTTTTGTGATAGACCACACTTAGAGTTTTGACACTCAGCTCATGGTTAGAATCTAAATAATGTAAAGAAACACAGCCATTCATTGTATATATTAGATACACATAGGATTTTCATATATTGAAACAATAATTATAGTTAATTACAAGTTTCTGGAACTACGACCATTTATTTGCCTGGTTTTCATTTATACTGTTCTCTTAAACTGTATTGAGCGAACTCAAGGGTACATCAAAGGCTGGTATATGTCCAGGAAAGTACTCAGGTCATTTTCTGTACAATTAACCCTCGCTGCTTGTTTTTGTAACTTGGATTCCACGTAATTGAAAAGTTGTATCAGATTGTAATAAGGTCACGTTTTTTCTTAATGTCAACAGATTAACAACCCGCTTATTAAAGAAAATGAAACTGATGGCCTCACAGGTATTTTAAATAGACAATTTGTTTCACGGAATAAAGTCAATGGCTAGGGTTGGCAAGTTGGAAGATTATCAACTGTTTTTGCATTGAAAATAGATTCTTTCATGTAGAGACTGAGCTTTTGCACTTGGTGTAGAAAATCATATTCTGCACCCTCCAGGGTTTCAGAAAAATGAAACTACAGCTAGGGAGAGTCAGTCTACTATTCCAGTTTAAAACCAATAATACATAAGCTAAGATTTTATTGGAATTACTGGACATTTTGAATTCTTTTTCAAACTTATCTTAGATATATCATTTGGAAATCTGGAAGACATATAGAATTGCAGACAAACATGTGACTGAGTAAATTTTATTGCCTTTGGGAATACAATCTGAATATAGATAAAATTCAACAACTGCAAAATACATGATCAATCAATACAATTGTACTATTAACCTCCAAGATATTTCTGAAAACAAAACAAAGGTTGAAAATTCAAGCAATAATGGCAAAATACTGTACATACTGGAAAACTGAAACAAATTCTGAACAAGTCTCATTACCGCATATAAAATGTTAACACAGTTATTCCCTCTCCACAGATACTGTCAGGTTAGCTGGGGTTCTCTGCATTTGTTTGAAAATTCAACCCTTAATTCATGGTGTTGGCATAAAAAACTAGCTAGACTCTTCAGCAAACCTCAGGAAAAAATATTGTAGCTTTGAGTTGGACATTAAAAGCTCCATAATGCTATTTGACTTTTGCCACTGCGCCCTGTCTATCATTTCTCCCTCAACTGGAACCAAAGAACAGACTAAGTGATCTCATTGCTGTTGACTGGATATTGCCATTTACAGCTGCTGTTCTGGATTACATTATAAATTACTACACCTAATAACAGACCACTTAAAAACAGACATTGCTGGAGGAATTCAGCAGCTCTGGCAGCATTTGTGGAGAGAAAGCAGAGTTAATGTTTTGGATCCAATGACCTTTCTTCAGATCCGTTCTTCAGGTCACTGAACCCGAACTGTTAACTCAGATTACTCTGCACAGTTGTTGCCAGACCTGCTGAATTTCTCCAGCAATTTGTGTTTTTGTTTCAAATTTCCAGCATCCACAGTTCTTTGTTTGAATTTAACATGTCATTTAAGTTGCGTACTTGTTCAGCTTAAAATGTTTGGCTATTCATTTATTTAAAATATCCTGCTCATTGCATACAAAATAAATGTTTCTTCATGAATATCTTGAGAACACCTACATATGTGATTCTGATATTGCTCTACAGTAAAACCACAAATGCCTGGATGTAGCTAAAAGAAACCTGATAATTTACATATTTTCTGAGAAATTTTAGCAATAAATAAAATTCTCAGTTCTATTTTGTTGTCTAGACACAAAATCATTTCCTTCTGCAAAATTACTGGTATATCATTATTAATCCTATTATTGAAACAAAGAGAAATGCTTTTTTTGATTCAGTGTGCTACATATGAAAACTTCACATTTAAAAAGGAATTGCGGCCTTAAAAGACATCAAGGCCATTGTACTGATGTTCATTTTAACCAATTTCTCTGGTCAATATTTCAATACTGAAGGACTGATTGACATTTCTTTAAATAAGATCAGTGGTTATCATTTGAGGTGATGAAGCACTTTGCCAAGCTCAATAAATATTGATTACATTGTTCTTAACGGTTTTCAAAGATCTGAATTGCAAATGATCACTTTATCAAGTGAATGGCTGAATGGTGTTTGACCACTGCTGCACAAACTGGATGGTGAAAGCCCCTTAGTGCTGTATCAGTGTCAATCTCTACTCAGTTTAATTGCAGATCAATTAAAATTATTACATCATCTATTTCAGATTAAGCTCTGGGGGGTGAGAAAGAGAGAGAGAGAGAGAGAGAGAGAGAGAGAGATACAAACCAAGGGAATTACACAACACAGATGTAATATCTTCAAAAATCAAACAATGATTCCAACATTATATGTTCTATAATATGATGTAATATTTCCTGCAAGTAGTTCTAAGTATTGTGTCCACTCAATAAGATCTTTATGATCCTAGAAAATCAAGATTTAGCATATTTATTTGAAGCTTTTTGCTAAATGCTTGTCATTTATTATAGAAACCAAAGATCTGCCATAGCTTACTTCATTTAACCAAACCACACTTTGCCTCATTAACTGGAGTAAAATGCTATTTGTCTTCCTACTCTCTGCTTTACTCTTGATGAAGATGTCTTTTTAAAAAGTGCCACTATCATTGTGCTCCATTTATTCATTGGGTCAGGAAACACCACTACGAGAATCATTGAAAACTTTGGCTATTGACCACATTTTACTTCTAAAATTTCACTGCATTAAACAAGTAGAGCAGAACAAAACGACTAGAATTTTATGGAACCCCTTTGTGAATTGCTGTTAGGACTGCCCATAAAACTCTATGTCTGTCCTTCACAGTATCAATTAACTTAGATGCAACTTTACATGGGATAAGAGTGGACAAGCCAAAGTGAGATCTTAATTAACGGGGGCCAATGCCAACTGAACAGCTTTTTTAAGCCAGGAGGTAGTTTGGGGTGGTGGAGAGGGATGATGGGGGGGGGGCGGAGCCCTCAGATGTAAGGTGGGGTGGTACACAATTTTTTTTTCCCCAATCAGGACCTCCCTCCAAGTTTGGCCGTTGTCTCCCAAGTGCTGAGTAAATGCCATGTGGTTTCCCAATCCCCATCATTCTCCATCTCCTTCCAGGTTTTCACTCCTGGCCCTACCAAGATTCCTTGAGATGTACAAAAATCCTGGCACTTTGTTCTTGGAGCATGACATAGTTTCAACAGGGCTACCAGCCCCAACAATGCTGCTGGAATGACAGAATTACCCTCTATGGTGGAATGTCCTCCTAAGATGAGTTGGAAAGCCTGTCTCCCCTCATCAACACTCCATGGAGTATTAAAAGGCTGCAGGGCAATTGTCAGGAGTGGGAGTGCATTCCCCATCGACTTTTCTGGTGTTAGGGTCAAAAATCCCATCATGTAAAAAATGCTGCCTGTTGGCTGTGCTGGAAAGTCCAAGCCAGGATACCGTTCAATGGAGCTATGTGATACTGGGATATATAATTTACTTCTATAAATTGCACGTTAAAATCGACTTATTTTAACAATCGTTTTAGTCAACCTTTTGACTTGAAAGTTAATATTGAATTCCTGATGTCTACAGCTGATTCCCTCCAAGTCTTATTGGAGATGCTAAATCTGACTTATACCCTGCAAATTCCCACAGTAAAAACGGAAAGTTTACATGAAGGAGAAACATCACTGAAATGTGTTCGTTCATTTGGACCATGGTTCTTAGAATTACAGATGTTTCTATGGTAACATCAATACACATACTAAAATTCTTGAGAGGCATGTAAACTAAAACCAGGCAAGCTGGCCAGTAATTTAGTGGGTGGAGACATAATGAGAGATCTTTGATGGACCCATGTTCATTTTTTCCCCAGTGTCAACGATAAAGAACTGTTAGATGCAATACCTTGCAAATTGACAGAGACTATTCTGAAGCAGTAGACCCATTTGGCACATATATTTTTTCAGGCTACTATGCAAACTGCAGGTTAGCAATTAATTCAAAGTTGAATAACACAGGAACACTGGGACAGAAGTCGACCATTTAGCCCCTCTAGTCTGTTCTACCATTCAATAAGATCATTTCTGATCTGTGGGCAAGCTCCATATACTTGCCTTTGGCACATATCCCTTAAGAACTTTGTTTAACAAAAAAAATCTATCTCATATTTAAAACTGACAACCGGTCTAGCAAATCTGAATAAAACCTATGATGATTATATTGTATCAATTTTATCTCAAAAAAAACTTCTTCATGACATTATTTGCAATGTCCGTGTATGAATTAACTAGTACAAACAATCCACTGAGATGACACAAATAAATGCAGTGTGAAATTTTGCATCCTCATTGAATTATTATCGCAATATGAGGGAGAAAGATTAAGTGGATTTGAAATTTTACAATAGTCAAAGTCTGAATAGTTAAATGTGCTATATCTATACTATAATAATTATTTTATCCCCAGTTATTTGCATTCAGTAGCAAAATGATATCTTAAAGACATTTTAACTATTTTAATTTTAACTATTTTAAGGAATGCAAAGAAAATAGTTTTGCTGGTCAACGCAGAACAGCTCTCTAACCTCCCCAAGTATTCATCCAATTATTATAAAATCCCAAAATAAAATTATAATTCCTTTAATTTAGTAAATTTACCAAGCTTGCAGCCACAACTTCAACAAGTAAACTTTAAAAAGTAAAATGTTACCTTAGTTTTAAAACAGTATCTGACAAACACTTCAGCAAGTTTTAAACAGTATCTAAGGTAAAAACACTTAGAGCTTTGCTTTGAGGGGAAGGGACAGTTATTTTGCTCAACAATTTATGGGAGCCATAGTAATAATTTAAACACTAAACTATTTAATTATTAACAGAGATGTAGAAGTGAAAGCTTTAAAACATTATCAAAGAAATGTTTCATAACTCACTGGTAACAATAGCATGTCAAAGGAAAGAACAGTGCGGAAACAAATATTGAAAGTGAGATATTCTTAGATTTGATTTCTTTTTGGAATGTTTTAAAAAAAGTGAAACAAGAGACAAACATGATGCTCCAAAGAGTTTCCTTGCAAATGGATGTAATCCTATATTACTTCATTTAGCCTAAAACAGACAACTGGATTTTTATTTTTCTTGGCAAAGTGTAATTTTCGAGGAGATTCATGGCAGGTGGTCTACCATGGCCCATGCTTATTTTTCTCACAATCATCTACACTTCATTTCATTATTTCATTACAACTGGCCTCTCATCTCAAGCCCATGCAATCATCTGATGGTAGAAATGGAAGTGCTCTCTACTGCTGAGGCAATGCAATGCTTCCATCAATGACAACATATTTAAACCGCAACTCGGCACCAACTCAGACATTGCAAGGCAGGAACTGTTCATAACACTATGGTGTTCAAACATCATTTGTGAGGACATAGTCCAGTTCAGAAAGATTGCACCTCGCTTTTTCAGACAAGGACCTGGGGTTTCTGGGAGATGGGGTGATGGAGAGGAGAGCCATCCTCTATCCTGCAGACTGGCAAAGGAGTCCATGCATAAGAGCCAGATAGCAGACTGTGTCAGTGCTGTTTCTCGGACAAAAACCCAATAGCAGGAAGCAAGTCAACAGTGGGTCTTCTGCTCTGCTACTTCAAACTCTAATTCTGTTGCTGCGCGGTAAGATCACCAATACTAATGGTCTACAGCACTTACTAACTCTTGCAGTACCTCCACTAAATGGTGCATACCCACCTCAAGTCCCAAACTATGAATGCTTTCTGATCTTTATGCTTCCTAATCACTTACTAGAGACACCTCACACTTCTCTTGCATCATCACAAACCATCTCACTCAATCCCTCCGTTTTTCTCTTGCAATGAGGCACTTTCACACAATCAAGCTGAGAAGGGAAAGATGCACAGGGATGTGCAGCTGATATTCAGCACCCATCCTCTAGAGGAAATCCCAGACACACTTCACTTCATCCTTACCAATCTCCCTGGCTCAGGTACATTTTCATGACACAATCAGTGGGAGTGACCACTGCACTGTCCTTGTGGAGACAAAGCTCCACCTTCACACTGAGGATGTGCTTCATTAGGTTGTGTGCCACTAACTCCATGATAAATGGGATTGACGCCAAACAGTCTAGCAATTCAAGATTGGGTATCTCTGAGGCCCTGTGGGTCATCAGGCGTAGCAGAACTGTATTCTGTAAGCTTATAGTGTGGTATACTCCCCATTTTACATTTACCATCAAGCAAAGGAATCAACCCTGGTTCAACAAAGAATGAAGGAGGACATGCTAGGAACAGTAATAGGCATCTCTAAAATGATCTGTTAGCACTGTATTGTAATTTCACCAGGTTATCAGCTGGGACATCTGGTACACCACTGCGAAAGATCAGTTACAGGAAGGGTAAGTGGAAGATCCATTTCAGCCCCTTCCCAAGATCCACAACACGATGCCAGCCTTGAGCCAATTTAACTCACTTTGTACGATATCATGAACTGACTGAAGACATTGAATATTGCAAAGGTTATGGGGCCAGATGTTCCAAAATTAATAATGAAGATATAGTCTCCAGAACTTGCCGTGCCAATCACTAAGCTGTTCCAATACAACTACAACACTGGCATCTACCCTACAATATGGAAAATTGTCCAAGTGTGTCCTGTATACAAAGAGCAGAACAAATCCACCCACCCAATTACTGGCCCCATCAGTCTACTCTCAAACATCAGGAAAGTGATGGAAGTTGTTATCAACAATGGTATAAAGCAGCATCTGCTCAGTGATGCCCAGTTTGGGTTCCGCCAGGGCCATTCAGCTCCTGACCTCATTACACCCTTGGTTCAGACATGGGCAAAAGACCTGAATTCTGGAGGTGAGGGAAGAGTGACAGCCCATGACATCAAGGCTATATTTGAATAGTGTGATATCAAGGAGCCTTAGCAAAAGTGGAGTCAATGGGAATTGGAAGAAAACTTCTTCTGGTTTGGAGTCATACCTGGCATGAAAGAACTTGGCTGTTCTTATTGAAATTTGTTATGTCAGCTCCAGAGCATCTCTGCAGGAGTTCCTCAGGGTAGTGTCCTAGACCCAAACATCTTCAGCTGCTTCATCAATGAACTTTCCGTCCATCGTAAGGTCAGAAGTGAAGAAGTTCACTGATGATTGCACAATGTTCAACATTACTCTCAACTCCTTAGACACTGAAGAAGTCGATGTACAAACGCAGCAAGAGCTGGGAACCATTACCCCTTGACATTTAATGGCATTACAATCATTGATCAACTCCCACTGCCAACATCATGGGGTTAGAACTGATCAGAGACGGAAATGGGCTAGATCTCCAAATACTGTGGTTACAAGCGTTAGTCACAGGTTTTGAAACCTGCAGAGAGCAACTTATCACCTGACACCCCAAAGCTTGTCTACCATCAACAAAGCTAGAATCAGGGCTGTAAGGGAATGCTCCCCACTTGCCTGGATAAGTGCAGCTTCAGTGCACTCATGAAGACCGATACCATTCAGGGCCAAACAGCCTGCTTTGTTTGGCACCACATCACGAATACTCATTCCCTCCACCATTGATGTTCAATAGTTAGTGTGCACTATTTGCAAACTGCACAGCAGAAATTCACCAAAGTTCCTTAGACAGCACCTTCTAAACTGCTCACAGAAAACAATTATCAGTACTATAGGCTCATTTCTGAAAAAAATTTTGGCAAGCTTTCATTTACAGAATTTTGTCATTTCCATGACTGCAATTGGGAAAACCCTTTGGTGAGCTCTCTTATTACATATAACCATGTATTGTGTTGTTTTTCCCTTCATCTCAGCTCCTGTTTAATTAACTGAGAGTTTTGGTGTGCTGGCAGAGAGTATGGGAGGGCAATACATTAAAAATTTAACCCAAAAATAGCATTTTTGTGTTAGAACAATGAATTAGATGTAATTGAAAGATCATTTCACTATTAGGCTACATTTTGTACTGCTGACTACTTGAGCCTAGCTTTAAATAATGTAAGAGATAGTAGGAACTGCTGATGCTAGAGAATCTGAGATAACAAGGTGTAGAGCTAGGTGAACACAGCAGGCCAAGCAGCATCAGAGGAAAGCAGCATCAGAAGAGCAGGAAAGCTTTCCTGCTCTTCTGATGCTGCTTGGCCTACCGTGTTCATCCAGCTCTACACCTTGTTATCTTTAAATAATGTAAGTCAGTTGTAAAGACAACTGAACCACTAAATTTAATTCCCCTCAGTGAGAAGGCAGTAGCTTAAATTTAATTCCCTTCAGTGAGAAGGCAGTAGCTCATCTACTTCATTGCACGGCATAGTACAAGAAAAAAAAAGTGTGAAACATACAGTTTTAATGTAACATCACTCTGGGATAAACACTTGAAATAGGTCATGAATATCAAATCAAAATCAAAATCTGATTCCATACTCTTTAGGGATGATAGTGTCAGAATACTTTGGGCAAAGGTATGGCTAGTTTAATTACTGATCCTTATTAAGCACCAGCAGTTTACACGAGCAGAATCAAACGCAAGTTTGACCTGGAATAGTTAACAATTTCAGTGAGAGGCTTTCCCTCCCTTATTTGGCTTTAGACATAAATTGTTCAATTAGTTAATGTTTGTGATGTTTTGAATGGCCGCAGTAATAGGATAAGGACACATAACCTGCCAGATCTAGAAAAATAAAACCAAATAATACTAGAAATACCAGTGGTCGCACATATCTGTGGAGAGAGAAACAGGGCAGCTAGTTGGGGCGTAATGTTTTGGGGTACTGAGCACAGTTCTGGTTGCTCTTGTATAGGATGGATATTATTAAACTGTAGATTTACAAGGATGTTGCTGGGACTGGAGGGTTTGAGTTATAAGGACCGGCTGGATCGGCTAGCATTTTTTTTCTTGGAGCATAGGAGGCTGAAGGGTGACTTTATAGAGGTTTATAAAATCAAGACAGACACAGATAAGGTGAATAGGAAAGGTTTGTTTTTCCCTAAGGTAGGGGAGTTCAAAACTAGAGGGCATGATTTTAAGATAGAGGGGAAAGAAATAAAAGGTTCCTGAAAGAAAACTTCTTCCACACAAAGGACAATTCACATGTGGAATGAACTGCCAAAGCAAGTGGTAAAAGCAATTACAATTACAACATTTAAAAGACATCTGGGCAGGTATGTGGCTAAGAAAGGTCTATAGGGATATGGGCCAAACTCAGATAAATAGGGTTAGTTTAGTTTGAGAAACCTGGTTGGCACAGGCGAGTTGGACTGAAGGGTCTGTTTCCACGCTGTATGACTCTATGACTCTTAATTACATTATTTACTACGTACGCCATGAAAAGTACTGCGACACAACGGCACCTTTGACTATGATTCATTTGTAATAACTGGTTCTTAAATCATATGCAATTATTTCTGTCTGCAGAGTAAAATCAAGTCTGATGGATCACCACTTGAGAATGTCACCCAGTTTCAAACACTTCTAGATTGCATGAGCTGCATTTCACTCATAGAAACACCTGATGGCAAGATTGCCTCTTACTGTGTTCACATCCACAATAGCTGAGATTTAAATCTCTTGACTTTGCTAAAACACTCAATAAGCTTTCAAATCTTTCAAAATGCTGTCTCAATTAAACTAGTTCTTGTTGGGTTCCAAGGGCTCCCCTTAACCTCATAAAATCAATTTCAAAATCGTTATATTTAAGGTTTTGTCTCACTCTCATTCAACCTGCCCATATTCTCTTTATTTTACCACTGGCTATGTTTTCAGCCTCTACGTGCTATTCTCTTTCAAAACCTCTCCACTTACTCTGATTGAAAATGTATTATAAACATGATTTCAACTTTTTCTCAGCATCCAAAGTCTCATTATTCCGTGTTTTTTCCATTCTGCTGGCTGTCTATTTAATTTTCTGACATACAAGATGTTTTGGAATTTCTGTCCAAAATGAAAGATATGATCTACTTGGAATCCTATTCTTATTATTCCTTTTTTTCCCCATTCTGCTGGCTATTTAATTTTTGAACATATAAAATGTTTTGCAATATCTTTCGATATGATTAACAAGGAAGTTTTAAAAATACAACATAACAAATTAAAAATCTGGTTTTCCCACACAGGAAGCACATTCGTCATCATGATGAACTCCATCTTCCACTTAACCTGTTGTGGTAAAGTTCTGCATCAATATATCCCAATCCCCAAAGGTTATCAAACCAAGAGAAAGTATATACTTATTCCCACATCTCCATTACTAGCCAGCTGCTCACTAGAGCCAATATCTCTCCACTTCATTTCAGCAATGTAAGAACAATCATATCTTGTGAAGTATTTAATTTTAGTCAATGTCTCCCTATAAACTTTAATTGCATTCACACAGATACTGATGCAGCACTTCTTTGCATGAGTTTTTTAAAAATGTGTTTGCTGGGTGTGTATTACAAAAATGCACCAGGAGAGGGGAGATTCCTTTTGGGCTGGATATTCCAATTTTCAGTTGAAGTATTTCATTGAGTGAGGTTTACAGCGTCTGGTCTGCCATGGCTCAGAGCAACTTTTCACATGCTATCATCACTCTTCACTTCAGTAATAACACATCCAAGCTCTATGGCACCTTTCTCATGGAACCACACAGCAGGAGAAAAGGAAGTGCTTTCCTCTGCTGTAACCATCTGGCATCCATGCAAATGGCACTGTATTTAAAGCACAGCTGCATACCACTACTATGTTAAAGCCAGAAACTGGTCTTCATTCTGGGGTGGTCGACCACTGTCACTGAGGGCAAAGCAGAGAAAGGGAAGTTGGTACAAATGCAGAATGCTGGAGAAACTCAGCAGGTCTGGCAACACCTGTGGACAGGGTGGAATAGAGTTGAGTTAACATTGAGTCCATATGACTATACGCCAGAGAAGACAACTCATACACGGAAGGGAGAAGAGGATGGAATCTATGAAATATGCAGGGACATTGTGAAGACAAAGTTTGATGAAGGCCAGGACAAGCAACTGATGAGCCTCCAGGTACCCATTTTGACTTTCATGTCAGGAATTTGCATAAGTTTCTTGGAGGAAGGAGTGGAGAATTGACAGGTATAGATACAAGGAAGCTGGGCTAAAAGTGAAATGCAAAAGGATGGAATAAGATAGTTGCCACTTAACAGTGAGATCCTGCCACTACCATTTAAAGATTTTAGGAAAAAATAGCAATGTTTTCCTTGTCATTGAGATGCCAATTTTTTCATTCTCACTCTATCTACCCATGCGATTCCAGGGAGCGGACATTCCTTTCTTAATTTCTGAGCTAATTTGAGCTTGTGTCCTCTGTTCCATATTCAAGGTCTGAAACTGGTCTTTTTACATCTAAATTATCTCTAAAATGGCGCAACTTCGTACAAGTATGACGACAGAATTAAAATTGAACTTAATAATTTCAATTTAATTTCAGCTGGGACTTTATTACCTCCACATCCTTATCCAAATCAGATTCTAATTCATTCCTGAGTTTACCATTAAACTTGAAAATCCTGTCCGAAATATTTAACACAACAAATGATGGGCAGCAGTAATTCTATCTAAGTCAGTACAATGTGCCACAGGATGCCAGAACATAAAGTACATTTCTAACTGCTAGCCCCATTAGAAAATCATGATCCAATGCTGCCAGTAAGGACAAGCAAAATGAACAGAACTTGCCACAGCAAGGGAAAATTAGTCAACTCGTCCAATTGGAGCGGCTCCTATGCAAGCATCTCAAGAAATACAGTTTATCAACTTACCCATCTCCCTCCAAAAACTCAGTGGTTTAATTGTGAGCCCTATAAAGTAAGAAGAATCCAGGTTCAGATTTCTGTCTGAGCTGAGCTTGCCTCAGTTCATGCAATGGTGGGGACATAACTGTATGTCTGGCTGGGATGTGTGAAGAAATTTAATTCTTGCATATGGTTGCCCAATATAGCAGTAAAGGACGGCTGCATCATTCATTGAAACTTGGGTCATACAGATTGTTTACTTGTAATTGAGATGTTCTAATGACATTGGAGGATTCAGTCAGGGGAAAATTAATTGTTGATAGGATGTATTCTGAGAACTAATAACTGCAAAAACTTACTTTGAGATGGTGTAAATTTCAGCAGTCACTGACTGCCAACCTCAATTTTCTACGCATATTGTCATGTCAAATTTTCTTCAGCTTCATTGTATTTTCAGTTTTTTTTTCAAATAGTTTTCCACTTATTCACTAGTTTTTTCAAGATTTCTGTAAAAGGACCTCTAAACCACTGTTCTGCTGAAATTTCAAGCAATCATGTTTACCATGTAGAAAATACTCTGATCACATTTTAAATCCAAACTAAATGACACCAAGTTGAACTCTATCGGCCAGTTTTCACTTCATCTGTCAACAGTTCTTTGCAACTTTCTGCTCCACTTTACATTATCTACTCGTAATTTATTGTTGTCTGCAAACACAGATGTATGGCTGTTAATCCTTTAACTATGTTATTGATAAATATAATGAAAAGTTGAGTTCGAGGCAGCACAAATTCCTACCAACTGGGGTACATAAATTATTCCTGCCCTGTAGTCTACCTCCTAACGTATTCTTCATCCATGTCAATAGAGTGCCTTTTATTCTATATCTGTCAATTTTTAAGTTTGAATCCTCTCTGGAGAGAAAAACATTTGATAATTACTGACTTAGGAGTGCATCATATTCTTCTTTTTAAGCTAGTTAAGTCAACTCAGCTATGGGGCCAGTAGCCTGTAAATTAATGGTGCACTGAGGGTCAAAGTACCAATGCATTACTGAATTAGAAATTTTAAATAGCCTAAGACAAGCCCATTACAATATTTGCTTTTTAACACCATGAGGTATGGTTATGATGCATGGGCAGTAGGAATACAGATCGAAGAAATACTGATTGAAGAAATCATAAAATTGAATAAAACTTCATTAATAGCCTTCATTTCAAAGAAGTAACATGAAGCACCACGCCTAAAATAGGGTACAGTGTATTTAATATTAGTATATACATCTTCATGGAAAACCACAAACCATATCTCAAAGATTTGTTCTTATTAAAATGCCCAAGATAAAGGATAAAATAGGCTGATGGTCAAGTTGTGGCACTTGTTCTATTAAAGGGAAATGACTTTTGTACACTATAAATGCAACACAATCACAGAATGTTTCAGCTTAGTAGGTTATCCCTTTGTATACATGCCAACTTCGTGTAATTCTCTCCCTGTAGCTCCGGGAATCTATTTTCTTTGAATAAAGTCCATTACTCTGAAATATGTTGAAATTTTCTGGTCACGATGCTAAATATGAAGCATTTCACTTTCACCATGAACATTTAACAACATAATTGGGTTATGTTAAGATATCTGTGTGTACCCTTCCCAGAATCTATAAAAATATACTGCTAAATTATTAGAGTTAAAACAGCCTCTTCTAAACATAATTCCCATGATAATGTAATCCAAATAATCTACAATCTCAATTCTAAGTACATACATATAATTGATCTATTTAACTTTAGGGTGGGAGGGATGAAAGGAAGGGAAAAGAAAAACCAACTAGGACATATCCCCTTGTCTCCTATTGCACAAATATCAAAAAAAATTTTGAAATCTCTAAAGTGAACAGGTTCCTGTTCTTCATCTGAAGGGGCAACAAATGAGACAAGGGAGGCACAGTGGCAACACCACTGAGCTAGTAATCTCGAAGTCAAGGACAGTACACTGAGGAGGAGTTCAAATCACACCATAGTAGCTTGCGAAATATGAATCCAATTAATAAATCTGGATTGAAAAATAAGTTTAATGGAGACCATAAAATCATTGCTGCTTGTCATGAAACCATTTACTGTCCTTTAGGCAAGGAAAACGTTCATCCTCACCTGGATTGACTTGTAAGCGACTCTAGTCACACGAATGCAGTTCACTCTTAACTGTCTACTGAAGTTGTTCAGCAAGTCAGTTGTATGGAACTGCAACAGAATCTTAGTGAAGAAAACATCACTATTCCAGGATATGTGCAGTTCCAATGGCAGGACAGATCCACTGGAAGTGGTGGTACAGTGCTATATAATAAAATGTGAGGCTGGATGAACACAGCAGGCCCAGCAGCATCTCAGGAGCACAAAAGCTGATGTTTCGGGCCTAGACCCTTCATCAGAGAGGGGAATGGGGTGAGGATTCTGGAATAAATAGGGAGAGAGGGGGAGGCGGACCGAAGATGGAGAGAAAAGAAAATAGGTGGAGAGGAGAGTATAGGTGGGGAGGTAGGGAGGGGATAGGTCAGTCCAGGGAAGATGGACAGGTCAAGGAGGTGGGATGAGGTTAGTAGGTAGGAGATGGAGGTGCGGCTTGGGGTGGGAGGAAGGGATGGGTGAGAGGAAGAACAGGTCAGGGAGGCAGGGACAGGTTGGACTGGTTTTGGGATGCAGTGGGTGGAGGGGAAGAGCTGGGCTGGTTTTGGGATGCGGTGGGGGAAGGGGAGGTTTTGAAGCTGGTGAAGTCCACATTGATACCATTGGGCTGCAGGGTTCCCAAGCGGAATACGAGTTGCTGTTCCTGCAACCTTCGGGTGGCATCACTGTGGCACTGCAGGAGGCCTATGATGGACATGTCATCTAAAGAATGGGAGGGGGAGTGGAAATGCTATATGGTTGGCAGCAAGCTGCCCTCAGAGTGCTCACAGTTGCCTTACGATATCATGTCAAATGTGGATAAGGAATTCACTTGCTAATTACCATCTACCAGTCCTCCTTGCGTACTGAATAATACCTCCATGTTAAACAGCAACAGGAAGCATCACTAGAGGTGGGCATAGAATGTACTCTGGGTGGGAGAATTCAATGCCCATTACAAGGGTGGCTTGGTAGCACCACTACCGACCAAGTCCCAGATAACACAGCTGCTCAGAGAGTCATAGGGCTTTCTTTCCATGCTGTAAAACTCCATGACCAAAAAATGAGGAAATTAACAAAAGGGAAAACCTACTTGATCTCATCCTCACAATCTTCCTAAGAACCAAAAGAACTGTGGATGCTGTAAATCAGGAACAAAAACAAAGTTGCTGGAAAAGCTCAGCAGGTCTGGTAACATCTGTGGAGGAGAAAAAACAGTTAACGTTTCGGGTCCAGTGACCCTTCCTCAGAACTGATGGTGGCTGGGAAAACATCAGTTTATATGCAGAAAATAGGAAGTGGGTGGGGTAGGGAGGAAACGATAGGATAGAGCCCAAAGAGAGAGAAAGACAGTTGGACAGACAAAGGAGTTGCTAACGATCAGGCTGGGAGGGTGAATAGTTGTTAATGGGGACTGTTAGTGACTAACAACAGGGGGTGTGAAGTGGCAGAAACTCAGCAGGTCTTTCACAGCTACAAAATTACCTTTTTTCAGTCTTCCTTGGAACTCAAGGGGCTAAGACTAACTATCCCCTCATTCATGCTCTAATTCAAAATGGTGACAATTAATTTGTGTAAAGCAGCTGAAAACAGTAAATGAAATGATGACAGTGTTTAAGCATTTTTCTCTTTGTTGGGTCTCCTCTGACAACTCAGTAGCTAAATACACCATGCAGTGATTAGACTTCGATTCGACCCCTTGATCTGGGTTAACATTGTGCAGTTGCTAAACAGGCCTGAAAAGTTTCTACTGTAGAAACATTAATAAAATCACTGAATGCTGTAACCCCGACTATCTAATTGCTGTTGCTCGAGTGAATCATTATTTGGACACTGGACAAAAAGAAACTACAACTCAGTTATCCTTCCTATGCCGAGTAGTGTGACATTCTCCTTTTTTGTTATTCACTCATGGAATGTGGGTGTCACTTGTTGGCCAGCATTTATCGCCTATCACAAGTTGAGAAGATTGTGGTGAGCTGCCTGCTTGAACCACTGCAATTCACATGCTGTAGGTTGATCCACAACCAGGGCTTTGATCCAGTGACATGGAAAGAATGACAATATATTTCCAAGTCAGGATGGTGAGATTTGGTGGGGAAATTGCAGATGGTGGTGTTCTCATGTATACGTTGCTCTTGTCTTTCTAGATGGAAGTAGCCATGGGTTTGAAAGGCATTGTTTAAGAATCTTTTGTGAATATCTGCAATGCATCTTGTAGAAGGCACACACTGCTGCTAGTAAGCGTTGGTGATGGAGGAAGTGGATGTTTGTGGATGTTGTGCCAATGAAGGAGGCTGCATTGTCCTAGATAATGTCAAGCTTCTTGAGTAGTTTTGGAGCAGCACCCATCCAGGCAAGTGAGGAGTATTCCATCACACACCTGACACTTGTTGGGCTTTGGGGAGTCAGGTGGTGAATTTACTCGCCACAGCAGTCCTAGCCTTTGACCTGTTTTTATAGCCACTGGGCAAATGTGGGGAGTGCAGTTCCGTTTCTGGTCAATAGTAACCCCCAAAATATAGGTAGAAAATCAGTGGTGGTATCACCTCTGAACGTCAAGGAGCAATGGTTAGATAATCTCTTATTGGCGATGATCATTGCCTGGCATTCAGGTGACGTTAATATTACTTGCTACCTGTCTGCCCAAGCCTGGGTATTGTTCAGAACTTGATGCATTTAAACATGGACTACTTCAGTATCTGAGGAGTCATGAATGGTGCTGAACATCAAGAAATCATTGGCGAGCATCCTGATTTCTAAGCTCATGTTGGAGGAAAAGTCATTGATGAAGCAGTTGATGATGGTTAGGTCTAGGACACTATCCCAGACACACTTACAGAGATGTCCTGGAGCTGAGGTGACTGACCTTGAACAACCATAACCATCTTCCTAATGTGTCAACTAGGGCTCCAGCCAGCAGACAGTTTGCCCCTTGATATCCATTAATTGCACGTTGCTATGGCTCCTTGATGCCACATTTGGTTAAATATGGCCTTGATGTCAAGGACTGTCACTCTCATGTCACCTCTGGAATTCAGCTCTTTTGTCCATGTTTAAACCAAGGCTATAATGAGGTCAGGCACTGAGAGGGCTAAACGGAACATCACTTGAGTTGGAATTAAAGTATGCCAATTAGAGCAATGGACTCAAAATACCCCAGTGCCAATTAATCCAGGTGTCACTGAATTTTTAAATTCTAACTTGCTTTTTTATTTAAAATTCATGCTTTGGTCTTGTAATAGTTAAATTGCCTCTGAGTCTGAAGCTCCAAAATTCAAGTCCTACTCCAGGATTCAACAACCAAGGATAACACATTCATAGTGATTTTTGGTTAGAATGGAAAGAAATCAGATGTGCTAACACCACTATCACTAGCCCAGTTACAACCTCAGTATAAAAGAAAAGAGGACACCATAGAAAACTGGGCCCCTTTTTTTGGGAGGTGGTGGATATTGATACTTGGCTCAGTTGGTTGTACAACCAGTGTTGATCAGACTGGTGAAACAAACCAGATTCAACCCCTGTTCCAACTGGAATGCATTCAAGACCTGCCTTCTTACCCTATCCATAGTGGACATCTTGGCGCCGTGCTTTGGCCCTATCTTCAGACAGAGAATTCAAGAAGAATACATATCAAAGGGAAAGAGTTTAGTTGCTTTCAGCAAAGATTCACAGAACCTTTAGGAATCCCTGTGAAGAAATGTGGCCATAATGAAGGGTTATAGAGAAAAAGAGTTGTTTTCCTATAAATAATAGCTTAAAGAATTAAAAAGGATTACTTTTTGTATAAGCATAAATGTTGTTCACAATGCCTAACCACAGAACTCTAAGTACAGATTGGTGCTTTCCTACAGGAGTTAGCAAGATCCCTGATTAGGAACACACTTGGAAATACCACATTGTTTTCTGCACTGTCACAAAAGACAACAGAGTATAGAACTGGATAAAATGAGTTTAAAGTCGTAATACTCGACTACTTGCAGCTGCAATTTTTAATCCTAGAATCATGTTATATTCTTAAAATGTAAAATCTTGACGAATGAAAAGTTGACAACCACAAGTCTAAGCTTTTCCAGAATCAATGAGGCTCATAGCATACATTGTACTTTTCATTACAGAAATATGTTTAAATTCAGAATTTCCACTTAAAACAATGATCAAAACAAAAGTTGGAACATAAACAGCATATTCTAATTACAGTCAACATGCTCTAGGCATTAGTTATGTAGCCCAAACTATCTTATAAATAGTGTGCATACATTAGATTTTCAGATTTCCTGAACTCACTTAGGCAATTCTCACAAGATAAAGATTTGACTGCTGACACTCAAAGCCAATTTTCTACCTAACTGGGACAGTCATCTTGCTAACTATTTCATAGAACATAGAACATTACAGCACAGTACAGGCCCTTCGGCCCTCGATGTTGTGCCGACCTGTCATACCAATCTCAAGCCCATCTAACCTACACTATTCCATGTACGTCCATATGCTTATCCAATGATGACTTAAATGTACCTAAAGTTGGCAAATCTACTACCATTGCAGGCAAAGTGTTCCATTCCCTTACTACTCTCTGAGTAAAGAAACTACCTCTGACATCTGTCCCATATCTTTCACCCCTCAATTTAAAGCTATCAAGTTTCCTCTAAGAATTAAGTCAAATGCTACCTCATTAACTGATGGTTATCCTACTAAAATTTCAAACTAATTCCCCATTAAAAACAAGATATAATTTTCTCTTTAAATAGAACTTAACATTGTGATTACTACTTCTATCTGAGTTGAATTGCATACCTCATTCTTCAGTAAACTACTACATATTTTAGAATTTATATTGCTTCACTTATCGTCTTTTGTGTAGCTGATGTGAAAACACAACTCTGTACTCCAGAGTACATTTCTGAAGGTGTAGACCAGATTGTAATAATACTTAGGGTGTTATAATGTTTTATGCATGTTAAAAAAGCTATCCAGATGATGCTAATATGCTCAGTGGCTCTTGTCCTTTGGGAAGTGGTTGATCATTTACACCCAGTCCAGTAATTTCATGTGTTTAGGATAATTTTCTCAATCAAAAGTCGAGGGGAATCACGAGAGATACTTCTAATCTGGAATTCACTCAAAAAGGGATGAGGATCATAATCTACTATGCAAGTAATTATATGACTGCGGCCAGGTGGACAAAATATAATATCGTCATAAAGCTCCGTAGGAAAGAATCAGTACACTCCGGCACTCGGTAATGACATTGAACTGAAGAAAGTAATCTGCAAAAATATTTGTAACTTTGTTGCAATGAAAGAATCTTAATTCCTTTTAGAAACGTAAAAGAGTACAATGTGATAGCAAGTAGTATATTTGGAATTATGTTCAATGGCATATTTAGTTATTGTGAAAGCAGTCTACTCCCAAATAAAAAACTGACAAAATTAACAATTAGGATTCCAATATATGGACCAAGCAAATTATTCGAAGGGAGTAATTAACAATAAGCCAAAACTCAAATAATATTGTTTAAACTTAAAATATTCAGATAGGATTTCAGGCAAATGATTAAATTACATTCATTAAACTTTTTAATTCAAAAAGGCTGAAAATGTTTTCTAGGCTTCTAGTTAAGCTGCTGGTCTCTATGAATCTCAGGATATTTTAACAGATTCTTTAAAAATCTACCGATTTTGGATTTATTTGACCATACTCAGCCTTCCAGAAAATTAAGTGAGATCCTACCTGGTGACATTGGATCTTGTGTCAATCAGATCATTTTCCACATCCAGGAGGCCAGGGGGAAATCTACATTCTACAGATGTCAGCCTCTTCAAGCGTAAAAGGCCAAGGCAGAATTTAGCTCCCATCTCTTCTAGTTCTCTTGTCCCCATCTGTTGGCCCTTTAGAACAAAACACAGGGAATGAATACACAGCACTTATAGATTTTATCAAGGTATAGTGTAACTAGTGTGAGAATGGAAAATTTTATCCCTCTTACATGGAGACTTCTTTATGACAAGATCATTAATTATTTGGGTTTTATTGCATGTTACCAGTATAAATACCCTGTTGTTTCACTGATTTCAGAATGTATTGTTATAAGAAGCTGTCTGAACACACATGAACTTGTTCTTAATGCTATCATTCCCAATTTAACTAATCCAAACTACTAAAGATTAAAGATTAAAATTATACACAGAAACACAGAAAATTAAGACCAGGAGCAGGCCATTTTGCCCTTTTAGCCTTCTCTGATTTTCAAGATGATCCTAGCTGATCATACAAATCAGTATCGTATTCTCACTCACAAACAAAAACAGATGTTGCTGAAAATGCTCAGCAAGTCTGGCAGCATCTGTGCAGAGAAATCAGAGTTAACATTTCAGGTCTGGTGACCCTTCCTCGGAACTGAAGGGACCGAGGAAAATGTTGGTTTATATGCAGAAAGCAGGGTGTGGGGAGGGGGTAAGGAGAAAATGATAGTTGGGGATAGAGCCCAAAGAGACAGAAGAATAGTCGGACAGACAAGGGAGTGGATAACAATCTGGTTAGGAGAATGAATAGCTGTTCATGCAGACTGTTAGTGGCTAACGGTTGTGTAATGAAAAATTATGTGATAACAAAGCCTGGTGTGAGAGGGTGGGGGCTAGGACATAGAACATAGAACAATACAGCACAGTACAGGCCCTTCAGCCCAAGATGTTGTGCTGAACTTTTACCCTAAACCTAAGGTCTATCTAACTTCCAGCCCTACCTTGTACTATCATCCATATGCCTACCTAATAGCCACTTAAATGCCCCAAACGAGGCAGGCCCCACTACCAGCTCCGGAAATGCATTCCATGCCCCTACCACTCTCTGAGTAAAGAACCTACCTCTGATATCTCCCCTATATCTATATCTATGTCTACATCTACATTTAAAACTATGCCCCCTTGTAACAGCTGCCTCCACCTCTACGAAGTCACCTCTCATCCTTTGTCGTTCTAAAGAGAAAAGCCCTAGCTCTCTCAACCTTTCCTTGTAAGACCTTCCCTTCATTCCAGGCAACATCCTGGCAAATCTCCTCTGCACCTTTTCCAACGCTTCCACATCTTTCCTGTAATGAGGTGGCCAGAACTGGACACAATACTCCAGATGTGACCAAACCAGATTTTTGTGCAGCTGGAGCATAACTTCACAGCTCTTGAACTCAATGAAAGCTAACACACCATACACATTCTTAACAACTCTATCCACGTGGGTGGCAGCTTTTAGGGAACTGTGGACATGAACCCCAAGATCCCTCTGCTCCTCCACACAGCCAAGAATCTTTCCGTTAACCCTGTATTCTGCTTTAAAATTTGTCCTTCCAAAACAAATCATCTCACACTTTTCAAGGTTAAACCCCATCTGCCACTTCTCAGCCCAGTTCTGCATCCTATCAATGTCCCTCTGTAACCAAGAACAACCTTCTGCACTATCCACAACTCGACCCACCTTTGTATCATCCGTCAACTTATTAATCCACCCTTCCACTCCTACATCCAAATCATACAAGACTCACAAATAGGAGGACCCAGAACAGATCCTTGTGGTACACCATTCGTAACTGAGCACCACGTTGAATATTTCCCGCACACTACCACCCTTTGTCTTCTAAGGGTCAGCCAATTCTGAATCCAATCTGCCACATTTCCCCCTATCCCATGCCTCCTTACTTTCTGCATGAGCCTTCCATGGGGATCCTTATCAAATGCCTTACTTAAATCCCATGTGTACCACATCCACTGTTCCACCTACATCCACGTGTTTGGTCATCTCTTCAAAGAATTCAATAAGGTTTGTTAGGCATGATCTACACCTCAAATCCATGCTATCACGAATCAAACTGTGCCTATCCAAGTGATCATAAATCCTATCTCTCAGAATCCTTTCCAATAATTTGCCCACCACTGAAGTAAGACTAACTGGCCTGTAATTTCCAGGGTTATCCCTGTTCCTTTTTTGAACAAGGGAATGACAAATGACATTTGCCACTCTCCAATCTTTCGGATGGGGGTGAGGGAGGAGGTGTGGGGGCAAATGTAGCACTTCCTGCGGTTGCAGGGGAAGGTGCCGGGTGTGGTGGGGTTGGAGGCGAGTGTGGAGTGAACAAGGGAGTCACAGAGAGAGTGGTCTCTCCGGAAGGCAGACAAGGGTGGGGATGGAAAAATGTCTTGGGTGGTGGGATCAGATCTGCCAATGTGGTATATGGTCCCCTCCCCCCACTGCATCCTAAAACCAGCCCAGCCTGTCTCTGCCTCCCTAGCGTGTTCTTCCTCTCACCCGTCCCTTCCTCCCACCTCAAGCCGCACCTCCATTTCCTACCTACTAACCTCATCCCGCCTCCTTGACTTGTCCATCTTCCCTGGACTGACCTATCCCCTCCCTAACTCCTCACCTATACTCTCCTCTCTACCTATCTTGTTTTCTCTCCATCTTTGGTCTGCCTCCCCCTCTCTCCCTATTTATTCCAGTTCCCTCTCCCCATCCCCCTCTCTGATGAAGGGTCTAGGCCCGAAACGTCAGCTTTTGTGCTCCTGAGATGCTGCATGGCCTGCTGTGTTCATTCAGCTCCACACTTTGTTATCTTGGATTCTCCAGCATCTGCAGTTCCCATTATCAATTGACCTGCTATGTTCTGGCAAGTGTCCCGCTTCTTAAGCAACTGGGGCTGCACTTAAAATTGAAGAATTGAGTCTTGTAGACAGTAGGCAGGCTTTGGGGTATGAGGTGGTGATTACTTGCTACAAAATTCCAGCCTCTGAATGGGTCCTGTAGCCACAATTTATATAGCTGGCCCAGTTCAGTTTCAAGGTTAACAGTACCTCCCAAGATATTGTTACTGGAGGATTCAGTGACTGTATAATGTCATAATTAGATTCTCTCTTGTTTGATATGATAATTGCCTGGCACCTGTAGGGCTGGATATTGTCCAGATCTTACTGGATATGGGCTTGGGCTGCTTTCATATCTGAAGAGTCATGAATGATGCTGAACATTGTGCAATCATCAAGAACAATCTCATTTGCAATGTTTAAAGGATGGAATTACATTGAAGATGGTTGAGCTTTGGACAGTACACTGAAGAACACTTGCACCAATGTACTCCGACCGGGATGATGGAATTCCAACAACCATAACCAGCTTGCCCAGCACTAATACGACTCCAAACTGTGAGCAGCTTTCACCATATTCCTATTCACTTTAGAGCTGCTAAGGCTCCTTGGTGCCGTTTTCACTCAAATAAAATCTTGATACATCTTAATCTTGAATGCCAAGAATATTTCTCATTGTTCTCTTCCCTTACGAAAGGGCTTCCCCACCCCCACAGTTTCCTTTCTTAGTGTTCTTTCAAAATTACAAGTATCCCTGAATACTTAGTTCCAGCCCAGTCACCTTCTGAGCACATCTTTACAATAACTCCCAGATCATTTCCCCACTTCTTTCTACTGGTCCTATCAGTTCAAATTGCTACGAATACTGTGTGTATTCAGATACTTCAGAGTTTAAAATGACAAGAAAGCCAATGCAGCACTACTACTTTGCACTCTGTTCCACCCTATACATCGTTAAAAAGTCAGACCATCTAAATTGTTCTATTTATTGATCATTATCATCATTGGATGGATGGTGAGAAAAGAGAAAAATTCTGATAATTTCTGTAATATAATGCAGAATGCATAAATAAGATTGCAACAACTTAGAAATTAAAGTGCAATCAAAACAAAACAATTAACAAATATTTCATTATAAAATACAAATTTTCCTAAGCTCAGATAAGCAACTATATTTCACAGATAAGGGAATGCAATCCAATAGTCTGGGAGAACCACGTCACTTCTTGTCTGAAAATATCTCCGGATTATTTAAACACAAGTAGACCACAATAATTAAGTTTGATCAATTTCCAAATTGATTGAAAAAAATTCCTAAAGAGTGGGAAAAGCTAACAAAAAAATTCTAGGGTTCCAGTAACACCTTCATGTAATGGTGTGTACTGTCTTATCTGACTTTGAACTTTCTGAATGATTATAAGATTCTAGGGTCATTTCGAACTCTGCCACCTGCATAGGGATCTGAAGGTTTGCAGAAAATCAATACAGTGTTAAGATTAGACTGCTTCTTCACTGGGAGTGTAATCAGGCAGTAAGCTTCCTCAGTTCTGAGGAAGAGTCACCAGACTCAAAATGTTAACTCTGATTATTTTCTTCATAGATGCTGCCATATCTGCTGAGCTTCCAGCATGTTCTGGTTTTGATCCCAATTTACAGCATCTGCAGTTTTTTCAGTTTCTATTCAAAATGCCCCTACCTAACTTTACTTTCGTGGAGTGAAGTTTGATTTTCTATTACCTTGTACTTGCCCTGATCACATCCACAGTATGTGCTTTCCATTGTGTAGCTCCTCGTAACACCAATCTCTCGCCAGACAACAACCCGTGCTGTGGATTCCTTGGACTTCTCCACCACAAAACTACAGCTGCTCATGCAGAATGCTGGAGCAATTTGATTCAGTACCTTTGGCAGAGTCTAAATAGTCAAAACACCAAGAAAAATGTCATAAAATTGCGCTCCACAAAGCAAAGTAACATTTTGGTTTCATCTGCATTCTACCATCCCTTATAGAAAATTAAACTCTATAATTAGTAACTAAAATGATGTATTTAAGTAGAATAAGCACATTGAATTTACTAGTACACAAGCAGATTACCCCAATGTTGTCACTGCAAGATGCTGACCACGGCAATGTCCTTCTATACAGAGGTGGAAAACTAAAGATAGAACTGCTCCATATTATACTCAACCCTTACTGAATAGGGATGGCTACCCCAATTCCTACAAACAGAGCTCTTCCTATTGCCTTAGCTGGAAAATGGCTATAGGGAAACTCCAGAGTGAGAAAAGGAAAAGTCAAATGTTTGATTAAGAATGTTTGTTAAAGATATCATAAAAAAATTGTAAAAATGCTGGGGATGAAGTTTGTCCAAATCTGTAATTCTTTGCTTTGTTTCATATTGTCTATCTTCATCAACTTTCAAGTAGGAAACACAGGAACAAGTAAAAACCAACCATTCAAATTCCAGTACAGTAATAACACTTAAATGTTTATGAGAATCTTTATATGACTATAATTTTTCACTAATCAGTTAGTCCTCACCAAGTCATTAAAAATACAAGCACCACAAGTGTCTGGGTGTATTTGCCTGCGTGTTTTTAAAGTTAAAGAAAAAATTACCTTAATAGAAGTATAAACTTTCATGGATTTTACATAATTGAAGGTTGATGAAAGCAGCATCCTTTAGCATTGTAGTTGGTCTTTCTGCCTATGCCCATCGTCTGGTGTGTTTGATAGGATTCCACTATATGTACATGATGTTAAGCAAACCTACAATCAAGAAGCATTTGCTGCAAACAGGATACTGCAGACAAACAGGTTCTGGATGGGCTACTAGTACCAGAATTTACTCCCCTGTCCTCACCCCACTTTTTGTGGTAGTATTTGAGGTCAAAACATTCAATGATTTCAAGAATAAGTTAGATACAGTTCTTAGGGCTAAAGGGATCAAAGGGTATTGAGAAAATTTGGGAACATGGTATTGAGTTGATGCTCAGCCATGATCCTAATGAACAGTTGAATGGCCTATTCCTGCTTTGAATTTCTATTTTTCTATCCTCAACATAATTCAGGACACACATAAACGTGTAAGCAATAAGATTATGGATTAAATCATGGGAGAAACATGGCAGCTTGATCTACTTAATGATGGGGGAGGTTCCACTTTGGTCCCCTAGAGTTAACAATTCTCCTCTGATTAAGTTGGAGGGTGGAGGCAGCAAACACTGGCTTCTCAGCCATTGCTGGCAAGACATCAATGAGGATAATTCATGAGATAACTGATACCCATATCCCAAACTCCAGTGTAGTGGTAGCTTAGGAATTAAATGGAGACTGCATAGCTTTTCCAATAAACTTTGAAGTTTCTCAGCAAATGTGACTGTGGTTATGCATGTCCTCACTATCAGACACCATACCTCATAGGAAGAGAGGGGGCATTCTAAGCCATCCTTCACTGCTTTTGCCCTCCAACGTCAGACCACCACCACTCCAAACACCCCAGTTCCCTGTTATCCCATATTCACCTCTGGTCTGAGACCTTTTGTTGATTTGGGGCTTTGATAAATGCATTGCCACTAGTTACCACCTCCCCTGGCTCTGGCAGCATGAGGATCTTAACTGCATTGGCTGCCCAACAGTGGCTTCCCAGCAGTAAAAGGAACTTGACTCCTTTGTTGGGCTTTCCCCACCTAATTGGTGGGGATTCCTGCAAATTTTATGATCAGTTTACAAGGTCCCCAACAACTTGCCAAAATCCCAGCTTTCATATGAAGGGAACAGTTCACTGAGCTGGGAGCAGGAAGGCCTTCAGAAGACAGAAAATCAATATTAGTATGATCTGCTGTCAAAATGTAGACATTCAGGTAACCAACTGTGAAGTGTTTTAACAACATGGAAGTTATTCAAACACTATTGATTCAAGTACTGCCATATTAGACTTACTATGGACCCCCATAACCATGTCCATACTAGAGGCAACAAAGTAGACGCCGCTGCAATATATATTTTTTCCTCTCAAAATGTGTAAAGATTGACGACTGGTAAGTGCAGATGATGAATACAATACCAATACAATGTGTATGCTGACAATAGATAATTACACAAAGAAACACACCAAAAGATTATTATTACAGCTTAACAGCAATAGTAGTACGTAGTCATTTCTTTTAGGCAGAACAACAAACTTTGTTTTAAAATTAATATTTAATTTTAGTGCTACCAATGACTCTAATTACTTGTCATTGGAAGATTTATAAAGTAATGTTTAAGTTGGATAGAGTACTCACTCGATATCCAAGGTCTTCCTGCAGATCACAAGAGGAAGCACTAACATCAGTTTGCCACACTGTCTCCTTTATACTGCATCCATACATGAAGACATTTTTCTTCCGTGAGTGACCATGATAATCACAAAAGACCTATTTAAAAAGGTGAACATTAAAAATTTTTGTCTGCTTATAAGCTGACCTATATTCACACTTCGAGAGTCAGCATTTTTCATTATAAGTGAATAGGCTCATATTATGATGGAACAGTCCAATGTAAATCAGTCACATTATAATTACAAAAATTAACCTATGGGTACCCAAAGTTTTCAAATGCAGTTTGGATGCAATTCTTGCTTCTTTTGATAATTATTTCTATTGAAAGGTATGGTTATTTCACATTTTTGACTTTTTACTAATTTATTTTGCTACCTAGGTGCTAGATGAATAAATTCACCGTCCCCTCATGGTCCCTACAGTACATTTCTCTCACTGTTACTACAAATCCTTCCAAGGCAATCTTGCCACTTGTATTGCCTGAACAATCGATTATGTCAGCAGCTTCAGCGGCTTCTAAGACTGTAACAGTGCAACAGTCTCCCTAGCCACTGGCTCAAAAGTACCATAATCTGGGTTTCCTGTTACGCAGGGTAAACTAGAGGGTAACATATCAGAGGTAGCAAGTCTGCTGGAGTCAGAGACAATACAGCGTGGAGTTGGAGGAAACAGCAGGTTTTGCAACTTCAAAGGAGCAGGAAAATTGACATTTCGGGTTGGGATCCTTCTTCAGCTTGGATCGAAGATGGACTGGCTGGTGGAAAACAGACATCATTCACGAATGTGTTTTTGTCTCCCACATGAGTCTGTGATGAAGCTTCAGCATTTTACAGTTTCCATCAATGACTTAGAAAATGGGGAACAAAGGCATGGTAACTAAATTTGCAGGTAACACCGGTACAGGTACGAAAGTGTGTTGTGAAGAAGACATAAGGAAATAGCAGAAAGAAAAAGATAGTTGTGTAATTTTTGCAGATAGAGTATCATGAGGGAAAATGTGAATTTTTTTACTTTGGCAATAAGAATAAAAAGACCCGCATTGCTTAAATGGAGAAAGACTGCAGAATTCTGAGATTCAGATAATTTATCCGTTCTGGTGCATGAATCACACATTGTTACAATGTAGCTACAGAGAATAATAAAGTACTGGGGAAACGGGTTTGAATCCTATCATGGCATTTTTAAAAATTCATTAATGGGATAAGGGCAGTGCTGGCTAGGCAGCATTTATTGCCCATCCCTAATCGGTCATAGGACAGTTCAGAGTCAAATACATTACTGTGGGTCTCGAGTCATATGTAGGCCAGACCAGGTAAGGATGGTAGTTTCTTTCCCTAAAGGTCATAAGTGAACCAGATGGGTTTTTCTGACAACCAACAATGGATTCGTAATCATCATTAGATTCTTAATTCCAGATATTTTTATTGAATTTAAATTCCACCAGCTGCCATGTCGTAATTTGAACCTGCGTCCCCAGAACACTATCTGAGTCTCTGGATTAATAGTCCAGCAAAAATACCACTAGGCCATCAACAAAGTCTGGAATTAAGGATCTACTGATCACCATGAGATCAATGTCCATTGTCAGTAAAACCTGTCTGGTTCCCTAACATCCTTCAGTGAAGGAAATCTGCCATCCTTACCTGATCTGGCCGATGTGACTCCAGACCCACAGCAATGTGGTTGACTCTCAAAGCCTCTAAAATGGCCCTACATGCCATTCAGTTTTAAGTCTTGCTACAAAGTCTCAAAGAAATGAAACGAGATGCACCAACATAGGTACCAGAAAAGACAACAGCATAAAACAGCCCTGTTGACCCTGCAAAGTCCTCCTCACTAACATCTGGAGACTAGTGCCAAAATTGGGAGAGCTGTCCCACAGACCAGTGAAGCAACAGCCTGACACAGTCATACTCAAAGAATCATACCTTACAGACAATGTCCCAGACATTACCATCCTGGATATGTTCTGTCCTACCAGCAAGAGGCAACAGCAGAGATAGTAGCACAGTGGTATATATTAGGGAGGGAGTTTGTTCTGCAGGTCCTCAGCATTGACTCTGGACCCCATGAAGTCTCAAGGCTTCAGGTAAAACATGGGACAAGGAAACCTTCTGCTGATTACCATATACCATCCTCCCTCAGCTGATGAATCAGTTCTCCTCCATGATGAACAATATTTGGAAGAATAACTGAGGATGACAAGAGCACAAAATTTACTCTGGGTAGGGGATTTTAACATCCATCACCAAGAATGGATTGGTTGCTGTACCACAGATCAAGCTGGTTGGGTACTAAAAGCCATAGCTGCTAGGCTGGGTCTGCGGCAGGTGGTGAGGAAACCAACAAGAGCGAAAAAAAACACTTAACCTCATCCTTACCAATCTGCCAGCTGCGGTTGCATCTGTCCATTACAGTATCAGTAAGAGTGACTATCGCACACCCTTGTGGAGATGAAGTCCAACCATCACACTGAGAATAACTTCCATCATGCTGCGTGCCACAATCACTGTGCTAAATTGAACAGACTACGCTGGGATCTAGCAATACAAGATTGGGCATCCATGAGCCACTGTAGGCCATCAACAGCAGCACAGTTGTACTCCAGCACAATCTGTAACCACATGGCCCAGCATGTCCCCCACTGAACTATTATCATCAAGCTAGGGGATTAAGCCTGGTTCAATGGGGAGTGCAGGAGGGCATGCCAAGAGCAGAACAAGGCATACCTGAAGATGAGATGTCAACCTGGTGAAGCCACCAAACAGGACTACTTGCATGCCAAGCAGCAAGTGATGGACAGAGCTAAGCAATCCTACAACTACTGGATCATATCTAAGCTCTGCAGTCCAGCCGCTTCCAGTCGTGAATGGTTGTGGGCAATTAAACAACTTACTAGAGGAGGTGGCTCCACTAACAACAACAGAAGAGACCAGCACATTAGTGCAAAAGATAAGGCTGAAGCATTTGCAGCAATCTTCAACCAGAAATGCTGAGTGGATAATCCATCTCAGCCTCCTCCAGTGGTTTCCGGCATTACAGATACCTGTCTTTGGCCAATTTGAATCACTCAACGTGATACTGCAAAGACTACTGGCCCTGACAACATTCCAGCAATAGCACTGAAGACTCATGCTCCAGAACTTGCTGCTCCCCTAGCCAAGCTGTTCCATTACAGTTACAACACTGGTAACTACCTAGCAATGTGGAAAATTGCCCAAGTACGTCCTATACACAAAATCCAACCTACCCGCCTCAGTCCACTGCAAATCATCAGTCAAAAGTGATGGAAGGTGTCATCAACAGTCCTATCAAGTAGTCCTATCAGCTATGCCCAGTTTGGGTTCTGCCAGGGCCACACAGCTCCTGACCTCATTGTAGCCTTGGTTCAAACATGGACAAAAAACTGAATTCCAGAGGTGAGGTGAGTGTGACAGCCCTCAAACTCAAGGCTGCTTTCAACCAGGGTGTTGCATCAAGGAGCCTTAGCAAAACTGGAAACAATGGGAATTGGGGGCAAACTCTCCAGTGGTTGAAGTCATATCAGACACATAGGAAGATGGTCGTGGATTTTGGATGTCAATCATCTCAGCTCCAGGGCTTCTCTGCAGGAGTTCCTCAGTGTAGTGTCCTCAGCCCAACAATCTTCAGCTCCTTCATCAACGACATTTTCTCCATCATAAGGTGGGAAATGGGGATGTTCACTGATGATTGCACAATGTTCAACATCATTCATGACTCCTCAGATATTGAAGCAGCCCAAGTTCAAATGCAACAAGATCTGGACAATACCCAGGCTTGGGCTGACAAGTAGCAAGTATCATTTGCACCGCACAAATGTCAGGCTGTGACCATCGCCAATAAGAGATAATCTAACCACCACTCTTTAGCATTCAATGGTGTTATCATCACTGAATCCCCCACTATCAACATCTTGGGGGTTGTCTTTGACTAGAAATTCAACTGGACTCACCACATAAACACAGTACCTACAACAACAGGTCAGAAGCTGGGAAGACTGCAGCAAGTAACTCACCTCCCGACTCCTCAAAGCTTGTCCACCATTTATACAGGTACAAGTCAGGAGTGTGATGGAATACTCATCTGTTGTGTGGGTGAGTGCAGTTCCAACAATGCTCAAGAAATTTGACACCATCCAGGACAAAGCAGCCCAATTGATTGGCACTACATCCACAAGCATCCATTCCCTCCCATACAGATGTTCAGTAGCAGTAGTGTGTATTATCTACAGGATGTAGTGCAGAAATTCACCAAAGATCCTCAGGCAGCACCTTCCAAACCCACGTTCACTCCCTCTAGAAAGACAAGGGCAGCAGATATATGGGAACACAACGAATTTCAAGTTCCTCTCAAAGCCATTCACTGTCCTGATTTGGAATATATCATTGTTTCTTTGCTGTTGCTGGGTCAAGATCCTGTAATTCCCTCCCTATTGGCATTGTGAGTCAACCCAGAGCAGGCGGACTGCAGTGGTTCAAGAAGGTGGCTCACCACCACCTTCTCAAAGGCAACTAGGGATAAGCAAGAAATGCTGGCCAGCCAGCAATGCCCAAATTGCAATAATGAATTGAAAAAAAGGTTAATGAATGTCATCCTTTATTATGACAGGAGCTGAATGTAAAAGTAGATGTTATGCTTCAATTGTAAGGGTATTTGTGAAACCGCAACTTGAATAGTTTTCCTTGTTTAAAGACAGATGTAAATACATTGGAGGCTGTTCAGTTGGCTGATACCTGGAATGACTGGGTTGTTTCATCACGATACAATAAACAGGCTGGGCTTGTTTCTATTGGAGTTTAGAAGAACGAAGGATGACTTGATTGAATTGCATAAAATCCTGAATGGTCCTGATAAGTTGGACGTACAAAGGATATTTCCTGTTGTAGGTCAGTCCAAACTAAGGGCCACAATTTTAAAATGAACAATTGTTCTTTCAGAATTGATGAGGATACCCAACCAATTGGGTCAGAAGATGCCTATTACATGAATGGCACCAGAAAGATATGACATGTTCCAACAAAATCATCACTCTACCTTACATCAAGAACACCTTCGAACTGACCACAAGACTCCTACAGCCATTGGCCATCAGAGTACACATCAACCCTATGACAACTGCTAACCCGAACCAATGACCCGTTACCCACTATGGGCAGGGCCAAGTTATATACACGATCCCCTGGAAAGACTGCAACAAACATTGCATTGGTCAGTGAGAAAGAAAATTAGCCACAACAGTATACGAACATCAAGTGGCAACAAAAAGACATGACCAATATTTACTCATTTCCACTCACATGGATAAGGAAAACCATCTTATTGCCACTGGGGAGGCAATGGCCTATTGGTATTATCGTTGGATTGTTAATCCAGAGACCCAGATAATGTTCTGGGGACTCAGGTTTGAATCCCACCACGGCAGATGGTGGAATTTGAATTCAATAAATATCTGGAATTAAGAACCGAATGATGACCATGAATCCATTGTCGAATGAAACCAGTTTGACTGCAAGAACACCAGGATCCTGGGACAGGCCAAGCAGAGACAAGCACAGGAATTCCTAGAAGCCTGGTTCTCCACTAAGAAGGCCATCAACAAACACAGAGCTCGACCCCATATACACTCCATTGTGAACAAAAACCAGAAGTGAGGTAATCCAGCTCAATGGACACCAGACTTTAAATAACAGGCAGGAAAACACAGCAGTGCTTCACTGGAGGCTGCACTGCTGATGCTACCCAGCATGGTAATGAAATGCTCGTGGAACAACAAACGAGCTCGGCGAGCCAACCAGCCACAAACACTGTGGGTCCTGCAACATTCTGGCAATAGTATTGAAAACTTGTGCTTCAGAATGTATTGCTCCTGTAGCTAAGTTGTTCCAATACAGTTATTATCTTAACATCATGGAGACGTATTCAATTAAATATTCAAGATGGATTTTACATTTAGTTAGCACAGATGTCACATTCTGGCGCAGATACAAAATCATAAAATGTTCAGTAATTCTGAGGTGCAGCTTGAACCTGATGAGTACATTTTGATCTGCGTAATTCCCTCATGAGACAATTAAACTCTCAGTCATCATATGCAGTATTGTTAGCAGTTGGGCACTGGAACTGGAGTAGAACAAGCCACAAAATCGATCACTTTTGTGGCTGCATACTTTATACATTAAAATGTTTCATGGCAGAAGTAATTTATCACCCAATATATCTTGACTAAATGTGGAAATAACCTTTCCAATGTTACAATCTACTGATTTTAATATAATCAAAAACTAATGGGACATAAGTGTGGCATCCAACATAAATATGCCCATTCCTATTTGAACTCATCAGATTAATATCAAGACTCCAGTTAACTCCTTGTGACAATTTATTATACCTGCAATAACAAATATTTTACTTTGAAAGGGTGATACTATAATATAAAAATGCTGTGAAATTTGAAACAAACTGGAAACAGTGAGTAAGACAAGACAGCATCTGTGAATAAAGTAACAAAATAGCAATTTGGTTTTGACCATCAACAGGACCAGCATACATTAATAAAGGACCATATCTGAAATGCCAACTTGTCACTTTCCTCCATGAAAATGGTATCTAATTTGTTGCCTGCAGTTGTCTCTGTTTTTATTATTGTAGTCCAAGTAAAGCTCCTGATTACCACATACGACCCTTCCTCGGCTGATGAATCAGTACTCCTCCATTTTGAGCAACACTTGGAGGAAGCACTGATGTGGCAAAGGTGCAAAACGTATCGTAGTTTGGGGATTTCAATGATGACACCAAGAGTTCCTCAGCAACAGCGCTACTGATCGAGGTGCTCAGGTCCTAGAGGAGATCGTTGCTAGATTGGGTCTGCGGCAGGTGGTAAAGGAACAACATACTTGACCTCATCTGCAGATGGAGCTGTCCATGACAGTATCAGTAAAAGTGACCACTGGACAGTCCTTGTGGAGGCGAAGTCCTGCCTTCACATTGAGAATACCCTCCAACATGTTATGTGGCACTATCACTGTGCTAAATAGGACAGACTTCTCACAGATCCACCAACTCAGGGCTGGGCATTCATGAGGCGTTGTGGACAATCAACAGCAGAACTGTACTCCAGCATAATCTGCAACCACATGGCCTCGTGTATCTAACATTAATCATTGCCATCAAGCCAGGGGATCAACCCCGGTTCAATCAACAGTGCGGAAGGCATACCAGACGCAACACAGACACACCTAAAAGTGCAGTATTAACCTGGTGAAGCTACCAAATAGGACTACCTGCATGCCAAACAGCATAAGCAGCAAAAGTGATAGGGCTAGCGATCCCACAGCCAATGATCAGATCTAAGCTCTGAAGTCCTACTATATCCAGTTGTGAAAGGTGGCGGACAATTAAAGAACTTAGTGGAGGTGGAGGAGGCTGCACAAATAGCCACAACCCCAATGACAGAAGTGTCCAACACATCAGTGATAAAAATATGGCTGATGCATTTGCAGCAATCTTCAGTTTGAATTGCCATGTGGACGATCCATTTCAGACTCCTCCAGAGATCTCCAGCAATACAGATACCTTTCTTCAGCTTATTTTGATTCAGGGCTGGAGGCACTGGACACTGCAAACACTATGGGCCCTGCAACAATCTGGCAATAACACCGAAAACTTGTGCTTCAGAAAGTATTGCTCCCCTAGCCAAGTTGTTCCAATACAGTTACAACACAAGCATCAGCTCAAAACGGTGGAAAATTGCCTACATATGTCTTGTACACAAAGCAGGACAAATCCAACAAGGCCAATTACCAGCCCATCAGTCTACTCTCAATCATCAGTAAAGTGATGGAAGGTGTCATCAACAGTGCTATCAAGCAGCACCTGATCAGCGACAACCTGCTCAGTGATGCCCAGCTTGGGTCCCGCCAGGGCCTCTCAGCTCCTGGCCTCATTACAGCTTTGGTTCAGACATTGGTGAAAGAGCTGAATTCCAGAGGTGAAGTGAGAGAGAAAGCCCTTGACATCAAGGACACATGTGGCCAAGTGTGGAAGCAAGGAGCCCTAGCAAAACTGGAATCAATGGGTATTGGAGGGCAAGCTCCGCTAGTTGGAGTCATACCTGGCACAGAGGAAGATGGTTGTGTTGCTGGAGGTCAGTCATCTCAGCTCCAGGACATTACTGCAGTGTTCTAGGCCCAGCTACCTTCAGCTGCTTCATCAATGACTTTCCTCTATCACAAAGTCAGAAGTGGGGATGTTTGCACAATGTTCAGCACCATTAATCACTCCTCAGATACTGAAGAAGTCCATATGCAAAGGCAACAAGACCTGGACAATATCTGGGTTTAGGCTGACAAGTGGTAAGTAACATACACACTACACAATTTCAATGACCATCTCTAATAAGAGATAAACCAACCATTGCCCATTGACATTCAGTGGTGTTAACATCACTGAATCCCCCTCTATCAACATTCATGCGTTTACCATTGACCAGAAACTCAACTAGACTCACCACCTGAACACAATGGACACAAGAGCAGTCAGAAGTAGGAGTACTGCAGTGAATAACGCACTTCCTGACTCCCCAGAGCCATCATTTCAGAAGACACAAGCCAGGAACACCCCCCTACTTGCCTGGATGGGTGCAGCTCCAAAAACACTCAAGAAGCTTAACACCATCCAGGTCAAAGCAACACACTTAATTAGTACCACTTCGACAAACATCTACTCTCTCCACTACTAACACTCAGTAGCAGCATTGTGTACTATCTAGATGCACTGCAGAAAAAAAATCACCATAGATCCTTAGATAGCACCTTTGAAACACATGACCACCAACATCTAGAAGAACAAGGACAGCAGATACTTGTGAACACCATCACCTGCAAGTTTCCCTCCAAGCCACTCACCATCCTGACTTGGAAATGTATCACCTTTCCTTCACTGCAGCTGGGTCATAATTCTGGAATTCCCTCCCCAGGGGGATTGTAGGTCAAACTATAGCACGGGTACTGCAGCAGTTCAAAAAGGCAGCTCACCAGCACTTTCTAAATGACAACAGGCAGGCAATAAATGCTGGCTAGCCAATGAAGCCCAATAAGTGAATTTTAAAAAAAAAGGTACTTTTTACTATTTTGGATCAGAGAATAACATTCTATTTGCTTCATGACACTACCCAGTTGCCTAGCCTTCAAATCCAGAACTCCAACTATCCCTTACTTTCTTGCCTTCCACTTAATCCATTTTTTAATAAATATTTGTCTCTGATCTATCCTGTTCCTGGCATTTGTTCCCCAACTTCATTGTAGTCCAGCCAAAAGCTTAATTTATTTTGTCCACTGAGCAGATTGTCCACAGACCTTAATAGAAGAAGGTTTATCAAGCAGGTAAAGTCATAAAAACAAGAGGAGGAATATTGCAGATACTGAAAATCAAAACTTCCCAGGATTCAAGTTGGCATTCAAGTTGGGCAACCCTGATCGAAACAGGAAAACCAGGCAGACCTGCAAAGCCATCAGAGACACCAATAGGCAATACAAAACTGAGCTTAAGACCCAGACTATCCAGATGGACCCCTGTCATTTGTGGCATGGCTTACACGACATAATGGGCTACAAAGCAAAGTCAAACAGAATCACAGGCACTAGTACATCCTGAGTGATTGAGCTCAATGCATTCTACACTCACTTTGAACAGAGGGCAATGTAACAACATAACCTGTCCCAATAGCCTCAGATACACCTGTACCCTTGGTCACTCCTGCAGATGTCATATCAGCCTTCTTAAGGGTGTACCCATGGAAAGTAACCAGCCCGGATGGAGTGCCTAACTGTGCACTCAGATCCTGCGTGGACCATCGGGCAGGAGTATTTGCAGACCTTGTCAATCTCTCTATTCTGATCTGAAGTCTCCAACTGCTTCGTGAAGACTACCATCATCCCAGTGAAGAAAAATCATGCAGCATGCCTCAATGACTACTGCCTGGTGGGTTTTGACATCCGTAATTATGAAGTGCTTTGAGATATTGGATATGGCTCATAGCAGTTCCAGCCTCCCAGACTGCCTTGACTCCTTGCAACTTTCCTACTGACACAACGGGTCCACAGCAGACACCATCTCTCTGGCCCTACGCTCATCCCTGGAACACCTGGACAACAGAATATTAACATCAGGCTCCTACTTATTGACTACAACTTCATCTGCCTTCAACACCATAATCCCAAACAAACTCATCTCCAAATTTCAGGATCTAGGTCTCCTTCTGTAACTGAATTCTCCACTTCCTGACCAACAGACAGCAGTTATCAAGGATAGGCAACACCACCTCCACAATAATCCACAACACTTCCTCTATGATAATTCTCAACACAAGGCTGCATACTCAGTTTCCTACTACACTGCTTATACACTCATGACTGCATGGCCAAATTGCCCCCCAACTCCATTCACAAATTCGCTGATGACATCACCATTGTAGGTCAGATCTCAACAACAACAAGATAGAACACAGGAAAAAGATTGACAGCTTAGCAGCGTGGTATAAGATGACAATCTTTCCATCAACATCAACAAAACAAAGAAGTAGTCATTGACTTCAGGAAGCAGAATGGAAGGCATGCCCCTTACTATAACAATGGTGCTGAGGTGGAGATGATCGAGAATTTTGAAGATCACCAACAATCTGTTGAGACTACAGTCAAGAAAGCACAGCACCACCTCTACCTCCTAAGGAGCTAAGGAATATTGGTATGTTCACAAAGACTCTTACAAACTTTTATAGATGCACCATAGAAAGCATTCTATCCAGATGCATCACAGCATGGTGTGGCAATTTCTTTTCCCAAGACTGAAAGACACTACAGAGAGTTGCGAACGCAGCCCAGTCCATCACGCAAACCAGACTCCCGTCCATTAACTCCATCTATACTTTGCACTGCATCAGGAGAGCAACCAACATAATCAGAGACACCTCCCACTCTGGTTATACTCTCCTCCACCCTCTTCCATTGGACAGAAGATGTAGAAGTTTGAAGATACATACACACAGATTCAAGAAAAGTTCCTTCCCTGCTGTTATCAGACAGAAACTCTCAAATGTTAATGCTGATCTCTCTCTGCACCTTCTCAGCGCTGTAACACTGTACCCTACACAATGTTCTGTTACCGTTATGCATTTGTATAGTACGATCTGTAAAGCACATAAGACAACACTTTTCACTCGATACACGTGATAGTGATAAATCAAATCAAATTATCATTGAACAGAAACTGAACTGGACCAGCAATACACAGGGACTGTCAAAGCTGGTCAGATGCTCAGAACTCTGTAGCCAATAGCTTCCCACTTCTCTGGATGAATGTAGCTCCAACAATACTTAAGACGCTCAACACCATCCCTTAAGACGCTCAACACCATCCCTGAAAATGTAGTCTACTTGATTTGCTCTCCACCCACCATCAAAAGCAGTAACAGGCTGTTGAGTTGGATGATCAGCCATGGTCATAATGAATGGCAGAGCACGCTTAACAGACTAACTCCTGCTCTACTTTCTATGTTTTCCATGTTTACCATTCATCCCCTTCACCACTAACACACCATAGCAACAGGGTAGCTCAGTGGTTAGCACTGCTGCTTCAGTGGCAGTGACCAGGGTATGATTCCACCTTCAGGTGACAGCCTGTGTGCGGTCTGCACATTCCCCCCATGTCTGCGTGGGTTTCCTCCGGGTTCTCCAGTTTCCTCCCATAGTCCAAAGATGTGCAGATTAGGTGAGTTGGCCATGTTAAATTGCCCTTAGTGACCAGGGATGTGCAGGCTGGGTGAATTAGCCATGGGAAATGCAGGGTTACAGGGAAAGGGCAGTGGGGAGTGAGTCTGGATGGGATGCTCTTCGGAGGGTTGATATGGATTTGAATGGTCAAATGACCTGCTTCTAAACTATGATTCTATGATCTACAAAATGCACTGCAGCAACTCAACATTAAGGCTTAACATTAAGAAATATAAAGTAGGGGTAAACCATTTGGTTCTTCGAGCTTGCTCCGTCATTGTATGTGATCATGGCTGATCATTCAACTTAGTACCCTGCTTCCACATTTCGCTCTACACCCTTTGATTCCTTTAGCCCCAATAATTACACCTAACTTCTTTGATGTACACTTCCAACCCCATAATGTTACCACATAGAAGGGCAACAGTACATGCATGGCAACACCACCACATGCAAGGTCCTTTCTATGCCATTCACCATTGTGGCTTGGAACTATATTACTATTCCTTTAATGTTACTGGGTAAAAATGTAGAATTCTTTCATTAACAACACTGATCATACCTCTACCAGATGAGCTGCTGCAGTCAGTCAAAGTGTTGGTACCTTCATTTTCTGAAAAGCAATCAGTAATACTCGTGCTAGTACAGAATTTTTTAAAAAAACGGCAATGATATCAGAAAGAAAAACGGATTCAGATATTATGGGACTGTCATTTTGGACAGAGACAAATTTAGCAAATCTATTAGAAACATAATAAAATCAAACAGCTAGTACCATTATCACATTCCAGATACCTCTTTGTTACAGATATAAATTACCCTTAAAACAATGTGCATTCAAGCTACAGCCTTTAATTCGAAAGCATTAACAATTTTTTTTATTCATTAATGGGATGTGGGCATTGCTGGCTAGGCAGCATTTATTGCCCATCCCTAGTTACTCAGAGGGCTGTCCAGAATAACAACATTGCTGTGGGTGTGGAGTCAAAAGAAGGCCAGACAGGTTGAGGATGACAGTTTCCTTCCCTATTGGACATTAGTAAATCAGATCAACAATTGACAATGGATTCACAATCATCATTAGATTCTTAATTCCAGATATTTTATTGAATTCAAATTCCACCATCTGCTGTGCAGGATTTGAACTCAGGTGCCTGGGATGTTATCTGGGTCTCTGGATTAACACAGTCTAGCGATCTTGGCACTAGGCCTTTCCTTCCCTGGCAATCCAACATTAATTAAACAAACTGACCATTATACTCTCTGATGTAACCTTATAACGCCACCTAGCATTCTCTCTAAACTGCATGTGTGCACAACCGCTCTGACATACCGCACAAAGTAACTGGTGTCAGCACGCAGATTGCGGCGTTGATTTCAAGTTCCGGAAGATGCTACTGAGCACAGGCTTTAGAGGCAACTGAAAAGAAAATTAGAGGAAACACTAACTCCAAAGCTGTCTTAGGCTACTACTGTACATAACATTGCAAAATACTCTGATGTTTGAAAAACTGCATCATCCAACTTCGCTCAAGTAACAGTACAAAAAATCTGCTTATGCATCTGTCCATTGTGTTGTGTTTTTGTCAAATCCTGGTTCTTTCTCAAGTGTCTCAGATGTGAACCATGAACCATCCACTATGGAGGATCTTTAGAGCAGGCTCACCACCGCCTTTTTCGTGGATGTCATCTTCAAATAACTTTTTGGTGAGGTGTAACCCAGACAAAAAAATTCCAATGAGCCCTTTATGAAGGGAGGGCTGTAACTTAATTAATTAAATATAAGTAATCCTGCTGGAAGATAACAAGTATTCAAAATCAACGCTCTAATCTCTCTTCTGAGACTGTCTACGATTACCAATGAATTAATGGCCACTCTGTCTAAAAAAGAAAAACTGTCAGATGTCAAACCAGCATTTGGTGACCTTTTCTAGTCTTCACTTCCTTGGGCTATCTGGAGAGAGGTTTGTATGTATTAACTTCTAAATCAGAAGTGGGAATTATAGTACAAAGGCTTACTCTTAAATTTACTTTTAATATCTATAGAATCTCCATGTATATTATCAAGTTTACATATGATGCTCAATGAACCCTATATTTTGTTGCCATAATGTTTGGTACAGCCATTAAATCAACTTGAACACTAAAGCTTCTGAAACAAACATTTTATAATGGCATTTCCCCACTAAAATCTGTCAATGTTGATGATCTAAAGTAACAATCAAAATGTTTCTGGGAAAAAAAACAATCTGCCATGATAGCAAGATGTCTAGTATTTCCGTTGTACAAATCTTTCTCTTTCAATCTTCCTACTTGTCTTTGAGTTTTACTTAGATTGCTGTTGAATTCTGGCCTTTGCAATTTATGGTTCTCAGCTCAGTGACAGGTGCCTCCTGGCCAGGTGACACAGGAAGATTCATATACTATACTGGCAGACGCGAAAGAAAATGCTACTGTCAGTAATATCCACAATTCAGAGCAGTGCCAGCAAGTCAACCCAGTGAATAAAGTTGAACAAGAGAAAAAACAGGAAGAGGATAATTGTGCAGCTAACAAATAGGAAGGTCCATGTGACACTGTGGATGTTTAAGAGCATACATTTTTCTATTTCTGATTCTGCCCATTGTAACGAGAATAGAATATATTTGTTCAAAGGTGATTTTGCATCATATGCTACAAACTCAAAAATATTTGTCTCAGGAACTGAGTTACTTTAAAGATTAATGCAAATAAAACGAGACTGATTTATGCAGTTTCCAGTTTCCTGCCACTTCAGCACCCTACTGTGTTTCCTGGCTGACATCTCTTCTCACGCTTGCTCCAGTGCTCCAGCAAGGCTTGGCGCAACCTGGAAGAACAGTATTTCATTTCTCGCTCAGAGACCCAGCAGCCTTCAGGGCTCAATATCATTTTCATTGATTTCAGAGCCTAAACACCTTTTTCCTGTGACCTTTACCGACTCCCCACATGCCTGGTCTTGTCATGACTGAGGCTGCCTTCAGCGCAGCCAACCTATTTTCACCTACTTATGGTCCCCGTTGTCAGCTTTTCTTTCTCTCTGGTTTACCATTTAGTCAAGCTTTTGACTGTCTGTCTTTTTGTCTCCCTCTCTCTCTCTGCATTCTATCCCCATCTATCCGTTTACTGCTTGCCCAAAAAACCTATCATCAGGATGCATACTACCTGTTCCCACCTAATAATAGTTCTGGAAAAGAGTCACTGGACTTGAAATGTTAACTCTGCTTTCTCTATGCAGACACTGCCAGAACTGCTGAATTTCTCCAGGTATTTCTGTATTTGCTTCAACTTATTCACTATTAGGTTTTTGAACATGGTTGCATGGTTGGATTAAATCACCTTATCATGCAATGAATTGGAGAAATGAGGGCCAGAGAAAGAGAGGGTGATACAAAATAGAAGTAGATTGGATGGAAAAGTATATTAGCTCAAGATGAAACAAAGAGTTCAATCAACAATTGTAATTATTAGTTACTATGAGCTTTACTTTCAAAGGAGTGAATAATGCTGTAGTTTAAAATTTAAAACTTCATAAGAATAATTTTGTAGTATCACAATATGGTTTATAATCGAAATTACTAATATATATATAATCAATTAAGAGAATAGTCAGCAGGAAAAAAGATCGCTTTGAATTTAATTATCTGCCATGCATCAATATATTTTAGAATGTCATTGATACAACTTAGATTTTCAGCACTCATTACGTTGAAAGTTTTACTAGTTATCTCCTGAGAAGACTGAACGCTCTTGTAGCTTTCAACGTTGAACATTTCTCTGCAAAGTATCAACAAATACGCTTGAAGGCTTTAATGCTAATTACACAATAGAGTTAAAACGTTATAAAGCCATATTAATTTAATTTACATATTATTGAACACTCAAGCACTGCAATTGCTCCACAATCATGCTAAAATTTCTTTCCATTTAATTAAACACATAAAAAGGAGATTTGGGGAAAACATCATGGAGAAGCAGATGATAAAAACCATCAGGAGTCAACTTTCAGCCTTTAAACTACAAAAACATCACCAATTGCAAGGAGCTCTTCCTAAAAAAAAAGCAGGAAAATATCCTTTGGAATGACCAAAACTAAAATCTGACAAGTTGGTGCAGTGTGGATATTTTTGGCAGTAGTTTCAACCTAATATTAACAATCAGCATCTTAAATCTGTTTTGCCATCCACTGAAGACTGCTGAAGAATAATTGATCTATATAAATAACACTAAAGGTTAGTCTTACATCCTCTTGATAAAATACACTCCAAAAAGAAACTGATCCCACTTCAACAATAACAAGTTATATTTATAAGACACTTCTAAAATAAGGAAGAGTATCAAGCCACTTCACAGGAGCCCTACAAAACAAAGTATGACATTGAGCTACATAAGGTGAAATTAGCAAAGTGATGTAGAAAAGCAGCAAAGTGTAGAGAAGGAATTCCAAAGCTTGGTGCCTTAGTATATGAAGGCACAGGGCATCAGTGGTGGAACCATTGTTATTGGAAATTAACTACTTGTATCTGTATAAGCACCTCTAACATATAATGTCCTGATTATGCCATGTCAAAAGAGGAGCAATTAAGAAAGGATAAAGAATTAAGTTTTAAGGAGGATTCTAGAAGCAGAACTGAAAAATTTATGGTGGAAATTTCAGAGCTTAGAGCTTAAGTATCTGAAATCAGTGGCAGTGGCAGAGTAGTGGAGGAGGACTTTATTTCTGCACTGAGATACTTTATTATCTGGCCATTGAAAAATATGGATGTTCTCCTTTATAGCTAACTGCACAAATGAGCTAATGACCACAGGCGCAGTAACTTCCAAGTTCATTAACAGTAATTAAAGGTATATTGTACTTTTTAGACCTTACTCTTAAATCACGAGAACCCAATTTCGACGTTCTGTACAAACAATTATATAATGCACTACACAATGCAAGCAGTCACCTCAGATTTCAATTGAAATAACTGTGCATTAAAATTGGCTGAGCTACAAAAATGAGTGCTCTGCACCTTGCCTGTCCCAGTTTCCAATTTTTCGATTCTTACAAGAGGAGATCAGCATTTGATTTTTTTTGCACCTCTGACAATAATTGACATCATTTCAAAAAAAGATCTAGTGATAACATGCCAGCTGCTGGCAATGCTTGACATGTCAGATTTCAGCGTGAAACCTGGTTTGATAGAAAATTTTATTTTTACAGTTGGTTACTGTGGTGGTCTGTCACCAAATATATTCACAGAAGAGTGACAAAATTTATGACACATAAAAGGCAACAAGAAAAGCTATATAAAAGACAATTTGAAAAGATCTTACCATAAACAGCAACAATAAAAAAAAGACTCTTTTTCCAGTAAGATCATTTACAATCAGTGAACTATCACTCCAATCTTTACTCTTTAATTTCTTACTCAATTCTCGAGGTCACAAACATTTTCTTCAGGTAACTTTCAGAATATTCGCTAGATATGATTCTCTCCATCTCCGGCAGAGACACAGGCTAATTCACTGATGCTTCTCACCAAACTTCTACTTTAACTACTTTTAGGTTGCTACATAGTAGGATCACTGGTGTGGATCTTCTATTTTGAGCTGAATCTGCTTTTGTCATCTTGTTCCTCTTCGTCTGTGTCATAAAAGCTCCACTTAGTAAACACTTCAGCAGTTACCAGGTAGTGTGTCTAATCATTTAGCATAAGTCACATGATTTCAAGGGGATATTGTTGACTCACTGCGAAAAGAAATCAGTTTTTCGCCCTTAAGAAATAACAAGTCTCCTTCACAGAAGTGAAAATCAAAAACCACTAACTTCTACTTTAGAACTCAAGTTCTCAAACAATATATCAGAAACCTTCATCACAGCAGCGACAAAATATCGGATATACCATCTTCCTGATGTATATACTGATTTAGTTAAGCAACTGTGAACACATAGGTTTCTTCATCTGACTGTATGGAGTCAGACAAACAATCTTTCCTAGGAATTAACAAACTAATCAAGACTGAAGATATCATTTAGAAATTTCATTCCAGATCCTCTAAATGCAACCATGCATCTAGCATTTCTCTAATGCTCTTTCAATCCACTGTGAGCATTGCCATGGAAGTCTATATCTATGGAGCATATCTCAAACACCTTTGGCAAGAATCTCAGTTCATGCAAGTAAGCTAAGGACTGCATTGAAGCTAAAGGTATGTGCAACAATGTTTACAGTATTTAATTTTGTATAAAGAGGGTCATTTAGGTTATCTAATCAGTCAGAGCAATCAGTGGGAGGAAGAATAAGAAAGGAGGTAGCCTAGCCATTTCTCTTCCATGCAGCTTTCTATGAATAACTAATGTGAATGCACATTTTTCACCCCATCTTGAAAGCATCAGCTTGATTGCAAAACAAAAATTAAAGGTATAATAAAATAATATTTCAAAGTAAATTTTAGAAAAATCATGGTATGCTGCATACAAAGATAACTACGTCACCCTTACTATCTACCCGCTTAGCATAGTGCTTCTACAGACAACCATCCCTGTAGCTGTAACACATCTGGTGAAATGCAGGCAACCTTTAGTCAAGAAGACTGCAATGACACGGAAGGACCACCTCTAAGCTCTGAGCCCACAAAAGAGGCTACTGATTGTATCATTTTGCACAGGCTCACTGATTTGACAGGCGACAGTCAGAGGTGGAATGATGGATATTGTCTTCCCAAGAGATGAAAGAATATCATTTATATTTACCAAAATCTTTTTTGATATGATATGAAGATAGGTAACAAAAGCAAATGATAAAGAAGATATAAAGGGTCTGCAAAGGGATACGGATTGGTTCGGAGAAGGACAAAGGTTGGGTAAGTGCAGCATAATGTGGGAAAATGAGAGGCTGTCCATTTTGGCGGGAAGACTCTAACAAAGCTTTAACTCGAACAGAGCTCTAACTCTAAAGTACCTCTGACCCTTATGTAGTTCGTCCCTAACAGAGGTCTGAGCTCCCTCAGTCCTCATCCTAAAGTATCTTTGGCTTGAAGGCACCCTAACAATGCTGTAACTCTTACACAGCTATGAAATCGAGGTGCCAGTGTTGGACTGGGGTGGACAAAGTTAGAAGTCACATGATACCAGGTTATAGCCCAACAGCTTCATTTGAAATCACAAGCTTTCGGACTGCTGCTCCTTCATCAGGCGAATTCTTCGACTTTCACCTAATAAAGCAGCGGCACTTCAAAAGCTTGCGATTTCAAATGAACCTAATGGACTATAATCTGGAGTTTTACACAGCTGCCTGCTGTTTGAATATAATGCAAGCCCCAGTATGGCTATCAAGAGATACAGGCTCCTTAAAATTGGAGTTGGGCTTCCCAGTGCTGTATGGACCAGTAGCATGCCTGTATCCAGGAATTTGCCACCAGACAAGTGGGTTCAACTGACTGCCATCAGTCTACATCAGATTCATAAGAACATAAGAAATAAGATTTGGAGTAGGTCATCTGATCCCTCGAGCCTAGCAGGCCAAGCAGCGTCTCAGGAGCACAAAAGCTGACGTTTCGGGCCTAGACCCTTCATCAGAGAGCTCTCTGATGAAGGGTCTAGGCCCGAAACGTCAGCTTTTATGCTCCTGAGATGCTGCTTGGCCTGCTGTGCTCATCCAGCTTCACACTTTGTTATCTTGGATTCTCCAGCATCTGCAGTTCCCATTATCGCTGGTCCCTCGAGCCTACTCTGCCATTCAAAAAGATTGTGGCTGATCTTTACATGGACTCAGCTCCACTTACTCACCTGCTCACCATAACCTTTAATTTCTTTACTGTTCAAAAATCTCGGTTTCTAAGGCAAAGAGACATTCAACAAGCAATTCCTTACAACTTCTGAGCCCATTGGTGGGTACAGTGACAATAATTATAAATACTGCAGCCTCTCAACAAGTTCTGAGAGTTAAGTGATGAAGGTAAAAGGAATATGCAAGCATTTAAAAAGATGATATTACGAAAAAATATTTGTCCCAGTGGATGGAAATTTTACTGATTATATGATAAAGTTGAACTGAGACAAAATCTAACATTGGGTTGTAACTGGAGTTAAAGAGCAGTTGCGGTCGTATAGGAATTCTGTGCTCAAGAGCTGTGACAGATTTCCTGAAAACTGTAACATTAAATGAAACAACTTTTAAGTGAAGCATAGTATCCCATAGGAATAAACATGAAAGCTAAAGCTCCTACTGACATGCTTTGCTCGAAAAAAACATTTAGGTTGGAACACTGTACCATAAGTGTGCAATACTGTGTGCTTCTAACTGAAGTAACTTACAAAATAAATCACTAAATATAAAAGAAACAATGTACAGATAATTACTTCAAGCCCTTTCTCAGCAAACAGCAACTTTAAAATATTAAGTCATAGAGTCATAGACATACAGGAAAGAAAAAGGCCCTTCAGTTTGAAATGACATACACTCATAAAAGCATATATTCATAAAGTGACAAATAAGATAAGTGTTAAAATATATAAGTACAATAAAATGTAATTACCATAAAACATTAAAACTAAATTCTCCTGATAAACTTTTAATCAACCAGGCTCCATCTAGTGGCTAGCACTAGGCAGTACAGGCAGAACCACCTGTACTGCACATCTTCTGTCACTGGATGGAGCCAGGATTTCATTCTAAGTCATTCAGTTCAGGAGCCAGCAGAGAAAGACACCCTGAAGACAAAATTAAGAACTTTAAGGGGGTATTGGGTAAGAAAGACTGATGGCAGGAGCAGGATCCAGAGGATGACCAGGGGACTTGAGTTCAGGGAGTGAAAGCATGGAATTGACTAAATTAAAACTCTCAACTAGAAACAAAAAAGGTTATCAGTGTTTTATTAACAACAGTGAAGTGAAGCATTAAGAAAAGCAATTTTTTTTGAGGGGCTTACCGTACTTACCAGAGGACTACGTTGTATACTGGCCAAGTACTGCAGCAAGCCCTTGGTATGGTAAATTGTCGGGTGAAGTTCAGGGTTTGGGGTTAACCACTGCCGATTAAGATCTTCGCCACTTAAAGAGCAGCGGTGACTACAAAGCAGAATATATAGAAAAATGAACTAATTAGGAAGACTTTCAAGCTAATTTTGTTCACAGAAAGCAACATTCCAATTTTAACCTTATACATCCAGTTAATATTCCAAAGACAGACTAAAATGAAACACCCATTCAGTTTTACATGCTACTTTCCTTATTCATGACCAAATGTCTCATTTCACCTGAGATTTTTCTGTTTCTTAAAACTCAAGAATCTTCTCATTTAATGCCACATCATCTCTGGAACTCCACATTCACTGTAACTTTGATGCCTTCATTGCTAATTGTATTAATTAAAGTTAAGAACATACATGTTGTGGGCTGGGCACAGTGATAGTATGCCCACCCCGGGACTGAGAGGCCTAGGTTCAAGTCCCACCTGCCTCAGAAGTGTGCAATAACATCGCCAGGGACCCGGGTTTGATTCAAGCTTTGGGTGACTGTGTGTGTAGTCTGCACATTCTCCCCATGTCTGTATGAGCTTCCACCAAGTCCTTTGGTTTCCTCCCACAATCCAAAGATGTGCAGATTAGGTTGACTGGCTAAATTGCCTGTAGAGTCCAGAGATGAGCAGGCTAGGTGGATTAGCCATGGGAAATGCAGGGTTACATGGATGGGTTGGGAGCCTGCATTTGTTCTTGGGTGAACAGTCAGTGAAAATCTGATAGGTTGAATGGGCTCTTTCTGCACTGTAGGGATTCAATGAAAACATATCTACTGTACAAAATTATGAGGGCAACATGATTTCTTGGCAATATGGTAGATTTAATCAGCGAAGGTCAGACTAGAATTTCCCAGATTTTATTCCTTTCAAATTGGCCTGCATTTTCATTTGTGCTTTTTTTTTGCCTCGACATCAAATAAAATGGTTTTGGGTTGGGTGTTAGTTTATACATTGCAATCCAAAATATATAGCCTATTCATCGCTGTTCACGAATGTACATTTGTACAGTTTTGGGTTTATCAAACGGAAGGAGGCCAGAAAAGTAGCACAAGAAGTGCTTTAACAATTAGAAAATCTAACATATATGACAACTTGTTTCAGTCAAGTGAATAAACCATATTTATCCACCAACTTAAAATTGTTAATTCAAATATGTCAGCATATACGGTGAGTGTTCAGTAGTGAATGTTTGAGTCAATAGCAACAGTTACAGCACAGATGTGCTTTTTCCTATGTTTGTTCATTCTAGAAAATGTTACAAAATCATTTATGATTAGTAACAGAAAAGTAACTATCAATTCTGATGTGTATTTGTATAAATATAAGACAGTTTAGTGTGTACTGAATTGGCTCACCTTCCATTAATTACTCCATCTGGATTCAGCATGGGGATAATTTTGAAAATATAAGAATCCCGCAAATTTTGAGCTGCCAAGCTGTTGCTCAATAAAAATTCCAGAGTTCCCTTCATCACCCAACTGGAATTACTTTCTCCAGGATGGACACGAGATGTTAAGAAAACGTATGGTCGATTTCCTGCAGAAATTATATTTGTAGGAGTTACTTATAGCTTGACATAGTGGGAATCGTATGAGGATAATAAAGACAAAAAAAAGGTAAGATGGGCTATTGCAATTAGCCGCAATGACCTAGGTTATTTAGTGAAATTTAACCAAAATCTCGGCTCGAACTGCCAGCCTAAGGTCTCCATTAAAATTGCAAAAGTGCATAACATAGAAGAAAGGGGTAGCACACACTCTCCGTATCTGCATGGGTTTCCTCTGGGTGCTCCGATTTCCTCTCACAGTCCAAAGAGGTGCAATTGGGTGGATTGGCCGTGCAAAATTGCCCATAGTGTCTAGGGAAGTACAGGTTAAGTGTGTTAGCCATGGGAAATGCAGGGTTACAGGGATAAGGGGGGATGGGCCGAGGTGAGATGCTCTTCGGAGGGTCCTTAAGGACTTGTTGGGCCAAATGGCCTGTTTCCACATGGTCAGGATTCCGAGGAAAGCCATTTGTTCCATTGTTTCAGTGTTAGCTGAGAAAAAACTGTACAGCCAAACCACTTTTTCCAGCTCTTTGCTTGTAGTTTCATCAGCTACAGATTCTTAAATGCAGATATTTTAAAAATTCATTCATGGGATGCTGGTTAGGCCAGCCTTTTATTGCCCTGGAAAAGTTGGTGGTGAGCTGCATTCTTAAACTTCTGTAGTCCTTGGGTATAGGGAGAACTCGCGCAGTGTTTTTTGGAAGTGAGTTTGAGGATTTTGAAGCAGTGAGAGTGAAGGAATAGTCTTATGTTTCCACGTCAGAATGGTGTCTGGCTTGGAGGCAGATGTGCAAATGGTGGTGACCCCATGCATCTGCTGCCCTTCTCCTTCCAGATGGTAGATGTTGCAGGTTTAGATGATGCTGTCAAAGTAGGTTTAGTTAATTAACAGAGTGCATCTTGTAGATAGTATACACTGCTGCCACTGTGCATTAGTCATAAAGGGAGTGCATGTTGAAAGTGGTGGATGGGGTGCCAATTAAATTGTTGCTTTGTCCTGTACAGCGTTCAAGGTTCATGAGTGTTGTTGAAACCATACCAATCCAGGCACTTTTGATTTCTGCCTTGTAGGTGATGAATAGGAGTTAGGAAGACAGGAGATGAGTTATGTGCTTAAATTCCTAGTCTTTGGATGGCTGCTGTATCCACAGTATTTATATGGCTGGTCCAATTTATAAACATAACATAATCCCATTACACATAACCCCAGGATGTTGATAGTGGGGGATACAGCTATGATAATGCCATTGAAAGTCAAGGGAAAATCAGAGATTTTCTATTGCTATCCATGTCTTGCTGCATAATGATATGGATTGCTTCAATATCTGAGATATCGCAAATCGTACTAAATTAAGTACTTCTAAAATGTGATTAAGTTTTCTAGTTCTACCACCCTTTCAGCTGTTCAGTTCTAGACACTTCACCACACCTTTGAAATATTATACAAAATTAATCTTCATCTATTTGTTTTTATTCTTTCATGGGTTGATTAAATTGCTGGCAGGACCCTCATTTGTTACGTATGCCTGATTGTTTGAGAAGATAGTGGTGAGCTACCTTCTTGAACACCTGCAGTCCATGACATGTAGGTACATCCACAGTGCTACTAATTACTTTAGTCTATGCCCAATTATTAAACTCATTGCAAGGAGAAATCAGTCCTTCCTACCACACACAGCCCTGACATTTTCTATATGCATCAATTAAACCTCTCCTCAGATGTAATGTGAGGCTGGATGAACACAGCAGGCCAAGCAGCATCTCAGGAGCACAAAAGCTGACGTTTCGGGCCTAGACCCTTCAAAGGGTCTAGGCCCGAAACGTCAGCTTTTGTGCTCCTGAGATGCTGCTTGGCCTGCTGTGTTCATCCAGCCTCACATTTTATCTTGGAATTCTCCAGCATCTGCAGTTCCCATTATCTCTCTCCTCAGATGTCTTCTGTTCCTAAAGGAAACAAGCCAATCTGTACAGAATTGCCTCGTAGCTAGGATTGAAAATCAAGGCGTAACAGAGAGGGATGAACTTAACATAACTGCTATTGTTACGGTGCTCAAAGTACTCAGGGCTGGATGATTTGCATCCTTGGGTCTCAAAAGAATTGCGTGCATGCACAGGCATTAAATGGATCATTAGATTCTGGAAGAATTCTAATAAATAAGAATTGTAACACCTTTATTCAAGAAAGGAGGAAGGCACAAAGCAGGATATCTGACCAACAGTTTCCTAACATCTGTCATTTGAAGGGTGGTAAACTCCATTATTAAAGGAATTGTAGCAGGATACTTAGAAGATCACAATGAGAGCAGGTAGAGCCATTGTGACTTTGTGAAAGGAAAATGCTATCTATTAAATGAGTTTGGCAAAATAAATGACACTGGATACAGTAGAAACTGTTTAATGCCATGTGCTTGGATTCACAAAAGACATTTGATACAGGCACCACATTGAAGAGTGCTACAAAAGATAAGAGCAGTGTGTAGGACTGATATATTTAAAAGGATACAAGATTGGTTAGCCAATGGGAAGCACAAAGTTGGGACAATAGAACTTTTCAGGTTTGCAAGCAGGAGTAACATAGGAATCAATCAGTGCTGGGGCCTCAACTATTCACAATCTATATCAGTGACTTCGATGAGGCTAGTGAACACATGGGTAATTACAACTGCCAAAGGCAACAAGTTATGTCATATACTAAGTCATCAAGTGGAGGTAGAGTTTAAGTAGGTGGTCAAAAAAATTGGCACAGTATAACCTGGGGTAAATATAAACTTCTCCATTTTGGCAGAAAGAATACAATAGCAACATACTATTTAAATAGAGACAGACTGCAGGTGCTACGGATGGTCCTGGGACATAAACCATAAATTTGGCATACAGATACAGTAACTGATTCAGAGGCCAATGTTGTTTATTGTCGGAGAATGGAGTATAAAAGTCACGAATTTTTGCTATAGCTCTACAAACATTGGTAGACCACACTGGGATACTAAACACAGATTTGAAAAAAATATCTAATTGTGTTGGAGTACATTGTACAGTGGTAATATCACTATCTCTAAGCCAGGAGGGTTAGATTCAAGTCCCACCTGTTCCAGGTGTATGTAATATCATGTATGAATAGGTTGATTCGAGAAAAAAAGATGGTACTCTTGATTTATTCTAGGGATAAACAGCTTATCATACAAAGAGAGATTGAACAGATGAAGCCTATGATTTTGTGGTGGGAAAGTTATGTGTGACAGCACTTCTGTACATAAAAAAAAAGTGAGAGGTTTGGCTCTTGTGGCACGGTGGTAGTGATCCACCTTGAGTCAGGTTATGTCATAACATTTTTGAACAGGTTAATTACCAAAATAAAGACGAATGCGAGGTGAGTTTCTTAAAAATGTGAAAGATCTGGAGGATAGCAAGAGATGGCTCTTCTTGTGGGACAGCCTCATCTAGGATGCAAGGGTACAGAATGAGAGAGCTCCCTGTTAAGACAGTGTTGAGAAGAATTTGTATCTCTCAAAGGATCATCAGAATGTGGAATTCTCTTTCTCACAAGTTGTGGAGGCTAGGTCATTAAATTTACTCCAGGCTGAGCTAGATGGATTTCTAATAAACAAGGGAATCAAAGGTGATAGGATGCAGACAGGAAACTGGAGCTGAGACCATAACTATATTAATCACTGTCTTATACAACAGGCTCCAATGACTAAATGCCCTATTCTTGTTCCTATGTTTTATGTTTCTATATTCTCCAGTCCTGGCGACATTCTTGCCAATATTCTCATCACCCTGTCTAGTATAATCACATCATTCTTATAATGAGGGTGTTCAGAAGTGTGCATACTACTGTAGCTGGGGCCTAATCAAAGCTTTATACAGTTCAAGTGTAAAGTTCTGTTCTTATATTATGTCTGAGCTCTTAAGAGAAGCATTGGACATGATTCTCAACTTCAAAATCTACCTATGCTTCTATTTTCAGCTACCTGTGGATATTGCACCTCAACATTCCTCGGTTCCTCTATACTTCTCAATATCCTACAATTTACTATATATTCCTTGCCTCATTTGTCCTACTCAAATGAGTTCCCTTGCACTTTTCAGAACGAACTCCATTTACCATCTCTATGGTAACCTCACAAGTCGCAAGGATACCTTCTTACAGTCCAGATTTTTTCCTCATAAACACATAACCAATTTGCATATCTTCAGAGAACTTAATAATGCCTGCCCTCAGAACCCTACCAGAAATAATTCTGCATTCAGTAAACATTTGTCGACCGGTTGTTTCCTGTCACTAAGCCAATTTTGGATCAAATCTGCCACTATCCTTCGGACCCCATGGGTTTTTAACTTTCTGAGAAGTCCAGCTATATGGAACCACTTCAAACATCTTACAATCTACACCATTAACCGTGCCTCCTTCGAACCTCTTTAGAAAATTCAACTAAATTAGTCAGCTATGATCATGACACCCTTAATTAACTAATACTTTCTAAATGACAATCAATAGGCTAGCTTGGCTGGTCTATAATTATAGTACACACACTGTATCTTTTTTCAAACAACAGCATGTAACAGTCCTCTGCACTTTTGACACCATACATTTAGCCAGAGGTTTTTGGAAAATAATGGGCAATGCTTCTTCATTTCTTCTTTCGTTTCTCTTCATGTTTTGGGATGTAGTTAATCCAAGCACAGAAAATTATCCACTTTTAGAAATGACCAGCCACTTCATTTTCCTTGATGTTCATCCATCCCATCCAATATTTAGCACTCTACTTTAATTAATTAAGATATCAGTATTGTTCCGTTCTTTTGTGAAGATGGAAACAATGAATTTGTTAAGTGCCACACCCACATTTACTGCTTCCATTGAAACTACTGTTCTAGGAAGATATGAAAACGCTCCGAAAAATCTTTTCACATAACCTCCATTTAGTTAATTTAATCTGTTGGATATGGTTGTTAAGGCAAATATTTGTTTTTTTTTTCACATTTACCAGCTTTTCTTCTACTGTTTAACCAAGCTTTTAGAACAAGTAGAAAACAAAATTCAAATAATACATATTCTGAAATTGCTCCTCACCTTCTCTACATGTATGTTCAGCACTAAACAGATTTTCCATGGATACAAAATTTGTTTCATATTTATAAACAAAGATACGTAGATAGACAAAGTGAGAGCATGGGTCCATTCTCACGCTCCAACGCATGGTGGTTGTAGAGACAAAAATGTTCAAAAAGACAATAAAGATAACGTGGGACATTAGAATTGGAAACTATTCATCTTCATACTTGGTTTAAGTTTAAATCCATTAACTCATGTTAAGACTGATAACTAAAGGCCGATTTTGTCGATAAAGCATGACTCCGTGTGGAACCCAGGCCAGTAAATTCTATGAATCCATTCCTAACCTATGCCAAGTTTGATAATTTCTTGAGAGCCTGTAGAGCTCTTCCAACTGACCTTTATCACTTTAAATGGACAAAAGAAAACATTGGTCTGGAATTTGTAGTTGCAATGACATCAAAAATAGCAATTTTTATCACCACTACATTGTAAAACTGAAAAGTAACATCCACACAATCTATTACAAATATAAATCTTGAATTTGCTGTAATAGGAACTATACAAGTTTGCAGATAGAATCATCAAACATCATAGTTGTGTCAACTATTTAGAAACTATTCTTACTGGAAACACCAATGTCAACACTGAACCTAGTTCAATCAAAATTAATTGAAATTATTGTTAAGCAACTTCTCATTCCCTGAATGGCTAATTTTGCAACAATAGAATCACTTTCCCCCGGAACAGTATTACAAAATTTCAGATTTTCAATAATGTTTTTGTTCAAAACTTCACATTTCTGTTTGAATTCTATTTGTATGTCAACATCTTTATTCCACTTTTTGTACAATGATTTAAATGGGACCTATATTTCCTGCTTTTTATATTTTCTCTGCCATCTATGAGAATTCATCCTTACAATTGATTAGAACAGGTTGAATTTTGATGGCAGCCAAAGATTCTCCTGAGGAAACTGCCAAATTATACAAATAGTGATAGACAGGAAACCTATATTTGTAAATTGCTAAGTCTGTGAAGGGAGCACTGACAAAGTCTACCTTCATCAATGACTGCAAAATCCAGGCCAACAGACAGACTTTCCATAACTGAATACTATGCAATGATCAGTCCTAAAATGTGTGGGTACAAAGTGAGGATTGGGATTCAGCTGCAATATTCTTTTATGAACAAACATGATACCAATTACTGTCTACTAGCACAATAATTTTCTTTTGACTGAAGAGTTGAAGAATGCCTCGGGGTTGTATTTTACGTTTGTTTGGATGACGAAGAGGAAATACGAAGTTTACACTGTTGAAAAATGAAGCTATGTGGAAAGAATAATGAATATACTAGTCCATATGTTGTTTTTAAGGCAATTAATAAACAGTAATTTGGGGTCAGACCTTCAATGCATTCATGGCATCAATAATTAAACTACAGTGCTAAGCTCAGATGAATATGTCAAGGTACTTACTAAACTGGTACAGACTTTCCCAGGACTTGGACTCTGGCATGGAAGTAATGGTCAGTACAGGGCAAGGGTTACCTCCTAAAGTTTCACAGATCGAATCTTGCCGAAAATAAATCTGCTGAGGGTCATGCAGTGTCTCCAGTTTTTGGATGTGCATCTTTATTAAAAAGAAGTAAATAAAATGTTTACAATTCTATTATTCTTGGGCATTATATTTACAACCTTAATTTTACCTTCATATTGTTGTCTTTATACTGATCAAGATTGGAAATTGAGATCTGTGAATACATTTGGAGAATAAAAATTGATCATTCTTTAGCAAAAAGAACCTGAATAGTTTCAGAAGGAGCCATCTGTATGGTAATACATAACTTGAATGTCTTGATCTAAAAAACTATTCTTTGCCTTCTGTAGAAAGATCAACTATAAAAACTACTACTCATTAAAAAGAAAGATGAACTTGCATTTATATTGTGCCTTTCATGCTTACAGTTCATTTTATAAGACCATAAGACCATAAGACATAGAAGTGGAAGTAAGGCCATTTGGCCCATCGAGTCCACTGTGCCATTTAATCACGGCTCCTGGGCATTGCAACTCCACTTACCCGCACTCTCCCCGTAGCCCTTAATTCCCTGCGAGATCAGGAATTTATCAACCTCTGCCTTGAAGACATTCAAAGTCCCGGCCTCCACTGCGCTCAGTGTCAATGAATTCCACAGGCCCACTACTCTCTGGCTGAAGAAATGTCTCCTCATTTCCATTCTAAGTTTATCCCCTCTAATTCTATGGCTGTGCCCACGCGTCCTAGCCCTCCGGCTAACGGAAACAACTTCTCAGCGTCCACACTTTCTAAGCCATGCATTATCTTGTAAGTTTCTATTAGATCTCCCCTCAACCTTCTAAACTCTAATCAATACAATCCCAGGATCCTCAGCCATTCATTCTATGTTAGGCCTACCATTCCAGGGATCATCCGTGTGAATCTCCGCTGGACAGGTTCCAGTGCCATTATGTCCTTCCTGAGGTGTGGGGCCCAAAATTGGACACAGTATTCTAAATGGAGCCTAACTAGAGCTTTATAAAGTCTCAGAAGCACATCACTGCTTTTATATTCCAACCCTCTTGAGATAAATGACAACATTACATTCTCTTTCTTAATCACGGACTCAACCTGCAAGTTAATCTTTAGAGAATCCTGGACCAACACTCCCAGGTCCCTTTGTACTTCGGCTTTATGAATTTTCTCACTGTTCAGAAAATAGTCCGGGCCTGTATTTTCTTTCCAAAGCGCAAGACCTCGCATTTGATCACGTTGAATTTCATCAGCCATTTCCTGGACCACTCTCCTAAACTGTCTAAATCTTTCTGCAGCTTCCCCACCTCCTCAGTACTACCTGCCTGTCCGCTTAACTTTGTATAATTAGCAAACTTCACCAGAGTGCACCCAGTCCCTTCATCCAGATCATTAATATATAAAGTGAACAGCTGCAGCCCATCACTGAACCCTGCAGAACACCACTTGTCATCAGTTGCCATTCCTAAAAACAGCCTTTTATCCCAACTCTCCGCCTTCTGTCAGAAAGACAATCCTCAACTCAAGCCAGTAAGCTTACCTCGAACACCATGGGCTCTCACCTTACTCAGCAGCCTCCCTTGAGGCAACTTATCAAAGGCCTTTTGGAAGTCTAGATAGATAACATCCACTGGGTTTCTCTGGTCTAACCTACTTGTTACCTCTTCGAAGAATTCTAACAGGTTTGTCAGGCACGACTTCCCCTTAGTAAATCCATGCTGACTTGTTCTAATCCAACCCTGCACTTCCAGGAATTTAGAAATCTCATCCTTAACAATGGATTTTTGAATTTTACCAACAACCGAGGTTAGGCTAATTGGTCTATAATTTTCCATCTTTTGTCTTGATCCTTTCTTAAACAAGGGGGTTACAAGAGAGATTTTCCAATCATCTGGGACTTTCCCAGACTCCAGTGACTTTTGAAAGATCACAACCAATGCCTCCGCTATTTCCTCAGCCACCTCCCTCAGAACTCTAGGATGTAGCCCATCGGGGCCAGGAAATTTATCAATTTTTAGACATTTTAGCTTTTCTAGCACTTTCTCTTTTATAATGCCTACTGTACTCAACTCTGCCCCCTGACTCTCCTTAAATGTTGGCATACTACTCTTATCTTCCACTGACGAAAAGTACTTATTAAGTTCTTCAGCTATTTCCTTACCTCCCATCACTAGCCTTCCAGCATCAATTTGGAGTGGCCCAATGTCTACTTTTGCCTCTCATTTGTTTCTTATGTATTGAAAGAAACTTTTACTATCATTTCTAATATTTTAAACTGCTTTACAGCCAAGCAGTGCTTTTAAAGCACATCAATGAATGTAAAGCAGAAAATGTCAAATCTGCAGGCTATAAAAGCCTATTAAAGGTGAAATTTATATACCAGATTCTACAGCAAATTATTGTAAGTTGAATATCAGTAGTATACCCTATGTTTAAGTAGTATCCTTTCTTATCCTTTATCTGAGAAGTCTTTGACCTTTATCTAACAGTCTATTGATAACTCTTCTGATCTAATACTATGTACATGCAGGCTGCCTCATATAAGAGAATTTTGCACACGCTAACACGAGCCTATTACTAACGTGCTGATGCACGGAGTACAAAGATTGGGAATTATCTTCCACATCATAGAATATTCTCGATCAACAATGTCTGCATGTAATGCAAATCAGAGTCCTTGGAGATCTTTAATCCCACACAGGGCATCAGTCAATCTACTGGATTTGAAATTTACAAACGTAGTGTTCTTTAATCCTTTAAAAAATATAAAAGCTAAAGTTCTCAATTATACAAGATCTTCCATCAAAATGCAAATCAAAACACAAGTTCTATGATGAAGCCTTCAGATTAACATATATTCAGTATGAACATCTATCTGCAACTAAACCAATTTTTGATATTTCTAAGAGATTTCAGGATATAGCTTCTTAAGCAGAAATGAATGCAAATAATGAAGATCTCTGAGTTTAAGCAACCAAATACAGCCTAATAGGCAACTAATTGCTATGTTACACATTTCAACTTACGTACAGCTATCATTTTTGATAATCAATAATTATCATTCTGTACATTATACTGTGAATATTACCTGCAAGGTAGAGTATGTATATGGATAGTGGTACGCAAAATAGCACACATCATCTTTATGAGTAAAGTTCATTGTAAATGTCAGCGTGTAATAAGATTTTCCTTTTAGACCCCCAGCTGCTATTGAACTTCTGGAAAAATGATTCCTACAAGGAAAGGCATAATTGTGTTAAAATCTTTTTTTTAAATGAACATAATTGGCCATTTAAGTTGCTCTTCTCAAATTGCCAGTTGTAGAAACATCACTGAACACTGATACTAATGAAACTGTATGTCCTTATTATTTTAACGCAGCTATTACCCCAGTGCACATTGAATAAGAATCATACAGCCATGTCAAATGGAAGGCAGACTCCCTATGTTGGAAATCTAAATTAAAAAATGGAAAATACTGGATATATTCAGTCAGTTGAGCAGCATCTGTGGAGGGAGAAACAGGCTTAAAAATTAATCTCATGAAAAGTCATTGATCTTAAAAGTAAACATAATTAATATTATATGAAAGGAAAGTGCTGATTTGTTGGCAAGTAGAATCTGATTGGTTGAGGCACTTCCGGAGAGAAAGCATCCGTTCATGATGACTAAAATTAACTTCCAAGCCAAGTTGACTGAGTTTGCAAAGCATTGCCCTGTGGAATGAATCTGTGAATAGCTGTCAGGTATTTTGAATTGAAATAGGCAGTGCATGCAAATGTTCTTTTTATCTGCAAAGAACATGAATATTTATGATAACATATGTAGCTTCCAGCACATGCTGTACCACATTACAAACCCAACTGGCAATCCCAAATTGATTGTCAACATAATTATTTACATACTCTTGATTATTTAGCAGACGTTCTCTAAACATGGAATCACATCCAATGTTGGGCACTGTGTGAGTTTTGCAAACACAAGCCTTGCTTGTTACGTACAGCTATCATTTTTGATCCTGAAAAGTGTGCAATCCATTTCAAGTATGTAACGTATTTAATTATATAACAAAGTGTAACGCATCTCTGTGTCAAGCAACAGGTGAACCTAGCGGTTCTACTCTGCGACTGTGCAATACCAACAAGTGTGTTCAACACTAACAAGGTACCTACCACACCAAATGAGTAATGCAGTAGAGTTTGATGCTGCTTATATAGGTAATATGTCCTAAAAAACTGTTAATTTCAAAAAAGCATATATCTTCAACTATTCACAAGTCATTGATGATACCCAGCCACTCCATGCTCACAGTATACACTTTTGGATTGTACTGTCAAAGGAGCTTTAGTGAGTCGCTACAGTGTATTTTACAAATGGAACACACTGGTGCCACTTCATATCAGTAAGTTGTGAATATGCGCAAGTGAATGTTTAAGGTGGTGGAAAATCAAAAAGATAAGATTGAAAAGCTCAACACCATTTAGGACAAAGTTGTTGGAGCTGCACTGAACCAGGCAAATGGAGAATATTCCAACTCACTCCTGATCTGTGTCTTGTGGACAATGACTTGAAGATGTCAGTGTTGGACTGGGGTGGACAAAGTCAGAAGTCACACGACACCAGGTTATATTAACAGATGAAGGGGCAACAACCTGAAAGCTTTTGTTCAAATAAATCTGTTGGACTACAACCTGGTGTCATGTGATTTCTGACTTTGTAGACAATGGACAACTGCGTTAAGAGGTATGTTACTTGTCACAAAATTCCTGGGCTCTCATCTGCTCTTGCAGCCAAAGTATATGGTTGGTCCATTTCAGTTTCTGGTCAATGCAGTCCCCAAGGATATTGATAGTGGGAGATGGTCAGCGATGTTCATGTCATTGATTGTTATCCAGGTCTTGCTGCAAATGGACGGAGACTGCTTCAGTAACCTCTGCAAGAATCAGTGCATGCTGAATGGCGCGCCAACGCCGTTCATCAGCATTGATTCCAGGTTCAGAGGTTTTGTCACGCACAGACCTCAGAATTCTGCGCAGAAGAAAATAAAATTGGACTGTTATGTTTGATCTCCAACAACCACAACCAGCCTGTTCTTTGCTATCAGAGATAATGGGAACTGCAGATGCTGGAGAATTCCAAGATAATAAAATGTGAGGCTGGATGAACACAGCAGGCCAAGCAGCATCTCAGGAGCACAAAAGCTGATGTTTCGGGCCTAGACCCTTCATCAGAGAGGGGGATGGGGAGAGGGAACTGGAATAAATAGGGAGAGAGGGGGAGGCGGACCGAAGATGGAGAGTAAAGAAGATAGGTGGAGAGAGTATAGGTGGGGAGGTAGGGAGGGGATAGGTCAGTCCAGGGAAGACAGACAGGTCAAGGAGGTGGGATGAGGTTAGTAGGTAGATGGGGGTGCGGCTTGGGGTGGGAGGAAGGGATGGGTGAGAGGAAGAACCGGTTAGGGAGGGAGAGACAGGTTGGACTGGTTTTGGGATGCAGTGCGTGGAGGGGAAGAGCTGGGCTGGTTGTGTGGTGCAGTGGGGGGAGGGGACGAACTGGGCTGGTTTAGGGATGCAGTAGGGTAATAAATAGGGAGAGAGGGGGAGGCGGACCGAAGATGGAGAGTAAAGAAGATAGGTGGAGAGAGTATAGGTGGGGAGGTAGGGAGGGGATAGGTCAGTCCAGGGAAGACGGACAGGTTAAGGAGGTGGGATGAGGTTGCTATGTCTGACTCCAACCAGTGCAGGGTATTGCCCTGACCCCACCAACTCCATTTTTGCTTAGGATCCTTGCTGTCACATTCAACCACTGCCTTGAAGTCAAAAGCTGTCACTCTCACCTCACATCTGAAGTTCAGTTCTTTTGTCAGTGTTTAGAGCAAGCTGTAGTGAGATCTGAAACTAAGCGGACCTGCCTGGCAGAACTCAAACTGAGCATTATGGAGCAGGTTATTGCTGAGCAAATGCCACTTGATAGCACTGTTGACAATTCCTTCTATCATTTTGTGAGGAAAGGTTAGAGTTATTTCTGCTGCAATGTCTTAGATCTAATTGGCTGGAGTTAATAAACATTTACAGGTACCGTTTCACAACTGTACTTTATTCTCGATCATAAACTAGTGAAAAAAATAGGAATAACTATAAAATGAGATGCAAAAACCTATAATATGGGGCTTTAGCTATTCTAATATGGATTAGGACAGTGATAGCATAAAGGACAGAGGGGATCAAATTCTTAAAAGGATAATAACAAGTTGAGAAACTGAGTAGGAAGCCATATGGGATTCTGGGCTTTATAAATAAAGGCAGAGAATACAACACAAGGGAGTTATGATAAACGGTTAGGAAACACTTTTTTGGCCTCAACTAGAGTATTGTGTCAAATTCCATTTCCAAGGGAAAGGTTAATTGCTTTAGCAGGAACTTAAATCTCACTTAACAGATGTCTGCTCTGTTGAGTACTTGCCCTAAATTCACGTGACATTTTAGGGAACACTTGATGTGGTAATGGAGCAACGTCACAAAGCAGAAAATTGAGGGTGAACTGTTCAACAACAATGAATGTTTTCTGTCGTCATTTTACCAAGTTGTTTGTAAAAGCAAAACAAACAGCTCATACCAGAACACGCTAACTTTAATCAAAGGTAAATCAAATAGACAGAACAGCTATCTCAGGTGAAAATGTAGAAATAACAACTGATTTCCTGTTGCTTGACCTGGAATGTTTCTAATATTTTCTCATAACACTAGGTAATAGACCAACAGGTTTATTTGAAGTTACAAGCTTTCGGAGTCTCACTCCATCTTCAGGTGTCAGTGAGAGAGGCGGCATCAGACACAAGATTTAAAAGCAAAAGATCAGAGGGTTATGGAACTGATATGGTGTTGAACAAACCTAAGATGGAAATTAAATGTTTAACTAGTTAGAAAGCATTAACCTCTCTCATTCTATTTTGCTCAAAAAGCACACAATTTGTAGACAGTCAATGAGGCATTTTATAAATTCCTACTTTGGAAATAAAACCAGTCTGACTCAAAGTTGATACACAGCCAGGTTCTAAACAAGGCCTTACACTTAAAATACGTTGTGCGACCTGGGATATCACCTCTGGTATACATAGGGAACTGTTAAAACTTATATTATCTCGAGGCAGTGACTTGAAAGAAATTTGTAAATTTGCATATTAACCCTTTCTAACGGATTAAAAATTTAAGAGCCATCTAAGGTTTGTCCAATACCACATCAGTTTCACGACCCTTTGATCTTTTGTTTATAAATTCTGTGTCCGATGCCACTTCTCTCAGTGACACCTGAAGGAGTAAGACTATGAAAGCTCGTGTCTTTGATTAAACATGTTAGACTATAACCTGGTGTTATGTGGTTTTTGACCTTGTCCACCCCAGTCCAACACCAACATCTCCACATTATAGCTAATATGTTGATTGTTTTATTTTAGATCCTCCTGAATGCCAGAATTAAAGTAGCCTTCATTGTTGCAAATTTACCAACTGGAATATAAAGCACATATCTTAAAGAATAAGTAGTAGCTGTGTAGGTTAACAGTCATTGTCAGCAATCAATGAAACAACAGAGGGCAGTTAATAGCTGCCTTCAAGTGTTTTTGCAATTTACTGAAATCAGTGAAGAGTCAAAAGCAACAAGAGTGACCTTTTGAGGCCCTCTTGTGGTGCAGTGGCAGTGTCCATATCCCAGAACCAAGAGTCCTGCGTTCCAGTCCCACTTGCTCTAAGGGTGTAAAATAACATCTCTGAATAGGTTGTTTAAAAAAAAGGTTAATTTTTTTTAAGAAAGAGGGGCCTCAGGACCCTCTTGTGGCACGGTGGTAGCATCCCTATCTCTGGTCCGGGAGGCTCAGGCTCATGTCCCATTTGCTCCAGTGACGTATAGTAACATCTCTGAACAGGTTGAATAGAAAAATAGTTCAATAATAAAAAAATTTAAAAAGTGTGAACTTATAAAGGTACTCCTGTGGGACAGCAGTCGTGTCCCTAACGCCAAGGCCTCTGCACAAGTCCCACTTGCTGCAGAAGTGTGTAATAATTTCTCTAAACAGGTTGATTATTAAAATAAGAATAAAAATAAGAAGGATAAATAAAAATAAAATAAAAAAGAGCTCGAAAAGTTCATCCACTTTACTAACACCTTCCATCCCAACCTTAAGTTCACCTGGACCATCTCTGAAACCCCTCTCTCCTTCCTGGGCCTCCTTGTTTCCATCTCTGGCAACCACCTGGAAACCAATATCTACCTCAAGCCTACCGACTCCCACAGTTACTTCGAACACACCTCCTCTCACCTACCTTTCTACAAAAAGGCCATCCCCTATTCCCAATTCCTTTGCCTCTACTGCATCTGCTCCCGAGATGAGGCACTCCATTCCAGACATGCCAGATGTCCTCGTTTTTCAAGTACCGTAACTTCCCCTCCACAGTAGTTAAAAATGCCCTCGACCGCTTCTCTTGCGTTTCCCACGGCTCATCCCTCACACTCCCTCCCCGCAATAACAACCAAAACAGAATCCTCCTTGTCCTCATGTACCACCCCACCAACCTACAGATCCAGCACTTCCGCCACCTGGAATCTGATCCCACTACCAAAGACAGTTTTCCCTCCCCACCATTATGTGTCTTCCGGAGGGACCACTTTCTCCGTGCCTCCCTTGTCCACTCCACACTCCCCACCAGCCGCACCATCCTCAGCACTTTTCCCTGCAACCGCAGGAAGTGCTACACCTGCCCCTACACCACTCCCTTACCCCCATCCCAGGTCCCAAGAAATCCTTCCACATCAAACAGATGTTTACCTGCACATCGGCTAACGTGGTATACTGTATCCATTGTTGCCAATGTGGCCTCCTGTACATCGGGAAAACCAAGCAGAGGCTTGGGGATCACTTTGTGGAACACCTACGCTCAGTTCGTGACAAACGACTGTACCTCCCAGTCGTGAACCAATTCAACTCCCCCTCCCACTCATTGGATGACAAGTCCATCCTGGGCCTCTTCCAGTGTCACAACGATGCTACCTGAAGATTGCAGGAACAGCACCTCATATTTCGCTTGGGAACCCTGCAGCCCAATGGTATCAATGTTGACTTCACAAGCTTCAAAATCTCCCCTCCCCCAACCGCATCCCAAAACCAGCCCGGCTCGTCCCCGCCTCCCTAACCTGTCCATCCTTTCTCCTACCTATCCACTCTACCCAACTCACCCCCACCCCCCCCACCTCCTACCTACCAACCTCATCCCCACCTCCTTGACCTGTCCCGTCTTCCCTGGACTGACCAACCTCCACCCTAACTCCCTACCTACGCTCACCTTTACTGGCTCCATTCCTGCCTCCTTGACCTGTCTGTCTCCTCTCCACCTATCTGCTCCTTTATCCAGCTTCCATCCGCCTCTCCCTCTCTCTATTTATTTCAGAATCCCAGTCCCCTCCTCCACTTCTGAAGAAGGGTCCAGACCCGAAGCATCAGCTGTCCTGCTCCTCTGATGCTGCTTGGCCTGCTGTGTTCATCCAGCTCTACAACTTGTAATCTTTTATTTTTTTTAAAGTGAGATTTTGAATTACTACAGATTGTGGGGCATGTCTAGACAGGCTGTCCACCAATACAGCTAGATTAAAACCGGGTTTTTTCAGAAAGATGTTTGAATGGTCATTGGTCGCATACCAAGATTCCCTCTACATCAAGAGATGTCCAATATATTTCCATTGATAATCATATAAACTCGATACTGCTACTGAAGTTTGGAGTGCAACAATTAAGCACAATGGTCATAAATGTTACCAGGAAAGCCAGTAATCGCAGTAAATTGTGAACATCAGTTTCTACAGAAGAACCTGACAAGAGGAAGTCCATCTAATGCTGCATTGTCTTTGCCAAATTGATTTTCTGCAATACACAACTTAATTCTCGTGTCTCCAGTATCACTTAATGTGTAGCAAAATATGTTTTTCTGCACTGTAACATCTAGTTGTTTGCAATTTGTTTGAAGATTGACATAGTATTAGATTTCTAGATTAGATTAGATTTCCAACAGTGTGGAAACAGGCCCTTCAGCCCAACAAGTCCACACTGTCTCTTGAAGCAACCCACCCAGACCCATCCCCCTACAACCCACAAACCCCTGAAAACTACGGACAATTTAGCATGGCCAATCTACCTAACCTGCACATCTTTGGACTGTGGGAGGAAACCGGAGCACCCGGAGGAAACCCACGCAGACACAGGGAGAATGTGCAAACTCCACACAGACAGTGGTCCGAGGCAGGAATCGAACCCGGGTCCCTGGCGCTGTGAGGCTGCAGTGCTAACCACTGAGCCACCGTGCCGCCCCAAAATTACATGAGAACAAAACTTTACTTCCCTTTCAGAAGGAAAGCAAGATACAAGACTTAATATGCTCTCATAGGGGTTTTTGTCCTCTCCCACTAGTATACATTCTGGTACAGGACTTATCAACCAGATCAGCAGGCTAACCAGTCAACAGCCTGGGTTACATACAGAGACCCTGCTTAAGGGCAGGTGAACTGGAAGTTACATGTTCCTGGATACGAGATATTCAGAAAAGATAGTAAAGGGAGGAAGGGAGGGATGAGGGAGGGCTGGCACAAGGTGGAAGAACAGCATCTAATTTTCAACTTGGAAACTCTACAGCCTTCTGCGCTCAATATTGAGCTCAACAATTTTTAGGGCTTGAGGTGCCTTCTCCCTCATCTTCATTTCAATTTCCATTGTTATCACATGGTTTGGTGTTATGCACTACCCATTGTTAGCTACCAATTATCCCCATTAGCAGGCATTCATTCTCCTCAGCTGATCGTTATCCAATCCTTTGTCTGTCCAACTGTTCTTCTCTCCCTTAGGGCTCTATGTCCACCTATCATTTACTGCTTACCCCATTCCAACTCAATCTTCTGCAAAAAAACAAGCTTTTTGCAGCTAGTAACATTTCTGAAGGAGGACCACTGGACCCAAAACCAGAACTCTGATTTCTCTCCATGGATGCTGCTAGATCTGCTGAGATTTCCAGCAATTTCTGTTTTTGCTTCTGATTTGCATCATCTGCAGTTCTTTCATTTTTTAAATTTAGTGTTTAACTCACTGTCACATCTCTTCCCAAGATGCCCACCTTGAAGAAGTTCTGCTCTTTTGTCCGATAGGATTTCTGTTCCAATTTTTTTTTGCTCACTATTATTAATTTTGCTATTATTACTGGTGTTTGATATGGTGTTTGCTAAAACTCATTTCACATCCCTTAGTGACTGTCTCCAGCTCAGACCCACACCATGTGGATTCCAACTCAAGTTTCATCCTTCGTCTTTTCAATCTACTCAGGATGACAGGTATCTCCGTAATGTTCAACATTCCACAGAGAGCTGTTCTCGCTGCATCCTGGGATCCACATCCAGTGCCATGCATCATCACAGGGACATTATCGACCTCTCTCTCTCCAACAGCACCGTTTCACCGTTACTCAGCTCCACTGCTTCCCAGTTACAGCCTCCAGCTAATTTGATTGGCTAACACAAAACATTTTCTTTTTCTTTCAGATTTTAAGGAACACAAGATGCAACAACTCAGAGATCCACAGGCCCAAATACAAATGTCAGGTAAAGAAGCAATTTACTTGTGCTTGCTAAATCTTGTCTCGTGCATTCGCTGCACACAATATGTTGCCCAGTGTAGACTGGGTGACTGCTTCATAGAACACCTATGTTCTACCTGTAAAAAAAAAGACCCTGAGCTTCCCATTGCCTGCCACTTCACCACACGTTTCCTGGCCAACATCTCTGTCTCAGGCTCTGTAGCACTCTAGCAAAGCTCAGCATAAGCTGGAAGAACAGCACCTAAATTTCCACTTGGGAACTCTACAGCCTTCTTGACTCAATATCGAGTTCAACAATTACATGGTTTGAGGCATCTTTTCCCTTTCCTTACCCCAACCCTCTCATGACAGGCCTTGTTATCACATAGTCTGCTATTACACACTACCCACTGTTTGCCACTAGTAGTCCCCATTATCAGCCCTTTATTTTCCTAAGCTAACCGTTATCCACTCCTTTGTCTGTCCAATTGTTCTCGTCTCTCTTTAAGTCAGTCTCCATCTATTGTTTACTCCTTACCCTCTCCCCCCACCCTATCTTATGCTTAAAAGCAAACCTCTTCCTAGCTATCATCAGTTCTGAAGGGTCACTAGACCAAAATGTTGACTGATTTCTCTCCACAGATGCTGCCAGACCTGCTCAGATTTTCCAGTATTTTCTGTTTTAATTTCAGGAAAGAATTAGTAGGTACATAGAAAGACAGGGGTTGACTAGGAAGAGTCAGCATGGATTTGTAAAGGGGAAAAACCACATTCAACTAACTTGCTGGGATTTCTTGAAGAGGTAACAGAAAAACGCAAAGAGGGTAATGCTGCTGATAAGTTTGCACAGATGTTAAGAAAATGTTTGATACAGTGATACACAACAGACTCATGAGGAAAGTTACAGGTCATGGAATAAAAGAGTCAATAACAACATGGATACAAAATTGGCCGAATGATCAGAAACAAGAGTGTAATAGTTTTCAGGCTGGAGGAAGATTTGTAATGGGGTACTCCAGGGGTCGTTAGTGGGGCCCTTGCTTTTCCTGATATATATTAGTGATATGGACCTGTGTGTGCAATTTCAAAGTTTACAGATGACATAAAACTTTTAAGAACTGTACACTGGTAGGATACTGTGGAACTCCAAAAGGACATTGATAGGTTGATGGAGGGGACAGATGGGTAGCAAATGATTTTCAATGCAGAAGAGTGCAAGGTGATGCATTTTGATAAGAACCTTAAAGCAAATATAAAGTAGGGGTTACAATTCTAAAGGGAATGAAGGAGCAGTGGGACCTGGGTATGTATGTCCAGAGATCATCGATTGTGGCAGGTCAAGTAGAGAGAACAGTAAGTAAAACATACACTATCCTAAGCCTTATTAACACAGCCATAGAGTACAAATGCAAGAAGGGGAGGTTGAACTTCTGCAAGATGATTGTTGAATCTCAGCTGGAGTATTGTGTACGGATCTGGGTGCCACATTATATGTGAACATGTGGGACAGAGTGCAAAAGCGGTTTACAAGAATGGTTTCATGGATAAGAAACTTCATTTATAAGGTTAGATTGAAAAAGTTGGGTCTGTCTCCCTTGGAGGGACGAAGTGGCTAAGAGGAGATATTATTTGAGTACTCAATATTTTGAGAGGTCTGGACAGGGGAGACAGGGAGAAACTGTTCCTGCTGGAAGAACAACAACAGGGAACAGATTTAACGTGATCTGCAGAAGAATCAAGGGTGAAGTAAGGAAAAACTGTTCCACTCAACAAGTAGTCTGTAATTGAATGCATTGCCTGGAGATGTGGAGGAGGTGGGTTAAATTGTGACATTCAAAACAGCATGGGATAATAATTGGAAGGAAAGTAATGTGCAAGGGGAAAGAGGAAAAGTAGGAGACTGGCACGAGGTAATGATGCTCATTTAATGAGCCGGTGCAGACACGGTGGACAAATGGCTTTGCCCTGTGTGGTAACACTTTTGTGAAACACAAAAAATAAACTTCACAAAAGAACATCAATTTATACAGCACAAGAACAGGGTATTAATTGGTTGGACTATGGTTGGCATGGAGATACAGCAAGGACTATGAAGTGTCTCAGTTAATTTCAAGTCAGATGGGTTGACTCTGATCAATCAGGGCATTCCAATGACGTTGCAGCAAGGATTGGTTATCTCCATAGCCCTATTCTCACTGTAAAAAGGAGTAATGTGTGGACATGTTCATTTTATCTACAAAGAACAGAATGTGTGAATGAATATAATCTTCAGCTGGTTTCTTGTTTTGCAAACGTTTCGTTACCATGCTTGGTAGCATCCTCAGTGCAGCCTCCAATGAAGCATCGGTGTGTTTTCCCCGCATGGTTTTTAAATTCTGGGGTCTGTTGAGATGGATGGCCTCACTTCCAGTTTTCCTTCGTACTGGAATGTATGTGGGGTTGAGTTCCATGTGTTTATTAATAGCATGCTTTGTGGAGTGCAATGCTTCTTGGAATTCCTGTGCCTGTCCCTGCCTAGCCTGACCCAGGATCTTGGCACTGGCCCAGTTGAAGTGGTGGTTCTCCTTGTCCATGTGGATTGAGATGAGTGAGTATTGATTATGTCTTTTTGTAGCCAGTTGGTGTTCATGTACTCTTGTTGTTAGTTTCTTTCCTGTTTGTCCGATGCAGTGTTTTTTGCAGTCTCTGCAGGGGATCTTGTAGATGACATTGGTCCTGACCATGGCGGGGAGTGGGACTTTAGTTCAGGTGAGCTGTTGTCATAGGGTTGACTTGGGCTTGTGTGCCACTCTGATGCCCAGCGGTTGTAGGAGTCTTGTGGAGAGTTCTGGCGTAGGGCGTGTGATGAGTGTGTCGTGGTGTGTAGTATCTTTCTGAAATTTGTGTAGGCATCTTCTGACCCAGTTTTTTGGATATGCATTACCCTTGAAAACCTGGAAGAGGTATTCTTCCTCCTCTTGGCATAGTTGTGTTGCTGCAGTACATTGTTGCCTTTTTAAATAGTGTACGCACACAGCTTCATTTGTGTGTGCTGGGATGGTTACTGCTGAAGTTCAGTACCTGGTCTGTGTGTGAGGCTTTTCGGTGCACTTTTGTTTGGAGTTCCCCATTTGTCTTGTGCTCTACCATGATGTCCAGGGATGGGAGCAGTTTGTTCTTCTCCTCCTCTCTGGTGAATTTTATTCCAGTGCGGGTGCTGTTATAAGTATGTGGGGCCAAATTAGAGGAGACACACAAACTTATAAACAATGTACCCTACATCAAGAACATGTCAGAACTCACCACAAGGCTCCTATGACTGCTGGGCATCAGAGTGGCACACAAGCCCATGTCAACCCTATGACAGCTGCTCACCTGAACTAAAGACCCACTCCCCACTGTGAACAGGACCAACGTCATTCACAAGATCCCCTGCAGAGACTGCGAGGAACACTACATCAGACAAACAGGAAGGCAACTAACAACAAGACTACATGAACACCACTGGCTACAAAAAGACACGACCAATACTCACACATCTCAATCCACATGGACAAGGAGAACCACCACTTCGACTGGGGCAACACCAAGGCCCTGGGACAGGCTAGGCAGAGACAGGCACAAGAATTCTGAGAAGCATGGCACTCCATGAAGCATGTTATTAATAAACACGTAGAGCTCGACCCCAAATATATTCCAATATAAAGGAAAGCCGGAAGTGAGGCACCCCATCTCAACGGATCCCAGAGTTTAAAAACCACGTGAGAAAACACACTGACACTTCATTGGAGGCTGCACTGAGGATGTTACCAAGCATGGTAACGAAATATCTGTGAAACAAGGAAACCAGCTCAGTGAACCAACCAACCTCAACAACCTCAACACTCACAACCCGAGCTACAAATCTACTCCAAAACCTTAAATATAAACTTTAGCATATGCAAATGAATCTGACTGATAATGTGAAATTGGTTTAGGTATTATTCTTAGTGAAGTCAGGACTAATTAGGAACTGTTTTCCAACTGCAGGTTTGAATTTAATCAGTTAATTAAGGCTGTTATCATATCCTACTATATCACCATGCACCCTCTTCTCATTCCATGCAAATTACTCTTTTATTTCTCAAATTTTTTCTTGCATTTCAGTTAAGATTAATACAATTCAAATCTTTTTAACTCCATATCCATCTTATGAATATTAATTGAAGACACAATTTCTGACAAAAATTGGAAAAATGTGAGGTTGCCCATAAGTAAAACCATAATATTTTCCAAGTACCAACAGTAAGTGCATCCACGACCATGCAACACAGCAATGCTTTCCAACAATAGGATGACTAGTTTTATATAGTAGTATAGTAGTAAATACTAGTTTTCCTAATTTGCAAGAAACAGCAAAGCTGAAGTATGGCAAATTGCAATTCTCTTGAAAACCAACAATTTCAATGTTTTGGCAATGAGAAAATTCAAACTACATCAATTCCCTTTTCAATGCACACTGCAGTAAGGAAAACAGAAAAGAAACATGAAGAATTATATTATTATTCTACATATATAGACTACTTACTTGTAATAACAGATATCTGTCCCAGTTCGAATCCATTGTGGCCTTCCCAGCATGGCTTCTTGGACAGAATACATTATGGGATGCATACCTTCAAAATGAAAATAAGTGTTTTAAGATTCTCATGTTCATGTAAAAAGGTTAAAAAGATATAAAGGTTATTAATAAATTGCATATCCATCAGGTACATTTCACAATTGCAACAGTGCAAAATTTACCCTCAACGCTTTATTCATTCATCACTTTATCAAAGCCTTGATTTTACTGAGGATAAAAATTCAAGGAAAGCAGATTGCAGTGTACTAACAAATAAAACACAGTTTTTAAAAAAGATAGCACACTTATATCACACGCAGCATTTGCCACTGTGTTTAGATATAAAGAAAGTGGGTGTAGACAACTGCCATGGGGGGCAAGAAGGATTTAAGATTAACTGTGGGACTGACCATGCACATTCAATGACAGTTAAGTTCAAATTATTTGGCTGATTTACATTATTATATTTGTGACATTGCGACAGAGTAGGACAGGACTATTTCTAAGTATTATTTAGGAGTATTGGAAGACTTAAACCTTAGTGTCAGTGACACTAAGTTGATTTGGTTATGATGACAGCTCATAGCATGTCTGAATTCTATCTGCCTAAAGTTGCTGGTCCTGGGGAGGCAATGGCTTCATGGTATTATCGCTGGACTGTTAATCCAGAGACCCAGATAATGTTCTGGGGACCCAGGTTCTAACCCTGCCATTGCAGATGGTGGAATTAACGATCTAATGATGGGGAAAGGGGAAAAGTTTAAGGGAGATGTGCGTTGCAAGTTCTTTATGCAGAGGGCGGTGGGTGCCTGGAACGCATTGCCAGCGGAGGTGGTGCAGGCAGGCACAATCGCACCATTTAAGATGTATCTAGATGGATACGTGGATGGGCAGGAACCAGAGGGATACAGATCCTCTGAAAATAGGTGACAGGTTTAGATACAGGATCTGGATTGACGCAGACTTGGAGGGCTTAAGGGCCTGTTCCTGTACTGTAATTTTCTTTGTTCTTTGTTCTTTATGACCGTGAATCCATTGCTGATTGTCAGAACAGAGAACATAGAACATTACAGCACAGTACAGGCCCTTCGGCCCTCGATGTTGTGCTGACCCGTCATACCGATCTGAAACCCATCTAACCTACACTATTCCATGTACTTCCATATGCTTATCCAATGACGACTTAAATGTACCTAAAGTTGGTGAATCTACTACCGAAAAACCAATCTGGTTCACTAATGTCCTTTAGGAAAGGAAACTGCCATCCTTACTTAGCTTACGTGTGCCTCTAGACCCACAGGAATGTGGTGGACTCTTAACTGCCTCTGGGCAATTAAGGATGGGCAATAAATGCTGCCTAGCCAGCGATGCCCTCATCCCATGAATGAATAAAGAAAAAAAAATTAGAGACTATGGGCTGCATTTTATGGGTGTGCATCTCAAGTGGGTTAAGTTGGTTTAAAAATGGACTTTCATCCCTCAGTTGGAGGAAGTCCCATCCTTGGGATCTTCCAGTTAATCTATCTGGCTAGTAACTGCATCAGTTACCACAGTGTGGAGCTGGAGAAACACAGTAGGCCAGGCAGCATCAGAGGAGTGGGCAAGTTGACATTTTGGGTCGGGATCCTTCTTCAGAAATGGGAAGGGAGCTGGGAAATAAATAGAAAGAGGAGGGGTGGGGCAGGCGAAGGTAGATGGGATGGTGATAGGTGAGTCCATGTACGGAGTGATGTGGATTGGTCATGAGATGGGTGGGATGGATAAGTGGGAAAGATGACAGACAGGTTGTGTCAGGTCAAGGAGGCAGGGTTAAGACGGAGGGGTGGACGTGGGATGAGGCCGAGAGTGAGGAGATTTTTGAACTGGTGAATTCCATGTTTAGGCCATCGTCCCAGCCTCATTGTTTAAATAAAACTTCAAACCACTTAAACCAGAGGAAAAGAAATGTGGTTAACTTAGACTTTGACCTTTGGTGGAGAAAAGTGATATTTTAAGGGAGTTAAGCAATTGTCAGGATTCTTCCCCATCCTACTTCTGTTGACAAATTGCAGCGCAGAGGCAAAGAAAGCTGTTGCTGCCGCCTTTAACTATGGAAAGGTGTAATAAACTATTTTAACTTGTTTTGTTTATTATAATATTATCTAGTTAGCACGTACATCATCAGCTACACAGAATCACATGACAATCATCCAAAAGCTGAATATCACAATATAGCATTTCAGACATTTAGTAAGAATGCTGATGAATCAGTTTGACTTTCAGCAAATTATTTGACCAGAGATTAGACAAGCAAGTCACCAATGTAAAACCACATAATAGTATTTTAGAACATAGAACACAGAACAGTACAGCACAGTACAGGCCCTTCAGCCCACGATGTGGTGCCGAACTTTACCCGAAACCTAAGGTCTATCTAACCTCCACCGCTACCTTATACTATCATCCATATGCCTATCTAACAGCCACTTAAATGCCCCAAATGAGGCCGACTCCATTACCCTCTCCAGCAACACATTCTACGCCCCTACCATTCTCTGAGTAAAGAACCTACCTCTGACGTCTCCCCGATATCTACCTCCTTTCACTTTAAAACCATGTCCCCTGGTAAAAGCTACCTCCACCCAAGGAAAAAGTCTCTGGCTGTCCACTCTATCTATACCTCTGATCATTTTGTATACCTCTATCGAGTCACCTCTCATCCTTCATCATTCTAAAGAGAAAAGCCATAGGTCTCTCAACCTTTCCTCATAAGACCTTCCCTCCATTGTAGGCAACATCTTGGTAAATCTCCTCTGCACCTTTTCCAACGCTTCCACATCTTTCCTGTAATGAGGTGACCAGAACTGGACACCATATTCCAGATGTTGCCGAACCAGGCTTTTGTACAGCTGGAGCATAACTTCACGGCTCTGGACCTCGATCCCTCTATTAACGAAAGCTAACACACCATACGCCTTCTTAACAATTCTATCTACCGGGGCAGCTTTCAGGGAACTGTGAATATGAACTCCACGATCCCTCTGCTCCTTCACACTGCCAAGAATCTTTCCGTTAACCCTGTACTCTGCTTTCAAGTTTTTCCTTCTAAAATGAATCACCTCACACTTTTCAGGGTTAAACTCCATCTGCCACTTCTCAGCCCAGCTCTGCATTCTATCAATGTCCCTTTGTAACCTAGAACAGCCCTCCGCACTGTCCACAACATGACCACCTTCGTATCATCTGTGAACTTGCTAATTCACCCTTCCACTCCTTCATCCAAATCATGTACAATACATTTACTTTCATTCATTAGAATATATAGCTGTCTATTGTAAGGTTGTAAGGTTCCCTGTTGTTCAATTTGGATTAATATACCACAATGAAATGAGGTATTTCATATCACAGCAGTGGTTTTAAGTAACATGTTGAAATATATGTTACTGAATTGACATATGTGCCTCCATGGCCTTTGGGGATTTGATTAAAATTAAATAGTTTAAAATTTGAAAACGATTCACCTCTTGGTAATCCAACTGGTAAAATATTGATTTTTGTTGAATGAATGATTAACAGCAATACTTATACAATAAATACTTTCAATTAACCTGCTCAGGTTCATCTCATTTTACGTTTTATTTTAACAAGGGAATAATTTAATCTTTTCAACAAACTCACTGCATGGGGAAATCTTGTACTTGAATTCTATGTGTGGTTCCATACATTTTGGTACTCATGTAAAGTTTAGTTCAGTTCACTCAGGTCAATGTCAAAGCCATAAATACAAAACAAAAAGTCTACAGATGCTGGAAATTTGGAACAAAAAGAAACTCAGCAAGCCTGCAGCCTCTGTGGAGAGAACAGATGAGTTAATGTTTCAAACATAACTCTTGTCATAAATAAAAAAAAAAATTGGCAACACATTAAGGAAAGCACAAAAGGATAAGATGGCAAGGTGTGACAAAGATGCATAAAAAGTAGCAGGATGTCAGTAAAAGGTGCAAACAGGAAATAAGTAAATCAAGAAACAGGAAATAGGGAAATCAAAGTTAGAGCATAGCTATAGGCTGGATAACATTGTACCTTTGTTTGCTATTTGGAAGATCAATTTAATTAGATGCACTTTTGCTCTTTCCAAATAGACTTGCAATTTTTTTCCATTTCAAGTATGCATCTAATTCCCTTTCAAAGCTATTATTATCAAATCTAGTGCTGTGATCTTCTTCATTATTGCATTATAGATCATCAAAAATCACTGCGTACAGTATTTATTTTTCCTGATGTCATTTTTGATTCTTTTACCAATTATCTTCAATCCATGTCTTCTGCTTACTTATACTTCTGCCACTGGAACCAGTTTCTTCCTATTTACTCTGTAAAAGTTTTAATGATTTTAACACCTTCCCCAAATGTCCTCTTTTCTCTGCTCCAGGAAAAATAATCTTACTGTACTAGACATGAGACCCCTAGCTCGTTGGTATCAAGTCAAAACAATCTTCTTTGTAGCTTCTCCAATGCTTGACATCATTCTTCAAGTTCATGACGCAGAATTAGAGGGAATACACTGGCCAGGACCCAAACAGTGTTGTCTAACTTCCTTACTTTTTCCACAAAGCACAGAATCCCATAGGATCTTAACAACTTTCTTAACTTGCCCTACCATCTTCAAAGATTTATGTGCATTTACACCAAGTATCTCTGTTCTTGCACTTCCTTTAAAATTGGGGCGCATAGCCTGTATTGATTTTATTCCTCTGAAAATTAATTGGGTCACGTCATTACATTCATGTCATACATGTGCTGATTTCACCAAGCTTTGCCATTTTTATGTCTATCCTTTTTCCACCTCACTGCTTATTTCATGGGGGAGGAGATGGCCTAGTGGTATTATTGCTGGACTGTTAATCAGAGACCAAGGTAACGTTCTGGGACCCAGGTTCAAATCCTGCCATGGCAGATGGTGGAATCTGAATTCAACAAATATCTGGAATTAAGAATTGTTGAAACGTTGTCGACTGTTGGAAAAACCCATCTGGTTGACTAATGTCCTTTAGGAAAGGAAAGCGCCATCCTTACCTGGTCTGGTCTACATGTGACTCCAGACCCACAGCAATGTGGCTGAATCTTAACTGCCCTCTGGACAATTAGGGATGAGCAATAAATGCTGCCTAGCTAGTGATGCCCCTCTTCCCATGAATGAATGTATAAATTTCTGAGTTTCATGTCAAACCTGAAACTTTGTAAATGTGATTTGTATCACCAAAGACATGTCAATAATAAAAATAAAACGTGCAGTTGTCCCAACACTAAATCTCTGATTTAAAATGCAAACATTATCTACAATTCTCCTCTTTTTGTTCCTTAGCTGATTTCATATCCATGCTCTTACTGTTCGTTTACTACCATGGACTTAAATTTTGTTAACAAATGCACAAGGTGCCCCTTTGTCAAACACCTTTGGAAAGGTGACATATACAATATCAACCAGACTACTCTCAGACACACTTTTACGTCATCAAATGACTCTATTCACTTTGTCAAATATTGGCTCATTTTTTTTAAAGTCAATTAATTTTGTCATGGATTACTGCCTCTAATAAGCCCTTGACTAACATTAGAATGATTAGCATTGCTGCCAACCACTGCGCGAGGGACTTGGGTTCAATTCCATCCTCAGCCATCTGTTTGTATGGAGTTTGCATGTCCTGCCAAGATCTGCGTGGGTTTCCTCTGGGTCCTCCAATGAGATTAGGTGGACTACTCATGCTAGATTGACAGTTGTGTCCAGGGATATGTAGAAAGGGTGGATTATTCATGGGAAATGCAGAGTTACAGGGATAGGGGGCTGGGTCTGTGTGGGATAGTCACTGGAGCATCACTGTGGATTCAATGGGCCAAATGGCCTGCTTCCACACTGTAGAGATTCTATGCCTGGCTTACAGTTGCCAAATTTATCTCTCTCCCTTTTCTTTGCAGGATTGTAATACTTGCAATCTTCCAGTCCTCTTGCACTAAGGAAGATTAGTAGATTGTGGAAAATCTATACATTATTACCATTCCTATTTCCATCAGATATTTCTGATATATCTCATTGGGGATATCACTGGATGATTCTTTGCTACTTTGACCACAGTCAACCTTTCTAATACCTCACTTTACCTTATTTTAATCTTATTCCATATCTCACCTCCTTTTCCCTTCATTCGTAGCATTCTCTTCTTTCGTGAAGACAAATGCAAACTTTTCATCAAATTCTAGCCATATTATTTGTATGAGCAAGATCACTTCCTTTGTGTTTCTAATTCTATGACAACATTCCTAAGTTATCTATTTATTTGTCATATGTTAATAAGAGATTGTGTATTATCTTTTATGTTATCCACTGATGTCTTCTCAAATGCTTTATTGTGTCTCATTTCCTTACTTAACTCTTTTCTGTACTTTCTGTAATCAACTTAGGGATCTACTAGATTAAGACCCTTAAACTTATCATGAGCTTTCTTTTTTCAGTTTCATTTAATTTCTACATCTTTAGAAATCCAAGGAGATCTAGATTTTGTTACAGATATAGTAGGAGCTGCTGATGCTGGAGAAGCTGAGATAACAAGGTGTAGAGCTGGATGAACACAGCAGGCCAAGCAGCATCAGAGGAGCAGGAAAGCTGACATTTCGGGTCGAGACTTTCCTTCAGAAATGGGGAGGGAAGGGGATTCTGAAATAAGTAGGGGGTGGGGGGGGGGGGGGGAGGCGGATAGAAGATGGAAAAAGGAGAAGATAGGTGGAGGGGACAGACAGGTCAAAGAGGTGGGGTTGGACCCAGTAAAGGTGAACGTAGGTAGGAAGTTAGGGAGAGGTTAGGTCGGTCCAGGGAGGACGGACAGGTCAAGGAGGCAGGATGAGGTTAGTAGGTAGGAGACGGGGGTGGGGCTTGAGGTAGGAGGAATGGTTAGGGAGGCGGGGATGAACTGGGCTGGTTTTGGGATGTGGTCAGGTGAGGGGAGATTTTAAAGCTTGTGAAGTCCACATTGATACCCTCGGGCTGCAGGGTTCCCAAGCGAAATATGATATGTTGTTCCTGCAGTTTTCGGGTAGCATCATCGGGTAGCAATGCAGGATGCCCTGGAAGGACATGTCGTCCAAGGAGTGGGAGGGGGAGTTGAAGTGGTTCCTGACTGTGAGGTGTATTTTGTTTGTTGCGAACAGAGTCCACAAAACAGTCCCCAAGCCTCCGCTTGGTTTCCCCGATGTACAGGAGGCCACAACGGGAACAGCGGGTATAGTATATCACATTAGCAGATGAGCAGGTGAACAGGTCTTCTTAGGGCCTGGGATGGGAGTGAGTGGGGAGGTGTAGGGGCAGGTGTAACAGTTGCAGGGAGAAGTGCCAGGGGTGGTGGGGTTGGAGGGGAGTGTGGAGCGGATAAGGGAGTCACGGAGAAAGTGGTCCCTCTGGAAAGTAGATAAGGGTGAGGAGGGAAAATGTCTTTGGTAGTGGGGTCAGATTGCAGATGGCGGAAGTGTTGGAGGATGATACGTTGGAATCGGAGGTTGGTGGGGTGGTACGTGAGGACAAGGGGGATTGTTTTGTTTGTTATTGCTACAGGGATTGTGAAGGATGAGTTGCAGGAAGTGCGAGAGACACGGTCGAGGGCATTTTCAATCACTGTGGAGGGTAAGTTGCGGTTTGTGAAAAACGAGGACATCTGAGATGTCCGGGAGTGGAATGCCTCATCTCGGGAGCAGATGTGATGGACGCGAAGGAATTGGGAATTGGGAATAGGGAATGGCCTTTTTGCAGGAAGGTGGGTGAGAGGAGGTGTATTCTAGGTAGCTGTGGGAGTTGGTAGGCTTAAAATGGATATCAGTTTCCAGGTGGATGCCAGAGATGGAGATAGAGAGGTCCAGAAAGGCAAGAGAGGTATTGGAGATGGTCCAAGTGAACTTAAGGTTGGGGTGGAAGGTGTTAGTGTAGTGGATGAACTGTTAGAGCTCCTCGTGGGAGCATGAGGCGGCGCCAATACAGTCATCGATGTAGTGGAAGAAGAGATGGGGAATAGGGCCAGTGTAGCTTTGGAAGAGGGATTGTTCCACGTAACCTACAAAGAGGCAGGCATAGCTTGGGCCCATGCGGGTACCCATGGCCACCTCCTTTGTCTGTAGGAAGTGGGGGGAATTGAAGGACATGTAGCTTTTGGTGGCTTTCCTCTACCTTGTGGGAATGTATCTAGACTGTACACAAACCAATTCTTCTGAAAGCCTTCCATTTTTCATTCGCTATTTGATTTACAAATCTTTGCAATCCACCCAGGCCAAATCCCTTTTCAACTCACCATTAGCTCTCTTCCAGTTCAACATACTCGCTTTTGATTTTCTTTTGTCCTTCTTTGTAAATACTCAAAAGCTAAAGTAGATACATGGTTTTGCTTGTAATAACGCAAGACAATAGGAATCAAAATAGGAGAGATTAAAGATATTTACGATACACGAGGAATTGTCAACAGCTGCAGGAGTATGAAGTAGAGTGAGGTAGGGCAGGGAGAAATGAAACCATGCTAAACTGGCAATGCAGAGTACATTCAAACAGTTCAGGAAACCAGGAAGATGAAAAAGGCATAGGTAAAAAAACAAGACGAAGTACAGTGCAGACAGCAGTAATTCAGAGTGTTCACTCCAATGATAAACTCATCTTTGTCTTATGCAAAAAACTGAGTGAACCATTAGACACGACTAGCATTGTCTTCAGTCACAGACTGCCAGAGTCTACTCCCCTTTTTGTCTATGTCTGCCACATATAAGTATACAAAGCACATGCATGTGCGATTTTTTTTTGTTACTTGCTCAAGAACTGACAAAGGGTTACACCTAAAATGTTAACTTATCTGTTCTCTCCACAGATGCTGACTAACCTGCTGAGTATTTCCAGAAATTTATTGTACTTTGACTATTCCTCACATCAGACACATAGGACATTTTTGTCTCACTGGCGAAGGGGCATCATAAGATCTTTCTAGAAAAATCAGTAATCAAAATCTTAATTTTTCATAGTAGTGAATAACTGAATTACTTATATACCATTACAATTGCTAGAAAAATGAGCAATCTTAAGTGTGATTTGCTGTTTATGCATCTTGCTGAAGCCAATGAAGGGAAGCTACTTAGAAATTAAATCAACTTGTGATTCAGGTTTATATTGCACCCTTAACTATCCCTTCAAGAGTATATAACTGGATAGCATGTTCTAGAAAGAACTCTTTCTTAAAAAAAGACTTTAAGTTACATAATGTTAATTATCTTCATCGATCTGAACCAGCTGCATTTTAGAGAACTTGTTGGTATTTATTGTTCAGAGGATGAAGATGATGGTGTGTGACTTGAACACAGAACCCTCACCAAAGCCAATCTGGTGGAAGATGACTTTAATAAGCAGAAATGTTATTGAGGTTCTGTATATGTACTCATCAAAAGATTATCACATTTTGAGCAGCGGAGGTTCTTTGAATCAGAAAAACTTCGCCTCCCACACTCTAAAATCATCCGTTAAATCTGCTTGGAGACTAGCTGACTAAATGATCAGTCTTAGGCTTATGAAAGGATGAAAAATACTTATGATCTATTCTTGAGTCTTTTGGCTACAAATTTAGACAAAGGCATTTGGTGAGAATTATTCTGAGAAATAAATGTCAGGATTTCTATCATGTTTATCCAACCATGTGGAACCCCAAGCACAACTGAAGGCCTTGGGGTGCTCCTATGCATCAATATTCTACTGCTCAGTGTAACCGCAAAAGCTTGAAGGCTCATACGTTACTATTTCCAGGGAAATGTTGGAGGTGATCAGAATTACAGATATAGTAGGTTCTGGTATCAGATGACATTTAATTGACAGTGGGGCAGCGTTTAACACCCTGTTGTGCTCAAAGGTGTTAGCAGCTAATGATAACAAGGTGCCTTCAGTTTTCAAGTAGATTAAAAAAATCACAAAGAGGCTGTTGTACTTCAGTGGTAATATCCATACCTCTGGTCCAGGAGACCCAGATTCAAATTCAACTGATCCAGTAGTGTATCTTAACATCCCTAAGCAGTTTCATTTGAAAGTATCTATTGAAAGTCAGTCACTGCAGCTAATGAAGGTAAATTGCAACAAAATTTCTATGCCTTCATATTTGAGTTGCAAAATTCACCAAAACTACTTCTTCCTAAATGTTGCTATATTATTTATACATATAAAACAGCACTTAATCTTTAATGCTATCTTTTTCAGCCCTTTGTTTTTCACTATAAATGGGTATTTACGTATCAAACGGATCATTTTGTGTTATTTATACATTTTGCATCCTTTCTGTAAGGTGTGAGTGACAGTGTACCTTCAAACATCTGCTTGTGAAATTGTTTTTGAATTCTTCCAGTGAAAACCATCATTTCTTATTACAAATGTCTAATGACTGATGGTCAGCTGAGCAATTATGCTTCCCAAGTATTTAATTTAGACCTTGTGTTGAATATCTTCTATGATTTGGTGATAATATTTGGAATAATTAATCGAGTGGTTTGAAATTCACATAGTTCAAGCTATTGTCAAGTAATTCCAGACTACATCAAAGTTGTGTGTTGTGGTCTAAACTTAAGCATGGCAATTCCCAAACGGTGGATCACAACTCTCAGTTGGGTTTCCAGCTGAAATTCTGAGGTTGTCAGATCTGAGCCAGAACTGGTTGTCATAATGCTGCAAACAAGTGCTAATAGTTATACGGTCCCTTTAATCTCGGTTTCTTTTAATTGCTGATGTGGCCTAACTGGCCAAACCGCAAGGCTTGAATCCTGACCCAAGAAACCCAATACATTAAGGGTGGTTGTTTTTAAGTTAAAAACTCTGTGGATGAAACGGTTCCCTCCCGCTCTGCTCTCATAGTTGTTGCAACTGCCTCACCTACATGAACATTACTCCCAAATCTCACCCACATCACTGTCACAAGTTTACATCCACATACCACATTGTCAGAGCTCTCTCACCCTGCTCCTTACTCTCACTACTACCACTGTCACAGATCTCCCTACTATTGGAGGCCTCTTATCTATTCTCCTTCTGACATATTTGCTTAGGTATGGATCAAGTCCACTTTCAAGCAACAAAATAGTGTCAGAGCAGTAAAACATTGGAGAAACACAGTATTAGTGTCACTAAACATGTATGTCTGACATTACATACAGTCCTTAATCTTTTCACAATTACGCATGCACAGATGTGATACCAAATTAAGTAAGCAGGATTCATTATCACTGCCTACTAAAATGCAACATCTCCAAGCCAAAGGGACTCTGTCAAGGCAAAACCCATTATGATAACTATTCTGAATTGGTTCAACCATGAATACACAATAACTCTGGAAAATATTCCCTGACCACACTTTCATTCATTGATCACTGATAAAGGACTCCCAATAGAGTAGTAAGCTTGGCTGAAATGTTCCCTGCACTGTAACAATTGATGATGTACTTTGAGTCTTAGGTGAAACCCCCACCCTCTTTCTGCTACACAGAACTGAATGTTCACTTCTGAGCTCTGATCATAGTCTGGAGTTTTCAATAGTTTATTTGGTGATATCAGAAAGCTCTAAAAAAATAGGCAAAGCTTTTATCCTTAAATAGAAATTACACACAATTTTATTATTGTTATGCATTCTTGGGAATTGACCTAGTAGCTAGCTAGGTCCATCTCTAATTGCAACCTTCTTGAATTGCTGCAATACAACTGAATGGCTTACTAGTCCATTTCAGACAGCAGTTAAGAGTCAACAACATTGGCAGTATCTGTCCCTAAAGGACATCAATGAATCAGATGGATTTGTGCCACAATTGACAGGGGTGTCTGGGTTACAACTGAGCAAACTTTTAAATTATGGAATTGAATTCAAAGTTAACCATTTGCCATGAAGGGTTCAAGTTCATGCCCCTAGAATAGCAGCCTGAATCTTTGAATTACGAGTCAGCTAACAACGCCATAAACACTTCTATCTTCCCATAAACTGAAAGATTTAGTGCAATCACTTCAACATTTAAACCATTATTTTGAACTCCAATAAATATTTAATCAACTGCTCTTGTTCCCTGTAAAGACCCCACCTTATTAATTACTGTTTTAAATTTCCAACCCTAATTTCTGTCAAGTAAATGAGAAACTGTAGTCTGTATAACAACTAGTATACAGGTAATCTCACCAATATTAAATTTTTAACAAGGGTGGATTTGAAAAAATAAGGTTGCATTGTAGTTGATAATACAAAGCTGACAAGAATTCTTATACCACATTACACTACTTGGGTTATTGCTTGTCATAATACAAATTTTCCAATATTTGGCATCATACAAGTGCTATGATTAGCATTGGAGCAGAAGGAAATTGGTCCAATATAACATGTCTGTGTTTTGCTTAGTAACTGAGGAGAGGGAAATAATAATAATAATAAGATAATGAAGTATTCAAAAAAATCTTACCATAGTTAAATTGACTATTGGACTTTTCACAGTTGATAATGTTGAATCGATAAGGAACAGCATTTCGCATTCCACTCACTTCAAAGTAAAACCACTGGTGGTGGTGATTACTGTTTATGTCAGAATTAAGGATGAGGTCATATTCAAACCTAGAAAAAGTAATTGGAATTCAGAAAGTCACAGATTAAGTCGCAACAACGTCTACCTGCATAGAACCCCACGCATAAAATGTACCAAAGAGTACATTTATATGACATGGAGCCAAATAAATAAAGAAGTATTAAGATAGGTGGCCAAGAGTTTAGTGAGAGAGATAGGTTTAGCTCGGTGAGGGAAAGTGGGTTAACCAGGCAGAAAGTTTTAGGGTGGAAATTCTAAAGCTTGATGGACTATAAATCTATAACGAAAGATCGTGCCTGACTAGCTTGATTGAATTTATTGATCTGCTAACAAGAGGAATTGATGAGGTTAGCAAGTTTGAAGACGTTTCTAGGGATTTTAGTAAAATCTTTGACATGGTCCCCACTTGACAGATCAGTCAAGAAAGTAAAAGTCCACGGGGCCACAGGCAAGTGGTAAGTTGGATCAAAAATATTTCTGGAGCAAGGAAGAAAGGGGTTGAAGACTATTTTTGTGATTGGAAGGCTGTTTCCAGTGAGAATAAGCAACATAGTGTTGCAGGTCCTTATATCTGTACATGAATGATTCTGACTTTTAATTTAGTAAGTATGATTTATAAGTACACATATGGTACAAAGATTGGTTATGTGGTTAGAGAACTGGGGACTTCAGTAAGGAGCTGAGACACACAAATATCAGGCCAAAGGTGAAGTAACTAGGATGAACCAAAGATGACAGCAAGGCCAGATTCTGGAGAGTGCAAATAATGTACGAAAACTGCCAGCATTTTAAAATCAGAAGTGGGATTTGAAATAGGGCCACATTTCTTAACACCTCTACCACAGTCACCAGTATCAATCTCATAGTAACCCAATAAGTCAGAAGCAATGATTTAACAGAAGGCTCATCTTAAGTTGTCAAAAGAAGTAAAGCAATAATTTTGGCCAACAAGCCGTACATCCCCAGAGCAAGTTTTGAACAACTGCTGATTAGAAATGCTGTTAGAGAATTGTAGAAGCCTAAAATATCAACTTAAAAATGTCCCTGAAAAATTCTGTGAACCTGATGTGCACATCATGCACCCAATGAATAGATTGCTTATGGAAGAAATACTGGTGAAAAGTTGACGTGGGCTCTCATCAGAAGGAACAGTCATTGTAAAGCAGCCGAGGCAAAGTATTTTTCTGGAGCAAGGTTATCTACCCTTTCTGCAGTGGGGGTGGCACACTTCAATATTTTTCCCAATTGAGGAGCCAGCATGCAAATTTCAGAAAGATAAGGTTTTTGACAACGGTAAACATAAATTTCAGCAGAAGAAAATTCCAAAGCAATAAATTAGGTATTTTTTAAACAATACTTACGTACCTGTTAAACTATTGAAAATCACATCAGTTAATTGTTTAAATGTTAACAAGTATGTATAAAATTTATTTAGTTTACCAAATAAGAGTGAGCAAACAAAAAAAGTGCATTTGCCAGGGTTTCTTGCTTTTCAGGCAGCAACACGCTTACAGTCAATGACTGATCACTTCATCTAATTCACAACTATTGGAACTAAGTGTCAATTAAGTCTGTCAAAATTGTTGCATCTGACATGACACTGCTATATCATGTTGATAATGATGTTCCTTCCAGTCAATGTCCTCAACTTATGCCTCAAAAGGCTATTGCCATTCTCTTAGCTCTTCAGCATCCATCACACATTCTGTTTGCCTTGCGTGGAATATAGCATGCCAGGTCTACGCAGCACACAGTCTCAAATGTGCTACAAAGTTCCCTAGACTGATTCAAACATTGGAACTTCATCTTCAGGAGGCCTAGACAGTTTGCTTCATGACGGACCTTATGGAAGAAATGTATCTACATTTGGCTTCACACAAGGGGTTCGATGACAGAGTCATCAACCATGTTACAGAGGGTAGCCCTGGTCTACTAGCATCCAAAGCAAAAACAGAAGTTGCTGGAAAAGCTCAACAGGTCTGGCAGTACCTGTGAAGAGAAATCAGAGTCAGCGTTTCAGGTTTGGTGACCCTTCTCTTCACCGTTGCTTCCAGGCCTGCTGAGCTTTTCCAGCAATTTCTGTTTTTTGTTTCTGGTTTTCAGCCTCTGCAGTTCTTTCGGTTTCTATTAGCAGCAATCCTCGTTAGGCATCTGGCCCTTGGCATGAAGCAGAAACCTGACAGTTCTCAAGGATATAGACAGCTTCCAGGATAATTGACGCAGACCTCCAAGATATGGCACAAATGATCACAGTTGTTATAGACCAGACCACACCCCCTCAAAATATTTTCAGAAGGTAGCCTAGACCCTAACATTTCCTTATTTTACAGATAAATGTCAAGTGTTATGTTCCAGATGTGATGCGAGTGGTCAAACTATTCAATGTTAAGCAAAGCACAATTCATTTAAACACTCTGGTTAAAATACAAACAAAAGAAAGAGGAATTTAGAATAACTTAATTGAATAGTAAACACTGTACCTATTACTAATTAACTGATCCAATACAGTAACATCTCATAAGCACATCCCTTGGCAAAAAGATAAATTCAGATGCAGATTCTTACATACAGGTTTCCATTCCATGAGGAAACAACAACAACCGAGATTTCAGAGAAAGTAGCAGCTAGGAATCGTTCACTGAAGCTCCAACTCTTTTCGGATCCCAAAAGAGTTTTAGCCTTAGCAGCTCCTGACTGCTACGGCTAAAAAAAAATTGGAAAGCCTGGTCTGTGAGAACTGGCCATTCCCCTTCCATTGTGATAACTATTTACAAAAATTAAAAAAACTATTAAAGGCCTTCTAAGTTATTTACTTGAGCTGTTTTCAGCAGCCAGTTCAGTATCTCAGCCTTGACAACTTCTCTTCAAAAAAGTTCACAATAAAATAGCCTTTTTAAAGTGACATCATCATCACACCTCCCCCTTAAAAAAAGAACCATCAATATACAAAGAAGGCTTCATGTTAAAACCCTAAGTCTTACTCTATTGGTACACAACAATGCATATAAATTACATTGACCCTAAGCATGCAAACATTCACTACTACATTCTATTTCAGTCCATTTACTCCCACCACTGAATGCCTCTGTCTTTCTTCAAAGTCATGACAATGCATCGACAATTATGTTTTCTCATTCTGCCATATGTATAATTTTCATTTTTAATGACTGTTTAGCTGAAGCTTATTATTACAGTCAGGAATTTTCTGTCCTTAAATTTCTCCAAAAACTTTAATGGGTTATGATCAGTATGTACAATGGTCTCAGTCACATTACTGGAAAATAAATGTTGAAATGTTCCAACGCTAACACCAAGCTCAAGGTTTCCTTCTCAATTGTGGAATAGTTCTGTTGATAAATATTCAATTTTCTGGAAAAATACTCAATAGGTCTTTCTATTTTCGCGTTGTCTTCTTCGATGATTGCAGCCCCCACACCCACATCACTCACATCGACAGCCACTTTGAATGGCTTTGTGTAATTAGAGTGTGGGTAACAGTGAGACAGTGGTTATCATAGTTTCCAGGCTGCCAAATGCCACCTGACAGTCACTGAAATCTTCCGCACTTCATCACTAACCACATTGTTTGAAGTTGACTTCCGATAAAACCCCTCAATGCCAGGAATCATAGTACTCCTCCCTTCGTCAATAGTATTGGAAACTCCCTAATAACTTTTGTTTTCACGTTCTGTGGGGCCATCATCCATGTCTGATAATATGGCCCAGCACTGTGATTTGGCTTTTGTAAATTTACTCTTAGCTGGGTTGATCACCAATCCTGCCTCCCAAAGTCGATCGAGCAACTCCAATAAATGTTGCAAATGTTCCTCCCATGTGTAGAACACTTGCTCAAATGTAATGAAAAAGGCTTCTACATTCTTCTTGTTAAATTTAGGCACTGCTTGGACATGTTTAAACAGATCCCCACCAGACTTTTGCTTACAATGGGTGTGCTCAATATCATCCTCACTACGCCTACATTCTCCCTTCATCTCCATCCTTTTAAGATGTCTTTCTTCTCTAATTGCCAACTTCTGAAGTTCTGAACCTCAAGTACTGCTGGTTCAAACATTTGCTAATAACGTCTGCAATGTGTATCTAGTTACTTGCTTTCAAAGCTGCAGGCACTAAAAACAATTCTCTCTCATTTCAGTTCATTTAAAAACACAAAAATAAAATCACATGGTCGTTACACAACCATCATCTTCCTTCCTGTCAATTGCCAGCCAGTGCCTTCCATCATACAACTGTAATCACAGTCACAAATATCACATTGTTGTTAATGCCATTGAGAGTTGTAGTCCCAGTTTTTATGGTACTGTGGGACTCTGCACAACTTTAAAAATGATGAACAGACCTGGATATTCAAATCCAAAATGCATTGCTGGCTGATCCTATTTTTGCAGCAAGGAGAAAGAGAGCAGGTTATGACTCTCACAGGGGGAACCTGAACGCAGCAGGGCCATTTGACCTTGGAGCTGTGTTCTAACAGACCACATTTTTGGTGTAGCAGAAGCTAGTGCAAGTATCACAAATTTTTAGAGCAAACATAAATGCTCTTGAAGGATGGCTAGGGTCTATAGAACTCTTTTGAAGTGACTTGAATCACCAACATTTTAAAAATTACAGAAAAAGGACATGTTGCTGCACACAAAGTACAATAAATTAAGCAAATCTCAGCGAATTTCAGCAGAGTCAAGTGATAATTTTTTAAAAGAATACATGTAGGCTGTTAACCTTACTTTCTGATCTGAACGGCTTTTCGAAGATTTCCAGATTCAAATTGTGAGTTGAATCTTAATGTTTCTCCATCTTCTGGCACTGGATAGCTAAGTGAGACAACCATATAACATTGGATTGAAAACATATTTGAGGCAACACTGTGCATCAACATTAGACTGTTGAACTAAAATTGACAACAGACAGAAAACTCACCTAAGAAAATCAAGATCATATACAATTTTGTCAATAATGTCATTTGCATGGATCAGTCTCTCAATATCTTGGAATATTTTTGCTCTATAATAAAGAAAATGTTCAGTGAATACACAGTAAATTGTAGTGAAGAACAATGAAACATTTTTTTAAAAAAGTTGCATGATGCTGACATTAAGTTAGTTATTCCATAAACCTAAACAGTAAAGAAAGTAAATTATAGAGTATCCACTAAATATATTGAAAAACAAACACACAAATCAAATTTACTGGTGTTATACGGAGTATAACTAGTAGACTAGAACCCTGTCTTATACTTAGTGGAATAACTAAAATAATTGATAACTATTAAAATGAACAAAATTTATCCGACAAAAAAGTGGGTTTTGTATTACAATTTCATTCTGCAAACATTATATACATGTTTTTTAATGCTCATGCAATGTTACAACATTGTATATTTATTCCTATTATTTTCGGATTCGAATGTCAAGATGTGTCAGTATGTCAAAGCATCACAAATCATCTTTTAAGGTGAGTATTCATAAGGTATCGAAAAATATCTTCTACACTTTCTGTGGTAAAAGATATATCAGTTAAGAGTACAAAAACTCAGTAAGATGTAATTTTACATGTGGTTAGTAAAAATATGAATCCACTTTCCTTACTTCTATGGCATTGCCTCTATCTTTCATTGAAATTTTTCAATTTGTGTGTGTTGGAATATCACCATCCTACTCACCTTTGTACACCATAGGGTCTTTCTATAAGATGTTCCTTGAACGGAGGAGGAATGTGTCCAAAATAATCAGGATATGCTACTTCATTGTATTCAGGTACAGATTTAGTCTTTTTAACAATTTCAACATAAAGGTCAGAGTCATGAAGTGGTTGCAAGACACCTGGCTCCGGTAATTCAGAAATTCCTGGCTCTTCAGAACTTACAGAGGACTCATCCTCTGCATCAGTGTCAATGCCAGAACAGCACAACTGACCCAGTTGAGAACCAACCTGTTGCCAAGATGGAGGCTGGCCAAATGATGAAACAAATAATGACTTTCCACAACCAGAGAGTTGTTGACAAGTTTTGCTGCAGGTATCCCCCAGTGTCAAAAAGCTGGGCTTATTCTCAACTCCACTCACATGTCTCGAGTTCCAACACTTAACATCATCAGAAGCATTTTTACAGTGCAAGGACATACCATCCAAGCCCTCTGCAATTTCACTATTCAAGCATTGCGCAGTAGTATGGCCATTTTGTTTAAAATACTGCGAGTTCACACTATTTTTATTTTGCTCTTTGTTATGCAAATCTGTAAGTATTGGTAGCTTATGATCCTGCGCAACTCTGTGATAAACAGTAGGTAGAATCTGCTGGCTTTCCGGCGTATCACTTTCTTTAACAGAAACTTTAATCACTTTTCTTTTTGATAGTAGCTCGTCTCCTGCTGTAGGCACAATAATGGGTCCAGGCTGCTGAATATCAGCCCTAGATACACTGGCATGGTCTTTTCCAGAAAGGTTATGAGTCTAGAGTAAAGGACATAGAAAACAAACAAAAATTAAATATTATGGTCAGGACTTGGACATGTTTATCAACATAAAATTCCAGACCATATTAGAATAATGTTTGGGGCAAGGTGTTCTTAAAACTATTTTTGTTCATTATTTTGTTTGATATATACATAGTCAAAATGTTAATTGCAGTATATCCAGATTTATGACTCTTTGTCACAAATATAAGGAGCCAGCCTCAAGTTTAGAGTTAGTCGAAGTAGACAGCGCTTGAAAAGTAAAGAGTATTTTGCTCATTTCAGAGTTCAACCTTGATAAATATTTACATCATGGAAGATATTTCAATTCGTTGCTCAGACTGTTGCAAATTTACTCATCCTTCCTCATCTCTTGAAGATAACAAGCCCCTGCTGGAATATAGTTCCACTGGTGTTATGCGCACTGCTGCCATGGAGGGGGAAGAAGTTGTTGAAAGTTGTCGAGGAGAGGGCTTGAATGTCACAAAAGTGAACAGACCATTTCAGGTGACAGAAGTGACGGAGGATGATTCTCAACTGAAAGCAAAGGTTGGTGGGATAGTTGGTGAGGACAAGGGCAATCCTATCCTAGGAGCATGTTGAAGGTGTGAGAACAGAAGTGTGAGAAACATAGAAGACAAGTGCAGAAGTAGGCCATTCAATAGGATCGCATTTGACTATTCAGCCCCATACCCCAATCTTGCCCCCCACTTTCCTTGATCCCTTTAGCCACCTCTCTTTTGAAAACACAGAACGTTTTAGCCTCAGTCACGGCTCTGTGGTAAGGAGGGAATTTCATAGGCTCACTACTGGGTGAAGCAATTACTTAACTTAGTTCTTAAACTATACTCCTTGGTACTGGCTTCCCCAACCATTGGGACTATCCTTCCTGCGTTTAACTTGTCTCGTTCTGTTACAATTTTATAGGTTTTTATGAGAACAACACTTCGTTCTTTTAAACTTCAGTGAATACAATACCAACCAACCCAATCTCAGGAGCAGTCCCATGAATTCCATAAAAGTGAATGGTGGTTGCAAATCATATTCCTGAGAAGGGAAGGATATATGGTGAACAAGGTTACCTTAGAATGAGGGGACAATGTTAATCCCAGCACACAAGTATTGGGATAAAACCATGAAGAAATTACTTAGAGGTGAGAACATTTAAGCGCAAGAGTAGGGAAGCTCTGGGCAGACAGTATCTACAGTTCTAATCTAAAAGCTTAAGTCATAAGTATCTTAAACCTAATAAGACATTAGATACAGGGACTCTGGTGTGAACGCATTAAGTGTCCTTTTGGGTATTGTACCAGGAGTGTGTTGGGGGTAGTACACAAAAGTTGTTGCTTTCTTCAAATTTATAAAGGAGTATTTTGGGATTAATGGAATACTACTTTTAATACATGTTTAAAAATCTTCCAATATGTAATATAAGTGAACAGTTTGGCTTATTCTATTTTATATTAATTTCTTTTCTTGATAAACTTCCATTCTACCATTAAAGCAAATTTGCAGCAAGTGTGTCTATGTTTCAGTGAGAGGCCACATCATTACAACCAAAGCAAATCAAAACATAATCAAAAATATAATCCATCAAGCCAGGTTCCTAGCTGGTATCAGACTTTTCTGATAACAGGATCAGCTGAAATCATAGCAATCCTTTTAAACAAGACATGTTCTTCCAGGTCTTTAAGATAGTGAAGTAGATGAAGAAAAAACAGATTTAAAGGCAAGAGAAGTATAAACAAAGAGATATTCTCTCTAACATGGACAGTAAGTAAAGCCTAATACTTGGCTTTACATCTGTGATCACTGCATCAAAACCAGTCAATAAGTAGAATCTGCAGAAACCGGAACCTCTTCATGTTATATTCACTAGCATTCTGAAATAGCCTAAAACCTTGTTGACCAGAAACATAGCAAAATAATAGAGTTTTGGTCTTATCTGAGAAAAGATGCTCTGGTTATGGAGGGAATGCAACAAATGTTTACCTGATTCCTCGAATGGCATGTCCAATGACAAGGTAAATGCAGGAATGATGTTAGTGATGACCAGGGATTGCAGACCTGGGGTGACAGTCTAAGGATACAGAATAGGCCATTTAGGGCTGAGGTGAGGAGAAATTTTTTCATCCACAGAGTGGTGAGCCTGTGAAATTCTGTTATAGGAAGCAGTTGAGGCCAAATCACTGAATGCTTTCAAGAGGGACTTATATATGGAGGATAGGGGGAGAAAGTAGAAGTGGGGTACCTGGTTGGATGATCAGCAATGATCATACTGAGAAGGCCCAAAGGGCCGAATGGTCTATTCCTGCTCGTATTTTGTTTGTTGCTGTACTCAATAACTACAGTTCCCAATTTGTGCATTTTATGTATCCACATTAGAGAAGTCATGCACCAGTATAGGACATGGCAAACAAGGCAAGGCAATACATGATCAATGGTGGAGCTTGGGAAGCACCAACGATCAGAGGACCCTTGGTGTGATTTACCATGGTCCTTTAAGGTATCGGAACAGGTGTATAAAGTGATTAAGGTATTAAATGTATACTTGTCCTTATTGGTCAAGGTATAGAGTTTAAGAGCAGGAAGGTTATGCAGGAACTGTATGATATGTTGGTTAGGCCACAGCTACAGTATTGCATGCAGTTCTGGATTTCACATTATAGAAGGGATGCGACAGCACTGAAGAGGATACAGAAGAGACTTACCAGGATGTTACCTTTGCTGAAGCATTTCAATTATGAACAGAAATTGGGCAGATTGCTGTTGTTTTCGTCAAAACAGAGGCAATTGAAAGGAGACATGATGGAGATGTATAAAATTATGAGGGGTACAGAAGTGGTAGGCAAGCAGAAACATTGGAGAGATTGGTGACGAGGCAGCATTGATTTAAGCCAAGGGGCAGAAATTTTAGAGGAAAGGTAAGGAAAAATGTTTTGACTCAGAGGATGGTGGGACTCTCATACTCACTGCCTACAAGGGTGGCAAAGGCAGAAACCCTTATGTATTTCAATGCCAAAGTGTACAAGGCTATGGCCAACTGCTGGATAACAGAATTAGAATAGTTGTGTGGGCGTTTTTGACTAGGTGAATGTGAAGAGAAAAAGAGCCTTATACTGTGCTGTAGATCTCTTTCACTCCAACCAATATTTTGTTGCGTATATAATATTTTTGAGTTATTTTCATTTAATTAGTTCACCTCAAGTCCCTCAGTTATAACCAGATTTGCTCAGAGTTAAATATATTGCTTCTTATTTATCACATCATAGTTTCTAATTTTGGTTTCAGAACCAGTGCCTTGTGCCCGTGTTTGGATGAAAGTTGCAACAAATTGAAACTGATCACTAGTGAGTGAAAAACTGCTAAGTGCTATTTGAGAGGAATGTAGATGACGGATGACAGGGAGTATGCTCATAATATAGTACTTGCCCAGATTTGATTTGCCCTGCCTTTTACAGACAATACGAGCAATTTTCCACATTATCCAGTAGGTGCTAATATTCCACTGCAATGGAACAGTTAGCTAGGAAATTGGCCAGTTTTGGAACACAGAGCTCTACGACACATATAGGATGGCATCAGGGTCTGTGATCTTAGTTATGTCCAACGTTTTAAGAGACAGGAGAGACTGGCTAGTTAATTGTTGTCAAATTCAGCTGTTTCTTTTCTTTTGTTGAGATATTTTGACTGCCATACCAGAGTCACAAATCTCATTCAGCAGACAGGCACACCAATAAAAATGTGCCACATTCACCAAATGGTAGCAGCCAGATCTGGTAGAAAATTCAGTCAGTTTGCATTACATTGCTACCAATGGTGAGAGAAATATGCATAGGAACCAGCAATGCAGTTGGTCACTGATATTAATCTAATGTTATTTTATATGCCTGAGTCAGGCACTCATGATCTCTTGAAATGTGTGTCCTAAAATAGCTGAAAAAGTAAAATAGGTATGGTTTACTAAAAACAGCTCACGAGATCTGTTAAAATGGACCATTTGGCTGTTTATTTCAGTTACATTTGGCAGCTTTACCCTTCGTTTATACCATCCATGTGAAACCAACGTTTCAATTCGTGAAATGATAGTGCAGATTTTCACTCAGCATACAGTAAAGCAATTCAAAAGGCTGCATACTAGCACGAACAGTTACATCAATGTGCATGTCTATTCAAACATTCCACAGTATTGGAATCATCCCTGTTGACTTTTCATGTCTATCCTACCTCATTTATTGTAGAACATAGTTCAGCACAATTTTACTGAACAGATTTTACAGATATAGAACTAGGTTTTGACAACACCAAGGGGAGGGCAAGCAAAAGCTAAAATACGCAATGCTGCTCAATTCTGAAGCATTTCATATAGAAGTGTACAAAGTAGAACTGATTTTCTTTTTACCTTACCTGAAAGTCTTCTGTAAGCTCTGGGAAAAACTGTTTGTATACTTCCAGTTCTTCTATTGGTCGCCCCAATTCATGAACGGGCTTTAACTTGTTAATATCCGTTTCAATATCATCATTCTGCATGAGTGAAAACTTTATTTTAAAACACTTTATTGCTTCTTTATCAGAACTCCAACATCACTGAAAATGTTTTTTTTAATCATTAGAATGGAACTTTGTTAACGTGTTGATTTTCAATTCCTTCCCATATTTGTAAGTATAATTCTATTTCCAAAGTCTGGAAATTTTTACTAAACATATTACATTTTTTAAAAAACATATTCTGAGCAGCTAAAACAAAATGTTTCATAACTTATACACAACAAGATTTGAAATTTTACAAATAGCACTTAAAGACTGATTAGAATCAACCACGGGCAAAATCAAGTTCCAGATGAATGCAAGCCATGGATGCACTTCAGACTAGTCCAAACTGCCCCTTACAATTTTAATTAACATAATTTTAATTTCGTTATCAAAATAAAGACAAAGTTGTTCTGAACAATACAGATAATAAGTTGGAATATATTGAGATTTTCTTTTAAACAGTAATCAAAAATCCTACTTTTACATAATTATCCAGTATGAGGCAGCACTGTAGCTCAGTGGTTAGCACTGCTACCCCATACTGCCAGGGACCCGGGTTCAAATCCACCCTCTGTGTAGAGTTTGCACATTCTTTCCGTGTCTGTGTGGGCTTCCACAGTCCAAAAAATGTGCAGGTTAGGTGGACTGAACATGCTAAATTGCCCATAGTGTCCAGGGATGTGCAGGCTAGATGGATTAGTTTACAAGGATAAAATCAGGACTTCAGGGGTTAAGTAATGAGTTCAGATTAGACAAATTAGGCCTTTATTCTCGATAATTTAGAAGGTTAAGGAATCATTTAACTGAGGTTTTCAGGATATTGACAGGGAAAGGCAGGGTAGATAAACTATTTCCACTGCTGAAAATTCTAGAACTGGAGACATAGTCCGAGAATTACGGCCAGGCAATTCAGGAGAGATATTAGAAAGCATTTCTATACATAAAGGGTCATGAAGATTTAGAGCTCTCTTCTTCAAACAGCCATTAATTGTTAAATTTGAGATAGACAAACTTTTATTAAGGAAGGGTATCGAGGGTTATGGACCCAAGGCAGACAAATGAATTTAGGTAACAGATCAGCCTTGATCCTACTGAATGGCAAAGCAGGTTCAAGGGGCTGAATGGCGAACTTCAGTTCTTATGTTCCTACATTGTCACCTCACAGTCTAAGGGTACGTAGGGAGACAAGGAATAGGTGACCACCAGACAGTTTAAAAAAAGCACAGGCAAGTAGTGTCGGAGTCCTCTGATTTCATCTCACTTTCTAACCAGAATGGAGATAAAGACTGATTAAAGGTAAAGGGTCATCCAGGTGGTGTAGCCAAATCGAGTCCATAACACCAAAGGTGGCCTAGCTATACAGTAAGATACAAGAAAGACTGAGAGAACAATAGTTCTTGGGGATTATGTGCTTAGGACATCAGACAGATGTTTGTGCAAACACTGATGTGAACCAAGAACAGTATCCTACATCTCCGGTGCAAGAGTTAAAGGAGTCATTAAGTGGCAGCAGAATATTCTGAAGAGGGAGGCTGAAATGCCAGAAGTCATGGTCCTTATAGTTAACAATGACAGACATAGAAAAAATAACCTTACATCCTGTGGGTAGTGTTTGAGTACTTAGAAAAGTTATTAAAACGTAGGACTTCAAAAGTAGTAATTTCCAGACTATTGCCAGGGAGATGCTAGCTGAGTGTTACTTTCACTGGCCTAGCAATGCAAACCTCCCAGGGTGGTGTTCTGGAGACACAGGTTTGAGTCACACGTGGCACTTAATCTTCTGGACAAAGCATCAGATAAGGTCCCTCAAGGTAGGCTAGTCCAGAAGATTAAGTCACAATGGAATCCATAGTGAGTCGGCAAGTTGTATAAAAAATTGGCTTGGTCATAGGTAGTTGTGGACGGGTGTTTTTCTGACTGGTGATCTGTGACCAAATGGTGTTCCATAAGGCTCAATGCTGGGGTGTCTGTTGTTTGCAATAGATATAAATGATTTGAATCAAAATGTACATTGTTTAATTAGAAAGTTTACAGACAACATGAAAGTTGGTGGAGTTGTGGATAGTGAATGGATGTTGCAGGTTCCAGGGTTTAGATCTTTCATTAAGATCAGGAAAGGTGGTAAAAGGGGGAGGTGTGGCTTTGTTAGTCAAGGGCAGTATAACGGTGGCTGAAAGAACTTTTGATGAGGACTCATCCACTGAGGTGGTATGGGCTGAGGTCAGAAACAGGACAGGAGAGGTCACACTGCTGGGAATTTTTTATAGGCCTCCGCACAGTTCCAGGGATCTGGAGGAGAGGATTGGCAAAACAATTCTGGGCAGGAGTGAAAGGAACCAGGTGGTCATTATGGGAGACTTTAACTTCCCGAACATTGGCTGGAATTGCTATAACTCTAGAATGTTGGATGGATCAGTTTTTGTCCAATACGTGCAGGACATTTTCCTGACACAGTATGTCAGAGGTCCGACAAGAGGGGAGGCCACACTGATCTGGTACATTGTAATGAACCAGGCCAGGGGTTTAATTTAGTGGTAGGTGAGCACTTTGGAGAGAGTGACAATAATTCGGTTACGTTTAGTTTAGCGATAGAAAGGGATAGGAACATGCCACAGGGCAAGAGTTATAGATGGGAGAAGAGCAATTATAATGTGATTAGGCAACACTTAGGAGGCATAGAATGGAGTAGCAAAATGCAGGGGATGGGTACAATCGAAATGTGGAGCTGGTTTAAGGAACAGATATTGCGAGTCCTTGACAGGTATGTCCCTGTCAGGCAGGGAGGAAGTGATAAGGTAAGGGAACTGTGGTTTACGAAAGAAGTTGTATCTCTTGTTAAGCGGAAGAGGGAGGTTTATGTGACGATGAGACGAGATGGCTCAGATTAGGCGATGGAGAGTTACAGATTAGCTAGGAAGGATTTAAAGAGAGAGTTAAGAAGAGCAAGGAGGGGACATGAGCAGACATCGGCAGGTGGAATAAAGGAGAACCCTAAAGCTTTCTATAGGTATGTGAGGAATAAGAGGATGACTAGGGTAGGAATAGGGCCAGTCAAAGACAGAAGTGGAAAGTTGTGTGTGGATCCTGTGGAGATCAGAGAGGTACGAAACGACTATATCTCATCTGTTTTCACTCAGGAAAAGGAGAATATTGTAGAGAAGACTGAGTTGCGGGCTACTAGAATTGAAAGGATTGAGGTTAGTTAGGAGGAGGTGTTATCAATTCTAGAAGGTGTGAAGGTAGATAAATCCCCTGGGCCGGATGGGATATTTCCAAGGATTCTCTGGGAAGCTCGCGGAGAGGTGGAGGAGCCTTTGGCCTTGATCTTTGAGAAATCATTGTCTACAGGTTTAGTACCAGAGGACTGGAGGATTGCAAATGTTGTGCCCTTGTTCAAGAAGGGCAGTAGAGATGACCCAGGTAATTACAGACCAGTGAGCCTTATGTCTGTTGTAGGAAAAGTTTTGGAAAGGATTATAAGAGATAGGATTTATAATCATCTATCAAGCAACAATTTGATTGGAGATAGTCAACAGGGATTCATCAAGGGCAGGTCATGTCTCACAAACCTCATTCAGTTTTTTGAGAAGGTGACCAAGCATGTGGATGAAGGTAGGGCAGTTGACATGGTGTACATGGACTTCAGTAAAGCCTTTGATAAGGTTCCACATGGTAGGCTATTGGAGAAAATATGGAGGCATGGGATTGAGGGAGATTTAGCAGTTTGGATTAGAAACTAGCTTTCTGTAAATAGGCGAGTGGTGGTTGATGGAAAATATTCAGCCTGGAGTCCGGTTACTAGTGGTGTGCCTCAAGGATCTGTTTTGGGACCAGTGCTGTTTGTCAGTTTCATAAATGACTTGGACGCAGGCAGAGGTGGATGGGTTAGTAAGTTTGCAGATGATACTAAAGTCGGTGGAGTGGTGGACAGTGTGGAAGAATGTTGCGGGTTGTAGGGAGACTTGGATAAACTGCAGAATTGGGCTGAAAGGTGGCAAATGGAGTTCAATGCGGATAAATGTGAAGTGATTCACTTTGGGAAGAATAATAGGAAGGCAAAATACCAGGTCAATGGAAAGATTCTTGGTAGTGTGGATGTGCAAAGGGATCTTGGTGTCCATGTACATAGATCCCTGAAAGTTGCCAACCAGGTTGATAGTGCTGTTAAGGTGGCTTACGGTGTGTTAGGTTTTATTGATAGAGGGATTGAGTTCTGGAGCCGTTATGTCATGCTGCAACTGTACAAAACGCTAGTGCGGCCTCACTTGGAATATTGCGTGCAGTTCTGGTCGCCCCATTTACAGGGAGGATGTGGAAGCACTGGAAAAGGTGCAGAGGAGATTTACCAGGATATTGCCTGGTCAGGAGCAAAGGCCTTATGAAGAAAGGCTGAGGGACTTGGGTCTGTTCTCATTGAAGAGAAGAAGGCTAAGAGAGGATTTAATAGAGACATTTAAGATGATCAGAGGATTAGATAGGGTGGACAGTGAGAGTCTTTTTCCGAGGATGATGACGTCAGCTTGTACGAGGGGGCATAGCTACAAATTGAGGGGTGATAGATTTAAGACAGATGTCAGAGACAGGTTCTTTACTCAGAGAGTGGTAAGGGCGTGGAACACCCTGCCTGCCAATGTAGTTAGCTCAGCCACGTTAGGGGCATTTAAACAGTCCTTGGATAAGCATATGGATGATGATGGGATAGTGTGGGGGGATGGGCTTAGATTAGTTCACAGGTCGGTGCAACATCGAGGGCCGAAGGGCCTGTTCTGCGCTGTATTGTTCTATGAAGGTTACCAGACGAGACTGCACGATGTAGATCAATGGAAAGTTGGGCACAGAGACTGCAGATGGTGTTTAATCCAGACTAGTGTGAGGTGATACATTTTAGGAGGTCAAGATGAGAGCATACACTAAATAGCAGGACCCTTAGGAGCACTGATATATGGAAGGATCTTGGAGTCCAAGTCCAATTCTCCCTTAAAGTGGTGACACAAGTGGATAAGATGATAAAGGGGCTTGAAGTGCTTACCTTCAACAGTCAGGGCACTGAATATAAGAGTTGGCAAAGTCATGTTGCAGTTGAATAAAACTTTAGTTCGGCCACATTTGCAGTTTTATGTGCAGTTCTGGCTGCCATACTGTAGGAAGGATGTGGAGGCTTTGGAGAGGGTGCAAAAGAGGTTTACCCAGATATTGTCTCGATTGGAGTATATTAAGTATAAAGGCAGATTGGACAAACTTGGATGGCTTTCAAAACAGCATTGGAAGCTGAGGGGCAACCTGACAGAAGTATATAAATTTATGAGAGGCAACGGACAGGGTGGATAGTCCGTCTTTTTCCCAGGGTGGAAATGTCAAATACTAGGGGCAAAAGTTTAAAGGAAATATGGGAGGAAAGTGTTTTTTTTTACATGAGGACGGCAAGTGCATGGAACACACCGCAAGGTGAAGTGTAGAAGCAGATACATTGTCAAAGTTTAAGAGGCATTTAGACAGAGACATGGACTGGAAGAGAATAGAGGGAAATGGGCCATAAGCAGGCAGATAGGATCAGTTTAGGTCAGCACAGACATGGTGGGACTAAGGGCCTATTTCTGAGCTGTACTGGTCAACATTCTATTTTCTTTTAAAAAGCAAGCCTAATAGTTACCTTGAACCAAAGCTGACTGTCACAAAAACCCATCTGGTTCACTAATGATGTGGCTTACATGTGACTCCAGACATGATACAATCTGGTTGACTGTATGCTGCCTTCAGATACTTTTTCTTCACAAAAGAGGGGAATGATGCAGGCATTGTAGCTGAAGAAGAATGTGAAACATTCAATCTGAACAAGGTATGGAGATAGGGAGTAATGAGGGAATTAGCATTTTTTAAAATGGATTAATCACAAGGGCTGGAAGAAATGTTCCTCAAGCTTTTGAAAGAAGCCAGGGAGGAAACAGCAGGTGCACTGGCAGTCATTCTCTTATCCTTACTGGATGCATATGTGATGCTGAAGGTTGGGAGGACTGAAAAATTATTGCTTTCTTCATAAACAGTGCAGGAGATAGAATGATTACAGGCCACTCAATGTAACCTTAGTGGTAGGTAAACATTTAGAACCAATTCTGAGGGACAAGATGAACTGTCGTTTAGAAAGACAGGGATTAACCAAGGACAGTCAGCATGGATTTTTTCAAGAGAAGATTGAATCTGACTAACATTTTTGAGGCGGATGCAAGAAGATTGATGAGGGAGGCCCGGTGATGTGGTCTACAGGAATTTTAGGAAGGATGAAGTTCCACGTACCAAAATACATGAAAGCTCTTGGGACTCAGAGGAATGTAGTAAGCTGGATAAAATAATTAAACTCAGTGACAGAAAACAATGGGTAATGGTTAACAGGTGTTTTTGCAACTGGAGAGCTGTTTCCAATGGAGCTCTATGGGTTTTGTCCTAGGTCCTCTGCTTTTTGCAGTATGAAAGAAAGATCCGGATTCAAATGTGAGAGACTTGAATGTGGATTTTGCAGATAATGCAAAAATATTTGATCTTGTAGTTAACATCAAAGTGGGTAAAGTACATCAATAAATTGGTAAGATCGGCAGGAAAGTGGTAAATATTAGGGCAAAACAAAGCAAACATAATAAATACAAGGTTACAGAAATGTGTCAAGGAAGTGCAATACCTCAGTGCGCAGATCCCTAAAAATAGTTAGTCTGGTTTTATTAAACAAGGCAGAGAATGTAAGAAAGATCAAGATGATTATTCTGGAACTATATACCACAACTTGAGTACTCCATGAGGTTGTGGTCATCTCATTGCAAAAATAATGTCATTGCACTCGAAGGTACAGATGTTTAATGGATGCAATGCAGAGCGACACCACCCATGCAGGTTCAATTCCCACACTGGCTAAGGTCCCACCTTCTCAACCGCACCCTTCAGCATGGTGGCCCTCAGTTTAAACCACCACCAGTAGTTTCTCTGTCATCTTTTGGGACCAGGATGAGTTTCCCTTACAGATGTTTACAAGGACGTTACCAAATGTGGAACAAAATTTGAACAAAAATTGGACAGGTTGGGGTTACTTCAAATGTTTTTGTCCACAGAGTAGGAGATATCTGAAACTCACTTTTGAACAGCGGAAAAGCAGTTGACGAAGAAGCCCTCAATTCATATAAAAATTGTCAGGATATGCACCTGATGTCTTGTAACCTCCAGAGGGAGAGGCCAAGTGCTAGAAAATGGATTAAGCTGGGTGGTTCATGTTTCACCAGGCACAGATATGATGCACAGAATAGCTTCCTTCACTATCATAAATCTATTTACGTTGTCTAACTATCCCAAGAGAAGCAATTTTCTGGGATGTGGAAAGATGGCATGGGAATGACAGTATGTGAAGTCAGCATGGACATGATTGGTCAATTGCTTTCTTGTGTGCTGTAATGATTATTCAAAGAGGCAATGGTCACAGTAAATACACTTTCTAAATAGTGGTGAAACTTGAGACACTAGCTGTTAGTGACAAAATTGGAGGAATCAGAAACATTGTTGATCCGAATGACAGAAATGAACATGGCTTAAATTGTAAGATGTATGGTACTCAGCAAAGCTGGAAGTGTCTTGTACGGGAGAAATACCCAAAAAAGTTTGGGAACCATTGTTTAGGAAAGCTATGACATTTTTCAAATACTTTTTGACTGTTCACTGGCTCACTAATTATCTTTTTCAAACAATTCTTTTATTGCTTGTTATGTACATTTCTGATGAAAGTTGCACATCCAATAGATTACAACCTCCAATTTATTTCATCACTCTTTCCCATCAAATCTGATATATCTTGAAGGCAATTTTCTTTTTACTTGGCGTTGATCTAAAATTCATGTAATTTGCAAACAAATGAGTTCAGCACCTTCTTGTTTTCATCTTTTTCTTCTTCTTCATTTTCATTGTCTGTTTCTATTTCAGTGTCATCGATGTCATCACTTTCATCTACAACATCATCAACTAAAACAAAAGAGGTTTAAAAACGTCTGCAAAATCTAAACAACAATGCAGAGGTTTGTTAAAAAATATTCAATCAAGTACATTGCTTATTTAAAACATTTAATGCTAAAAAATCTAAAGTAGTGACTGATAATTAGTTAGTTCACTGCGTTAGCAAATCATTTTTGTAAAGGTAGGGCCTCTTGACGTAATTATTCCCCATAATTGTGACAAACGTACTATCTGTAACCACTATTAGAATGGTTTCTTAATTAGCCCAATGCTCATTCCAACCAACCTTAGCATATTACTTCAGCTTTATGTCATCCTCTGTTTTTCCTTTTTTTTAAGATCAAAGAACTTGCTCCCTTTAGTTGTCAATATAACTAAGAGAGTTTAACGGTCATTCTCAAATTTATCATTTTGTCTCTGCAAAGTTTTAAAATTATATTTCACAACTCTACAAACAAAAAATTACTTTCATTGTTACTCAATAGGTTCTCACCTGCATCAGCTTGCTACTTTATATTTGTCAACTGTGATATATGTTAAATGGTAATGGATTAAAATGATTGTTATACTTTTGAATCTTTTATTACTTTTGCAAGGAATTCACACACCTTTCTGAGAAGTTCAACTAGAAAAAAGATGTACAATTTCATTAACAGTACTGTACAAACAAATTATGCTTACAATATCATTCCAGTCCCTGTGAATCTCAAATTTTTCTAATCAAAATGGAGATGCTCTAATGTAAAGAGATGGCAGTAAAAGGAATGTTATTCAAGTTTACTTTTGAGGATCTCAATCTTAGTTCCAAAAACATTAGAAAAGAACAGCAAAAGGACAGCAATTTACTAACAAGTGAAGGTACATTACTCCTCGCCTATTACTATACTTGAGAACAAGATATTGGAAATATACATGACACAGCTGACCCTTAACACACTCTAAAGTAGCCTGGCAAGCTGGGAAATAAATACTACAAGCGCAGGACTCACCACTTCTTTACATTTGAACAATGACAAGTTCTTCATTGACTGACACTGTTAAAGGTGGTGATGAGTCTTTCCTCTGAGGAAAGTCAACTAAATGTGATTTTGCCAAACTCATCCACATTCCAAGAATAACAGTACAAACAGGCATTTGGTAGTACAGAATTTGAGTATGGCCAAAATAAAAGACACATTCAGTCGAAGCATCAAGGCAATTCGCAAGAAGTATGGAAGTAAATGGAAAACCACATTTATACTGCTTGATTGAGTGAGTGTTGATTGGTTGACAAGTGGATGCTGATTGGTACAGGCCTTGCCAAGGACAATGCGCAAGTTAGATGGTAACTGATTATTAACTGCCAAGCTTTCTTTAAATTTTAAACCCGGCAGGAAGTCTCTGATTTCTCAGGCCAGTGCCTTGACCAATGAACCAGAGAGCTTTGTTAATCGAAAAACAGACGTTGCTTTTCTGCCTGCAAAGAACAAGGGCCTGTGCATTAATCTTTGTAGGTGCCAGTAAGTGCAACTGCACCACACTATGAGCCTGACTGACATTCCTAAATTGGTTGTCAGAGTATAACTCACTCAGAGACAGTTGTCAGAGTAGTTGTTTGTACATGGAATCATTCAACAATTGTTATCTAATGTTGGACATTGCGTTTTAAGTTTTGCAAGTAGAGGCTGGCTGGGTGCAAAATGAACAGTAATAACACCAAGATGAAAAGCTTTAATAAAATGCATATTTTTTCAGAAAGACACAGTAATTAGCATTGTGAAGCTTTCTGGAACTACTGAAGCAATAGTAAATAAATATAAGTGTCAATGCATAAAATACACACACATGTAAAAAATAAAATTTATAAAAGCATTCATTCCTTAAGTTATTTTTCCACAAATTGGTCATTCAAGTAAATCAAGACACAAAACACAAGTACTGTCTATGATGATTACTTTTACCATAAAAACAAAACACTGTGGGCACTTCAAATCTGAAGTGAAAACAGAAACTGCTAGAAAAAAACCTTGCTGGTCAGATAACATCTGTGAAGGAAGTGTTAACATTCACATTTGAATTGTTCACTATTTCACTCTACACAGATGCAGTTTTATTGCTGCCACTTTTTGCATTTTCTATGTAATTGTGTTTTTTAAAATTTATTTTCAGGCCTCTTGGACTGCCTGGGAATGTGAATTCCGAATTCATGACAAATGTTCAGAGTTAAAAATTGGAATAAGGGAAGGAAAGGCATCACATAATAGCAGTTTGGGGATGAATATCTTGGCTCCTCAAAATGGCTAGTTACCAGACTCTCAATGCTGACATACGGAGGGCGGAGCACAGGAGAGGGTGTCCTTTGATTGCAATGGAAAAACAGAAGGGCAGAAAACCCTATGGTGCTCGTAATTACAGCCACAGAAAAGGACTGGGAGGGGGACAGAACAGATATCAGTTTACATTGATCTCTTGGTTAAGAAAGGCATGATCTAAGAAAGAAAATGAGTATGAAAGATTATAAATACAATATGTTTTATTGAGTTCTGGAGAATTTTAGTCTTCACTTAGTGTTTTTGAAACATCCTAGAACTTGAGTGAACAGCCCACATATCTGATCTTTTTTTCAAATACTAAACTGATAATAAATTCACGTCATCCACCTCTGGTACTAATTAGGTTTACTATTCCTTCAATTCCGCTATACTAATGATTTTAACAAAAATACATTAATCTAGTCACAGTTAATTCTGCCTAAACTGTTCTTGGTGCAATTACCTTGTGAGATGGCTTTTTGTTCCTAGAAAGTGCAGGGACATGGAACTAAATGGTAGCTTTTTCAGATAGCTGGCATAGGAAGGAGGGACCATAACATCTCCTTTAATGCTGTAAATTCTATCAGAAATCCAAACAATAAGGGAGAATGGGCAAGAATGAGGAATTTACATAAATTAGAATTAGTAAGAAGGCTGCATTGAAGAAATTAATGGGACCGAAGTCTAAGTTCCCAAAAAGAGGTAGCTATAGAAATAGTGGGTGGATTAGTAATCATCTTCCAAAGTTTAATGAACCCTGTAGATTGGATGGTATCAAATGTCATTCGACTATTTAGGGAGAATCACAAGAACATTTAAGCAGTCATAGCAAAATCTTGCTTCAACTGTGTATATCCTTGGCTAGATCATACCTCGGATATTATGGGCAGTTTTGATCTTTCTACCTTATGAGGGATATAACTGCCATAGAGGAAAGGCAATAAACTTTCACTGGGCATGTTACTAGGATAATGGGACTGTCATTTGAATACAGACTGGCCAAACAGCCTGTATTATCTGGATTTTTCAAGAATGAGAGAGAATCTTACTGAAACCTACATTATACTTTTAAGGGACAGACAGGTAGCTAAGACTTATTTCCTGGTTGGGGTGTTAAAGCTGGGGAATACAATTTCAAAATAAGATTAAAGCCATTTAAGACCAATACAAACTGATTTTTCTTAAAACAGCACAGTGAATCTTTAGAATTCTCTAGGCTAGAGGGCTGTGACAGCTCAATCATCAAGTATGCTTAAAGAAGTGGTGACAGATTTATAAATACCAATGATGAAAAGGGTTATGGAGTTGTGTGAGAAAAAGTCAAGAGTAGGTGAACAATTGCAGATGTAATGGACAGCACAGCAGATTCAATGGGCTGAATGGGCCACTCCTGCTTCTACATTGATATGACCCTATGTTGTAATTGTGGAATCCGTGGTCACGATCACCCAACATGGTCATTAAATGTTACCATATCGTATTTCAAACGAATAGCTCTAATAGTTCCAAAAGGTAATGGTTTTGAAAGCATTAATACTGAAATTGCAATAAATTCTACCCAATTTGATAGTTTCTAAGTTTTGGGTGGAGAATCATGCAGTCTTGCATGACAGCCCAGTGGATCAGAAGTGACATGCCAGGTTCCTGCTAATCTGAAGTAGATATGCTTAACTAGTCATTGTAACTTTGAACTAACGCTATCATGCAATAAACTGTCTTTTGTAACATAAAATAAGTGCCTCTTCTTGCTATGACTCACTGTCTATTCTCTGTCACTCACAATTGAACATATCCTTAAGAACAGTATATAAAGGAGGATTAAAATCATAGAATCCTTACGGTGTGGAAACAGGCCTTTCAGCTTACTGAATTCACATCAACCCTCCAAACAACATCTCACCTAGAGACAAAAAAGCCACAGAAACTGGAATCCAAGGTAGCCCAACAGGAGGCTGGAAGAATGCAGTAGGCCAGGCAGCATCTAGAGGAATGGAGCAGTCAAAGTTTTGGGTATTACCCTTTTTCAGGAATGGGAGAAGGGTAATTATCAAAACCTGCCTGCTTCTTTCTTCCAAATGCTGTCTGGCCTGTTGTGTTCTTCCAGCCTCCTGTTTGTCTACCTAGCATCCCACCCACTCACCTTATCTCTGTATTCCTGCATTTCCCATGGCTAATCCAGCTAGCCTGCACATCCTTGGATACCATGGGCAATTAGATTGGAACAATTAGCCAATTGGCAATTTAGATTGGAGGCCGCAGTATACTTTAACTACCCAGAGCTTAATATGCAGTCATTATCTATTTGTATATATGGGATGTATTCCTGTGGAGGACAACGTAACACAGATGCCTGTGGGTATACAGAGGAATACATATTTACAAGAAAATTATTTATTGGAGTCAAAAACTAAGTTTGCTCTAGAAGTACAAAGGATGTGTATCTTTAGAAATAGTTCTCTTATCCTGTAGATACCTTAGTGAATACTGGTGGATTTGAGCAAAACCAATGACAAGTACACTAATAACTTGCATAACTATGCTGCCGTTTTATTTGTCCAAATTGAGTCACAATGTTCATTTTATGTCCCTGTGTGTAAGGAATGCAATTTTGGCCAATTTACACTTTCCTCTCTGCCTTATTCTCAACATACATCATGCATTCATATTCACTTATTAATATTCTGGTTGCTTACTTCAGTTTCTGTTTCGGAAAGAGTGTTGAGAGTTCTCAAAACTTACTGTCAGGAGGTAAGCTATACAGTTGAGCTACAGGGCCACTTGTTGGGATTATTGGTAACTGGAAGTGGTAGACACTCTTGATAGTTGGAATAGGAAGCCGATTTTTAGGGAAACATTTTCTCATGATGAGGCTAGAAATATTGACCAGAGGATCCAGGGTTCTCACCGAAAGGCAATCCTGTAAAAGAAAACAATGAAGAAAATAATTGCAGCCTACAGATTCTATATCACAGTTCTCTTTAAAGAATTGTGACAACTAAATTTACTTATACATGGAAAACTAAACAATTATACCTCAACTAAACTCAAGACACATGACTTTTAGAAAATATCCCTTTCTTCAGTGTTCTTGCTGAACAGGTGCGCAAGAAGCTTTATTGTAAAGATTAAACTCAAGCAATATTATGAAAGCAATTCTATTATTGGTATCTTTCGAGGAATTGTGTCTGACGGATTACGAAAATTAGTTCATCTGAAAGGCAGAGGAGATACCTGGAGCTTTTTTTGTTAAAAGGAGGCAACTGAAATTGGGACACTTTCCCTCATTAAAAAAAAGGACAATGTCTAAAAGTCACATATCTTGAGGCATAGTCTGAAAAAAAAACAGAAAAGGTTTCCAGGTTAGGCTTTCCCAGCATTCTGAAGAACCTGCTTAAGCATTTGTTTGAGAGCCGTAAAGCCAAAACAGCTGATCTCCCTCAAAGATTTCTGCAAGACTTCCTTTTAACAGGATTAACAATTAATTTGGTCAAAAGAGATTTTTCCTCCCAAGTTAATCCCTGCAGAAAGCATTTCCAGCTTTTTGTGTGTGTGCATGAGCGCGTACATGTGTTGGGGTCATTTCAAATGGCAAATATTTAAAATTTAATCTTTTAAACTAAAGACAAACATATATGTTCATATGAACATCCATACATATGAACATATAAATCAGGAGCAGAATAGGTCACTCAAACTCTTTGCTACTGAATACAATCATAACTGATCTGGTGAATTCCATATTCCACACTCCAGGTAGCCTTTGATTTCCTTGCCTAACAAAAATCTCTCTTGATCCACCTTAAAAATATTCATACCTTCTGTGGCATGAGGATCCAACAACTTGAGGGGAAAAAAATTTTTCTCATATCATAGAAACACACAGATCTACCACACAGAAAAAGGCTGGCCTGTGCCAGTTAAAATCAATCACCTAAATATTCTAATCCTACTTTCCTGCACGTGACCCAACACCTTGCATACCTTGATGCTGAAAGTGCACATCTAAATACTGCTTAAGTGTTCTAAGGGTTTCTGCCTGTACCACCCTGACAGACGGTGAGTTTCAAATTCCCACTACCCTCTGGGTAAAGATGATTTTCTTCACATCTCCTCTAAATCTTCTGCACCTTCCCTCATAAATCTATGCACCCGGTTCTTGATCCCTTCATGAAGGGAAAGAAAAATTCTTCTTACCTACCTACATGAGTCTCAATTTTATAGATCTCAATCATGAACCCTCTGAATCTCCTGTGCTTTAAGGAAAATCACTTCAGTTTGTCCAATTTCTCCTCATAACTCTCCAGCTCAGGCAACGTTCTAGTAAATCTCCTTAGCTGCTCCAGTGCTGTTACATCTCTTCTTTAATGTGGATTCTAGAACTGCACACAATACTCCAGCTATGATCTGAGAATATTTTATACAGTCCAGCAATAACCTCTCTGCTATATGCCTTGGCTAATAAAGGCAAGTATCCCAAATGCCTTCTTCACCACTTTAGCCACTTGTCCTGATACCATAAGGCCCTGGTGTATACGCACATTTAGGTTTCTCTTGCCTTGTTAGTGCTGCCCAAGTGCATCAGCTTACATTTATTCTGGATTGAATTCCATTTATCATTGATCAGCCCATCTATATCCTCCTGTAATCGAAGGCTATCCTCATCATTATTTTTGTATCACCTGCAAATTTACTGAGCAAACATCTTTCTGACATTCAAGTCTAAATAATTTATATAAACCACAAATACCAAGACCCAAACAGTGGCCCCTGTGGCCCTCTACAGGACACACTTTCAGTCAGACAAATACCCATCAACCACCATGCTGTTTCATGTCACTCAAATGAATTGTGGATCCAATTTCCAAATTTCCTTGGATCCCATAAGTTCTTACCTTTACTAACAGTCTCCCATGCCAGACATGATCAAAAGCCTCACTGAAATCCAAATTGAGCACATCAGAATATTGCCCTCATTGACACGCCTGGTCACCTCTTCAAAAATTTTAATCAAGTCATGGCCTTCCCTTTACAAAACCATGCTGACTGTTCTTGATTGGTCCCTGCTTCTTCAAGTGCAGAATAATTCTGTCCATCACAATTACTTCCAATAGTTACCCCACCACTGAGGTTAGACTGACTGGTCCAACACCTTTGTATGCTTTGGTTTATTCCCTTGCTCTTTTCTTGAATAACAGTACCACATTGGCTGTCCTCCAGTTCTCTGCCACCTGTATGGCCAGAGAGGAAAATTACTGCCCGCACCTGTTAGTTCTTCCTTCCCTCATTCAACAATCTTATGACCACCTTTTTACTTTTAAACTTGTCTGAAAATTGTCTACATATCTGCTCTTCTATTTTTCTTGGATTGTTAGGGGATCCACTGTGCACTTCTAGCAAAATGATTGCTCTTCTTAGTTTTGGTTTTTAAGTTCTATCTATTTGAATTGATTTGATAAGCTTCATAAATTCTGTAAAACTTGCAAAAAATGTACCAGTTGTAAGTCAAGATTATTAAACTATTAGATCAGGTCTCTTGACTCAGTCTACAATTGAAATTAACTTAGGTCTTTCAACTACAGTTGAAATGAATCCAAAAATCTACGTCTACATAATAATTTAGTAGTTTAGGACCATTTAAAACACTTACTTGAGAGGAATTATACAAAATTTTCATCCCTTCAGCATCCACGAAAGCTTTCCTGCCCAACTTGATACTTGCGATATTCTTGATACAGGTTAAAATCCCTTTGCGGATAAGCACATGCCGATGCCTTGAGTCATGTCTATGCCAATCAATATAAATTGTGAGAAGAACAGGAAGGTATCCTCTATCCACTGCCCTCCTGGCATTGGTTTCTACAATAAAAGATACATGCACATTTCAAAATAAATTACACTTTCAATTTCAAAATAACACTTCATGATATACCACTGTTATGGACTGAAGGGGAAGAAATAGTATCAGATACAAAACTCTTAAAAAGTGTTGCAAACTTTTTGGGAGAAGGAAGAGCTACACATATTACTTTTACTTGTCATGCTTTGATGCAACTGAGATTTACCAGGATGCTGCCAGGTATGGGCAGGTTTGAGTTATAAAGAAAGGCAGGATAGGCTGGGACATTTTTCACTGGAGTGTAGGAAGCTGAGAGGCGACCATACTGAGGTTTATAAAATCAAGAGGGGTATAGATACTTTTAAGGTGAGAGGCGAGAGATTTTAAAAAGACCTGAGGGGCAAATTTTTTACACAGAAGGTGGTTTGCACGTGAAATGTAATTCCTGAGGACATTGTGGATTTGGGCATAGTTATAACATTTAAAGGACTCTCAGGGAAGTATTTGAAAAGGAATGGTTTAGAGGAATATGGGCCAGGAGAGGCAGGTGGGACGAGTCTTGTTTGGGATTATGTTCAGCACGGACCGGTTGGACCGAACTGTCTGTTTCCATGCTATATGATTCGATGGCCATTTCATAGGGCAGTTAAGAAATATTGCTGAGGGTCTGGAATCACATGCAGCTAACAGCAGGAAAGCACTACAAGTTTTTTTTTGTAAACCATATTAATTTAATACAATCAGATAGTTTTGTGGTGACCAGCATGGAGGCTTTATCCCCTATATTTAATTGAATTTAAATATTTCTTCCTGCTGGTGGGATTTGATGTCCCTGGATTGGTCCAATGCCCTGGGCTTATATGCTAATAATACGGAAGCTTTTCAACCTGTTATTGGTTGCATCCATTAAACTTCAACAACTGAAACACTTTGCATTTATGTTATGCCTTACACAAAATATAGTATGACGATACTGTGACTTTAACAGGTATATTTTGTCCTGTGTTTTTCATGAAGAAAGGTTGAGACAGAGGTGTTGAGCAGACTGCTCTAAAGCCAATAAAGTAAAAAGCTTATGAGGCCTTGAGTTTTTTTTTAGAAAATCTTTGGAACAATAGAAGCAGCCTGAATAGATGGAGACAAACTCCACAGAACCAGGAGTTTTTTTTTAATTTTAGCCTTCGTTAGCAGTTGTTGGGATCTTGAAGTGGGATAGGGAAGATCTTACCCTCTCTCTGTTACGGACAAAGCTGGAATTCTCTTCCTTCTGTTAGAATAACGTGTGACAATCTATTTTACTGAATCTGCCTTTGCCAAGAGTGTTTTTAAGGGATGTCATTATAGTTGAACAGTTAATTAGTAGTAGTTAATATATGTGCTGTTTTAAGAGTTACGACAGAATTACAATTAAGCCAATTCTTTTATTTTATTTTTGTCTATAGTTTAATTATTGTGTATGAATAAAGCGTGTTTTGCTTCAAGGCTGGTAGTTTGACCAATCAAATTACATTTGGGATACAATGCCTTACGCTTACCTGTAAAATGAGAAGAAGTTAGGATTTAGGCTATCTTCTTAATATTATGAGGAGGTTTGGTCTGGCAATAACAATAGGGTGTTACAGACTGCTTTACAGTTAATGAATTACTTTCAAAATGTAGTAACTGCTGTAATACAGAAAATGTTGTGGCCAAGTTCTCACAAACAACAGTGTGACAATCTGTTTTAGTGGTATTGATTGAGGGTTAAATATTGGTCAGGAAACCATGCTCTTCTTCAAAATACTGCCACGGGATAACTTACATCTACTTGATGAAAAAATTCAATGAAATAAATCTGGAATAAAAAGCTCGTCACTGCGCTGGTGACTTCAAAACCATCAACATTTTCATGAATGTCCTTTACTGTGTTAAAGGCATAATGGTTATAAAAGTGAGTGGAGATGGTTCAGGTTGTAAAAACTCAAGTTTCAATCTAAACTACTACAATTAAAATTGGCTTTATGGGAATAATAAAATAAATAGAATCACAAGGTGGGATCAGGTTCGTATATGAAGCTCACATACAAGGTGAGTTTTCACATGGGCATTTAGACCAAGCAACATTTAACATGGTAAATTTAAGACCCTGCATAAGTCAGAAGAAGGGGAAAAAAAGAAGAAGCAATCTCAAAAATAAATTTTAAACAGGAAAGAAATCTTCTCTCCTTGCTGATCAACTCACATGGATAGATAGCTAGAAAAAGCACTTACTGCTCTTCAGCAATGCTGCCAGTGTGTCCAATGAGACTCTACAACACAAAAAAATGCAATTATGCATCCAATAACCCTCGCAGCAGAAAAAATAATTGAATTTTCTTGTGGGATCACAAATTTAACTGATTTAAAGGAAGCAGATACAAGTTTTTTCTTCCACCTATGGGAGATGGCCATCTTTGGCTGGGCCTGAATTTACTGTCTGTCACAGTCGCCCTCAAGAAGATGGTGGTGAGCTGTTGTCTTGGACTGCGACAGTCTATGTTACAGTATGAGTTTTTTTTAAACAACTTTAAAACCTGATGAATGAGTGTGCATTGAATGGGATCTACAGCATATGAGGTAGAGGCCCTGGTCCCTTCCTGCCTCTGCCCAGAATAAGTCCAGGACAAGGAGATTCATCAACAATGTTAACTGAGCCCTGTAAGCAGTCGATCAAGCCAAAATTAAAGGCTTCATCTCACCCCCGCTGATATTGTTCCAATGATTGGTAAGGCAGAAACTACATGGGAAGCCTAAAAGCAAATCCTATTGAATTGACTTGCAGGCTCCTGTGAGGATCCTCATTCAAAGCAATCAGTGCTTGACTGAACGAACTGCTATCAGAATGTAAAAAGAAAGGCTTTAACAAGTTGGAGTCAACATTATAAGCGAGGGAAAAGGGCAGAGAGGAAAAGCAGCAAAAAAAAGAGTAATAGCTTAAAAAGCTGGGAAAAATGGATGCCTTTGATTCCAACTAATAAACAGATGAGGCAAGATCTGAGTCCAGCCCAAGACACAACAAGGCCTGTTTAAGTTTGGGCGGTTTCTGAAATTTGATTAAAGGAACACAGAGATCTTTTCAATATCTTTTGAAAAAATAGGTAAACAGATGAGTTGGCCGAAAGAAAATTGGACATTACTCATGCAAAGCAGGCTGGCTAGCAAGAATTGAGGTTTATGCTACGCTTTCTGAGCAAGTGTCAATAAATTATGAGGTGGCACGAAAGGATTTTCTTATGAGTAAATTTGGACCTAAGACTTAAAATAGAAATTTCAAAACTTTCGAAAAATGTCTAAACAGAGTTGTATTGAATTTGAGTGGACAAAGAAAAATATTAAGGTTTTGGAGTAGATTTGTAGCTCGGGTTGTGGGTGTTGAGGTTGGTTGGCTTGCCGAGCTGGTTTGTTGTTTCGCAGACGTTTCATTACCATGCTGGGTAACATCATCAGTGCAACCTCTGATGAAGCACCAGTGTGTTTTCCTGCCTTGTTTTTAAACTCTGGAGTCCGTTGAGCTGGATCGCCTCACTTCCGGTTTTCCTTCGTGGAAGATACACAGATGAAAGGAAGGACAAAGAAAGAGAGCTTGGAATGCCCTGGGATCTCATCCTCAGACCAGGGCGAAAGGTGCTGAGGGTGGACACAACATCAGACAGCGTAAATGTTTACACTGACTGCTTTTGTGCAGAATGCTGGACATTTCAGGGTAAAGCAACAGAACTAATCAGGGTGAGGGAGGCAGACAATCTATCCCACAGCTATAGGGAAATCTTGACAAAAAGAAGAGTAATTCCTTTTCCCACAAATGAGGCATCTAAGTCAACAACTTACTTTTGGATACAAAAGCCACACAATATCTTCTGGTGCGCAAAATGTATAACTTGTCAACCAGTGAGCACTGAAGGCCAGGATTTTCGTCAACAATATCAACAGAGAGTATACACCTCCTCCTTCCATTTGGGCGCACCTGTGTTGGCTTATTATCTAGTAGTGTAACTGTAGGGGTTATCCGCAGTTTACCTGTGGATGGAATTGACTGACTTCTGATGCTTGATTTAGCCACAGCAAATGTAGCTTTTACAATGGTCATGGAATGGCTAAGTGAAGTCAAGGAGACAGACCATTTGCTGAAGACGTGCCAGGAAATATTCCTCCCTGCACAGCAATCCAAGTAATGGTTAAACAAGTTCCACTGGTGGAGGTCAATCTGGCATCGCAGACAGGTATCTGGGCACTTTCTGGGGTATTTGGATAACCTGAAGGAAATGTTCAGTCAGTCCTCTTTGATCAGGGCTTACTAAGTCACCCCAGAATTCAGAGAAGCAGTACAATGGGTTCAAACCAAAGTTGAAGCAGGGCAAGTTTCCGAATGCTACTGCATAGAAACAGGATTAGAATCACAGAGTCATAGAGCTATACAGCATGGGGACAGACCCTTCAGTTCAGTTCATCCACGCAGACCAGATATACCAAATTGTACTAGTCCAGCATTTGGCCCAAATCCCTCCAAACCCTTCCTGTTCATATACCCATTCAGGTGCCTCTTAAATGCTGTAATTGTACCAGCCTCCATTTCATCTAGTAGCTCAGTCCATACACGCACCACCTTCTATGTGAAAAATTTGCCCCTTAAGTCCCTTCTAAATCCTTCACCTCTCGTCTTAAACCAATGCCCCTCTAGTTTGCACTTGCCAACCCAGGGGAAGTGACCTTGGCTATTCACCCTATCTATGCCCCTCATGATTTTATAAACTTCTATAAGGTCACACCTCAGCCTCTGATGTTCCAGCCTATTCAGCCTTCTGCTGAAAAAGTGGACAGCTTCACATTAATTTGCAGACAAACAATGGACAGTTGTCCACTAAATTGTGGTGTGACCCAAATATTGTCAGGATATGCTGAGGACAGCCCATGAATTTCCCATGGCGTGGCATGTAGGATCTCATGATGCAAGCATATTACTGACTGAGAGTTCACAAAGACAAAATGCAGTTTCATAAAATTGGCCAGATTGTTGAAAAATCACAACCCACAACCCAATTGGCACCTCTAATTCCCAAACCAGTTTTTGGGGAGCCATTTAATAGAGTGCCAGTAGGGTGCATATGACCAAAACCAAATGCAAGACAACTGTATATCCTTACTGGTGATAATGGGAACTGCAGATGCTGGAGAATCCAAGATAACAAAGTGTGGAGCTGGATGAACACAGCAGGCCAAGCAGCATCTCAGGAGCACAAAAGCTGACGTTTCAGGCCTAGACCCTTCATCCTTACTACTTGGGGTATAGTACTTTAGTTCCTAGAGGCCATATCCTAAAGAACAATTTCTGCCAAGACACAAGTACATTAGTTAACCTAATTTTTCCTCTTGATTTGGATAAATGATATACATCCAATTGGATAAGGTTCCAAATGGATGTCAAAAATTTTCAAGAAGTTGTGAAGAGTCTGGGTGTAAATAATTATAAATTCTTTGTATAACACTGAAGAATGCAAGGGGCTTTAGGACAATCCCATCAAATCCTGAAAACGATGATCAGGACATACTGTCATGAACATGCCCATGACTGGGAGAAAGACTGGAATTTTTTTTGTTTGCTTTCTTCATTTAGCAGGCGAGTATGCTGACTTTAGTCCTTTTGAATTGGTTTATGGACAATGATAAGTCATCTGAAGCTAATGAAAGATAAGATTTTAGAAGAGATAGACAAATACTTCGTATTAGATTTTCTATCCATGTTCTGGGAGCAGTTCAGGAACTCCTTAAAGTTCCACAAACAACCATGAAGAAATAGGCTAAAAACCATAACAATACTCAAATATTTAAACCAAGTAATGATGTGCTAGTTCTAGAGCCTTTACTGAGTTAACTGCTAACAGCTCAGAAGAGAGGTCTACAAAGGAAAATGAAAACAACTGATAAAGTTAATTAAAACAAAGAACTACGGATGTTGAAGATCTGAAACAAAAAGAGTATTCTGAAGGAGGGTCACTGGACTCGAAATGTTAACTCTGCTTTTTTCCCCACAGATATTGCCAAACCTGCTGAGTTTCTCCAGCAATTTCAGTTTTTGATAAAGTAAATTATTTTATTGACACCCCAGATTGCCAGAAAGAGGATCAGCTATGTTGCCTCATTATAATGAATTGATGCCCTGTCAAAAGAAGGATGAGCATAGATGGATAGTAAGAACAGTGCAGGATGAAAGGGAAAGTGAGGATAAAGCAGGAGGACGCACGGACAACGTCAAAACAGTGCCATTTACCATCCTGTAAGCTAACACTGAGCAATTAGAGAGGTGAGACACCATGATTTCATATTCAGAGACACAGCAACGAGGAGATCTACTCAGGCTAATAACAGAAATTAAAAGAGTTTGTAAGAACAAACCGGATGGGCAACCTTAGCAATATGTGATGTGGATGTATGAGGATCCTCTACTAAAGAACATTGTCAACACAGTTCGGTGACACAGGCTCAAGTGAAAGCAAAAGTCCATATTGGAAAAATGCTTAACTCAACCGAGTCAAAGCAGCTGGATTCCTCACTAATGCCTGATTGTGTTGATGAAAAATCTGTTTGAACAAAAAGGTTAATATAATAACAAAACTAAGTTCCTACCCAATTGTTCATTTAAAAGACTGCATTCACAGAGTTGGCAGAGCCACACTTCTTCCCAAAGTAGATTTTTTCAAGGGATACAGACTAGTTCCTTAAACATCTTTGACAAACCAAGACGGTCTTTTCCAATGCCGAATGATATCCTTCGGTTAAAAAAGTTCTCATCAACCTTCCAGAGATTAATGAACAATGTAGTAGCCTATATTTCAAGTTGCGTTTCCCCGATGATGCACTATTATACCGTTTCAATGTGAATAAACCACTTGGAACAACTGAAAGTTCTGTTCAGTAAGCTACAGTTAGCTGTTTCAGTAACAAACCTTACCAGAAATAAGTCTGCCAAAGTGCAGGTAATTGCCCTAGGTATACAGTAAGGCAAGGACAAGTGCTGTCGTGAAGAGCAAAAGTACAATCATTACAGGAGTTCCCTGTCCAAGACTAAAAGAGAAATGATAAAGTTTCTGGTGATGTGCTGATACAGAGCTAATGGCACTGGACTGGTAAACCACAACCCAGGATAATGTTCTAGGAACATAGGTTTCAATCCCCCAATGGCAGATAGCAAAATTTGAATTCACTAAGAAAAACTGGAAATAAAAACATAAAAGCGGGTGCCTACTTCACAGTGTTAATCATGGCGAGTAGCCAAGTAGCACTTAAAAGGCACGGTCAGAAGGTGAGGGAACCAACTAGAAAGCTGCAGATATTTGTCCTTGACAAGTTCAAGCCACACACCATTCTGATTTGGAATTATACTGCTGTTTCTTCACTGTCACTCAGTCAAAATCCTGGAACTCTCTTTCTAACAGTACTACACCAAGATATCTCTATGTACTAAGGACTGCAGCAATTCAAGAAGGCAGCGCATCACCACCTTCTCCAGGGCAATTAGGGATGTGCAGTAAATAATATTGGTCTAGCTAGTGAATCCCATGAATGAATGAAAAAAAGTGATAAACATTCCACTGATGAATTTACTAGAAAATAAAATCAAAGTACATTCCACTGATGAATTTACTAGAAAATAAAATCAAAATGATCCAGGGAGTGGCAAAAATATTTTAAAAGCTTGAAAACAATTTGACATATATGTCCACAATGGCTACAAGGATGAGAGTATACTGATTATAACACCGAGGTCTCTGTGGAAAAAAAGGTTAAAAATCAGACTGCTAGTCTATTTCAATGGAATTTACTGCTTGTACTGTTACTTAAAAAATTTCCATATTGCAGGGAAAACAAATTTAAATGCTGTTGTTTTGTCTATATTTAGACTTCCATACTTTGATCTGTTTGTTAACCAGCTCTGCAACTTTGTTGAATAAGACTTCTTCTTTAACAAATCAATAATCTTGCTGTTTATTAGAGAAATCTGCTTAATGTGACTGTAATACAGAGAAAGTAAATATTTGGTCATGTTGGGGTAACTCGACAGATCATTTAAGTAAATGTTGCGACCAGTGGAGCAGTGTGAGTAGAGAGAAACAGCACACTCTGACTTTTCTTTTAGAACCTGTTCACTACCTTTGAAGGATATATTGACTTGGACCCTAAATCTCTTTGTTTTCCTATTGTTGCAGATTCTTACAATTCTGAAAATGCACTAATACATCTTCCTTTAGGTCAACATTCAAAGATTAGTGCTTGTACAATGCATCTCTCAACATGTAAAATTTTCATCTAAAATCAACAAAACAGTGTTTTTGGCATCTATTATAAGGAATAAAAAGGAAAAATGGCATATTAATTTAAATATTACTTCTCAACTTATTCACGCTTTTCATAACGTTCTTATATTACTTACTTTATAAGACTTGTGTTCTTCCTGTTAAAAGGACCAATAATCTTGAACATAAGTTCCACAACACCATTTTTACCCAAAGACACAGCATTGACAGCTAAAAAAACATGGAAATTTAAATGGAACATGTATAGCCATTAAAACTAAAATAAACTCTAGAAATTTTTTAAAAATCTAGTACGTTTAATAATTTACAGGTTATTTTAACTGATTTTAGAATAACTTTGAATATATTCTAATCAGTTTTGACTGTACTTCATTAAGCTAAGGTGCTTTTACATGTATAATTGCATTTAATCTGACCCAAGTTTGCACACAAATCATAATGGACAAATATTGTGATAGCCCATTACCTTATCGAATTCTATAAAATATACCAGTTTTCAATACTTTTAGTTGGTAATTTTCCCTCTTTCCACGATATGTCCCTATCACTTTGGACTGATATGACTAATTCCTGGCATTCAGTCAGCCTATGAAATGTTCAGTGACACGAATGCTGTATGAATACGCAGATACATAATACTTTCCGTACTTCACTTACAGTTACTGGAATAAACCCGCAGCAGCTGCAGACAAGGTAAAATCAGCTTGGAGTTTTGGAGGTTTTGTTTCACTAAATTCAGAGTTATGCCCAAGGCTCCATTAATCCTGGCTTTGACTCCAAACTTTTTGTCTATTCAAAGAAACAAAGAGAACAAATAGAGTATGAAGGATTTAAGTAAATCTCACAGTTCCTTTCCTTTTGAAGATTTTTAAAAAATAGATTTCGAACTGATATTTTAACTAAATGCCAATTAGTTTTGTAGCATTAATTATTCCAATGTGTAAGACTTTCTTTGAATTAAGTTTTGAGATGTCAGAGAACAATATCATTTATTAGACTTTATGAATAGTGATACTTATAAAAAGTAAGAATTACATGGAATAAAGTCACTTACATGAAAACATGATTCTGTCGTGCCACATGCAAGAGAATCCTGTGCAACTCTGAATCTTTTAACTGAAGAGTATTAATACTCACTACCAATACACACAAACTTTCTATTTTTGAATTGTGGAGAGAAAAAAACTGCATCGATTTTGTTTTCTCATCACACCACAATTTGTGCCTTTTCTAAGAGCAGATAAAGAGTCAATCTGCATTAAAATCCGTATTAGCAATAATTGCAAATAGAAAATAACTTTCATCTTACATTAATTCCTGTAATTACATAGATTTTTCACCAAACAATCCATGCTGGCAGTTTGGCATCACTCAATCCTGATCCTGTCATTTTTCATCTAATTCTATCAGCATAACTCTCTATTCACATCCCTCAATCTATTTCGCTTATCCTTAACTGTTTCAATATTGTGTCCCAGCAGGTCTGCGATCATGAGTTACATGTTCTCATCACAATCTGAGTAAAAATGTCTTCTGAATTATGCCATTAATTTCCTGTTGTATTATAGAAAGCTTCCAGTTTTGTTCTTACCCATACTGTGTCTCTGTATCTAATCCATTAAAAGTATTCAGACCTGTTAGATCTCAATTGAGTAACTTCTCAGTCTAATATTTTGATTACCTTTCCTATTAGATAGAACGACTCATTTCTCGTATCACCCTGTAAATTATTTTTGCACTCTCCCCAGAGCTTTTACATTTTTTTAAAATTATGGTGACCAGAAATATACAGATTTAGGAATACAGGCTTTTGAAAGATCAATGCAAGAGTTAAATGACCTCACCATAAACCTAAATGCTTGACACCAAACAAAACCATGAGTTCGGAGTTTCTGCTTAATGCAGATATTGGTTGGCTACTGGTGGCTTAGCTAATCTCAAAAACACCCAATGGGGTGCAGTCACCCGTTTCACCTTACTTTCTCCTTGTGGATCTGGGAATGTTTGAACTCTTGCGATTTGCTTTGACTAATTTTCAGTATTAAGCTTTCTTGGACTAGTAGTACTTAAAAATGTCAGTTCGCTTTAACTGAATTCATTTAGTCGGTTTTTTTGAAGATAAAATGTTTAAAAACTAAGTTTTATTCATTTTTGCAACTTCTTGTCCCCTTCGTCCTGGATCTTAGATCACTATGGAAACAGAAAACTACCACAGAAGAAAGATTTGTGCTAAGCTAAAGCAGATAAAGGAGCTTCTAGCCCCTATGCCGGACCATACTCACTGCACTTGTTTCAGGAATATTGCCAAGGAGACTTGGGACAGTTTTGATGTAAAGGGGTCAGGCGAAAACATGTGAGAAGGAAGGGGCCATGCCTTTTACTAAGAGGGCAATTATGAGTAATAACAGTTGTTATTTGTAAATTGATACTTGAAAACTGCAATGTGTCATGTTTCACCAAATCTAAGTAGATTCATAACTACCATTAATAGTCTTTGAAGCATTGCAGATACATTAATCAGGATTTAAAATTTCTCACAAATAGTACTCTCTGTACAGTATAACCAATACAACCAAGGTCCAAATATGTTTAACATTACTCCTAAATTTTTAGTTTAATCCGTATAGAAGTAAACACTCATGTCTAATTTCCTTGTAGTCTGTCTGGCTTTGTTTAGCGACTTGTGACAAAAATAGAAATTGCAGGAAAAGCTCAGCAGGTCTGGCAGTAGCTGTGGACGGAAATCAGAGTTAGCCTTTTGGCTCGAGTGATCCTTCTGCAGAGCTGACAAAATTGCAATCTTAAGGATAACACATGGATCCAGCAAATCAAAGCATTGCAAATTTGAATTCATTTTTTAAAAACTGGAAATAAAATATTGCTGCTAGGGAAAGTACCTGTCAAATTATTGGATTGTCACCAAAATCCTACTTGGTTGACTAAGAAAGGAAATTAGCTATTCTCATCTGGGCTGGCCTTTGTAAGCCATGTCTCACAGCACTCACACCGCTGAGTTAGAAGATTTTACATCCAAGTCTCATTCTAGAGATTGCAGTAAGATTTTCCCTTTGATCTAAAGCTTTTTTCCTCTCTTTTATTACATTCGCAGGAAAATAGATAGCTAAGTTTGAGACTGCAGGGGTAGTGGAAGATTGGCAGCCAGCAGGGAGTACAGGGTTTAGAGTGAATTAAGGCCATGCCATGTCAGGACAGGACAGGCAGCATTTTAGGAGCAGGAAAGCTGACGTTTCAGGCCTAGACCCTTTCTGATGAAGGGTCTAGGCCCGAAACGTCAGCTTTCCTGCTCCTAAGATGTTGCTTGGCCTGCTGTGTTCATCCAGCTCCACACCTTGTTATCTTGGATTCTCCAGCATCTGCAGTTCCTATTATCTCAGAAGAGGACAGGACAGGACAGGTTTGATTGAGAAAATTTCTATTTTCCTGTCCATTCTTGTAAGATTTTATGTATGCTCTTTTCTAAAGGACTTTATTCCCTTAAGTACACAGGTATCAGATCATTTGTTACAATGCATACTGAAAAGAGATTGAATTATGGAAGGGTCATACAGTACTGTACCTGCCAAACATGTTCAATATAAACTTACAGCAAAAGTCACTGAATATCAGGAAGCAGTAAGAATCCTTGATTATCTTTCCCTGTTAATCAAAGTATGGTAAGGACAAATATAAATCCAATCAACTAAGAAAAAGTTAATGACCTCAGAACACAGAAAACATTGAACTTTCAACCTTCTAGTTCTCTTTGTTCAACTACTAACCGCTTTCAATAGCTAAGGCATCTAAAGCCTGGCAATCCATGTTGTTGAAGTTATGGTTTATTTGTTCATCTCCTTCATTCCTGATATTTGTACACTTATATTTTATTATAACAACAATCAGACCATAGTCATCCATTGACATCACGTGTAAAGATGACATAATTGAAAGCGCACTAAGTTGCTAAAATACATGATTCACAGCAGAAGCAGTGATGCAAAGACCAGAAAGGACGGACCTTCTGCTAATCCAACCAAAACTATGGATATGCTACGAGGACGACACCTTTGTCATCATTAAACGGACCATACTAGAGGAGACACACAAACTTATAACAACTTATAACAGTGGAATAAAATTCACCAGAGAGAAGAAGAACGAACAGCTCCCATTCCTGGACATCATGGTAGAGTGCAAGACATAAGGGGAACTCCAAACAAAAGTTCACAGAAAAGCCACACACACAGACCAGGTACTGAACTTCAACAGTAACCATCCCAACACACACAAACAAAGCTGTGTGTGAGCACCACTTAAATGGGCAACAATACACTGTAGCAACACAGAACTACACCAAGAGAAGGAAGAATATCTCTTCCAGGCTTTCAAGGGTAATAGATATCCAAAAAACTGGGTCAGAAGGTGCCTACACGAACAACATCAGGAAGATTTTACACGCCCCCGACACACTCATCTCACTACGCTACATCAAGAACACATTGGAACTAACCACAAGACTCCTATAACCGCTGGGCATCAGAGTGGCACACAAGTCCAGGTCAACCCTACGACAACTGCTCACCCAAACTGAAGACCCACTCCGTGCCATGGACAGGACCAATGTCATCTATAAGGTCCCCTGCAGTGACAGTGAGAAACACTACATCGGACAAACAGGAAGGAAGCTAACAACAAGGGTACATCAACACCAACTGACAACAAAAAGACATGAACAATACTCACTCATCTCAATCCACATGGATAAGGAGAACCACCAATTTGACTCGGCCAACACCAAAATCCTGGGACAAGCTAAGTAGAGACAGGCACTGGAATTCCTAGAAGCCCGACACTCCACGAAGAAAGCCATTAATAAGCACATAGAACTCGACCCTCTAGATACTCTACTATGACGGAAAACTGTAAGTGAGGCAATCCAGCTTGACGGACTCCAGAGTTTAAAAACCATGCGGGAAAACACATCAACGTTTCACAGGAGGCTGCAGTGATGATGTTGCCCAGCATGGTGATGAAACATCTGTGGAACAACATACCAGCTCAGTGAGCCAACCAACCTCATAACTGCACTTTAACTGCACTCATAACGGATGGAATCACTTTAATAACCTGGGTTTGATTACTGATAACAAAAAAGCTGCATTCCAATAAACAATCGTGGAACCCAATTATCTAGGAGATGATCATCAGAGAAAAAAATGGTTAAAAAGTCAACTATAGGGTGAAAGCAAAGTATTAATGGATGCTGGAGAGGTGAAATAAAAAGGAAAAGCGCTGGAGAAACTCAGCAGGTCTGGCATATCTCAAGAGAGAGAGTTTATGTTTCAAGTCCAATGTGACTCTTTGGTACTAAGGAGGGTCTCCTCTCTTGTTAACTGAAGAACTCTATCATTAGTGATTAACTTTCTGTTATCGCCAAGCTAGAGAGGGAGGAAGAGTTTCAGTTACAAAACTCCACAATGAAAAACTATTAGAACTATGGGAGTTCTGACCAGAAACACCAATGTTGAACTGAAATAAAATCAGAAACTGCTGGAGAAACTGAACAAGCTGATTCTGAAGAAGTCACATTGTACTCAAAATGTTTTTCTCTTCTCAGATGCTGACTGACAAGATGGACTTTCCCAGAAGTTGTGTTTTATTTGAGATTTCCAGCATCTGCAGTGTTTGGCTTTTATGTTGAGCAGTCAGTTGGCAACCTCAGAACAGATGGAGAAGATCTGAAAGGACAACCTTGCAAGGCGTAAGCAGGTGACCCAAGAAATCTTAGCCTGCATACAAATCACTGACGCAGCACCCAGGCCAAGAGTTTTCGATTTATATCTTCTGCATTTTGATAAGTATTAGCATGGCCCTTCCATCAAAGGCACTCAGTGAGGGTCTGGATTAGGGATGGGTGGTCAACTAAAATCTATTCAGTCTTTGCCACTCTCCCCTTCCATATCTCCAACATTATTTACTTGTGGCCCAGGCAGCTTTGTAATCCTATGACTCTGACAGGTGTTCTTCGTAAAGTTTGGCACGACTGAGCACAAGGACTGCTGGCTCTAATTGATTAGCAGCACTCAGTGAGCAAAACCTCTACCCTCACTGCCTTGATTTCAGTGGAAGGCCTACCAGTGGCTTTGCCACTGCCTGACTGGCTTGCAGTTCAGGCTTTCCCTCAAAGAGGTAAACAGGCCCTCATCAGCTCTCCAGCTGGCAACTATACCTCAACAAGTTCACCCATTGTCTCTTTCCTGCACCATTGAGAAGATGGGACTTGGGACTCTGAGATCTGGACTTTTTTAAAAATCTTGTTTACCTTTTGGCTCTGTTAAATCTTTTAATTCTGGTTTTTGTAACCAATTGGGCACCAGTGAATGGTGACTTTGTACACTTTTTGCTTTACATTTGTATTCCTATACTTAATGCATGTGACCAATAAAAAATCTAAAGTAATCTAATCTAATCAGGTTTTCCACAAGGGTTATATATTTAGGCAAAGATTTTACATGTTGGAGAGATTGTACTCGGCAATCACAATCATCTCTGCAAAACAGTCTTCCTGGCAATGGTTTCTGTTAGCTTGCCATGTCAGAGTGCATTTTGAGTCAATTTAATTGGATGTTAGCTTGGAGTATTATTTAGTTAGCCCAACTCTCAGGACCCGTGCATTTATTGAAAGATTAAATTTCTATAATGTTTGGAAGGAGTACTGCTGCAAATGTTTCTTGTTAAACTAAAGCCTGCCAGTTCAGCCTAGCATTGTTCAAAAAGCATAAGAATCACCTTCGTGTCCTGGCCATCTAAAATGGATAAACTGGTCATTTGTTTATTGACGTTTGTACAATCCTGCTATGAGCAAGTTAGTTACTCCACTTGCTTATATAGGAACAATGATTATTTATCAATCGATTCATTCTCAAGCACTAAGTCATGCTGAAGATGCGCAAAGTGCTAGATAAATAATTATTTTTATTTCATGTAGCATTCTTTAAGATTTGTGTTGCTAACACACTGGGTAGGGTGAATACGTGTACCCAGTAAATCAGTTAGCTTTACCTGACAGTCTGGCAGCTTCTGTGGTCATTTTGTTCTGGTGCAAACTCACAAAACGAGGCTTATTTGATATATAATATTTGTATACAATTTAACAACTTTCTATGGTATGATTTTCATACATGACCTCCAAGCTAGGACCATTCCTGAACGGAGAACAGGGGTAAATGTTACCATTTGTTGTCCTGATTGACTGAGCCTGATTCCATTCTGTTAAAATCAACTGAACAAAATTGTACAAATTCTACAACAGTTTACAACTTCACTAGATTACTGGCCATTACATGAAGACAAGTATTTTATCCAGTAGCTACCAAAACAAATTGAAGTGTAGGCAGGCAAGCCCTGAATGTTTGGCAACTGTGTCAAATTACACGTTGCCACCTGGCACAATATGATCAAAATAGACCTGAAAACCATTGGCAATAGTTTGGAAAATATTTTCCTATCCTAAGGCAACTTCACATTTAGTTTAATGTGAAAGAAAACTCACCTTTTGGTCCAATCTTTGCAAGGATAGAATGTAGCTGTATCATAACCTCTTCATTTGGAGGAGAATCTTTACTGGCACTAAATAGCAACTGAAGTAGAATTTGGCTTCCTCCCTTCGAAACCAAAACACCACACCTGCGTCCTCCTCCTAGAAGAAAAAAATGGAATTTGTTTTTATTTTGCGTAATTCAATGTACATGCAAATATAACATCACGACAATGTCTTTTTTCGTATTAAGCAAATCTGGTTCTTCGGTCATTAGTCTAGATTGTTTGAAAATTCCCTCCACAGAATGAAAATCGCTGTGTGTCCGGAGAAAGATGTAGGCTAGACTAGGTAAGGATGTGGTTTCCTTCTGTAAATATCTTTCTGACAACCAGCAACAGTTTCATGGCCATCATTAGACTTTTAATTTTAGATGGTTATTGAATTGAAATTCCACCATTTGCCATGGTGGGAGTTGAATCCAGCTCCCCAGAACATTACCTGGATCTGTGGATTACTAGTGTAGCAATAATATCACTAAGCCATCACTTCTCCTAACTTGTTTCAGAGATAGTAGGAACTGCAGATGATGGAGAATCTGAGATGACAAAATGTAGAGCTGGATGAACACAGCAGGCCAAGCAGCATCAGAGGAACAGGAAGGCTGACGTTTCAGACCTGGGCTTCTTCTCTGCATGGTAGGAACATAGGGCTGGCTCTTATGTTTTCCTGGCTAATCCAGGTATGTCAAGCCTTTTGAAGGGATTGGATTTCCGCAATGTGGCCAGGCCAGATATTTTCTCTCACTTCTTTCACCAAATTCACCTCATTACCTACCTACCTTAACCATATGTGTCCATCAAAGCCATTTCTGGCATCATCTTACCATGCGCCATTTCAGAACAACCTGCTACTCAGCAAATATCCACCAAACGATTGGCATCCCTTGTTTCCATGCCAAATTAGAAAGGCCATTGTAAACCAGACAAGCCCTTTGCTGTCTTACAAGCAAAGGCAAAACAAGCTAGCACCGAACTCACTGGACTTTAGAAGAAATGAGATGTGATCTCACTGAAACTTACATGATTCTTGAGGGACTCAACAGTCATAAACATAAGACATGAATAAATAAACATTCACTAGCTACTTACCAATTAGCTGCCTCCTCCATGCTGGCATCAGTTGATAGGCAGTTACCATAAATGTTTTTACCTATCTAAACACTTTTAATTTTAATTTACTGAAATATTCAGAATCCTTTAATGTTACTGTCACATTAATGTCATCCCTAGAGCTGATTAAACGAACATTAATGATAATTAAATGAGAAATTATCAGTATAGCTTTAGAGTTTTATGCTAATTAATTGATCTATTATTAATTGAAATAAATCAACTATAAAGTAAATTAGAAGTGTACCACTATACTCATCTCCATGACCTCTTACCCTGTACCTTCACTTTGCAATTTCTTTCTTATCCTCTTCAAGCTCAACATTCGATCACCATGCTTCTCCTCCCATTTGTGCCGTTATTTTCTCAGGGTCCACAGCTCAAGTCAAGATGATGCATTCATAGGGATATTTAAACTCTTTCAATCCAGAACATGTTTTGGTTGGATCACTTTTGGTTGGATCAGGGTTTACTCTCTAGATGTTAGGTATGTAGCAATGATAATGTCAGCAGTAACCCAGAGGGTCAAGCTAATGTCCCTGGGACAGGGGCGGAATTTTATTTCTGATAGTGTGGCCAAGCGATCTCAGGCACTGGATTAAGGTCCAGCCTCTTTGGAGGCATGGGCCCAAATCACACCACCACCAAACTGTTTCAATGAACAAGTGGCCATTCTGATTTTGAGGGGTCTTGCGGCATAGTGGTAGTATCTCTACCTCCACATCAGGAGGCCCTGGATAAAAGCACCACCTGCTCTATTACAGCATCTCTGAACAGGTTAAGTAAAAAATATCTAATGGCACATGCCTAAATATCTTGTATTTTACTACATTACTGGTCATTTGGGTACCAAAGGTACATTACTTTGATTGCTGGTATTACAGTACAACCTAGATCACATAACTGTACTTTCGTTGGCTTGTCCTGAAAAGGACAATACTCTCTGGAAGACCACTGAATGCTCCTAATACCTAAGGCTCCAAAGTAACCTGAAAAATAAACAGAGAAACCTGGACAAGCCTATTTAAATAGCCTTGTTTAAATCATTAACTCGCTAACTTTTGAGGTTGGTTGGCTAACTTTTGCTAAGCTGTAAATTGGCAAGAGGCAGTTTTCACAAAACATTTTCAATGAAAGATTTGAGAAATCAAGTTGTGATCTTCTGAAAAAAACAACAGTAGAGGTACTAAGCTCAATCATAAACTGGGAAGAGGGGGCTCCTTGTGACACTGCAATTTGCAAAACTGTGATGTCACTTGGTTTCCAAAGAATTTACCAAATCAAATTATACTCCCAAAGCACTCTTCACAACACCAGATTAATTACCACATAAATGAGAATGTAATAGTCGAACATTTCTGCTCTAACAATAATCTTTAAGTTTTCAAAGAACAAATCTATAGATAATTGCCAATTTTAATGAAGGATGTGATTAAATTGGGTTAACCAAGAACTGAAGTAAAACGAAAACCAGCATTACTTTATACAGCTACTCCAGTGTATGATGGCAATATAACTGGTACCATATTAAAAATATTTAATTTATGCATAAATGCCAATTCTGTCAATCAAAAAAGACAAAGCTTTGAAATAACACTATCAATTTTGATATGTCAGTCCTATCCGAAGAGTTGATTATCCTACAACATCAAGCAAAAAGCACTGATGTTTCAGTTATCTTTCAATATACTTACTGGCATACTTTGTATATTCTGCATCCTGTTTTTATTGTTCTGTGATGCCTATTCTGAGATGAAAGCTTGTTGAAAACTGCAGAACGTCAGTCATTTATGCACTGCATGCATCATCTACATTTCCAATACATTTTATCAGAACTGCTCATTAGCTGGTCTTGTCATGGGCTCTATTATTTCCAGAGGAACTACTGTAGGATACAGTGCACTTACCAGCAATTACACTTTGGAGCAGCCATACAACAACAGAGGCCTGATCTTACAAATTACTTTAGTGTAAAGAAAATTGAAGCTGGCTCGCTTAAAATATCAAGATTACTCCTAATATAAAAAAGGAATTGCTTTGCATTAAAACGTTCACACCACCTTCAGCACAAATTGAAGGTGGGGGATTAGCAAAAGTTTTATTTTAAGTGAATAAAGTTTCTTGTTCATTTGTGAATATTTAAAAACAAATGTATTAACAAAGCTTCCAGCAATTAGATTATCTAGTTATAGATCAACTGTTTTCAATTATCAGGTGACAAGTTCCTGCGATATGATGATTCTGAAGAGTTCACAAACTTCAAATGTTTTAAATAACTTCATAGGTAACAGAACAAGTAAAAAGACATAGAAGCTGCAATAATATTTTACCTTTAATATCAAAGTGCTTATTTCTATACTTACAAGAAAGTTACTTACACTTAATGGGTAGATGAGCAAGTTAGGATATGGCATAAATACTGCAATAAAACTTAAGAAAACTGACTAAAACTATAGTCAAATACAATTATATTATGACAAATAAATCTTGTATTTGTGAATTTTTAACTAAAAACCTGCTAAACATTTAAAACTGGAAAAAAGGATATATGTATGGAACCTTGTATTCAGTAATAATAGGAAGTTCATTTGTGGCTTTTAATAATGAGAATTGTTGAAGATGTTGTTATGTTTAATGCCCCATTCTCATTATTCATGGTCACCCATTTCACTTTATTTCAACTAAATTTCCACCCAGCACTACCCAATGATGAGAAGAGGGAAACTAAATATCTAAACACAGGTTTCATTCAATCTTAAATCATGTTTTATAGCAGTTTCTTGCTATCCATCAAAAATTGTCTCAAGTCATTTCTGTGCCCAATAAATTTTAGCCACATGCACTATTCCTTGAAAAAAAACCTCATAAATACGTACCATCATTCACAGCTAAATTTCAGTAATTTTCTTTTACCAAAGTTTGGAATTTTGGGATAAACTTAGTGGACACAGCACATGTTACTGCAGCTTCTAGACTTCTGGCCAGCAATTACTGCAATATGTTAACTGTCACAGTGATCACTGAGAATACTGACTAATAGAACAAGACACATTAAACATCTGCCACACACCCTGGAGAAGACAGTTGGATGCTGCTTGATCTTTGCCGTGATGTACCCGACAGTCACTGATTATTGATTAGGCTTGCTTTCTTCTACTGGCCTGGAGCAGCTGGTTGCCCTGTCAGCTGCCCTTCTCATAAAATATTTCTGGTGTTTCAATTGGGCTGAGTTTGAAATGTTTACATGTCATTTGGGCCATTTTGACAGATCATTGTCGAATAGTAGCCATAAAAACAAAGAACACACAAGCAAAAAACCTCTTTCCAATCCTGTACTTTTTCATACCATTTTGCTTACAAATGCACAAAAAATTTAAACTACAGATGTCTACAACCACTTAAATATCAAAATCTTATGTTTTGATTACTCAACTTCTTTGAATGCATCAAAAATACAATTGTCTCCATTTATCTGGCTAGCAAATATTGTACTTGACAACACTGTCTAAAGTAACTGTTAATGGACTGATCCAATAGTACCTTCCTCGACAACTTATTGCTGTAATGGGAAAGAAGAACATTTCACAACTCTACCACAAGTAATTTTTGAAGCTTTATTTTAGTAATTATTTTTGAATTTTCCTTAAATTCCTCCAAACTTTCAAAACCTTAGCGAAGAGTTGAATCCTGGAGGATGGATCAGGGCTGGAGAAACTGCCTTTAAATTCAGAATTAAATAAAAAAAACCTTTCTATTCAAACTTACCCACTGAAACCAGTTCATTAATTATGTTGAGGACATTCAGCGTAGTCTGTAGATCATGAGTGTTCTGAAAGAAGACAGATTATTTTTTCTTCACCATCAGTCAAAGGAATCCTACTGTGCATAAGCGGTTTCAATCTTTTAAACCAGTTATCAGAAGAATGTTATAAAAGACCAACACACCACAGTCATGACATCATTTTATTTTGCTGCAATGTGCCCTCAGGAAAGCACCAACTTCATACCTAAACGAGGAATTTGAATTTTTACTTCATCATTCACCTTGGCTTTGCAGAGAACTGCTCCGATTAGATCACCCACATGTTGGCTTCTGTCACAGTAGTTAACTCAAAAGCTGAAAATCTAAATTGGTAACACCAAAGTTAACAGATTATGTTTAGTAATTTAATCCTTTTCTTCTTTATGCAACAAACAGAGACACTTAGAAGAAGTAACTCCAAAGATATTGTGAACAGAAATAATAGACAATAGCTAAGTGTACCGTAATAAATCATGCATTAGTCAGTGTTCCGGAGGCCTGGGTTCAAGACCCACCTGCCCTAGAGGGGTGTCACAGCATGTTTGAACAGGTTGATAAAAATATCTACACTGAATAATTGTGGTATAATTTATTCTGCAACTGCCATACTTTATATCTTTAAAAAAAGCATTGAAAGGCAGTGATAATAATAGATTCTGAGTTGGTCTGAATGACAATAAATAACAAAAAAAAACTATGCTTCCTCTAAATTTAAAATACTGAAATACTAAGCGCAAAGTAAGTCTCTGAGGTTCTTTACATCACTGAGGTTAGTTTTCTAAGGTGTGACGAGTCCATTGCTGAGGCCCATTGCCATCAGCTTCTATTCCCACTAATCACCATGGGCATTTTGAGTGTGCATTCAAATCTCAGCTAGATTATTAGCATTCTTTACCTTCACAGCAAAATTTCTGATGTAGAATAACAGCCAATTCCAAATTATACAAAGTCCATCTAAGATTTCGTAAACTTATTAGATGTCATAATTTAGATTAATTTACAGCTGTTTATTCTCAGAGGAAAAATTACAGGATGATTGAGAAACAGCTGGAGAGTAGGATTAGTTAAATAGCTCAAGTAAACAGCCAGTACAGTTACACCTCATTAGGATAGCTGGGAATCAAGCCCCATATTCACAGAGTCATCACAAAAATTATGACAAAAATTCCCCAATTTACCTGTTTTAGACCAGGTAGATAAAAAGCACAGACTAGGTTTCTTAATTTAATGAGAATTTATTACAAAAAAAACCTAGCTAGAAATAAACTATTCTGAACTGTTGATACATAAGTCTACTGATAAAATTCTAAACCTTTATAATAAAAAGAATTCTTACTCTAAGACAGAAAAACGGGTGTGATGATCAGACGAAAAGACTGGGAAAGCAGCTCAATGGTCCCTGTCCACAAGATTCACTGAGATGTTCCTTTTGGCTTACCATACCTTGACCCTCTTTCTCCAGATACTTTCACTTGCTTGCAGGAGGCGCAGGAAGACTAGTTTATAAATATATAATTGTTTCTTTTTTTTAGTTAGGAGTCACAGATTACAGCAACTGAAGAGGGAAAATAAACTATTTCTTCAGGCACAAAGTGCTTTTCTTTTCACTGTGGAGAAGTGACCAGCACCTTTCTTTTCAGAGGTCCAATGCCTTCTGACCAAACAGTCACACCCACAAATTGTTCATCTATCTTGAGTGCCAATCACAGAGTTATTGGCAAGCAAAAGACTGCTGTCAATGAAAATTGAATTCCATTCCATAAAATAATCAGCCAGCCTTGATGCAACTTTGTACACACCCTGATTCTTGCCTTCCCTACTGCTTGATTAAACAGCAGTGTATATGGCACTTACGAATGTTAGTAGCCTCGTTTTAAAAGAGTATAGTAATCCTTTCCGCAATCTTTGTTTTCGAAAACAGTTTTTTTTTGCCATTTCAGTTCATAATCACAAACCAGAGACTTTTTTTTTAACAAGACCCAATGGGCCAAGAGGCTTCTTTTCACACGGCATAATTCTATTATTTATAGTTTCGATGGGTTTATATTTGACATGCATCTCAAAACTTACTACAGTTTGGAGCCCAAAAGAGCAAAAAGCCTTTTAATTTATTAGCATGATTGCATCCAATGTAAAACAGCCATATTAGTATACTTACTTGGGTTCTTTCAAGAGTCAGACAATTGGGGATAGAAATCCCATTCACAATCCCAATTTATTTGTCTAGTCTAAGCTGGCACATCATTATAATGGCAACTCCAAATTGTCAAAATGGGCATTTTTTCAATGAGGCAGTGACAAATATCTTCACTGTCTATTTCATTACTTGATTAACATTAAGGATCCTCTTGACACCATCCGAAGAATAGCATATACTCCCAGTCACATAATGTGTTTCCTTCAAAAGGCACCAAATCCACAGATGAGAAAATTGTCTACTATATCCAATTACAAATAGTTTGAGAGCGACCATGCAAATCATGTAAAGGAGTGATACTATTTGGTAGCGCCAAGCAAAACACAAAGCCATGTATACAAACAATAACTTATAGTTCATCTTCATCACAATGAAATGTCACAAGACACTTCAAAGGAGCATAAAACAAAAGTTACTCTAAGTCATAAAGGAAATATTAGGTCAAAATGACTTCTGCCACTCCTGACATTCAACTCAACAATACGAGAGAGTACTCAATGAATGGCAGGACACTAGGAAACTCAGAGGAGCAGAGGGATCTTACAGCATTGGTCCACAGGTGGAGGACAGGTTAATAGGGAAGCAAAGAAGGCATATGCGACACCTGTCTTTATCAGTATAAGTACAGATTATAAAAGCAGGGAAGTTATGTTGGAGCTGCACAGAACTTGGGGTGAGGTAACAGCTGAAGTACTGTGTGCAATTCTGATCACCACACTGTGATTTCACTGGAGGCAGTGCAGAGGAGATTCACAGAATAATGCCTGGACTGCAGCATTTCACTTATGAAGAGAGGCTGGATAGGCTCACATTGGTTTATTCTGAGCAGAGAAGGTTAAGTGGAGTCTTGATAGAGGTATATAAGATTATGAGGTATGGTTTGGGTGAATAGAAAGCAGCTGTTCCCCTGAGACAACGGGTCAAGAAAAATGGGGCACACTTTTGAAGTGACAGGGAGGATGTTTAGCAGGGATTTGAGGAAATGTTTTTCAACCAGAGGTAGTAGAGGTCAAAAATATACTGCCTGGGAAGGTCGTGAAGGCAATTAACTTCACAACTTCTAAAATGTACTTAGATGAGCATTTGAAATGTCATAACATTCAAGGCTATGTGTGTAGTGCAGGGAAGTAGGACGAGAGTAGACAGTTGTATATTTCTGGTGGAACAGGCTTGATTGGCCAAAGGACCTCTTCTGAACTGTATGTTTCTATGACCAAACGATAGTAAAAGAGCTAGATTTTAAGAGCGCCATAATGGAGGAATCTGAGAAACACGGGTGAAGAGGTATAAAGAGGGAATTCCAGATCTTAGGACAAAAGGAACTGAAGGCATGGCCACTAATGGTGGACATGTTACGAAGACACCAGAGTTGGAAGAGCACAAATGGACAGTGGGATTCACAGAGATTACAAAAATAGGAAAATGCATGGTTGTAGAGGTATTTGAACACAAGGATGAGAATTTTAAACTCATGACTTTGCCTGACCTGGAGCCATCACAAGCACAAGGTGCTAACAGAATGGAACTTACTACAAGTTAAGGTATGGTCAGCAAAGTTTCGAATGATCTCAAGTTTATGGAGAGTAGAATGTGGGAGACTAGCTGAGTGTGTATTAGATTAGATGAACTGAGAGGTAACAAAGACATGGGTGAGGGTTTCAGCAGATGAGCTACGGTAAAGATGACATCAGGAGACGTTACTGAGATGGAATACACAAAGTCCTGGAGATGGCACTGCAAACCAGTACAATAAAGAAAGTTTTCAACCTTTGAAAGCATCTGCGGAAGAACAATGGCTTTTAGGATTTTGTAACAATTGTAAGATCAGGAAGAAATACTGGTCACAGTCAACTGGCAACCCTTAACCTGGAAGCATTACCAACAAGAAGTTGTTGTGGAAAAAATGTGATTTGGCCTAAAACAGAAAAGACAAGGACATTACCGTTGGAAAGTAGATAGGATGACACGAGGGAAGAGTTGGCCACTACACAAATGCATAGACACAAAAAAAACCTTGAGACAGAAAGATAGCAGCACTAAATCATCTTCAGAAGATGATTCAAATCTCTCCCAGGAAGATGTCAGCTTTCCAATTGGTAGGAAAGGAAACTAAATCTCTTGTTGCGCTCTGCTGTCTAGTTGAAAAGGGTGTTAAAACTTGTAAGGCTGTGTGAATAGTTTAGTGATTCCAAACAGCTGGCTGTTTAATCTTAAGTGACCAAACAGTGAATGAAAGTTTTTGTTGGTTCATCAGTTGAAAAGGAACTATTGAAGGTTACTCCACTAGGGCTGTCATGAGATCGCTTATACACGTCTTGCTGAAAATGGTCACCAAGAAAAGTCTGAGGCAAAATCTCTTGTCAAATCGAAATCCTGATCTACACTGTGTGAATAAAAAACAGCATACTGTCTGCAGGAAGTGATGCAGGTGCCGGTTGGGTGCAGTTCCGGTAAATCGATCATTTAGAGTGAATTTACATTTTTCCTCAAAGAACAATTTTTCTGCTAATCATTTCAGGTTCATTCAATAGATTTTGAAATTTTGGTTCACTGTTTCCCTACAAGAAGCATAACATCACAAGTTTGATGTCAGTAGCTCATCTCAGAATCAAATGTAACTCCAAAGCTGTGAACGGATTGGTTTAACCTCAGATGTTTGCAAGGTAAGAAATGGAGTGACTACTCATGGGACAAAATTTGGAGGGGGGTCAAAAAGAAATTAATTCAGTTTTCCCAATAATTAGTTTAAAGAAATTTCAGTTGAACTAGGACTGAATGTTAGGGAATACGTTTGATAACTTAGCAACAGTGGAGCAGTCAAGAGGGGTAAAACTAGATGTTGTCATTGCACATTGAACACTAATGCCATACCTTCAGGTGATGCTGCCAAAGGTAATGCTTTGAAATGAGAAATAGGAAGGGACCAACAATTAATCCTTGGTGGACAAAGACAACGGTGAGAGAGGTAGAACAAACAGTCATTGGAATGGATTTGCATAATAGCAGTCCAACATAACTGTATGACAGTGGAGAAGAGTTACAGGAGAATGGTGAGGTTAACAGTAGCAAAGCTTGCAGATTGTTTGAGAAGGATAGAAAGGAAAGGTTTGCCTTTGTCATAGTAACATGAGGTATTCATTTGTGAGGTTAGAAAGAGAAATTTTGGGAATGGTAGGGAGGGACGCTCTCAAACAGAGTGTTCAGAAATGTGAGAAACAAACTTTGGAAAAGAAAGAAATATGAGCAGGAGCAGGCCATTCGATCCTTTGAGCCTCCTATGCAATAATGAAATCATATCTGATCCGAATGTGGCCTTAACTCTCGCTTAACTTTTCCTGCCTGCCACCCATGACCCTCAACTCCTTTGTCAATCAGGAATCTCACTCAGTCTTGAGTATGTTCAACATCCTTGCCTCCACTGTTCACTGGGGCAGAGAATTTCAAACACTAACAACGCTCTAGAAGAAGTCGCCACAGAAGAATCTCTGTCTTAAATGGGAGATTCCCTTATATCAAACTATGCCTCTTTAAGACTAGATTCTCCTCAGCATCTTTCCTGTCATGTCCACTTGGAAGATTCTATTAAAGTAATATCACCTCGCATTCTTTTCAACTCCAATAAGTATAGGCGCACATGGCTCAACATTTCCTCATGAGACAACTCCTTCATGCTATGAATCAGCCTGGTGAATCTTTTCTAAAAGATGCAAGGAATTTATATAAGAGAGACAACCAAAACTGTACATGGTATCTAGATGCAATCTCACCAAATGTCCTATAAATTTAGAGATAAATTTGCCTACTTTATCACTCATATACTTTTATAAAGGCTCACATTCAATTTGCATTCCTAATTGCTTGCTCTATATGCATACTAATCTTTTGTGATTCACGTACACGGACATACAGGTCCCTCTATCCAGCAGTATTCTGCAAGATCTCTCCACTTTAATTTTTTCTTATTCCTTCCGCCAAAGTGGATAACCTGATATCTTCCCACATTATATTCCTTCTGCCAGGTTTCTGCCTGCTCTCCAAGCCGATCTACATCGTCCTATTAATTTACTTTCTTATCCAACCTAATATCATCAGCAAATTTGGTTAGAATAGTCTGTCCCTTCAAGGCCATTAATATAGATTTGGGGCCCTAACTTGATCTCCATGCCATTCCATTTCTAATCTGTTGAGATATTTCCAAATTCTAAAGACATTTTGAAGATTACAAGCAATACAAGCATTAACTGCAGCATTTATTTTAAAACTGCAAGGAATCAGATCAAGGGATTTTAAATCCCATTTCTTTTTCCGCTGGTGATCACAAAGTTCTTTCCTCCATTTTACATTTCAGACTGCTACTATTCCTCAGATGATTTTTGTGTATTCCATTGTTAACATAGAACATTACAGCACAGTACAGGCCCTTCGGCCCTCGATGTTGTGCCGACCTGTCATACCGATCTCAAGCCCATCTAACCTACACTATTCCATGTACGTCCATATGCTTGTCCAATGACGACTTAAATGTACCTAAAGTTGGCGAATCTACTACCATTGCAAGCAAAGCGTTCCATTCCCTTACTACTGTCTGAGTAAAGAAACTACCTCTGACATCTGTCCTATATCTTTCACCCCTCAATTTAAAGCTATGCCCCCTCGTTCTCGCCGTCACCATCCTAGGAAAAAGGCTCTTCCTATCCACCCTATCTACCCCTCTGATTATTTTATATATTTCAATTAAGCCACCTCTCAACCTTCTTCTCTCTAATGAAAACAGCCTCAAGTCCCTCAGCCTTTCCTCATATGACCTTCCCTCTATACCAGGCAATATCCTAGTAAATCTCCTCTGCACCCTTTCCAAAGCTTCCACATCCTTCTTATAATGCGGTGATCAGAACTGTACACAATACTCCAAGTGCGGCCGCACCAGAGTTTTGTACAGCTTCACCATAACCTCTTGGTTCCAGAATTCGATCCCTCTATTAATAAAAGCTAAAACACTGTATGCCTTCTTAACAGCCCTGTCAACCTGGGTAGCAACTTTCAAGGATCTGTGTACATGGACACCGAGATCTCTCTGCTCATCTACACTGCTAAGAATCTTGCCATTAGCCCAGTACTTTGCCTTCCGGTTACTCCTACCAAAGTGCATCACCTCACACTTGTCTGCATTAAACTCCATTTGCCACCTCTCAGCCCAGCTCTGCAGTTTATCTATGTCTCTGTGCAACCTCCAGCATCCTTCGTCATTATCCACAACTCCACCGACCTTAGTGTCGTCTGAAAATTTACTAACCCATCCTTCTACGCCCTCATCCAGGTCATTTATAAAAATGACAAACAGCAGTGGACCCAACACCGACCCTTGCGGTACACCACTAACTGGTCTCCAGGATGAACATTTCCCATCAACTACCACCCTCTGTCTTCTTTCAGCAAGCCAATTTCCAATCCAAACTGCTGTATCTCCCACAATTCCATTCCTCCGCATTTTGTACAATCAATGTTCAATGTTGCCGCAAATCTTTTACTTTGCATGGAATGTAGGCTGGAATGCTATTGCTATCGCTACAGCCATAGTTACTTTATCAGCCCCAATTCCTTACATGCTTTTAGCCATAGGTCCTGTGCCATGGAACCTTTGTTCCAGGGCCAGTCTAGCATACTGTAGAATTTTACCCACTGGAGGCATCTTTTAAACAGGGATTGTTTGAGAGTATCTTCCCAATCCTGACACTGAGACAGACACCTTTTCTAATTTAATTATTCATCGGGGTAATGGAATATATAGGGGTTCAACAAATGCTAACACCTTTGGAGTCCACATGCAAGAGGAAAAAGTCCATGTCCCTCTAGGTTGGCTTCTTTAGAGTTCCACTATACCCCACTATCCCTTTCCAACTTATGCTCTGCTGTTCAAATGGCTGAAAATTGTTCAGTTCCTATGTCTTATTCGCTCATGTAAATCCTGGCCTTCATGTTCAGCTCATGCCTTATGAACAATTGGTTCAGGCTGAACATACATGACACCAGGCTAAGTTGATGGGTTACGTTCAAAAGACCCGACAGTCACTCTTATCCAAGAGCACCAACAGATGTCAAATGTTGTTCGAGCTCTTTCATACCCATCAGACATTTTGGCTAACAGGTTAGAAATGAATTAACCCAGGAATTGCACAATACTAGGATGGTCAAATCACGAATGGATGGATACGTAGTTAGAAATTTGTTACTTGTATTTGTGGAAACACAGTAAAATGCATACAATTCGCCACAAAACGGCACTATTTAATTATATAAATAATATATATTTATATAATATATATGTGGGGGGGGGGGGTGCTGTTGAAGCTGGAAGGGAGTAGATGGCCAGGAGCCCGAACACTACCTAATTTGCTGTCTCTGCCATCTTGATATCAAAACAAGTTACATCTTGGTACCAATGCATGCTGTTACAACTTTATTAAGGAACAAGTAATAGTAAGACTTTAACACTAACAATACTATTCCTACACTTGCCCTATCTCCTTAGTCATTACAATTCTTTCTAGAGTTCTCAAAGTCGATGTTCTCTTTTGTTTTCCCCCTCTGGACAATCAGTCAGTCTTTGCCTTTGACACACCAATTACTGCTTCTTCATCTCCAGCAGGTCCAAGAGATCGATCTGCAGGTAAGCCCTGTTTTTATACCTTTTGTGGTGGTTTTCTGGCCAATCAGGGACATTGGTGTAATGTTTGAAATATTGTCAATTGTTTGGATGGCTTACTAATGTTTGTTTCTGTGTAGCAGAGACTGGGTGGCTTTCTGCTGGTTTCTGGTTGAAAATTGCATTTCTCCATTGTTCATCTGAACTGTTTACGAGATGTGTCCTTTTACACTGTGCTAACCTCATTAGTACGTGGCTGCTGTGTTTGTATTGTGTATAGTTTATCAGTTTTCAATATGCTGAGTGTTACTTGGCTAACATGTCCCACACCCAGTACCCCTTGCTGTTTAGCCAAGTTGGCAAACTTACTTGTGTTTTGGCAGCCATTTGATTGCTACAGTGCCACAAAGTGCCAGGCAATGACCTTCTCTAATATCAGGAAATATAATCATTGTTCCCTGGCATTTAATGGCACTACATGAATCCCCTACCGTCAATATTCTGGGGGGTTACCATTGGTGTGAGGGGGATTTGACCTGAGTGAGGTCTACCATAACCAAAACGCGGATCCGACAAAAATTAGCAGAGGCCTGAGAAAAGGATGTTAAGGAAGAGGATAGAGCTAGAAATCAATCGAGGAGACCAAGGATTAATACACCTCCATACAAGTCCCCTGCCCCCAGATGAAGGAAATTCCCATCAACAAACACCAAACCAAATACATACTACAATTGGCCTGAACCATCCATTTTGTTTGAGACTGCCAAGTGTCAAACCTGGCAGCTGGAAGTCTGGTAAGATTAGCCAACACCCACAGCACCATCCTGGCAGCATCAGCTACAGCAAATCCCTCAGAGGATCCAGCCTAACGAGCCCACCTGGCTTGTGTCAATGAGGTAGAAACTACAACCCCTTTCTGTTGCTCAACGAGTATATGTAACGGTGTACCGCTGTGGCAGTCTGGGTGAGTGGCACTACAAGGGACAGCATGGGAGACCTTTAGTAACTAGAATTAATAATAAGCCCTTTAAATTTCTTTGTGACACTGGCAATCCCAGGCAAGCTTAAACACAAAGCCATGTTCAGACACAGTGTGGCAGATGAAAGTTGATACACCCTGAGCGGTTTCACTGGCCATGTATAAACGTAAGGGACCACCTTGCCATGCACTTCTAGATCACCATGCCATCTTTGATTCTGCCCTCTACTAGTAGTTGCGTAGAAGTATGTTTTGTGAGTGTGGTGAGGGTGTTTAAACCAACAATATATGAGAAGCCTGGAAAACTACAGTAAGTGTCACTCACAGAGAGAGAAGCCTTGCTGAATCAGGGTTAATAGCCTAGAAGCATATGCTACTTGCCCAAATCTGTTATTCTTGCAGCAGCACAGCTTAGACAGTAGTGTCAGTGATCACTACCTCTAGTGCAAAAGGATGCAATATCTACTCAAGAGATATCAATTGGTAGAGCTGGATGAACACAGCAGGCCAAGCAGCATCAAGAGGAGCAGGAAGGTTGATGTTTTGGGCCTCGACCCTTCTTCAGAATATCTACTCAACTTTTTTTTCTTTATTCGTTCACGTGATGAGGGTGTTGTTGGCTAAGCAGCATTTATTGCCCATACCTAATTGCCCAGAGGCCAGTTAAGAGTCAACCACATTGCTGTGAGTCACATGTCAGCCAGACCAGGTAAGGTTGGCAGTTTCCTTCCCTAAAAGACATTAGTGAACCAGACAGGTCCCCAGAACATTACCGGGGTCTCTGGATTAACAGTCCAGCAATAATACCACTTGGCCATTACTTACCCATAATCTGACAAGTGTCAAGGAATCAACAATTTAGCAAAGAACATCAAGGCTAAATAGTAGCATTCATTCTGTTTAATTTTGATGTTTAATTCCAAGTCCAACCGGAAATTTCATTGGAAAATAGCCACAAAGGTCAAATACATTTCTGCATTCTTTGCAAATTAATTAAAATATTAAACATAAGTAATCTAGAGTAACTTTGTCGCAGGGAATTATTTCCTGGAGCTGACCCACATACCACCCAGGCTATAACAAGGAAGCTTTCAAGACGCAGTTCAAGTTATGAGATAAATTCTAAAGAATCACTACTATGTCCGAGAAAAAGTCTAGGACAGTAAAACGCATGAACACCTGATAGAAGCATGGAAGTCAGCTATTTCCATGGTCATAGGTCAACTCTTCATAAAAAGAGAATTGTTCTGAACAAGTGCTGAAGAGCCTTCCAACTGATATGATAAAGAAATCTTGAAAACTTGTGTTCTCTACTTCTTCACTTCTAGTCTGTGGTAACGAAAGCAGCGATTACAATCATTTGAAATATTAGGTACAACAGGCATCTCTAGCTGGACAAAAAAACAGAGTGCTTGGGGAACCAGCTTTAGTAGATCAAGGTACAAAAATAGCAGATGAAGGGTCACCAGGCCTGAAATGTTAACTGATATTTTCTTCACAGATGCTGCCAGACCTGCTGAGCTTTTCCAGCAACTTCTGTTTTTGTACAAAATAGCTGCAGTTATTATATATTATACAATTAAGTATTCCCTTAGAAAAGCTGAGTAATAGTTCAACTTTGTTGAACTTTCCATGAACAATGAAAGTAAGTGCTGAATAATGCAAAGTTTTTGCCTCGTATGTGGTAGATAATCATCAGTTAGCTTTGTATGATCAAACAGAAATCAAGTTACTAGCAAACTGATGTATTTTCAGACTCCAAGAACAGTGCTCTGCTCCAATATCCAATAATTCAAAGAACATCCTTTGCGTTTCCCTAGCAAGTAAAATGCATGGCAAAGCATGTGTTCAATTGCTCCACCTGAACAAGCAGCAATTGTATATTCACAAAAGTATCTAAACTTGTTAGGATCAATACATTTTTTCATAATGAAAATTAAAACTTTTCTTCTGAAAACCCCCAAAACATGACTTTAACAAACAAAGACTAATCCTGCATGCTGAAAAATATCACTGGAATGTGTATATCTCTGTAGGATGCATAAAAAGAAATGGCTGCCAAAGTGAACTGTTTCATCCTTTCAACAAAAAAGTACGATTTCAAACATAAACTATTGTTTTGGAAAAAAATAACAAAATAAAGATTTTACCTCAAGTGTTGACAATATTATTTCCATTCCTGATGAACCTTTGGCTGTTATATCTTTCTTCATTCTTTCTGCAAATTCAAATCAATCATTAAATAATGCTAAATACTTGGCACTAAAGCTAACAATAGTAATATCCAATACTTAACTCTAATTTATGATATGAACAAATTACTATGCATGTAACTAGAAATTAGTTTCTGCATTAAATATATCACATACAAATGATTTCATGCAGTAATTTATTGTTGCTAGTTGGCTCAACTTGAAGAAATTGTTCTTCATTTAACAAAATATCAACACCAGGAACAAATTAATAGTCCCAAAAGCAGATGCTACAGTTTCGCATGGATGCAGAGTAATGAAAATTCTGTTGTGAATGCAATTACAGTTTTTTTTAAACAAGATGATATTTTGTATTCAGGAACAGAAACAGAAGTTGCTGGAAAAGCTCAGCAGGCCTGGCAGCATCTGTGAAGATAAAGCAAAAGTCAGAGTTAACGTTTCCAGTCCGGTGACCCTTCCTCAGAAATTGTAGCATTGTAAGAGGAAGGGCCACCGGACCCAAGACGTTAACTCTGATTTTTTTTTCTTTATAGAAGCTGCCTGACCCATTGAGCTTTTCCGGCAACTTCTGTTTTTGTTTCTGATTTATAGCATCTGCAGTTCTTTTGGCTTTTTATTTTGTATTCCTTGTTTTTAAAAAAAACAACACAGCATGCAAAATTAAGATTATGGATTACTATCAACTCCAGCTGGAATGATCATGTTAAAGTTGGTAAAATAAAATACTTGAAAACCATGACAATTGCTAATCAAAATAAACCTAGACTTTATGGAAAAAAGACCAATGCGGTAGTTCATATTTACCACTGTTATGGATTAAATTGGGTACAACTTCTGGTAATCACATACATGCAATTAAATAAAGAAATTTGGAAGTTGTGGTCCAACTTACTCAACTAATGCACACATTTAAGACACCCACAACAAACACACTTGGCCTTGAAATATATGCGAATATATGAATTTGTGGAACTTACTAGACACATGTAACAAAGAAAATAGGACTTGTCTATTCAGGCAAAAATAAAGTTTTGATTACATAATAAGTTCTAACAGCTATCCAAATAAACCACAAGCACAGAAATGTAACTTCAAGCATGGTGCTTTATTTCTTCAGACTGTAAGAGATTTTGAAAAAAAAAATTTACAGATGTTTTCCCAGTCTTTTACACATTTCTCTATATTTGCTTCCTCGTTTCACTTCTCATACATGATTTTACATTGATACAGGAATTTGAACCTTGTTTTCCTTGTTTCAGTCCTACATAACTCTTAGAATTCTTCAATGATTAGTTGGGAAACATGAGTTGCTTGCTGCTAGGATGGCATGGTTGTTCAGTGGTTAGCAATGCTGCCCCAAAGCGCCAGGGACCCAGGTTCGTTTCCAGATTCCAGTGACAGTTTATGTTGAGTTTGCACGTTCTCCGCATGTCTGCATGGTTTCCTCCAGGTGCTCCAGTTTCCTCCCAGAGTCCAAAAACGTGCAAGTTAGATGGATCAGCCATGCTAAATTGCCCATAGCATCAAATGATGTGCAGGCTAGGTGGATTATCATGGGAAATGCAGGGTTACACAGGTAGCATACGGTGGTGGGATGCTCTTCTGAAGATCAACGTGGACTCAATGGGCCAAATGGCCTGTTTCCACACTGTAGGGTCTCTATGATTCTTGAAATTGGTCCGATATTCCCTAGAGAGGGCACCAGACCAGTTTCAAATCTGCAATGACATAAATCTCCACTCAGCTATTCTGAAGATGTTTGAAATTTGTTGGTTGTAAGCATTGACTGCTAATATCAAAATACAGCCCATTGCAAATACAAGTGTGATGTGGAGGTACCAGTGTTGAACTGGCATGGACAAGGTCAGAAACTACATGACACCAGGTTACAGTCCAACAGGTTTATTTGTGTTTTTAAACAAACCTGTTAAAAATAAGTATGACCTTGACCTCTAATTTATGTAATTTGTTTAATTTATTTTTATGTATAGCAATCACAGGGCTCAGTTAAAGTTTTTAATCAAACTTCACTTTTAAAAAAGTTCTTACAACGCTAAATTCCTTAGTGAAAAGCAATTATCTTCATACAGCAAAATAATTAAGAGATCCTGGGAAAATATTGAAGTGGAATTCAATAGTTTAATTGCTGAATCACATGGTGAAAGTCTTGGGAAGAATTACACTTCAGTTGGTAAGCTCTGATTGAAAGTCATCATGCTGAAGTGTTAACTCTGCTTTTGTCTGATCAGATGCTGCCAAACCCGCTGAATGTTTCAAGCTTGCTTTTATTTCAAAAGTGATTTTGTTTCTGTTTCCAGACATTTTTTCATTTTACTCGATCTATTCTATTGATTTATGGAAGTTAATACTCAGTCCATTGAGTTGTAAAACATCGACAGTCTGCAAAACTGTTAATACAACCTTTGCTATAAGGAAGCATTATTTGGTGGAGTGCACAATGTAAATTACATTAGCTAGACCGTACTGTAAACTGATAAACAATAGAAACTTACAGATATATGTAGCAAAATGCCCTGAGGCATTTCATGGGACTTTATCAAACTAAATTTGAAATGCTTTACCTAAGTGAATGTTAGGCAAGATGCTGATATTGCTTAAACTATAATCAAAAGGTTCCTAAGCAGCATCTTGAAAGAGAAATACAGAGGTGGAAACTTACAAGAAGGCTGTCAAGGGTGTAATGACTGGAACTGCTCAAGATTTAGATAGGGACAGATACCTCAGTTTGGGGCTAAAAGAGATTATTGAGATAAGAAGGGACACAACCATGGAAGGAGCAGAAGACAAGGAGGGAAATGTTAAAATCGAGGTGTTGTTTAACTGGAGGTCATTAAGCAAAGGGTAATGAGTGAATGGGATTCTGTGCGAGTTAGGACACAGGTTTTAAAGTTCTGGATCACCAGAATAATGACATGGATTCAAAATGGGAAGCCAACCAAAAGTGCATTAAAACAATTTGAAACGGAGTTTGTATAGGTGGCATACCCATGCATCTCCTGTCGTTATTTTGCTAAGTGGTGTGGAAAGTTTAAGGTGGTGATGGAGTGCCAATCAAGCAAATTGCTTCACTTTGGATGGTGTTGAGCTTCTTGACAGTTGTTAGAGTTACACTCATCCAGGCAAGTGGTGAACATGTCATAACATGTCTGAGTTGGGTTTGCATGGTGAACAGGAGATTTTCAAGGCTGTCACCAGGGCTGGAAAATTGCAGATATGAAGAAAGATTTGATAGCCGGGTTGTACTCCTTGGAACAGAGGAGGCTTACTGCAGATCTGATTGACATATACAAAATTATGACAGGCCTGGATAAAGTTGACAGGAAAGGCCGAGTTATACTAGCAGATGGATCAGTCAATTAGGGGCCATATATTTAAAATAATTGGTAGAAAGTTTTGAGTGAAGATGAGGAAACAACGTCTCACCCAGAGGGACAAAATGCTCACTGCATGGAAGAGTAGTAGACGCAGAAGCTGCCGATGCATTTAAAAGGCATTTGCATATACCCATTAAATGCTATAACCTTCAGGACTACAAACCAAATACTGGGAAAATGGGATTAGGCTGGGTGTCTAATTTCAATATTGGCACAGACACAAGTGGGCCCTGTGACATCTGTCAGTATGCAAATACTAGAGTCTAGTATATGGGAAGTAATAGTAGAGTACTTAGAAATACATACTATAATCAAGAAAAATCAATCAACATAGCTTCATAAAAAGGAAACCATGCCTGACAAAAATATTGTGCTTCCCTGAAATTTAAATTTTTAAGAGACTTTTGATAAGGTGCCCACATATAAGGCTAATTAATATGACAAAAGCCTATGTTGTTGAAGTACTACATCTGCATGGATAGAAGATTGGCTAGCCATTAGAAGTCAGAGAGTTGAGGTAAGGTGGGGGGGGGGGTGCATTTTCAGGATGGCAATCTGTAACAAGTGAAATCAGTGCTGGGGCCAGTTAGTTATTACATATACTGGATGGAGAAAGTAAACATACTATTGTTTGGTCTGCAGGTGACATAAAAGTAGATGCAAGATAAATACTGAAGATGACACAACATGCGCGTAGAGGTGTATAGACAAATTGAGTGACTGCGCAAAAATTGGGTAGATGGAACGTAATGAAGGAAAATGTGAAGTTATGCACTTGGTAGGTAAAATAAATGAGGTAAATATTAATTGACTGGAGAAAGACTGCACAAAGCTGCAGCACAAACAGCGGTTTGGGGGTCCTTATGGATGAATTACAAAGAAGATAGCATCAAAGTTCAGCAGGTAATTGAGAAGGTAAATCAGATGCTAACCTTTATTTGAAAGGTATTCTAGGCTATACGTCGTGCTCTAAGCTACACCCAGAATATTATGAACAGTTTTGGTCCTCTTATTGAAGGAAACATCTACTAACATTGGACACAATCCAAAGAATGTTTACTATGGTGATCCTGGACATAGAGCAATTTTCTTAACAGGAGAGATTGAGTAGGTTGGAGGGAACCTTACTGAAAGACAAAAAAAAATCTTAGGGGACATCTACAGGTTGTTTCCCCTTGTGGGGAAGTCTAGGATAAAAGGTCTTAGAGTAAGGGATCTTCCAGTTAAGACACAATGAAGGAATATTTGCTTTTCTCCCTGAATCTGAGGAATTGATTTCCATTGGGAGCTGTCAAGTCCAGCTTATTAAGTATAATCAAGGCTGAGATGGACAGAATTTTAATCAGGAATGGCATCAAGGGTTACAGAAAAAGGCAAGAAAGTGGACTTTAGGATCATCAGATCAGCTGTGATTTCACTGAATGGCTGAGCAGATGCAATGGGGCTCTCTTCTGCTCCTGCATCTCATGACCTTGTGATCAGTCGCCACTTTGTTCCATAAACATTCTATGATTCCATGACAGGCTTTGGGCAGTCTGGAAGTGAGTTAATGGCTACAGAATTCCCAGCCTCTGACCTGCCAATGTAGCACAATATTTATATGGCTGATCCAGTTATATTTTGGTTGATGTTAATCCACAGAATGTTGATGGTGGGCAATGAGAAGAATAAAAGGATTCATAGGGATGCTGACAATAATGTTGCTGTGGTACATGATTTTGTGCTTTTTGGTCTGTTTTAAGCATCGCGGTACCTTTCATTTTGTTTGTCTATGAAAGTATTAAGAGATTTTTCTAGAAGATAGTGCGGTGATGTAGATGAGCCAACATTGTTGGTTTTCTTTCAGAATTATGTATAAAAGACTATTACCATAACCAATTCTCAACAGAATTCAGAATTCAAAGCCTGACTCTACATGCCGGTAATAACGATGTTCAACTTTTAAACCTTTCTGGGCTTGGAGTTGATTTGTCCCACAACAACTTGGCATCACAAACAGGATCCACTGATGCCTTCAGCAAAAAAATACCCTCAGGCAGCAGATGCCAGAGGGTAAGTACTGTTTACCTGGTACTACACAGTGTCTAGTTAGGTCTGACTGATCACTGGTGTCTTTTTAGAAGCTCAGGGATCACAAGAATTTGAATAGAGGTGGGGAGGCTGAGAGTTTCAAAGTAAAGAAAAACATTAAGGAAAACATGTGTATAGTATCTCTAATAGCTGAGAGTTAGGCCAGGGGAGTAGGGGAGGAAGCTACCCTACTTTAAGAAGAAAACTCTAGAATCAAGTGTTACATTTTCTATTTTTTTTCAGAAAAACTCCACTAACCCCTAAGTTACAGAAAGTAATCCTTAATCTCCTATTGGCTCTCCTGCATTTTGAAACCTTGTGGACCCCAAGAGTAATTTTGTTACACACAGCCCACAAACCTTTGCGATACATTTGAGAAATGTGCTAGGTAGCCATTGTCAGATGGTTACACCGGTGTTAACACAGTGTGAAGCTGGATGGACACAGCAGGCCAAGCAACATCAGAAGAGCAGGAAAGGTCCCAACCCAATACATCAAACTTTCCTGCTCCTCTGATGCTCCTTGGCCTGCTGTGTTCATCCAGCTTCATGCCGTGTAATCTCGGATTCTCTAGCATTGGCAGTTCCCAATATCTCTGGCTACACCGGAGTTGGCTATTAGAATGTTTTAACTGTAAAATCCATCACATTGGTTGTCGCTCAGAGACTCAGAATGCAGTGGGACACTGACATTGCACCTGCTAACTTTGTGTTTGTCTTTCAAGAGTGACAGACCGAACCTATAATGCTTTCTTCTCTTCCTGAACACATTATAATTAATGAAGTAGAATTCATTTCTTTCTCTAACTGTCAGAGGAATGTCCTGCCCAGAAGGTATAAAGACAAATCCTAAGAGTGGTTTTCTTTAAAGCCACATTCTCTAATTTAAATTTTCTTAAAAATTGACACTTTGCTGTACTTCAACATAGCTGCTGAGGACATGATGACAGTTGACCAGAATTTCAGAGAAGTTCTAATCAGCAATAATGAGGGGTCAGCAGGTCATGCCACACTCCTTGCACTGTATAGGTATTCCAATGAGGCAGAAACAATGGAATAGCAAAAGGCATATCTACACTAGCCAGTTTGGAACAAAGGATGTGATATTAGAAATCCCTATAATTAACAGTGTGCAAGTGATACCATAGTAATCTGCTACAAGACAGCAGTTATTGACCAAATGCATCAAAGCCATCTCACTAAGATTTTTCAACCAGGAGCCCTGGTTACATAACAGAAACTGCTAGTTTTTGAACAGCTTTAAATATACAGGTCTGATTTCTTTCCTTAGTCTGCTTTTTGCACCAGGAAAGAAAACTGCAAAAGCAGTTCCAACTTCAATTAGCAGCCTGCTGCTGTTCTCAATCTCTCACAAAACCTGATTTCTGGAAGCAACCCTTTATTTCAGATGTAAAATTTCCTAACTGAGAAGAACTATATTGCTGCGCATTCAGTTGTGATTCCGCTGCATCTCAGTTTCCAATGAAAACCATTCTGTTACACCAACCAACTGTAATAGTTCATTGAAGGGGTCTAAGGAAGGGTCACTGGACTCAAAACATTAACTTTGTTTTCTCTCCATAGATGCTGCCAGATCTGCTGATTTTCTCCAGCAATTTCTGTTTTTGTTCGTTTCAGATCTCTAACATTCAGAGTTCTTTATTTTACCAGTAAGATACTTGGACTTCAAACATTAAATTATTAGCAACAGAGGGACAGGTGTAGGCCTTTTAGCCCACTGAGCCTGCCTCATCATTTAATACAATCATGACTGATCATCCAACTCAGTACTCTGTTCCCATTCTTGCCTCATGTCCCTTGATCCACTTTGGCCTAAGAACAATACCTACGGCTTTCCGGAAAGTTTTCACTGTTGTTGCTTCAATGGTTTCCTGTGGCAAAAAGTTCCACAGGCTCACCACTCACTGATGGAAGAGGTTTCTTCTCATCTCTGTCCTAAATGCTCCGTGTCCTTATCCTTGGGCAGTGACCTTTGGTTCTGGTTTGTTATCAATATGATCATGGATGATCAAATACTTTCACCCATACTATCCCCACAACCTTGTACAACAATGGTAATCAAAAAATCCATCAGTCCCAAATATACTCAATAACTGGGCTCCCACAGCCCTCTTGAGTAGAGAATTTCGAAGATTCACTAACCTCTGAGTAAAATATTTCTCCTTATGCTGAACCTAAACTGCACTCCACTTACTTTCAAGTTGTGCCCCTGGTTCTAGATTCACCAGCCAGGGAAGCACCTCACCTTAATTTACACTGTCTACCATTTAAGTATTTTGGAAGTTTCAATAAGATCTCCAACACATATGCACCAGGCCATGACAGATTTCAACAAATAGCCATGCATGTGCTACTGACATCACGAGTCACCATGTTCCATGCAATGATGTCAGCAAATGCGCAGACTGTTCTACCTTTATTTATCATTAATTAATTTTTAGAAGAATTCCACTTGCTGCCTTCATCACTTCCTCTCGCACTGATTAGTCTGGGGTGAGGCATGGGCGGCAGCACAGCTAGTTTCTCATGCTATATAATTTGTTCTTGGCAGCACCAATTTTTTGTCAATCAGCTATTGGCTTTGCTCCATCACTGAGCAGTGAAGTCACATTGCAACTCAGTATTCCTACATATGCCTGCTCATTGCTCTGCCTGTTGGTGGTTTTCTAATTAACTTGCCTAGACAGTAACTATTTCTGCTGGGTGGGGAGTTTGCAACTAGAGACAAGAGGTCAGCCGTGATTTTGCAGAACTGCCTTAAGGGAAATAAATGGCCTAGTCTAGCGAGTAGCTGCTTACAAAAGGGTTCCTAATTAAACTAACCAACTCAGCAATTTTCAACAATCTGAATGTAGCAGAAATATGAATTACAGGACTTGTTAAAGGAGTGGACAGCAAAGGAGAATGCAAATACTCTTGGTATGTTCCCTCACTTGCTGGGCAGGAAGCATATTTTTAATAAGATTGTTCTTGATCAGCTGCTTGAAGAAGGGTTGAAGAGCACCCAGCACTTTTCAATCTCAAATCACTTTCAAGTGCTCTTCAAAAATATGCATGAAATGATAATAATGCTGGCATCCATTGGGTCAGTTACAGGGTAAGGAAAATGTAAACAGATGAAACTATTAATTCAACAACTTTACCATTCATAAAGCTAAACTCTAAAACATACACTTGCAATCACTCACAGAAGCGGTTGTGTTAACCTTTGAATGACTCATTGTATAGAAATGAAGAGCGCTCAAAATGTTAGTAAAACACAAAAAAGACAAAACTCTCTGCATTATAATTTCAAAACCAACAGACCTTCAATACTAATGTTAGGGATTCTTTCCTCATACAAGGGAAACCATTAAACACTATTGACTATTCATAGTAGAAATGTGCTCAGTTATTAAATAATTATTTGCAGAATATATCTGCAAAAACAAAAAAAATCTGCAGATTTTCCTGGCAATAGGTCAGGCAGATCTTTCAAAGAAAAACAGTTAACATATCTGCACCATCTGTCAAAATGAAAGAAACATTCAGATCCAGATCGTCATCAGTTTCCTCCATCAATGCTACTTGACCTACTGGGTGTTTCAGGCTTCTCACAAGTGTAATATTTTTATGCATTTTATCTTTTGAGCAGTCAATTCACTCAAAGCCAGTGGAAAAAAAAATTGAACGGATTCAGAACGAAAAAAAATTGCTTTTATGTCTTTCAACGAATCCATGTCATTTCAAATATCTTTTCTTATGTCATCATCATACACATGGCCAATTAATCAAATGGAGCAGTATATTCAGGAGGTATTCAATTCAGTTTTCACAGTCCTAAATTTAAAACTGATAGAATACACTCATAAATTAAATGAAATTACTACAATACAAAGTATTACTTAGACAGCTATTGCTATGTACTCACTAAAATTAATTCCAAAATAGAATCCTACCTGACTCTTGTAGGACTGAGAAAGGGAATGCTGCTGGACAAAACATAAGCAAAATAAAAATCTGAATGATCAATGTCAATTTGAATTAACATTTTCAATGCAGAGTCAATTGAATTAGCGTATGTTTCATAAATTGGGGCACTAAGCTGTTCAAACTGGTGGAAACCTTGCTCCATATTTTTCTCTCAACAGCTAAGATTTCAAGGGAAAAAAGGTGCATCGATTTAATTTGAACCTCCATCATTAATCATCATTCTCCAAATTCTACTTGATTTTTAAGAGTGTCTTTATAATAAAAATTGAAAAGATTCAACCAACTCTGTCATAAGGAGGAATATGAATTTGTTTAAAGTAACCTTGAACCCTGGATAAAATAGTTGTCGTTAGTTAATATTCATATTTTCTGCTACAAAAATAAGTTGGGCATGTCATAAGAACCCGATAACACTATAACTTCCACAGCCAGCTGGAAATGTTTTGTTTTGTTATTCTTTTATGGGATGCTGGCATCAACAACAAGGCCAGCAATTGTTGCTCATCCCTAATTGCCTTTGAACTGAATGGCTTACTAATCCATTTCAAAAAGTCAATAAAATAGACTAGGCCAAATGAATATGGCAGATATTCCTTGCTTAAAGGGCATTAATGAACTATAAATGATTTTACAGCAAGTGACAATGATTTCATGATTACTAAGGTTTTGGAGTAGATTTGTAGCTCGGTTTGTAGGTGTTGATGTTGTTGAGGTTGGTTGGCTTGCTGAGTTGATTTCTTATTTCGCAGACGTTTCATTACCATGCTTGGTAACATCCTGAGTGCAGCCTCTGATGAAGTGTCGGTGTGTTTTCCTGCATGGGTTTTTAAACTCGGGTCCGCTGAGATGGACTGCCTCACTTCCAGTTTTCCTTCATAGTGGAATGTATATGGGATCAAGTTCAATGTGTCTATTAAAAGCATGCATCGTGGAGTGCCGTGCTTCTAAGAATTCTCATGCCTGTCTCTGCCTAGCCTGTCCTAAGATTTGGTGTTGTCTCAGTTGAAGTGGTGGTTCTCCTTGTCATTGTGGATTGAGATGAGCGAGTAGTGTCTTTTTGTAGACAGGCTACGCAAGTGAGGCAATCCATCTCAATGGACCCCAGCATTTAAAAACCAGGCAGAAAAACACACCCACGCTTCATCGGAGGCTGCACTCAGGATGTCATCAAGCAGGGTAACAAAATGTCTGTGAAACAAGATATCAGCTCGGCGAGCCAACCAGCCTCAACGATTTCATGATTATTATTAGACATCTTAAAAATTTGACAACATTAATTGAATTAAAATTTCATCAACTTGCATGACAGGATTCAAACCCATGTTGCTGAGCATTCACCCGAATCTCTGAATTACCAGGCCAACGACAATGCCCTTGCATCAAGGTCTCTCCAGATCGAATGTTAAAACCCAATAGCAATATTTACTGCTCTTTTACTACCATGCAGCTTTTTAAAAGCCACAGTTTCCTTGGATGATTGAGACAATTGAGAGAGTTGATGGTTAAAAACTATGGTCTTGGAACACTGAATGAATAGGAATGCCTGTTAATCGTAAAAGCAATTGTAAAACTTATTTCTTTTCTCATTTTCATTCTGATATTTATCACAGAACATCATATTAGCTCAGGTCCAAGGTCAAGATTAAACAAGCCAGGAACCAATATAACGGGCTCTGTGCCTCAATTTCCAAATTTTTATAAATAAGAGGGCCGAAGGGCTTGTTCTGCGCTGTATTGTTCTATGTTCTATGTTCTAAACCATTACATTAGACCCATGTGATATCTTCATCCATATGGCTTCTACTTGTTTTCATCAGACTGCATTTGCAGATATCATTGAAATAAATATTAGTGATAAAGTAAAGGCTGCATTGCCTTATATATTAATTGTTAAAAAATCACAAATACTCCCAGCTAACCAATATAAGGATTGGTTCTCTTTAGTATTAACCTTAGATGCCAATGCTTCATGGAGCTCCTTCTGCAAATCATCTGTCCATAGATAGATAGATGGGAAGATTTACAGCTTTTTTAGAAAATATTCCAGAAAGTTGGCATAGTGGCTCAGTGGTTAGCACTGCTGCCTCATAGCACCAGAGACCTGGGTTCAATTCCACCCTCGGAAAACTGTCTGTGTGGAGCTTGCACATTCTCCCAGTGTCTGCATGGATTTCCTCTGGGTGATCGTGTTTCCTCCCACAGTCCAAAAACATGCAGGTTAGGATGACTGGCCATGCTAAATTGCCTATAGTGTCCAGGGGTACGTAAATTGAGTGAATTAGTCATGGAAAATGCAGGATTATAGGGAAAAGGGTAGGGGAGTGGGTCTGGATTGGATGCTCTTCAGATGGACAGTATTGGCTTGTTGGCTGATTGGCCTATTTCCACACTGTACGGATTCTATGAGAATTGTTCAAAGTGATGGATAGAGCTAATCAAAAACTCAACGTACTCATGGTGACTAAAATAATGGGAGAGTTGAGGATCATTAATATACAGGTGGTGCTTCTGCGGGTGGAGGAACATGTGGATGAGGAAGAACAGTTGAAGGAAGACTCTTAGGGTACTATGCAGGAAACAAAATAGATCAGGGGTAAAAAAAATGAACTGCAAAAGATAACATATTTGAGAAAATTGGATCGAATGACAAAAGATTTACCAAAGAATTGGTCACCAGTTGTTATTAGTTTTATATATGGCACTCTGTTGAAGATCTAAGTAAATTAAGAAGGGGCTATGTACTATGGGACACAGTCACTAAAGATTTCACAAATGACACTTAATTTTTCTGAGATATAGGAATGAATGTGCTAACAATATTCAAAACCCTAACCTCAAATTTGGAGAGGGAGGCTGAGTGCAAACACCGGGGAGGAGAATGATGACAAGCTACATTAAAAGACAGAATATACAAACAAACAAATCAGAAGCTTGGTCCACCATTCAACACGAATACAACTGATCTAATTACTCCAAATTCCTATTTATTCAATGTTCCAATACCATAGTTTTTAAACCATCTTTCACCCCCTTGCTTGTTAAGAATTTAGCTGCCTATGCCTTAAACATATTCAAAGTCTCTACTTGTACCACCATTTGAGGAAGACAATTCCAAAGACTTTCAACCCTTTGAAAAAAAGATTCCCCAATGGGCAACCCTATTCTTCTCAACAAGCCCTAGTTCTAGATTCTTCCACAACAGGAGGACCCACTGTCAAGGTCCTCTCAGGATCTTATATATTTCAATCAAGTCACCTCTAAATTCCACTGCATACACTCCTAACAAGGTGAGCCTTCCCTCATGAGACAACACTTACATTCTAATATTAATTTATTAAATCTTCTCTGAACTACATCATTAGAAGTATAATGTATAAGAAAAGTCAGTAATTCAGATTGTTAGCACAAAACTCCTTCAAATCTAATAACAGACACAATAATATTAATGCCAAAATAATGGAGCTGAAATTCTCGTCAAAACATAAGAAACATGGATATGCAATAAGTAAAAGGAATATGCCATTTCTCCCTTCCAATCTCCTCTCCCATTCAACAAGGTGATTTTAAATTTTCAATCTTCCCAAATTATCCACATATTCCTTTATTTCCTGAGCATATGAAAATCTATTGTCCTCTGTCTCAAATATTATCAAAGACTAAAAACTTACAGCTCTCCAGGTTAATAATTCCTACCTATTTTACTGACCGAATCTCTCCTTTTGAGTGTCAATGTCAGATTCTTACCCCAGTCAGAACATATCAGATTCAACAACTACTCCACAGTTTGACCATAAAGATCAAGGCTCACACTCCAATACTGGCAATGTGCTATGTCATCAGTGGTTGGCTTTTGATTGAGGCATTATTGTGTTTGAATAGGAGTTGAACTTGTCTGATCATTCAGTGGCAGTACCATCAAGTACCTGCTGCAGTGCTTGAAATTAACTCAAACAAGGAAATCAAATACTACAAATAAGCCAAATACAATTACTGGTAGAAACTTAAATAGTAGATAAACTGTCAACTACAATGAAATTAACCAAATTACTACAGAAATAGGTACTTGTTTTGAATAAACGGGCTAAAGGTAATAAAAAGGATTGGAACAGGGCACCATGAACAAAGCAAATATCCCCTTCTTGGGCAGTCCCTTCTGATCAAAGATGACTTGTTTTACTCTGGTTCCAAGGATTCTGTGGTGGCTGCTAAGTTCAAAGCATGGTTCATGCCTAGTAGGTGCTGCTTGAAGGGCTGGGCAGATGGTTTGCAGGAAGGTGCTCCTATTTCACTTCTGGATGTTCCTGAAAAATCTTGATGTTTCCAGTGACTGTCAGCATGAGGCTTCTTCATTGTGGTCAATCACATGCTGGGTACTCTCATGACTTAACAGCAAAGTCTGGCCTCTTTGGGATGCTTTTGAGGACATCCCCAGAGGGTTTCCATTATCTTTCTGGGAGCTCCAAGTAGAAGAGTTGTTTCAGGATTCTGGTACTAGACACAAACAAGATATTGTGCCACAGCAACAGTCCTGAGTGATATGAAATCACAGACATCACTATGGGAATAGCTAATAGATACAGTTAATTAATCATTCCAAAACTGATTTTGGATTTATTTCCATATTAAGTGGAAAACACTGATATAAGAAAGATACAATTTTTCTAAATTTTTCAACATGATTATGTTAATATTTGGTTGGTAGTTCCTGCAGAAAATACAAACAACCTAAGTTAAATCAAGGTATGTTTCCTCATTCAAAGCAATGCAAGATGAGGTTTATGCAAAGACAACTCATTATCCTTAATGTTATACTTCACATTAATTGCTTAACTACCATCTCCTTGGTACATTACATAATCTTTTGACATACTTGGTTCAGTTATAAACACTGAGATATAGCATTTAAAAAATATACTTCATATTACTGAAAATTCAACTCTTCACAATCTTAGTTTGATACTTACGTTGCTGTAGAATATACCCATGGTTAAGGTATCTGGGACCAGAAGTGTATTTTCTGATCAAAGAGCTGGCCATCTTTACAGTACTGTACCAGATTAGTTATGTACATGCATACTACCAGCAGGCATTGGAACACTATTTATTAAGTTGCTGATGACAAAACAAGGGTCAGAGAACTGCTTAGCTTGTTTGACGGTTTTTCAAAGATCATATGGGCCGTCGACTCAACAAATTTTACTTCCAACATATACTGATATTGTTTCGATGCCAAAAAAACTTAAAAAGAAAGCACAGGGATAATGTGATACCTCTCTCAAACACACACATACGATATTTGATATTCCAATTAACAGTTTAGAGTTTGGCGTTCCTTATGTGTACTTTATTCAGCATGGGCAGCTTCAGAAACTTGCCAAACAGGAACAGGAAGAAATTTGAAAAGAATCTGCAGAAAACATTTAAGACATAAATAGACTAACTATAAAACGGAATAAAATGTACCCATCTCTCCCTCAAGTCCAATTAGGCTTTTCACCCTGCCACAGTAGCAAAGCAGCTCTTACTGTCACAAATCATACCCTAAATGAAAAAGGTAAATGAACCCTTCTTGTCCTTATCAAACTCTCTGAAGCCTCGACACTATCGATCTCACCATTTTCCTTCAACAGTTCTCCAGGGATTTCCAATTGATGTGACCTCACTCATCTGGTTCCATTCTTAGCTCCTGAAATGTTACTGGAAGATCAGCTTCTATGGCTTTCTTCCTAGTAGTTTACAGCTATATCCAGTGTCCCTCACATAGCTATACTTTGCCTCCTATTTCTCATATGCGGTCACTCTTCAGCAGGCATACAAGTACAGCAGATACTAAGAAGGGAAAATGGAATTTTAGCATTTATTGCTTAAGCAATGAAAAATATAAGCAGGGAAATATTGGAATTATCCAAGGCATTGGTGAGACCATATCTGAAGATCTGACATTAAATGGCAGAGTAAGCTTGAATTGCCTACTCCTGCTCCTGGTTCAGATCATTCCCAAAACATATTATTTTCCATATTAGTTCTATCTCATTACCACCTCTCTTGCCCTCCCCATTGTATCATATCTTATTCCGACAGCAGTTTTCAGGTGCATGCTTTTACTGTTTCCACCTCTGTAATATCACACATCTCCAAATGCCTCTGCTTTTCTGGTACTGAAAACCTCACTCACTCCTTTTCAGCTTATGACTTGACTATTCTATTGCACTTACAGTTGGTCTCCCTCCATGAGCTTACGATCACACAAGGCTCCACTGCCATGTCCCAAAATGCACCAGATTCATTCACCCATCACTCCTGTGCATGCTAACTGACATTGGCTTCCAGTTAAACAAAGCATTAATTTTAAAATTATCATACTTCTTTCCAAATGTTCCCATGAATAGCTCCTTTCTAGCTTTGCAATCTCTTTCATCCCTTAAACCCTTAGATACCCCCAACTCATTTAATTTGGGCCTCTAAATATTCTGAATTTTAATCACTCCACCAGCCGTGCTTTTCGTCGTCCAGGCCCTAAGCTCTGGAATTTGCTCTCTAAACTACTCTTCATTGCTTAGTTCCTTTTAATCACTCCACAGAATCAAACTTTGTGGACCATAAGATGTTAGGAGCACAAGCAGACCTACACAGCCCCTCCTGTGGCACAGTGATAACGTCCCTACGCCTGGACTGGGAGGCCAAGGTTCAAGTCCCACCTGCTCCAGAGGTGTGTAATAACATCTCTGGACAGGTTCATGGTTTGCATTGCCCGTAATGGGCCTTGATTTTAAATACTTGATTGGCTACACAGGCGGTTACTGTTAGCAGTTAACAGAAAAAAAAGTATCACCGCAATTCTAGTGGTGGTAGTCACTTAGCACGGCATAATTGCACTTCGGATAATTGCAACTCCATTTTTTTCAGCCCTTTCTATCCCGTCCTACCTCCTTTCATTTTTGATGGTTTGCATTGCCCATAATAAGCATTGCTTGTAAATATTTAACTGGCAACAGGGATGATTTCTGGCTAGTAGATAAGAAAATAAGATAAGAAAACAAAAGAAGTCAAAGAGATTTTGGTGGTGGAAAGATTGCCCAGTTGTGCATGATACTTCTGGATAAAAGAAAAAAAAGCAAATCCTCCGACACTTCCGCCATCTACAATCCGACCCCACCACCCAAGACATTTTTCCATCCCCACCCTTGTCTGCCTTCTGGAAAGACCACTCTCTCCGTGACTCCTTTGTTTGCTCCACACTCCCCTCTAACCCCACCGCACCTGGCACCTTCCCTTGCAACCGCAGGAAGGGCTACACTTGCCCCCACACCTCCTCCCTCACCCCCATCCCAGGCCCCAAGATAACTTTCCACATTAAGCAGAGGTTCACCTGCACATCTGCCAATGTGGTATACTGTATCCATTGTACACGGTGTGGCTTCCTCTACATCGGGGAAACCAAGCGGAGGCTTGGGGACCGCTTTGCAGAACACCTCCGCTCGGTTCGTAATAAACAACTGCACCTCCCAGTCGCGAACCATTTTAACCTCCTCTCCCATTCTTTCGACGACATGTCCGTCATGGGCCTCCTGCAGTGCCAAAACGATGCCACCCGAAGGTTGCAGGAACAGCAACTCATATTCCGCCTGGGAACCCTGCAGCCCAATGGTATCAACATGGACTTGACCAGCTTCAACATCTCCCCTTGCCCCACCACATCCCAAAACCAGCCCAGTTTGTCCGCTCCCCCCACTGCATGACACAACCAGCCCAGCTCATCCCCTTCCCCCCACTGCACCCAAAACCAGCCCAGCCTGTCTCTGTCTCCCTAACTTGTTCTTCCTCTCACCCATCCCTTCCTCCCACCTCAAGCCACACCTCCATTTCCTACCTACTAACCTCATCCCACCTCCTTGACCTGTCCGTCTTCCCTGGACTGACCTATCCCCTCCCTACCTCCCCACCTATACTCTCTCCACCTATCTTCTTTTCTCCCCATCTTCGGTTCGCCTCCCCCTCTCTCCCTATTTATTCCAGAACCCTCACCCCATCCCCCTCTCTGAAGAAAGGTCAAGGCCCGAAACGTCAGCTTTTGTGCTCCTGAGATGCTGCTTGGCCTGCTGTGTTCAGCCAGCTTCACACTTTATTATCTTGGATTCTCCAGCATCTTCAGCTTCCATTATCTCTAAAAAAGCAGACCTGTTGTGTGAGATACAGTGTCTTACTTCACCCTCCAAGTGCATTTTGCTTTAGTCCCTTCCCACTCTCCTCACAACCCTCTCACCTTTGATGGTTTGCATTGCCAATAAACTTCTAACTGGCTACACGGCTGATATGCTGCTGGTGGTTAATAGTTAAAAACAAAAAAAAAATCACAGTAATTTGATGGGAAAACCATTCAGTTGTGCATAATAGCACTTCCAAATAGAAGGAGAGGGGGGAATAAAAGCAGACCCAGAGGGCTTTTCCTGTGCAGTGGTTGTGTTCCTGCCTCAGAGCCGGAAGACGTGGGTTCAAGTCTCACCTGCTCCAGTTACGTGTTCATAACATTTCTGAACTGGCAAACTAATAAGATTGAAGTCAACAGGAGTAGGGATAAATACACTCTATCCAAAATTCTACCTACAGCAAAACAAAAAGTCGTGCCTGCTGGAGAGCCAGGACATTGCTACAAGAATTACTAAGGATAGTGTTCTAGGCCAAACATCCTTAGCTGTTTCATCAATGACCTTTCAATTAAGAGATGAGAAACATGGATATTCAGTGGTGATCACAATGTTACTCATTCACAACACCACAATAACAAGTATTCCATGCCCACATGTGGGTGCTGATCAGTGGCAAACAAAACATGCCTGCCACTGACCATCGCCTAAAAGAGTGTATAACCACCACACCCTGATGTTCAATGGTATTACTACTGCCAAATGTTTGACCATTAACATCCTGGAGATTAGCAGATATTGTTGAACAGAGACTTAACTGTACCACATAATTACTATGGCTACAACAGCAGGCCAGAGTTGAAAGTTTACGTTAAGAAACTAAGTTCCTGACTGTCAAATGCAAAGCATAAGGCTCCAAACGAACAGAGGACCAGGAACACTCAAGAAGTCTGACACCATCCAAGGAAAAGGAGTTCACTTGGTTGCCCTACCACTTTGAACATTCATTCCTTCCACCACCAACAAACCATGGTAGCAGTGTGTACCATCTACATGAGGTACTGCAACAGTAGGTCCTTAACAGCACCTTTTGATTTATGTTCACAGCACCAGGGACCGGGGTTCAATTCCCGCCTCGGGTGACTGTCTGTGTGGAGTTTGCACATTCTCCCAGTGTCTGCGTGGGTTTCGTCCGGGTGCTCCGGTTTCCTCCCACAGTCCAAAGATGTTCAGGTTAGGTGGATCAGCCATGCTAAATTTCCCGTAGCGTACAGGGGTGTGTGCGTTATAGGGGGATGGGTTTGGGTGGGATGCTTCAAGGGGCGGCGTGGACTTGTTGGGCCAAATGGCCTGTTTCCACACTGTAGGGAATCTAATCTAATCAAATGCATAAAGAGGAAGAGGATTACTGGGAAAAGTTCAGCAGATAAACATCAAAACGGTAACTTGTGTACAGAGGCAAAAGACTTGGGCATGGTTCTTAATACTTTGCAACTACCTTGACAAAAGAGGGGTCAATACAGACACTGTGATTAAAGAGTATGAAAGCTGGACAGTATGGACTATGAAAAAGGAAATATTAAGGGATTCAGCATTTTTATCATAGCTACATCACCACACCCAGGAGAAATGTACCCAGTCTGCTAACAGAAACAAAGGAGGAAACACTGGAAATTGATCATTTTCCAATGCTCCCATGATAGTATTGGAGTGCTCCTAACATTGTACTGTAATTTAGAAAGGGAGGGAAGGATAAATCAGTACAGTCATCCCAATCTGACCGATAAGCACATTGTTGAAAAATATTGAAACAAATACACAAATTATCTTTAGGAAGCTATTAACTTATCAAACGCTGGTAATGTGTACTTGTCGAGGGAAGTTAATCCTGCATTAAAAATTGACCGAGCTTCAAGAAGAAAACAAGGAGGATAGATGAAGGTACCATGTTTGATGCCATCTACATTAATTTTGTAAAACTTTTTGTAGACTGGTGAGAAAACTAATAGTCCTTTGGAACAAAGGGGAAGGTTGGGTTCAAAACTGGATCTAGAATTGGCTCATTGGTAGGAAGCAAAGGATGATGGCTGATGGTTGTTTTTTGTGACTAGAAGGCTGGCTTCCAGTTGGATTGTAGAGTTCAGTTGACAGTTCCTTGTTTTCTACGGTATAGATCAAATAATTCAACTTGGATGTAGGAGAACTTGATAAGTTTGTAGATGATTGTATGATTGGTTGTGAGGAAGAAAGCTGTAGTGGAAAGTTGGGGTGTGAACAAACAGAATGACCTTGAAAGTCATGTCCACAGATTCCTGAAAGTAGCAAGATAAGTAATGCAGCTAAGGCAAAAAAAGAGAGTACTTTGCTTCGTTAGTCAAGACATAAAAGAGCTAGGAGGTTGGCTATAACTGTATGTAGCTAGTTATATCACACCTAAAGTACTATATACAGTACTGGTCACTGCATTGCAGGAAGGATGTGAGTGCAGGAGAGAGCATACACAGGACCTTCATTGAAATACTGCCAAAGTAAAGAATCTTAGCAATGACGTAAGACTGGATAGGAGGATGAGAAGAGATTTAATTAAGGTACTATAGAATTAAAAATAATCCATTTCCTTTGGCGAAGAGATCAAGAATCAGGACAAAAGATATAAATTAACTGACAAGGATTAGAGCAGAGTTGAGCAACAAAGAAAATCCAGAATATGAGGTGAGTCTTGAATACAGTGCTTGGTAGAAGCAGAGAACTTTGTTGCAGAAAAAAACAACACTTGGAAAAGCATCTGAAGTTTTGTAAGCTGCTGGGCTACAGACCAGAAGATGAAAAATATGGATGGACAGCTCTATCCTAGCTGGCACAGACAAGATGAAATGAATGGACTGCTTCAATTTGTAATTTTTCCCACATTTTTGAGTTTCCAAACCCATGACAGGTACTGCCTAGAATAAAATGGGCAGCAGATGCATTGGAACCCTACGATCTACAAGTTTACCTTCTAAGTCACACACAATCTTATCTTGGAAATATATCATCTTTACTTTGCTGAAACTAAGTCAAAGTTGGAATTCAGTCCATAATATAGATCACTGTGTGGATTTATACGCCAATAGAACAGTAGTATTTCAGTAAATCTTTCAAGAGTAATCAGGGATGGGCAATAAGTACTAGCCAGTTAGCAATAGTGACATCTGGCTGAACAAAAAAAAAATTAGGAATCAGCAATAAAATGCTGGTTTTACTGTAGACATCAGTAACCCATGAATGAATCAACAAAGATATAGATAGATAATAAATAATCAGACGGTATAGCCAAAGTTAGACCCCTGAGGGAACAGAAGTAATCTCATGGGAGCAGGAACAAAAACCAGCGTAGCTAATTTGTTGGCTACAGTTAGATGTGAATGGACCTAGGCAAGTGACATCCTACCCAACTAAATGGAGAATGCAGTGGTGTTGGAACAGGATAACACTCTATTGTGCATCAAAAGCTGCAGAGAGGTCAACAAGAACAAGAAGGAATGGTTTATCTGTGTCACACAAATACAAAGTCATTTGTGATCTTGGTTAAGTACTGTTTCAGTACTAATAGCATGGCAGAAAGGGAATCAAACAGAGTTCTGGGAAAGGTGGAGAACTGGTAGCAAAGGGAAGAGGCTGGAGACGTTATAACAGTTTGCAAGGATTGGGATGTTGTTCTCTTCTGGAAAGCAGTGATCAAATTTGAAAAGTAGACAGAACATTAGGAGGGAGAGTTGTTGATATCAGCAAGATAAATGGAAAGGAGAGACAGAGGGGAAGGTGAGGCACAAGGCAGGAATGAGGAAAAGAAATAGATAAAGAAAGTGATGAAGCAAAAGGAACAGCAGAAGAGAAAGAAATTACAAGACCAAGTAAAGAGGGAAACTAAAACAGCAAACAGACATTGGAATTAAATAAGGCAGGACGTTGCAGTTACCATTGCCTGAAAAGTTGGGGCTGTCGCTTGTGATGCTTTGAGCAAAGAACAAACGATTCAGATTAGGAGGTCTCTTGCAGACTTGGTGACCAAAACCAACCAAAATGTTGAAAACAAAATACTTTAGGTATGCAAAAGGATAAGTTTCCTTCTCACAGTTTCTCACGAGTCAAGTTTGCAGACAAAATTCTGAACGTAAATGCCAAATGAGAGATATGAATTTTCTGAATTTTGCCATGCAAGTTACAATCCAATTCAGTCTGTGGGGGTGAAGATGTCTCTTGAATAAATAATGGAATCTTGATATTTTATGGAAGGAGGTTTACAATTAAAAGTTACCTCTTATTGTAATTTTCATAATATTTCAGGTATTTGGTTAAGTTAAGTTAATTCAAAATTGTTCCTGAAGTAGATACAAATCAAAGCAATTTTGTTTTGGAAAGACAAATTTCTCAAATTGCTTTTTCTTAAAAGAAAAGAAATTTCTGAAATTATCTTTTTTTTAAATCATTTAATGGAGGAGTGCATCACTGGCTGGAAAAGCATTTATTGTTGTCACATTGTTGACTCCTAACTGCCCTATGGACAATTAATGATGGGCAATAAAAGCTGGTTCAGCCAGAGACACCCACATCCCTTGAATGAATAAAAAAGTAATTTCAGAAATTCTTCTTTTTAAACAAAAAGAAACTTTCAAACAGTTTTGATTGCATTAATGCATACAAATTAATTCAGAAATTGCGATCATTCATTTCATTTCAGTAACAAACAATTTAACTGTGAAAGAGATATCAACAACCATGTGCTCTGCACTAACATTAGCTGAGCAGCATCTACGAAATGTGTAGACATGGAACCCATTCCTGTTATTTCAACTGTTTTGTGAGGTTTTGCAGCATGGATATAGTTTAACTGCTAAATTTAAAATTCTGAAAATCTTCAGAACTAAAAACAATAAAATTACGGAGCAACTAAGACAGATTTCAGACTTACCAGTACAGATTTGAGCCTGAGCAATCCATGAAAATTCATTGCAGTAGTTTCTACACACTTCAAAAACTGCAAATTTAAACATCCTTTTGGATGCATCAGAACCAGCTTAATATTGAAGAATTATATATCTGACAAATACTGACATGGCTAATAAAAGATCATTTTGTGGGTTCTAAATGTCAGATTAAAGTGACGTTTTCTGACGTTAGGAGTAGCACACAACAAAGATCATTATTTCAAATTAGCCTTACTTGAGATAAAATCAGAAATAACACGACACCAGTACCTCGTCCAAAAGATTTAGTTGTAGATTAGATTCCCTGCAGTGTGGAAATAGGCTCTTTGGCCCAACAAGTCCACACCACCCCTTGAAGCATCCCACCCAGACCCAGCCCCCTAATCTAAACACCCCTGAACACTACGGGCAATTTAGCATGGCTGATCCACCTAGACTGCACATCTTTGGACTGTGGGAGGAAACCAGAGCAACTGGAGGAAACCCACACAGACACGGGGAGAATGTGCAAACTCCCCACGGACAGTCGCCCGAGGTTGGAATCGAACCCGGGTCCCTGGTGCTGTGAGGCTGCAGTGCTAACCACTGAGCCACCGTGCCGCTCCCGAAAACACAAACTTCAGGTGTTAGTGATAGACAGAGTATCAGACACAGAATTTATAAGTAAAAGATCAAAGGGTCACAGCTTTGATGAGAATGTACTGGCCAAACCCAAAATGCAGTTAAACCATCAATCAGTTAGAAGATTTTAATTGATTAACACACATATGTAAATACCCGAATTCCGTTCAAAGTCCTAGTTCTGTGAGAAATAAAGGCTTTATCACTGTAAAGGGGAAGCAACATTTTAGATCTGATAATGCATATTAACTGTGAGGTAACAAGGTGTAGAGCTGGGTGAACACAGCTGGCCAAGCAGCATCAGAAGAACAGGCAAGCTGACATTTCAGGCCTAAATCCTTTCTCAGAAAACTGTGAGGCCTTGTTTAGAATCAGTTTGTGCTTTGGTTTGGAGTCAGGCAGAATTTATTTCCAAAGTAGGAATTTATAAAATGCCACATTGACTGACTGTCTATAAATTGTGTGCATTTTGAATAAAAACAAAATGTATCTGCAAATACAAAGTAACCCCATAGATACACGATAATAAAGTGTGAAGCTGGATGAACACAGCAGGCCGAGCAGCATCTCAGGAGCACAAAAGCTGATGTTTTGGGCCTAGACCCTTCATCCCCCTCTCTGATGAAGGGTCTAGGCCCGAAACGACAGCTTTTGTGCTCCTGAGATGCTGCTCGGCCTGCTGTGTTCATCCAGCTTCACACTTCATTATCTTGGATTCTCCAGCATGTGCAGTTCCCATTATCTCTCCCATAGATACACGCATGTGTTGTCAGGGAGAGTAAGCGTAAAAGGGTGAGTTGGGGGGTCGGGGTAAGAGAGGGAAACAGACAGAGTGAGTGAGCGAGTGAGCGCACGTGCACTTGAAAGACGATGGGTATGACAGAGGATCTGTGGGAGAGTATGTGCGCGTGACAGCGTGACTGAATGTGTGAGAGAGAGTGAGAACACGCTTCTGTGTGAGTGACAGTATGAGCAACAGAGCGACTGAGAGCATGCATGAATGAGTGACAGAGAGAACACACGCATTCTGTCTCTCTCGCGCATTCTGTCTCTCTCTCTTGCACGCATTTTCTCTCCCTTTCACTCGCACGCACATTCTCCCTCTCTCTCCTGCGCGCTCGTTCTCTCTCTCTCATGCACACACTTGTGTGTTCTCGCTCTCTCTTGTGTGTGTGTGTGTTCTCGTTCTCTCTCTCTCTCTCACGCGCGCGCATGTGTGTGTTCTCTCTCTCTCTATTTCGCGCGCGCATGTGTGTGTGTTCTCTCTCTCTCTTCTGCGCGCACGTGTGTGTGTGTGTTCTCTCCCTCTCGCGCATGTTCTCTCCCTCTCTCTCTCTCTCACGCGTGTGTATATTTTCTCTCTCTCGCACGCGCGCGTATGTTTTCTCTCCCTCTCTCTCACGTGTATGTTCTCTCTCTCTCACGTGTGTGTGTGTGTGTGTGTGTGTGTGTGTGTGTGTGTGTGTGTGTGTGTGTGTGTGAGCGTGTGTTCTCTCTCGCGTGCACATGTTCTCTCTCTCACGTGTGTGTGTGTTCTCGTTCTCTCTCTCTCGCACACGCGTGTTCTGTCTCTCTCGTGTGTGTGTGTTCTCGTTCTCTCTCGCGCGTATGTTTTCTCTCTCTCTCACGCGTGTGTGCATGTGTGTTCTCATTTTCTCTCTCTCTCTCATGCACGTTCTCTCTCGCGCGTTCTCTCTCTCACTCGCGCGCGCGCGCATATGTTTTCTCTCACTCTCGCGCGCGTATGTTCTCTCTCACGCGTGCATGTGTGTGTGTTCTCGTTCTCTCTTGCTCGCTCGTTCTCTCTCTCTCTCGCGCGCACATATGTTCTCTCTCTCTCTCTCGCATGTGTGTGTGTGTTCTCATTCTCTCTCTCTCTCTCGCGCGCGCGTTCTCTCTGTCTCTCTCGCACACGCGCACGTATGTTCTCTCTCTCACGTGTGTGTGTTCTCGTTCTCTCTCTCTCTCTCTCTCTTGCGCGCGCACGTATGTTGCGCGTGAGAGAGAGAGAGAACACGTGCGCGAGAGAGAGAGAGAACACGTGCGCGAGAGAGAGAGAGAGAGAACAATTGCGCGAGAGAGAGAGAACACGTGTGCGAGAGAGAGAGAACACGTGTGCGAGAGAGAGAGAGAGAGAACACATGCGTGAGAGAGAACACGTGCACGAGAGAGAGAGAACACGTGTGCGAGAGAGAGAGAACACGTGTGCAAGAGAGAGAGAGAGAACACATGCGTGAGAGAGAACACGTGCATGAGAGAGAGAGAACACGTGCGCGAGAGAGAGAGAACATGTGCGCACGAGGGAGAGAGAACACATGCGCGAGAGAGAGAGAGAGAGAACACGTGCGCGAGAGAGAGAGAACACTTGTGCACGCGAGAGACAGAGAGAGAGAGAGAACACGTGCGCGAGAGAGAGAGAGAGAGAACACGTGCGCGAGAGTGAGAGAGAACACGTGCGCGAGAGAGAGAGAGAACACGTGTGCGAGAGAGAGCGAGAGAGAGAGAGAGAGAACACGTGCGCGAGAGCGAGAGAGAACACGTGCGAGAGAGAGAGAGAGAGAGAGAGAACACTTGCGCGCGCGTGAGACAGAGAGAGAGAGAACACGTGCGCAAGAGAGAGAGAACACATGCGCGAGAGAGAGAGAACACGTGCGCGAGAGAGAGAGAACACGTGCGCGAGAGAGAGAGAACACGCGCGCGAGAGAGAACACTTGCGCGAGAGAGAGAACACATGCGCGAGAGAGAGAGAGAGAACACGTGCGCGAGAGAGAGAGAGAGAACACGTGCGCGAGAGAGAGAACACTTGCGCGAGCAAGGGAGAGAGAACATGTGCACGAGAGAGAGAGAGAACACGTGTGCGAGAGAGAGAGAGAACACGTGCGCGAGAGAGAGAGAGAGAACACGTGCGCGAGAGAGAGAGAGAACACGTGCACGAGAGAGAGAACACTTGCGCGAGCAAGGGAGAGAGAACATGTGCACGAGAGAGAGAGAGAACACGTGTGCGAGAGAGAGAGCGCGAGAGAGAGAGAGAACACGTGCGCGAGAGAGAGAGAGAGAACACGTACGTGAGAGAGAGAGAGAGAGAGAACACGTGTGCGAGAGAGAGGGAGAACATGTGCGTGAGAGAGAGAGACAACGAGAACACGGGCGCGAGAGAGAGAGAGGGAGAGAGAGAGAGAACACGTGCACGAGAGACAGAGAGACAACGTGCCAGAGAGAGAGAGAGAGAACACGTGCGTGAGAGAGAGAACGAGAACACGTGCGCGAGAGAGATGGAGAACACGTGTGCAAGAGACAGAGAGAGAACACGCGCGCGAGAGCGAGAGAACATGTGCGCAAGAGAGAGAGATCACGTGTGTGAGAGAGAGAGAACACGCGCGCGAGAGAGAGAGAGAGAACACGTGCGCGAGAGAGAGCGAGCGAGAGAGAGAGAACATGTGCGCGAGAGAGAGAGAACACGTGCGTGAAAGAGAGAGAGAACACGCGCGCGAGAGAGAGAGAACACGCGCGCGAGAGAGAGAGAACACGTGCGCGAGAGAGAGAGAGAGGACACGTGCGCGAGAGAGGGCGAGAGAGAGAGAACACGTGTGCGAGAGAGAGAGAGACAGAGAGAGAACAAGTGCGCGAGAGAGAGAGAACACGTGCGCGAGAGAGAGAGAGAACACGTGCGCGAGAGAGAGAGAGAACACGTGCGCGAGAGAGAGAGAGAACATTTGCACGAGAGAGAGAGAAAGAACACGTGCGCGAGAGAGGGAGAACGAGAACACGTGCGCGAGAGAGAGAGAGAGAACACGTGCGCGAGAGAGAGAGAGAACACGTGCGCGAGAGAGAGAGAGAACACGTGCGTGAGAGAGGGAGAGAGAACGAGAACACATGCGCGAGAGAGAGAGAGAGAGAGAGAGAACGAGAGAGAGAACACGTGCGTGAGAGAGAGAGAGAGAACACGTGCGCGAGAGAGAGAGAAAACATGTGCGCAAGAGAGAGACACAACGAGAACATGGGCGCGAGAGAGAGAGAACACGTGCGCGAGAGAGAGAACATGTGCACGAGAGAGAGAGAAAGAACACGTGCGCGAGAGAGCCAGAGAGAACGAGAACACGTGCGCGAGAGAGAGAGAGAACACGTGCGCGAGAGAGAGAGAACACGTGCGCGAGAGAGAGAGAACACGTGCGTGAGAGAGGGAGAGAGAACGAGAACACGTGCGCGAGAGAGAGAGAGAGAGACAGAGAGAGAACACGTGCGCGAGAGAGAGCGAGAGAGAGAGAACACGTGCGCGAGAGAGAGAGAGAGAGAACACGTGCGCGAGAGAGAGAGAGAACACGTGCGCAAGAGAGAGAGAGAAAATGTGCGCGAGAGAGAAAGAACACGTGCGCGAGAGAGGGAGAGAGAACGAGAACACGTGCGCGCGAGAGAGAGAGAAAACGTGCGCGAGAGAGAGAGAACACGTGCGCGAGAGAGAGAGAACACGTGCGCAAGAGAGAGAGAACACGTGCGCAAGAGAGAGAGAGAATGTGTTCGTGAGAGAGAGAGAAAGAACACGTGCGCGAGAGAGGGAGAGAGAACGAGAACACGTGCACGAGAGAGAGAGAACACGTGCGCAAGAGAGAGAGAGACAGAACACGTGCGCGAGAGAGAGAGAACACGTGCGCAAGAGAGAGAGAGAAAGAACACGTGCACGAGAGAGGGAGAGAGAAGGAGAACACGTGCGCGAGAGAGAGAGAGAACACGTGCGCGAGAGAGAGAGAACACACGCGCGAGAGAGAGGATACGTGCATGAGTGAGAGAGGACACGTGTGCGAGAGAGAGGGAGAGAACACATGTGCGAGAGAGAGAGGGAGAGAACACATGCGCGAGAGACAGTACATGTGCGCGAGAGAGAACACGTGCGCTAGAGAGAGAGAGAACATGTGCGCGAGACAGAGAACACGTGCACGAGAGAGAGAGAGACAACGAGAACATGGGCGCGAGAGAGAGAGAACACGTGCGCGAGAGAGAGAGAGAACGAGAACACGTGCGCGAGAAAGAGAGAGAACACGTGTGCGAGAGAGAGAGAGAACACGTGCGCGAGAGAGAGAGAGAACACGTGCGCGAGAGAGAGAGAGAGAGGACACGTGCGCGAGAGAGAGAGAGAACACGTGTGCGAGAGAGAGAACACATGCGTGAGAGAGAGAGAGAACACGTGCGCGCCAGAGAGAGAGAGAACACGTGCGCGCCAGAGAGAGAGAGACAGAGAACACGTGCGTGAGAGAGAGAGAGAACACTAGCGCGTGAGAGAGAGAGAGAGAGAGAGAAAACACGTGCCTGAGAGAGAGAGAGAGAGAGAGAGAACACGTGCATGAGAGAGAGAGAGAGAGAGAGAACACGTGCGCGCGAGAGAGAGACAGAGACAGAGAACACGTGCGTGAGAGAGAGAGAGAGAACACTTGCGCGCGCGTGAGAGAGAGAGAGAGAGAGAAAACACGTGCCCGAGAGAGAGAGAGAGAGAGAGAACACATGCACGAGAGAAAGAGAGAGAGAACACGTGCGCGAGAGAGAGAGAGAATACGTGCATGACAGAGAGAGAACACGTGCACGAGAGAGAGAGAGAGAACACGTGCGCGCGAGAGAGAGAGAGAACACATGCGCGAGAAAGAGAAAAAGAGAGAGAGAGAGAGAGAGAGCATGTGCGCGTGGGAGAGAGAGGGGGACTGCGCGCGCGGGAGACAGAAAGGGGGAACGCGTGAGAGAGAGGGGGAACGCGCATGAGAGAGAGGGGAAACGCGCGTGAGAGAGAGGGGAAACGCGCGTGAGAGAGAGGGGGAGCGAGAGCGCTCAAGAGAAAGAGCACGCAAGAGCCAGCGAGAATGTGAGAGCGTGACAGAGAGTGTATGAGTGAGAGAGAATGAGTGTGAGCGCATGAGTGAGACAGAGAATGAGTGTGAGAGCACACGCTCACGCGAGAGAGAAAGAAAGAGACAGACAGAGAGAGAGAGAGAAGTGAATGTATCTGAATGCATGTGTGTGAAAACATGAGTCTCAGAGTGTATAGTGTGGCTTATCACCTGTAGTGCGATTATCATAAACCCAAGATCACAGTTAAAGCCAACAACCAGGATCTTGGGTTCATGTCGCACTGCGGGTGATACGCCACACTGTACACTCACTCTCTCTCTCACACACACACCCTCTCTTAGCCACATGCACACACAATCTCTCTCTCACATACACACACACACACACACACACCACACACACACACACACACACACACACACACACACACACACACACACACACACACACACACACACACTCTCACACATTCTCCATTCTCCCTCACGTACATGTGTGTGCACACACATGCAAATCTATGGGGTGAATTTGTATTTTCAGATGCATTCCATTTTGTTCAAAAAGCACACAATCTATAGTCAGTCAGTGCGGTGTTTCATAAATTACTACTTTATAAATAAAACCTGTCCGACACTAACAGATTCTAAACAAGGCCTCACGCCCAACATGCATTGTCCAACCTAAAACGTCATCTCTTCTATACCCTGATTAAACCTTTAGTTCTCTCAGGACCATGATGGGGATTTACATATATATAATATATATATATATATTAATCAATTAAAACATTCTAGCTGATTGACAGTTTAACAGCATCTTAGGTTTGCTCAGTGTGTTGTGACCCTTTGATCTTTTACTTATAAATTCTACAGTTGGTACAACCTCTCTCACGAACACTTGAAGAAGGAGCAAGACTCCAAAAGCTTCTGTTTTCAGATAAACCTGTTGGACTATAACCTGGTGTCGAGTGATTTCTTACTTTGTCAACGCCAGTCCAACACCGGCACCTCCACTTGTGATAGTGACAATTTAGCACTTGGATACCTGAAAGTTACCCAATACTTTACAGTTAAACCTCAATAAAACTGCTCAACTGCAAAATAGCATGGGCTTCTTCATTTTTGGTAGAGTTCTGAACAATATTAAATACTGTGGAATTGCTGAAAAACAATTTCATTAAGAAATAGGAGAAGGCATATGGCACCTCATGACTGAACACTGATATCAACTCCACTTTATCGCCCAACCAACATAACTTTTGATTTCATTGGATTCCAAAAATCAATCATGCCTTGAACATTGTCAATGAACAAGCATCCACAGATCTCAGATTATTACACTCCTGTCCTTCTAAAGGTTGTTGATGAGACACGTCAACAATTTGGAGTTTGTCACTCGAAACAAATGCAAAATTCAAGTTGGAGGCAATGTCAATACTCAAACATCCTCAAATGCCTATACTCCATTATTATCCTTGCCATTTTGTTCACTGAACTTCTTGGCCAAACCTTATTCATCCCCTGCTCTTTGTTCCACGCCTAATACTTCATCAATCCTATTCACCCATTATCACCCCTCGAAGTTGAGTTACCAGGGGCTTGTAACAAATTAGTTGTTTCACTTCTCCACTCACATCTACATTTGTTTCTCAAAAAGGTTTTGACTGCTTCCAACATTCAATTTACCAAATATTAAATTAAACAGATGAAAAACTGCCTACTAAATGTAACCTTCTCTATCTACAGATGTTAGAAATGAAAACATCTTACATTCAGCGTTTTCAAATACAGTAACAGCATTGCAGAGGCAGTTTACTTATCTTAGGGCATCCAAGTCCCACCTACTTCAGGAACATGTCTTAACAATCTGAACAGGTTCATGAGAAAATAACTGCAACATCGTCCAAATCTACTATCTCTACCAAGTAGAAGGGCAAAGGCAGGAAATGCATAGGAACACCATCACCAACAAGTTATCTTCCAAACCACACACCTTCCTGACTTAGACATAAATCACCATTCCTTTACTATTGTTGGGTTTAAAACCTGAAACTTTGTGGCAGTACCCAGACCCAAGGATTGCAGTGGTGTAAGAGGCAGCTTACCACTGCCTTCTCTGGGGCAATTATGGGCAATAAATGTTGGTCCAGCCAGTGATACCCACATCCCATGAAAGAACAAAAAGATTATTTTTAGCACTCAACAAGATTCAAACAGCATAAAGACTTAACTTCAAAATTCAAGTGGCATTTTTTCGACTTCTCTCTCCACTGTATACTACACAAATAATACCTCCTAGATCCAAGCTGAAATTCCCTGGCTCCATCCACTTTTCAGCTTAACATACTTAGCTTTACAGGACACAAACAGAGACCTACAGGTATTTAGTCAGTATACTAAAATTCTTTATTCAGTCCATTATAAGAAAAAAAGGACTTAGGTGCAGACAATTTTTGAGCATGATATAGAACTCTTATGGAATTAATTGGCACAGCATTAATTTTTGATCTCCAGGAGAAACACACAGTAGCCAGTAGTGCGCAGCAAAACAAAGTACACAGATTCTGAAACTTTTGGCAGGGAGTCTTTTGGTGCCTTGTGTACCTTTGTCTCCATAAAAGTGTCTAGTAAAAGCTAGCAAATGATCTTCACCATGAGGTAAACTAAAAACAAGCTAAAGAAGTGGGGAAGGGTGGCTGACCACTGTAATATTTCGGGTATCTGCTCCGTATTCGTTGCTTAGAAAAATGAAGTGAGTGACTGAAAAAGGGTAAACAACTAGACAATTGAAATAAAATATACGAATGTGTGCTTGGAGACAGAGGGTCAAGACTGGCAAAGATGGAAGAAGGCTGCGTTTCCTGGCTTCAATGTAGAATGTGGCTATCATTGTATTGTCTGTTTTCTTTATATCATGAAATTTATGTTACATGGCACTCTGTGGGAACAGATGGCAAATAAAAATGGTGGTATCAGAGGTATTGCAAAAACAACAGTAGGAGATGTGGGCAAAATGTGCGCTGACTTACATAGGGATGCTTCTGAATTTCATTAAAAAAAACTTGTGATTGTAAACAAAGATGCCTTTTATAAAGCATAGTAGAGGAAGCAATAATTAAATTGCTATTGATAACAGAAGTAATGGGTGACATGAAAACAGATATTGCTCTACATTTGTGACATTGAGTTACTCTTCTACAGCACTTACTGGCTGCTTGGTGTGTTACATTTTTATGAACAGCTCAGGCAAGGCATTACTGCCTAAAGAAAGAGAAAAAGGTACAAACCGGGAAAAGATAAATAAATAGTTTTAAAACTGGAATATCACCCTCATTGATACTTCCAGAGTAGTCAAAATGTTTGAAGTTCAGACAGTTTGGGACCACTGGAGGGGGAACTCTGATTCCATTTGGTACAGCATTCCAGTTGCTATGGTACCAGATAACACAAATGTAACTGGAAAAATTGAAAAGTAATTTATAATTTAAATAATTCATTTAAAAGCATAATAACAAGATGCAAAAATTTGGGGAAAGGAAGGGCGTTCAGACATGATAAATACAGCCCACGACGCAACTGTTAATTCATTAACTTTTGGAAAAGTTTTTTTGTTTTGTCAATCTGAGTGAAGATTTCTATTGGAAAACTACTAAAAGATGCAAATGGTCTGTCGCCATTTACAAAATATTGGAAAATCTTTAAATCCATCCCTGTTCATTGCAAATACCCATCAAGGTAAAGAACCTAGGAATCTTAAATTGAAAATGTTGTGCTTTCACATGAAGGATAACATGTACAGATTAAGCCATAAGTCTTTTCTGTTTTGTTATTTCTATATAACCGATTGACCTTTTTTGTTATAATAGGATATTAAATTATTTAATTGACAAAGAGAAGACAGTTTAGTTAAACTTAATGAGATTTCGTGCTCAGAACAGCCAGTTAACAATTACAAAAACTTAAATGAGGTTAAACACTTTGCAATGCAAAGACAGTGGTACCTACATCAGTAAACCCAAAATTAGATTCACTTGAGGATTCACTGATAATTATGTCAGACCAGCCGACGCATTGGAATATTTTCCAACTATGCCCAAAAAAACCACCTTCTTTCTGTGCAATGCTAAATTAGAAACTCAAAACGTCACATAACAAGTCAATATATTTGCTATGTGACTAAGATATCGCTTGCTTTCTTCCACCTGTACTGATCTACAGAGTAACTGTGGTGGATAGTTCCTGTGTATCAGCAATTATATGTGCCTGCTTTTCATCAAGGTAAACCAAAGCTATTCTAACTAAATTATACACAGTTTATGCTTGACTAACTATTAAAAACTACAAATATAAAGATCTTACAAAATTACCTTGAGTCTGAACCAGATGAAGAAGCTTGGCAGTGACATGACGGCCATTTTCCACATCTTGCAATGTTGATTCCAAATTGATCTTCTCCAGCTGGCCAAGCAGACCCAGGATACGGGTGTTCCTGAGAGTAATTCAAAATATATAACTGAAAATTACCAAAAATATGTTGCATTCTACAGTCCTCAAACTTCATTCAGATAGCTGAAATTCTATCTCATTTACTTTAAGAAAATTAAAAGGCAACACAAACTCAAATAATGGGCCCTACTTTATCTGTGCAAAACATTTGATTTGCATCATTAAGCTGCTACCAGGAGATTTTGTTTTAAAACTGTATATGTTTTTGAAGTTTGCTAACAGTTTTCAGTTGCAGAATCCATGTGCAAAACATCACGTGGATTCTCTTTCATAAATAAACTAAGAGCAACAGTGGGCAATTCAGCGGCTCAAGCATGGTCAGTTATATGATATAATCATGGCTAATCTCTTCTTGACCTTGACTCCACTCTCCTGCCCACTTTCCCTAATGCTTCAACCCATTACTAATTAAAAATCTGTCAACGTACCCCTGAAATTTACTCAACACCCCAGTGTCGTGGATTCCTCAGATTTACAAGGCTTGGAGGTAAGTAATTTCTCCTCATCTCAGTTTTAAATCTACTTTCTCTTATCATAAAATTTTGACCTCTCATTCTAGATTGCCAGGGTGAGAAATCACCCTCTCCATGTCTCCTTTGTCAATCCCTTTTAACATTTTTTATGTACCTCAATTAGATTTCCTCTCACTCTTCTAACCTCCACAGAGTGAAGACCTAAACTGCTCAATCTCTCTTCTGGGACAATAGAGGATCTCTGGAATCAATCTAGTGAATCTTCTCTAAACTGCCTCCAATGCAATTACATCCCTCCTCAGGTAAGGGGGCCAAAACTGTACACAATACTCCAGTGCAGTGTCACTCATGCCTTGTACAGTTGAAGCAACACTTCCCTGCTTTTATACTCTGCTTTCAGCAACAAGCGCCAAAATTCTATTTGCCTTCCTTATTATCTACTTTACCTGCATACTAGTTTTCTGCGATTCATATGAAGGACACCCAGATCCCTCTGTACTTAAATACTAAAAAGTTACCTTTCCAAACTTCCAAACAAAATGGATAACCTCACACTTTCCACTTTAAACTTGACCCGCCAAGTTTCAGCCCATTCATCTAACCAATCCATTTCCATTTGTAAATTTCTTACTTCTTCATTGCAATTTACTCTCCCACCGATTTTAATGTACTCTGCAAATTTGGCTGCAGTACCTTCTGTTTCTGTAATCAAACCATTAATAGAAATTGTAAACTATTGAGGCCTGAGGACTGAACCCTGTGGCACTCCACTAGTTATATTTTGCCAAATACTGAACGATCCATTTATCCCAAAACTGATTTCTGTCAGTTAACCAATCCTCTATCCAAGTTAATAAATTATCCCTAACCCCATGTGATCTTACTTTGTGTATAAACCTTTTGTGCAGCAACTTATAAAAGCCTTCTGGAAATCCTGATATATTACATTTAGAGAGCTCTCATTATCCATTTTGCTTACTGCATCTTCAAAAGAAGTCTAGCAAATTAGTCAAACATGATTTGCCCTTCATAAAATCATGCCGACTCTAATGTGTTGTATTTTGACTTTCTAAATGTCCTGTTATTACTTCCTTAATAATAAATTCTAACAATTTCTCAATGGCACATGTTAAACGGACAGGTCTGTAGATTTCTATTTTATGCCTTGCTCCCTTTTTCAATAAAGGTGTTATATGAGCATTTTTCCAATCCACTAGAACATTTCCTGCATCCAGGGATGGATCCACTATCTCTGCTGCCACTTCCTTTAAGACTCTAGAATGTAGGCCATCAGGCCATGGTGACTTGTTTGTCTGTATACCATGGCAACATAAATTCAGAACCTTTTAGACTTTTATGCTTATAAAACATAGTATTTATTTGCAATTTTTACTGTACATCTCATCATGTCCGGGGCTCTCATCCTCCATTATCCGACAGTATTGTTTTTATCCAATTACACGGGAATCAGTAACTGGTTGTTTCCTAAAACAAACAGATGACTAAGCAAGAGTAATCGACACATTATATTTATGTAAAATAGCAAACACCAATGGAAATTAATGCCACGACTCTGTCGTTGTGACATCATAAAGGGGCAGTCGCATCACAAAGCACCTTCAGCTGTTTATTTTCGGTTATAAGAAAATAATTTCAGTTTCTAGTTTGGTTCCTTAAGTCTGCTGCATATAAAAAATAAAACGGTCATGAGGAGTAATCATCTGAGACTGGTGCGGTAGTATCATGGAAATTTTCTTGAATTATTTCAAGAGATTAAACAAGCAGTTTAGAGTTGATATCAAAGTTACTTGATGGATTAAATAAGTTAGGGAGAATCACTGGATGGGGTTGGTCTAATGAACATTTTCTTCCTGTATACGACGCTCTGTTCACATGAAGTTGTCCAGGTGCCTCGCAGATGATTTTTGTCATTTTGACTTTTTAAAAATTATTAGAACACAAAAACATAACAAATAGGAAGTGTAGTGGGCCATTTGACTCAGTGGTCCTCATAATTAATCAAGATCATGGCGAGGTTTTTGCCCCACGATGCCACTTTGATGCTGAAATTCCCTTGGCATAAAAATCTATTGGCCCCTGTCATGTATATCATTGTCATCAGCAATCACGTGCTAATGAGTATGACTGCCCACTTAGGAAATTCAGTGTCACTGACATGGGTTCTGTGCATCCATGCCAAAGAGCTAGATCCTAGAGCCACATCTCCGACCATACGTTTGGCTGGTGCTTCCAAAAGTCAAAGGTGGACCTCGGTCTTGAGGCATATTCTAGGTTCCAAGATTGAGTTTGATTTTGGTTTTCAGACTGCAGGTAGAAGAGCTTGGTAAATACAGTTTCCTAGGCAGGTCAGTGACGGAACAGACTATTTTTAGGGCACATGTTCTGAACCATGTTCTCCACGAAGGGTGAGCAACGTGGATCATGAAGAGGGCTGTTCAGTCATGAAGAAAGATGCCAAAACGCTCTCCTGTTCTTATTCTAACAATAAAACACTGCATCAAACTTCACTGCTGACAAGCCATTCCAAAGCTAACGACTTTCAGATCTCACAATTGTGGGCAACTGGAGATGGGCAATAAATCCTGTCCTAGTCAATGGCACTGACCCACACAAAGGAATTTTTTTAAAAATCACTCACCCTGGCGCAGGTTTACTGGTTTCTGCTTACGGTGTCTAGGGAAAAAAGGTTCACTGCTGGCTCACCTGAATAACTTCTGAACCCAACACTCTCACCACTACTCTAATGGCCAGACCCTTGCCCCCATCCAGTAGTGGACCAATCAGCAGCAGAAATATAGAGAAATGTCTCCAACGTGGAGGAACAGTGTCTTGCAAAATTGTGACACTTGACATTTTTTTGCAAGGTTTGTCAAGCCACAAAGGTGTCTTTGTGGACCACGCTGTAGCCTGTGGATAACCTGTTGGACAAGCCCTTTTATTCAATTCATTCTGAAACAATTAATCCACAGCAACACTTTCCGATGCTTGCTTTTTGTTCTTAACTTCACCCAAGACAATTCTACTGGTTTTATTTTCTGAGCTATGGCCCTTACCCTTCACTGATTTTATCCCATCTTTCATTTTCAAGGCATTGCCTCCTTTTTCCATTTAGTCCATTTCTTTTAATAGTTAGGTATCCTGGAATACTTAATTCATAATGAAATAACTCCACAGAGGCCAGTAGTCCGTCACCAAGTCACCCTTTATTTACACATGGAGAATCCTTGACATTGATCTAGCTCCCTCAGAGTGAACAGGATATCTGACACTCCTGCTCATTTCTTTTCCCCACTACAGCAGTGCCAACTCCAAGAGTGAACAGAACACCTGGTACTCATGTTTTTTTTTAATAAATTCCCCCACGCTACCATTGCGCCAAAAGAGGGGCCCAGCACTACTGCTTATATTTTCCCCATATCACTTGTGGCTGTGTGGTCTTATTTGGTGACATAACAAAAAAGATATCATTCTGCAAAGACTTTGTTGTATATTTTCCACCACTAGGAAAATACCATGTGGCAAGTGAAACATTAACAAGCAAAGCCTGATAAGGGCAATGTTTAGGTCAGAAGTGATTTTTTTTGGACGGGGTGTAGGGAGAGAAAGAGGAGACTAAATAAATCAATGTAGAGTTGGAGGAGGGACACTATCCGTCAGCTCAGGCTCCTTGATTGCAGCTGTTAATCTGGTCCAAAGAGGGAACTCATATTCGATGAGGTCCATCTGGCTAACCCTGTTACAATCACTACATCCTTCAACCTCTGAGTTCAAGCTCATAAACCAGATTTTTCGTATCTTCTCCTAGGGCGTTTTAGCACGGGGTCAAGTTTCTCCAACTCTGCCTCCAGTATGGGCAGCATGTACCATACAGTAGCTCACCTCTTGCACACGGAGCATCTCGGAAGAAATTCATTCTCTTCTACAGGCAAAGAAGTTGTCGAGATGATGACATCCACTTCGCCCATCTCAGATTTGGAGGCATCCTCAATGCTTGAAAAAACCCACCGGTTCTGGAACAGTCAGAAAGGCTTTCAAGGAGCCAGGCACATTTTGTTCCTGCACCGTTTGTAAGTTTGCTGCTTTCATATGGTCCACGTGCTCATTCAGGATCGTTGCACCGACCTGAGCTTTAAACATCACTGGAAGTGACCTCGTGTTTCTGACAAAGAGTCTAGGCCAGAAACGTCAGTTTTCCCGCTCCTATGATGCTGCTTGGCCTGCTGTGTTCATCCAGCTCCACATCTTGTTATCGCATGTCAACCATGCCTCTTACCCATGCAGGGCCTCTACCATGGTCCCCTATAATTGCATGAGGAGTAATCCTATAATCAAATAGGATCTAAGACTGTTTGATATTGAGTGAAGGAGTAAGTTGTTTATTTAAGCCTGCCTTCAGAGTTTGGTCTGCTCTTTCTGCCAGACCATTGGATGATGGACGGCATGGGGCTGTCCTTATATGTCGAATACCATTTATCTTTAGCGAATACTCAAATTCCCTGCTGATGAACAATGGCCCATTATCCAACACATCCAGGGGTCCATGTATTCCTAAAGATGCACGCAATTTTTCTGTTATCATCCCCGTGTTTGACAAATGAATTCTATGCAAGTTCAGCGACTTTGAGTGAGCATTCACAATGATTAAAGGACATTCCGCCTATGACAGAACTGGCTTAGTCAACTCCCATGAATGTCAGGGAGCTACTGGTGGAAATTTTTGACCTCGTTGGCCCTCTGGGCACTGCCCCACCAATGCAGCTCGCCAGGAAACCACTGGATGGCCCTGGTGATGTTCAGCCAGTATCTGGCGGTGACCTTCACTTGGGACAATCACTTTTGGTCTCCATAATAATATGCTATCCTCTACTGTGATTTGGTTTCTCGGAGTGCAAAAAGATTTCAATTCTGGTTGTGACAGGCCTTCAGTTTGCCCCATCACAAGCAGCTGTTTAAGTTTTGCCAGGACTAGGTTTTTCTGCATCCAAAGTCTGATATTGTCAGCTGTGACTGGAAATATGTCCAGAAATGGAAAACCATTATGGATTCTTCCAGCAGGAGGCAGCTCAATGCACCAGCATTTGCTACTTGGCCTCCAGGACCATGTTTCCAATTTGTAATTATGTGCACTTATTACAGCCCACTGCTGACTTCAGTCTGAAGCTATGGTAGAACCGCCTTATCTTCTTCAAGTAGCCCTAAAAGAGCTTTACAGTCAATTATTGTTACAAATTTACATCTGTGAAGACACTGGTAGAGCTTCCTGACTCCAAATATGACCATTAAACCTTCTTTCTTTATCTGGCTGTATTTATGCTCTGCATTAGCCAAAGTGCTGGCAACATACACTATTAGGCATTCCTCTCCATCGGGCCACCTATGAGCAGCTAATAGTGTCCCAATGCCATGCAGGGAGGCATCACGTCAATACCAGATCTCACTGGAGATCGTACTGTGCCAACATCTTACATAATAAGTTATTTCTTCACTTCCCTGAAAGCAATGGCGTGGCTATTCCACCATTTCCAAGGTTGACCCTTTTTTAAGAGTTCATGGAAAGGCGCCAGGATGGAGGCCAGGTTATGTATGAACTTTCCATAATAATTCACCAGCCCAAGACCAGACCTAAGCTCTGGTAAAACGTGGGAACTTTTGGTTGCCCCATTCTATTGACACTGTAGCCCAAGAAGGTCACTTAGGATTTCTGGAACACACGTTTTCCCCTTTGAAGGTATTTGTCCGTCTGAGAGAAACGTCTAAGCACTGTGTCCAAGTTCCATAACTACTCCCTATTGGTCTTCTCTGTTATTAGCACGTCATCTGGATAAATGGTGACCTGAAGTAGACTTTATAAAATGTTCTCCACAGTCTGCTGTAAAATTGCACAGGCTGACAATACCCCAAATGGCAGTCCAGTATTTTGGAACAAACCCTAATGGGTATTAATTGTAACACACTTCTGCATATCTTCATCTAATCACAATTGAAAATACCCATGGCTCATGTCTGGCTTTGTGGAGGACAGCCCCTGGCAGCTTTATGTTTAAATCCTCTAAGTGAGGGATTGAGTATTTATCCGGCTGCAAGAAGTGATTTACTGTTTGTTAAAAAGCCCCACAAAAGGCAAACCGCTGCAGTGGGCTTCACAATTGCCAAGGTTGGTGCTGCCCACTGTGCAAATGGTTTGATGACTCCTTCATTTTCTAGCCTCCCGATTTCTGCTTCTACTTTTGCACGTAGGCAAATGGCACCGGGCGGGCCTTGCAGAATCGTGGAATTGCTTCCTGGTCAACATGCAAGTTAACCTCAGCTCCTTAGGCCTTCCTGAAAAATTTCCAGGTATTTAATTAGGACTTCACTCAGGCAGCTATTTTCTAAAAGAAAAATGTTGAGCCAATCTGGGTGAATCTTTCTCAACCGATTTCACCTCAACATGTTTTGGCCCAAGCCTTTTACTACAATCAGTGGTAACTGAACCTTCTCATAGGAGACCAGAACTGAAACTGTATTCTTGTTCTGTAAAGGTTCCCCGTTATAGGTTCTCAGTCCAGCAGAAGTCTTACGCAAACTTAAGTGTTGAAGTCTAGAGCAAATTTTGGTAAAGATTGGTTACGCGATCAGTTACGTGATCGGTATTGACCTCCATTAGAACCTGGTGACAGTTTAATCAGATGTTTATTTTCATTGGTACTGATTTGGATGTTGCTGAGCAATTTAGCTGTTCCAAACAGACATAGGTGAGCTTTCCAGGGTGTGCACTGTCCTGGGTACCAACCTATGTGTTCTCTTACTCAGTTTAGATCCAATGGAATTCTTCAGCTGCCTCAAGACCACATAGTGGCAGCAATTACTATGGCTTGCTGGTCCGGACCTTGAACAGATGTTAACTGTTTGGCCAAGGCTTGGCTTTGATTTGGGGTTTTGCTGTGGGCAGACCTAGAATCCCCCTTTTTAGGATGTGTCCTAAGTGAGAATATGCAATTGCTTTCACTCATTTGGTATTCCCCAAGCTCTGTCAGACTGGCGAGGGCGTCCACTTTCAATCAGAATAGCCTGCAATTCTTATGGTCCATTTGCCACATTATCCAATGATAAATTCAGTTACAGTGCCTGTTTGAAGTCCAGTTGGGCTTGTGCATAGTTACATTATTAATCCCATCACCAAATGGTCTCTCAGCATCTCATTAAGAGTTAAACCAAGATCATCAAGGACTGTCGCTGCTAGTCATCATAACCTACTGAAAAAATCCCAATATAAATTCCCCTGGTTCTCAAGTTGCTGGGTAAAACCAATTGCGTCTCAGAATTAGTGGTTTAGGGATCTCAATATTCCCTAACTAAATCTGTCAACTTTTGAAGGGTCTTAGTATATGATGCCTCAGAGAAAGTTATGGTCCTAGTCACCGAGAAAGCTGCAAGTCCACAATTTGTAGGGAGAATTATTTGTTGCTTTTCATCTACCCAATATCTTTTGCCTGGAAAAAGTACCACAATCTTTTGACATACTGGGCCCAGTCTTTGAAGGCAGGATCAAATAGATCAAGCATGATACCAGAAGTACTTATCCAAACTTAAAGACAGCTGTTGCAAGCAAATTTCTTCAGGACTGTGCTTTTCTCTCATCTCTACTGAATAACTTCAGAGAAGCCAGTGTCCCATCACCAAGTCACTCTCCATTTACATTTAGGGAGTCTGTAACACTGATCCAGCTCCTTCGGAATCTTATCTTAGCTAGGGCTCCCTGATTGGAGCAGATTGATAGCCACAATCAGGGAATTCATATCCTTTGAGGTTTTCCTGGCTGCCCTTGTTACAATCACTATACACAACACTAGCCATTTCACAACTGCATCTTTGGAATGGTCACTAGCAAATTCATTTCAATCTTTGCCATTAGTTCATGTAATTAGTTGTGAATGCTTCATGCATTTGAATTGAGGATCCTTAACACTACCTTCTTTTCTAACTTTTCTTAGCATTACTTTAGGCAGTAAAGCCTTATTACATTTGTTAATCTCACATTCCCTTCAAGAATTACTTTATTTTTACCCAAAATCCTGCTTTCATCTTGTGCCTTATCAGTTTCCTTACTGTCTTTCAATTTACACTTTCCTAAATCTTTGTACAATCATCATTTACTAATTTAAAATCCTATCTACTACCTTTAGCATTCAATTTCCTATGACATAAGACGCAGAAAGATTTAAACTGAACTGGTCCCAGTGGAAATATTTCTCTTTCCCTTAAATAGGGACCAGCATCGCGTGACGCAAAGATTGTGTCTCCCTCACCACTTCCTCAGCCACTTATTTAACCTGCTATTTTGTCCATTTTTCTATAACTTTAGAGTCCCTGCATTTTAATCTGCACTTTAACTCATGCAAGTTTGCCTGCAGAACCTAAATCATTCGAGTGAAAGTGTATAAAATTGTCAGGAGACGTTCATTACATTTTATGGACTCATTATATTACAAATGCAAACCTGTTGAATTTGCAACACATGCAGCAACAAACATATACATATTATTTCATGATTCAAGATAAAATGGTTCCTTCAAATTCTAGACCAATTAGAGGGCACTAGGAAAGTATACTTCTTATATGTTACAGCAGTAGTTACACAGATATACATTGCAGATTTGATCAGACTTCCAAATTCCAACTGTTGGGTAAGAGTTTGAGGAAAATTGAGCAATAAATATGTAGAGAGATCTCAGATGAATGTATTAATAATAAAGTTCTGTAATAGTAGCTGATTTTAATTTTCCAAACACTGATTCGGACTACCACACTGTTAAAGGTTTGGATAGTGAAGAGCTCATTAAATGTGTTCAAGAAAATTTTATTTATCAATATGTCAATGTTTCTTCTAGAGAAGGAGCAAAACTTGACTTTCTCTTCAGTAATAAGCCAGAGCACATAACTGAGTGATGGTGGGGGAGTGGGGGCAAGGGGGTGGGTGATGAAGGGGACACACTTTGGAGCTAGTGGTCATAATTCTATTAGTTTTAAAATAGTTATGAAAAAAGATAAGCCTTCTCTAACAGATGAAGATTTTAATTAGAGTAAGGCAAATTTTAATGGTAGGAGACAAGAACTTTCAAAAGTTAATTGGAATCGACTGTTCAAAGGTAAAGAAACATTTGATATGTGGGAGGCTTTCAAAAGTGTGATAACACAAGCTCAGAGTCAGTATGTTCCTGCTGGAGTGAAAAGTAAGGGTGGTAGTATTAGGGAAAACAGATGAATAAAAATATTGAGGCTCTCATCAAGAACGAAAAAAAGATAGATATAGACAACTGGGTTTAAATGAATCGCATAAAGAGTAGAGGAGCATTCTTAAGAAGGAGATCAAGAAGGCATAGAGGGATATGAGATAGCCTTGAGAGATAAGGTAAAGGATAAGGATAATCTAAAGAGATTCTACAAATATATTACGAGCAAGAGCAACTAGAGAGTTCAGTCCCTTAAAGATTAAAGAGGTCACCTCTGTGTTGAGCCTCAAGAGATGAGAAAGATATTAAATGAATGTTTTGCAATAATTTTTGCAGTGAAGATAGAAATGGAGGCTAGAGAACTCAGGGAAATAAATATTGATGTTTTGTAAACAGACCACAGTACAAAAGAGAAAATGGTGGTGGTCTTGCAGAACATAAATGTAAATAAATCTCTGAGACCTGATCTAGTGCATCCCAGGCCACTGCAGCAAGTTAGGGAGGAAATTGCAGGGCCTCTTGCAAAAATATTTGTGTCATCTACACCTATGGGTGAGGTGACAAATGACTGGAAAGTGACTAATACTGTGTCAATACAGTGTGGGGCTGGAGGAAAATAGCATGTCAGGAAGCAGCAGGGGAGAGGAAACATTGAGATTTGCATTGGCACCCTTCATCAGGACTGGGGGCAGGAAGCTTGGAAATAAATGGACGGAGTTGGGGCTAGGGGAACATAGGTGAGATGGTGATATGTAGATGCAAGCAGGGGGTTGTGGAGATAGGTCATGGGAAGGGTGGGGTAGACAGGTGAGAAAGAAGATGGACAGCTTGTGTCAGGTCAAGGAGATGGGGATGACAGGGAGGGTTGGACATGGGATGAGGCCGGGTTTGGGGAGATTTTGAAATTGGTGAAGTTTATGTTCAGGCCATTGGGCTGTAAGCTACCGAGGCAGAGTAAGAGGTGTTGACCCTCCAGTTTACGTGTGGCATCATTGTGACACAGGAGGAGGTCGAGGATGGGCACGTCACAGGAGGGGTCAAAATGGTTGGTAACCAGAAGGCGCTGTTGTACAGAGCGCAGATGTTCCGTGAATCAGTAGCTGAGTCTGGGCTTGGTCTCATCAATGTAGAGGAGACCACTTGGGAGCAACAGATACAGTAGACCAGGTTGGAGGATGTACAGGTGAATTCCTGTCAGATTTGCAAGTATTGTTTGGGACATCGGATGGAGGTAAGAGCGGAGGTGTAGGGACAGGCATAGCACTAACTGAGGTTTCGGGGTAAGGTGCTAGATGAGGTGGGGTTGGTGGGAGCACACAGCAGACTGAGCAGTCCCTATGAAAGGCTGGGGTGGGTAGGGAAATATCTCTTTCATTGTGGGGTCAGATTGCAGGTAGTAAAAATGGCAGAGGATGATGCGCTGGATGCAGAGGTTGATGGCGTGGTATGTGAGGACCGAGGGACCCCTGGTTTCACCCACTTCACCTTCAATGACCAGATATTCAAACAAATCAATTGAACACCAATAGGATCCCCAATATCACGACTGATTGCGGAAGCGGTAATGCAAAGATTAGAACAGACAGCACTCCCCACGATACAATCCAAACTCTGGGTCCACTATGTTGATGACACCTTTGTGATTAGCAAACACACAAGACTAGAAGAAACCCACTGACACATAATCAAGACCCTCACTGGAATAACATTCACAAAAGAAGAGAACAATAACCGACTACCCTTCCTAGAAGTAATGGTAGAATGTAAGAACAATGGGGAACTCCAGACTAGCACATACAGAAAGAACACTCATACAGACCAGAAACTTAATTACAGCAACCACACCAACACCTGTAAATGGAGCTGCATCAGGACATTATTCAAATAAGCCACCACACATGGTAACAACCCAGATTTGCGCAAAGCGGAAGAAGAGCACTTTTACAAGAGTTTTTAAAAGGAATGGATACCCAAAAAGCACAATCCACCATTACCTCCGTGATTGATCACAACAACAAAACATAAACGGCCAGATATGTGAGTCACCCTACTGTATATCAGAGATAACCACAGGACTACTCAGACTGTTAGGTATCAGGGTAGCCCACAAACCAACAACGACCCTACAATAGCTACTTACGAAGATAAAGGATCCCATGCCCCCAACCAATAAAACTAACGTTAATACCGAAAATCCCAGGCAAAGACTGTGAGAAACATTACATAGGCCAAACTAGAAGAAAACTGACAATAAGGATGCATGAACATCAACTTGCCATCAAGAGACATGACCAATTCTCACTGGTCTCAATACACATGGACAACAAAGGACATAAATTCGACTGGGACAGAGGCATGCCAGGGAATTCCTGGAGGCCTGGGATCCCAATCAAAACTTCATCCATAAACACACTGAACTGGGCCCAATGGGCCCAATTTACAAACCACTGAAAAATGGAACCAGAAGTGCTGCCAAACACCTCGGCACACCAAGGAAGGCATCTAAATAACAAGTGAGACAGAATACCAACGCTTCAGAAGCACACTGATCCTTTATTCATTCACGGGATGAGGGTGTCACTGGCTAGGCAGCATTTGTTGCTCCGAATTGCTCAGAGTCATCCATATTGCTGTGGGTCTGGAGTCATTTTTTTCCCTATAATTGACAATGGATTCGCAGTTACCGTTAGACTCTTAATTCCTGATATTTTACAGAATTCAAATTTCACTATCTGCCGCACAGGATTTGAACTTGGGTCCCCGGAACAGTATCTGGGTTTCTGGACTAATAGTCCAGCAATAATGCCACAAGGCCATCGCCTCCCCTAGCAGGGTAATGAAGTGTCTGCAATCAAACACGCCAACTCAGCGAGCAAGTCTACAACTTCATTCACAACTCAAGCTACAAATAGACTCTGTCCTTATTTTTGTTGGGGGGAATGGGGTTTGAGGGCAGAAGTGAATGAAAAACGAGAGATGCGATTGGGGGCATTGTGAATCACTGGAGAGGAGCAAAATTAAGATCCTTGAAGTAGGAGGACACCTCAGATGTCCAGGAAAGGAACCGTCCACCTTGGAAGCAGATGTGGTGGAGGCAGAGCATTTGGGAGCATGGGATCATATTCTTTCAGGAAGGTGGGTGAGAGGAGGTGCAGTGCAGGTAGCTATGGGAGTCAGTGGGTTTGAAATAGATGTTGGTGCTGAGATGGTTACTGGGTCCAAGAATGGGAAGGAGGTGTCGGAGATGGTCCAGGTGAATTTGAGGTTGGGGTGAAAGGGGTTAGTAAAGTTGATAAACTGTTCAAGCTCCTCATGGGAGCACGAGGCAGCGCCGGTACAGTCAGCAATGTATTGGAGGAAAAGGTGAGGAATGGTGCCAGTGTAACTGCAGAAGGAGAACTGCTCCACATATCCTATGAAGAGATAAGCACAACTCGGACACATGCCAGTGCACATAGTCATCCCTTTAGTTTGTAGGAAGTGAGAGGAGTTAAAGGAAAAGTTGTTGAGGGTAAGGGCAAGTTCTGTGAAGATGATGAGAGTGTAGGTGAAGGGGGACTGGTTGGACCTGTGGGAAAGGAAGTAATGGAGGGTTTTTAGGACCTGCTCATGGGGGATACTTGTGTAGTCTAATGCTGTGTTTTGTTTAAGAAGGGATGTAAGCAGCAGCCTGGGAACTAGACCTGTTGAGTCTCACTTCAGTAATGGGTTTTTTTGTTGGTGGTTCTTAAAGACAGGATTTATATGCACTTGAAAACTCAAGCAATGATTAGGGATCATTAGGATTTTGTGCGAAGGAAAAAGTGTCTTACAAACTTGGAGTTTTTTTGAGGAAGTGACAAAGAAGAAATGATGAGGGCAGACCAGTTGATGTTGTTTACTTGGACTTCAGTAAAGCCTTTGACAAGGCTCCTCACTGCAGGCTAATTAGTAAAGTTAGATTAGATGGGATTCAGGGTGAGTTTGCCAAGTGAATACAAAATTGGCTTAATGGCAGGGGACTGAGCGTGATGGTTGAAGGTTGCCTTTTGAACTGGAGGCCTATTACCAGTGGTGTTCCACAGAGATCAGTGCTGCATCCACTTTTGTTTGTCATCTATGTAAATAACCTAGATGAGAATATAGAAGGCATCATCAGTAAGTTTGCAGATGATGCCAAAATTGGTAATATAGTGTGTGGACAATGGAGAAGCATATCTATGATTACAAAGAGATCTTGATCAATTGGGTCAATCAGCTGAGGAGTGGATGAATTTAATTTGGATAAATGCAAGGTATTGCATTTTAGTAAAATAAACAAGGGCATGATTTATTAATTAAAAGTAGGCCTTTCGATAGTAATGCAGAATAGAAAGGCCTAGGGACTTGTGTACGTAATTCTTAGAGGTTTGCATCATCTTAGAGGGTGCGTTTAGAACACTTGCTTTCATTGCTCAAACTTCTGAGTATAGGAGTTGGGGCATCAGTTGAGACTGTAGTGGATGTTGGTGACGCTTCTTCTGGCGTACTCTGTCTTGTTTGGTTGCCCTGCTATAGAGGGGTATTATTAAGCTAGAGAGGGGTTCAGAAAAGATTTACCAGGATGTTGCCTGAGAAAGGAGAGTTTAAGTTATAAAAATAGGCTGGATAGGTTGGGATATTTTTCACTGGGAAGTAGAGGAGTGACCTTGGTAAAAGTTTAAAAAGTCTTGAAAGGCATTGATAAAGTGAAGGTTAGGGATATTTTCCTTTGGGTTGGGTATTTCAAAATTTGGGGTCATAGTTTTAAAGGTGAGAGGAGAAAGATATTAAAAAGGCATTGTTACAAAGTTGGGTGGACTAATTGTGAAATGGAAGGCAAGAAGCTAAAATGTGTGGCTCCTTAAAAGAAAATTTCTATGTCTGTAAGCAGCAGCTGAAGTTGCCAGTAGAGACAACCTCAAAAAGTGAAATAAGTGTCTCAAAAATGCCTTACAGGTGACAGGCAAAACAACAGTCTTGTTTTGATAATAAAATGTGAGGCTGGATGAACACAGCAGGCCAAGCAGCATCCCAGGAGCACAAAAGCTGACGTTTCGGGCCTAGACCCTTCATCAGAGAGGGGGATGGGGGGAGGGAACTGGAATAAATAGGGAGAGAGGGGGAGGCGGACCGAAGATGGAGAGTAAAGAAGATAGGTGGAGAAGGTGTAGGTGGGGAGGTAGGGAGGGGATAGGTCAGTCCAGGGAAGACGGACAGGTCAAGGAGGTGGGATGAGGTTAGTAGGTAGCTGGGGGTGCGGCTTGGGGTGGGAGGAAGGGATGGGTGAGAGGAAGAACCGGTTAGGGAGGCAGAGACAGGTTGGACTGGTTTTGGGATGCAGTGGGTGGGGGGGAAGAGCTGGGCTTGTTTTGATGTTGTGACAATGAGTTTGAACTTGGCCAATTAATTTAAATGAAGTACCTAGGTACAAGAAGACAACCTGAAACCAATCATATTATAAGAATTTGATTATGTCATTACAGATATATAGGACAAGGATGTTGTGAAAAATTAGGGAGAGCCAACTGCCATTTGAAAGAGAGAGACAACTGCTACCTGCCAGAGTTAGCAACATCAGCTCTCAGCGAAAGCCCATTTAATTAATCAAAGATATTTTAGCTCAAAGTCTACACTGAAAACATTATAGAGAAAACACACCCTGGACAGCAGAAATATTGGAAAGAAGTCATTTGTGAAAACAGCAGAAAAGGCAAAATATTCCAGAAGACAGTTTGTGCGAAATTGGAGAGATTAAGGTATAACTTATTGCTTCTTATTAACTGGGTTTATATCAGTGGTGTTCGCCTTTATTTAAACAGCATTCCAGTAGAATTTTGACCCGTTAGGGAGCAGTTAGTAGTCTAAGGGGGAATTGTCGTTTTGTTAGTAATTTTATTAATTTGTTCATTGTTGAGTTAAATATATACATTGTTTCTTGTTACTTGCAAAGTGGAGAACAGGGATTTTCTTTATTTTAACCATTCTTTTAATAAGATTATGAGGGGAAAGTCAAGTATCTCTGGGTGATTGGGGGTAATTAATACAGGAGCACCCCTACTCCTGTCATAATATATTGGAGCTTGCGTTTTAGTTCAATTTTCAGAAAGGTCCAGCAATTCCCCGTCATAACAGTTTTTTTACACGGAGAGTGGCTCATACATGGAAGGAAACTCTAGAGGAAGTGGTGGGGTGCAGGTACACTTACAGTGTTTAAAAGGCTTTTGAAAAGTACATGAATAAGAAAGGCTTGAAATGATATGGGCCAAACGCGGGTAGTTGGGACTACTTTAAATTTTGGATTATGATCAGCACAGACTGGTTAGACTGAAGGGTCTTCCATGCTATATGACTGTATGACTCTATAACTGTGCTTGAACAATCCATCTTTCAAATTACGAATCTCCAGGGTTGGTGGGAAGAATTTTCATCTAGATTTTGACTGATGAATTAAATACAAACTTGTCAATACACAGAGCAGAATAAATGCAAAGCATTCTCCCCAGTCAGTACAGAGATTCGACTTCGTTTATTTTATCTAGGCCTAAGTTTGGCAAAGTGTTTATCTAAAATTTATACTGATATCTTTGGATATCAGTTCATGTTCAGATTTGCTTAGAAGGATTAGGGAGCTGCTATTCATGTTATCACAACTAGATGGAGATGGAAGCAGCACTCATAACTTTCCCTTGCATTATGACTAAAAGGAAAGCAAAGTCATTATAGGACACTGCAGTCTGTATATCATCTAACATTCACAAAATTCAGTGAAGACTCATACTGCTTGCCAGCTTCTTAATTCTAGGATTCATTTGCATATTTTTAAGCCTCAATGGAGAGCTTTCACTAAGCCATTAACCAGACAAGACTGTCGGTAGTCACTGGATCATACAGTAGGGCAGATGCCTGTTGCTCTATCCAGTCTGCACTGACTAAACTGTTCTCAATCTGTAATAAAACAAAGAACTGCAAATGCTAGAAACCAGAATGAGAAGTAGAATTTGCTGGGGAAACTCAGCAGGTCTGGCAGCATCCCTAGAGAGAAAAACAGAGTCAATGTTTCAAGCCCCCTGATAAGAGTACAGTCAGTAGAAGGATCATTAGACTCAAAATGTCAACTGTTTTTCTCTCCACAGCTGCGAGCAAACCTGTTGATTTTCTCCAAGAAATTCAGCTTTTACTCCACAAAGGCCCACTTCCCAGCATTTAGCCTAGTGCATTGTATGTTATGACATTTCAAGTGCTCATCCAAGTCCTTTTTAAACATTGTGAAGTCTACCACCTCAAGAAACTTCCCAGGCAGTGCATTCCAGATTCACACATCCCTCTGGTAAAAAAGGTTTTCCTCAAATCCTCTCTAAACCTCCTGCCTTTTACCTTAAAACTATGCTCCCTCGTTATTGACCCTTCAACAATGGGGAACAGCTGTTTTCCAATTATGCTGTACATTCATTTCACTCTTGTTCATAACTAAAATGTCCTGTGTATACCTTCTGCACTCACTTCAGTACAATCACCTCATTCCTATGATGCAGTGACCAGACTGTGCATAGTACTTCACCTGTGGCCTAACCAAGGTTCCGTACACCTCCAACATAAGCTCGTTGTTCTTATAATGGGAGGGCAAACGAGGGCAGGACTTTTACATTTGATGGTTAAGTCTTGGGTAGAGTGGCCAAAAACACCGTGGAGTGCAGATTCACAGTCCCCTGAATGTGGAGTTGCAGGGAGACAGGATAGTAGAGAAGGCATTTGGTGCACTTGCCTTTATTGGTCAGTGGAGTGAGTATAGGAGTTGGGAGGTCATGTTGCAGCTGTACAGGATATTGGTTAGGCCCCTTTTTGGAATACTGCATTCAGTTCAGGTCTCCTTGCTTTAAGACAGGGGTTGCTAAACCTGAAATAGTTCAGAAAAGATTCACAAGGGCGTTGCTGGAGTTGGAGGCTTTGAGCCATAGGGAGAGGCTAAATAGGCTGGGGCTATTTTCCCTGCAGTGTCAAAAGCCAAGAGGTGACCCTATAGAAGTTTTTTTTAAATGCAGTAGTGGCATGGATGGGGTGAACAGCCAAGGGTCAGGCAGTCCAAAACTAGACGGTATAGATGCATGATGATGGGGACAGATTTAAAAGGGACATAAGGGACAACTTTTTCACACAGAGGGTTGTGTGTGTAATGAGCTGCCAGAGGATGTGATGGAGGCAGGTACAATCACAACATTTAAAAGCCATCTGGATGGGTATATGAATAGGAAGGGTTTAGAGGGTATGTGGCAAATGGGACTAGATTAATTTAAGATAGCTGGTTGGTATGGCTGAGTTGGGCCGAAGGGTCTGTTTCCATGCTGGGCATCTCTATGACTATAACTTATAACAAGCTATTAAAGCTCAGTGTCACATATGCCTTTTTAACTACCCTATTAATCTGATCTACCATCCAAAGGGATCTGTGGACAAGCACCAGAAGATCCCTCTGTTCCTAGACCACAGGAAATAGGAACAGGACAGGCTATATGGCTCCTCAAGCCTGCTCCACCAGACAATTAAATCATGGCTATCCAACATTCCTCTTGTCCACTTTCCTGCCCTTTTCACGTAAATTATTTATCACAAGATGAATTGAAGATTATCGTTCTCAGCCTTAATTTTTAAACCTCGAGCAGGAAGGAATTCCCAAGACTTTCAACACTCAGAAGAAATTCTTCATCTCAGTCTTAAATTGATGCCCCTTAATTCTTAGATTATGGCCTCTGGTCTGATACCCTCCAGTGGAGGGAAATATCCTCTCATCATTTACACTGTCAAGACCCTTAAGAAGTAGTACGAGACTAACTAATGTGGCTAAAGGCAGATATGTCCCCTGGCTCGTATGGCTGCCACCTTAGTATCCTAAAAGAGATAGCCACAGAGATAGTGGCTGTCAAGCCCCTTAAGAATCTGATATGCTTCAATTAAATTACCTCATTCTTCTAAATTCCAATGAGTAGAGTACCTTCTTGTTTAACATTTGTTCATAAGACAATCCCTCCATAGGCTATGTTAGGCTAATCAGCCTACAGTTACCCACTTTTTGCCTCCCTCTCTTTTTGACTAGGGGTGTCACATTAGTAGGCCAATCCTCTTGTACTTCTTCAGAGTCGAAGGATTTTCAGAAAATTAGGAAGGAAACCAGAATTACACAGCAGTTACCCTAACATCTTTGGTGGGGAAATTGCAGCAATCTACACTCAAGAATAGAGTAACTGATCACCTCAAAAAATTTCAATCAGAAGAGTCAGCATGGATTCACAATGGGTGGGTCATGCCTCACAAACTTCAGAGTTTTTTTGACGAGGTGAAAAAAGGTGGTGGACAGAGCTAAATCAATCGATGTTGTTTATATGGGCTTCCAGAAGGCTTTTGGTTATGTCTCACAAAAGAGACCATTATCTAAGGTGGAACTGAAGGTAAATTACTGAATTGGTTAGGAAACTGGATGAGTGGTAGCGAGCAGAGAGGTAGAATAATAACTCAAATTGGCAGGGTGTGACTGGGGGTGTCCTTCAGTTATTCACAACATTCATTAACATTTTGGATAAAGGCATAAAAAGTGAAATATCAAAATTTGCAGAGGACAAAATTGGGCAGCACTGGAGATTGTGTTAGTGACAGAATAAAATTACAATAGGATATTGATAGATTAATTGAATTAGGCAAAGCAGTGACAGATGCGCAAAGTCCAAAGATGTGCAAGTTAGGTGGATTGGCCTTGCTAAATTGGCCACAGTGTTCAGGGTTTTGTAGGTTAGGTGTATTAGCCACAGGAAATGCAGTCACAGGGATAGCATAGGGGGATGGGTCTGGGTGGGATGCTCTTCAGAAGGACTGTGTGGACTTGCTGGGCCTATTGGCCTGTTTCCACACTGTGGGGATCTTATGAACTATGAATTCCAAGAAGATGGATTTTAATATAAGCAATTGTGAGGTTGTCTATCTCGGACTGCACAAGGAAAAAGAAAAAGCGATTTGTTTTTAGAAGGCACAAAGTTCTGAAGAAGGGCAATACCCGAAATGTTGACTACTTCTTTCTTTCAGATGCTGCCTGGCTTGCTGTGTTCTTCCAGCCACCTGTTTGTCTACTTTGGATTCCAGCAGATTTTTTTGTCTCTAATAAAGTTTAATACAGTGGATGTCCAACAGGATTTGAGGGTTCGTTCAGGTGCAATACCTCTTTAAGTAACAAACAGATGCAGAAAACGATCAAGGCGGCTAATAGAATGTCTTTCACATCAAAAGGGCTGGAATACAAGGATGTAGACGTTATACTGCAGTTATCCAAATCCCTAGTTAGACCCCAATTCGTGTACTGACAGCAGATCTGAGCAGCACACCTTAGAAAAGATGTTTGGCTTTGTTGGGAGTTCCATGCAGGTTTACAAGGATGGTATACAGGGGTTAAATTATGGAGGACAAATAGGACAAATTAGGCCTTTATTCTCTTGAATTTAGATGGTTAAGGAGGGATTTAATTGAGAGTTTTCAGGATATTAAAAAGGAAAGACAGAAACGTAAAGATACATACGATTTCCATGAGTTGAAGGCTAGAATCAGTCTCAGAGTTAGGGCCAGGCCATGCAGGAGAGACATTAGAAATAACTTCTTCACACAAACAGCAGTGCAGATTTGAAATTCTCTTCCTCAAACAGTGGTCGATGTTAACTAAATTATTAAATTTAAATCTAAGATAGGCATACTTTTTCCAATTAAGCAAGGATAACAAGGGATATGGGCCCAAGGTAGGTATGTGGCATTAGGCTACTCATCAGCCATGATTTTATTGTATGGTGAAGCAGGCTGTAGGGACTGAATGGCCTAGTCCTGTTCCTATATTCCTATCTTGCTCTGGAAGTGAAGCAGTTGAGTGCAATGCATGTGTACAATACCACGTAGCAACATTAAACCAAATAAAACAGTGAATGTACTTCAAAAGTATTTCACTGCCCATGAAGTGATTTAGGCCACCCTGTAGTTGTGAAAAGTATTTTAGAAATGCAAACGCTATCTAAAAAAAATTACATTAATTGGAAAACTCTTTTTGATTAAATAAACTTAAGGGAGTTGATGACAATGTCACAAATGCAATACAGATTGAATAGTTTCCCACTTATCCTGTTGATTAGCTCCAACCCAGCAGGGAGCTTCACTGAAATGTGTCTTACTCTCAGGCTTTTTTTATCTCAAAACTCAAACAACTTTAGCTTCCCTTTGAAATAACTCTGCAGAGCTTCTGTTTGAAATAACTCCAATGCTGTTTGTGTGAAGAAGTTGTTTCTAACATCGCTCCTGAACAGTCTGGCCCTAATTCTGAGTCTAGTTCTAGCCTTCAACTCGTGGAAATTGTATATCTTTTATCTTCCCTGCCTTTCCCTTTTAAATATCCTGAAAACTTCAATCGATCACTCCTTAACCATTTAAATTCGACAGAATAAAGGCCTAATTTGCATGCAGTCACCAAGTCCCCCTTTATTTACTTGTGCATAGTGCTTAATACTGATCCAGTTTTTTCAGAGCCACCTTCCAGACAGAACAGAACCGTTGGCAGTCCTGTTATATCTGTTAGCCAGCAGTCCCTGATTTGACCAGGTTAACAGTCACCTGAATACTTCAGCAAGGAATAGGATCCCAGTTCTACTTTTTTGGTTTTCAGAACTGGGACCATGATTAACAGGGATGCCCAGGAGCATTTGTATCTCAGAGATGGAATTCTTGGACTAGCACGGGACAAACAAGAGCGAAAGCATTTTCCAAGAATATTTTCATTAATCAAGAATGAAAGTCAGAGGTTCAGACAATCAGATACCATCAAAACTCCAACCATAAATGATGCTGACTCGTGGTCCGGTGATGCCATTCCCATGACCTGCCAAACAGCTTCCAGGAAACCAAAGTCTTTGGGGTCCAGGGTGAGTACAGTTGCAAAGCTGAAACTTAAAGGAATTCACAGAGGGGCATCACCAGGAATGGAACCTGCAGCTTAATTTGGACCATGTTAATAGCCCCAGTCAGGGAACTCATATTCTATGAGATCCACCTTACTGACTTCATTACAATCACTACACCCTTCTCTTAAGATTAAGCCAGATTTTCAGCCAACAAAAGCACACAAGCAACGTGGGTTTTAGGAATACAGTTTTCACCAAAAATGCCACACTTCTGAAGAACCTCCCCAACCTTACGAATCAAAGTCTGGATGAGAGAGGTCCACCAAAGTTTTGTTCAAGTAACAGAGCTTCACAAACTTCATACGTGCTTATTCTAGCTTCTAGATTTAGTCCCTGCCTCCTTCAGCCTGCTGCATGGAATTCAATAGAATCACTACCTCAACTCTGACAGCTCGCCCTCCCTTTAATATGGTTTCAATCAGATTCAGCTTCTGCAGAAATTCTGGTTTCCAATTAGCTTCAAACTGAGTTTGCTTACAAACTGGAAGAGTTTATTTCCTTTCTTAGTTTCTGTTTAAGGTTATCTTTTTCAATTAGGGCCTTACTCAAAAAATACAAACTCTGAAACTATGGCTTCAAACACAATCTCCTTTCTGTTCTCGTTTCCAATGTTTCAGTAATGCTGCCTTTTACAGCCATAATTCTATTTAGGTTCCTGTTATCCTCAACTGAGGATGTCCATTCACTGTCGTTGACAGGGATCTTGACTTTCTAAGAAAGCCCTCAAATATTCCATCACTACTCAGGGATGTTCCATCCTCTTACTTATCTCCTTAGCTATCTCCACATTCGAAATATCACACGCTGCTATTTTTGTCACATTCAATATGAAGCCTCCCTCAAACATTTTCTTCTCCCCTTTCAACGCTCAAAAGACTTGTTTCACTCTGTGACAAAGTAATCTATTTGACTGGTATCCAATCCGCCATCTTCAGTATTCACTCTCAGCACTAAATACAGGACATATGGCAAAAACTCACACAGCTTCCTTTGTTAGAGTCTTCCTAAACCACAACCTTTACCATCTAGAAGGGCAAAGAACTGCAGATAGTTTGGAATACTACAACCTAAAAGTTATCGTTCAAATCACAAAACTCGAAGTATTCTGCTGTTTCTTCAACACCACAGAGTTAAAATCCCAGCACTTCCTTCTTAACAGCACTCTAAGTTTGTCTTCTTGGCAAGGAGTACAGCAGTTCATAAATGCAGCTATCCATCATCATCTCAAGCGTAATTAAGATTAACCAATAAATATTATTCTAGTCAGTGCCACCCTCATCCCATTAATGAATAAAAGATAAAGAACATAACATACTATTCCAATGAACCTCAAGAGAAGTTGAAGGAACATCATCTCATCTTTCAATTCAGTACTTTAAAATCATCTGGGCTTGAAAACGGAATTCAATCAAGTCAGATCATAACTATTACTCCCAATTTCTTTTCCCCCCAAGATGCTGCAATTGCTAATTATAGCTGTTTTGGGCTGATATATTGTTTTGCTACTTGTCTCATTACAACTATCTTTCACCTTTTACATCATCCCTTTCATCATTTCAGCACTCTTCTATTGCACTTACCAGTCTCCTTGTCTCCCTCATTCCCTGCTGCTGCTGCACCTAGATAAAACTGGTTCCCCCTCCAACCTTTGGAAATCTTTTATTGAAAAGGTAAAAATTCAGAAATTGAATGTTTCTGTTTCCACAGGTGCTAACTTATCTGAACAGTATTTCCAGCATTTTAAAAAATATTTCCTTTTATAGTGAAGGTGACATCTGGATCTTTTGTACATCTTAATCCTTTCCTGGAATCTGAGAGTTTTAAGTCATGTCACTAGCCAACAACAGCCAGTCACAGAGATGAGCCCCCTATGATATATTCAATTTGTACTTTCCATCTAGCTTTCTCCCCATTTTACTGGGAATTCAATGGCTTTCTTAACGCGCTTTGCCTGCAGTTCAGCATGTTGATAGAAGTAATTTCACAGGAGTGAAATTGCCACATTGAAACATGCCACTAAACCTAACCAGACCACAGCTCCTATTCTTCTTCATCTAGCCAATAACATAATAAAGTTTTCCCTTTTCTATTATTGTCTAATCTAGCTTCCACTCGAACGCATTTTTACTATTTGTCTCATTTACTCTCTGCGGTTGCAAGTTCCACATTGTCATCGCTTTACACAAAGAAGTTTCTTCTGAATTCCTTATTTTGTGACTACAGTTTTGCTCTTTGCAACTGATAGCACTGCGCAGGCTGTATCAAAACCTTTCAGAATTTTAAATGCCATTAGTTCACCCCTCAGCCTTACCTTTTCAAGAGAAATAAGACCAGTCTGTTCATTATTTTCCGATGGGGATAACACCATATTTCTGGTATCATTGCTAAGAATCTTTTATGCACTTCTCCAGTACCTCTATAGCTTGCGTGTAAACTAGCATCCAAACTTCGATAAAGAACGTGTATGATCTAAACCAAGATTCAACACAAGTTTAGCATTACTGCTGACTTTTCAATTTTAGCCTTACATATATAAATCTTAGTGCTTTATGTGCTTTTAAAATATTGTTTTATTAACCTCCATTGTTACATTTAATGATTTGTATGTTTGTGTTCCAGATCAATTTGCTCTTCTATCCTACTTAGATTCTTACCTCTGCAGTAACATGTGATCAACTTAATTGTTTCACCTTATCGTTACTTATAATGATCTTCATTTGCTAATTAAATGCCCATTCTGCAAATTTATTGATTTTGCCTTGGAATAAGAGAATTGTACCATAGTGGTCATGTTATCAGATTTGTTCTGGAGACATTTTCAAATCATACCATGTCAGGCAGGGGTTTTAAATTCAACTTATTCACTAAATATGGAATTAAAAGAAAAGTCTCAACATTAATGGCCTCAAACTACCAGACTGTAATAAAACTCATGTGGTTCACAAATACGCTTTAAAGAAGGAAATCTGACAATGCTAACCAATCTAGCAGGTGGCACCAGATCCACAGCAATGTAATTGACTCAACATTCCCCAAAAAATTAGTTTAGCTACTCAGTCTTATGAAACTGCTGTAAAAAAATTCAAAGAATACTGGACAGGCAACAGAATATAAAGGCACATCCAGCTCAGCAGACTTGGTTTGTGTTAAGTCTTAAAGATTTATCCTACAACTGAATGAACAACAGTCTCACACTGAAAAGCTAACAGAATCACAATCTTCAGCGATTGCCCTAGATTCCGCTGTCTCCATTCTTAGGTAAATTGTGCCACGGCAGAGATGATGGTACAGAGGTTGGGAAGAATGGTTCTGGAAATCCTTAGCACTACAGCATTTTTTTTAAACCCCTTGCGGTTTGGTTTTGGCTTTTAATGGATCTTAGGTTGAAAAAAAGTGATTAAAATCTATAGTGTCGCTCAAGAATCTGCGCCCTTATCAGCATAAAAAGTGCCTGACAGATATGCAGGTTTTCCCTTTATCTTCTATTGGTTCTAAACAATTGCAATGAATATAAATAACTAAATTGAGATTTATTTACTGTTGAAGAAAGATGACATATGACTACATAAATCCTTCTGAGCCATGAAACACATTGGTAATGCAATCACAGCGTAACTACAAAACTGGCAATCATTTTTGAATACAAAGTATTTGAATGCGTACCAACTAACTTTTGATAAACTGTATGGACTGTTCCCAACAATAAGAAAATGTAGATAATTAAACTTTACGTAAAACAGGCTGTTAGAAGTATAGATGAGTGGTTTGTGAAATGTAAGTGATCATAGTTGATAAAGTGGGTTATAACATTGGATTGACTATTAATTATCCTTAGAAGCTGGAAAGAAATTGCCTAAAAAAAAATCAAAATAAAGTGCAATGCCGTCTGGATTGGCTTAACTTACAATTCTAGCTATCTTGTAAATGCATTTAATTGAAGGAAAAATGAGCAATTGAAATATCCTAAAACATACTAAAACAAACTACATTTTAGTCATTCTGCTAACAGTACAGTCTAGTGGGCAGGATAACATCGGTCTCATAGAATCATAATATTTGCCCTTGGGGCAACATGGTGGCTCAGTGGTTAACACTGCCTCCTCACAGTGCCAGTGGCATGGTTTCGATTCCACCCTCAGCACAGTGTCTGTGTTGAGTTTGCACATTCTCCCTCTGTCTGTGTCGGTTTCCTCCAGATGCTCCGGTTTCCTCTCATAGTCCAAACATGTGCTAGTCAGGTGGACTGGCCATGCTAAAAATTGTCTAAGGTGTCCAGTGATGTGTGACTTAAGTGGATTAGCCATGGGAAACGCCGAGTTACAGGGATGGGCTGGAGTTTAGGTGGCATGGTCTCTGCAGGGTCAGGGTGGGTTCAACGGGCCGAATGGTCTGCTTCCACACTGAAGGGATTCTATGATTCAAAACAATCATTAGAAAATAAAACACTGAAGGTGCACAGAAAAGTCCAAATGGAGACAGCAGATCTGATGTTCCCAATGCAAGACTCTCCAGCAGAACCAAAACCATTAACAAGGTGCAATCCATCCAAAAACCATCAGACTCAAATAAGTAAAAATTAGACAAAGACATCGGAGTAGAACAGACCATTTTGACGATCAAGCCTGTTCAACTATTTGAGGAGATCATGGCTGATCTGATAATCCTCAGCTCCATTATTTCAGAAAGGTGGTCAAGAAAAGCCAGTCATCTATAGACCGGTCAGCTTGATGTCAGTGATGGGTACATCATTGGAGGGGATTCTGAGGGACAGGATTTATTTGTATTTGAAAAGGCAAGGACTGATTAGGGATAGTCAACATTGCGCTGGAAATCATGTCTCACTAGTGTGATTGAATTTTTTGAAGAAGTGACAAAGAAAACTGAAGGCAGAGCAGTGGATATTGTCTACACGGACTTCAGCAAGGCGGTCAACAAGGTTCAACTTGGTAGACTGATTTACAAAGTTAGATCACATGGAATCCAGGAAAAGATAGCCATTTGGATATAAAATTGGCTTAAAGGTAGAGGCAGACAGTGGTGATATAGGATTGTTTTTCGGACTGGAGGCCTGTGACCACCGGTGTACTGCAAGGATCAGTGCTGGGTCCACTGCTTTTTGTCATTCATACAAATAATTTGAACGTGAATGCAGGAGGTATGGTTAGTAAGTTTGCAGATGACACCAAAATTAGTGGTGTCATAGACAGTGAAAAATGTTATCTCAGAGTACAGCAGGATCTTGATCAGATAGGCTGAGGTGTGGCAGATGAAGTTTAATTTAGATAAATGTGACGTTTTGCCTTTTGGTAAGGCAAATCAGGGCAGGACTTGTACACTTAGTGGTGGAGTTCTGGAGTGTATTGCCGAACAACAAGACCCTGGGGTGTAGATTCACAGTTCTTTGAAAATAGAGTCGCAGGCAGGCAGGGTAGCATAGGAGGCATATGATACTCTTATCTTTATTGGTCAGTGCATTGCTTATAGGAGTTGGGAGGTCATGTTGTTGCTGTACAGGGAATTGGTTTTGCCACTTTTGGATTGACATGTTCCAATCTGGTCCTCCCTGCAATAGGAAAGATGTTGTGAAACTTTAAAAGATACAAAAAAGATTTATAAGGAGGTTGCTGGTTTTGTAGGTTTTTAGCTACAGGGGGAGGAGGCACAGGCAGGGGCTATTTTTCCTGGGGCGTCAGAGGTTGGTGGGTGACCTTATAGAAGTTTAAAAAATCATGAGTGGTTAGGATAGGGTGAATAGCCAGGGTCTTTTGCCCAGGGTTGGGGAGTCTAAAGCTACATGAATAGGATGGATTAGAGGAATATTTAGCAAATGCTTGCAAATGGGACTAGATTAATTTAGGGTATCCGGTCAGCATGGAAAAGGTGGGCCAAAGGTTCTCTTTTCATGCTGTAGCACTCTATGTCTTCACTTTTCTGTCTTTTCCCCATAACTCATGATTCCCTTACTTAGTAAAAATCAGTCTCTCTCAGCTTTGAATAAAGTTAATGACTCAACAGTCCTCTGCAGTAAGGAATTCCAAAGATTTGGTACGGTCTAAGAGACAAAATTCCTCTGCCCCAATGTTTTAAATGGTAAAACATGTTACTCTCAGATCATGCTATCTAGTCCTGGTTGTTCCTATAAGAGTCCATGACTTTAGAGGCAAGGTATTGGCATGGAGAGAGGATTGGCTGGCTGGCCGAATGCACAGAGCGGGCATAAAGGCGTCTTTTTCAGAATGGAGTCTAGTAGAATTCCGCAAATGTTAGTGAACTGAGGGCATTGTTGCTAAATCTGCAGATGGCTCAAAGATAGGTGGAGGTACAGGTAGTATTCAGGAGGTAGGGAGACTGCAGAAGGATTTGGGCAGGCTAGGAGAGTAGGCAAAGAAGTGGCAGATGGATTATGAATGTGGGAAAGTGTGAGGTTATGTGCACTTTGGCAGGAAAAGAGGCATAAACTATTTTTCACATGGGGAAAGGCCTCAGGAATCAAAGAATCACAGAATCCATACAATGTGGAAACAGGCCCTTCGACCCAACAAGTCCACACTGAACCTCACAGCATCACACCCAGGCCCATCCTCCTATAACCCATCAATCTACACACCCCTGAACATTATGGGCAATTCAGCACAGCCAATCCACGTAGCCTGCACATCTTTGGACTTTGGGAGGAAACCAGAGCACCTGGAGGAAACCCACGCAGACACATGGAGAATGCAAACTCCACACAGACAGTCACCTGAGGCTGGAATCAAACCCGGGTTCCTGGCAATGTGAGGCAGCAGTGCTAACCACTGAGCCATGTGAAACACAAAGGGACTTAAGAGAATCCTAAACTAGGATGTCTAAGGAAATATGCAGGTTCAGTTAGCAGGTAGGAAGGCAAATGCAATGTTCGCATTCATTTTAAGAGAGCCACAATACAAGATGTACTCTACAGATGTACTACTGAGACTGTATAAGACTGTGGTCAGACCACATTTAGAATATTGTGAGCAGTTTTGGGCCCCAAATCTAAGTAAAGATGTTCTGGTGTTGGAGAAAATCTAGAGGAAATCCATAAGAATGATCCCAGGGATGAAGGGCTTGCCATACAAAGAGTGGTTGAGAGCGCTGGGTCAGTACTCAAATGAGGTTTATAAGGATGGGCAGGGATCTCATTGAAACTTACAGAATACTGACAGAGCTGGAAAGAGTGGGTGTGGAAATGCTTCCACTAGTAGGAGAGACAAGAAACCGACAGCATGGCTTCAGTGTACCCTTCAGAACTGAAGCTAGGAGGAATTTTGTCAGCCAGAGAATGGTAAATCTATGGAATTTAATGCCACAGATGGCTGTGGAGGACAAATCATTAATTGTATTTAAAACTGGTTCTTTATTTGTACGAGGATCAAAGGTTATGGGTAAAAGGCACCAGTATGGAGTTGACAAACATTTCAGCCATGATAAAATGGCAGAGAAGGCTCGATGGGCCAAATGGCCCAATTCTGCTCCTAAATCTTATAGTCTTAGCTTAATGGGTAACATCCTCACAGCATGGACCCTGTCAAGCCCCTTACAAATCAACTCTCATTCTTCCAAAATCCATGAAGTACAGATCCAACCTACTCAAACTTTCTTCATGTGAAAATCCCTCCATATCCAGAATCCCCGACTGACTCCTCTGGACTTTCTCTTATACTAGTACATCATTCCTTAAAAGAAAAGAGGCCTAAAACTCTTCAAAGTCTTCCAGTTATTTTCTAACTAGTCTCTTGTATAACTTTGTTTCCTTTGCTGAACTAGGGCCCAACAAAATTGCTCCATGCTGCAGTTTTCTGTAGTCTATTTCTATTTAATTAATATTCAGCTCTTCTATTCTTCTTGCCAATGTGCTTAAGAGCAAAATTTCTAGTACATTGACTTCTGTCATCCAAGTCACAAAGCCAGATTGTAAAAAATTGTGCCCCAGCACTGATCCCTCTGGCTCCCATGAGTTTCAGGTTGCCATCCTGAAAATGCCCCTTCATTCCCAATTCTGCCTTCTATTATTAGCCAATTTCCTATCCATGCTGATGTTACCACCTCCAACACATGGGTTCTTATCATATTAAGTATCCTTACATGTGGTAGGGTGTCGAACATCTTTCAAAGATGCAAATATACTGCATCTACTTGTGCCCCTTTACCTATCGCACTTGTTTCCTCTTCAAGGAACTCTAAGAAATTTGACTGGCACAACTTCCCGTTCATGAAGCCATGCCAAGTCTTCCATTATTCCATCCTCTATAATAGAATTTCAAGTTTTTCCAAAGACCAATGTTAAACTAACTGACCTAAAGCTATCAGCTCACTACCTCTCTCCATTTTTGGACAAAGATTTTACATTGGCTGTTTTCTAATCGTCTGGACTTTTTCCAAAATCTAAGGATACTTTGAAGATTACATTTTTAAAATTATGGAACATTTCATGAATTTTCACGTCATCCTTGCACAGGAGCCATGGTAGCCTTCACTGGATCATTCCAATTTTAGTACGTGTGCTGCCAAAGCAAGCCAGGATTCCTACCAATATAGCCACTATCTTCGTAGTTGCTTCTTTTAAAATGCTAGGATGCAATCTGCCAGGTCTAAGAATCTTATCAGCCTTTAATCCCATTAGTTTCCCTAATATTTTTTCCCTCTACAAATAGTTATTATATTTATTTCCTTCCCCCTTTGGTACGTTGATTATTTAGTACTTTTAATATGTTTGTATTAGCGTCCTCTATTGTGAAGACTAATGCAAAGGGTTCATTCAACTCCTCTGCCATTTCCTTGTTCTTCACTATAGGTTTCTCCAGCCTCATTCTCTAAGGGGCCCAAGTTTGTTTTGGCCTCTCTCTCTCTTTTTATATATGCAGAAAAGGTCTTACTGTCTTGACTTCATTAATTTTTAGGTCCACCTTCATTGACTTTTAAAATTCGAATGTTGAGTGCACAAAAGGCAAACAACAATTCTTAGCTTCAAATAGTCCCTTCAGAGTTGAAACCAAATACTTCTGGTCTGAAAATTTGAGAGAAAACTTGGCAAAAGTAACCTATTTTTAACTGTTCTGAACTAACTCCTCACTCCAGCAGTTTCATACATCCAGGATCAAGCTATATATCTGTGAACTGAAACCAAAGGGTTTCTAAGCTACAGGAAGTTTGTTTTCCAAATCCCTGATCCTTTTAACTAAAAGCAGCTTAATATTATTCAACATTTATTCCATTTGCTTGTAAAACTCTCCAAATGCAGATAAGTTCCTCTTAACACTCTCATTTTTTAAAAAACAAAGTGGCCCCAGAAAGCAAGAAAAGTTCATTTTAAGCCCCTGTATACACACAGACAAAACCCACATGCTACATGACTGATGCATACTACACTCAAAAAACAAACCCTGAACTAAATGATATGAAAATATGTAAAAACATACACTTTATATCACAACAGCACAGACAATGGCTTCCTGCAAAGGTGCTGCAAGACCCACCAGAGTAAGTACTCTTCAACCACCAATGGCATGTGTTCTCCCTCCCTTTCTGCTCTCCAATCGTGATTCTAAATCTGGAGGAGCAGCAGGATAGTGGGAAGAATCAGTGATTGCAGGGAGTAGAGTATTGGCAGAAAGAGACAGATCATTGATTGAAGGACACACTTTGTTTCTCTCATGCTCACTGAACCCCCAAGTTAGCGCGACAGTGACACGGTGGTTAGCATCACTGCCTCACAGCTTCAAGGATCCATGTTCAATTCTAGCCTCAAGTAACTGTGTGTCTGGAGTTTGCATGTTCTCTCCATTCTGCGTGGGCTCTGAGTCGGCGTAACTTGATGGACCAAATGGTCTCTATCTGCACTGCAGGGATTCTTTAATTCTAAGTCACAACCGTGCAGTCATTTCCGACTCCCACTTATCAAGTCCATTCTTGGACTTTGTGGGAAATTAGGGAAGAAACTGCAGAGGCTCTTGCAGAGATTTTTGCTTCATCTTTAGACACTGAAGTTCCAGAAGACTGGAAGATTGCTACCTTTCTGAAACAATGGAACAACATTGGCTAGGACAAGCCAGGGAACTACAGGGCAGGGAGCCTGACATAGGCAAGTTACTGGAGAGGATGCTGAGAGACAGGATCAACCAACATTTGGATAGTCAAGGTCTGATTAGCGTTAGTCAGCATGGATTTGTGCGTGGGAAGTCATGTCTGACAAATCTTTTGGAGTTTTTTGAAGGAGTAACCAAGAGTATAGATGAGGGTAGGGCAGTGGATGTTGTCTTTATGGACTTTAGTAAGGCCTTTGACAAGTCCAAATGCAAATAAGCTCCTCTTACCACTCTCATTTTTTTAAAAACAAAGTGGCCCCAGAAAGTAAGAAAAGTTCATTTTAAGCCCCTGTATACACACAGACAAAATCCACATGCTACTTGACTGATGCAAAGTATACTCAAAAAACAAACCCTGAAATAAATGATATGAAAATATGTAAAAACAGGCTAGTCATGAAGGTTAGGTTGCATGGGATCCAGGGAGAGCAAGCTAATTGCATTCAAAATTGGCTTGACGGTAAGAAGCAGAGAATGATGGTTGAAGGCTGTTTCCCAGACTGGAGGCCTATGACTGGTGGTGTGCCACAGGGGTTGGTGCTGTGAACTTTGTTATTTGTCATTTACATAAATGGTCTTGATGTGAATGGACAAGACATGATTAATAAGTTTACAGATGATACAAAATTAGGGGGTATCATTGATAGCGAGGAAGGTTATCAAAAATTTCAGAGGGATCTTGATCAGATGGGGAAGTGAGCTGTGGATTGGCAAATGTAATTCAATACAGATAAGTGTAAGGTGTTGCACTTTGGAAAGTCAAACCAAGGTAGGACTTATACAGTAAGTGGTAATGTCTAGAGGAGTGTTATAGAACAGTGGGACCTAGGAGCAGAAGTACATACTTCATTGAAAATGACATCATAGGTGGATACGGTGGTGAAGAAGGCATTTAGCATGCAGACCCTAACTGGTCAAGACACTGAATATAAGAGTTGGGACATTATGTCGCAGTTATTTAAGTCGTTAGCGAGGCCACACTTGGAGTACTGTGTACAGTTTTGGTCACCCTGTTCTAGGAAAGACCCAGTTAAACTGGAAAATGTGCAAAAAATATTTACAAGTATGTTGCCAGGATTAGTAGGCCTGAATTGCAGGGAGCGGTTGGCCAAGATAGTACTTTATTCCTTGGATTCCCGGGAGAATGAGGGGTGACCTCATTGAGGTGTATAAAATCATGAGGGGCACAGATAGGATGCATGCATGTAGTCTTTTTCCGAGGGATATGAAAGTGAAAACTAATGGGACATAGGTTTAAGGTGAGAGGGGGAAGATTTAAAGAGGGGTAACTTGTTCATGCAAAGAGCGCTGCGTATGTGGAATGGGCTGCCACAGAAAGTGATTGAGATAGGTACAATAGCAACATTTAGAAAACATTTGGACAGTTATATAGATGGGAAGACTTTAGAGGGATATGGACCAAATGTGGGCAATTGGCATGAGCTGAGTGGGCAGCATGGATCATTTTAGGCCAAAGGGACTGTTTTCCATGCTGTATTACTCCTTGAAGTTATGGCTGACAGGTACGCTGTTGTTTTCTTTAAGCCCCATATACTGGACTAGAGCCAAGGTCTTTGGCTGGATTTAAATTGGTGAATTCCTGTGACACCAATGTCTGAAATATATGATAATAACTTCTTTGTAAAGAAATGTAAATCTCAATCATAAATTTCAATTGACCCAATATCTAATATGACAGAATCACAGAATCCCTACAATATGGGAGCAATCTATTCGGCCCACTAAATACACAGCAACCATGTGAAGTGCATCCCACCCAGGCCCAACCCCCAAGCCCATCAGCCTACATTTTCCATTGCTAATCTATCTAGACTGTACATCCCTTGATACTACATGCAATTTAGCATCACGAATCCACTTAATCTGGACATCTTTGGACTGTGAGAGGAGACCACAGCACTCTGAGTAAACCCACACAGACACGGGATGAATGGCTAAACGCCACGCAGACAGGTGCTCAAGGGTGGAATAAAGCCCAGGTCACTGGCACTGCAAGGCAGCAGTGCTAACCATTCGGCCACTGTGCCACCCCAAATGTTCCCTAATCTTTTAAAACCAAGGGTTTATGCAATCCTTCTTCATAATTTATTGTCTATGCCATCGTATCCCTATCCTATGATTCGGTCCTCTGAACTGGTCACAGTACTCTAGAGATAGGGTCTGACCAAATCTCTAACCGTAGCATTTCTTTTGAGGTTTTTTCTGAATTCCAAACTCAAGAGTCAAAAAGACCATTTGTGTTTTTAAAGTTTTTTTTAAATTTCAAAGGTTTTTTTGAAAAACTGAAGTTATTTTTTTAAAAAAAAGGAGTTGTTTTTTCGTTTCGGGGAGTCCTACACATGGTCACCTCTGGAGAAGATATTTTTCTGTGAGGAATTTATTGAAGATGAGCCACATTTTATTCAGTTAATAAGTGAAGTGGTTGATTTTAGTTAAGTTTTATATGTTTGATAAATATATAAATATATTGTAATTTTTTTCCCCATTTTAACATAATTTTCTGCAGTTAATGAGAGGTGGTTTATTTTATATAACAGGCTTTATATAAAAGTTTTAGGCTTAAAGTTATTAAGAGCATATATGAGTTACAGAATGAGACGGCTAGCAGATTTGGAAAAGTTATTACACAGCAGGATCTGTCAGATAGATGGTGACTGTCAGGAAAAGTAAGAAGATAGTTCAAAAGTCTCTAGTGGATATTCATCTGTCAAATAGCTATTCAGTTTTTGGAACAGTTGAAGGGGATAATCTCTCTGAGGAAAATAGTAGGGACAATCAATCAGTTATTGGACACGTGGAATAATTCTAATGTTAAGCAGCATTTGACAAAATTTAATAGAATTGATGTTACAGTTACTCTCCTGCCAGGGGCATAGACAGGAGATTCTGTGGCACTAAGCATATATTTAGTGTGGTTTGTTGCTTTCCTGGTGCTAGGATTAAGGACATCTTGAAAGTTTAAGCATATTGTTAAAGGTGAGATTGAGAAACCAGAAATTATAGTACAAATTGGTAGGAAATCATAGTTTTAGGTGAAGATTAAAGAATTACAGATTGAATTTAAGAGGTAGGTAGAAGATTTTAAAAAAACCTTAAAACTAGTCAACTCTGGTTTACTCTCAATGCCAAACTCAAACAAGGGATGGAACAAAAGCATAAAGGAGATAAATCAATGACTGAAGAGCTAGTATTTTGTTTGGGGATTCAGTTTTTTGGATGATTATAATGTGCTTTAGGGAAGGAAACTGCCATCCTTACCTGGTCTGGCCTACAAGTCACTCCAGACCCACAGCAATATGATTGACTGCTAGTGATAACGGGAACTGCAGATGCTGGAGAATCCGAGATAATAAAATGTGAGGCTGGATGAACACAGCAGGCCCAGCAGCATCCCAGGAGCACAAAAACTTTTGTGCTCCTGGGATGCTGCTGGGCCTGCTGTGTCCATCCAGCCTCACATTTTATTATCTTGATTGACTGCTAACTGCCCTCTGGACAATTAGGGATGGGCATTAAATGCTGCCTAACCAGTAATGCCCCTCATCTCATTAATGAATAAAGTCTTTTAGCATTGAAAAGACCTGTTCAAAAATGGTGGGTCTAACCTGAACTGGAAAGGGACCAATATCTTACCAGGGAATTTTGCTTGTTCCAGGAAGGGAGACTTTATACTGATAGAGAGGGGGAGTGGAGGAATTCGAAGTAGCAGTGTAAATGGAAAGACTGAAGGTTCTGACTGTGAACAGGGCACATCAATTAGTAAAGAAAGACAAAAAAGAAAATCAGATTATGTAGTAACTCTGAAAAACTAAACTACATTTATTTCAATGCAAGCAGTCTAATAGGTAAGGCTGATGAACTCAGGGCATGTTTAAGAACATGGGATTGGGATGTCATAGCTATTACAGAAACTTGACTGAGGGATGGGCAAGACAGGCAGCTCAATGTTCTAGGTTTTAGATGCTAAAGGAAGGATAGGAAAGGAGACAAGAAACGGGGTGGGGGTCGTGATTTTGATTAAGGAATACATTTCTGCACGTAACTAAAGCTATTTCTGAAAAATCATCCAGTGAAAATATTTGGACGGAAATGAGAAATAAGAAAAAAGATCACTTTGATGGGACTGTTCTATAAGTACCCTCCCCCCATAGTAAGAGGACAATTAAGAAACAAGTATGTAAGGAGATTTCAGACATACGTAAGCATAATAAGGCTGTAATAATGGGGGATTTTAATTTTCCAAACATTGACTGGGACTACCATAGTGTTAAAGATTTGGATGGTGAGGAATTTGTCAAATGTGTTCAATATCTTTATCAATATGTGCATGTTCCTACTAAGGAAGCAGCAAAACTAGATCTTCTTTTGGGCAATAAGGTAGGGTAGGTGACTGAAGTAAAAATGGGGGAACAGTGAGTCTAGCTATCTTAATTCTATTAGTTTCAAAATGATTATAGAAAAGGATAAGCTGTCCATAAAAGTTGAAGTTTTAATTGGAGTAAGGCAAAGTTCATAATAACATAAGGTAAAAACTTTCAAAAGTTGAATGGAGTAGATCATTCGCAAGTAAAAGGACATCTGACAAGTATGAGACGTTCAACAATATGACGACGAGAGTTTAAAGGCATCATCTTCCTTTTAGAGAGAATGGTAAGGCTGGTAAGATTAAGGAACAATGGATGGATAAAGAAATTGAGATTCTAATTAAAAGTAAAAGAGAATCTTATTTTAGGTATGGTCAGCTTGGTGCAATTCAAACTCTTAATCAATATTAACAGTGTATGGGGTATTCTTAAAGAAATCAGAAAGGCAAAGAGGGAATAGGAGAGAGATTGGCAGAGAGCATTGGTAAGGGAAGAAATTGCAAGATCCTTTGCAGAAATATTTGCAACATCTACAACTACAGGTGAGGTGCCCGATGACTGGAGGTTGGTTAATGTTGTACCTCTGTTTAATAAAGGTTGTAAGGAGGAACCAGGCAACTACAGACCTGTGTATCTGACTTTGGTTGCGGGTAAATTGCTGGAGGTGATTATAAAAGATAGGATTTATGGACATTTGGAGGCAAAAATTTTTTTAGGGATAGTCAGCATGGTTTTGTACAAGGAAAATCGTGTCTCACGAACTTGATTTAGTTTTAGAAGTTATCAAAAAGGTGGATGTGGCAATACAGTAGACATTGTTGATTTGGATTTTAATAAAACCTTTGTCAAGGGTTCACATGATAGACTAATTAGTAAAGTTGGGTCACATGGGATTCAGGGTAAACTTGCCAATTGGATACATAAATAGCTTAATGGCAGGAGACAGAAAGTGATGGTGAAGGGTTGCTTTTTGGACTAGAGGTCTGTCACCAGCGGTGTTCCACAGGGATCAGTTCTGAGTCCTGTATGTTTCTCATTTGTATAAATAATTAGGATGAGAATATAGAATGCATGGTTAGTTAAGTTTGTGGATGACACCAAAATTGGTGGCAGATAGACAGTGATAAAGATTTTCTAAGATTACAAAGGGATCTTGCTCAAATGGTTCAATGCACTGAAAAATAGCAGATGGAGTTCAATCTGGATAAATGCAAGGTATTGCATTTTAGTATAATGAACAAAGGTAGAGCTTATATAATTAATGGTAGGGACTGAGGGAGTATTGTAGGAGAGGGACCCAGGGGTGCAGGTACATAATTCTTTGAAATTTGCATCATACATAAACAGGGTGGTTAAAAAGGCTTTAGAATGCTTAGCTTTATTGCTCAGTCCTTTTGAGTACAAAAGTTGGGAAGTCATGTTGAGGTTGTATGGAGGAAAGATGTGCAGGTTAGCTGGATTGGCCATGCTAAATTGCCCACAGTGTTCAGGGATGTGTAAAGTTGGGTGGATTAACCATGGGAAATGTATAGTTACAGGCACAGGGTAGGGGAATGGATCTGGGTGGGATGTTCTTTAGAGTGTCGGTCTGGACTTGTTAGGCCGAATAGCCTGTTTCCACACTGCAGAAATTCTATGACTCTATGACAGCTGTGAGGCCTCTTCTGGAATAGTGTGTTCAGTTCTGGTCACCCAGTTATTGGAAGGATACTACTAATCTGAAGAGGGCTCAGAAAAGAATACTGGGATGTTGCTGGTAAAGAAGGTATGAGTTATAAAGAAAGGTTGGATAGGCTGAGACTTTTTTTCACTGGAGCATAGGAGGTTGAGAAGTGATTTCATAGAAGTTTATAAAATCATGAGAGGTATACAGAGTTGATGGTTGGTGTCTTTTCCCGAGAATGAGGAATTTAAGGACCAGGAGACACATATTTAAAATGAGAAGAGAAAGATTTGAAAGACTTAAGAGGCAATTTTTTTTTACATAGAAGGTGGTTCACATGTCGAATGAACTTCTGAGGAAGTGGTTGTTGCAGGTACAATTACAGCATTTAAAAGACATCTGGATAGATATGTGAACAGGAAAGATTTGGAGGAATATCGGCCAGGAGCAGGTAAGTGGGACTAGTTTAGTTTGGGATCAAAGGATCTGTTTCCATGCTGTATAACTCTAGGAGTCTAAAAAACTCTATTCACCCTGAGACATAACCTAACAATCCAGCATCCCACTAGCTTCTGGTTATTTTTGGTACCCGTGCATTAGCTTGAACTGATTTGTCTGCATGTGCAAGCATGCTCATTTGCTCATTTTCAGTTTAGAGTCACTCAATATTAACATTAATAAAATATTCCTTGCCGCTTGAAAGTAATGCAACTAAATATAGAACAGTTAAAAACAAAATTTTATTCAAAATTTATGAGCATCAGAATTTGAGTTTTGCTGAATTAAAGTGACATGTAGTTCAAGATAGATGTCTTGACGTCATCAGGGCACACAAAAATGTTAACTTTCAAAGAGTGCAACAATTTATACAAACAGTGCAAAGTGTGTTGACTGATTGGCAAGTCAACAATGATTCACTGCATTGCTGCCATGGCGAATACATCAAGCAGCTACTGATCACCCAACATTTAGGTTTAATTTTTAAAAAATACAAAATGTCTGAACATAGCCTTCATTAAATAGGTTATAGTAGGGCATTTAGAAAAACTCAGGCCAATTTGGAAGAGTAAGCATGGTTTTGTGAAAGGGTAATCATGGTTACCCAATTTATTAGACTTCTTTGAAGGAATAACATTTCTTTCAATCAAACGGAGCCTTGTAGACATAGTGCACTTGCATTTTCAGAAGTATTTGACAAGGGGTCACAAAGGTTTTCACAGGAAATAAAAGTTAATGTTGTATGAAGTAACACATTAGCATGAATTGAGAGTAAAAAGAACAAAGAACAGCAGGTGAGATAATAGAACTGCAGATGCCTGCTGTGTTCATCCAGCCTCACATTTTATTATCAAAGAACAGCAGGTGCTGGAAATCAGATTCAAAAACAGAATTTGCTGGAAAAACAGCATTGCTGGAGAAAAAACGGAGTTAATATTTCAGATTCAGTGGCCCTTTTTCACTGTCATCTCAATCATCTCAAGCTGGTACCACTTATTATGTCAATGTAATGCTGTTTCACTTTAAAGTACTTTCTTCTAAGAAAAATTGCTAATTTGGTGCCAAGTAGGGGAAACTTAGTAGTAATGGCACACTGTGGGCCCATTACCAGTAAGTTACAGATTTATACAGTTTCCCAAACTATTGACTACTGATCTTTCTAAGTGACATACATTGGAACTTTGAGCCTCTTCCAACATTTATCAAGTTTATGTTTGATTTCTACCTCAGCTCTAACTTGTCATATTATCCCTACATCAATAATATCCCAGAATTTATCAACCTTTATCATGAACTACTAAATTATTGAGAATCATTATTCTATCAGGTAGGAAGTTCCCAAGATACTCTGGAGTATCCTTTGTACGTAGAAATTTCTCCTCACCTCAGTTTTAAATAACTATCATAAAATCCATAGTGTGACAACAGATCATTTGGTCATTCAAGTCCACACTGACTTCCACAGAGCATCCCAACCATATCTACTCCCTGACCCTATCACTGTAACCCTGCATTTCCCATGGTTAATCCACCAAGCCTGCATATCTGTGGACATTATGGGCAATTTAGCATTGCCAATCCATCTAAATTGTACGTCTTTGGACTGTAGGAGGAAACCAGAGCACCCAGAGGAAACTCGCACAGACACAGGGAGCACGTACAAACTCCATACAGAGAGTTGCCTGATAGCGGAATCAAATCCAAACTCCTGGTGCTGTGAAACAGCAGTGCTTACCACTGAGATACCGTGCTGATTGGATTGGAAACCAATAATGTAGATATCCAGATTTAAACTCAGCAAAGAAGGAGGGCAAGGTTAGCTGAAGTGGGCTGGGAAAGCAGTTCAGCAGGAAAGATGGCTGTTCAACAGTAACAGACATTTAGGAAAATAGTTCACGACTTGCATTAATCAAATATGCCAATGGGAAAGGATTCTAGGAAAGGGTAAAACAAACAAACAAACAATGACCAACAAAGGAGGTCAACGATAGCATCATATTGAAAGAAAAACACATACAATGTGGAAACATTTGTGGTGGTAAGCCAGAGAATGAACAATGACGATCACAAGGGAAAAAGTACCGTGGAAATTAATGGAGCTAAACAGTGTGAAGTACTCTGAACGACATGGGTTGCATCTTAGGGTACTGATGAAAATAGCTTCACAGATAGTGGATGCACTAGGAGTAATCTTCCAGCAATCCTTAAATTCTGGAAAAATACCAGAGGATTAGAAGAGACCTAATGAAAAAATCTTGTTCAAAAATGAAGGGAGACAATAAAGCAGCCAGTCACCTTAACATCTGTCATTCAGAATGTGTTAGTCTATTCTTAAAAAAACTAATACTACAGCATTTAGAAAAATATATAATCAAGCCAAATCAACATGGCTTCACAAAGGAGAAATCATGCCTGACAAATAAGTTAGAATTATCTAAGGAGGGAAAAAGCAGAATATATAAAGAGGAACTAGTTCATGTAATATATTTGCAATTCCAAAAGGCAGTTAATAAGGTAGTATACATAAGGCTATTTAAGAAAACAAGATCCCAGGTCTTCAGGGTACAATATTTGCATGGATAGAGAGTTGGCTAACTAAAAGAAAACAGAGTTGAGATAAGGCAGGCATTTTCAGGGTGGCAACCTGAAACCGCGGAATGCCACAAGATTAGTGTTGGGGCCATGATTACTGACAAGATGTATGTTAATTACTTGGATGAGGGGAGTGGACATTCTTAGCCAAGTTCACAGATGACACAAAAAAAGGTGGGAAAGCAAGTAATGAGGACAATACAAAGAGTTTTCAGCAAGGTTTATAGACGGGAAGAATAGAAAACCTGAATATTATTTAAATAGAGAATTCAGAAAGCTGGAGAAGTGAGATTTGGGAGTATTGAGTGTGAATTACTACAAGATAACATGCAGGTTCAGCCAATAATATGCAAGGCAAATAGAATTTGGCTTTTATTTCAAAGGGAATGGAGTAAACAAAACCACAAAACAAGTATATTGCTAAAATTATATAGGGCATTAGTCAGACCACAACTTAAACACTGTGAAGAGATTTGGGCCCCAAGAATGAGTAGCATCCTTACTGAAACATTTAACACTGTGAGGGGCTTGACAGGTTAGAGGCTGAGAGGTTGTTGTCCATTGTAGGAGAGTTGAGGATCAGATGATATGATGCCAAAGTAAGGGACTGCCCACGTAATACTGAGGTGAGGAGGAATTTCTGCTCTGAGGAGAACAAATCTGTGGAATGCTTCGCCTCAGCAGTCTCTGTAGTAGTGTTGTTAAGCATATTCAACTCAGAGGAATTAGACTTCTAAGTTAATTATGGGGAAATAACAGAAAAACAGAGTTGAAAATGATCAGGTCAACCATGATCCCATGCGAATGGCACAGACTTAATGGGCCAAACTGCCAACTTCTGGTCCCATGCTTTATGATCTGATGAAGGCCATATCTCAAAGATAGCGTGCAGTTTTAGCCTCCTTATTTAAGAAAGTATTTAAATGCATCAGGGAAAATTCAGAGGAGGTATACTGGTTTGATACCTGGAATGAGGTGAAAATAGACTGAACACATGCTGGGCTTGTTTTCACTAGAGGTTTGAAGAGCGAGGGGTGATTTGTCAGAAGTATATATGAGCCTGAAAAGTCCTAATAAGGCAGATGTGTAAAGGATATTTCCTGTTATGGACGAGTCCGGAACTTGTGAGTACTGATTCAAAATTAGTTGTCACCTTACCAGAACTAAGCTGAGGAGAATTATTTTTTTCTCAGAGTGTTATTTGACTTTGGAACTCTGCCTTAGAAGGCAGTAGAAACAGTATCATTGAATTACTGTAAGGCAGAGGAAGATCAGTTCCCTTGCCTGACTAGAATCTAAGATTATCCGCAGTAAATGGGAAGTACAATTTGAAAAAGAAATTGATTGACAAAGCAAGCTCAAAAGGACAAAATTGGCCTATTTCCGCTCTTATTTTGTATGATCTTTTGTTCTCCCTGCAGAAGTCAGGTCCCTGCATGTATCGTTTCTAGTGAGCATTATTGAAACAAATTGTGAGCCAATTAATTATTGTGATTTGGTTTTCACAAGATTGTTCAGGAAGTACCATGTAATCATGGAATCAAATTTCAATTATATTGAGCACAAAGTTCTTAAAGCTTGATAGGAACCTTAGAAGATTACAATTTATATAATACAATAAATTCCAACTGTCATTTCCTACAAACTAGGTTTTCAATATCTGGATGGTCTCAAGTAGTAGTTATGTCTGGATCATTCAACTCTTTTTTTGAGGAGACTAAGAGTTCAGCAGACAGTGGATTACCAATGGATACTGTTTCTATTGAAGTTCAGCAAACACTTACACAAGAAACTATTAGCAAAACAGTGAAGAAGCAGAATTGGGTATAATCTCATTACTAGAGTCAATACCTAATTAGGAAGCATGACATAGAATAGGGATTAAAAGGAACATTTTCTGATTTTCAAGGTGTGACAATGGTTCTCACCAGAGATCTGTGTTGGGGCCTTAGCTTTTCATCATGTATATTAATGACTTAAATGAAGGATTATATATTTGCATACCCAGGTTCTCAGGTTTGGAAGCTACTAGAAAGCACAGTAAATTGTGTGATAGGAGTCAAAATCTACAAAGGGCTATAAATGGAACAAGCAGATGGCCAAAATTACAAGAGACTAAATTCCATATGGAAAAAGTAAATGTAAATGTAAATGTTGAACTGAAATACTTTGGTAATGATAAGTGATTAAGAGCTGTGGAAGAACAAAGAGATTTAAATGTTCAAGTACACAAATTACTAAAAACTAAAGAATAGGTCCAAAAAGAAACTAAAATATCAAATGGATCTGAAAGCAATTACAATTTAGAAGCAACAAAATGCTGCTTCAGATTTATGAGGACTTGATGAAATTCCATCTGGAGTGCTATGCTCATTTTGAGTACCAAAGCCAATATAGAGCTGTATCTGCAATAGAATTAGTTCAGATTCACCAGAATAACATCAAGGCTTTGAAAGTAAATTTACAAATTTTGCATAAACACAAATTGCTTTCTCTTGGTGTTTCGAATGCTGGCAGTGATTTAATCAAAGTTTTAAAACAATAAACAAATTCAACAGGGAAACTATTTCCTTTGTTGGGGCAATCCAGAACAATAAAGTATACTTTCAAAATTAGTGATGGGCTACACCAGCGTGTAGTCAGGATGACATTTTTATATAAAAAGAGCAGTGAAAATCTGAACAAAGTAAAACAAAAAATCAGAGATGCTGGAAGTCAGAAACTGTTGGAAAAACTCAACAAGTTTGGCACCATCTGTGGAGTGAAAGCAGAGTTAACATTTCAGGTCCAATAACCCTTCTTCAGAGCTGATTCTAGCTAGGAAAAGGTTGATTTATATGCTGGAGATGGGGTGGGGAGGCAAAGGAGGAGCTAATGATAGGTGCAGATGAAGTCCAGAGAGAAAAAAAAGGTGAACAGATAAAGAAATTGGGTAAAGCAGCCTGTAAGAATCAGTAGCCCCTAACAGGGATCATTTAGTAGCTGTCAATGGATTGTTTGTGGCAGCAGACCATGTGATGACAAGACTTGGTGTGTGGGGGTTGGGGTAAGGACATGGGAGAACGTGCTCAGAGCCTAAACATTTTTAAACTCAATACTGAGTCTTGAAAGGAGTAGACCCCAAGCAGAAAATGAGATGCTGTTCTTCCAGTTTGCGCTGAGCTTCGCTGGAGCACTGTGGCAGACCTTAGCCAGAGATATTGGCTAGGGAGCATGGTGATGCGTTGAAATGTTAGGCAACAGGAAGCTCAGAGGCAATTTTGCAGACAGAACATGTGTGTTCTGCAAAGCAGCCACCCAATCGGCATTTCATCCCTGCAGGAGGAGACTACAGTGTGAGCAGCGAATACAGTAAACAAGCTTGAGTGAAGTACTGGGGCTGGGGCATTGGGTGGTGAGGGGGGAGGAAGTAAATGGGAAGGTGTTGCATCTTCTGCGATTGCAAATAGGAAAGCACCATGTGGGTGTGAAGAGTTACTGGGAGTTGCGTGGAAGAATGAAAATCTATAGTTTAATCACACAAAGAGTGGTATATTTTGGGAAACTGGAGTCTTTCAAGTCCGGATTCAGTAGAATATTGTTTAGGATCAAATTATGTGGAGCAAAAATGACCAAAGTGAGGTACAAATCAGCCATGATTTCACTGAATGGTGGAACAGGCTTGAAAAATTAATTAGACTAATTGTGTTGCCATAATTGTAATATTATTAAGATTTGTGTAATTGGAACAGATGTGTGCAAACAATCTTTAATCTGTAGTTTGAACAAGAAGAACAAAGCAAATTAAGTTGTTGTGCCATTAAAATTATCACTTTTTTTTTCATCTACTCACCCTTTTTCTGTTGACACTTTGACTTTATTCATTTTCACTAAACTCCTCTTTCACTTTGCCATGTCAAACAATCTGAAAATTCAAATATTTACATAAAGTTAGGATATAATTTCTTTAATGATGTTTTAAAACCATGTTTAAATTTTTTCAAAGCAAGTGGTCTCCTGTCGTATAACTCTCACTGCCTGCATTCCAGAAGGTAAAACTGACAGGTGGTTTCCAATGTCACACTTAGCTGAAGAGTCAGGAAATCGTGGTCCACAGTGGTACCAACAACACAAGCAGAAACAGGAATGAGGTCCAGAAAATAGAATTTAGGGATCTAGGCAAGTGATTGACAAGTATAACCTAGAAAGCAAAGATCTCTACTGCTCCAAGTACCACATGCTACCAAGCACAGAAAAAGTATTTCTGACTCAATGAACACATGGCTGGAAAGCTAGTGCAGGAGGAAGGGAATTTGATTTCTGGAGCATTGGGACTAATTCTTACACATAGGGCATCTTTACAAAAGAGGATGAGTTACACTTTAGCAGGACTCAAAATAACCTCACAATGAGATTTGTTAGTGCTGTTGGGGTGCGTTTAAAATACAATGTCAGGAAGAAAGAATTATTAGAGGGTAATCAGACAAAATAAAAACAAAGCTCATAATGAGAAATACAAAACCTGTTTAAAAAAAAGTGGAATGCAGCAGAAACAAATCCCAAAATCAGCAAAGAATAAATTACAGCAGTAATGTTAAAAAGAAAGAATTAAAAACACAATCAAAATGCGTAATAGCACTTGCAATTTGATCGATGAATTGATGGTGCTCCTACAAGTAGAAGCTTATGATTTAATAGCTGCAGGTGACCAAGACTGGTAATTGACTATCAAAGAGTATTTGACATGTGAGCGGGGTAGGCAAAAATGAATTGAAGATGGTGCCATGCTGATAATAAGGAGCTCTTTCAGTTCACTAATGGGAGAGGATCTCTCGTCAGAAGAACAGGATGGTGGATCTGTTTGAATAAAGCTAAGAAACAGAAAGTGTGAGCAAACATTGATAGAAGTAGCTTATGAGCCAGTAAACAATAGTGATAGCGTAGGGTATGGCATAAACCAAGAAATTAGAAATGCACGTAGCAAACTGAATGCAGTAATCACAGTGACTTCAATCGTCACATTAACTGGGTGGATCTACTGAAGACCATGTGATGAAGGAAGAATTCCAACAATGTTTTTTGAGATAGTTTACTGGACCAATATGCTAAGCAACCAACTGGAGAATTCGGCAATTTTAGATCTAGTCTACGTAATCAGAAAGGGCTTATTAATAATTTGTTATAAAAGAACTGTTAGAAAATAATGATCATATGATTTTAGAATGTTTAATTACACTTGAAAAATATGTCGTTCAATCCAAAACTAAAGTCTTAAATTTAAACTAGGACAACTTATGAAGGACATCAGCTGCAGAGGACTGGAAAAGGGCAGTATCTCCTTACACCGGCAACCGTGGACAACTGTGCATGTGTGTTCATTTGGAAACTTGCATCCACATTGCTTACTGTTTGGAACTATCAGCTGTGGCCTCATGTGCAAATGCAGAACTACGCAGGGAAGCTTGCACTATTTTGAACTAGGTTTCAGTGGTGGTACTGCCTGGGAAGAGAGCAGGGGGCAACAAGAAGAGCCCATCCCCAGGCCACCTCCCCTTCCCTATTTTTCTTCTCCACCCTCCCCACCTCCTCCACCTCTTTCAGCCACCCCATCCATTTCCCAATTTCTTCCTGTCCCAGTCTCTGTCCCTATATCTCTCCTATTTGCCCCAACTCTTCTTTCCCCACCGCCCCCCTACCCCCAGCCCCGGCATCCCACACAACTTAGTGGCAGAGGGAAAAGCTTGGAAAGTTGCTCCATGGTACTTATTCACAAGGTGAAATTTATTTTGTGCTGATAAAAATGTCGCCTCGATCTACAATCTCCGGATGTTTTCTCTTATTTGCAGGAAGCACTGGTCCACATTTATAAAATGTCTCTGACTCATTAATTGAAAATCATAGCCAACATCAACTGCTGGGGCTGCTGTGCTACATTGGTAGTGTGGTCTAAACCAGGAGGCCTGAGTTAAAGTTCCACCTGGTCTGGAGGGTATAATCTCTGAACAGGTTAATTATAAAATATCTGCCACAACTGCTGAAGGAAAAATAAATTGGTACTCTTTGGGCTTAATGTGCCCTTTATTGCGAAGAACAGAGAGAACTCCTGAGCTGGTGGACACTTGATGGCTAATTCTTAAATTGTTCACAACCCCAAGGTGTTCAACTACCTGAGAACCAACAACACCTGTTGGCAGGCAAATAGCTTTTGTCATTGATAATTGACCACTCGTCCATAAATGAGTCGGGTACTTGCTGCAGTTGAACTTTCATTTGCACACATCCCTCACTGCTGCTTGAACCAACAACTGTGCTTGCAATGAAGGTGGGGTTGCTTTCAAAACAAAATAGTAATCCTTCGGAATCTATGGTTTTAAAACAGTTATTTTCCCATTCCATTCCACAATTAAAAGTTCAGAAAAATAAAGACACAGTCTTTAAATGAGGAAAAGGCAAGTAAGTGTAATTAAGGATTATCAGATCAACTATGATCTCATGAATGATCTATCGAAAGTCAAATCCCAGTGCTTGCTTTCTTCTCTGTACGCAAAAACTGTGTAGATATGAACTGCTTCAGTAACTGTTTGCACATAAAGATCCCTTTCTTATGAATAAAGAACTAGAATGGGAAGCTTCAGATCTGTGCCACATCAGGAAAGGAGAAACGAGAGAAAGAAGTTCTGCTGAAAGAATTTGAACAGTAGGAGCTAAATTAAAGAGCAGAATCTCCAAGGTAATAATCTCAGAATGACTACCTGAGGCAGGACAAACTTGCATAGGGTAAATAAATTCAAGGAGTTAAATGCATGAGTCAAAAATTGGTGTGGGACGAGTGGGTTCATTGGGCAGTGGCATCAATTCTGGAGCGCAAGGGAGTTATTCATCTGGAACCATGCTAGGATTCGTATGCAGACAGGTTAATGGGGCCAGGGACTGAATGAAAAGGAAAGGTGTATGTAGCCTCACAAAAACAACTGGATATGGCTGCATTTCAGATCAGCTATTTATCAGTGGGATGGGATGGGACAGCATGAATGAACATAGAAGAACAACAGAAATAATTGTCAAAGGAGAAAAAAGGTAGAAAGGCAAAATTAATGACTTTACACAAATGCATTTGGTATTTTTAAAAAAGTCAATAAACAATGGACAGAAATAGAGGTCAATGGGAATGACTTATAGGTATTTTGGAGAGATAGCTACAAAGGAGATCAAAGCTGGGAACTAAATCGTCAGTGGTGTATGACTTTTTGAAAGAAAAGCCGAAAGGAAAGAATGGCTGGGTAGGTTTGTTAGAATGAGATCCATTAAGTAAGATAGCGAGAAATCATTCTGGATCGAAACATGCAGAATCCATCTGAATGGGGGTGAAGAAATAAAAGGGGAAGAGGACACTGGTGGAAGTAATCTGTTGGCTGCCAAAGCGTAGTTATACAATAATTATTAAGTGAATAACTTAGAAAATAATGAGGGCATGTAAAAAAGGCAGTACATTAATCAGGTAATGTCAATCTTCATGCAAATATAGAAAACCAATTGATAGAGGTAGCTACAAGGAGGAATTCATAGAGCCTGTTGAGGACAGTTTCCTGCAATAATATACTGTGGATCTAATGAGGGATCAAATGATTTTGGATTTGGTAAGGAGGTAATCAGGCAGGTTTGATAAATGATCCCAGAGTACAAGATTCCCAAGAAAACAATGGCCATAACACAGCAGAATTTAGCTTTTATTTCTGAGAAGGCACGCATTAGTCCTGGAGTGAACAGAGGTCCTTTGGCCTATATGGCTCAACAGGTGATCCAACCTGCTGATCCCAAATAAGAATGGATTTGGCATGTGGCTCATTCCTATACCTCACCTAATGTAGTTGGAAAATCAGAAACTGAAACAGTCAGTACCAACATCACAAGGAACTTCATTTTCAATCAGACACATTTATTTTAGCGCTGTTCCTAAAATCAACCTGAATGAGGACTCTCTTAAACTGAAAGTATTGCCTCAGTTTCTTTCAAGAGATTTATCCTGATTTTAATCTTCCCACATTCCATTTTAAAGGCTCTTAATGGTCCTTTTTTCAAGTATTTGTTGTAAGAAGAGGGAAACACTATTTTATTGTAGTGAAAATTTCAGTTGAGCAGTTTGCTAAACAAGGAACCAGAATAAATCTCATACAGATAAGAATGATTGTGGGTTCTTTACAATAACTGACATGTGAACATAGAACAGTACAGCATCACAGGACCTTCGGCCCACGATGTTGTGCTGACCTATTATCCTACTAAGATCCAACTACCCTGCATACCCTACATTTTACTATCCTCCATGTGCCTATCTAAGAGTCGCTTAAAAGTATCTGACTCCACTACCACTGCTGGCACCGCATTCCACATGCCCACCACTCTCTGTGGTGATATCTCCCCATTACCTTCCTCCAATCACCTTAAAATTATGCCCTCTTGTAATAGTCATTTCAGCCCTGGGAAAGAGTCTCTCACTACCCACTCTATCTAAGCCACTCATCATCTTGTACACCTGTATCAAGTCATCTCTCATCCTTCTTTGCTCCAGTGAAAAAAGCCCTAGCTCCTTCAACTCTTCCTCCTAAGAAGGCCCTCCGTCCAGGCAGCATCCTGGCAAATCTCCTCTGCACCCTCTCTAAAGCTTCCACATCTTTCTTGTAATGAGGTGAACAGAACTGAACACAATATTCCAAGTGTAGTCTAACCAGAGTTTTATAGAGCTGTTCTTAAACTCAATTCCCCTGCCAATGAAAGCCAACAGACCATATGTCTTCTTTACAACCCTATCAATTTGAGTAGCAACTTTGAAGGATCTCTGGATGTGGACCCCAAGATCCCACTGTTCCTCTACACTGCCGAGAATCCTGCCATTAACCCTGTATTCTGCATTCAAATTCAACCTTCCAAAATGAATCACTTCACACTTTTGTGGGTTGAATTCCATCTGCCACTTGTTTGCCCAGCTCTGTATCCTGTCAATGTCCTGTTGCAATCTACAAGAGCCCTCCACGCTGTCCACAACTCCAACAACCTTGGTGTCACTGGCAAACTTACGAACCCACCCTTCCACTTCCTCATCCAAGTCATTCGTAAAGGCGACTTATCTATCCTCATGTTTTTCAAAGTTTCTAGCACATTTTCCTTTCTAATATCGATCTATTCGAGCATATCTGCCTGTTTCATGCTGTCCTCACGTACGTCAAGGTCCCTCTCACTGGTGAATACTGAAGCAAAGTATTCATTAAGGACCTCCCTGAACTCCTCTGACTCTGCACACAAATTCCCTCCACTATCCCTGATTGGCCCCACTCTCACTCAGGCTATCCTCTTGCTCCTCACAGAAGCACAGAACGTTTCGGGGTTTTCCTTGATCCTACCCGCCGAGGTGTTCTCATACCCACTTCCAGCTCTCCTCAGTCCATTCTTCAGTTCCTTCCTGGTTACCTTGTAGATCTGTACAGCCCTGTCCAATCTTTGCTTCCTCAAACTTAAGTAGGCTTCCTTCTTCCTCTTGACTAGGTGTTCCACATGTCTTGTCATCCAAGGTTCCTGCACCTTACCATCTTTTGCCTGCCTCAGTGAGACAAATCTATCCACTACTTGTAGCAAATGCTTCATAAACAACCTCTACATTTCTATTATGTATTTCCCTCAACATCTGATCCCCATTTATGGTCATCAGTTCTTGCCTATTAGCATTGTAATTTCCCCCTCCCCAATTAAATATGATCGTCATGGAGAGGAACATGAGCAGACGGTACGGGAAAGTAAAGGTCAGGGAGTTGTGCTCACTGTCACCGAAATGCTCTCCCACCGAGAGATATGACACGTGGCCTGGTTTGTTGCCAAGGGACAAATCCATTATGGCCTCCCCTCTCATCAACTTCTCTACATATTGAGTCAGAAATCCGTCCTGGGCACACCTGACAAAATCTGCTCCATCCAAGCTATTTGTAGTTAGTAGGTTCTAGTCTACATTAGGGAAAGGAAACTTTTTTTTTAAGTGGATAAACAGAGAATTCATTTTTCTTGGCCAGCTACTTTATTTATTTTTTTTTCAAGGCAATAAAAAGTGTTTCCTCTTTCTCCTTGCAACAAATAATTAAGGACAAGATTGCAACAGGACCTTAAATCAGAATAAAGAGAAAATAGAAATCAGGATAAAATGCCCTCACCAAATCAATGACGGCATATCTCTGTTTGAGATACTCAATCTTCATGTTGTTCTTAAGAAATACACATCTATCTATATCAACATAAACTAACATCTTCATCCTAATTTCCGGACAGGGTTTCCCAAAATAATTAATATGAGTTTCTTTAAAGTATACAGAAACAAAAGGAAAAAGTTAATAAAATCTTGGGAAGTTTCTAACAAATGGAGACTGTATGTGTTGACTTTTAGCTTACATACAAAGAATTTGAGGCAGCACAAGATGCTGGTAGGAGTAATCCTGCACACATCATTATTGTTTCCTTGTTCTTCCTTTTAAAATGAATACAAAATGCTAAAAATATTGGCTGAGAAAAATATACTTGAAACCTGCAAGAGATCATATTTTGTGCGATAGCTACATCATCCATTCTAGGCATTGCAGTAAAACAAACAAACATTCTGTTCCTAATAAAATTGTAAGATGAACATTTCTAACAGTGATATGGTAGTGGTATTCTAGCTGTTAGTTTCCAAGAGATGACTTACATTTAATGGAATGATTGCGTTTAAAGCGCTAGCAAACTGACAATATTATCTTGGCTAATCAGAGCAGTGCTGTTACTTCAAAAATATTGTAGCTCCGCCAAATTATTCTGATTGCACAATAAACGTCTCACATAGATCCCTTCCTTTGTCCTAACGTCAAATAAAGCAATGTATGCAAGTGAATTGTGTTCTTGTGTTATTCAGAGAAGTTGAGGGATCTAATGAATTAGTTTAACAAACTCGATTCAAATGCAGATGACAAGCTTGATTTCCCTGTATCTTGAATGCAGCATCAAAAAGGTACCAGTGATGTCCCATGTAACATGTTTCCAATTATCAATTCTCCTCATATTCTGGAGCTCAGTAAACTCTAACATTAGTAACAAGAATTACAGCCCAGACACCAAGGAAAGGAAAAGTTTTGTCTGATCAGCAGAAGTTGCAGAAGTGTCACATACTTTTTTATTTTTACAACTAAGGAGAAAAAAACAGATTAAAACCTCTGAAAAATAGAACAGCTTGATATAGCATTTCTTCCTAAAGTTGTTTTAGTGAGACTAATAAGTAATTTACTCTCTGATCATCTTTCTCTTGCAAAATCTAAGAGATTACAGGAAGAGTTAAACCATATTCAACAGGATAAGTACAAGGGTTTTGTTCAACTCCTGGGCTTCTATACAATACTGATGTGTACATTTTCAATTATGCTCTTCCTAATTTCAGGCACAAGCACGAAAGAACAGTCTGGTTTAAAAGGCTGAAGAGCTAACAGGCTATAATTGTAAGCTTAGTTCACATAAACATGGATAATGCAAGTAAATGCTAAGTTTACAGAGAAAAATTAATTTGTTGAGTGAGCATGATCACATTTGTGATCAATACTATGCTCATCATTTCAACTTGAAAGCAATCTAATGATTTATTCATCCATCACAATAAAATCTTGCACCACTAAAATGTAGGGCATCTAAACTTTTCTTCACATTACAAAGGATTGGAATTATAACTTAGAACACTTCATTGCTTCTTATTACTTTACTCTGAATTTTAACATTTTAAATGTTTGGACATCAACTCTGTCAATTTTCCACATCAGTCATCCAATCCCTTGTTTCTCACTGAAATTTCAGTCTCATTATTTTCTGTTGATTATCCTTTCTATTTTCCTCCATATTCTGCTCAACTCACATATGACAAAGGACACAGAAGTGCCAATGATGTTTTTTTTTATTCTTTCATGGGATGTTGGCATCTTGTTGCTCATCCCTAATCACCTTGAACTGGAGCTTGTTAAACCATTGCAGGTGAAAGTCAACCACATTGCTGTGGGTCAGGAGTCACATGAAGCTGACTGGTCTAGTCATAGAGTCATGGAGATGTATAGCACAGAAATAGATCTTTTGTTCCATCTCATCCACGCTGACCAGATATCCTAAATAAATCTTGTCCCACTTGCCAGCATTTGGCCCATATACCTCCAAACTTTTCCAAATTCCCTCAGGATAGCAGGTTTCCTTGTATCAAAGGGCACTAGTAAACCAGGTAGACTTTTATGACAATCAACAATGGCTTCATGGTCACGAATACTAGAGCTATTTCCAGATTTGCTCACTTAATTTTAAATTACACCAGCTTCCAGTAAATTGCTTTCATTGCTCCAGAACGAAAAACTAAGAAGATGGGAAAGTAACTGTTAAAATGATTGTGCTACACTGCACAACAACATATTGTACACTTTAGGCCAACAGTTCAACAGCTCACGATACATTACTGGGGAGGAGAATTTGGTATGAAACAGCATTCTAATTAACTCCGATGTAAGACACCAGGTGTGGCCTGGTGACCCACGACCTCTGGGGCAGTAACAAAGAAAAATTGAAATTTTTTCACGAGCGTTGATCTAAATTGGAAATGTGGAAGCCAAGTTTAGACGTAGTCAGACTCTGCAATTTGCTAACTGTAAATCTGGAAAACAGAGCATTCATGCAGCCAGGCCTTGGAGAATCAACTTCCCACTGGAACCAGACAACGCCTCTCATTTTCTTCAGATTAGAAGAGTGGCCACGCTACCCATACGGGCCCCAGTTGTGCCTGTCTCTTTGTGGGAGATGTGAAATAATCCTAGTTGCAGTACTATTCCAGCCCCTACCCGAACTCCTTCTCCGGTATAATGATGGTATTATCAGTTCTGCTTCCCTCTCTGATCAAAATTGGAAACGTTTACCAATTTTGCCTCCAATTTTCACTCACATAGGCTGTTATTACACAAAACCCATTGTTACCTAGTAACAGTCTCTCTTAATATCTATTCATCCTCTTAGACCAATTCTATATCCATTTCTTTGTCTATCCAACTGTTCTTCTCTCTCTTTGGGCTCTATCTCCACCTATCGTTTACTCCTTACCCTTTCCCCATCCCATTTTTTGCATAAATACATTTTCCCAGCCACTATCAATTCTGAAGGACAGTCATTGAACCCAAAACGTTAACTCTAATCTCTCTACAGATGCTGTGGGACCTGCTGATCTTTACTAGCAATTTCTGTTTTAGTTTCTGAAAGCCTAGAGCTGCTGGCCAGCTGCTAACAGCCCCATTGTTTACACCTTCAGGAAATCTGGTTTGTTACAAGAATGCCATAAGGACTTGGTGCCATCGGCTCAGTTGGAGGCTAGAGACATGGTGTGACAAGGTCAGCATTTGACAATCTGAAGGTTCAAAACCATGTTCTGAGATGTCCGGATGTGGAGAGTAAGGGTTTCCCGTCCCCGCCTGATTCTACTATTAAATATAGGTCACAGAATCTTCAAAAAAAAACAGTAAGGAGGGGGGTAAAAAGAGTAACCTAGAGGACAAGTTCACCGTGCTGTTTGCACCTTCTTCAAAAGATGTCTACAGAGAGCACCTTCAACTGGCAGCCGAGCTACACAGCACCTTTGGCAATATGACCTGAAGACCAGAACCAGCCCTGGACAAGAAAAGTCCAAATCGAAGACTGCAAATCCTGAAACATCAGCCAGCCATCAAATATCGAGAAATAGTCTGTCCCAGCCTTAGTGAACAGTTATCACCAGTCTTTTCAAACAAACAGTTCACATACAGTGATAGGGACCTGAGAATAAGGTGTACCGAATCCTCAAAAGCCTGTGTCACAAATAACTGGCTGGTATAACTTTGAGACTGTTTACTTAGAGATTTAAGACTGTTTATTGAAAAGTTTGAGATGACATTTATAGAGTTGGATAGAGTTTAATTTAAGTTGAGTCTGCTAAATATTGTTTTTCCTTGATAAAGTATTCAATAAAGTTGCGTTGCATCTTCTCCTGAAACTTAACCCCTTTGTTTATCTCACCACGTAAGTCCGAGTTAAAAATTACTGCGAACTGGTCAAGTTTAGTCAGGGTACATTTATACAGCTTTCACTTTACAACACAGAATCCTACAAATTACCATATTGCATAGCAAATAAATATTCTATATAATTCAGTTCATGTGACAGTCTTGAAAGCATCAGCCAAAAAATGAAAAATCACAATTTCTCCTGATGCTGTTGAGAGATGTGGGTCTGCCAGCAGAAAAAACAGCAAGTTGATCATCTCAGCATGAGCTACAAGAATATGTAATCTGCAAAAGGAAGTTATGAATTCCAAAAACATTCTTTTTTTCCATGCAGGTCCACATTTCCCTCCTTTATGCAAGCAAAACTAATGAGAACTCAGCCCTCTTTATATCCCATGATTCATCTATTTGAGAGTGAATCATCAAGTTTGATTTCAATAACATGTTGTCAGAACTAAATTGCAGCATATGATACAAAAATGTCTGATTTGATCAGTTAATTTAATCCTTCAAAAGTATGTACTCCACACTCCTGCAAAATTCTTGTGAAAATGTAACTGGGTGTGGCACATGTTAGAGGCTAGGGAATGGCAAGAAAAAAATGATTGTCAAACATGATATGGGAGCAAATTACTACAAAACGTTAAGTTCTGTACAGTAATGTACAGTATTGTAGTTGAGAGCTAAGAAACTGAAGCTTCATTGAGGCCATATAACATAGTTGCTAACATTTTGGTTCTTTTAAATCCTTTCTCTCAAGCAACAATCATTGCAAAGACTGACAGAAATTTGGTAACTTGCATCCTCAGCAGCGTAAAGATATCTACAATCCTTAAATGCCCTGACCTTGCATTTGGCAAATATAATTTACACTTCTTCCTCACATTACTTACTAAAAAACATATCCTCTCATCCAATTCTGTTGAACAAAAGAATATGTGGACAACACTTCCACATAGTAGCTATTCCTTTACCAAGAATTGACATGCAAGATTCATCATTGTTGTATCACCTAGAATACAAAAATACTTAATTGACATCAAAATAGGTAGTCTCCACCCATCAGAATTTAAAGGACTTTTCCTGGAACAAGCCATTCATAATTTCTCAAGTTGTTAGGAGTTCTGTGCTTTTTCCCAATTCTATGTGAGAATGTTTTAGTAGCTATAAAGTGAACTTGCTCTTATCTGAGTCTGATGACGCACAAGAGACAATGACTGTTTTAACTGTAATATTGTTATTAAGTAATAAATATTACACCTCCCTCCATTTACTATTCATTAAGCTGCCTATGGCATCATTCCTTACATGGTATTAGCGGCTAAGAAGTGGTATCAGGAAATCTACAGAAGATATCCCAGAGATCGTTCCAACAGAAACCAACATATATAAGTCAATATAATAAAATGTGAGGCTGGATGAACACAGCAGGCCAAGCAGCATCTCAGGAGCACAAAAGCTGACGTTTCGGGCCTAGACCCTTCATCAGAGAGGGGTATGGGGGGAGGGAACTGGAATAAATAGGGAGAGAGGGGGAGGCGGACCGAAGATGGAGAGTAAAGAAGATAGGTGGAGAGAGTGTAGGTGGGGAGGTAGGGAGGGGATAGGTCAGTCCAGGGAAGACGGACAGGTCAAGGAGGTGGGATGAGGTTAGTAGGTAGCGGGGGGTGCGGCTTGGGGTGGGAGGAAGGGATGGGTGAGAGGAAGAACCGGTTAGGGAGGCAGAGACCGGTTGGACTGGTTTTGGGATGCAGTGGGTGGGGGGGAAGAGCTGGGCTGGTTGTGTGGTGCAGTGGGGGGAGGGGACAAACTGGGCTGGTTGAGGGATGCAGTAGGGGAAGGGGAGATTTTGAAACTGGTGAAGTCCACATTGATACCATATGGCTGCAGGGTTCCCGGGCGGAATATGAGTTGCTGTTCCTGCAACCTTCGGGTGGCATCATTGTGGCAGTGCAGGAGGCCCATGATGGACATGTCATCAAGAGAATGGGAGGGGGAGTGGAAATGGTTTGCGACTGGGAGGTGCAGTTGTTTTTTGCGAACTGCATCCCTCAACCAGCCCAGTTCGTCCCCTCCCCCCACTGCACCACACAACCAGCCCAGCTCTTCCCCCCCACCCACTGCATCCCAAAACCAGTCCAACCGGTCTCTGCCTCCCTAACCGGTTCTTCCTCTCACCCATCCCTTCCTCCCACCCCAAGCCGCACCCCCCGCTACCTACTAACCTCATCCCACCTCCTTGACCTGTCCGTCTTCCCTGGACTGACCTATCCCCTCCCTACCTCCCCACCTACACTCTCTCCACCTATCTTCTTTACTCTCCATCTTCGGTCCGCCTCCCCCTCTCTCCCTATTTATTCCAGTTCCCTCCCCCCATCCCCCTCTCTGATGAAGGGTCTAGGCCCGAAACGTCAGCTTTTGTGCTCCTGAGATGCTGCTTGGCCTGCTGTGTTCATCCAGCCTCACATTTTATTATCTTGGAATCTCCAGCATCTGCAGTCCCCACTATCTCTGATATATAAGTCAATAGTTTGCCAATTTTCCTCATTTTCACAAGGGAAATTCTCAGCTGCGTTCCCTGTCTTCTACTTTCTCTTGCTCCCTTCCAGCTCCACTCAGAAAAAAAAGTTAATATACAAAAGATCCACTGCAATAAACTCAGATCATGTCACACTGTGGACTAGCACTGCCACACAAACATGGTGCTTCAAGTAATCTGCACCATAACTGACATATTTCTACAACAACATGCCACATCAAGATAGAAAGAAATCGAAACTTGTCAATTATTTTCATTATGCATTTTGTTTAGATTAAGTTTCACCAAAGGCAATAGTTCTCTAAAACACCAGTTTCACTCAGGAAAAAACTTCAACATTAGCTCCTAGCAACCTGAATGGTCAGACTTCTGAAACATAAGATCTATTTCTGAATTCTAGTGGTTCAGAAATATTTATTTACTGCCAATAATTTGGTTTTATAATGAACTTTGAAATACATTGATCACTTTGAAAAAACAATATTTCACAGAAAATTCTTATTCTCAAAACTGAAGGAAATAATTATTTACTGTACCATATTTTCCATGTAATACTGATTTTTAATATTACAAGTCCAAATTACCTTCATAGCAATAACTGTGATTTTAATTAAACAGGAGCATTATGTTCTAGTTAGTGGAGTTATGTATTACTATGTTCTTAAATTATAGAATCCCTTATTTCAATAGCTGCTCCCCACCCCCGCCAACAAAGCTTAAATAAACACACTGTTCTGATAAAAAGTCATCATCCTGAAAAGTAACACTGTTTCTCTCTCCACATATGCTGCTTGATGCGCTGCACATTTTCAAAGTTTTCCATTTCTATTCCATTGAAGTATCTATGATCTAAATTAGACTTTTCTCTTCAAACATTAAGAAATTCAATTAATATGCATACAATAAAGGTCTTCATTAAAAATCTAAATTTATGGTTACATTTTGAACTTTATTATTTTCTAATCAAACTATTCACAGTTATCCTTACACTTCTGCAGCAGATAGATTTGAACCTTGGCCTCATGACTCAGAGGTAGGGACACCACCTTGCACAAACTTAAAATGAAATTAAGGGGTACAGGGGGTCATGTGGCTTGCTTCAATTTTCACTCCACACTTGAGTGGTTTGATTGCTATGGGGAAAGAGATACCCAAGTCAAGCAATCTGCTGAGAAGGTACAACATATTCAAACCTGTGGACAATAGCAAGAGTGCATCTGCTGCTTGTCCATAGATGGGATTTGGGCTTTGAAAAGGTATCTTTACCTGTTGTAGAATTTTTTTCTTCTCTTCTGTAATGGAGGAGATCAGGCATTGTTTTGAAAGATCCAACAGACATTTATTATAGTTGGTTATTATATACAAATATTACGTCAAGAGACATTAGGTTGGACACTTATGTTAGGCTGATCAGTTACAGTTGAAGAGCACACTTCTAGTAACATTCTTCAAGAGACTGGAATTAAGATACATTCTTTATCTTCTCGGTCACGTGCCATGATACAATGACATTGCGAGCATCTCTCTTAGAGGTGCATGGCATATTGACCGTGGGACATAACTCAACAGACCATTAGCCTCGAAGTCTCAAACAGACTCACAGGCTTCACAAATAGTTTTACTTTAAAACTTTTTTTTAAATTCCAAACAAGAACGGAGCTAATTATTATTTCTACTTGTACAAAAGGCTCATGTCATTCAAACTGCTGTGGAGATAGGTATTGACAAAGGAAGACTCAATAATGAGACATTGCAGTACAGGGATTCTCTTAATTTATGAGTCCCAAGTCAATCTACAAGAATCTGAAACAGAGAAAACATTGATCCAATGATGCATCACAGAATGTAAATGGGAAATCATGGTCTGCTCAAACAGATGAGTTCATGAAGCATTAAAGGAGGCTTGAAGATTAATCTATCTTGAGCTAAAAGAATCTCCAATGTGGCCCTAACAGTGCAATTTCTAATCTCAGATTTGACTTAATTGACTTGGAAAGCTAAAAGGAAACAGACCATCAGGTGTGAAGAACAGCTTTAGATTTGTTCCAGGAGAATAAAGTTTCCATTTAAGAAACAGTATATTGTATATTGTGGCGTGCGATTTTTAAGACCTGGGGTTTTTTATGCTGTTTAGAGAATAAATTGACTATTTCCTAGTTAGCAATCTTGTACTTAGTTTAATAAAAACAAAATACTGAAATATACATAGAATTGAAACTCACCAGATCCAGCAGCCTCTATAGACTGAGAAACAGAGTTAATGTTTCAAATCTAGCATGACTCTTTGTCAGAACTGAAAGGGTTGGAAAATACATTTTTAATACATATGACAGAGGTAGAGGAGGAGCAAGAGGAATAGATGTTGTGGGGCCTGGTTCAAAAAACGAGTTGACAACTGTGATGACAGAGAGATAGGGATATAAAACGCATGTAAATTAAAATGTGAGGGGAGTTAAATGAGTTCTCTCTATTGAGAGCAAATTAAATAAATACAGGCTGCTGAGGATGGGTGGTTGTTAATGTTACAAAAAATGAAGAACATTGATGGGACCAGGTTCTGAAACAGAGAAATTCAAAACCAAACCCTAGAGGCCGTTTTCATATTGTTTGTTGTAGTAAACGTCTCAAAACTTTAAAATTTTATTGTACAGAATCACAGAATCCCTACATGGTGGAAGTAGGCCATTCGGCCCATTGAGTCTACACTTACCCTCCAAAGAGTATCCCATCCAGAACCACACCCCTACCCTATAAACCCTGCATTTTGTCTGGGTAATCCACATAGCCTACATATCTTTGGTACAATCCTTCCAGTCACTGTAAATTCTCTGTAAAAATATTAGCTTGTTAAAAATGTTACAATCCATGTGCAAGTACTATAAAGTAAGTGGAAATGTTCCATTCCATGTAGAACAATTTAAGGAACCTCCATTGTATTTTGAATATGGAAACTTCAGCATTTTTCAAGTAAAATTATGAGGGTGACTCGGTTAAAATAGAGATGCCTTTCTCTTCAAAACAACAAAGGTGGAACCTAGTTGAGCTTGAGCCATTATCAAGTAACAATCCTTTGAATGACAGCAGATTAAAAAAAAGTTATTTTTATTTATACGGGTATCTCTGGCTGGGCTAGCATTTGTTGCTGTTCAGGTGGTGGTGGTGGTGAAGGTGAACTGCCTTTTGTAGTTCATCCTTTCTAGCAGTTGATATAACTGAATGGTTTGCTAGGCATTGCACAGAATCAACCATGTTGTCAGAGTCACAAGTAGGCCAGTCTAGATAAGGATCATAATTCCCTTCCCTAAAAAGACATCAGTGGAACAAATGGGTTTTATGACAATCAATAACGGTTTCATGGTGAAATTAAGATTTCTGATTCCAGATTTGTATTGTATTTGCATTCCAATAACTGCTGTAGTGGGATTTGAACTCAGTCCATTACCCAGATCTCTGAACTACTTGCCCAGCAACAATACCTGTAAACCATTACGTCCCTATCCTCAGATTACGTTCCTTACAACTATCATCTAAACATGCACAGTTTAAAAAAGTTGAAGATGTTTATGATCTCTATACAGATCAATAATGTTTACAAAGATATTCGAATTCAGAGTGACTAGAAGGATCATACATTGCATCCCAAATAACTGCCATATAGTATCCTTTTAGACATTTTAAGATGTATATTTAAAGCTGAGTTTGGAAGAGTGCACTGTTTCTTCCCAAGCCCTACCCTATTCCCACTACTCCACTAACCACAAGATAAATTTAAAATGTTTACCTAATTATTAGATTTAGAATAAATAGATCCATCAATCAGGTATCTTCAATCAAGAAAGTGATCAAATCACTGCGAAAACAAGAATTACTTGGCAATAAATGTAAAGCTAATTAAAATACTAGTTGAAATATCAAAATTTAAATATTTATCCTTCTTGATACTTTAAAAACATGTACACAAACAGCCCATTCACACCAGGAATAGGGGAAAAAGTGGGTTGCTCTCCTTGCAGGGACTCACTTTGGGAAATAAAAGGCTTTAACCAAGGATGGTTGAAGATGAAAAGGATAAAGGTGTGAAATTTGCAGATGGCTATCATTCAGACATTCTGGCACATGTACAGGAGGTCACCAAACGTAGGCAACTACATTCCCTCAAATTCTGTTTATTCTTCTGGGGAGTATGTGAGGTGCATGGTGGCAGTGACTTCCTAAATCACAAGTTAATGCTGAGAAAAATGTTATACACAAATTGGCATTCACAGACCTTTACAGCAGCTGCCTGGCCATGAAGTACAGAGGGGGTGTTGCTAGGCATTTGTCTCTCAGATCTTTGCAAACTCAGCTTCCTTTGGAAACACGTTATTAGGTATTCTTCCAAATATTCCTGAAGAGGACAATCAGGTTGCACTCTGGATTCACAAAAAGGATTTTTTCCAGAATCAGGACAGTTAAGCTGAAAAGTTATTTTCCTTCAGCAGGCTGGTCATCAACAATAACTAAAAGTAGAAATAGAAATGAGGCATATGGTCTCCAGCAAACAATTGTTATACAACATGTGACTACCAAGAAATGCCTATTGCAATAAAAGTCCCAATGTCATTTCATTGACCTCTTCTTAAAATATCCATCCAGGTTATCTGCAATCCTTCAAAGTCAGGTCTACAAAATTTAATAAATATGAAGCCTTCATAAAAGCATCAGGATTCATTAAGTAACTGCAAGCATGCTCATAGGAAAATAAGCACAAAACTATAATTGTGTCTTCAAACTGAATGACAATTTTGATATGACTAACTTTTATGCAGATACTTTTGATCTGGAAAATATACTGCAGGCTTCTGGCAGTATCCTCAGTTCAATTTCTGGAATCCGTGCTTGATGAACTGTATATCATATTGCATTGCTGAAGGTCTATGAAAGACTTTCATCTAAATGTCAATATCATATTTCATTCATTGCAAGACACATTCTACAGAAAGTTTTTTTAACCTCTTGAGGGTTAATTCCATCTGTATTGTTTTCTAAGTGTTTGTACCATCCATGTCTTTCTGTTCTATGTAGTTAGGTTACATGAAAACAAAGAAATGGAAAGTTATAGGATTATGTGAAGAAACGATGCAGGCTTGATTAAAGCATAATGGCTTGTGTGGACTGAGTCAGTCAAACCAGCTGTTTCCATGCTGCATCTTCCATACAAATCTGGAGTTAGAAGCAAAAGTCTTGCGGAGAAGAAAATACAATGTGTATTTTACACAGTCTCCAATACATCACACTTAGTTAAGAAGCATGTAGTAGTTGTTTTGCACACTAGCTCAGTCAGAGGTGATTCGACCTGCACATGGAAGCTATGCATGTAGATTTCATGCCAACCATACAAAACAAATCTAAATATTCACCTTTTGAAGGTATGTTTAATAGAATAATGTTGATGGAAATTACTTTTACAGGCTTATAACCACTATGTAGAAGTGTAAACGACTGCTGGGAAGTAAGAATTCACAATCCTTTCCACACAAACGTAAGATCCTAGTGACCAGAATTATCAGCAAACATTCAACGTTGGGATAAAACAGATGTTTCATTAAATTTTGAATCCAAGCATTCAACTGCTACATTACACTATACAATAAATTGAAGGTGCTGTTTAAAGTGGCAATCATAATACTGATAATGGTAGAAAGGTGTATAGAATCCAGTCTCCTTGAGCATGAGCTAAACAATTTACCACATTACGATAATATATTGCTCCAGCTTGCAATAGTGTGGCTTAAAACAGCAAGTTCACGTACAAATACAGTGCGAAACAACTGGAAAGACTTTGCTTGACTGAGCTACCTTCCAATTTCTACCCAAAGCCAAGTAAACACTTATTAGGAATAAAGCTTCTTCCAGATAATGACATTGAATGTTAGCTGCAGTGTTTATGCAAAACAATGTACCTCATGCGCTGTGCAGAATGATCGTGCCGTAGTAAGTGATGTGGTATCCATCATACTAACGTGTGTGTGCATCATATGGTACTAGCTTCTCAAATATGAGATCCCTTTTAAGTCAGATTTTCCTTACGAATCAAATCATAAAAATTCTTATAAAATCACCTAATTAACAAAGCGCTCAAGGACTCCAGCATTTACCACAGCATTGCAGTGTCCCAAGGCTTGGGCTAGTGAGGGGGCACTAAACAAATGGAAAGGTGGGCCTGTCATTGAACGAACTCATCGCCAGTCATCATTTACTTTTATTCTATACACCTTAGCGTTCCATCGTATATTTGATTTCGCTGGCTTCGATATTTTAGGCTAATAACGTACCAGTCGACATTTTTAAAACAAACAAACGGAAATGCACCAGTGCGTCCCCTTATACAAATTCATACCGTACAATGGTGACAGACTGTCGCCTGCTTTTTTCCCTGATTTTGTGGGGAGAACAGCCCCGGTAGAAAACACCGCATGCGACGAAACGCTGCTGTTCGGACACACCGCTCGAACGTCTCGCAGCATTGACTCTCACGGCACGGACGCCACCGTGCGCCTGCATCAGCTCCTGAGACACACCCTTGCAAAAGTGAACCATTCATCCGAAGCTCTCCGCGCCTTCTGTTTGCATGGTGACTCTTATTTCATAGATTTTCGAACAATTGTAAATGATATTTTTGACATTCCGAAACATTCCCATGTATTTATCTGGGAGATATCTCGCACCTCGCGCTCCACAGTGTTGCTCTGTTATACAGCGGGATACAAATTTGGTACTTTTGATATTTGAATCTCGAATACAAGTTTTTAATTTCGTTTATTGACTGTATGAAGGATAATAATCTATTAACGTGTTATTGTTTTAAAAGTAGTTGTGAAATTAAGGTTGCGCTGCCACTAAAATATCTACTTTGAGGTGACAACTGGAAAGACTTTGCTTGACTGAGCTTCTTTCCAATTCCTACCCAAAGCCAAGTAATCGCTTATTAGGAATGAAGTTTCTTCCAGATAATCACATTGGCTGTTAGTCGCAGTATTTGTGCAAAACAATGTACCTTTTAGTTATTCATACGCTGTGCAGAATGCTCGTGCAGTACGAAGTGATATGGTATCCATCATACTAATGTGTGTGCATCATACGCTACTAGCTTCTCAAACATAAGATCCCTTTATATAAAATAAACTATCAATAAAATTTCCATTTCAAAGCTAAAGAAAATTAACAATAAATTCTCATAAAACTGAACTAGACGAGTATTTTATCGCTTATTTTCGTTTTCCCAAGTGATTCTTTCAAGTAATTTACATGTAGTAAAATATTGTGAACTCTTCATCACAGACTGCAGTTGGTCTTTAGCCTGGTAGTACTTACCAATCCTTGCATTATGATTCCACAACTCATGCTTCTCTTCCAACCACATCACGTGCCTATTTTTGATGCTTTTCAGCTTCCTGCTTTGGCAACTATGCTGAAGTTCTTGCATTTCCTATTTCCTCTTTTAAATGCTCCAACATTTCTCAAGTTATTAGTTTACAGTACATAATTCTCCAAATTGTCAAAGAACAAACAGCAAAGAAAATTACAGCACAGGAACAGGCCCTTCAGCCCTCCAAGCCTGCACTGATTCAGATCCTCTATCTAAACCTGTCACCTATTTTCCAAGGATCTATATCCCTCTGCTCCCTACCCATTCATGTATCTGTCTAGCATCATTTAAGATGTATCTATCGTGCCTGCCTCTACCACCTCTGCTACCAAAGCATTCCAGGCACCCAACTCCTCTGCGTAAAGAAGTTTCCACACACATCTCCCTTAAAATTTTCCCCTCTCACTTTGAGATCGTGACCCCTAGTAATTGAGTCCCGCAATCTGATGAAGGGTCAAGGCCCAAAACGTCAGCTTTTGTGCTCCTAAGATGCTGCTTGGCCTGCTGTGTTCATCCAGCTCCACACTTTGTTAGCTTCTTGCTATGCACCCTGTCAATACCGCTCATGATTTTGTAGACCTCAATCAGGTGCCCCCCTCAACCTCCATCTTTCTAATGTAAAAATCCTAATCTACTCAACCTCTCTTCACAGCTAGCGCCCTCCATACCAGGCAACATCCTGATGAACCTCCTCTGCACCCTCTCCAAAGCATCCATATCCTTTTGGTAATGTACGACCAAAACTGTACGCAGTATTCCAAATGTGGTCGAACCAAAGTCCTATACAACTGTAACATGACCCGTCAACTCTTATACTCAATACCCTGTCTGATGAATGAAAGCATGCCATATGCCTTCTTGACCACCCTATCGACCTGCATTGCCACCTTCAGGGAACAATGGATCTGAACACGCAGATCTCTCTCTCCATTTTTGCAGCAGCGGGAGCAATGACAGCGAAGACCAGGGGCCTGTCAGGGAGGTAAGTTCTTCACTTCAGCAGCGGAGCTGAGTGGAAGCGGTCGAGTTGCGCTCTCGCAAGGCGAGTGAACTGATATATTTGGGCAGTGGCTAAACCAGAGACACTACTCGTGTAATGTCACCCACCCGCCCTCCTCTGACGAAAAGAAAAAGACTCTGGTATGTTGATAAGGTAAGTGTTTTTCTTTTTTTTTAATCGTGTGCTCGTAAGCAGAGTGATTTGGTACTTTTTTTTCATTTCATTTATCTAGTATTTGATATTATAATAGGACTAAAGTTAAGGTTAAGAGTAAAAATGGCAGGAGATCCCAGGCCCATGTTATGCTCCTCTTGCTCAATGTGGGAGCTCAGGGACGCGGCTGATGTCCATGACTCCTACACGGGCAAGAAGTCTGTCCAGCTGCAGCTCTTGTTAGACTGCATGACAGCTCTGGAGCTGCAGGTGGACTCAGTTTGGAACATCCATGATGCTGAGGAAGTCGTGGATTGCACGTTCAGCAAATTGGTCATACAGCAGATTAGGATTGCTGAGGGAGAAAGGGAATGGGTGACCAAAAGGCAGAAAAAAAACGGAAGGCAGTGCAGATGTCTCCTGTGGTCATCTCCCTCCAAAACAGGTAAGCCATTTTGGACACTGTTGGGGAAGATGGCTCACCAGGGGAAGGCAGCTGTAGCCAGGTTCATGGCACCGTGGCTGGCTCTGCTGTACAGAAGGGCAGGAAAAAGAGTGGAAGGGATATAGTCATAGGTGATTTAATTGTAAGGGGAGTAGATAGGCCATTTTGTGGTCAAAAACGAGACTCCTGAATGGTATATCAGGGATGTCTCAGATTGACTGCAGGACATTCTGAAGGGGAAGGGTGAACAGCCAGCTGTCATGGTGCATATGGGCACCAATTATGTAAGTAAAAAACAGGATGGTGGTCCCACAAGCAGAATTTAGGGAGTTAGGAGCCAAGTTAAAAAGTAGGACCTCAGAGGTAGTAATCTCAGGATTGCTACCAGTGCCACGTGCTGGTGAGAGTAGAAGTTAAAGAACAGGCAGGATACATGAGTGGCTTGAGAGATGGTGCAGAAGGGAGGTATTCAGATTTTTGGGACATTGGGACTGGTTCTGGGGGAGGCGGGACTGTTACAAATCAGATGGTCTATACCTGGGCAGGACTGGAACCAATGTCCTCGAGGGTGCTTTTGATAATGCTGTTGGAGAGGTTTAAACTAAAGTGGTAGGGGAATGGGAACCAAATGAGGAGGTCAGTGAACAGTAATGAGGTAGTAACTGAAGCCTGTGAGGAACTAGATAATGAAGTCAGTGAGTTTTGAGAAGATTTGTAGCTCAGGTTGAGGTTCTGGATGTGAGTTTGCTTGCTGAGCTGGAAGGTTCGTTTTCAGACGTTTCGTCACCTTTTTTTTATTTGAAAAAAATACACTTTATTCGTAAGATGTACAAAAAATAAAACATATTTACACACCTACCCAGTCATGCAAGCCGCTCCGGGTTACCCGGGGGTACGTACACCAGCTAAAGGGAAAAAAACAAACAAAGAAGAAAAAAAAAAACAAAGCAAAGAAAACACCCCGGCAGTTGTCACCCCGCACAGTCCCCGTTGGCCCCCTGACCAGTTGGGGAAGGCGCCAGCTGGGCCCAGTTACCAGATAGGGCCCTTTTTTTCTAATCTGGATGAGGGGTTTCATACCGTGGTCTTTCCCCACCGTGCCTTGGCAGCGGCTGCCCCAAGCTTTAGCGCGTCCCTCAGAACGTAGTCCTGGGCCTTAGAGTGCGCCAGTCTGCAACACTCGGTCGGGGTCAGTTCTTTCAGCTGGCAGACCAGCAAGTTGCGGGCATACCAAAGAGCGTCTTTCACCGCATTGATAGTCCTCCGGGCGCAGTTGATGTTGGTCTCGGTATGCGTCCCGGGAAACAGCCCGTCAGCACAGAGTCCCACGTCACGGAGCTGCTCGGGACGAACCTCGACAAATACCACTGCATCCCGCTCCAGACCTCCTGCGCATAGGCACACTCCAGAAGGAGGTGATCGACAGTCTCGTCCTCCCCGCAGCCACCCCACGGGCAGCGTGCGGTGGCGCAGAGATTCCGGGCATACATAAAGGATCTCACTGGCAGAGCCCCTCTCACCACCAGCCAAGCAATGTCCTTGTGCTTGTTTGAAAGTTCTGGCGATGAGACATTCTACCAAACGACTTTGGCAGTCTGCGTGGGGAACCACACGACGGGATCCACCCTCTCCTTTTCCCGAACGGTCTCGAGGATACTACGTGCTGACCACTGCCTGACGGCCTTGTGGTCAAAGGTGTCTCCTTTCAAAAACTTCTCCACGAAGGACAGGTGGTACGGAACGGTCCAACTGCTTGAAGCGTTCCGCGGCAACGAGGCCAGGCCCATCCTTCGCAACACCAGGGACAGGTAGACCCTCAGTAAGTAGTGACACTTGGTGTTTGCGTACTGAGGATCTACGCACAGCTTGATGCAGCCACACACAAAGGTAGCCGTCAGGGCGAGGGTGGCGTTCGGTACGCCCTTTCCCCCATTTTCCAGGTCTTTGTACATGGTGTCCCTGCGGACCCGGTCCATCCTCGACCCCCAAATGAAGTGGAAGATGGCCCGGGTGACCGCAGCGGCGCAGGTCCAGGGAATAGGCCAGGCCTGCGCCACATACAACAGTACCGAAAGCCCCTCGCACCTGACAACCAGGTTCTTACCGGCAATGGAGGGGGACCAGAGCGTCCACCTGCCCAGCTTCTGCTTCAATTTAGTGATACGCTCCTCCCAAGTCTTAGTGCACGCCCCAGCTCCACCAAACCAAACACCCAGCACCTTCAGGTAGTCTGTTCTGACGGTGAAGGGGATGAAGGAGTAGTCGTCCCAGTTCCCGAAGAACATGACCTCGCTCTTACCCCTATTGACTTTGGCACCCGAGGCCAGTTCAAACTGCCGCAGATGTCCAATAGTCTACTCACCGACCGACGATCAGTGCAGAAGACGGCGACATCGTCCATGTACAGGGAGGTCTTGACCTGAAGGCCTCCGCTGCCTGGGATAGTCACGCCCTTCAGGCTCACGGCCTTCCTGATGGATGCGGCGAAGGGCTCCACACAGCACACAAACAAGGCAGGAGAGAGCGGGCAGCCCTGCCTGACTCCAGATCTGACAGGAAAACTGTCCGATTCCCACCCGTTGATCGAGACTGCGCTAATGATGTTGGTGTAGAGCAGCCAGATCCAATTGCGGATACCCTCCCCGAACCCCAATTTGGAGAGGACGTCCCTATTGTAAGCATGAGAGACCCTGTCGAAGGCCTTCTCCTGGTCCAGGCTGATGAGGCAGGTGTCCACCCGCCTGTCCTGTACGTAGGCGATCGTATCCCTGATGAGCGCGGGGCTCTCAGCGATCTTCCTGCCCGGCACAGCACAGGTTTGGTCAGGGTGAATCACCGACTCCAGGACAGACCTGACCCGGTTGGCTATGACCTTGGCCAGGATTTTGTAGTCCACGTTCAATAGAGAAATGGGACGCCAATTTTTAATTTCTTCCCTCTCCCCCTTCCTCTTGTAAATGAGAGTGATGATGCCCTTCCTCATGGACTTGCACATTTCCCCTGCCCGAAGCGCACTATCGTACACCTCCAGCAGGTCCTGACTGACCAGGTCCCACAAAGCGGAATACAGTTCAACCGGTAAGCCGTCGCTCCTGAGTCCTATTCCTCTCCAAGGACTTGAGGGTTCTGGTCAGCTCGTCCAGGGATATCGGCCGGTCCAGCCACACCCTTGTGCCGTCATCTAAGACCTCCGTGATAGAGGACCGGAACGACTCGGAGGCCGTGCTGTCCGTGGGCTTCGTGTCGTACAGTCCGGCATAGAAGGATCTGCTGATCCTCAAAATGTCGGGCCGAGACGACGTCACCGAGCCGTCATCCTCCTTCAGCCGGCTAAGCACAGAGCTCTCTTTGTGCACCTTCTGAAAGAAAAAACGCGAGCACATCTCGTCCTGCTCCACGGAGCGGACCCCGGACCGGAAGATTATCCTGGAGGCCTCCGCGGCGAAGCGCGAGGCTTGCTGGCCCCTCACCTCGCGGAGGTCCTCCGTGACATCGACCCCCATCAACTGCAGAAGGAGCAGGTTCTGCACCCTTTTCTGGAGTCGCGACAGCTTTCCCCGCCTCTCTCTCGCCTTCCGAACACCCTTGAGGACAAAGAACCTCTAGATGTTCTCCTTCACCATCTCCCACCAGTCGCCCGGAGACTCAAAGAGGGGTTTCACGGTTCTCCAACCCGCATACTCCCTCTTAAGCTCCTTGACGTTCTCTGGGGTCAACAGAGTCGTGTTGAGCTTCCTCGTCCCCTTGCCGGCCGGCTGGTCGTCCTGTAAGTGACAGTCGGCCAGCAGGAGGCAGTGGTCAGAGAAGAACACCGGCTCGACGTTGGTGGACCCGACCGAGAACGCCCGTGACACAAACAGGAAGTCTATCCTTGAGCGAATAGACCCGTCTGGCCGCGACCAGGTGTACCTCCGCTGCGCTCCGTCTGCAGGGGTGCTGAAGACGTCGAGCAGCTTCGTGTCCTTCACCGTGCCCATCAGGAATCTGGACGTGACGTCCAATTGACTCCCCCCACCCGCTGTCCCCACGCCGGATCTTCCATCTGCATCGATGATGCAGTTGAAGTCTCCGCCTAGGATGACCGGCCTGGACGTAGCCAGCAGGGGTGGAAGCCGCTGCAGGACGGCCAACCGCTCACTCCGTACCACTGGGGCGTACACGTTGATCAGCCTCAGGGGAGCGTTCCTGTAGGTGACGTCAACCACTAGGAGGCGCCCCCCCACCACCTCCTGAACTTGAGAGATGGTGAAGTCGCGCTCCCGCAGCAGAATTGCCAGGCCCAAGGAGCGACAGTCGTTACCCCTCGACCAGATCGAAGGCCCACAGGTCCAGGCGCCGGACCATTTCCCGTACCTGCCGAGGTGCGGTATCCCACACTCCTGCAGAAACAGGAGGTCCGCCTTGATGGTGGTCAGGTAGGCCAACGTGGATACACATCTTGCGGTGGACTTGACACTGTGCACATTAATGCTCGCAACTCGTACCCCCATTGTGGGCAGTGACCGCAGTACCCTCCCCGAGTCCAAGGTCCAGCCCCTCCATCTGTCCCTTCATGCCCATTGCCTGGGCTAACTGCTGGATGCTCTCCGGGCTGAGGAAACCGTCCGTGCTGCCTTCCGGGTGGCATCCCCCCGTAGGGTCAGGCTGGGGACGCGCTGTTTCCTCCTTCCCGCCTGGAAGTTCCGGGGGGCCCTCCAGTGCCCCAGTGACATGTGACTGGGTGTCGGAGGGAGCCTCGGGACGCCTCCCGTCACCTGGAAGCGTGCTGCTGCTTTCCTTCTCCCTCGAGATCTTTAACTTCTGCTTCGGGCGGGCCCTCTCTGAATCCCCCTCGTCAGGGGTGCTCTTATAGCCCCCCTGTAGCTGCCTCTTCCCGCCTGATGGTTGCGGTTCCTGGGCCCGCCGACACACCTTCCTCCTCGCTTTCCGGACCGTCGTCCACTCCCCTGGGTCACCTGTCGCTGCCTCCATCGACTCCGGGTTGCTGGCCTCGGGTCCGTCCTGCGGGGCTGGGCCCTCCTGCACATTAGTGGGGTACTTGCTGGGCCTTGATGCCTTCCTCTCCTCTGGGGAGGCTGGCCCCGCATTGTCCCTGCTGGCGACCTGGGCATAGGTGGTCCCCCACTGCGGGCATGCCCTATAGAGGTGGCCCGCTTCCCCGCAAAGGTTGCAGCTTTTCTTTTGTGGGCAATCCTTTGCAAGGTGTCCCTCCTCCCTGCAGTTCCTGCAGATGGCGGCTTTGCAGTCGGCCGCCACGTGACCTGACCTACCACAGGCATGGCAGACTTTAGGTTGCCCTGCATAGGTCAGGTAGCCCATGCTCCCGCTGATCGCGAAGCTGGACGGTGGATGTACGACGTTCCCGTCCGCGCCCAACCTCAGCGTCACCTTGACCTGCCTCTCACTGGTCCAGATGCCAAAGGGGTCCATGATGTCAGTTAGGTCCCCTTCCACCTTCACGTACCTTCCAAGGAAGGTCAGGACATCAACTGCTGGCACATGCAGGTTGTACATGTGTATAGTCAGCATACGGCTCCTCTGCGCTGGCATCACAAACAGCGGGACAGCGGTTAATACAGAGAGGGGGCCCTCACCTCCTTTCTCCTTGAAAACCTCCAGGAAGCGCTCGCAAAGCTTTGACTCCTGAAGGTCACATCGTAAAAACCTCCTCCGGGGAAATCCTGCAGGCAGTAAATATCCGCAGCAGCGAACTCGCAACAGTCCAACAGGACCCTCTTCACGAAGAAGGTGCGGTCCACAGGTGCACCTTCAACCACCTTCTTTACGGAAACACGGATGGTGTTCCAGACCCCCTGACCTGGGGCACGAGCACTTGCCGCAGCCATCGTTGCAGGTTGGCTGCTCCCCTGAACCAGCGTTAGGCCGAAGCCAGCGTTTAGATCCACTGGTTGCAAGGGTGCACAGCCAACCCGACGTCTTCCTTTCACCTCCAACACAGCACTCTCCTCCTCTCGGCCCACAAGAGAGTGGGTCTTTATTTTGTTCCAGATGTAAGCTAGTTCACTGAGCTGGAAGGTTAGTTTTCAGACGTTTCGTCACCATTCTAGGTAACATCATCAGTGAGCCTCCGACGAAGCGCTGGTGTTATGTCCCGCTTTCTATTTATCTGTTTAGGTTTCCTTGGGTTGGTGATGCCATTTCCTGCGTTGATGATGCCATTTCCTATTCTTTTTCTCAGGGGATGGTAGATGGCTCCAAATCAATGTGTTTGTTGATGGAGTTCCGGTAGGAATGCCATGCTTCTAGGAATTCTCACGCGTGTCTCTGTTTGGCTTGTCCTAGGATGGATGTGTTGTCCCAATGAAGTCAGTGTGATTAAGGGGAAGAGTAGGCAGAGAGCAGACGATGAACGCAAAGGGGAAGGTGGTCTGAGGTGCATTTGTTTTAATGTGAGAAGTGTAGTAGGTAAGGCAGATGAACTTAGGGCTTGGAATAGTAACTGGGAGTATGATGTTATTGTTACTACTGAGACTTGGTTGAGGGAAGGGCAAGATTGGCAACTAAATATCCCAGGATATAGATGCTTCAGGTGGGATAGAGAGGGAGGTAAAAGGGGTGGAGGAGTTGCATTACTGGTCAAAGAGGATATCACAGCTGTGCTGAAGGAGGGCACTATGGGGGACTCGAGCAGTGAGGCAATATGGGCAGAGCTCAGAAACAGGAAGGGTGTAGTGACAATGTTGGGGCTGTATACAGGCCTCCCAACAGCAAGCAAGATACACGTATAAATATGTAGACATATTATGGAAAGATGGGGGAGCAACAGGGTGGTGGTGATGGGAGATTTTAATTTTCCCAATACTGACTGGGATTCACTTAGTTGTTAGGGGTTTAAATGGAGCAGAATTTGTAAGGAGCAAACAGGAGGGTTTTCTAGAGCAGTATGTAAATAGTCCAACTCGGGAAGGGGCCACATTGGACCTGGTGTTGGGGAATGAGCCTGGCCAAGTGGTTGAAGTTTCAGCAGGGGATTACTTTGGGAAAAGTGTTCACAATTCCGTAAATTTTAGAAGACTGCTGGACAAAGACGAGAGTGGTCCTAAAGGAAGAGTGCTGAACTGGGGGAAGACCAATTGTAGCAAAATTCAGCAGGAGCTGGGGAATATGAATTAGGAGCAGCTGTTTGAGGGTAAATCCGCATTTGATATGTGGGACGCTTTTAAAGAGAGGTTAATTAGAGTGCAGGACAGACATCCCTGTGAAAATGAGGGATAGAAAGGGCAAGATTAGGGAAGTATTGATGACAGGTGAAATTGTGAGACTAGCAAAGAGGAAAAAGGAAGCATACATAAGGTGACTGAAAACAGACAAAGCTTTGGAAGAATATCGGGAAAGTAGGACCAGTCTGAAACGAGGAATTAAGAGGGCTAAAAGGGGTCATGAAACATCTTTAGCAAACAGGGTTAAGGAAAATCCCAAAGCCTTTTATTCATACATAAGGAGCAAGTGGGTAATGACAGAAAGAGTTGGCCCACTCAAGGACAAAGGAGGGAAATTACGTGAGGAGTCAGAGAAAATGAGTGAGATTTATAATGAGTACTTTGAGTCGGTATTCACTGAGGAGGGGGGCATGATGGATGTTGAGATTGGGGATAGATGTTTGATTATTGCTGGTCAAGTTGGCACAAGGAGGGGTAAGTGTTGGGTATTCTGAAAGGCATTAGGGTGGACAAGTCCCCAGGTCCGGATGGGATCTATCCCAGGTTACTGAGGGACGTGAGAGAGGAAATAGCTGGGGCCTTAACAGATATCTTTGCAGCATCCTTGAGCATGGATGAGATCCCGGAGGACTGGAGAATTGCTAATGTTGTCCCCTTGTTTAAGACGAGTAGCGAGGATAACCCAGATAATTATAGATCAGTGAGCCTGACTTCAGTGCTGGGGTGGCTGCTGGAGAAAATACTGAGGGATAGGATCTATTTACATTTGGACGAAAATGGGCTTATTAGTGATAGGCAGCATGGTTTAGTGCAGGGAAGGTCATATCTTCCCAACTTGATAGAATTCTTTGAGGAAGTGACAAAGTTGATCAATGAAGGAAGGGCTGTGGATGTCATTTACATGGACTTCAGAAAGGCGTTTGATAAGGTTCCCCATGGTAGGCTGATGGAGAAAGTGAAGTCGCTTGTGGTCCAGGGTGTACTTGCTAGATGGATGGGGAACTGGCTGATCAACAGGAGACAGACAGCAGTGGAGGGAGTTTCTCAAAATGGAGAATTGTGACCAGTGGTGTTCCACAGGGATCCGTGTTGGGACCACAAGTTGTTTGTGAGAATACATAAATGATCTGGAGGAAGGTATAGGTGGTCTGATTAGCAAGTTTGCAGATGACACTAAGATTGGTGGAGCAGCAAATATTGAAGGGGACTTTCGGAGAATGCAGCAGAATATAGATAGATTGGAGAGTTGGGCGGAGAAATGGCAGATGGAGTTCAATCCAGGCAAATGCGAGGTGATGCATTTTGCAAGATCCAATTCAAGAACGAACTATACAGGAAATGGAAAAAATATTTGCTTAATTGTACGACAAAAAATGTCATATAATGTTAAGCTGCATCAGCTGTTATCCTTTTTTAAAATTTATTCTATTTAAAACTTGCTGATGTTTTGACCACAGAATCAGAATCTCTTCCTCTATCAAAGTTGCAGGGTTTTTTTTCCAACTCTCAACCTGATATAGGCATTGTTGGCAAATATTTATTACCTATTCCGAAACGCCTCAAGAGCAGTCTGGGCTCATACCAGATAGATTTTTCTGACAATCCACAGTAGTTACGTGATCACTATGACACCAGCTCTTAATTTCAGATTTTATTGAATTCAGATTTCACCATCTGTCATGATGGAATTCAAACCCATGTTTCTCTTCCATAAGATCTTTTTGATCAGACTACATTATGCCCTATTTCGACTTTGTATTTTCCAGGACAGCAACTTTATTCTCTAACTTTTCAGTTTAAGTGCTTTAAGTTTATAGGAATCTTTTTTAATTACCGAAACTTTTCAAATTATCTTTTTCCATTTCTATCAAGAGTTTTGTCATTCAATATTGGTCTTGTGAATTTCAATATTTATGTGTTACCTACTCATTTGGATTTTAATGTTACATTTCACAACATTGGAATTTACTCAATTTAGCTCTGACACTTGTGTCATTTTGCTTCCTTCCATCTTTGGGAGATTCCTCCTTCAAGCTTTCCCTTTGGTATTCAATATAGGCGTGAACAATTGATGTCTTCTCAGAATCTAAGTGATATAGCATTTCAAATCTTCAAAGCATCTCACTATCTTTAAGGCAGCATGATTGCTCAATGATTAGCACTACTAGCTCACAACACCAGGATACCGAGTTCGATTCCACCCTTTGTCCAAACTCCACACAGCCAGTTACCCTTCTTCCCCTGTCTGCATGGATTTCCTCCAGATCTCAGGTTTCCTCCTACAGTCCAAAGTGGGAGGATTTTTTTTGCACATGAAGATGTGCAAGTTAGATTGTATGGCCATGCTAAAATTGCCCATAATTTCCAGTAGTGTGCAGCCATGGGAAATACAGCAGTACAGGGACAGGATAAGGGTCACAAAGGTTTAGGTGGGATGCTGTTTGGAGGGTTGGTGTGAACTTAGCTGCGATATCGTTAGGGTACAACAAGGCCTGCTTCCATACTGTAGGGATTCAATGACTGCCTTATCAAAGTGCAGCTGGACTAGTACTGCTTCAAGTTGGAGGGCATTTTTCAATGGATGTATTATCTTCAGCACTCAGTGACAGTTCCTTCAGCTCATGGTTTACTGAGGTCACAACTGCTCAATCTCATGGTAACAGGGCCATTTGGTTCAGTGGTATAGACCTTTCAGTTGGCATCTTTTCATTTGTGGCTCCTTCAGACTTAGGTCATTCCTAGCTGTTGAATCTGTTCTAACAGTTGCTGCAAGCTTAACTTGCCTAATTGATTCAGCAACTTGTCAAGGTTTATTTGAGACAGTATTCCAAAGCCACCACCACTTACCATTTAAAGGGATAAAGGCCAAGAATGGCATTCAACTGATTCTGAATTGGACATCAATTGCCATTGGGTCAAAATTCAGGGACTAAAATAAACCTGAACAGAACTGTGTTTTCATGCGATGTACAGCAGTTGTTTAAGGAGGTGGTTCACCATGACCTTTTGAAAAACACCGAAGAATAGTCAATAAATGTTGGGTTTGAAATTAATTCTGCCCATAATGAATTGTTTTTAAATTTCTATTGAGATTGTAGTGAACTGTGAACTTACTCATTTAGGTTGCAGCCATGCCCAATACTTTATCAATTCCATTATCCAGGCAAATGACTAGGGTGGAGGGTTTGAGCGATAGGGAGAGGCTGAATAGATATGGGCTATTTTCCCTGGAGTATTGGAGGCTGAGGGGGGTGCGGAACCTTGTAGAGGTTTATAAAATCATGAGCGGCATGGATAGAGTAATTAGGCAAGGTCTTTTTCCCTGTGGTGGTGAGTCCAAAACTAGAAGGCAGAGGTCTAAGGTGAGAGGGGAAAGATATAAAAAAGGGAGGTGCATGTATGGATTCAGCTGTCAGGGAAAGTGGTGGAGGCTGGTACTATTACAACATTTAAAAAAGGCATTTGGATGGGTATATGAATAAGAAGGGTTTAGAGCGATATGACCATAAGACCATAAGCCATAGGAGTGGAAGTAAGGCCATTCGGCCCATCGAGTCCACTCTGCCATTTGATCATGGCTGATGGGCATTTCAACTCCACTTGCCCGCACTCTCCCGTAGCCCTTATTTCCTTGCGAGATCAAGAAATTATCAATCTCTGCCTTGATGACATTTAACATCCCAGCCTCCACTGCACTCAGTGGCAATTAATTCCACAGGCCCACCACTCTCTGGCTGAAGAAATGTCTCCTCATTTCCATTCTAAATTTATCCCCTCTAATTCTCAGGATGTGCCCACGGATCCAAGTTTCCTAGCCTAATGGAAACAACCTCCCAGCATCCACCCTTTCTAAGCCGTGCATTATCTTGTATGTTTCTATTAGATCTCCCCTCAATCTTCTAAACTCTAATCAATACAATCCCAGAATCCTTAGCCGTTCATCGTATGTTAGGCCGACCATTCCAGGGATCATCCGTGTGAATCTCCGCTGGACTCGCTCCAGTGCCAGTATGTCCTTCCTGAGGTGTGGGGCACAAAATTGGACACAGTATTCTAAATGGGGCCTAACTAGAGCTTTATAAAGTCTCAGAAGCACATCACTGCTTTTATATTCCAACCCTCTTGAGACAAATGACAACATTACGTTCGCTTTCTTAATCACGGACTCAACCTGCAAGTTAACCTTTAGAGAATCCTAGACTAGCACTCCCAGATCCCTTTGTACTTCGGCTGTATGAATTTTCTCACTGTTTAGAAAATAGTCCGTGCCTGTATTAGTTTTTTCCAAAGCGCAAGACCTCGTATTTGCTCACGTTGAATTTCAGCCATTTCCTGGACCACTCTCCTAAACTGTCTAAATCTTTCTACAGCCTCCCCACCTCCTCAGTACTACCTGCCTGTCCACCTAACTTCGTATCATCGGCAAACTTCACCAGAATGCACCCAGTCCCTTCATCCAGATCATTAATATATAAGGTGAACAGCTACGGCCCCAACACTGAACCCTGAGAGACACCACTTGTCACCAGTTGCCATTGCAAAAAAAGCCTTTTATCCTAACTCTCCACCTTCTGTCAGACAGCCAATCCTCAATCCATGCCAGTAGCTCACTTCGAACACCATGGGCCCTCACCTTGCTCAGCAGCCTCATTTGAGGCACCTTATCAAGGGCCTTTTGGAAATCTAGATAGATAACATCCACTGGGTTTCCCTGGTCTAACCTACTTGTTACCTCTTCAAAGAATTCTAACAGGTTTGTCAGGCATGACCTCCTCTTACTAAATCCATGCTGACTTGTTCTAATCTGACCCTGTACTTCCAAGAATTTAGAAATCTCATCCTTAAAGATGGTGTCTAGAATTTTACCAACATCCGAGGTTAGGCTAATTGGCCTATAATTTTCCATCTTTTGTCTTGATCCTTTCTTAAACAACGGGGTTACAATAGCGATTTTCCAATCATCTGGGCCTTTCTCCAACTCCAGTGACTTTTGAAAGATCACAACCAACGCCTCCGCTATTTCCTCAGCCACCTCCCTCAGAACTCGAGGATGTACCCCACTGGGGCCAGGAGATTTATCAATTTTTAGACCTTTCAGCTTTATAGCACTTTCTCTTTTGTAATGCCTACCATACTCAACTCTGTCCCCTGACTCTCCTTAATTGTTGGGGTACTACTCATGTCTTCCACTGTGAAGACTACGCAAAGTATTTATTAAGTTCTTCAGCTATTTCCTTTTACTTAAATGGGACTAGGTTTCCATAAAATATCTGGTCGGCATGGACAATTTGGACCAAAGGGTCTGTTTCCATGCTGTATATCTACATGACTATGACTATAACTGGACAATGCTTTCAGTAAAAAATGTTCTAAAATTAATTGAAACTATTTAAAAAGGGATTTTTAACTGAACTTCTTCTAAATTTCAAGTATTTTACCAAATAGGTGACTTTGCTTTTCTGAGAGATATTGGACAACAGGTATTGACAGTGACCCATTTCCCCTCTGCATTCCAATAGCCAAGATCCTATCTTTGTGCAAACCTCCTCTAGTTTTCCCCATGCTGAGCAAATGATATCATTATTTGCTGTTTTAGTGGTCTGATGTTGCCAAGGAGCTGACTCAAGTTGTCTGATATCCTTGATACAACAATGAACTTAATTAAAATTTACTTAATTTAGTGAGCAATTTGCAAAGAGGAATTGGTAGCATACTGGCAGTTCAAATCCCACCATGCCAGCTGATGGAATTTGTTGCTTTAAATATGGAATTGAAGACCATTCTCAGTAAAGGTAATCAAGAGATTAAGTTCAATTGATACAAAAAGAACTGTTTCATTTATGTCCTTTTGATAAGGAAATCTGCTATCTTCACCTAGAACACCTTACATATGACTCCAGGTCAACAGCAACATGGTTGATTCTACCTGCCTAATCAAATGTCAAGCTAGCCATTCAGTTCAATGGCAAATTGGGATGGACAACAAGGAGTGGCTTTGTCAATGACAACCACATCCCAAGATTTTGTTTTAAATCTCCAGAGTTTTATTCAAAGTATTTGGTAGTAAGTGATATACAGGAATGATCACACAGTACTGCAAAGTAAAATTGAGTCAAGGGCAAAGTGATTTGTTTCCATATCCTCACAGGCGACTCAACTCAGATAATGAATTAATATTCACGCAAGATTATACTGCATTATCATGGTTCTCTTCCTTTAATACATAGATGTTTAATGTTCCATATTTATCACTACTATAGATAAAAGTTCCTTCATGTTGCTTTGCTTTTTTTCTTCTATATCATAATGCACTTATGCTCCTCCAGCACCATTTCCTCATTTATCATCTCATTTCTCTCTTTCCTCCCATGAATATAATGCTTTTAATGTGAGCAAATGTTCTTAAGCTACCTCAAACATGTAACAAAAACAAACAGTTACCGCGCTAGAGGAGGACATATTGGGAATTGTGACAAAAACCTCGAAGGAAGAAATGACTTAGAGCTAGGGTGGAGAGGTAGAGTGGTCTTGGGAGGAAATTTTAGATTTTAACACCTAGACAACTGAACAAATGAATGCACAAAAGATCAGAGTCAGAGAATCAGAGCAGCCGATGGGTCGAGGCAGGAATGGATTCTAGCACAAGGAGGTAGTAGAGGGAAATAAAAGATAAAGAAGTTTCAGATACGACAAGAAGAACATCAGGCAGAGATCAACATGAATCAGATGGAAGCAATGGAGTAGTGATATTATTTCTGAACTTGTAATAACCAGATAATACTCTGGGGACTGGAGCTTCAAATCCCACCATGGCAGGGGTTTAAATATTATTTAAAACCTATCTATGTGCAACTCCAGAATTGTTTAATGTTGGAAAAATCCATCTGGTTCACTAATGTCCTTTAGGGAAGGAAAGCTGCCATCATTACCTAGACAGGCCTAAAGTCGACTCCAGATCCACAGCAATATGCCTGATACTTGGCTCCACTTCAAAATGGTTTAGCAATCTACTCCATTGTAACAAACCTGCAAAAAAAAATCTCAAATCAAGCATATCACCTGGCATCAACCTATGCGCCAGAGCAACAAGGGAAACTCATCATGATTCACCCGGCAAAGTCTTCCCTCGCTAGCATGTGGAGGCTAGTGCCCAACCTGGGTGAACGGTCTCTCAAATTAATTAAACGACGGCCTAACATGGTACTGAAGGTATCATTCCATTAGTGTGAGTGTGTCCCAGATGTTACGATCAAAATCCTCTGCCTTGTCCCACTGGCAAGACAGACTCAACTTAGACTCCAGACCCAATGAAATCTCATGGCATCAGGTCAAAAATAGGCAAGGGAACCTCCTGCTGATGACCACCTCTCCACTTAACCTACCACACACCCAACCCCCTTGACCCCACCCAATCCCCATCACCCAGATGCTAGTTTTCAGCTAAGCCACTTCACTGCAAATGATATCAAGGGCCAAAGGCACTAGATACTGGAATGGCTACAAGGCCCTGAAAATATTTCAGCAATAGTACTGAAAACTTGTGCTTCAGAATATGCCATGTTCTGAGCCATGCCATTTTAGCGCAGCTGCAACATTAGCATCTACCTGGAAACATGGAAATTTGCCCAGGTATGTGCTGAACAGAGAAAGCAGTACAAATCCAACCTGACCAATTACTTCCTTTTCAGTCTACTCTTGATTATCAGTAAAACTGATGGAGGGGGTCATCAACAATGCTAATGAGCAGCATGTGCGTTCTGCCAAGCCATTTGCTTTTGACATCATTCTAACCTTGTCCAAACAAATGGCGAAAGAGCTGAATCTTAAAGGTAAGGTGAGTGCTACTGCCCTTGACATCAAGGCCACAATTGATCAAAATAGTTAATATTAACTGGATGCCACAAAAAAAATCTAAAATTAATATTCACTTTTAAGTATCACGGTTTACAGAGAGTGGCAAATATTTATTTCAAAAAAGTATGTCAGGCAACCTTAAAAGATGAGAATCAGCTGTGAGTGAGTTGATAACCAGAAGATATAAATCTGAGATCACAACCAACAAACTGCAAATACAAGGAAAGGAAATTGTTTTAGAATGTAATATATCATCAGGAGTCACATTTAAAATAGAATCTATAACAAATTAAGAATTACTTGACAAACATTGAGCAATTGTGTGAAAAGAATGGAAAAACTATTTTGTTCAAGTTGTATTTTTAAACTTCCCCTTTAAAAAAAGATATTTTCTACTTAACGAAATAAAAGAGCAAGTATGTTCTTTACCTTTTCAATTTCTTCATAGCAACAAAATACTGGGTGTGTTGAACTTTGGCTCCAGGAATTATAATAACCAATAAGTGGTGGCATGGTGGGTTAGTGGTTAGCATTACTGCCTCACAGCACCAGGAATCCGGGTTCGATTCTAGCATTAGGTGACTGTCAGTGCGTTGTTTCTGTGTTCTCCCAGTGTATAAAAGTGAAGCAATTAATGTTATGCACCATCCTCCTCATTTCATTTGAAAAATGAGCTTACAAGTACAAAAGAAAATGTATGAAATCGATTCACAAAGGGAGGTGATGGCCTAGTGGTACTATTGCTGGACTGTTAACTCAGAGACATAGGTAATGTTCTGGAGATTCGGGTTCAAATCCCACCATGGCAGATGGTGGAATTTGAATTCAGTTTAAAAAAAATCTAGAGTTAAAGAGTCTAATGATGGCTATGAATCCATTCTCAACTGTTGGAAAAACCCATCTTGTTCACTAGAGTCCTTCAGAGAGGGAAATGGCCATACTAACCTGTACATACTGACCTACACACAACTCCAGACCCACAGCAGTGTGGTTGACTCTTAACTGCCCTCTGGGTAATTAGGAATGGGCAATAAATGCTGGCCCAAACAGTGATGCCCACATCCCGTGAATAAAAAAGTTCAACAATTGAAATATCACTACCGAAAGCACAACTTTAATAAACCTTAACATCGGAAAGCATGTTCAGATACAAATCACATCACGCTTCAGCATCGAATAACCATTCTCTTAACACTTGATATCCAGTCAACAGCATGTCTTTCCTGATCGGCGTGTTAATTTCTCAGCTACTTCACAAACATTTGCTTTCACTTCCTTTGACTTCTAACAGTCCAGGTAATCCCCTAAACATTCACTTATGAGTCATGTATAAAGCTTTGAGTGGAAACTACCACTTTTCCATTGTCATCTTGAGTTCAAGGAAAAGGTCTTTTGCGCAGGTTTTCTTAAAGAGGCAACAACTGAGAATAACAGTATAAGCAATACAATGTGAAATCTGCATTGTTGCAATATTCTTACCAAAACATATTTGCTCTTCAAGTACTGATTTTGAAACAAGTCAAAACCATTAAACAGCCAGTTGAACAGCAAACAGAAATAAGTCTGTAAGCCTCAAATTCACCAAACGTTTGTGACTTTCAATTTGATTTGCACTTCTACATATGTATCAAATCAAATAACAACAATTCAGCAGTGAAACTGAAAAATGATCAATTGAGCCAAACGATCACAAATGATCAACAACGGAAGGTAAATTATTCAACATGTATTAAATATGCAAGCTTAACATTTATCCAATGAGGCTATGAGGTGATCATTCCCATTCCCACCAATTTGTTATATTCAGAAAATATTGTTGGAGCCTCAGAACACGATTAAAACTTACATTTTAAATCTCATTCTTTTCAATTTTCTCAAGTTGCTAATACCAACAGAGTTTGTGACCCAACTAAGGACTTTCTGACCAAAAGAATGCTGAAGGAACTGTTCAAACCAAAGTCAAATTTCCAAAATCCTCACCAAAGATCTGAAAGATCACAGATCATCAGTGAAAAGCTTTAGGTACTTTCTCAAAAGAAATGTCAATTTTTTTGTAGAATTGAAAAACTGAAATTATGTTGGACTAAGAAAAGAAACTCTGGCTCTTGATCACATTAAAATCACCACAGTCCCAGAGGACCACTGGGCTGCTCTCTCAATAAAGAGAGATGACTGGTAGCGGTTTAACTGGAGTGTCATCACACATCAGAAGAGAGACAAAGTTGAGAAGGTGGTGACCTCAGCCAGTATGGGAATTGAAACTGTAATGTCAGCATCTCTCTGCATCACACATGAGCTGTCTAATCAACTGAGCTAAACATGATTACTATACAGTGGAAGACAAAACATTGACTTTGATATCTTGATTACATTCAGTATCATGCTTATGCATTAATCAGCAAATGACAAAAATCGAGCAATGCCTACAGAAACAAACTGAAGAATGCAATATCTTCACACATGAGAAAACAACTGTAAATAGATTTCAAAGAGTTGTCCACTTAGTGTTTTCTAGCAACATTGGAAATTATGATTTAATAAAGCAAACTACAATGATACTTTTATGATCCCAACTGATGTTACTATTGGACAAGTCAGATCTCAGAATGAAATCTGGCCTGACAGATCCCTTTTTAAATTTTCATTAATGTGGTGGTCATTCACTGAAACAAAGTCACATTTCCCCTAAAAACACAGAAAACAAGAAAATGCAACCTGTCTAGATCTGGAAGACAGTTGTAAAAATCTTAAAAATGCAGCAAACAATGTCTCATCCTGTTTTCCAATGCCATCTGTTACAGAGACTCAAAATGGAGAAAGCACCCCACCCTATCGGTGCAACTTTACCGATTCTCCCTAGTTCTTTTCTGTGAACTGTATAATTTTCTTCTGTAAGTACTCATAAAACTGAGCAATTAGACTTTCACAGCTTTTAATAACCTCAGATTTCTAACTAACCTTACTTGGTGTACAAGTTTCACAGAGTAAAGGTAACTCTGATTTCCGTGAACCATCCCATACTCTTTCCAAGGACAGAAATTATATTTGCCTCTGACCCCAATCAGGTCTCTTTCGAACTGCCCCAAAAGCTTTCATTTTCTGGGTCTAAGCTAAAATCAATCCTTGACTATCCCAAACCAAATACAAGCTAACAGCCTTCAATTTTTACATTCTCCATCATAAACCACCATTGTAAAAAGAATTTTCTAATGACATCCCAGGGAATCCCTATCACATATTGGATTAGGTTTCCCTTCTGGAAGCACGGTCTGAACTAGTTACCATTTTAAAAAACTCTTTAAAAAAGTAACCAACCCCATATGAACCATTTAAAATCTCTATGTAAATAAAAATCAAACATCTCTCTCAGTAAGTTAAATAAATGCCACTTCCAAAATAACATACTGGTGTTTTGGCATTTTCAAAAGCTTTCAAAACAAACTCCTATTTTTTAAAATTCTAGTACCAACTCAATATTTCATATGCATGATTTTGTGAAAGGTTCTGGCAACCAAAGCTTTGAGACTTTAAGTACAACAAGTAGCTTTTCTTAACTGGCCTACTGATAAAGAGTTAACCTTCACATTTTATTTGCTTATTTTCATCATTGTCCTAAATGAGGCCACTAGTAACATCTTGCTTACACGGTATTTCTTCAAGCCTCTTTCCGTCTCTATGTCAATACTATCCACCCAACCAATTATTCTCTTCAAAACCAAAAGAACAGCAGATGCTGTAAATCAGGAACAAAAACAAAGTTGCTGGAAAAACCGAGTTCTGAGGAAGGGTCACCAGACCCGAAACGTTAAATCCATTTTTTTCCTTCAGAGGTGCTGCAAGACTTGCCGAGCTTTTCCAGCAATTTTTGTTTTTGTAACTATTCTCTTCACTTCTGTTTGTACCTTAAATTCCTCCTTCGACTGAGCCAGGGCAAGGTGTTCAAATCTTTATTTCTAATGTCCATACTTGGCTGTGTCTCTCTCTCCAACTAGAAACAGCAACCTTTTAGATTCCTTTACCTCAATTTTTCAACTAATCCATTAAATCATCTCTATGATTCAGAATGTCCTTTACCAAGCTCAGATTTCAAGGCCTGACATTTTCCATTCATGCTCTTTTTTCAGAATACAACAATTGTAACCGTACTGGATGTCTTTCAGATTCATGCTATGTTCCTGGGCTTACAGGACCCAAATAAGTCATGGATCATGCCTCTTTCCATAGCCAATATAACCCAGATTTAGTATAATAAAATGTGAGGCTGGATGAACACAGCAGGCCCAGCAGCATCTTAGGAGCACAAAAGCTGACGTTTCGGGCCTAGATCCTTCATCAGAGCTGATGAAGGGTCTAGGCCCGAAACGTCAGCTTTTGTGCTCCTGAGATGCTGCTGGGCCTGCTGTGTTCATCCAGCCTCACATTTTATTATCTTGGATTCTCCAGCATCTGCAGTTCCCATTATCACTAACCCAGATTTAGTGTTTATCCTCAAACTAACACACGTAGAAGCACTGGAAAATCTTATCTTAATTTTTCCACTCTTGACATTTTTATTGCCATTTAAAGCCATAGCATTGTTGGCTGTCAGTCCAAGAAACTCACTGTATCTTTAGATGACTGAGACAGCCACATTATCTAGTTATTCTTCTGTTCTGTCTGGTGTCCAGTGTTATTTTCATACCCATGATTCTATATCCCAATTACTATGATGGATCCACATCACTGACAAGAGGCAAGAAAGGAGATTCCTGGGGACCTGGCAGATACATTTGATATTTAGCTGGCCTGACAACTGGTGGATAACTAATGTGGTTCCTTTGTTCATGAAGGGCAACAGGATTAGGGCAGGTAATTACAGACCAGTTAATCTGACATCCAATCATCAGGAAATTTTTGGGAAAAATTCTGAAGGACAGGATTAACCAATATTTAGGTGGCACAGTGGCTAACACTGCAGCCTCACAGCGCCAGGGACCCGGGTTCGATTCCAGCCTCGGGTAACTGGCTGTGTGGAGCTTGCACATTCTCCCCATGTCTGCGTGGGTTTCCTCCGGGTGCTCCGGTTTCCTCCCACAGTCCAAAGATGTGCAGGCCAGGTGGATTGGCTGTGCTAAATTGCCCGTAGTGTTCAGGGGTGTGTGGGTTATAGGGCGATGGGTCTGGGTGGGATGCTGCAAGGGGCGGTGTGGGCTTGTTGGGCCGAAGGGCCTGTTTCCACACTGGAGGGAATCTAATCTAATCTAATATAATCTAATCTAACATTCGGAAAGGCAAGAATTGATCAGGGATAGTCAGCACGGATTTGCTAGAGGGAGATCCTGTCTGACTAATTTAATTGAATCTTGTTCTGAAGAGGGATCTGATTATATTGTTGGGGGTAGTGCAGTTCACGGGGACTTCAAAAAGGCCTTTGACAAAGTCCCACATGGAAGACTGGTCCAAAAATTTTGTTTTAATCAAAAACAATCCAAAAAACACGTGCGACAAGATTTTTAGACAGATGAAAATTCTCCATACATACACTGAATACGAAAATAAAATTACACAATGAAACCAACTCACAAACATACTTTCAAGCCACAAACAGTGTAATAAACTCCTTTATCTTTTGGTTCTCTTTATGGCTTTCACAATGCAAACCATATTGAAATCCAGTGCACTGTTTCCAGCAAGTAGAAAGCTACTGTATGCACATGGAAACAGTTTTTAATGAAAAGATCCACGATTTAGAAACATTTTCTGTTCTGGGCTATGTGTATGAACTGTTTCTGCTCATTTTGAAATTTTGTTTCAAATAAAATCCAAAAATAGAAATGAATACCTCGAGGTTTAACATATCACAGACAGAAGATACATATTATATACCTCTATGGTACTCACTGAACTCTGTTTCTGAAGGAAGTTCAAGTGCTATAAACTACCACTGGATCCATGTTTAAAAAGAACAAATCGTTCATAATCAGCCAAAAATAAATACCATTATTTTCAACACATTAAAACCATTTCAAAGTTCACAGAATTATATATAATCACACGCTTAGTCCTTTAATTAAATCAACAGTTAAGAATCTTAAAGTTCTAAAAACCCGGTCTTGGATATTCTTCTCAACGGAGTGGAGATGTCATTTGAACCTTATAATGCATTACATATTATCTCTTGCAGCAGACTGCGGAAGTTGTCCTGCTAGGAGTCTCTGGCTGGTCCTAACTTCTGAATACAGCAGTTCCTTTGGAAATCTGGAATCAAGCATATGGGTGACATGTCCTGCACAACACAGCTGCTTAAGCGTATAGCACCTCCCAAAGCTAAACACATTAATTTGCTTTGCTACAGAGATAATGGGAACTGCAGATGCTGGAGATTCCAAGATAATAAAATGTGAGGCTGGACGAACACAGCAGGCCAAGCAGCATCTCAGGAGCTCTCTGATGAAGGGTCTAGGCCCGAAACGTCAGCTTTTGTGCTCCTGAGATGCTGCTTGGCCTGCTGTGTTCGTCCAGCCTCACATTTTATTAATTTGCTTTGCTACCACTGCTTTCCTTGCCTCCCATTTGATGATAAATGGTAACCTGTCAAATGCCCTATTTCCAGATTGAAAAACACAAGTTCTTTATTCATTTTTATTCATTATCTTCATTCATTATTCATTCCTTCGCAGGCCTTCATCACCAAAAATCGCTGTTCCTCCCTATGCTGTCCTCAACATCCTTCTTACACCTTGACAAACTGACCTTTATTTAGATTGTAAAATGAAAACAAAACATACAGAACTATAGTACATGAAGAAATAGAAGAAAGCCTGTTGCTGGAAGGATACAGGGGACATTCCAGGCTCAAATCAGAAACAGACAGAACAATTGTTTTCCGTTAGGAAGTCTTTCAGGATCAAGGATAACTAGCTTCAGTCTGGTTCAATGAGTTCTGAAATAGCAGCTAAGTCCAAGGCACAATCTGCAGATGCTTGCAACAAGAGCGGCAGTGGGGACTTGAAGGGATGGGTGGACAGATTGTTTGAAGATTTGTATACTTCCTCCATGCTTGACTTCACCTATGCAGCTTTCTGTCCAAGTGTGCCTTCTGCTGCCTTCTGACATAACACTGCTTCATTTTCGTTGGTCAGTCCACCATGAGTCAGTGGATATATTTTGCTCAGTCTTGAGTTGTTAGATCTGTTCAAAGTCTGACAAATTTAGCACGGTGATAAAGCCACACAACACATTGTGTTCTCAAGGTGAAGGCTGGACTTTGTCTCCACAAAGACTGTGTGGTGGTCACTCTTAATGATACTGTCATGGGCAGAAGCATCCGCAGTTGGCAGATTGGTAAGAATAAATTGAAGCACATTTTTCCCTCTTGTTGGTTCCCTCACCATCTGCCAAAAACCCAGTCTAGCAGCTAAGGCTTTAGGACCTGAATGGCTTGATCAGTAGTGCTGACAAGCCACTCTCCTCCAAACAGGGTACATTTTGCATCTTTGCCACCATCAGTACTTCCTCCAGACCCAACCCGAAACATCAACTTTCCTGCTCCTCTGATGCTTCCTGACCTGCAGTATTCCCCCAACTCTACACTGTATTGTCTCTGACTACAGTTCTTGCTATTTCTTCCTCCAAGTGTTGTTCAACATGGAGGAGTAGTGATTCATCAGCTGACTGAGGACAATGCATGGTAATCAGGAGGTTTCCTTGCCCATGTTTAACCTGAAGGCATGAAGCTTCCTAGTGTTCACCGACATTGTTGAAGACTTTTAGGGCAATTCCCTCCTGACTGTATACCACTGTGTCACCACCTCCACTACATCTGTCCTGCTGGTGGGACGAGGCATATCCAGTGATGGTGGCGTTTGGGACACTGTCTGTAAGGTATGATTCCATGAATATGACTTCATGAGGCTGTCACTTGGCTAGTCTATGAGATAGCTCTTCCAATTTTGGCACTTACCCCCAGCTTATAATAAGGAGGATATTGAAGGATCAACAGGGCTATTATCTTTTCCAGTACCTACATCAATGCCAGGTGGTCTTTTTGGTTTCATTTCTTTGTTGAGACTGTCTAGCAATTGATACAACTGAGTGGCTTGCTAGGCCATTTCAGAGGGCAACTGAGAATTAATCACAGTGCCATGGGTTTGGAGTCATACATAGGCTAGACCAGGTGGGAGATTATAGATTTCCTTCCCTGATGGACATTAGTGAGCATTATGCAAATAAATTGTGTTGAGGTAGAAGATTAGCCATGATCTCATTGAATCATGGACTGGGTTCAAAGCACTGCCCTACTCCTGTGCATCTTTTTTCATATCTGGTAAACATGAAAAGCACACTACAGAAATACTGTGATGCTTTAAAGGTCTGAGAGTCATTGAAAGATAAACATTTCTATCATGGACTCTGAAAGCTGTGTTTGAACTTCACTTTGAAATTCCACATACAGCACTTAGATACAACATCTTTATCACTCGGTCATCACAGCTGGGTAAAAGCACCCAGAACTATATTACTACCAACAGCCATATTCCGTAGAGTGTTGGTGTAATGTCACAATCTTTTTCACCCCAATTCTCACTGTGGCAGAATGTGTAGTGTTTCAGTTTGTGAAGATTCCAGCCTGTATGATATCATGGAACTTTCAGAAAGAAGCTAAATTTGAGTAGGTTATTATTATGAATGTAGTTGTGAGGGTTACCAGACCTTTAAGAGAGCTGGTCAGGTGACCCAGAGGAACAAATATTGAGTACAGTCCTGAACTGGTTGTAGAGGTGTGAGCATCATCAACAAAGTGTTCCTATTCAGATTTACCACTCATTTACCATGTGTATAATCCCTAATTCCAAAGGAAGCACCAATATAACAGATATTCAATAAGCCTTTAAAGGCTCAGAGTGAAAGGCTTCAGGAGGTTGAAAAAATGTTATATGGAGTGATCGGTGTAATTCCTTGCACTTTTCTTCATCAGACTTGTCACCTTATAAAGGCCATGACACCAGTGACTCTTGATGGGCAGAAACTTCACCAAAACTCAGGAAGGAGCTCCACCAGGGGAGGTGACTGAAGAAACTTTGCAATGATACTCCCTGTGCAAGACAGTGACAAGTGTAGTTAGCTCACTGTGGCTTGTCTCCTTTCTTGAATACAGTTGTGATAAGTGATTCTCAGAATACTTGTTATGTGCTATTTTTCCCAAATGAAGGACACAAGATTATGCAGTCATGCCAAGCGTCTCAGAATTTCAGCAAGGATTCCATCTGCCCAAGGAATTTTCATGTTCATGTTCTTTAGCTGTTGGATGGTTTTCTTTAAAAAAAAGCCTTTCAGTTCTGAAAAAGAGTCATGCCAGACTCAAAATGTTAACTGTATTTTTCTCTCTTGACACACGCTGCCATACCTGGAGAGTTTCTTGAGCATTATCTATGTTTGTTTTAAATATGTCTTCTTAGCATTTTCACAATCAGTGGCTGTAAGTATTAATGCACATGTAAGTTTGTATCCTGTGTTCCTTCCAGGCATATTCTGGTAATCATTGCCCCATTTCTAAACTGCTTTATTATCTTGTTATTTCCCTCTAATTTAAGTGAGAGGAGATGAAATGAATTGGCGTGATCATGATAATTTGCAGGGATTCCAACATTATCCCAATTAAACTGATGGACACTGAGACAATGAAAGCCATCAAAATGACTGGGGCAATGTGACCATCCTAGCTTAAGCCAACCACAGACAAGCATGGGAATTCCTAGGGGCCTGGTTTTCAACTGGTAAGGCAATCAACAAACATATGGAATTAGACCCCATACAAAAACCCATGCAGAACAGAATCAGAAATCAGACAACCCAACTTCACAGTCCTGATCATATAAATAACAAGCAGAGTAGAACAATATCACTTTATCAGAGGCCACACTGATTACTTTACCTAGCATCGTGATGAAACATCTGTATAATAACTAGCCAGCTTGGCAAGCAAGCCAACAACTTCATCCACAACCCAGGCTACAGATCTTCACAAGAGGTTAATATTGTTCCTAAGGCAGATTTCAAGGTCCCTTATGTATGTATTAAATCCCGCAGCTGATCATATGCAATATTGACACAAGCTAACACATGCATGATAAACATAAATCCAATTCGACTGGCCTGCATGAGGTAGATTGTTGATCGTAGGGCAACGAAGGATTATGTGGATAAGGTAGAAAAAGTGGAGGTGATGGATGTTGGATCAACTCTGACCCTACTGAATGGCAGCTCAGGCTCAAAGGGCCGAATGGCCTGCTCCTACTTCTTATTTATGGTCTTACTAATTGGTGATCCTGTCCTCAGAATTTAAAACAGCATTCTGGAGACCCTCCTCCCCAGATTGCACAAATATTAAAGTAAAACACAAGTATAAAAGCAATTTATCCACAGAATAAATTTAGGGTAATTCTCTGATTGATCCCATCAAAAATAGGAATGGGGATACAAAAGGCAAGAAACTAAGAACAAAAAAAAGACTGAGATAACAAAGTGTCGAACTGTATGAACACAGCAGGCCACGCAGCATCAGAGGAGCAGCAAAGTTGACGTTTCGGGTCTGAACTCTTCTTCAAAAAAAAAGACTATTCTTTTCTAATGGCTGAAATAGTTGTAAAATAATGGCACAACAAGGCTGACCAATTTTACTATCTACAACAATGTAAAACAAACTTAATTCTGTTCTACCTGATGCTGCCAGACCTGCAGGTCTTCATCAGCACTTTACTTTCGTCACTTCCCACAAGGTGGGTATTCCTTAACTGCGAATATGCGCTGGGTCTCGTATGAGCGCCCATGAGAATTTAGAATTTAATATAAGAACAAAAGCGCAAAGTGGCAGACAATCACAGGGCAATCGCACAGTGCCTACAAAAAAAATATTTTCTGCCGAGTTGCCAGCATCAATATGCAGCAGATGGAAACCATCGTTCGTGAAACTTTCAGCTGAATCAAATAAGAGTCCAGATCCATTGCACAAGGAGAACGGTGAGCAATCCCAATATCCTAACCCATTGAAATACTGATCAGCTCAGACAGCGACGCGGCTTGTTGTTGTGACCACACTTACTTTCATTGGCAGGGAATCCCTCAGGCTGTCAAAGGCACTTTACACATACAGTCTCTTTCTCTCATACTGATCTCGATGGATGAGTAATCTCCTGACAGACTCCAGAACGTCCAAGTAAAGGCTATGATAGCAATTAACACCATTAACCATTTACCTCCCCGGCTCTTCCGGTCCCCCCACCCCCACCCCCACCACCACAACCACGGCTGCCGGGGAGAATTCCGTTGCAGGAAATGGTCAAATTCACATTCCGCAGACTCGAGCTGGTCCTCGCGATAATTCGCTATTTGTGGCGCCGATGGGATTTGTAGTTCCAGGGAAATTTTCCAGACATGGCGTGGACGTTATTCCTGCCCAGGTCAGGACTACAGTTCCCAAAATGCGAAGCGCAGCGGCAGCCGAATGACGAACTTGAAGTATGGTTTCGGCTACCCAGGTCACGGTGATGTGCTGAAGGTAGCTTCACTCTCAAGGTAAGGAGAGAGGATGAAACGGTGCAATCTTCTGTAGGGAGAAGTAGTCATTCAGTTAGATATGCTTCATTCCGCGTACCTCCTCGAAAAATCATGTATGGAAATTTGAGCAACTGGTGACAATTTTCATCCACCTTCGACTTTACACGTATGGCCTCTGCAATGGATTAATAGTTGCATGAACGTGATTTAAAGAAAACCATAAAATATAGGAGCAAGATTGGGCCGTTCCGCCTAAGGAGTCGTCTTCGCCATTCTACTATGGTTGACATGTTTTTCAACCCCATTTTCCAGCCTTCCCCCTATAACCTTTGATCCCTTAACCAATCAAAAACCTATCTATTTCTGCCTAAACGCAGTCAAAAACAGCCTCCACAGCCTTCTGCGACAAGGAGGTCCACAGATTCACTATTTTCTGGCTAGAAATTTCACCATCCTCAGTTCAAACAATCATTTCTTCACTCAGAGGCTGTGCCCTTGGCTCCCGTTCTCTTCAATAGTCGAAACGTCTTCGTCATGGCCCCTCTTTCCAGGTTTGTCAGTAGCCTATAAGTTTTTCAATGAGATTCCGCCTCATTCGTCTAAATTCCATTCAGTAGAGACCCAGAGTCATAAACTGCTCCTCATAATGACAAGCCCTTCACCCCCAGGATCGTTCTTATAAACATCCTCTGATGTGGGAGGGGATCCAGCATATCCAACCTTTGATACAGGACTCAGAACTGCTTACAATATTCCAAATGCAGTCAGACCAGAGCCTGAGTGGTACATCTTGCTGTTGTATTCTAGTCCTCTTGAAATGAAAGCTAATATTTCATTGACCTTCCTAACCGCCAACTGAACCTGCATGTTAATTTTGAGAATCCTGATCTTTTACTGAAGCCGTTCCCTACTTAGAAAATAGACCACACCTCTATTCTTCCTACAAAAGTGCATAAACTCTCTTTCCCATATTCCATTCCATCTGCCACTTTGTTGTGCACTCACTTAGCCTGTCCAAGTCCTTTTGTAGTCTCCCTGCCTCCGTAACACTACTTGTACCCCCACCTATTTTTGTATCATCTGAAAACTGAGCAACAATGCCATCAGTTCCTCCTTCCAAATAATTGGAATGTATAACATGATTACTTATGGTTCCAACACTGATCCCTGTGGAGCTCCACTAGACGCTTGCTACCATCCTGAAAAAGACCTCTTTATCTCCATTCTCTGCTTCTGCCAATCACCCAATCTCTATCCAGGCCTCGAACACCACAAGCCCTTGTAGGTGAGTCTTCTGCACCGAAGGTAGGGGCTAATACCACTGCACCAAATGAGCCCCTCCATGGATGTTGTTATAAATGAATTTTCAGACCAAATTCGATAAGGTATCACCGTAATAGGTAGTTACTCATGATTAGAACACATGAGTTAATGGATAATGCATCAACATAGATTGGTTAACAGACAGAGATTAGTAAAAGCAAATCACTTTTAGAATGGCAATTTGTAACTGGTGAAATGTTTCCAAGTGTGAAGTGTTTAATATCTGTTGAATTATATTGCTTAAGAATGGGATAATTGACTCTTATCAGCCGGCTTGTTTTTTGAAGAGAATATCAATTGCTGAATGGTGAGAAGAGATGCCACTGCTGATCCTGATAGTATTGTTATGGTCTAAGACGCTGGAACAGGGAAGTGGTAACAGAATCTGGGGAAAAGAACATTTTAATTTGGTTTGTAGCATACTCCATTGGGCAAAGGAGAAAAGAGGGTCATCAATAATGATAAGCGAAAACTTTCACAAGTTCTATAATGGGGAGAAAGTGAGAAGCCATCTTCATCCAGAAGCAATGTGTGCCTGTAGAATTTTCATGAAATCTGATACATAGACATGGGAGGAAAGAAGTAAGAGGCCAAAGAGTTGCAAAATGTGGCCATTCCCCATTAATCTGTTTTGAGGCAGATGGAACTACTCGGGAGAAATTTTCATTCTTCCCATTGTGATGGTGGAGGATTGGGCAAGTTTGATTTCAGGTGTGTTGAATGAAGACCTCTCCTTCCCCCTAGCATAATGATTAGAGACAGTAATATTGAGAAACTGCGTCCTTCCAACACAGACCCAATCAGCCATGTCTTCCCAGCTTATCAATTCTGTATCTGCCTATCTATTGCTGTAATTAATAAAACAACAGTGCTTTCTCCGTGATAGTTGATACTGTCCTTGGAGGTCTCAGGAAAAGGTTGAAAATCTTTGTTATTACTGAGCCCTGTAGTGAAGACAAATCTTCGATTTGTGTAAAGGCTTCCAGTCAACAGGAAACAGAAAAATCTCCTCTGCTGAAGAATCTAACCCAATTTATCTTGTATGGTTTGATGTCCACAGTTATCATGGTCACTAAAGCATCTTTGGACGAAGACGATATTGGCTGGGGACTTGGTATCTCAGAAAAGATGGAAAAAATTAATGCAAACTGGGTTGACATTACCAAGCAATTCAAGGATTGCTGTAAAGGTAAATTTATAGATATTTTGTGCAATTTTCTTGTTGCTTATGAAGCTAGTGGAAGCATGGGTCCTTGAATATTTTTATGGCAGAGGTAGATAGATTCTTGTTAAGAAAAAGGGTGAAAGAATATCAGAAGTGGGTGGGAATGCAAATTTTGAGGTTGTGATCAGACCAGCCACAACCCTGTTGAATGACAGTGCAAGCTTGAGGGGCTGAATGGACTACATCTGCTCTTAATTCATATGTTTACTGAGAGTCTCCAAGCCACAACCCTGTTGAATGACAGTGCAGGCTTGAGGGGCTGAATGGACTACATCTGTTCTTAATTCATATGTTTACTGACAGTCTCCAAGAATCCATAAACGTAGAGTAAATATATTCTGTTTTTTTTTCCCCAACTACGGAACCTTTTCCAAATTTCTGCTTCTGTCCTTTTTAGCTCCCAAAATCTTTGTTTATTTTGGAGATCTTGGGAATGTGAGCATCACTAACATGGCACACATTAATAGTTTATTCCTAATTGACCTCCGTGATGGTGAACCACTGCAGTTCATAAATACACCCAATTGTTTTGGATTTTGACCAAACAACAGTTAAGAAATTGCAACAGTTCCATGTTAGAATGATTTGAGGTGTGGGGAGAAACTTGCTGCCCTTGTCTCTCAAGGTGATTGATAGTGGCTGTGTATCAGTTCAAGGATGATGCCTCCTTGGGGTTGTGGGTATCTCCCATGGCTTCAAGTGAATGATAGAACAGTTCACAATACACATGACTTTGGACACATGGGGCAGAAGATACCGGGAGATAGGGGGATCCAGAATGCAAGATTTGCTTCTGTTCTTTCCTTCACTGCAGCTGCTCTGTCTCCATCGATGATGTGTTTGCATCAAAGCATGATGAAGTTTGTTAGACAAGTTTTTCCATTTTAGATGATTGGCAGTAAACTCCTTCCAGTCATTAATATAAATGCCACAGCACTTGAAGGAGAGCTTCAGAGTGTCATTGAAGTGTTTCCTTTGTATTCTCCTGTAATGTTGGCCACTTGAAAGTCAGATCTGTATCTGAAGCACTGACCTTTAAGGCTATGGACTAGTTGTTTAAAAGTGAGCTTAAAATAAGAGCTTAGTTTATTCAGCAGGTGCAGACATGATGAGTTGAGTGACATCTTTTTGAGCTGTAATTTTCCTATAGTTCTACAACGCAGTAAGCACGTGCTTGTTGGCCATCTGGACACCGTGCCCCATCCAGCATAGTTGTAGGAGTTCCTCAGGGTAGTATCCTAGGCCGAACCATCTTCAGCTCAATCGTCAATCAGCATCCCTCCATTGTAAGGATGAAAGTGAGCATGTTTGCTGATGAACTTCACATGTTTTCTGCACCATTTACAACTCTTCAGATTTTTGAAGCAGCCCAGTGTTCATATGTATCAAGAAGTGGACATCATCTAGGTTTGGGCAGATAAGTGACAAGTAACTACCTGGACTTGTGTGGGGTGAATGGCCTTTTCCAACAAGAGAGAGTCTAATAATGACCCCTCAACAGTCAGTAGCATTATAGTCACTGTGTCCTCCACTGTCAACGTCCTCAGGGTTACCGTTGAGCAGAAACTGGACCAGAAACACACACACACAGTTGTTTCAAAAGCAAATCAGAGACTAGTGATTCTGTGGCATGTAACCCACCTCATACCTCCCAAAACCTGTCCAACATCTACCAAGCACAAATCAGAAGTGTAGTGGAATCCTCTCTACTTCCCTGGATAAAAGCAACTTCAACAATATACAAGAAGCTTGACGCCATTCAGGAGAATGCAGCTTGCTTGATTGCCTCCCCATCCACCACCTTGAACATTCACAGCCCTCACCAACACAGTGATAGCAGTGTATACCATTGTCAAGATGTGCTGCAGAAACTCACCAATGTTCCTTTTAACAGCAGCTTACAAGTGCACCATCTCTGCCACCTAGGAGAAGTAAGAAGATTAGTAATAACAAATGTAGGTCCCCTTGTAGACAGAAACTCATGAAATTATAATCAGGAAACCAGGAAGTAGCAAAAGAATTGAATGCAAAATTTAGTTTCGTCTTCACAAAAGATTGCACACAACCTCCCTGATGGACAAGCGGGAGGCGATGGCCTAATGATTTTATTGCTGGACTGTTAATTAAGAGACCCAGATAATGTTCTGGGGACCTGGGTTCAAATCCTACCACAGCAGATGGTGGAATTTGAATTCAATAAATATCTAGAAGAAAGAGTCTAATGATGACTATGAATTCATTGTCAATTGTCAGGAAAAATCCACCTGGTTCACTAATTTCCTTTAGGAAAGGAAATTGCCATTCTTACCTGGTCTGGCCTACGTGTGACTCCTGGCCTACGTGTGACTCCAGACCCACAGCAAAGTGGTTGACTCTGAACTGCCCTCTGGGCAATTAGGGAGGGGCAACAAATGCTGGCCCAGCCAGCAAGGCCCCTTATCCCATAAATGAAGGAAGGAAAAACAATGTTAGGGAACCAAGAGTCTAGTAAGATAGCACAATTGAAGGAAACCAATATCAATTTTTAAAAAAAGTGGTGCTGGAAAAATGAATAGGTTAAAAGGTGGCAAGTCACATATGGGGTTAAAGGCTGATAGTCTATATCCACAGTACTAAAGAGAGTGACCCTGGAACTATTGGATGCAGTGGTGGTCATCCATAGACACTGGAGCAGTTCCTACAGATTGTAACCCCACTATTGAAAAAAGGAGTGAGAGAATAATAAAGAATTGCAGACCAATTGTTGGGAAAATGCCGGAGTCTGTTCTAAAACACATGATGACACAACGTTTGGAAAGCGTTAATGGGATCGGACAAAGCCACCATAGGTTTATGAAGGATAAATCATGCTTAACAAATCTGCTGGAGTGTTTGAGAAAGTAACAAGAAGAATAGATAAAGGAGAACCAGTGAATATCATCAAGTCATTCAGCTGTACAGCATGGAAAAGGACCCTTCAGTCCAACTCGTCCATGCCGATCAGATATCCGAAATTAACCTAGTCCCATTTGTCAGCATTTGGCCCATATCCCTCCAAGCTCTTTCCGTTCATATACCCATTCAGATGCCTTTTAAACATTGTAACTGTACCAGCCTCCACCACTTTCTCTGGCAGCTCATTCCATGTGGAAAAGGTTGTTCCCTGGGTCCCTTTTAAATCTTTCCCCTCTCACCTTAAACCATACCCTGTAGTTTAGGACTCCCCTACTCTGGGTACCTTGTTTATTCATTCTATTCATGCCCTTCATGATTTATTAAACTTCAATAAGGTCACCCTTCAGCCTCCTACACACAAGAGAAAATAGCCCCAGCCAATTCAGCCTCTCCCTATAACTCAAACACTCTAACCCTGGAACATGCTTGTAAATCTTTTCTGAATCCTTTCAAGTTTAACAACAACCTCTCTATAGCAGAGAGGCCAAAATTGAACACAGCAGTTCAAAAGTGGCCTAACCAATGTCCTGTACAGCAGCAACATGACCTCCCAACTCCAATGCTCAGTGCACTGACCAATAAAGGCAAGCATACCAAATACCTTCTTCACTATCCCATCTACATAGTACTTCACTTTTAAGGTACTGTGAACCAGTAGCCCGAAGTCTCGTTGTTTAGCAACACTCTCCAGGTCTTTACCATCATATGTATACATCCTACCCTGATTTACCTTTCCAAAATGCAGAACCTCCCATTTATCTAAATTAAACTCCATCTGCCACTCTTTGGCCCGTTGGCCCATCTGATCAAAGTCCTGCTGTACTCTGAGGTAACCTTCTTCACTGTCCACTACATCTCCAATTTTGGTGTCATCCATAACCATAGTAACCATACGTCCGATTTTCACATCCAAATCATTAAATGACAAAAAAACATTGGACCCAGCACCAATCCTTGTGGCACATTGATGGTCAAAGGCCTCCAGTCTGAGAAGCAACCCTCCATTACGCCCTTTGTCTCTTACCTTCAAGCCAGTTCTGTATCAAAATGGCTAGTTCTCCCTTTAATCCATGTGATCTATCCTTGCTAACGAATCTAGCATGTAGAATCTTTTTGAACATCTTACTGAAGTCCATGTAAATCATGTCTGCTCCTCTGGCTTTGTCATTCCTCTTTGTTACTTTTTCAAAAAACTCAATTAAGTTAGTTAGACATGATTTCCAACCCTCAAAGCCATGTTGATTATCCCAATCAGTCCTTGTCTTTCCAAACTGTTGCTCAGGAGTCTCTCCTACAGCTTGCCCACAACTGATATCAAGTTCGCCGGTCTATAGTTTCCCGGCTTTTCCTTACCACCTTTCTTAAGTAGTGGCACGAGGTTAGTCTTCTGGCACCTGTGGCTATGGATGATACAAATATCTCAGCAAGGGGACCAGGAATCACTTCCCTAACTTGCCACAAAGTTTTAAGGTACACCTGATCAGATCCAAGCAATTTATCCACCTTCATGTGTTTTAAGACATCCACCATCACCATCTCAGTAATATGGACATTTTTCAATATGTCGCTATTTATTTCCCCAAGCTCCCTAGTTTCCATATCCTTCTGCATAATAAACACTGATGCAAAATACTCATGAAGCATCTCCCCCATCTTCTGCAGATCTGTAATTGGTCCTGTTCTCTCCTTAATGTATTTGTAGAGTCTCTTTGAATTCTCCTTAACACTATTTGCCAAAGCCATCCCATGTCCTCTTTTTGCCCTCCTGATTTCCCCCTTAAGTAATCTCCAACTGCCTTTATACTCTTCTAAGAGTTCACTCGAACCCTGCTGTCTATAACTGACATGCTTCCTCCTTTTTCTTGAGCAAAACCTCAATTTCTCCAGCACAATTTCTCCAACACAAATTATCCAGCACTCCCTACAACTACCAATCTTGTCCTTCACCCTTTTCATTTCATCCCTTTTTTCATTTCTCAGTTCCACCCAAATAACTTCCCTGGGTGTACTCCCAGGAATATTCTCCCTAAGGTGTAATGTTATCCCTAATTAAAAATGCCTCCCCCATCTCCTGTCTTGACCCCCTTTCTATCCTTCCCATTGCATCTTTATCTTGTAACATTAAGTTACCAGTCCTGCCCATTCATGAGCCATATCCCTGTAATCACCGTGATATCCCAGTCCCATGTTCCCAACCATGCCCTGAGTTCAACTGACTTTCTTGTTAGGCCTCTAACATACAAATTTAGACAGTATTTATTTCACAGTCCTACCTCGTTCTCTGCTTTGTTTCTGCCTGCCTTTACTGTTTTGTCTTTTCTCTTTCCTCAGCTACACCAGTCTCCGACTGATCGCTTTTCTGACTACCTCCCTGGGTACCCATCACCATCCACTACCCCCACTGTCATTCCCACACACCCCCTTCCAGCCAAATAAAATTCTCCTGAGCAGCTGTAGCAAATCTCCTCACTATTATATTAGTTCCCTTCCAAGTTAGGTGCAATTCGTCCTTCTTATGCAGGTTACTTCTACCTCAGAAGAGATTCTAATGATCCAAAAATGTGATTCTTTCTCCCCTGCACCAGCTCCTAAACCACCCATTCATTTCCTTTATCCTGCTATTCCTACTCTCACTAGCTCATGGCACCAGGAGTAATCCGGATACTACTACCCTAGAGGACCTATTTTTTAAATTCCTGCTTAATTTCCTGTATTCTCTCCTCAGACCCTTGTCCATTTCTCTTCCTGTGTCACTAGTTCCAGTGTGTGCATGACTTCCTGCTGGTCCCTCTCCCCTTTGAGAAAATTCTGCACACTCTCCATGATATCCTTGATCCTGGTATCAGGTAGGCAACATGGCATTCTGACGTCTCGTTGTCAACCATACAAATGCCTGTCTGTGCCTCCTACTCAAAAGTCCCCTCTCACAGTCAGTCGCTCGTAACCTGACGTACCCCGCATCACATTGGAGCCAGTCTTGGTACCAGAAACTTGTCAGTGCTACACTTCTCTGAGTCTGTCGTCCCCTGCCTTTTCCAGAACAGCGAACTTGTTTGAGATGGGAATAGTTAAAGGAGACTCTGGCACTACCTTCCAACCCCTCCTATGTTTCCTGGAGGTAACCCAGCCACCTGATTGTATCTGTGGTTTTACTCCCTTCCTGGAACTGCCATCCATCACACCCGTTAGCTATCGTAAATTTGTCATTGGTTGCAGCAGCAGTTACAGGCAATCTATGCCGTATTCCAATCTATGAAATGAAAAGAAAAAAATTAAACACAATTCCTGCGGATATGGTCATCAGTAAAATTGAAATTCTTCCTAATCTCCCACATCTGACAGGAAGAGCACATCAATCTACTAAAGGCCATCTTTGCATCTTCACAATCTACAAGACCCAGAAATTAGCACAGTCTGACTGCTTTAGGATAGTACTGATGTTTTACTTTTTTTAAAAAGTTTAATCAAAAGAGAGATCTCATTAAACATATAATAAAAAAACCCACTCGACTCACTATTGTAGATTTACAAAGTGAGGTTACACTTCTGAAACACAGGCCACTTAGCTGTTCCCTTGCTGTGAGCTCCCCATGCAGGTTTCTCCGAGGTCAGCTGTGAATTTCAGTTTATTTTCTTAGAATCAACTCTGATGTGCAGTGATACTTGAAACTAAACAGCAGAAACAGTCAACTGTGAAGATTTACTGCCTGGTCGGTCAGCTGTGCAGGTTCACTCATCCTTCTTTTCTCACCTCCCACGTTACACCTGCTCTGTCTCTCTTCCTCTTTTGTTTAAAATGTCGTTATTTTGATCTCTTTGCTTTGCAATTTGGGGAAAAAAATGCAATAGTTTATAAAACAGTAATTATTGCTCCAAAAGGAAATCAACTCCAAAACTGAAAATTCCTAAAAAAAAAGGAGCGGGTCTTGCAACAATGTTTCTTTTTTCCATACTTGAAACCTGAAACATTCAGAGGTCAAGTACAAAGGATTTTATATTTGAAGGTAAACTGTTAACCTGGTTGAATCTGAAATTCAATCTCCCCTGAGGTCACTGGTAAAATTGTCAAGCAATATTCTTTAACAAGTATATATTGCATTTTGTATGCTTTCGTGCTGCCAGCTTACTGTTAGGAATGTTAACATTGTATATTGTAAGTCCGAAGTTAAGGATTGAACTTATACTGAAGTAAGTGGATAGAACATCCAACAGGACATCTCATATTGCTTTATTCTAGTAACATGACAGACCTGCCCTGATATTAATGGAAAGCAAAACCACTCTGCATCCCCAGTTCAGTAGACGTTTCAAAACAAATTGCAGATTTTGAATAAGTGAATGTAATGTTTGCAATAACGAGAGAATTCTTACACTTTATCTGAAATACTTCACGTCTTATAATGAACTACTCTGGCAAAATAATTAATTTAATCTATTTGTATTATTTTAGAACTTAAATTGGGTGAACTACTACACGACAAACTGTAAGTATGGCAACATTTTTAAATTCAACAGTAACAACTTATTTTAGTTTCAAGTGAAAATGGAACTTCTCAGTTAATCTTGCATTGCAGGGTGGAGGCAGCAGGGGAGCACCTTTTTTTTTTACTTCCCACCAAATGCGATTGAATTATTAAATTCATGTCACTGGTTAAGCTGCTTTTGAAATTATACCGAACCTATTTCATTGGTGATTGTTCTAGTACAATAAAAACTTCAACATAATTTATTGACTGAAAATGGTATGAAAATCTTGATTCAAGATACTATTTGAAATGTTTTCTTCAGCTTTGGTCTATTTGAAGCCATGTCTGCAATTGAGATGATGGATCCAAAGATGGATGCAGGAATGATTGGAAACCAGGTTAATCGTAAGGTACTCAACCTGGAGCAGGCGATCAAGGTTTGGCACTTTAACATAGTCACAAAAGTGTAGCTGTGAAATAATGTAATTCTCAAACTTGTAACCTGCACTTAATATGGCAAAGTCCATTTTCTGCCCCCACCCACACCATTTATCCCCACAGCATTAAAAAGAATTTGGGTGAATACTTCTTATTCATAACATGCAGTAGATGTTTCTCAAAATCTGGGCAACCTACTGGAATGAAAAGAAAAAAAAATTCAAGTAATGACGATTATTAATCTAGCAGTGACCCAAGGACCCAAAACATTGGATTTTTTTGAAGGACAGGAAGTAGTTGCACAACAGAGAAAATGTGTAGGGAACATGTGTTTTAATATTGTTAGGCGTTACAAGTGAGAAGTTTTGTAAGTTTACATTTTTGGATTGTGCACTTATAATTTAGGGTAAAATGTAAGAATAAAATGGATCATGTGTACTCATCCAAACTCTGCTGAGAGCAAATCTGGGTGGCTTGATTATTAAATACTTCAAGGGGGATCCCAGGTTGTTGTCATTGATTGAAGATGCAAGGTATTTACGTTTCTAGACTATGATGAAAACAGATATAATGATAATGGCCACACTGTGAGTAGATACAAAGCAGTGCTTTCTACATTTAATCCCATTGTAATCCATTTTGAGGTTTGAAATTGGCATGTTCCGCCTATGAGAACTGCAGGATGGGATTTAAAGGGGCCATGCAATTGTTAATGCTTGGTTGGAGCTACACGGCAGCTTTAGCCTGGTAACATGCGAACCCCCACCACCCATGACCGAAATTTGAGAAGCTCTACTTCACGGTGTAGGAATGCAAATGGGAGCTTGGTGCTTGAATTGAAAAATCCAGAATCCGTGAGTGTTTTAACCAAGACCATAAGATTTGCCTAGCTTGATCTAAAGGGAAGATCTCCATGAAAGTCCTTCAGAGAAAGGCAGTCTTGTATTAAAAGTTGTCAGGCTAATAAAGGAAAGAACAGAATTAACTCTGGAGAGCTAAGAGTTACTGACTGGTTCTCTGGGAATACTGTGTCTGCTTGATTGACGAAAGTAAAATATAACCAGAGTTGGAGATCTTTGGTCATTTGAAATGTTAACTGGAGTATCAAGTATCTAACGAAATAATGTTGAGTGAATGGTGCATTTACTTTCTTTGTTATGGTAAATATCTTAAAACATGAAACATCGTCAGCTCTTCAGTTGTTCATTCAAAGTTTGTATTTTTTCAAAGTGATGGGCCAGCATGGATTAGTATCATTGGAATGGAAAAGTTTAATTTTCCATGGTTTATTGTAAAGTTTGAATTCTGTTAACAATGAACTGTATTTCTTTATAGTATTTTACAAAAATAGAAACAAATAAAAGTTAACAAAGTGTGAAGCTGGATGAACACAGGCCAAGCAGCATCTCGGGAGCACAAAAGCTGACGTTTCGGGCCTAGACGCTAAAAGGAATCTAATAGTACATTTCAAATTGAATCAGTTAAAAATGATTACACATTCATCACAGATTTCATTGTCCAGTCCTAGTGCTTTGTGTTTAATACAATGGGGTGACTTTCTAGGTTACTTCAGAGGAGCAATAAGTCACCCTTCTTGATAAGATGTGTTTACATTGCTGGCTGAACAGGATAAGGATGACTGGCTTCTTTTCCTAAATGATATTAATGATCTATAAAGTTTTAATGACAAACCCAACAGCTGTATTGTGTTTTTTACTGTTGCAACTTTTTTAAAATTGTAGTGTTTTTGAACTAAATTCAAACTCTTAACTGCCATGGTCAGAATTTATGTCTTTTGGATTATTTGTCCATATCTCTGAATTGCCCACAACACTGCTTTTACCTAATGTATGCAAGAACCCATTGTTTAAAAATTAGTGTTGGAGAGTAGTGATTTGATGTTGCACTCAAAATTTGCAGAAACATGTAAATATTATAATTTGCAACTCATAAATCATTGTTCTTATGTTAATTGAGCAGTACTCTAACTAGTAACAGCATTCCATGTTTAGAATTCTAGAATAAGCTTTTTAATCTCAAATCTACTTCCTAACCCAAACTTGCCCAGCTTGAATGAAGGTTGAAGTGTGGGCAGATGACCAAATTACTGACAGGATTTGTTTATAACTTGAAAGAGATATACTTTCTTATTTTATTTAATTATACTTGGTTAGAATCTAACTGTTGTCAGCAGGTGAGCATTTAGAGTTGAGTGCTTTTACACTAAATTCTTGGATACTCCTTGAGTTACCTCTTCAATCAAGCAGATCACTAAAGAACTTGCCTCCGGTCATACTCCCACCACAATCAGCTCTGCAGGTTAGCCACCAACAAGCATCTGTATTTTTCTTCCCTCCTAAATTTGGTCCTCTGTCTGCAACCAAGACCTTTCTGTCCCTACAACGTACACTGCCTGCAAATTGGAGTCCAAGCCAATTCAATCAGGCTGACCTCTGGGCAGCAGCAAATTGGTGAAACTGATTTGAAAATCTCAAATCATAGATTTTCCACACCTTTGACTGTCTGCTTCCTGCAGATCAAGTAATTAAAATAAAAATAGCCCCCTTAAGATTTTCTGTCCCTCCAACATAGTTGATTAAAGTTACTTTTTCACTCTTTCTAAACTCAGCAGCACTGATATTGATATGTTACAGAATTGATGGATGCACTTTGTACTTTTATATGAAGCTAAATGTTGGTCAGTTCAAAAATGTTTAGGAGTTGAAACTTAAAAGCCAGAGAACATCTGAAAAGCCTCAGACTGGACTAATTATAAATGGATGATGTTTAAAAATACTGCAATTACGCATACTAACCTTTTTAAATGTCTGAATTTGCTGAGTTCTAAATATTATCTTTCTTTATCTTACCGAAGGATGAAACAATTACAATCAAGGGTCTAACCTTGCCTGAACTGATAGGTATAATGGATACATGCTTCTGTTGTTTGGTAAGCTTGATATCTTTTTAGTTTCAAGGCATTAAGGAATCATAGAATTTTGGAAAGTATTTGGTACATCTGATCCATGTTTACCCATTAGAGGCATCTTACTTACTAATATTTTATTACTTACATGTGTTTTGTCTCATGCTCAAAGAATTCAATATGGCTTGTGAGGCATGACCTGCGCCGCCCCCCCCCCCCAAAAAAAAAGCTATGATGACTATTTCTAATCGAACTGTGCTTTTCCAAATAATCATAAATACTATCTCTCAGAATCCTCTCCAATAATTTGCCCACCACAGAGGTAAGACTGACTGGCCTGTAATTTCCAGGATTACCCCTATTCCCTTTCTTGAACAAGTAAACGGTGTTTGCCGCCCTCCAATCTTCTGGCACTACTTCAGTGGACTGTGGGGACACAAAGATAATTGCCAAAGGGGCAGCAATCTCTTCCCTCGCTTCCCATTGAGTATATTCCAACTGGCCCAACTGATTTATCTATCCTCATGTTTTTCATGATCTTCATATTATAGCTTATTGCTTACAGAAGCCCTCAGCCATTCTCAATTATTTTAAGGCAAACAGCATTAAGACATAAAGTTTTCCTTTCTTTCTTTTTAATTTCAATCAGCTAAAAAGGGACTATATTGAATAGAGGAATTCTACAAACTACCATCTTTGTCATTTGAAAGTAAGAAGCAAGGGTAGAATCATACACCAAAAGATATATAGAATTAAAAATTGTCCGTAATAAAGACTGACCTAGAAGTGAAGAAATGTTACTTGAAATATAATTGTATTTTTCAATACTTGAAAATGAATTGTTTATAGTTCTTTGTTTTACAATGATAACTCAATTGAATGTATTTAGTTCTGCTGCAGTTCTAAGATAATTTCTTATTTAGAAAGCTTTTAATAAATTGAACTGATATAATTGAACAAAAATTATAAAAGTTACTATTTATTTAAGTAGTCTATCCTGAATTAGATTGGGAGAAATCAAGAACTTTATGAAAATAAAGAACCCTATTAAAAGTCTAATCCAATAAAACACAGTTTTAAAAACCTGTGTCATCATGGAACCAAGTCCACACCGACCCTCTGAGCAACCCACATAATCTACACATCCCTGAACCCTATGGGCAATTTAGTGTGCCCAATCCACCCATCTTGCACATCTTTGGACTGTGGGAGGAAACCGGAGCACTTGGAGGAAACCCATGAGGACACAGGGAGGATGTGCAAACTCTACACCTACAGTCATCTGAGGCTGCCATTGAACCCAATTCCCTTGTGCTATGCGGCAGCAGTGCTAACCACTAAGCTGCTATGCTGTCCCAAATTGTTATGAAATTTGACAGCTGCTGAATAGGAGCAACATGATTAAGCAGCATCACCAGACAATCAACTCTACCCCGACGTGAATTGGAGTGTTATGTTTCAGCCAAACACCAGGAGCCTGACGTGATTTGAACACGCATCCTTCTGATCTGGAATCAGACTCACTACCGTTGCCAGAAACACATTTTCAGATGTACCTTTTTAAATAGCAAAACTATGAACAGATTCTCTCATATTCAATGACTAGGTATTAGATTTAAAATAGTTTGTGAAAGGATTGTAAATTGCCACCATTGTGCATTGCGTTATCATACATTTTAATAGTATTTCAGTACTTTTATATTTTAAAGCAATTGAAATCAAGCTCCAAAAATGACTCAGTTCTTTTTATTATTCTGTATATATTTTGTATATAAAAGTATGTTTTTAACCTATTTGCGTACTAAATATTGAATAATAGGTTTATATGATATGAACAATAATTCATGCATTTGATTTTTCGCCTACATGCGGGAATTGTTCAAATACAAAGTAGTTTGATGTTGCCAAATGTTAATATAATTTGGAATTAGAATCTTAACTCCATAGTTTCTTCTCACAGATAACATGGCTAGAAGGGCATTCTTTGGCCCAGACAGTCTTCACGTGTCTTTATGTTCATAATCCAGACTTAATTGAGGATTCTGCTATGAAAGCTTTTGCTCTGGGCATCCTAAAGATCTGTGACATTGCCAGAGAAAAAGTCAACAAAGCAGCTGTTTTTGAAGAAGTAAGTGCAAGGATTTTAAGCAGGACCAAAATTATCGAGGATAGATCTTTAAAATAAGTTATTAAGCAAATGTTACTCCAGATTTGTGCCAGTATCACTTTTCTTTATGATCCAATCGAAAGTTGACTTTTATAATGTCAAAATACTGCAGATTTGGAAATGTGAAATAAAAATTGAAAATTCTGTAAATGTACAGCAGATGTGATGGTATTTGTGGGAAGAGAAGCTGATCTAACCCTTGATCTTTGATTAAAGGTGGGGATATTAAAAGATGGAATAGATATTGAACTAGCAAAAGGGGAAGGGTAAAGAAATATCAACTTATTTTCACAATCATATCTCCTTCAACTATCTCCTGTTCCAGTTTATTCCACATGGATCATAGAATCACAGAGTTGTTACACTGTAGAAGGAGGTCATTTAATCCATGATGGCTTCACCAGTTCTATTACTTAGTGCCAGTCTCTTGCCTTTTTGCCATATTCCTGTATACCATTTCTGAACAAATAGTCAGTCAATACCCTCATGAATGCCATAATTGAACCTGTCTCTGCCATATTTCCAGGCAGTGCATTCCTTACCGTAACTACTCACTGTGTGAAAAGCTTTCTCTGGCATGAACCTTGCTTCCTTTTGCACGTACTTTAAAACTACACCCTTTACACATCTATTTGCTTTATCTATCCTCATGATTTTGAAAATACCAACTAAATTTCATTTCAGTCTTTTACTCTGAGGAGAACAGTTCCAAATTCTTCAATCTATCTTTTACTTATAACTGGTTCCAGGACTGAGAAAATTGATTCTTGGAAATCACTTTGGCACTGTCTCTAATGCTTTCACATCTTTGCTATAATATGACACCCACAACTACACACGATCCTCCAGGTGACATCTAAGAAGTGTCCTAGTTCTGAAACTGTGACCCCTGCTTCTAGACTCCCAATCATCGGGACCATCCTTCTGACATTTACCCTGTCTTGTTCTGTTCGAATTTTATAGATTTGTGAGATCCGTCCTCAGTCTTCTAAATACAGTCCTAATTAATCTAAAATTTCTCAGACATCAGTCCTGCCATCTCAGGAATCAGTTGTAATATGGTATGAGTTGCTGCTATCTTTGGAATTTGGTGTTCTTTGTCTATTCAGATCAATGCGAGTCAAAAATTGACAGAAGCATATCTCTTTTTAGTATTATTCAGATTTGATACTATCAAGTGACGTAGGTTCGCATCACTAAATTGGGGAGGTTAGATTAAATCACGTCAAATTGCATTTAAATTATATGCAAGTGAGCAGTCATACGTATCAATGTGCTTCTCATTACTAAAGATAAAGGTTAAAATGCAGTTCCATGTTGGACATATTCAGATCCCATTATTTGAGATCAGCGTTGTCTGTGATTAAATGATGCTCATGTTGTAGTTGTCCTTAAGAATCTAATGTCAGTAGATCAACCTTTGAATGTGAGATTCAACAATCCATTCACATCATGTCTGCACCAAATAAAATAGGTAGATGCTTAAAGAAAAATGGAGTGAAAAAATGCATGCTACCTCACTTAATATTTTGTGTGGTTTTATTATCAAGTCATGGGGGGATAATAGTGCATTAACTGCACTAGATTGTCATTGCCCAAAAATGCTGAATATCCATACGTGAAGTTGCATTCCGGAGAGTACCAGTACTCCTGCATACCACCTGCAAAAAAAATCGTGTTTTAGTTATGTTTACTTAACACTTAATGTTCTGCAACATTGTTCTCCAGCCTCTCTTCAAAAATACCTGAGCACTGTTCAAATCTGAATTTATCACCACTAATTGGGCGGCTCAGTGGCTAGCACTGCAGCCTCACAGCGCCAGGGACCCGGGTTCGATTCCCGCCTCGGGCAACTGGTGTGGAGTTTGCACATTCTCCCCATGTCTGCGTGGGTTTCCTCCGGGTGCTCCAGTTTCCTCCCACAGCCCAAAGATGTGCAGGTTAGGTGGATTGGCCATGCTAAATTGCCCATAGTGTTCAGAGGTGTGTGGGTTATAGGGAGATGGGACTGGGTGGGATGCTTTAAGGGGTGGTGTGGACTTGTTGGGCCAAAGGTCCTGTTTCCACACTGTAGGGAATCTAATCTAATCTAATATTGGATAGGATTGAACTCTATAAAGAAAAGCAGAATTTTGTTGTTAATCGTTCGCCAGCAATAAAACCTATTGGTAATTTCCAATTGTAATTTGTCATTGTTTATTTATTCCATTGCAAGTAAGTCACGGGAGATGCAAATCCCCACCTGTAAGGAATATACTTGTTCTACAAAATGTATTACTTGTCAATTACTAGCTGTTTACTTTTGTTGGTATTTTCAGGAGGATTTCCAATCAATGACTTATGGCTTCAAAATGGCCAATAATGTTACAGATCTGAGAGTTACAGGTAACCATATGTTGTTTAATGAGGCAATGGCATAATTTGATGAAAGCAAAAAAAAACTCTGGATGCTGGAAATTGGAAGTAAAAACAAAATGTACTTTCTGTGTCAGCATCTATCAACTGGGAAATAGTTAGCATTTCGAATCAAAATGTAATTGTGTTCAAAACTGGAAGAAGGTGATGAGTTTTATGCCATGTGAATGGGGAATTGGGAAAGAATAAAAGGTAAGGCTTGGGAGTGACTAAATAGAAAATTTAAGTTCAGTACATTAAAAACATAGCAAAAGTTTGATTCATTCTATGATAATTCGATTCAGCCCAAGTAATAACAAAAAATGGTTGGAGACACTGGATACTGCAATGACAATGAGCCATTACAACATTCCAACAATAGTACTGAAGACTCGTGCTCTTGAATCTGCTGGTTCCTAACCAAACTTCCAGTACAGTTAACAATACTGGCATCTATCCGACAATGTGAAAAATGGCCCAGCTATGCCCTGTACGTAACAAGCAGGGCAGATCCAACCCAGCCAACTACCTCCCCATCAGTCTACTCTTAATCATCGGTAAAGTGATGGAAGGTGTCAACAACACTGCTATCCAGCACCACCTGCTCACTGATACCCAGTTTGGGTTTTGCCAGGGCCACTCAGTTCCTGACCTTATTCCAGCCAGGATTCAAACATGGAGAGGGAGGTGAGAGTGACCACCCTTGACATCACTCTGCATTCGACTAAGTGCAAATTCTAGGAGCCCTAGCAAAACTGAAATCAATGGGTATTAGGGGACAAACTCTCTACTGATTGGAATCTTACCTGACATATAGAAAGTTGGTCGTGGTTGTTGGAGGTCAGGATAATGTCCAAGGATCAACCATCTTCAACTACTTCATCAATTACCTTCTCCCTGTCATAAGGTCCAGAGTGGGGATTATCCCTGATGATTACATAATGCTCAGCACTATTCGTGATTCCTCACATATTGAAGTAGTCTGTTAAAATGCAACAAAATTTGGACAGTATCCAGGCTTAAACTGACAAGTTCAACATTCATGCCACATAAATGCCAGGCTATGACCATCTCCAATAACAGACAATCTAACCAACACAGCTTGACATTCAATGGTGCCACTATCATTGAATCCCCATTGCCAGCATTCTGGGGTTTGCTATTGACCAGAAACTCAACTGCACTCATCACATAAACAGTGGCTACAAGTGCAGGCAAGAGGCTAGGAATACCGCAGCGAGTAACTCATCTCCTGACCCCCCCACTTGGCTGATTGGGTGCAGCGTGAACAACATTCAAAAAGCTTGATACCATCCAGGACAAAACAGCCGACTTGACTGGCATGGCATCCACAACCATGTATTCCCTCCACCACCAACAGTCAATAGCAGCAGTATATATTACCTACAAGATGCCCTGCAGAAATTCACCAAAGACTCTTACACTTTCCAAACTGTCAACCACTTCCATCCAAAAGGGAAAGAGAAGCACATGTGGGAATGTAGCCGTCTTCAGGTTCCCCTCGAAGCCATTCACAATCCTGACTTGAAAATACATTGCCATGCCTTCACTGTTGCTGGGTCAAAATCTTGAAATTCTTGCCCCAGGATTCAAGAAGACAACTCACCGCCACCTGCGATAGGGTTAGGCTTAGGATAACTAGGGATGGGCAATGAATGCTGGCCAACCAACAATGCTCACATGCCACAAATGAATAAGGAAAAAAGCAGGTTAACATTGGGAATAAAAATTCATGCACAGTTGATTTGGGAACATAAATAGCAGAAATAAGTCATTCAGTCCTACAACACTGTTCTGCCAATCATTAAAATCACAGCTGATCTGATGTGACACTAAATCCACTTTGTCTGCCCCTATAACTCTTGACTTCCTTGTACATATACAAGGCTGAGTTGGACATTTTATATGTTCAAAGTACTAGACGTCACTGCATGCTGATGTAGGGCAATTCCAAAGATTAGTAAACTTTGTTCCTACTCATCTCCATTTTAATTGAGGCTACTTATTTTTAAAACTGTCCGTCCAAGTTCTGGTCTCTTTCCATAAGAAGAAATATCCTATCAGCAACTTCCCTGTCAAGACTGTAGAATCTTGTGTTTCAATAAGATCACTACCAGTCTTCTAACTCCTCCAACGAGTAGAGCCCAACCTACTCGGCCCAAGATAGCCATTCATTCTTGGAATCAAACTATTAAAACTTCTCAGACCTGTCTCCAATTCCCATTTTAATGGGACCAAAATTGTACATGGTACTTCAGGGACATTCTACAAATCCTTTGTGCAGTTTTAGCAAGACTTGCCTCCTTTCATATTCCATGCCCCTTGTGGTAAACATTGCAATAATCATCCTCATTGCAAAGCCAGCGTGCAGGTAAAGTAAGTATGATTCACACATGAGAAGACATTCTTGTATTCTGTAGTGCTCCCTGTCTCACTTGTAAAGCTCTGTTGACATCAGACCAGAGCAGAAGTCTAAATAAGGAGTATGACTGGCCCCTAATCAGAGCTCAGGTGACTTTCTTTCTTTCTGATGTAGTATCAAAGTTCAGATTCCTGTTCATCAACTGAGTGGAGTTTTCTTGAGCTGCAGTGGGTTACAATGGAGTCTGCTAGATTCCATGTACTACAGTTGAAATGTATCACGCTGTGCCCTGTCATCCTTATTTATCTAACTGGGGTTTCAAGTTTGTAGATATCACCTGTTATTTTTAATGATACTAAGTAGATTAAGTAGTTAAACTCTTAACTCAGTGTGTTATTTATATCTCCCCAACGCTAGTTCAAACAAGCACGCCACCTCCAATTTCAAGTAAGGACACTGTTAAAACTTACCTCACTCAATCACTGCAACTCATATTCCGCTTGGGAACCCTGCAGCCCAACGGTATCAATGTGGACTTCACCAGCTTCAAAATCTCCCCTTCCCGCACCGCATCCCAAAACCAGCCCAGTTCATCCCCTCCCTCCACTGCACCACACAACCAGCCCAGCTCTTCCCCTCCATCCACTGCATCCCAAAACCAGTCCAACCTGTCTCTGCCTCCCTAACCTGTTCTTCCTCTCACCCATCCCTTCCTCCCACCCCAAGCCGCACCTCCATCTCCTACCTACTAACCTCATCCCACCTCCTTGACATGTCCGTCTTCCCTGGACTGACCTATCCCCTCCCTACCTCCCCACCTATTCTCTCCTCTCCACCTATCTTCTTTTCTCTCCATCTTCGGTCCGCCTCCCACTCTCTCCCTATTTATTCCAGAACCCTCACCCCATGCCCCTCTCTGATGTAGGGTCTAGGCCCGAAACACCAGCTTTTGTGCTCCTGAGATGCTGCTGGACCTGCTGTGTTCATCCAGCCTCACATTTCATTATCTTGGATTCTCCAGCATTTGCAGTTCCCATTATCACTCACTCAATCATCTACCTGTTTACTTAATTTACTGCCTCAGGACCTAAGTTAGATTTGTATCTAGACTCTCTTTCAAACCACTCCTGAACAGGACCTCTGTCTTCACTGAATCAAATCTGTGTTCACAGTTTTACATTGTTGAGCATTCTGACTACATGCATTAGTGAAGCTCTCATGTGTTTATCCTTGTTGGAATTCCAAAGATCTGAGTCAGGGTTTGTTTGCGAGAAACTAGTTCTAACCAGCCTGCTAATTAAATAATTGTAGCTGGTCTTGACGAAGACTGAAATAAATTAAAGTCAAGATTAAAATTTGGTTAAATGTGAATTGTTTTGAAGTCATTAGAAATAATTGGCATGGATTTATCCTAATTTAGAAATGAAACCACTTTTTATGTGAAAGTCATTCATTCAATTGCAAAAATAAACATTGAGACATAAATGTACATTGTCCATTATTCTGATTTGATAGTAGAGTTAAATGTCACTTTAGTAAATGCTCATGTGAAATGCCGCTTTGTTTAATGTGGAATGACTATTTCTGTAGCATGAAGTGTGTGACTGAATCCTTTCTATCTTTGAACCACATACTAATCCATGAAATATTCTGCTATTTCTGTTAAATTCTATTTCCAGGCATGTTAAAAGATGTAGAAGATGATTTACAAAGAAGAGTGAAGGTACATTTTGATTAAAATTCAGCATTTGTGTGCAACGTTAGCTTGTGGCCAAGCCTTAGGTGTACTGTAACATAACAAAACATTTGTAATTTTAGAGATAATGGGAACTGCAGATGCTGGAGAATCCAAGACAACAAAATGTGAGGCTGGATGAACACAGCAGGCCAAGCAGCATCTCAGGAGCACAAAAGCTGACGTTTCGGGCCTAGAAAGCTGACGTTTCATCAGAGAGGGGGATGGGGTGAGGGTTCTGGAATAAATAGGGAGAGAGGGGAGGCGGACCGAAGATGGAGAGAAAAGAAGATAGGTGGAGAGAGTATAGGTGGGGAGGGGATAGGTCAGTCCAGGGAAGACGGACAGGTCAAGGAGGTGGGATGAGGTTAGTAGGTAGATGGGGGTGCGGCTTGGGGTGGGAGGAAGGGATGGGTGAGAGGAAGAACCGGTTAGGGAGGCGGAGACAGTTTGGACTGGTTATGGGATGCAGTGGGTGGAGTGGAGGAGCTGGGCTGGTTGTGTGGTGCAGTGGGGGGAGGGGACGAACTGGGCTGGTTTAGGGATGCAGTTGGGGAAGGGGAGATTTTGAAACTGGTGAAGTCCACATTGATACCATTAGGCTGCAGGGTTCCCAGGCGGAATATGAGTTGCTGTTCCTGCAACCTTCGGGTGGCATCATTGTGGCACTGCAGGAGGCCCATGATGGACATGTCATCTAAAGAATGGGAGGGGGAGTGGAAATGGTTTGTGACTGGGAGGTGCAGTAGTTTGTTGCGAACTGAGCGGAGGTGTTCTGCAAAGCGGTCTCCAAGCCTCCGCTTGGTTTCCCCAATGTAGAGGAAGCCACACCGGGTACAGTGGATGCAGTACACCACATTGGCAGATGTGCAGGTGAACCTCTGCTTAATGTGGAATGTGATCTTGGGGCCTGGGATAGGGGTGTGGGGGCAAGTGTAGCATTTCCTGCGGTTGCAGGGGAAGGTGCCAGGTGTGGTGGGGTTGGAGGGCAGTGTGGAGCGAACAAGGGAGTCACGGAGAGAGTGGTCTCTCCGGAAAGCAGACAGGGGTGGGGATGGAAAAATGTCTTGGGTGGTGGGGTCGGATTGTAGATGGCGGAAGTGTCAGAGGATGATGCGTTGTATCCGGAGGTTGGTGGGGTGGTGTGTGAGAACGAGGGGGATCCTCTTAGGGCGGTTGTGGCGGGGGCGGGGTGTGAGAGACGCGTTGCGGGAAATACGGGAGACGCGGTCAAGGGCGTTCTCGATCACTGTGGGGGGAAATTTGCGGTCCTTGAAGAATTTGGACATCTGGGATGTGCGGGAGTGGAATGTCTTGTCGTGGGAGCAGATGCGGTGGAGGTGGAGGAATTGGGAATAGGGGATGGAATTTTTGCAGGAGGGTGGGTGGGAGGAGGTGTATTCTAGGTAGCTGTGGGAGTCGGTGGGCTTGAAATGGACATCAGTTCCAAGCTGGTTGCCTGAGATGGAGACTGAGAGGTCCAGGAAGGTGAGGGATGTGCTGGAGATGGCCCAGGTGAACTGAAGGTTGGGGTGGAAGGTGTTGGTGAAGTGGATGAACTGTTCGAGCTCCTCTGGGGAGTAATTTTAGTAATTTGTAATTTTAGTCCTGGTTCTGATTGTTCAGTTGCTCGAGTGTATGCAGGTATTCTCAGAGCAGTTTTTTTTGCTGGAGATCTAATTGAAAAGTTTTGTTTTTCTGATGTGTTGCACAGCAGGACTAATATGTTTATTCTCCCCTGACCCCCACACCAAACAGAGCACCAGAAGTCGGCAAGGAGAAGAACGCAATCCAGAGGTTGAACTTGAAGTAAGAATTCATGTCTCTAAGTGTATTGTTTGTGGTGATTGAATGGAAGTCCACATATAAAAGAGAAACCAAGAGGTGAAATATGCATCTAGCAAAAGGCGGGGGAATATCAGATGTCATGATTACACTAGCTGACACAAGTATTTATTGATTGTGTGCTGACAGCCTCATCCAATATAGACCACCCACCCTGTCTAATATGTTGCAGGAAATATGATTTACTATGGCCAGTCTTCTCCTTCTCCCTCACTCTCATTCTCATTCTCTTTCTTTACCTTAAGCACACATTCCACATACCAGTGAGATCACAGTTAATGCGTTTCCATACACAAAGTTGGAAAGTTTTAAGTGGTTGTTTGTTACTCTTTTCACTGCATCTCGGATCAGAAATTCTGATTTAAATTTAACAATCGATACTATTCACTACAAAAACAAGCCACAGAATTTTCCCATCCACAAGCTGTAGAAGTTACATAGACTAAACTTAGAGATTCCACATTTGTTTGCAAGGAATTAATTACCTTAATTTCAAGTTTACCTGGATCCCAGTGAGCAGTTTCTTCCTTTGTTTCAGAGATAGTAGGAACTGCAGATGCTGGAGAATCTGAGATAACAAGGTGTAGAGCTGGATGAACACAGCGGGCCCACCAGCATCCGGGGAGAAGGGAAGCTGACATTTCGGACCTAGACCCTTCTTCAGAAAAAACAGAAGGAGGGTCTAGGCCCAAAACGTCAGCCTTCCTGCTCCTCTGCTGCTTGGCCTGCTGTGTTCATCCAGCTCTACACCTTGTTATCTCTCTTCATTTTTTGACAGGTTTAAAATTGTTTACTGTCCTTTGCAAGTGCCCCCTATCTCTCACCCACCTTGCAGTCTTCATCTATCCCTTGTGTATTTCTTCCACCGCTCCCACTCACAGCCACCTTCTTGCCAAACCTCCCTTGAAGCCTAACGGCCTCTATCTCCCAGCTACTACCTTGGATCTGATAAAAGTTTGCCCTAGCAAAAGGTTCCTCAGACATCATCATAGAATCATCTTGGAATCCCCACAGTGCGGAAACAGACCTTCAGCCCAACAAGTCCACACCAACTCTCAGAGCATCCGACCCAGACCTATCCCCCAATAGCCCACCTAATCTACGCATCCCTGAACACTGTGGGCAATGTAGCATGGCTGAATCACCTAGTTTGCACATCTTTGGACTGTGGGAGGAAACCGGAGCACCCGGGAAAAAACCTACGCAGACATTGGGAGAATGTCCAACTCACACAGACAGTCGCCCAAGGGTGGAAACGAACCCGGGTTCCTAGCGCTGTGAGGCAGCAGTGCTAACCACTGAGCCAGTGTGCCGGCCCCAGTCCAGCAGAAAGACCTCAACAAAAGCCTGCTCCAACACACACTTAAGCAAAAGTCTCCTCCGGTATTCTGTTAAATTTATTTATTGTTTAATCAACTGGTTACTGCTTCTCCAGTGGCAGGTTGTTTCTTTACCATACCTATCACTGATAGGTTCAGTGAATCTTTGAGCTCAAAATACAAGCCTAACCAGCCTGTCATTGGAAGTGCTTTTCCTTACCAATTTGATCAGTTATGTTCTGAGATTGTCCTGTGATTGAATTTTCCAACTCATTTTGTAGTCTTTCAGGGATGAATTTGCCCACTGCCCATGTTTTGCACGCTGTTGTTAGATCTTCATACCTTTCAAAAACATTTCTTAGCTTAAAGGATAAACTGGAGAAAATCCAGTAATATAAACTTGCACAAGGGTGCGCCTAAGGGCGGCACATTGGCTTAGTGTTTGACACTTTTGCCTCAGTGGTAGGGTCCCAGGTTCACTTCCAGCTTGGGTGCCTGTGTAGTTGCGCATTCTCCCTTTGTTTGTGTGGGTTTCCTGTAAGTATTGCAGTTTCCTCCCACAGTCTAAAGATGTGCAGGTGGGTTGGCCATGCTAAATTGCTCATAATGTCCAGGGATGTGGAGGCTAGATGAATTAGCTGTAGTAAATGTGAGGTGGTGGAGATGGGTGTGAGTCGGTCTGGATGGGATGCTCTTCAGATGGTCGGTGCAGACTTGATGGGCTCAATGGCCTCTTTCAGCACAGTATATTTTGTATGAATCACTATGATTCTGGTCTGTACCCAGAATTTTGTAATTTCTGACACAAATAGCTTTGAAAGAATGGTTATACTTAAATCTTATTGGGAATATAATTTGTTTAATTCCTTTACAAGAAGAGAGAGGAGGGGTAGAATTGAATCCTGTTTCGGCTTCTGTTAAAATTGTGATTTAAATATTTCCATTTTGATATTTGAAATTCTAATATGGCTACTTCTAATGTTTCAGCATCAACAATGTACAGCAGTTTTCAGTAGGATAAAATTTACTCGGTTATTATTGACAGCCCTGATTGCTTTTACAAAGAAAGAGGTGAGACATATTATTTGTGGAGGCTTTTCAACATAATCAAAATGAACAAAATACTTGTTTCTAGAATAATTTTCATAAATTGAATGTGCTTAAGAGCAAGGGATCTACTGAAGTCAATACACAAGTTTCATGACTTGACTGGATTTCTTATCTGTTGGCATGTTGGTAACATATTGGCATGAAAAAGAGTCCTTTTTCAAATGTGTGCTGGTGCTTGATTGAAAACACAGAACCTTAGAAGTGATTTATTTTCTATTATTGAAGATGCAAGCAAGGGCTAATCCAAAGGCTGAAATGGCTTAAGAAACATGTGTCGGAACCATAATGGCTGTGAATGTATTAGGCTTTACGTGCACTATTTTTAGTACTGATCACAGCAACTTTAGTTTTGAAGATGGTACAGTTGACATATGCACCAATTCCTTTCTTGAATACCATCTACAGGAAACCTGTTAGAAATGCCCACAGTGGATGTTCTCCATTAGTCATGTAATGCCTAATACCTGTTCTTGAGGTAAATGAGAAAAAAAATAGGGAAGGATAAATCAGAGGCCATGGATTAAAGCAGTGATAAGAAAATTTCATTGTTTGGCTGATTTTCCAACTTCTACATCTCGGAAATCTGACATTTTAAAAGATCTGTTCCAACCTTCGAACCAAGTTGGGGATCAAGTTTTTCATCACTCTAAATGGTTATCTGGGCTCTCAGCCATGTGTTATTATGTATTCTTGGTTGAAATCCCAGATAACCGTTAGTCTCTTGAAACACATCTTTGCATTGCAAATGGCATGAACTATGAGCCCTTCTAAGCCAACAGGGCACCTGGATCTTGGTGAATGGTGGGACCAATAGCTCTTCTGCAGACTAATTAAATTTGAGGATCGAGGAAAGAATCTTAAGTAACAGGGAAGGGAATAATGTGGATTCCAGTTAGATCAGCTACAGAAAGAAATTGAAGGAAATAAAAGGAAATGGCAGGAGAAATAAAAAAAAAAATTACTCTTAACATTTTAAAAATCTCCAACATCTGAATCAATATGCAATTAAAAATTTTCATTTTCAACCAACGAGAAATTGATTTGGCAATGATTAAAAGGATACGGATGTCTAAAGCCACGGAGTGCAAGTCTCGGGGTGTTTTTCGCTGCCACACTGCACGTTTTGTTGTTCCTGGTTTTCTATGGCGCCTCTCAACCTGTCCATAAAGACAGCAAGGTGAATGCTGTCAGAGGCCAGCATAGCACAAGACCGTGTTAGTGGACTGCTCCAACCTTCAATCCAGTTTACCAAGTGTTTCTGGCAGCCCTGTTCCCGTAACTACATGTGCATACATATGAAGTAATTTATGGCTGACACCATGGGGGCCCCTCCTGCCTGAAGTAGAGTAGATGTCTGGTCTCTGGCTGTCATCTGAGTGCCAGAGACCTTGGGCATTCCTTTCTTGACTCTTTGCAGAGATATGTCTGCTAGATAGTGTTCCCAAATCTAAAGTAGATAGAGAACTAGCGAAGTAAAAGTCTCTGAACTAGTGAAGGGTGTAGGAGAAAGGCTTATTGGTGCATTCCCTAAGGGCTCTTTGGCTTCTTCCTCAGATGTGGCAGAGGATCTGATTGCCCAAGTGGCTGACACTTTTGAGGTGATCTCTGTATAAATATTCCAAGTGCCTGTAGGAATAGATAGCCATTAGTTGTGCAATTGGGGTTAAAGACTGATTTGTCTTGACCTGGAAGTCTCAGTCTCTCCACATGAGCAGTCCCTATCCCAGCTATCTCAAGAATCTCCTTACAGGTGTATCAACCACATTGCTGACTGTTATTATGCACTACTCAATAATGAGATGTTTTCTGTTGCTGTGAGACCAAGAGAGGGATTAAGTTTGAAAGTAAATGGAACAACTGCTCATGGTTTTGCAGGAGCAGCGCATATGGTGAAGCGTCTCAAATGAGTGAGTGGAAGGTGCAGAGGGCTGGAAGGTGTAATTGTTTAGGATCATGAGATGGATGAGAGTTATTGAGTGCAGCATGCTATGGTGAAAGCCATGGTCAAATTAACCTTAGTGATGCAGCTGTACTGTGGCAGAATTAGTGTATCAGGAATGGGGAGAAAACAGTAGTACTTCCCATTGAGGATTCCAGAAGATCGTTAACCTTCTTCCAGGACTTCTTGGCATTTCACTTGGTGTGTGAAATGGCGCCCACGCTGCTATCTGGCCTGAGTGTGGTACTGGGGCCTCCTTTGACAGTCCACAAGAAGGAGGATATCCCTTGTTTCTTAACACCCCATCCACCAGCACCTCCAGGTTACTTGCTCCAAAGCAGGATGCTGATTTCCCTTTGTGACATCTTGTCACCAATAATGGTGGAGCAGCAGATTAAGATGGGACAGTTCCCAGCATGCCTCATTTAAAGTGTTGAACAGCTATTTTTATAAATAGCATCCATGGCGCAAGTGCCTGGCAATGGTGAGCATTTCAGTCTTTGCATTGAATGAGAAGAGTGCCATAGAGCCTGTTGCATAATTAGTGAGGTGACCAGTGCGAGCTCACACGAGAAGAGTCACCACAGGTCATGGTAGGGAACCCCTCAGAAGCTTGCTGGAAATAATATTTAGCTACAGAATGGAGAAGTTCTGCTCAGTGTATATGAACATAAGTATTTTTATAATGGATTTTCACACAATGAAAATAGTCTTCACTACAATTGAAATGGAATCTGGTGGCCTACAAATTAAATTCTATGTTTACGTAATACAAGTATTCTCTAATGGGCATTTATGTTTACATGTGTCTGATTGAATGAGAATGTTTCCCTTTGTCTACTCATTTAAACTAGAGGCTAATAGGCATGCGTAAAATGAAAGTATGTTTCACAAATGTTGCATGAAATTCATTGAAGAACATTTTATTCAGCTTGGAATTTATTCCAGTATGCATGCTTACTATAATTTATTTTTGTAAGTGTATAGATACTGCTGTAATGTAGGGACTGCAGAAATTAATTTGCATTCAGCAAATTCCCTCAAACAGCAGTTTGGTAATTATTTGTTCTTTTGCAATGTTGTTTGAAGGACACATATTGGTCAGCACACTGGATAATTCCCCTGCTGTTCTTCAAAATAGTGCAATTGGATCTTCTACATCTGCCAAGTAGACTGAATAGGTCCTTGGCTTTCATTATATCTGAAAATCAGCAGCTCCTGGTAGGGATTAAACACTCACTCAATCCTGCACTGGGATGTCGGAGTTCAATCCCTACAGTAGGGCTTGATTCAGAGAGAAAAAACTTACAAGGATGTTGTCAGGGTTGGAGGGTTTGAACTAAAAGGATAAGTTGAATAGGCTGGGGCTACTTGCCCTGCAGCGTCTGAGGCTGATGGTTGACCTTGGGAGTTTATAAAATCTTGAGGGGTGTGGATAGGATGAAGAGGTCTTTTCCCCAGGTTAGGGGAGCCCAAAACTGGACAGCATAGGTTCAAGGTAAGAGATGAAGTATTTTGATAGGACCTAAGGAGCAACCTTTCATGATGAGTGTGGTGCATGGATGGAATGAGCTGCAGGAGAAATTGGCAGAATCTGGTGCAATTACAATATTTAAAAGTCCTCTGGTTCAGTATACGAGTAGGAAGTGTTTACTGGGATATGAGCCAAATGGTGAGAAATAGGACTAGATTAATGTAGGATATCTGGTCAGCAGGGGTCTGTTTCCATGCTATACATTTCTAGCATTCATTGACTGTACCAGTCTTATCTCTGAGTGAGTGTATCTATAGAGAAACTTTCTCCACAAGTCTTGCAAGTTCTTAAAAGTAATAGGAGAGACTTGGATGTTGCTTGTGTGAAGCAAACAGATGAGTGGTGTGAATCAGTCATGTTCTAGAGATACACATTCTTGGCATATCTCTTCCCATGAATATGCTGGCTGATGAGTGTGAATAAGAGTGTGTATCAAATTTCAGCCCATTGATATAATGCAGTCCCTGCCACATAAAGTGGGCACATTTGCATGCACGTGATTTAGTTTTTGTACACAATGGCCTAAGAAACATTGTCGCACCAATAAGGAGGTTTCCCTGCATTATAAATTGGATGGGTACATATTGATAAGTTGTCTCATGATATTGCATAATTGTTTTCTTTATTGTAGAGCTTCCATGCAGCCTTTTGACTGCAATGCACTGCTTTCAGGCTTGTAAAATAGCCTTGAAAAAGCACTTTCTCACAGTTACTGTGATCCACAGCACTGTTAGTATTGTTTATTTCTGTAGGTGAGAACAAGGAGAGGTGAGATGCTGTATACGATGATTCTCAGCTCAACCAAAGAGAAGAAAGCTGGTTTCCCTTGGCTAAATGTAGAAAATGTGCCCATCTCCCCCCAGCACTGACTTAAATTGCAGTTGTACAATTTCATAGATAGAAATATAGTGGAAGGCTGACAACTTTGTTTTGATGCACTGTGTGAAATAAGTTTTGGGTAGATCACTGACATTATAATGATGACGAAGGTTTAAAACTAAAGCTAAAGTCTAATGCAGTATCTTGATTTTCTAGATGAGTGCAATAAGTGAAGCCCAGAAGCTTATGACTCAAGCTTCTGATCTTCTTCCTGCTGTACAAAACTCCATCCACCATGGCATTCAGGCCCAAAATGATACTACAAAAGGAGGTACAAAATAATGTTTTCTACCTTGTAGCTATTTCACACATTCTTTAAAACAGTACTGAGTTAAACCAGAAGCTGGGATTTAATGCAGAGTCAGTGTCCTGCCCATTGGCTGGAATACCAGGTACAAATGCATTACCATTGGCCCTAAAGCTTTGACTGAACTTTACATACATTTGATAAATAGCTGCTTGAGGTTATGATTTCCAGCCCTCTGAAACACCATATCCTGCCTCCAAGAACTGCTATCCAGCCGGAAACCTGGCAGCTCTTCAATCCCAGCAATGCCACAGGGAACAGTGGTCACAGCTTGGAATGCAGTTGACCTCAGACCCAAGTGTCACTGGATCCTTGGAGTTTGAGGCTTGTGTGGTAGGACAGGTACAGTGGAAAAAGTTGAGGAGTTGTGGGTTTATATTTTTCATTTTTCTTCTGTTTAAAAAGCATTGAATTTTGAAAAGGGCTGTTCTGATGCTTCTGTCTTGGTAGTGCGTAATTTTGAAATTAGAATTTCATTATCTATTAGTGTCAGCAAACTTTATCACTAAAATTTAGGATCTAAACATTGCACATGGCCCTTCAGTTCAAGATATTCGGTTGTGCCACACTTATACCAAGCTTGGACATTCCTAGCTTGATGTATGAGGGTTATACCCAAGACCGTAAGAAATAGGAATGGGAATAGGCCTTTTGGCCCCCCTACCTAGCTGTGTATCACGGCTGGCACGATACTCCTCACATCCACTTCCTTGCCCTGCCCTTTCCCTATTACCCGTGACTCCCCAACTGATCAAGAATCTATAAGGCTGACATAGATATAGCACACCCGCACACGCACACACGCTCTCTGCTCCACATCTCCCTGTCACGGAATTACAAATATTCTCAACTCAGATGAGGAGGAATATCTTCTCACTGTTGTGAATAGGCACTCCTTAATTCTGAGACTATGCTAACCGGTTTTAGGCTCTCCCATGAAAGGAAGCATCCCCTTACCATTTACCCTGTCAAGTCCCTTAAAATTCTGTGTATTTCAATGAGATCACCTCTCATTCTTCAAAATTCTAATGAGTGTAGACCAACCTGCTTAGCATTTGCTCATAAGACAATCCCTCCATACCATGGATCATCCTAGTGAATCCTTTGTGAACTGCTTCCAATAAAATAATATCTTTCATTAAGTAAGGGAACAAAAACTGCTTACAAAACTCGAAGTTGTCTCACTAGCACCCACAGTAAGACTTCCATACTCTTATGCTCCAACACCCTTGAAATAAGGGCCAAAATTCCATTAGCCGCCTTGCTTATCTACTGCATCAGTATGCAAGCTATGTGTTTCATGCACAAGTATCCCAAGTCTTTGTTTTTCAAGTTTCTGCCATTTTTCTGCATTCTGTTCTTTTGTTTTCCCTTCCAGAATGAACAACTTTACATTTTCCCACCTTAAACTCCATTTGCCATTTTTTGCCTACTTAGTTAACCTATCAAAATTTCTCTTTAAACCATTTGTATCATCTTATAACCTACCTTGCCACCTATTTTTGTGTCGCCTGCAGATTTGGCTACAGTACATTGTCCTCCTTCTGAGTAGTTAATGTATGTTGTAAACAGTTGCAGTCCCAACACTGATCTCGATGGAACCCCACTGGTCTCAGGCAAAAGCTCCCCTTATTCCCACTTGCTGTTTCTTGCCAATTAGCCAGTTCTGTATCCATGCCAGTATACTACCTCCAACACCATAGGCTGTTACGACACAAACTTTTGTGAGGTACCTTGCCAAACGCCTTCTGGAAGTTCAAATACAACACATCTTCTGCACCCCCCACCCCAATCCAGTCTGGTTGAAACTTAGAAAGCTAATAAATTAGTCTCTCACAATTTCCCTTTCATGAAGCTGTGCTGACTTTGCTTGTTTAAATTTGGATTTTCCACATGTCCTATTAATTCCTTAATAATTGACCCCAATGCTTTTACAGCTGTAGAGATGTTAGGCTCATCAGCCTGTAATTACCTGCATTTGCCTCCCTCCCTTTTTGAATGTTCACATCACATTGGCAGTGTTGTAATCCTGTGATAATTCTCCACAATCAAAGGAGTTTTGGAAAAATACAGCCAATGCACCCACTATCTCTATAGCTACCTCTTTAGTATCCTAGGGTGCGAGCCATCAGGGCAGAGGGACATATCTTCCTTTAGTCCCAATCGTTTTTCTAATAATATATCTTCAGTGATCATGATGGTACTTAATTCCAAACACCATATTCTTTCGTATTAATGGGATGTTCAAAGTATCTCCTACTATAAAGACTGCTGCAAATTATCTGTTTAACTCCTCTGCCATTTCCTTGTTCCCCATAACCACTGATCCAGATTAATTTTCTAAGGGGCCTATGTTCACAATGACTTCTCTGTCCACTTTTTTTATGTATTTAAAAGGCACTCTTCTGGTTTTATAATTTCTCACTTATTTGCCCTCTTAGTTTATTTTCTCTGTATATAATATTATCCTCACTTCATTTCTTATTAACAGTGCTACCCAACCAACTTTTCCACCCCCCCCCGTCTTTCTGAAAGGTCAAATATCCATATGTTATGTTTCCAGTTTTAATCATCTTGTAACCATGTTCCGTTCTGGCAATGAGATCATACTACTTTACCTCGATTTGCACTGTCAGTTTGTCAACCTTATTCCAAATGCTTCATGCATTAAGATGCAAAGATAGGTTTAAATCTGTTTTCTAATCAAATTTCTATACACATTTATGGTTCCTTGGTGCAACAAGGTATTTACACATTCTGTCCTTTTTATTTTAATTTCTGGTAACAATCAGCCCCAACCCTAACGTGCAACTCTACCATCTTCTTTACCTCTGATTTTCTAATTTTCCATGCCACTGAACCCAAAACTCAACTATTTTGTTTGAAACCGTAGCCTCAGTCATGCTATGCCAGATCTCTGGTCCTTGTATGATAAACATTGAGCTTGTCCCATCAAAGCAGCTCCCTCCTTCCTGAGTGACTGGTGCCAATGTCCCCTGAACTTGAACCTGATTTCTCCCACAATCAACCTCTTGAGTCACAAGTTTACATCTTTAACTTTGTTGACCCCATGCCAGGTAGTAATCTGAAGCTTCTTACCTTTTTTGTTCTGCTTTTTAATTTAGCTCCCAGTTTCTCATTTCCCTCAGCAGAACCTTTTTTCCTTATTCCACCCATGTCCGTAATACCTACATAAACCACAACAGCTGGATCTTTCACCTTCTCTTCCCTACTGTAGGTTCCTCTGCAGCCCAGATGAGAGATTCTGAAACTGTACACCAAGCAGGCAACATAGCCTTTGGGATTCCCAATATTGGCCACAGAGAGCAGTGTCAATAGTCCTAATTGTACTGTCCCCGATTACAACTATATTTCTCTTTTTTCTCTCCATTCTTGAGTGATCCCTGTACTATGGTGCTACGATCAGTTTGCTCATCCTGCTTACAGCCCCTACTTTGTCCGTACAGAAAGCAAGAATCTCAAACTTGTTAGACAAGTCCAAGAGCTGAGGGTCCTTCTACCTGCCTTGCTCATAGTCATACCCTCCAATCTCTGACAACTGACCACATTCAAGGAGTTGATCTAAGAACTTTAATTGCCTTCTGAAACAGTGTAACTCTTCCCCTCCCTGAAGTGTCATAGTGTTTGAAGTGCAGACTCCAACTCTGAGGTGGAGTTTCTCAACCAACTAACACTTGGTGCAGATGTGGTCACTATGAACCATAATAGAGTTCACCAGCTCCCACAACATGCAGTACAACACATCACCTGGCCCTGCATCTCTGTTTTATTTACTTGGCTCTTAATTTGGTTTGTTAAAATTTTCTATCTGAAGTGGATATGATGATAATATAATTTTTTGTATTTTTAAAACTGTAGTTGTATGTTTTTAAACAACTAAATACAGAAGCAAAAACAATGACTGTATTTTTGATAGATCATCCTATAATGATGGGATTTGAACCACTGGTGAATCAGAGATTGTTACCGCCAACATTCCCTCGCTATGCAAAAATTATAAAACGAGAGGATATGGTCAACTATTTTGCTAAACTTATAGAGCGAATAAAGATGGTTTGTGAGGTTGTCAACTTGACAAACTTGCACAATATTTTGGTAAGTTCAATATTTATGTATAATTTCCTAAAACCTCTTAACTGTTCAGATGATTCTCGGGGATAAACTGACTTTGAAATATAAAACATCCTTTGAAACAGGAGTTGTATTTATGCCACCAACTTCTAACAGCACAGTAAAGCAGTTTTTTGCTGTGCAATGCCAATGTTATTGGGGAAACAAAGATGGATGCAAGCAAACTCGAAGTGAACTGCCGTGTGATTGCTGAAACACAACACCTGTAATTTCATGCCCATGATAAAATAGTTTCTCACTTTTGAACCAAGAAACAAAAAAAGTCATGTAATTTATACAGAGTCACTTTCCTGGACTCAGTGAAAAGCAAACTGCAGGAAATTGTTCATACTTTTTCAGCTATGCAGGTTAAAACAATTTATTTTGAGATCCTTGTTTTTTTTTTGTTTTCTTTCATCACTCCCAGCTGCTTGTAAATCTTCTATAAAGCTGTTTTATATTATAAACCTAATCCTGCTTTTTCTTTAGATAACAAGGTATGGAGCTGGATGAAAACAGCAGGCCAAGCAGCATCAGAGGAGCTGGAAAACTTGACGTCTCGGGTTTTTCTGAAGAAAGGTCCAGACCCGAAACGTCAGCTTTCCTGCTCCTCTGATGCTGCTTGGCCTGCTCTGTTCATCCAGCTCTACACCTTGTTATCTCAGTTTCTCTAGCATTGGCAGTTTCTACTATCCCTGCTTTTTCTTTGTTTTTTCCAATTTGCCTGAGAGACTTTTTTTGAAAGTGCCACGCTTTCTCTTTTAGTTGGCAGAGTAGCCTACAGACTTCACAGCTGCCATCAGTGCTGTTTTTGTGATTATCTGTCAAAAGATTAACTTTTTAGTTATCGTTCTTGATACGTGAATAACACTAGTGAAGCCACACTTGCATGTGATTCCTAATTACTGCAAGAGGCCTTCTTTGAAGAGCCATGGTCATAATGGTTGTTGTCCTCACATTGTGGCGTTAGGAAAATCTGGGATAGTGACCTGGTGATGACAATTCTGTTGTGTGGGCACCTGCAGCAACATAGAGAGCTATCAAAGCTGATTTTTGATCTTTGGAGCCAAGGCATAACTACAGTAACTAGACTGACTGTCTTTCTGTAGTCATTGAATATTGGATTGTACATTTGTTTGGATAGCAACACAATTGTTAAATGGAACAAAAAGTTTTTAAAAAAACTGAAAATGCTGGAAGTATCAATTAAAATGGAAAACTGTAGAGACAAACAGCACATACACAATAATATTTCAAGCGTGGACTCTTGGTGAAGTATCCTTATTGAAAATATAAATTTAGCTTTCATCTTTATGTGTTAAATAACTTGCAAATTGTTTTCAACTATTATGTTAGATTGAATAGGTTTTATTTTAACCAGTGAAAAAATACAGTTTATCTAGTAGCGGCGTGGACATTTTTTCAGTTGAGGATTCTACAAAAATTTATGGCCACCTGCACAAAAAACATTTTATAGACAAATGCTGTCATAAACATAATTTTAACAATATGTATGAGTGCTTGAAGATTGTTTTCATCTCAAAATATTTGAAATTTGACTCTTCGGGTTACTTTTAGTGTGTTTTTAAACATTTTATTTTGTAGGACTTCTTCTGTGAATTTAGTGAACAGTCGCCTTGTGTGCTCTCTAGGTCTTTGTTACAGGTAGGTAAGCTTTTATGTATTCTATACGATGTTCAAAAGATTGCACTTCCATTGTGTTTGCATATTCACTTATACTTGGATGTTACGTGCAATCGATGGCGATTTCTGCTAAAAATCGAACAAACTTGCACAAATTTTAAGTGACCTCAATTTAAGTACTGTATTGAATACAGTATGTAGGACAGCTTTTTTCAAATTAAGTTGATTTGTCTAATTCAAAGGTATCTGTTATGGTGTGTTTGTGACCTGAATATCCCAAAGTATTTGCACACAATTTTGAAACAAAAATTATTACAGTTAGTTTACATTTATAACAAATATTTTTGTTGCAGGCAACTTTCTTGGTTGATAACAAAAAGGTGTTTGGTATACATCTGATGCAAGATATAATCAAAGATGCTTTGAGATATTTTGTCAGTCCTCCTGTGCTTTCGTCTAAGTGAGTAACTAAAATAGTGATTTTTTTTTAAGAGAAATGTTTTTACATTTGCTGATCTGAACTTCATATTAAATAAATAAATTGCTGCTTATCACGTTCAGTAGAGCCATTCCAATGCAATTCACAAATTGACTTAAAATGCTGGAAATAAACTACTCGGTTCCATGTGATAATGCTGGAGAATCCAAGATAATAAAATGTGAGGCTGGATGGCTCTCTGTTGAAGGGTCTAGGCCCAAAACGTAGGCTTTTGTGCTCCTGAGATGCTGCTGGGCCTGTTGTATTCACTTGGTTCCATTCTTACTTGTGTAATTTCGAGCTTCCACACATTACCTCTGGTGTCCCCCAAGGATTTATCCTTGTCCCCACTACCCTCCTTTCATCAATATGTTGTTCCTTAGCAATGTTATCCAACAACACAGCGGTCTTTACATGTATACATTGATCACTCTCAATTCTGCCTCAGCACTACATCTCCAACTTCTCCAATGTTGCTAAATTATCAGACTGTATTTATCTGATGTCCAGTATTTGGATGGGCACAAACTCCTGTTTAAATATCAGGAAGACTGAAATGTCATTTTTGGTCCTGACTTCAAATTCCATTTCCCATACACTGATTCCATCCCTCTGTTTTGCAAGATTCAGAGACTAAACCAGTCTCCCTGCAATCTCAGTGTCATTTTTGACCCCAAGATGAGCTTCTGATCACATAGGTGCCAGTGCTAAGACTTCATTAAACTGTCTGAATTCACATCTGCCTCAGTTCAGTTGCTGCTGAAATTTTCATTCACCTTTCAATACTCCTATATTTGACTGTTCCAGTGACGATGTCCAGTTTCTCATATTCTCCCATTGCAAATTTAAGGTCACCCAATAATCTGGCTGTATTTTGAGCTCATTGAATCCTTTTTCCCTGCCACCCTGTGCTCACCGGTTTACACTGTTTATCAAGTAATGTTTTGATTTTAAAATTCTCGTTTCAAATCCATACGTGACTTCACTCCTCTCTCTTTGTGCTCCTCCAGCCCCCCCAAACCCCCATGTATCTGCACTCATTCTGCCTCTTGAACTTTCCTGATTATAATTACTCCCATGTATTCAGTTCAGGTGTCCAGGACCAAGTTCTGGAAGTTTCCTCCTTACACTTCTCTGCATCTCTATCTTGCTTTCCTCCATTTAAAGCATTCTTTAAAACCTACCTCAGCGACAATATTGCAGCTTATTATCTTAAGCTGATACTACAGTTTCCATTTCCATTCCCATGCTCCGGATGCCATTTCTGGCAACTATTTAAGGCTAGGTTCAGCTGCTCACAACCTTGGTCTCATGCGTGAGCCTGAGAAGCATTACTGACTACACACTAAAATTGCCTATTTTCACTTCTAACATTGGCTGTTTCCTGTCTTAGCTTACCTGTGGCTGAAATCCACATCCATACCTTTGAGACTGCAAGGCTCAACAATTGGAACATATTCCTGGCTGACCATGCACATTCTTCCCTCTAAACTTGAACATTCAAAATTCTGCTGGTTTTTTTTTTAGTTACAAAAAACCTTGCTCTTCTACGTTAGCTTCCAGTTAAGCAATGCCTCAATTATTTTTAAAGAAGTCACATCCTTGTTTTTAAAGCCCTCCACTATTCCACCCCTCCCTATCACCAATGTCTGCCAGGCCCACGCCCTTCAATTTATCTGCATTAATCTGATCCTGACTAACCTGGGACTAAATTGGACATTGCTTTATAAATTAGTGCTGTTTGATGAGACAAATATTTGAATATACTTTATAGTATCATGTCTTGAGCTGAATGTATTTAAACACAGTATCCCTGCACCAGGTTGAGAAAGAGAAAGATCAGCTGCTACCCACTATTCCAGTAATGCTGGCCATATGTTACAAATATGGCTGTTATATAAGGGCAGGATCAATATTTAATCATGATGCCACTACAGTACCAAGACTCAGCACCTAGACTTTGGCATAATAAATGTCCACTTAGAAGATGCACTGTGCAACGAAGCTCCAAGTAAAGTTAGTCTCCAAGAATGAACCAGAGAAAGAGGATTATAATCTAAATTTTCTATGAATATACTTCTCAACAGAGAAGTGCTAAAAACATTCTCAAGACACTAAAAAGCATCCTACTGAAAGTGTTGAGGTGGTCAGGCTGCTTAGTTTGAATAGAAATGAAAAAGCATCTAACTTAAATGAAAACAGAAAATCCTGTTAGTTTATCAGTATCTTGAAAAAAAATTTAAGCCTAAACTCCTGAGAAAAGTCCTTTCTGAATATTCTTGTCTTGTAAAAATAAATGAATATTATGGTCCTAATTTTTCTTTTTATTTAATTTCAGATGTTGCCTTTACAATAATCACCAAGCAAAGGATTATATAGACTCATTTGTTACTCACTGTGTTCGGGTAAGTAAATTGCCTCATTTGGTGCATAACCTTTAAAATTTCTCAAAGGGTAGCAATTTTGTTATTTTAGAAAAAATTGTTTCTAGGTTCTTATTTTTCATTAAATTCAACACAAATATTTTGTACTGGTGCTGTTTGCTATTTGCTTATACTTTATCCTTTCTCTCTTTATTGTTCGATCTAATCTTCGTCTCCTGGCAGATGATTCCATGGATATTGCTGGGCTTTGACATCTATTGGAAAAAAACATTCTTATATGGACCTAGATAACACAGCGTGGAGCTGGAGGGACACAGCAGGCCAGACAGCATCAGAGGAGCAAGAAAGCTGACATTTTGGTCGGGACCCTTCTTCAGAAATTGGGGAGGGGGAAGGGAGCTCTGAAACAAATATAGAGAGGAGGGGTGGGGCTGGAGTCGATAGGTAGGATGGTGATAGGTGAGTGCGGGTATGCAGTAGCGGGGATTGGTCAGTGAGGTGGGAGGAGTGGATAGGCGGAAGAGAGAGAAGATTGGTCGTGGGATAAGGCCAGGGGTGTGGAGATGTTGAAGATAGTTAAGTCCATATTGAGACCATTGGGTTGTAGGCTCCCAAGGTGGAATATGAGGTGCTGCTCCTCCAGTTTCCAGGTGGCGTCGTTGTGATGCTGGAGAAGGCCCAGGATGGACATGTTGTCGGGGCGGGGGGGGTGCGGTGGTGGGGGAGTTGGTGGTTCGCAACTGGAAGATGTTGACTGCATCCACTGCTCCAGATTTGGCCTCCGCTACATCGGTGAGACCAGGCGGAGGCTCGGCGACAGCTTTGTCGAGCACCTGCGCTCTGTTCCTGACAAACGACCCCACCTTCCAGTCACAACCACTTCAACCCCTCAGTCTTAGTGTGGATTTTACTAGTTTCAAAGTCCCCACCCCAGCCTCGTCCCATGACCAACCCTCCCTCTCATCCCTGCCTCCTTTGACCTGTCCGATTCTCCCACCTCACTGACCAATCCCCACCACTCCCTACCTGCACTTAACTATCACCATCCCACCTACCTTACCCAGCTCCACCCCTCCGCTCAATTTATTTGAGTTCCCTTCCCCCTCCCCCATTTCTGAAGAAGGATCCAGACCCGAAACGTCAACTTTCCTGTTCCTCTGATGCTGCCTGGCCTGCTGTGTTCCTCCAGTACCACACTGTGTTATCTGACTCCAGAATCAGCAGTTCTTACTGTCTCTTATATGAACCTAGAGAGTTAACATCAGTAGAGCTATTTGACTCTATGGATGTGGGATTGGGTGTGTCTGTATATGTCAGGATCACATGAAGGAGGAGTGGGGAAATCGCCTGATTTGATAATCTTGTCAATTTAACATTACTGGGGCCATCTTTTGGTGCAGTCATAGAGGGCATTCCCCTGGACCAAGAGACCTGGGTTCAAGCCCCACTTGTTCCAGAGATGTGTACTCAGAACAGGTTGTTTAGAATCATAGAGTTATTCAACATGGAACCAGACTCTTCATTCCAACTCGTCCATGCTGAGCAGATAGCTTAAGTGATCAGTACTATTTGCCAGCATTTGGTACATAGATCTATAAGTCCTTCCTATTAAGGTATCCATCCAGATGCCATTTTATTGTTGTAATTCCACGTCCTGCCTCCACTTGCTCTGACAGCTCATTACATACATGCATCACCCTCTGCATGAAAAAGTTGCATCTTAGGTCCCTTTTAAATCTTTCCTCCTTACCTTAAACTTATGCCCTCTAGTTTTGGACTCCCCTACCCTGGAAAAAAGACCTTGGCTATTCACCCTATGGCTGTGCGTGTCATGATTTTATAAACCTCTAAGATCACCTCTCCATCTCTAATGCTCCAGCTTAATCGGCCTCTCCTTGTAGCTCAAATCCTCCAATCCTGGCAACATCCTTGTAAATTTTCTCTGAACCTTCTCAAGTTTAATAACATCTTTCCAAAGCAGAGAGACCAGAACTGAAGGCGTATTCTAGAAGTGGCCTAACCAATGCCCTGCACAGCCGCAACATGACACCCAAACCACTATACTCAATTCACTGAGCAATGAAGGCAAGCTTGCCAAATGCCACCTTCAACATTCTGGATACTTGCTACTCCACTTTCAAGAAATTGCACCTGCACCCCAGGTTCCCTTGTTTGGCAACATTCCCCAGCACCCTACCATAAGTCCTGCCCTGAATTTCCTTACCAAAATGCAACATCTCACATTTATCAAAATTAAACTCCATCTGCCACTCCTTGCCCATTGGCCCATCTGAACCAGGACCCGTTGTGCTCCGGGGTAACCACCTTCACTGTCCACCACACTACCAATTTTAGTGTCATTTGCAAGCTTGCTAACCATACCACCTGTATTCACATCCAAATCATTTATATAAATGACAAAAAAACGCTGGACCCAGCATCAAACCTTGCAACACACCACTGATCACAGGCCTCCAGTGTGAAAAGCAACCCTCCCACCACCATTCTGTCTCCGACCTTCAAGCTAACTTTCTATCCAATTAGCTTACTCTCCCAAAACTCCATGTGATCTCACTTTGCTATCCAATCTACCATGCAGAACCTTGTCAAACACCTTGCTAAAGCCCATATCTACCATGCTGCCTTCATCAATCTTCTTTGTTACTTCTTCAAAATCAAGTTAATGAAACACGATTTCCTATGCACCGAGCAATGTTGGCTGCCTAATTGGTGTTTGCCTTTCCAAATGCATATAAATTCTCTCTCTTGGAATCCCCTCCAAAAATGTACCCACCATTGCTGCGTCAAGATCACCAGTCTGTAGTTCCCTAAGTTGTTGTTACCACCTTTATGAAATAATGGCACCACGATAGCCAACGTCCAGTCTTCCAGCACCCCAAATGCAACTATCAGTTATACATATATCTCATCAAGAGGCCCAGCAATTGCTTCCCTAGCTTCCCACAAAGTTCTGGGATACACATGGCCAGGTCTTGGGGATTTATCTACGATTGAGTTTTAAGGCGTCTAGCACCTCCTCTTCTGTTATATGGACACTTTTCAAGATACCATTTTTTTAATTTCCCCAAGTTCTCTACTTCATGCCCTTCTCCACACTAAATACTGATACAAAATATTTGTTTAGTATCTCACCAATGTCCTGTAGTTCCACATATAGACTGTTTTGTTGATCTTTAAGGGGTCCTGTACTCTCCCTAGTTACTCTTTTGACCTTAATGTATTTGGAAAATCTCTTTGGATTCTCCTTAACCCTATTTGCCAAAATTATCTCATGTCTTTTGGCCCTCCTAAAATTCCTCTTGAGTATAATCCTACTGCCCTTATACCCCCATAGGGATTCACTCAGATTCACTCATTCATCCCAGGTGTCTACACCTGACATATGCTTCGTCTTTTTTTCTTGACTAGAGCCTCAATTTCTCTGTCATCCAGTATTGCTTATTTATTTCTGACTTATTGTTTAAACACTAAGTAATGCTACTTTTTTTAAAATTACTCTTTTTTTTGTAGCTAAGATTTGTACCTAGGTACTTGCACCTCACGTGACACCATTAGAGGCAGTCACTGTACTTCTGTACTGGAATACATGTGATAATAAAGGATATTCTATTATATTATTTGCTATGCCGTGTCGTGCTGTTCTATTCCCTACATTTACCAGCCTTGCCCTTCACCTTAACAGGAAGATACAGTCTCTGAACTCTCACTCTCATTTTTAAAGGCCTCACACTTTCCAAACAACCCTTTACCTGCAAATAGCCTCTCCCAATCAACTTTTGAAAGTTCCTACCTAATCTTGTCAAAATTGGCCTTCCTCCAATTCAGAACTTTACCTTTTTGATCTGGTCTATTGTTTTCCATAACTATTTTAAAATTAATAGAATTAGGATCCCAAAGTGCTCCCCCACTGACACCTCAGTCATTTGCTGTGCCTTACTTCTCAAGAAAAGATCAGGTTTTGCTCCTTCCGTATAGGTATGTCCACATACTGAATCAGAAAATTTTCTTGTATACACCTGACATTGCTCTCCATCCAAGCCCTTAACACTATGACAGTCCCAATCTATGTTTGGAAAGTTAAAATCCTTTACCATTACCACCCTATTATTCTTACAGATAACTGAGATCTCCTTAAAAATTTGCTTCTCAATTTCCCACTGACTGTTGCGGAATCGATAGTACAAATCCCAATAATGTGATCAGCTCTTTCCTATTTCTCCGTTCCACTGCCTATAGTTTCACTGGGTGTTCTCCTTGGAATATACCTTTAGCTGTAATATTATCTGTAACCAAAAACACTGTTTCTCCCTCCTGTATTGCTCCCCTTTCTATTCTTCCTGTAGCTGGCATACCCAGGAACATTTAAGCTGCCAAATCTGCCCTTCCCTGACCACATTTCTGTAATAACAATGGTATCCCAGTCCCATGTTCCTAACATTCCCTGAGTTCATCTATCTTACCTGTCAGTCCCCTGGCATTGAAATAAATGCAGTTTAATTAATTTTTCTTACCTCATTCTCTGCCTTGCTCTTGCAAGCCTTGGCTATTTAACTTGCTCCTCTTCTCTACCAGCCTCAGAGTTCTGTTTACTCACTGTCTTTGGGTTCTGGATATGAGTTTGCTCACTGAGCTAGAAGGTTCATTTTCAGACGTTTCGTCACCATTCTAGGTAACATCAGTGAGCCTCTGGTGAAGTGCTGGTGTTATGTCCCGCTTTCTATTTATCTGTTTAGTTTTCCTTGGCTTGGTGATGTCATTTCCTGTTCTTTTTCTCAGAGTGGTAAATGGGCTCCAAATCAATGTGTTTGTCGATGGAGTTCTGGTTAGAATGCCATGCTTCTAGGAATTCTCATGCATGTCTCTGTTTGGCTTGTCCTAGGATGGATGTGTTGTCCCATTTTTGGTAGTCCATAGAAGCATGGTGTGTTGGATCCATCTGACTTCATTTTTTGGAAGTCTCTCTTGTTTAATTCTCCAGATTTTTGAAGTTTTTTGCATAAGGCTGTGATTCGGTTCTCCAGTTGTGGGATCGGGTCTATCGCCACCTGTTGGTAAGTGTTGGTATCTGCAAGCAGTGCGTTCGCTTTCTCAATGAAGTCTGTTGGTTTAAAATGACTGTCAAGCGTCCTTTGTCTGCAGGTAGGATAACAATGTTTTTATCTTTTTTTGAGTTCTTTTAGTGCTTTCCTTTCTTGTGCATTGAGTGTGTTTCCTTCCTTTTTTCTGCTTAATGTTGGTGCGACTGTCTGATAGTTTGCTGGGTTTCTTCTGTGAGTTTGTTGACAACACATCCATCCTAGGACAAGCCAAACCGAGAGACACACAAGAATTCCTAGAAGCATGGCATTCCAACCGGAACTCCATTGACAAACACGTTGATTTGCAGCCCATCTACCACCCTCTGAGAAAAAGAACTGGAAATGACATCACCAACGCAGGAAATGACATCACCAAGCCAAGGAAACCTAAACAGATAAATAGAAAGCGGGACCTAACACCAGCGCTTCACCAGAGGCTCACTGATGTTACCTAGAATGGTGATGAAACATCTGAAAACTAACCTTCCAGCTCAGCGAGCAAACTCACATCCAGAACCTCAACCTGAGCTACAAATCTACTCAAAACTCGCTATGTCTTTGGGTATCCAGAGAAGTTTGTAATTTCACAGTCAGTCACAGAATCATAGTATCCCAACAGTGTGGAGCGGGCTAATCAACCCGTTGAGTCTCTGAACAACATCCCACACCGACCCAGCCCATGGCTAACCCACACAGTCTTCCCATTCCCAGATACAATGAGCAATTTAGCACAGCCAGTCGAGCTAATCTGTACATCTTTGAACTGTGGGAGGAAACCAGCACAACTGGATGAAACCCACACAGTCATGGAGAGGTTGTACAAACTGTGCACAGAGAGTTGCCTGAGGGTGGAATCAAACCCAGATCCACGGCATGGTGAGGCAGTAGTGCTAACCACTGAGCCACCATGCTGCCACAGTCATCCGTGAAAGTTCGCTGCTTGTTTCTTTTGATGCATTCTTGTTGACCCCGAGAGCCGTTCTCCGATCCCTCCACAGTGACTCTCCTGAGAAGAATAGATTTCTTAACAAAGAGATTACTAAATGTTTTGTTAACTTACCATTAAACTCTTTCTGTTATACCCCTGGAAACAGTGGATATTACCGTTTAATATAGTCATTCTCAAACTGGGACTTTCTTATCCCTTGGGTCCATAGAACTTTTCCCAGAGCCTACTTTGTAAACTCAATCATTAATAGCATATTTGCAAGCCTGTGGCTTTGACCATTATTTTGGTAGTTTCCCATCAATTCATCAGGCAACTCCAGCTTTCACTATACTGGTGCAGGAGTTTTTCAAATTTGTCTGAATATGCAGCTGATTCACATACAGTCATCACATGTTGCCCAATTAATGAACCAATCAAAGAAGTATTTTCTGGTCACAAACAACTAGTTTAAACATGGCGTCACCCTTTTCTAAGAGCATGATGTGCAGAAAGAGAAAACTAATAAAAGGATTTGACTGCAGCACATGATGAGAAATGAAATTTGGACTAGTCTGTAGTTGTCCTGCATGTTATGAATTTGAAATGATGTCACTGCACTAAGAAGTAAAATGAGCTGTTGCCAGTCATCTGTAAAGGAGACCATTGGCAAGAACTTCATTGTATTTGGTGGTTTCATGAGTTATGATCATACGTGTGTGAATTATTTCAAAAATGAAATATTTGTAACAAACTACTATGCAATTGGGGGTTAGTCATTTTAGATTGACTAGGTGGCTAGAATTGAACAAGTCACTAGAGTTGATCAAGAGAAAGAACAATAGTCATTTAAAAACTCATATATAACATTAGTTCCAGAAAAGGCCTTGAAGTATCCTTTTTAACAGCATTTCGGATTACTAAAAGAAGAAAACCCAGTCGTAGCATCATTCCCAACATCAAGGTGCCTGTTGGACCATCAAGTCCATGCCTGCTCTTCTTCCAACTGTGCAGTCAGGCGCACTCTCCTGTTTGATGCCCCATAGCATTGTTGGTTAATTTTCTTCAAGTGCCCATCTAGTTTCTTTTTGTAATCATTGATTGTTTCCAAGCACACCACCCTCATAGGCATGGAGTTCCAGATCATTACCACTCACCGCGTTAAAAAAATTCTTCTTCACAACCCCTTGCAATTTTTGTCCGAAATCTTAACTTTGTCCTTTAGTCCTTGTGCTATCAGCCAACGGAAATAGTTATTCCTGTTCTGCTAGCCATTTATTTTGTGTCCTCTTCAGATTATCAGCCCTATATCAGCAAAACATGCTTTAGAAATGTGCAAAGTGACAATGAATGAAGATACAGCTTGAAATTAGAAGGCCATATCTTTCTAATGTTACAGAAGAATCAAAGTGCTTGAGAAGAAATGAAATGAGACCTTGATAAGCTTTGTATATGTGAAGCATTTGCAGTTGTGCTTGAGAAACAATGGACTTTGTACAGCACAATTATTAGCATATTTTCAGTGTGGCGAGGGGAAGTTTTAGAACTTTCTTTTGTCAGGTATTAACAAACTAGGCAATGAGAAAGGAAGTATTCATACTACTGAATAATTCCATAGAATCAGAATTGCCAAGTGGGACAACTGTACTGCTGTTTGTTTAAACATTACTCATGCTATGATGAGCAATAGGATTGGTGTTGTTGCAAGAATAAATCCATTAGTAATGTTATATGTTACATCACCAAACCTGCCTTCAAAAAGAATGGAACCGAAGATCATGCTGCTAAATGTAGCTGTGACAATGGTAAATTTTGTGAAATCCAGACCTGTTATTTCACAACAGTCTGCAAAAATGTGTTCAGAGATAAATGCAGGTCATGAAAAATTAGTAGCCCTGATCTTCCAAGGATCAGCAATCATTGTCAGATTACTACTGTGCTTGAACTTTATCCCCACTTCAGTGTACCTCTGCACTTCTTTCTGATTCTTCCAAGACCACTTTACCAGAAATGCAGGGTGCAGCATCCATTCAAGAGCTCTACCACAATATTTTAGAACCAGAGTGGAGGTGGACAAGACAGCCCCATTGTCCTCACAGTAGTCACTGCCATATTGTAAGGTTAAAGGTCCAGGTTGAATATGATTGAGTGGATGAAGAGGTGATTGGGAAGTGGGGATGGTCTTATGAATAATTGAGGTGTTCAGTTCTGGAGTTATTCAGGAGTTGGATCTTTTTTATGAAGTTTTTTTTATCTTGTCAAACATTTTCAGGGTAATTATTTCAGTAATTCCCGCAAAACTATCTGTTGTCTGTGACTCTAGCTGTGAGTCAGAGACATTCACATAGTGCTCTAGGAAGCACAGAATTACCAGTTGGAAGTTGAAACTCCCTCGGCAATTCTGAGCTATCATTTCATCCTGAAGTATGTTGGTCATCTCTGTCAACCTCCAAGAATTTTTGAGCTTCGTAGAGCAACTGGCTTTTTTTAACTACAATTCTTAAAAACTGCTTTTTTTAAATTAGAATTGGGGTGGCACAGTTGCTCAGTGGTCCAGGTTCAGTTCTACCCTCGGGTGACTGTCTGTGTGGAGTTTGCACATTCTGCCCGTGTCTACATGGGTTTCCTCCAGGTGTTCCGGTTTCCTCCCACAGTCCAAAAATGTGCAGGTTTGGTGGACTGGCCGTGCTAAACTGCCCGTCGTGTCCAGGGGTGTTTAGGTTAGGTGGGTTAGACATGGTGAAATGCAGGGGTGGGCAAATGAGCTTGGGTGGGATGCTCTTCAGAGGGGCAGTGTGGACTAGTTAGGCTAAATGGCCTGTTTCCACACTGCAGGGATTCTGTGTTCTTCTATGATCTATGAACCCCTCTGACCAATTTATAGAAGTAAACTTACAATCTCGCTGATTTGCTGAATTTATCAGCAAAAGGGGATATAAAACCGTAATCAAAGTATGTGACGAGATTGAAGTGGTGAGGAATAAAATTGTGGTTTGGAAGCAGCGGTTATGTAGAGCAGTGGAGTTTCAGATCTATTTCAATCAGCAAAAATAAAATGTTAACGATACAAACACAGTGCGAATGAAAGGATCATTGTAGAGAGTTGGCAGAGTGCTTCGATGTTTATTTTGAAAATGAAAAAGCAACTAATTATGAATAGTTTCAGCATCCATTTACAATATTTACAATGTCTACTTGTTTCCAAATTGAAAATACAGAAGAGTGGTTTATGGAGCTATCCTGCAACTATGTGATAAGATTTAAGTATCAAGAACAAATACCTTCACCCACATTTGGCCATTTGTTGCTGCATGTGAGTTTGCTCGCTGAGCTGGAAGGTTCGTTTTCAGACGTTTCATCACCATTCTAGGTAACATCATCAGTGAGCCTCCGACGAAGCGCTGGTGTTATGTCCCGCTTTCTATTTATCTGGTTAGGTTTCCTTGGGTTGGTGATGTCTTTGGTGATTTGTTGCTGCAGTATACTCAGAATTTATTTTAAAAGAAAAAATTAAAACTTTGCTACCTTTGTAGCAAAATATATTTTTTGCTATAGCAGCAGTGAAGATAAAATACAGACCATGTCTGGAAGTGCAAAAGGATGTTAAAATGACATTGTTAAACATTACACCAAAAACGTTGGCCTCTTCAGTTAAACAGTCTGTATATACTTATCACAAAAGCATTATTAAAACATTCTTTACATCCAGCACTTTCACATTACTTGTATTAAGTATTATAATTTAGGGTAGGTAAGTAACTGCCCAGAGTTCAGGAGAAATGTAGGCATCTCTGTCTATTTTAAAGAGAAAATTTGCTTATAGCTTAAGAGGTATTACCATATATTTAAGAATGAGGCAAGGAAGGGGTAGAATGTATGGATTGAACCCCTGCTATTTTGGTAAACCTGTACCACATGCTAATTATCTAGCCAACTGAGCTTAATCAGCAAAAATAAAATGTTAACGATTTATATATATCTAATTTGTTCAGGTTTCAGAAGTTTAAGGATATTATTGTATATGTGACACTGACAGTCATAGTGGAAAGTTTGAAAGATTTAAACTTCTGAGTTCTTAATTAACCATTGGTTTATTTCTTCTAGCCATTTTGTAGTTTGATCCAGATTCATGGACACAACAGAGCTCGCCAGAGGGATAAACTTGGCCACAGCCTAGAAGAATTTGCTACTCTTCAGGATGAGGTATTTTCCATGAACAATGAAATGAAAAGGGGGAGGAACTTGTTTTCTATGATACCTTTCACAACCTTAGGACATTCCAAGATGTCCTGATGAGGTCATTTTTGAAGTGGAATGTAGCAAAGCATGACAATCACTGATGTCCCAAAGGCAAAAATGAGAAAAACCTGATAATCTGTTTTGAGATATTTATTGAGAGATAAATATATGTCAAGACACCAGAAGAACTTCCTGCCTTCGTCAAAAAAAATGCCGTTCTCCGTTATGACTGCCTGAGAGTGAAATGTGGAAGTTTGTTTTAATGTCCTACCCAAAGCAGAGACTAGGCATATTCACCCGTTCTCAGCTGTAGTTAGTAACAGGATGGTACTTCTTCCAGGGTATATTTCTTCTCTAGGTTGGTATTCAATTATTTTCGGATGATCCCTGTGGGGAATTTTACTAAATTATCTCCAATGAAGAAGTTACTAACAAGATAGTTTTCTTTTTGTACCTTTTTGACTTTTAAAATTAGCCAGCCAACACCAATTAAACATGAATTAAAAGATAAAAAATACTTCAAATAGAAAAAGTAAATTCCACTTTAAATAGATGAGCAAAGATACATTTTATGTAGTTGCATGCATTCATCATTCTTCACAAACAGGTGGCGCTGCATGGCTATACAGTACTACACATGATGTTCTTTATTCATGCATGTTGTTTGAGGAGTCCTATCCAACAATACCTTTCACCTATGAGTCTGATCATCAGCATGGCATAGAACATAGAACACTACAGTGCAGTACAGGCCGAATAGCCCTCGATGTTGCGCCGACCTGTGAAGCCAATCTGAAGCCCGTCTAACCTACACAATTCCATTATCATCCATATGTTTATCCAATGACCATTTAAATGCCCTTAAAGTTGTGAGTCTACTCCTGTCACAGGCAGGGAATTCTACGCCCTTACTACTCTCTGAGTAGAGAACCTACCTCTGACATTTGTCCTATATCTATCACCCTTCAATTTAAATCTATGTCCCCTCGTGCCAGCCATCACCATCCCAGGAAAAAGGTTCTCACTGACCACCCTATCAAATCCTCTCATCATCTCGCGTGTCTCTACTAAGTTGCCGCTTAACCTTCTCTCTGATGAAAACAGCCTCATGTCTCTCAGCCTTTCCACATTAGACCTTCCCCTTATACCAGGCAACATCCTGGTAAATCTCCTCTGCACCCTTTCCAATGCTTCCACATCCTTCCTATAATAGGGTGACCAGAACTGTACGCAATGCTCCAAGTGCGGTCGCACCGGACTTTTGTACAGCTGCGACGTAACCTCATGGCTCTGGAACTCAGTCCCTCCACCAATAAAACCTGACACACCGTACGCCTTCTTAACAGCACTATCAACCTGGGTGGCAACTTTCAGGGATCTATGCACATGGACACCGAGACACCTCTGCTCATCCACACTACCAAGAATCTTACCATTAGTCCAGCACTGTCTCTTCCTGTTACTCCTTCCAAAGTGAATCACCTCACACTTGCCCTCATTAAATTCCATTCGCCACCTCTCAGCTCAGCTCTGCAGCTTATCTATGTCCCTCTGTAGCCTGCAACATCCTTCCGCACTATCCACAACCCCACCAACTTTAGTGTCATTCGCAAATTTACTAACCCATCCTTCTACGCCCTCATCCAGGTCATTTACAAAAATGACAGACAGTAGTGGCACCAAAACAGATCCTTGCGGTACACATTAGTAACTGAATTCCAGGATGAATGTTTCCCATCGTCCACCACCCTCTGTCTTCCTACAGCTAGCCAATTTCTGATCCAAACTGCTAAATCACCCTCAATCCCATAAAGACCAAAGCCAAAGGCTCTGCAATCTCCTCCCTAGCTTCCCAGAGAATCCTAGGATAAATCCAATCTGGGTCAGGGGACTTATCTATCTTCACACTTTCCAGAATTGCTAACAACTCCTCCTTACGAACCTCAATCCTGTCTAAGCTAATAGCTTGTTTTCTCAGTTAGCTTTTGTTAGCTCAATTTTCTCCTCGACATCACTGTCTTTTTCCTGTGTGAATACTGACGAAAAATATTCATTTAGCGCCTCTCCTATCTCTTTAGACTCCACGCACAACTTCCCACGACTGTCTTTGACTGGCCCTAATCTTACTCTAGTCAGTCTTTTATTCCTGACTTACCTATAGAAAGCTTTAGGATTTTCCTTGATCCTACCTGCCAAAGACAACTTATGTCCCCTCCTGGCTCTTCTTAGCTCTCTCTTTTGGTCCTTCCCAGCTAACTTGTAACTCTCAAGCGCTCTAACTGAGCCTTCATCCATCATCTTTACATCAGCCTCCTTATTCCTCTTGACAAGAGATTCAATTTCTTAGTAAACCATGGTTCCCTCGCTCGACCACTTCCTCCCTGCCTGACAGGTACAATACTTATCAAGGACACGCAGTAGCTGTTCCTTGAACAAGCTCCACATTTCAATTGTGCCCAGACCCTGCAGTTTCCTTCCACATCCTATGCATCCTAAATCTTGCCTAATCGCCTCATAATTGCCTTTCCCACAGCTATAACTCTTGCCCTGCGGCATATACCTATCCCTTTCCATCGCTAAAGTAAACGTAACCGAATTGTGATCACTATCACCAAAGAGCTCGCCTACCTCCAAATCTAACACCTGGCCTGGTTCATTACTCAGTACCAAATGCAATGCGGCCTCGCCTCTTGTCGGCCTTTAGACATACTGTGTCAGGAAACCCTCCTGCACACATTGGACAAAAGTATAATCCTCCTTTCCTCTGATATCAACAAATCTGATGGAGTAGCTTTCCAAAGTTCACTTCTGGGAAAATACTTGGCTCTTTAGCATCTCCAACTATTCATGCTGCTTTCCAGGATTCAGACCAATTCGCAGTGTGTCTCCAGAATTCATATTTCATTTTCTATCAGACAGAAGAACTGAACTCTTATTGATAGAAAAATATTAGTTTCTTCTCACAGAAATCTGACGTTTCACTCTTTCTCTGACTGCAGTCATGTCTCAGTATGGGTTTCATCCTTCAAAAGCTGTGCTATAGCACTTCTTTGTGTCTGTATTTGTCCTTTACGTCCAGTCACATGATGCTCATTTATTAACTCTTCCATTTGATATTACTTTCAGTCAAGGGTTGCCAGGTTATATGGGCTATTACTTCTACTTATTCAAGAAAATTACGGTAAATCCTAGCGCACACAACCATCCCATTTTGTTTCAGTCCCAATAATCATTTTACACACTCTGCATTGTAACATGTCCAAGTAAATGTTAAACTCTCATTTAGTAGTCAGCCTCTGTTTTCTCCTCACAAATATGTGTTTTATTAATTGGTACCTTACAATTAGGCAAAAGCATCAATCATGTAATATGGATTATGTTGCAAATCTGCAAGGGAGTTTAAGACACTCCAATCTTTGAGTCAGAAGTAGATAACATTTCAAAATGATGACCATCCATGCCATCATTTCACTTTTATGCTTGACGTATAAGTCACCCACATTTTTGGAGAAATTTTTCAAGGCTCCAAAAGTCACTTGTATGCCAACATCTCTGATCCCTTTAAAATCAACGCAAACTTTTAAAGGTCTTTTTCGTCATTCATAAAACCAGTTACAGATTCTGGATTGTGGTCACCACACCTTATATCCACCAGTCAACTAATGAATAAAGCTTCTAAAAACTTAATTTTTTTTTTAAATGAACATAAGCAGTGTTCCTGAACAACGACAAAATCTCGTACAGGGTATACTGTCTGTTAAATATTTCAAGAATTGTCACCAAACAAAAGACCACCACTCTGCATGTCCTATCTGCACCGGTTATGTGACCATTCGGACTTGGTGTCAAACTTCCTGACCTTTCCTAATAACTGTACATTGCTTCTATTTTAAAAAATTCATCCAATGTCCTTTTGAACACTTTAATTGAATCTATTTCCACCACACCTTCAGGTAGTGTATCCCAAAGCTGAATGACTTGCTGTGTGAAAAATTGTTTTGTCACTCTGTATTTGCTTCCTTCGCAAAATACTGTAAAGCTGTGCCCCCTAATTCCCATTTGCAACTGACAGCAGTTTCTCCCTATATATTTTGTCTAGACCTTCATGATCTAGAAAACTTCAATCAAATCTTCCCTGAGCCTTCAGTTCCCCAAGCAACCTTGAATCATTTTGAGCTTGCAATCCCAGTAGAAATCTGTACTTGAAAAGAAGTACAAGACAGGGAGTTGGTTTTATGGTGTATACCACTTCCTGCTGGAAGTACATAATCACTGAATTTACAATTACGTGACTAATGTAACATTATGCTACTATTCTAGTACATTTTTGTCATGTAAGTCACCTCGAGTTCCATGTTAATTTTGATTTTAAATTCTTCTGATTATAATGTGATGAACGTACAAAGGAGGGTCTTAAATCCAAGACAAGAAGTAACCTTTATTCTGACGTTGAAAGTGAACAATAGGAGCAAAGTTTGAAGAGTTCAAGAAAAAGTAAAAGAATAGGGAAAGGATGTGTAGAAAATGATTTACTTTATCCAAGACTGGGATGGAAAATCAAAAGGGATAAGTGACAGGTGTTTATAATATTATATTTGATAATTATATTGTGTTGATATAACATCCCAGCACTTAAGTAATGTGATATCTGTCACAGTAAAAGCAATTCCATAGAGATTCTTAATTTGTCTGAACTGACCAGCAAACGTTAATAATATGGTAACTAGAGCCTGATTTCTGCATGGCACATATGACCAAACAAAAGATCATATTGTTTTCAATGCCATGTTTGCAATAACAAGTTTCTCACAGAGGCAAACTGAAAATATAGAAAGTTGAAAGGGAAAAGCAATGACTAGAGAAGGGAGAAAAGCTTTAAAGAGTTTTTTTCAAATAGCCATTGATCAGAGTGTTAACTTGGGTTTGTTAACTTTTTTTGAGCAGGGGTGAGTGAGGTGGAGTGAGGCGTAACTGATGGAGGGAAATTGTTCAAAGTGATAATGTGAATACATTTCAAACACCAGTGCGCTTAAGGATAGTGGGTCAGGAAAAGAACTTAAATGCACCATAACTATATAAATCCCTGCTTACAGGCTGAAAAGGTGGATGCGGCGCTCCATAGCATGTTAGTGAAACAGGAACCACAGAGGCAGCATCTGGCATGCTTAGGAACATGGATCCTCTACCATAACCTTCGAATCATGATCCAATACTTGTTGAGTGGCTTCGAATTGGAACTCTATAGCATGCATGAATACTACTATGTCTACTGGTATGAAAACTTAACCACAGTAGTAGCATTCAGATTCTACTGCTAACACTGTCTTTTGTGAATCTGCTTGGAAGTAACATGATCAGATTGAAAGTTGTTCAGAAACCATAATTTAAACTGTGACTGCCTTTCATCTTATTTAGTTATGAACAGCCTATGCAACTGTAAATGTTGAATTTTCAAATTTAGGGAATAGCATGTTGTATTTTATTAGTCTTATAACTGTGTTACTACTATTTTTATTTAAATAGAACTGTAATGCAATCTCTGATTTAAACATTTTGCATATGTGTGACTATTGAGAAGGAGAAAGGGAATTATAGAATGGTGGTGACAGAAGGACTCAATTTGGCTCATTGTGTCTATGCAGCTATCTACAAAAGCAAATCATTTATTCCCATATCCCTGCCTTTTATCTATATGCATTGCTGGTAATTTCTTCTGGAATATTCTAAGCTTTCCCTAATAACAAACTGTGTGCCACAACAAGATCAGTCCTAGCTCTGTTCACATGCAACCCACTCTACAGGTCCCATCTCCCACAGATTCAGTGCTAACATCCAAGGAATATAAAATCCTTCCTTAATCTCTCTACCATCATATATTCATTTTCTCTACTTTTCTTTTCTCTCTGTGCTCACAAACAGATTGCCCTGGGAATATAATGGAGTTCACTAAATTTTTAAGGGCCTGCTTGCTAGTTTCTGTCCCTCCTCCGCAAAATCTGTCTGCAGGCCCTCATTCCTCCTTCTAACTATATCACCAATAAGGACCATGATCAGTCACAACTGTTCATCTGCTTCCTTCACCCTCCTTTCAGAGAGCTCTTCAGCTGCTCAGTGACATCCTTGACCTTGATGGAGGGGAGGCAACATACTACATGATGCTGCAGACTTAATTCTGCTGCAGTTCCCAGAGCAGGTTTCACATCACCAGCACCCAAAGCTGAATACCAGTTTGAAAGCAAGACAGACTCTGTGAACGCCTGCACTCCCTAAAGAATCATCCTTGACTCACCATTAGTAACCATTTCCCATCCCTTTAACTGCAGGGTCACAGCACTGATAAACATCCTTTCCGTGAAACTCTGTGTTGAGGCCAGCCACAGATTTCAAATCTTCTAAATGTCCTGCTCACTGCAATCTCTTCTGAAGTCATTTGCATGCAAGTTTCAACGTAATTCACTCATTTTATTCTGTTTTATGTGAAAATAGATTAGTCTGCAGCATTCCTTTTAAATAAATGGCTAAGTTTATAAACAGTAGAGAATTTGCTGAATGAAGTGCTATGGAATATGCCATATTCCTTTTAAAGTGCTAGTTTAAAACTTTCCAATTAAGCCAGGGGGAAAGCCACAATCCTTTCATAATCCACAGTGACATTTGCATTGGTAAGCCACATCTATAAAATGTGAATACATCTGTCAGTTATAACACACTTCATTCAGGATGCCAACTTGACATTTTGTAATGTGTTTTGTTGTCATTTTCCAATCTTTGATTGGGCCAAGTATAATTAATGATAGTGATCTGAAAGATGAACAAAGGTTATTTAGAAAGCAAGCCTGCTTCAGCTGATTTAGTACAATTTTTTAATCTTTAAATCAGTACTGTCAACTGCTTTTGAACCGGCATGCTCCATTATTTGACTGTTCGCATAATTCCTTTAAATGTCTAGAAGGTGTTCCCGTAGCCCATGTAACTGCATTTTGGTGTACGCTGCCCTACAGGTATCTATCAGAATTCCTGTATGCTTGGCTGATATCAACTCTGAGCCGTGCTGACTCCTCTCAAATGGCAGAGGAGCGGATTGTAGAGGAACAACAGAAAGGACGCAGCAGCAAAAAGACAAAAAAGAAAAAGAAAGGTAGAGACTAATGCCATCTAAAATAAGCTCCAGTCCAGATTTTCTGTGATGACAGTAATATTCTCAACATTCAGTTATCACTTCACTGAAACTGACAACATTTCTAGAGTACTGCAGAATGTTGTGTTTCTCTGGAGGGTGCACTGTTGAGACAATACCGGGCTGCAATCATTGGAAATCAATGCAGTTGTTGAGAACTCATACTCTTCATGAAATTATTCTCACTCAAACGCCTTTGGAAAATTTCTGCCTTTTTGAATGATGTGAAACAGGGTTTCTAATGGTCTGTAATGTTATAATCAGGCTAAATACCTTCACTGGCCCCCAGATTATTTATGGAATTTCAACTTTTTTTCATAATGACAGAATTCCATTTGTTTCAAAACAACTTTGTCTTCACTTCTATCAAAATCTAATCATCATCATTTATTATGTTACTTGAAAATTCCTATGAAAAATCAAGTATTTTAAATCCTTTTAATTTCCTATATTGTTGTAAATACTTCAGTTTATCTGATTAGGTTCCCTACAGTGTGGAAACAGGCCCTTCAGCCCAACAAGTCCACATCACCCCTTGAAGCATCTCACCCAGACCCATCCCCCTATAACCCACACACCCCTGAACACTACAGGCAATTTAGCATGACCAATCCACCTAGCCTGCACATCTTTGGACTGTGTGAGGAAACCAGAGCACCCAGAGGAAACCCACGCAGACACGGGGAGAACGTGCAAACTCTGCACGGACAGTTACCCGAGGCTGGAATCGAACCCAGGTCCCTGGTGCTGTGAGGCTGCAGTGCTGACCACTGAGCCACCGTGCCACCCACGGCACTTAACTGCCACTTATTGGCCTGCCAGATTTACTGCTGCTGCTGTCAAGATCAACCTTAACTTGATTCCCGATCCAAATTGCCATCAGAAAGGGGAAAGTCACATAGTAGTCACTCAATCTTATGAGCAATTTTCTGTAAGGTAAAATGCAAGCATCCTTTCTTCTGCACTGACTGCAAAATCCAGGCCTCAGTTGCAGTCACTACGACAATGGGCTAATGCTGACAGTTAATTATCCTTCCTAACAGCACTGAGTTGGCTTACCACCACCTTCTCAAGGGAAATTAAGAAGAGGCAAAAAATGCTTGTCTCACTATTGACACTCACTTCTGTGAAAGAAGTTTAAAAGCAGAAACCTGTGCCAATGTAAATCATGTTTAACGGATTTATTTAAGTGAATTCTAAGTGTTTCAGAATTGAATTATTTTTCAGACTCGAGGGGAAAAAAAAATCTTTCTTTATCTTTAATACAGTTCGACCTCTGAGCAAAGAGATCACCTTGAGCCAGGCTTATCATAATATGTGTGCTGGAATGTATAAGGTGAGGATGTTTTTGCTTTTAAAAATGTTGGTAAACTGTAGCATATATCTTGCTATGTGAGGGAGATCAGAGAAGATGTGAACTTCACAATACAGCAGAGGAAAAATAATCATTCAAACACACTGTTAATCCTGTAACCACATAAAGACAAAAATGTTTCTCATCACACTCCTCCTCTGTGCTCCCTCCACTTCTCACTCTTTAATGTGCTCTAATTACAACATTCTGTTGTCTTTCAATTATGTACGCTATATACACATAGTACAGGAGCAGTTGATGGCTAATTGATATCTGTGTTGAGTGTTCTCTCAAATGGAACACCCCAAGAGAAGGCCTTTGTATCAGGTATTGTGACTGATCTAACACAGCAAATGGAAAACAAACATTGTTTAATTTTAAGTTTCTATTTTATTTAAATCTGATATTCAATAATATGTATTCAGTCTTGCTTACAGTGCTAATTCCCTATAAGTTAACATATCAATTTTTTTTGCCATGTTCTGTTGATCGGATGATAGTTGCAATTTCCTGTTGTTTTATTGTAGTTAGCAAAACAGCTAGGAACGTACCAATGAGACACTAAAGTATTCTAAAAGTAATCAGTCCCAAGAAAGGATAGCAAAGATGATTCTCGATAGGAGTGAGAGAGACAGGGTAGTTGTCATGGGGTCTTCAACTTTCCAAATATTGACTGGGAGCACTATAGTTCGAGTACTATAGATGGGTCAGTTTTTGTCCAGGGTGTGCAGGAGGGCTTCCTGACACAGTATGTAGACAGGCCAGCAAGGGGCGAAGCCACATTAGATTTGGTACTGGGTAATGAGTCCAGCCAGGTGTTAGATTTGGAAGTAGATGAGCACTTTGATAGCAATCACAATTCTGTTATGTTTACTTTAGTGATGGAAAGGGATAGGCATATACCACTGGGCAAGAGTTATAGCTGGGGAAAAGGCAATTACAATGAGATTAGGCAAGATTTAGGGAGCATAGGATGGGGAAGGAAACTGCAGGGGATGGGCACATTAGCAATGTGGAGCTTATTCAAGGAAAAGCTCCTGTGTGTCCTAGATAAGTATATGTACCTGTCAGGCAGGTATGAAGCTGTAGGGCACAGGAGCCGTGGTTTACAAAGGAAGTGGAATCTCTGGTCAAGAGGAAGAAGAAGGCTTATGTTAGGATGAGATGTGAAGGCTCAGTTAGGGCGCTTGAGGGTTACAATGTAGCCAGGAAGGACCTAAAGAGGGAGGTCAGAAGATCCAGGAGGAGACATGAGAAGCTGTTGGCGGATAGGATCAGGGTAAACCCTAAGCCTTTCTATAGGTATATAAGGAATAAAAGAATGACAAGATTAAGATTAGGGCCAATCAAGGATAGTAGTGGGAAGTTGTGTGTGGAGTCAGAGGAGATAGGGGAAGCACTAAATGAATATTTTTCGACAGTATTCACTCTAGAAAATGACAATGTCATCAAGGAGAATACTGAGATACAGGCTACTAGACTAGGTGGGATTGAGGTTCACAAGGAAGAGGTATTAGAAATCCTACAGAGTGTAAAGATAGATATGTCCCCTGGGCCAGATGGCATTTATCCTAGGATCCTCTGGGAAGTCACGGAGGAGATTGCCGAGCCTTTGGCATTGATCTTTAACTCTTCATTGTCTACAGGAATAGTGCCAGACAACTGGAGGATAGCAAATGTGGTTCCCCTGTTCAAGAAGGGGAGTAGAGACAACCCTGGTAATTACAGACCAGTGAGCCTTACCTCAGTTGTTGGTAAAGTGTTGGAAAAGGTTATAAGAGATAGGATTTATAGTCATCTAGAAAAGAATAATTTGATTAGGGATAGTCAGCACATTTTGTGAAGGGTAGGTCGTGCCTCACAAACCTTATTGAGTTCTTTGAGAAGGTGACCAAACGGGTAGATGAGAGTAAACCGGTTGATGTGGTGTATATGGATTTCAGCAAGGCATTCGATAAGGTTCCCCATAGTAGGCTATTGTACAAAATGCGGAGGATTGGGATTGTGGGAGAAATAGCAGTTTGGATCAGAAATTGGCTTGCTGAAAGAAGACAGAGGGTTGTGGTTGATGGGAAATGCTCATCTTGGAGACCAGTTACTAGTGGTGTACCGCAAGGGTCGGTGTTGGGTCCACTGCTGTTCGACATTTTTATGAACGACCTGGATGAGGGCGTAGAAGGATGGGTTAGTAAATTTGCAGATGACACTAAGGCCGGTGGAGTTGTGGATAGTGACGAAGGATGTTGTAGATTACAGGGAGACATAGATAAGCTGCAGAGCTGGGCTGAGAGGTGGCAAATGGAGTTTAATGCGGACAAGTGTGAGGTGATGCACTTTGGTAGGAATAACCGGAATGCGAAGTACTGGGCTAATGGTAAGATTCTTGGTAGTGTAGATGAGCAGAGAGATCTTGGTGTCCACGTACACAGATCCTTGAATGTTGCCACCTGGGTTGACAGGGTTGTTAAGAAGGCATACAGTGTTTTAGCTTTTATTAATAGAGGGATCGAGTTCCGGAACCAAGAAGTTATGCTGCAGCTGTACAAAACTCTGGTGCGGCCGCACTTGGGAGTATTGCGTACAATTCTGGTCACCGCATTATAACAAGGATGTGGAAGCTTTGGAAAGGGTGCAGAGGAGATTTACTAGAATGTTGCCTGGTATGGAGGGAAGGTCATAGGAGGAAAGGCTGAGAGACTTGAGGCTGTTTTCGTTGGAGAGAAGAAGGTTGAGAGGTGACTTAATTGAGACATATAAAATAATCAGAGGATTAGATAGGGCGGATAGGGAGAGCCTTTTTCCGAAGATGATGACAGCGAGCACTAGGGGGCATAGCTTTAAATTAAGGGGTGAAAGATATAGGACAGATGTCAGAGGTAGTTTCTTTACTCAGAGTAGTAAGGGTATGGAACGCTTTGCGTGCAACGGTAGTAGATTCGCCAACTTTAACTACATTTAAGTCGTCATTGGACAAGCATATGGATGTACATGGAATAGTGTAGTTTAGATGGGCTTCAGATTGGTATGACAGGTCGGCGCAACATCAAGGGCCCAAGGGCCTGTACTGTGCTGTAATGTTCTATGTTCTAAGTGAATAATCTGTAACATATGCAAATCATGAAAAGGTGAATTTACAAAACTACTTTGTTTTTTAACTCCATTCCTCCTCCATCATAGTTGTCATTTATAATCTTAAATGAACACTTTTAAAAAATGAAAAACCTAAAAATACATATTTCACAATAACATGAATATGTAACAAGAGGCTTTGAAACTTTTGAGAAGAAAGTTAACTTTCACTAAAGGTTTTATTGGAACCCTCTGGGTCTCTGCCTGCTTTTATTTTACATCAGAACTATTGTAGGAGATTACAAGCTTCATCTATGTTATCTGAGTATGTGTTTTTTGCACAGTTTCACAGAATGCACATTTGGCTCCTTTTTATAATATTTTCAAATGAAAAATTTAATGATCCCATCTGTGACATTACTATGCCTCTTTGTGTTTTAAAGTAACTTGAAACTCACTTGAAGTTTCAGTATTCAGTTCAGCAGTCATTAATATCTAAAATATTGCCAGTGTTTAAACAACAAAAAATCAAACAGTTTTGGAGAAGTGTAAAACAGATTTAATCATGTAGTTACGAGGTGCATTTTATTATGTTAGATTATTTGTAGGGTTTTCTTCAGCTAAATTACACTTTGAATCTTTTATATTTGATGAGGCAGAGGAGGGGAAAATTGGGTATTCTGGCCCCACATACAGACACACTAAACTGGAGTGGCAGATGATGAAGCTAACAGCTTGGAATGCTTTTCTATGTACACTGAGACATAGCGCAAATGTAATAAAAATATTAGGCTCTAGAACCCTCTCCAACAAACCATCTATCACCGACAATGGCCTCCCCAATTTCCCTCATACTCCTTTATCCCTTCATCGCCTTTTTGCTTCTCTATTCCCCTATGTATCATTCATCCACTATCCAGTGATCACAGTCATCACTCCGCAGGAACGCATGTATTTGCAATAGACGTGAAAAAGATAAACTCCAACCTAATAGAGATTCTCACTCAAACATTTTGAGGAAAACAAATCAAATGAACCATCCCGTAAGAAGTTAAGCCCCCTCCACAATTCAATTTGTTGTAAAAACCCTAATTCACTTACCACATTGTTTAATAATCTCTTAAAACTGTCAGCCCCCTCTTGAAGTATCTAGTTCTGTAGCTTTTGAAAATCTGCTGAGCATTCATGATGACTCCGGGTATCAAAAAAATTACACAAGTAAATAATTAAGTCTGCTGCAACTACAAAAACAGGTGATTTATCAATGAAGACCGTTTGGGAGAAATTTTTTTTTGTTTTCAACTGAAAGCCACAGACAATTTTTGTTTAATTTAAAGCGCTTACAGATATTTCAATCATTCCTAATTGTAACTGTAAAGAACCCATGTGGTGACTTCAGTTTTGAATGCAAAATAGCATTTTAGCAAAGAGAAACATACTCTGATACATCTCAACACTTGCACAAAGCTCAACTGTAATTCTGAACTTATTTTCATGACAAAACTAGGAGAGAACCATGTAACTAGTCACTGCGGGGAAAGCACAGCCAGTTTTTAGTGCAGCATTTTAATTATCCATACAGTTTTTGTAATAAAAACAATCTGGAGAAGAATTCCATGAACAATTGACTTTTTTTGCTTCCCACTTGGAACCAGGGTTTGCTTGCTTTTCTTGACTTCTCTGAGAGGCATTGGACCACCTGTTGTTATGGAAGGGGCTCAAATATACTAACCGTCCCTGCAGTAAAGCAATAGCAGTGCTGTGTGTGGGCAAACTACCCACACTCTCTAATCCCAACCTGGTAAATATTGCCAAAACGGGAAAGGGGTGGGAATTCTAGAATCGGGTCTGGCCCACCACTTTTAAGGGCTACCAGTTTGACCGTTTAGGCAAAGATCTAGTCCTAAGTCTTCAACAGTAACAAGCCCTAAATAGCAAATGTAATGTAGAAAGTAGTCCCAAGGCACTTCTCAAATGCATATATGTTTTAATTTAAAGGAGACTTCTGGTATGATTCTGTGGCTTATTTAGAGGGAGTTAGTATGTGGAAAAATATGAAAAGAGTTTCTAAACATGAGGCCTAGGCATCTAACAGCATACCTATTAATGGTGGGTAAGGGAAGTGAGGAAGTACAAAATGCCAAAATTGGCAGAATGGAGAATTGAGATCAGAGATAATGGGAACTGCAGATGCTGGAGAATCCGAGATGACAAAAGTGTGGAGCTGGATGAACACAGCAGGCCAAGCAGCATCTTAGGAACACAAAAGCTGACATTTTGGGCCAACGGCCTAGGCCCGAAACGTCAGCTTTTGTGCTCTTAAGATGCTGCTTGGCCTGTTATGTTCATCCAGCTCCACACTTTGTTATCTAGAATGGAGAATTGAGGAGTGTTTGTCAAACTGAGGCAGATTACAAAGATGGATGTGAAGAAGGCTGTAAAATGATTTCAGTGTTAAAGAAGTGTATTTTAAATTTGAGTACTGGTGGAACAGGAACCAGTGTAAGTCAGTGAGAACTAGTGATGGATGAACATAATCACCAGGTCTTGGTGCAGGATACAATATAGGCAGTAGAATTTAGATCAGCAGCTCAGAATGTGGAAAATAATAGGCTGACCAGGAAAGCATCAGAATATTTTAAGCTCCTAAGTGACAAAGATATAAATGAGTGTTTTAGCAGTAAATGAGTTATGATAGGATCATCACCTCGTACCATGGTGAAATTAGATTATAAGATTATACCTGTGATCTTAAAAAGGTATTGGATTATCTGAGTGTTGAATTGGACATTGTATTTGTGCATGGTCTGGCTTAGTCTGAGGGTGACTGGAATCAGTTTCATGAAGAGGAAGTTTATGGTAGGTGACACAGAAATGGGAGTCAGTCTTCACATTGTTTAGCAAAGTAACTTGTCTTATTTATATTGGTCAAGTTGTTGTTCATGGAGCTATTAAACGAGGTGATGAAGAGATAGAGCTGGGTATGATGAGTGTGCATTAGAAAACTAAAGCCCCTTGTGCCAGAGTGGCTGCTTCAATCGTGAAATGGTACATGATGCTCTCTGCAGGTTATAGTCCATTTGAGGAAGAGGAGCCATTGCTGGCAAATGTCTGGTTGAAAATATGTGTATTTGAATAGAACTATATGAGGGCAACACCACCCAAAGATCATCCCAGAGACTCCAAAGCACCCACAAAAATTCAATGGATGACTACACCTCCTGGATGTGGGAGAGACAGACTCTTTGAGGTGTCGCTTCTCCAGCCGTAGATTTTGTCTCTCTGTGATTGGAGGAGCTTCCCACACAGGACTCCTTCATTTCAGCTCTTGCTGCTCTTCCAGATACAGAATCTATGAGTGGACAAGATGGAAGAGTCAGTCTGGCCGATCTTTGGGCTACTGTGCAGGAGAGTTTCAGAAGTCTGGCGCAGATATGCACTGAGCTGAGTTCTAATTGGGAACAAGGCCACCTGTCAGCAGGGTATAGGGAGCAGAACTTGAGTGTCGGCTTTTTGATTTGATTGATTGTAGTCATAATTACCCAAGTACAATGAAAAGCATTGTTTTGTGGGCAGTACAGACAGTTCATAGCAAACAAGGACATACAGATCAAGGCATACAAAGTTACGTCTGCACAGGAGGGTGTGCAAAGCAAGGTGGGATGGGAGGAGGGAGCACAGCTTGCATGTTAGCTGGAGTGATGGGAGAAGGGAGTGAGCAGCATGGACAGGAGACACAGGCCAAATCCTGGTTGATCATCTTAATGATTGGGTAGGTACCATAGCCTTTTATGTATCAGTATCGTTTTATCCCATCATTGACCAAATGTATTGGTGTTTATAGCCACTCAAAGCGTTCTACATGCTGATCGAAGAGGACAAGAAACACACTACCTCTTGTGGAAGGTTCTCCCATGTGCAATGTAAAGAATAGCCAAGGTCTTTTTAATCTGCAAACTGCAGATGTCAGTCAGCATCCTGCATTCAATTCAATCATGAATGTTTTCAAGAAGCCATTTACAACTACTTTTTCTCAATTTATGATCATAATTGGTGGTAATACTAGAAAGGTCAAATCTTAGAGAGAATCCTAGATTGATAGACCATAAGTTTTTTTTTAGTTTTAAAGTTTTGTTACTATGGTAGTCACTCACTGAACATATTTGCAAGAAGCTGCCAAAGTACTTTTAACAGAAGCATTATGCAAAAGAATCCAGTAATAATATATAGAGACAGTAGGAACTGCAGATGCTGGAGATACTGAGATACGGTGCCTCACGGGAGGCTGCTGAGCAAGGTAAGGGCCCATGGTGTTCGAGGTGAGCTACTGGCATGGACTGAGAATTGGCTGTCTGACAGAAGGCAGAGAGTTGGGATAAAAGGTTCTTTTTCGGAATGGCAACTGGTGACGAGTTGTGTCCCGCAGGGTTCAGTGTTGGGGCCGCAGCTGTTCACCTTTATATATTAATGACTTGGATGAAGGGACTGGGGGCATTCTGGCAAAGTTTGCCGATGATACAAAGATAGGTGGACAGGCAGGTAGTACTGAGGAGGTGGGGAAGCTGCAGAAAGATTTAGACAGTTTAGGAGAGTGGTCCAGGAAATGGCTGATGAAATTCAATGTGAGTAAATGTGAGGTTTTGCACTTTGGAAAAAAGAATACAGGCATAGACGATTTTCTAAATGGTGAGAAAATTCCCAAAGCAGAAGTACAAAGGGATCTGGGAGTGTTGGTCCAGGATTCTCTAAAAGTTAACTTGCAGGTAGAGTCCGTGATTAAGAAAACAAATGTAATGTTGTCGTTTACCTCAAGAGGTTTGGAATATAAAAGGAGCGATGTGCTCCTGAGGTGCTCTAAAGCTCTAGTTAGGCCCCATTTAGAATACTGTGTCCAATTTTGGGCCCCACACCTCAAGAAGCACATACTAGCCCTGGAGCATGTCCAGCGGAGATTCACACAGATGATCCCTGGAATGGTTGGTTTAACGTATGATGAACGGCTAAGGATCCTGGGATTGTACTCATTAGAGTTTAGAAGGTTGAGGGGAGATCTAATAGAAACTTACAAGATAATGTATGGTTTAGAAGGGGTGGACGCTAGGAAGTTGCTTCTGTTAGGCAGGGAGACTAGGACCCGTGGGCACAGCCTTAAAATTAGAGGGGGTAAATTTAAAACTGAAATGAGACGACATTTGTTCAGCCAGAGAGTGGTGGGCTTGTGGAATTCATTGCCATGGAGTGCAGTGGAGGCCGGGACGTTGGCTGCCTTCAAGGCAGAGATCGACAAATTCTTGATCTCAGAAGGAATCAAGGGCTATGGGGAGAGTGCAGGGAAGTGGAGTTGAAATGCCCATCAGCCATGATTTAAATGGCGGAGTGGACTTGATGGGCTGAATGGCCTTACTTCCATTCCTATGTCTTATGGTCTAACAAGGTATAGAGCGGGATGAACCCAGCAGGCCAAGCAGCATCAGAGGAGCGCGAAGGCTGACGTTTCGGGCCTAGACCCTTGATCAGAAAAAAAATTTCTGAAGAAGGGACTAGGCCCAAAGCATCAGCCTTCCTGCTCCCCTGATCCTGCTTGGCCTGCTGTGTTCAATCAATTCTACACCTTGTTATCCAAATAATATATACATAACTTATATATGACAATTTGTGAAGGTCTTGCCCTTTTCCCAGCAATATCTGATACAATTAACATCAGTGAAATCTGACTTTTATCTTCATGGTTACATTTTTTACTCAACTGACTGCATTGCCTTCAGTGAAATTCCAAATGTGATTCTTTCCGTCTTATCCAAATATGCACATTTACAGGCTAACTTGCTGAACTGTAAGAAAAAGATTTCTAATTACTTGACTGTTTTAAGGCTTTTAAGCAGCTGGTATAGATCTTCTGAACTGATCAGCTTTTGCCCCTCAATCTGGGCAATTAAAGCTCAAGTTAGAAAATCCCTTTGATAATTTTCTCACTGGATAATGTACATAAGAACATAAGAACTAGGAGCAGGAGTAGGCCATCTGGCCCCTCGAACCTGCCCTGCCATTTAATGAGATCATGGCTGATCTTTGAGTCTCAGCTCCACTTACCTGCCCACTCACCATAACTCTTAATTCCTTTACTGTTCAAAAATTTTATCTAGCCTTGCCTTAAAAACATTCGGTGAGGTAGCTTCAACCACTTCACTGGGCAGGGAATTCCACAGATTCACAACCCTTTGGGTGAAGAAGTTCCTCCTGACCTCAGTCCTACATCTGCTTCCCTTTATTTTGAGGCTATGCCCTCTAGTCCCAGTTTCATCTGCTAGCAGAAACAACCTCCCTGCCTCCAATCTCTCTATTCCCTTCATAATCTTATATGTTTCTATAAGATCTCCCCTCATTCTTCTGAATTCCAGTGAGTATAATCCCAGTCTACTCAGTCTCTCCTCATAATCCAACCCTCTCAACTCTGGAATCAACTGAGTGAATCTCCTCTGCATCCCCCCAGTGCTAGTATATCTCTTCTCAAGTAAGGAGACCAAAACTGTGCACACAACTCCAGGTGTGGCCTCACCAGGACTCCTTACAGCTGCAACATAGCCTCCCTGTTTTTAAACTCCATCCCTCGAGCAATGGCAGACAAAATTCCATTTTCCTTTTTAATCACTTGCTGCACCTGCCATTCCACCTTCAGTGATTCATGCACAAGGACGCCTAAGTCCTTTTGCACAGCAGCTTGCTGCAATTTTATACCAATTAAAACATAGTCTGTTTTGCTGTTATTCCTACCAAAATGGATGACCTCCATTTGACCTACAATGTTATCAACATTGTACTCCATCTGCCAGACCTTTGCCCACTCACTTAGACTGTCTATATCCCTCTTCAGACTTTGTGTCTTCTGCACACTTTGCTCTATCACTCACCTTAGTGTCATCTGCCAATTTTGACACACCACGCTTAGTCCCCAACTTCAAATCATGTGTAAATTGTAAATAATTGAGATCCCAACACTGATCCCTGAGGCACACCACTAGCCACTGACCGCCAACCAGAACACCCATTTACCCCTATTTGCTTTCTACTAGTCAACCAATCCGCTATCATGCCATTACATTACTTGTAATAATGTGCAACTTTATCTTATGTAGCAGCCTTTGGTGTGGCACCTTGTCAAATGCCTTCTGGAAATCCAGATACACCACATTCACAGGTTCCCCATTGTCCAAAATGCAAGTAATGTCCTCAAAGAATTCCACCAAATTAGTTAAACATAACCTACCCTTCATGAACCCAAGGTGGGTGTTCCCAATGGGACAATTTATATCCAGATGTCTTGCTATTTCTTCCTTAATGATAGTTTCAAGCATTTTCCCCACTATCGAAGTTAAGCTAACTGGCCTATAGTTACTTGCTTTTTGTCTACTTCCTTTTTTAAACAGTGGTGTCATGTTGGCTGTTTTTTTAATCTGTGGGAACCACCCCAGAGGCCAATGAATTTTGGTAAATAATGTGTAGTGCATTTGCTATTTTCCCCCATCACCTCTTTTAGTACCCTGGGATGAATCTGATCAAGGCCAGGAGACTGGTCTATGTTTAGCCCCAGTAGCTTGCCCAGCACTGCCTACTTCATGATAATGATAGTTTCTAGGTCCTCACCTGCTATAACCTTCTTGCCTCGTCGATTAGCTTCAGTCACATGATTTGTTGGAAATGCTGTTTGACCCATTGCTTAAAATGTCTCACAACCCTCCAAGAAAAAACAATCTCTTGATCTCTGTTCTAAAAGGGCAACCCTTAATTTGAAAGAGCGTCCTGAGCTCTGCTCTGAACCCCAAAAAGAAGCATCAACCATGTCTAGAATATTCAGGATTTAAATACTTGGAGGGTAACTACTTTTCTAAACTGCAGCCTGTCTAACTTATCCTAATTAGACGACTCAGTCATTTCAGATACCTCTGAACACCTACAATGTATTTGCATCCTTTCTGAAACAAGAAAACTAAAAGCCCACATAGTATTCGATATGTGGTCTCACTAATGACCTGTATAACTGAAGCATTGCCTCTTTTCTTTGAGGTTCCGTTCTTCTAGTATCCCATTAGCTGCCTTGGCAATGTGCTGCACCTGCACATTAACATTTTGTAATTCATGTGCTAGAGCACAGAGATCCCTTTGCACCTCAGAATTCCGCAAATATTTCTCCATTTAAACAATATTCTGCTTTTTCATTCTTCCCAATACTCCATCTGCCAAATATTTTTGCCAATCACTTAATCTGTTTATCCCCATCTGCAATCACTTAATCTGTTTATCCCCATCTGCAACGTCCGTTTGTCTTTCTCACACCATATTTTCCTACCTGTACTGGTGTTGCTGAGGATAGCTGGAAGACTGGATGGTCATGGAGAAACTAGAAGGAAACATAAAATATAGATAATGGAACAATCAATAACAATTACTATTAAAGCTCTATGTAATAATGTACAGAATAAATTTTCATCGCACTCATTAAATTTCCAAAATATAATATATTAAGGCAGAATTTGACTTAATCACTATAAATGAATGGACCTGATAATGTGAGTTCTTACATAACAATTTTAGGGCAGCACAGTGGCTCAGTGGTTAGCACTGCAGCCTCACAGCGCCAGGGACCCGGGTTCGATTCCAGCCTCGGGCAACTGTCTGTGCAGAGTTTGCACATTCCCCCCGTGTCTGCGTGGGTTTTCTCCAGGTGCTCCAGTTTACTCCCACAATCCAAAGATGTGCAGGCTAGGTGGATTGGCCATGCTAAATGTTCAGGGGTGTGTGGATTATGGGGGATGGATCTGGGTGGGATGCTCCAAAGGGCAGTGTGGACTTGTTGGGCTGAAGGGCCTGTTGCCACACTGTAGGGAATCTAATCATAATCTAATCTAATCCTACTGCTCTAAATCAGTGTAATCTACTCACAGAGCCAGATCGTGGGAGATTTCAATATACAAAAGTATTTAATACAAATGTAATTCATTTATAATTTTCACAAGGGTATCAAAGTGGTTTGCAAAAAATATTTTCTATTTGACATAAATAATTTAATTTAATGCTTTTCTGTGAGTATAATCATTGAGAATTCAGAAGATAACTCATGCTTAAAAATTATGCTTACTTGAATTATATTTGCCCCTTTTTTTATTGTGTGTTACAGACTATGATAGCCTTTGATATGGATGGAAAAGTGAGAAAGCCAAAATTTGAATTGGATAGTGAACAAGTTCGATATGAACACAGATTTGCCCCATTCAACAGCGTTCTCACTCCTCCACCAGTGCATTACCTACAGTTTAAGGTGGGTAACAAGAGTACATTTTCATGTATATTATCCAATTGATTAACATTTCAATTCACCATGTGCAAAGTGTTTCTGATATGAGGTTCGCCACCATCCCAGGCTTAATTCCCTATTAGGTACATCTAAAGTAGTCCTCTCTGCTTCTCATAGTATCCTCCGAAGGAGACATTATGGGCAGCAACTCAAGTTACCTCATCTCTCTGTCTGTCTGTCTGTCTCTCTCTCTCTCTCTCTCTCTCTCTCCCTCTCTCTCTGTGAGGAACTAATTTATCAATTTCCTTCACCGTTCATCCATCTAACGCCTAACACTGTAAACTCTTGTCAGCAAATAAACTTTCACAACCACTCTACACAATCCCTTCCAGAACATCTGTTCACTTGCAAACTAGGGTCTTGCCATCCATGAGTAGCAAACAATTAGAAAGGCACATGGCATGGTGACCTTCACTGAGAGTTTCATTACAGGAGAAAGATAGCCTTCATTTATACAGACCATTGGTGAGATCAGTCACCGAGAGTGTTTTGTCGTTTTCATCTCCTTTCTTAAGAGAAAACATACTTGGCATAGGTTCACCAGACTAATTCATAGAATGGTGGTCTTGTTGAATAGGAAAAGATTAAACTGACCAGGTCTGAGTCTGATTTTAGAAGAATGAGAGGGGATTTGATTGAAATGTATAAAATTCTTCCAGAGCTGGTCAGACTGGATGCAAGAATGGTGTTTCCCCCGGGGAAAGCTAGAACAAGAAGTCACAGTCTCAGGACATGTCATAGGCCATTTCAAACTTAAGTGCGGGGAAATTTCCACCATTTAAACACCCAGCCTTTATTGAGAACCATTCCATTGACATACAGTCTCACCATGTCTTGCTACTTTTGTTGTACAAACCATTGATAAGCTAATCATTCCTTTGTACTACTTTCAACCCAAATTCTCCTCTCAGCCTCACTGTCTCTCCGAATCAGAAAATTCACTTAACACTGTATTTTCAAGATCCCAGTATTCTAACCTTTGGCCCTTGGTTGCTACAATATTTCTATAGCTACTGATTTTCTCAAGTGCACCCTTACGTTCATCTTTGATGCCCTTGTCCCCAATACAAATATTACTCTTCCTCCCTATGGTATAGTCTTCATCTTTCCTCCTTTCAATCCTAAGAATGCAGACTTGAAATGATGTGACTGATAACTGGTTTAGCTGTCCATCACCAAAATGGACCGGCGAGTTCAACTCTAATCATCATCTAAAACTGCTGAGTTCATCCTGGGATGTAAAGATAACTTCTAGCATGTTTTCTTTACTGTGAACCATTTGCTTAAGCCCGTGCTTCCAGGTCTTCCACCCTCCATTCCAAGAATAAACACACAGAATAAGATCAAGACATCTGACCAATTGTTCTGTATCACTTCTTCCCTTGTCTCAGCCTTTAATGCTACTCGTTACTTAGACCTGAACTCTGACCTTTCTCTTTTCTCCCCTATCTCCCATTTTGGCCTCCCTAGGTTCATTGTGTTTAATATAAAACTATTTGCCACCTAGCCTCCCTGATATTGTTAGCAGATCTCTTTCCAGATGGTCTTTTTCTTTCCTGTAAAGTAACATTACCACGAATTTCAGAAACCAATACTTGACCCCACCATCCTTGCAAGCTAACAGTCCATCCCCGACTTTCCATCCCTTTTAAATCCTGAAACAACATCATGCCTCCCAATGTGGAGCCCATTTTCTCTAGCATACAATATTTGGCAGAGACAGAAATGTGACTGGAAGGTTTCAGATTATCAAAATGGCCACCACCAAGGTTCAAATCTTATATGACTGTGACAAAGTTTGCTTGCCTCCCATCTTCTTGCTTGTTGACTGTATACAACCCTTGACACAGTTGACTACAGCATCCTCATCCAGTGCCTCTCCATTATTGTTTAGTTGGATGGGACTGCATTGACCTAGTATTACTTTTGTTTATAGTCATAGGCAGACTTGTAACATCCTGTTCTTGAAATGTTAGTTCTGGTGTCCCCACCCCCAAAGATCTGTCCTTGATACCACTCATTCCTCCATGAGCTGTCCCTCCGAGATATCATGTGAAAACACCAGTTGTTACAGATGTGCAGAAATTTCCTCTAATTTTAAGTATTAGGAAGACCAACTTTAGGCAGTGTCGTGGAGAAAGTAATGGTTGCTTCTGGAAGATCAATAACAAGTGCTTTTTCATGTGGGACTTTCTAGAGTTGTGGGTCAAAGGGATATCGGAAGTTGCTTGTCAGCAGCCAAAACCCATTGATCATATACAGGCTGGAGCAGGTTGAGCGTGCGTACACACACACAATGTGTGCACGCACGCCCACCCAATGATAGGTTGTGCTCACTGATCAAATGGGTCAATTGTTACTTATCCCACCTACAACTAAGATTATTGCAGCATAGGTAGGAATAAGCACATATTCCGACCCAAAAATGGTTGAATTCGCTGCAGGAAGGATTGAGCAAGCTTAGACCTTGTTAGCTAGAGTATAGTTCAGGTGGAGGCAGAAAGGCAGCGCGATTCTGGCACTCGGATAATTACAATGCCTCCCAGCTTGAAGACCAGAAAATTCCAGCTTCTGTTTCTGTAGTTGCTGCCTGATATGCTGTCTCATTCTCCAGGGTGAGAAGGTGAGAATGCACAACTCCTCTGCTACTGAAGCAGCTCATGCCCGTCTGCAGCAATTGTCAGGTATGACCCCTCCTTTGTGAAGCCATGCTGACTCAGCCCTATTTTACAATGCACTTCCAAGTACTCCGCAATCTCAACCATAATAATGGACTCTGCAATCTTACCAACAATCAAGGTCAGCCTAACTGGGCTATGGTTTCCTGTCTTCTGTCTCTACCTTCTTTAGCAGGAGTGTTATATTACATTAGCCATTTTCCAATCCTCTGGGACCCTCCCTGACTCCGCTGATCACTCCCAATGTCTCCACGATTTCCTCAGCTTTCTTCTTCAGAACCTGAGATATAATCCATCTGGTCTGGGCAATTTATCCACCTTCAGACTTTTCAGCACCTTCTCCTTAATGATGGCCACTACACACACCTCTGGAACTTATGAAACATTATAACACTTTTCAAGCAGTGGTCCTATACTCCAAGAACTGCAGCAGTTCAAGAAGGAATCTGTCCACCATCCTTGCCAAGGCATTTAGAGATGGGCAACGAATGCTGGTATGCCATATTGATGAATTTATTTTTTAAAAAATTATTTCTTATTTTTAACATTTTTCTATTTTGTCAACTAGGAAATGTCTGACCTCAACAAGTACACTCCCCCTCCTCAATCTTCCGACCTTTACATAGCTGCTAGTAAACACTTCCAGCAGGCTAAGATGATACTGGAAAACATCCCAAACCCAGACAATGAGGTACCGTGTGATTAGTGCAGAATACATTTACAAATGAAATGTAATTGATTCTTGGCAAAACAGTTTTACATTTTGTGCATTGGATTTGTAGAGCCTTAAGTGCGCATCCTATGGTTTCTATTTGAATGGCTCATTTTAATTTCACATATCAACATAATATCCTGTAGGTGATATTATAAACAGGGTCATATGTTTATTGTATTTATCTTATGCAATGTGTTATAATGCTATATGTCCCTTTTATTGAATTATACCTATTATCTTTGCTGGACGATACAGTATGGAGCTGGAGGAACACAGCAGATCAGGCAACATCAGAGTAGGGAGAGTTGACATTTTCAGGTCCAGACCCTTCATCAGGACTTGTCTGGGGGGTGGGTGGAGGCGAGAGGGAGCTGGGAAATAGAGTAAAGAGGGATGGGGCTGGAGGAAGGCCTAATCCCATGTCCAACCCTCCCTCGCCTCCTTGATCTGACACTGCCTATCTCCTTGCCCACCTATCTGCCCCACCCTTCCCACTGACAAATCCCCACTACCCCTATCTGCAACCACCAATTGCCATACCACTTAGCTTCCTCCAGCCCCACCTCTCTTACATCTATTTATTTCCCAGCTCCCTTCCCCCTCCCATAGCCTGTCCAATCCTTCTGCAAACTCAGCAATAATGCCCTCAGTTGATGAAGGGTCTAGGCCCGAAACTTTGATTCTCCTGCTCATCTAATACTCCCTGACCTGCTGTGTTCCTCCAGCTCCACACTGTATCAACTCTGGCTCCAGCATCAGCAGTTCTTGCGATCTCTGAATTACCTTTGCTGGCACGTTTATAACTCATTCCCCCAATGGCTTGGAATTTTTTTTTTCAGGTAAATAGAATTTTGAAAGTTGCAAAACCTAATATTGTGGTGATGAAGCTGCTTGCAGGAGGCCACAAGAAAGAGTCTAAGGTAAGTCGTAGACCTAGAGAAATGCTGTCATGCTTGTTTGCAGAAATAAATACAGGAACACACAAAGATATATACACATACCACATAGGTATCTATCTCGGACAAGGTAGGGCACCTGAGCCATTCCCAGGTATGTTTAAGACAGTTGACTATGAAGGTGTAAGCCGTCATCTGATGAGACAGAACAGTATCAAAACGAACTTGATTGCCACCCCATTTTGGACCTTAAATATACACTCTGTGTACCAGTTTGTAATTCACTGGGAAAAGGAATTGTACACAAAGGATGCCCAGGTAAAATTCTGAACAGGAACACTATTTTTCAACGCTCACACCTCCACAGCTTGTACGAGACTGAGCCATCAGCTCCACCTATGCAATTTACCTGATCGCTCTCTTAAAGGGGCAGCACCCCAATTACTTAGTGACAACAGTGTATTCCATCTACAAGATGAACTGCAGCAACTCACCAACATTCCACTAAGAGTCATAAGAGATGTACAGTATGGAAATAGACCCTTCAGTCCAACTCGTATATGCTGACCAGATAATCTAAATACATCTAGTCCCATTTTGCTAACCTTGGCCCATATCCCTCCAAACCTTTCCTATTCACGTGCCCATCCAGATGTCTCTTACATGTCATATTTGTACAAGCCTCCACCACTTCCTTTGACAGTTCATTCCATTACATGCACCACTCTCTGTGAGAAAGTTGCCCTTCAGGTCCTTTTTAAATCTTTCCCCTCTCACCTTGAAACTGATGCCCTGAAGTTTTGGACTCCCGCACCTGGGAAAATACCTTGGCTACTCATCCCATCCATGCCCTGCATGATCTTGTAAACCTTTATAAAGGTCACCCCTCAGCCTCCAGAACTCCAGGGAAAACAGCCCCAGCCTATTCAGACTTTCCTGTAGCTGAAACCCTCCATCCCTGGCAACATACTTGTAAATCTTTTCTGAACCCTTTCAAGTTTCACAACATCCTTCCAAGAGAAGGGAGACCAGAATTGCATACAATATTCCAAAAGGGGCCTAACCAATTTCCTGCACAACCTCCCAACTCCTTTACTAAATGCACTGATCAATAAAGGCCAAGCATACCAAACACTACCTGCACTACCCTATCTACCTGCAACTCCACTTTCAAGGAACTGTGAACCTGCACTCCAAGGTCCCTTTATTCAACAACAATCTCCAGGACCTTACCATTAAGTATATAAGGTCTGCCCTGATTTACCTTTCCAAAATGCAGCACTTCACATTTATCTAAATTAAACTCCATCTGTCACTCCTTGGCCCATTGGCCAATCTGAGCACGATAACTCGTCACTGTCCACTACGCCTCCAATTTTGGTGTCACCTGCAAATTTTACTAACTATTGCTCTTTCACTGTTGCTGGGTCACACTCCTGGAACTTACTTCCTAACAGCACTATGGGTGTTCCAACACCTCAAGAATTACAGTGGTTCATAAGACTAACTGATTAAAAGCACCTTCTCAAGTGCCGCTAGGGACGAGCAATAAGTGCCTGCAGTCTCCATATCCAGTGAATGAATAAAAAGGAAATTTAAACCATGAACTGTTATTAGAATAATTCACTTTTATCTTGATTTAAAAACTTGATTTTTTGCAAATATGCTTTCAGTTCTGGTGGCTATTAATAAGTGTTTATTCCTACACAATTTCAAATTTTACAGTTTATCTTTTCATGGCTCACAAGTGCCATTTAATATGAATAGGCAAAAGTTACACATGCTTTTTCTTATCTGAATTAGCTTCCCTTTTGTAGGTGGAGGAAGCAGGACAGAACATTTTCTTTTTGAGTTTTGGCATCCTGGCGTGTAGCATATGGGCCGAGTTGTCTTTTGTATCAATTGTTAAAGCATATTACAGGCTGGAGGCAGATGGATATTCTGGTCCTGGCATAGCCTGTTATATTTAAATGGTGAGAAATTTTTCATGTCCAAAGAGACACATTGTCCTTGTTCAGAAATCACTGAAAGCAGGTGCAAGTAGGCTGATACTGGCGTAGGGAGGGACTGCCTTTTGAGGAGAGGTTAAATAGATAGACCTATTTTCTGATCTCTGATCGAGCTCTTGCTGCCAGCAGTCTTCAAAACATTTACATTCGTTGTACAATTACTTATTTTGGTTTGACTTGCAAAGATTCCTCTTTTTCAAAACTTTCTGCTTTAGCCTGTCTTTTTGTATGTACAAAGGATTGAAATCTATACGTTTGTCATGAAGATTTTAAGACTCAAAATTATCAATTTTGAACAGAATGACTGGCTGGTTTCCATTGGCTTGCAATTTTAGATTTTGAGATGGTGAGGATAGCAGTGGTAGAGAGACAATGCACAAGGGCTGGAGATAAATAGTAAGGTTGGACGATCAGCAAGCAAGCAGTTGAAGAGATCAAGGGGACAGTAGATTAATTGGTGGAAGGGCTGATGACTAGTACATTGTATGCTTTGGAAGCAAGTTAAAATATCTAAAGTTAGAAAATACTAGTATGCAAAGCAATTCTGTGTAAGTTTGATCTGCATGCATCATCAGACTGTTGCATTTTAAAAGCAATTAGTGTACAAGGTAATTTTTAAATTTAATTTCAGGTTCCTCCAGAATTCGATTTTTCTCTTCACAAATACTTTCCAGTCGTCAAGTTAATTTAAGTTCAGTGGAAATAATGGCTGTGGATGCAGTTTGTATATTGAGCTGCGGTTCAAGACTTGAAAGATTTTGCTCCAGGTGTGATGATAATCCAGAATGCTAGAAAAGGTCTGTGTAAAATTCAGGGCCTTTGCGCATCAACAGCATGTGCTGCTGTACTGTTAATTTAAAAAAATAAAATTGTTTTGTTGATAATAATTGAATGTTAAGTCCTTCACTCCAGTACAACCAATCTATATGTTGGTGGCCGTAACATTTTTACAATGAGTTCCAGAAATCTTCTCATTCATAAATTACCAAATAGTATTGTACTATTAGTATTTGTTAGGTCAGCATAATTGTTTCTGTTTTCCAGAGAAGAAAATCCAGGCAACCTACAGAAGATATTTCTAAACAATCTGTTCAGAGATGTTATTACATAACTCTGGCGCAGGTGGCACTCGAACCAGGTCTCCTGGTTCAGAGGTAGGGTCATATCACTATACCACAAGCCCATCCAAGGTGGGAAGACATGTCCATTTCTAAAGGCTTGAATGGGTTGGACCGTGAAATAAGTCAACTAATAAGAATCAGCCCACGATTACAACACTCGGTCAAGTTAGGTGTTACAACCTTATTGAGTACAATTAACTGACAGAAATACCTCATGTTGCAAGATTTTTTTGATTACAGTGCAAAATAAGTTCTATTAACTTGGCACCATAGCTTACAATGACTCAAGTTCTAACTTTGAGGATTTAGTGAGCTAAAGGGCCTCTTCCATGCTATGATTCTATACACCACACCAAGCAATTCTTTATATTGCAAGATCTTTCAGCCTCATTCACTTCTACTTTGGGACCAATTCAAAAGGTATATCACTGCTTACCAAATTCACTGATCTCTTTTGATCATTCCTGCTATTCTTAACCAAACATCATTTCATTGGTATATTTCCATGATATTTTGGTTAAGCAATCCTCAATTCTTTATCAACCTCATTCTGGATTCCACAACTTCACAGACTTCCCTGCAACTCATGCACAGTGGCTTAAAACATCAGAAAACATAATTGATTTCAAACTGCAACTAATTGCTGAGCTTCTGGATCTACATCTGTAACAAAATTAAGCACCTTTAGAGGGGTTGCTGTAATTGTTTCTGTTAGCTTGCAGCTAATCAAATAAAAAAATTCTATAGAGTCTTGAAATATGGTCACAAATGCATCCACTTTCTGGGTTTTTTTCCCTCAAGTACTCTGGGCCATAGAATATCAGGCCCTGAGGATTTATCAGCCTTTTAATTCCTTCAATTTCCGCAACACTTTTGGGATGTTATTTGTAGTCCTCCTTTATGAAGGTAGAACCTAAATATTTATTTAGTTAGTCTGCAACTCTTTGTTCCCCATTATAAATTCCCCCATTTGACTGTCAGGGACATTAATACCTTTCTCTTTGACACCAGAGAAATTTTTACAAGCTGACTGTCATATTCTTATTGTCTCAGCAAGCACTCAACTCTAGTTTCAGTTCAGAGGTTGGTTATGGTCAATATTTGGCAGCATTCTGCCTGAAAACAGTCCCTCTTCAGTCACTAAGGACTATTTAGCACTTCAGATTAAGCCATTTGGTTGAAGTGCATGCCGTAGACAATGCCATACAACGTGTCTTTGAAGTAACAAGTAAGCCAGTCCTGTTAATTTATGCATGAAGTAGAAATATGCTAAAAGGCAGGCAATGATGCTGTCAACATCCAAGAACAACAAGTTATTAAATGCAAAGAATCCTGCAGAGATGCATAAAATAGGTGTGTTTCTGTGCACAGAGTGACCTTACAGGAGCGTTACAATGCCAGGATTGGTGAGCTGCAAATTACACCACTGACAGAGTTTGTGCAAGATCTACAATAATCGATGATAATGGGAACTGTAGATGCTGGAGAATCCAAGATAACAAAGTGTGAAGCTGGATGAATACAGCAGGCCAAGCAGCATCTCAGGAGCACAAAAGCTGACGTTTCGGGCCTAGGCCCTTCTTCAGAGACTGATGATTGATGAGACTGACTGTCACCAGTGGCAAACATCAGTGGAGACAACTGCTGTCCATGGAGTGTCATGTGACATTCGTGAATGAGGTTAACAAAATCCCATAGAAGCAACAGGCCAGAACACCCATCATGTACCTCCTGACTTAAATCAGGAACTGATGCCATTTAGTTTCTCACCAGTGCCTTAGGGAATTGGAAAATGCATATAGAAAAAGTGAGATTAATGAATAATGAGGTGGAATTGAGGTCCTCACTGCTTATCAGTGAAATTCACAACAAGCTGTTGAAACCTTAAGGGGAAGAGGCAGACCTTTACTCAAATTCAAGGATCAAATCCTTTTATTCACTTTTTTTAAAAAAACACAGCCAACACCATGATTCTACCCTCCATTTTAATTCTAAAGCTTTTCTTAATTCTGGGCAATTATAATTAAGTTAAATAACTACAAATTACATATTTCTAAAAACACCCACTACTGTTTACAGTCTTTGTCTGCTGGCCCCAAACTTTTAAAAGGCTAGGTTGACTCGAGTGCAGTTAGCTTCCAAACCCGTTTGAATTATTTACTTCAGAATTGCTTTTAATTAATTCTGTAATAAGATACCTCCAACTTCTACTCCAAAACATTCATAAGGCTGTCTCACTTCACCATTAAACTGAGCATCAGTGAATGGTTAACCTTTTTTGCAAATGCTGCTCAATGGTACCACTAATGACCCGTTCCAATCACTTTGCTGATGATTGACACAAGACTGATAGGGTGGTAATTAGCCAGACTGGATTTTTCCTTTTTGTGCACAAAGCTGGGCAAGTTTCCACATTATCTGATAAATGCCAGTGTTCCAGCTGTATTAAAGAGGTTGGTGCGCAGCCACAGCAAGTTCTGGAGAGCTGTGCTCCAGTACCATTGGCTTTGCTGTATCCAATGTCTTCAAATGTTTCCAAACGTCACCCAGACTACTGACCTATACCTAATACAAATAGCTTGAAATAATCCACTTCCATCTTTCAAACAGTACTTAGTGACCACACATTCTTGTAATCCCTTACTCTGCTTACATTTTATGTTGTCAACCATTTTCAGTTGCTTCATTGGTCAGTGTCCCCAATGCTGACCTTTTGATGGAAGGAAGGTTATCAATGATTTCAACAATGTTCAGCACCATTCATAATTCCTCACATACTGAAGTAGCCCATGTTCAAACGCAACAAGACCTGCATAATATCCAGGCTTGGGCTGACAAGTGGTAACATTTGCACCACTCAAATGCCAGGCAGTCACCATCTCCAATAAGAAACAAACAGTCTAATTGCCATCCCTTGACATTCAATGGTTTTACTATTTTATCAACATCCTTAGGATTACCATTAACCAGAAACTCAACTGAACTGGTCTCAGAAACAGTGGCTAAAAGAACAGGTCAAAGGCTAGGAATACCGTAGTGACTGACCCACCTCCCAACTCCCTCTATAAGGTGGATGCAGGAGTGTGATGGAATATTCCCCACCTGCCTGGATGAGTGCAGCTCCAACACCACTCAAGAAGCTTGACACTATCCACAACAAAGCAGCCCGCTTGATTTGAATCATACCCACAAGCATCCACTCCCTCCACCACCGATGTCTATGACAAAGCAGCAGATACTTGGGAACTCCACCACCTGTAATTTCTCCCCCAAGCTGCTCAGCATCCTGACTTCAAAATGTATCACCTTTCCTTCACTGTCACTGGCTCAAAATCCTGGAATTCCCTCTCCAAAAGCATTGTGGATCAACTACAGTATGTGGAACTCAGCTCACTACCACCCTCAAGGGCAACTAAGAATGGACAATAAACACAGGCCAGGCAGCAATGCCCACATCCCAGGAGTCAGAGATAAAAGAAATAATGTATGCAATTCTGAAACCATTAATTTAAAAATGTATTTGTTACTAATTCCTCTGCAGCTTCTCCTGCTTTGCCAGAAGTATTGTGGAAACCTTATTAACATATATAATTTCTACAGCAATTACAGCTTGAGGAAGTACCAACTTCTGTGGAATTGAATTAACAGAATAGCATAATGATGACTCTTGCACTCATTTTGGAGAACAGGCTTTACAGCAGGTAAACATTTAACATTTTTTAAAAGGAAGGCAGGCTGGTAAGTCATTCTGGGTCTTCTAATATTCTCAGTACATTTGTGGACATAAGCACAACATTTGACTTTCACATGAAAAACACATGTAAAGTCCCACCAGTCAATTAGTTCCCAGAGAATGTCACAGTTGGTTATCTTTGTAAACAGCAAAACTGGCTGACTATACTTGAATGCTAAATGATGCATGTGCAGAGCCCATTTACTTCTGAAAAATCACACATGACCCATGGAAGGAAACTGTTGCTAATGGAGATGATAAATGGGTCTTCTACTCATCTTGTTAAGCTTACTTAGTACAGTGTTTCAGAAAAAGACAGACAATGTCATTTTTGTATTCTGCAGTGTTCATAATAATCCAATGGTGGTCACTCAATTGGACTGACACTGCACAAAACATAAAGAGTCATTTTTCAATTATATATCATGTGCTCAAGGTGCTTTCACCTACAGGCATTTATTATTTTACGTCTCTGGTTCAGGACAATCACAAACAGAACTTTCCTGGTTCCTTCTCACCTTACTCAGTGAGAAGCATAATCAAAAAAGTACATCCATTTCAACAAATTTAAAACTGGAACTAACAGCTTTAAAACTTAAATTTAAAAATAAATCATGTCACCCTATAATTCTTGTTTAAATGAGGGAATCTTAAAAAAAACCCTATTTTTACTTATGGAACAAAGCAATGCTCAAGTGAATAGTAATCACATAATACACAACTGTAGAATTAAATCTGGAAGTCATTTATTAACATCAGAACCAAACCAAACCAAATTTGAATACAATTCAAAATCCCCAAAAATGTTCCAAACATAGATATCTGAAATTTAGTTAAATACAAGGCAATAAGATTATTCATGAATTTTGGTAATAAAACTACAAATGAGTTTTTGAAAAAAAAAATCCACAACAATCACTAGAAAAAATTCTTATTGGGTAACTGCCAAATAGACGGCAGAATGAAGTACTGTGCTACTTAGGCGTTCACCAATGTGGGGCAGGACCTGCAAAAGCAACTTCTATGCAATTGTCACATAACGTAATTGAAATTAAATTATTGGCCAAGTTACATGTGGAAAAAAAATGGAAACTTGACCAAAACATCGTGGAGAAAAACAAAAGTTCTATTTAATAGTAATGAAATTGACGACTACCCAATCTGCAAATAACTTCCATTAGACCAGTGGCAAGCTTCACAAAGTAAACATTTATTGACAGAACAGTACAGCCAGTATCATTTTAATGACACGTTATAATTTTGTAGGAACTTTAATTTTAAAAAATTCCCCTGCTTATAAAGGGACCAAATGTAAAAGATACAAGGTTCCTTCTTGCCCTTCTTTTGTAACACAGCAAAAGATTTTACAAGTAGAAAATATGCTTCAGATAAAAATACAAAAGGGTAAAATAAAATTTTCATCAGGACAAAGTTACCAAACTAATTTCAAAGTTTAAATGAGAAAAATGTTATCAACAGAAACATAACTGCACTGCTTTTAAAACAAAGACACATTACTGGCATTTCCTTGTTAAGATGGCTAAACAGAAAATAATGAAATCTAACATTTTTCTTTGTTAGAAGAATTTGGCCCAATGGATTAGTCTTATTCGAGAAGTATTTTAATTTTAGAAAACAAAAAATTGATCTTTAAATGGAAAGAGAAAGGAATATGCACCCCAACCTCAAAGTCCACACGCCTTGATAATGCAGTGCAGCAGATAAACTGCTATAAAGAATGAAAGTAGCTTTAATTCCATTTTCAACCCTGTCTCTTCAGAGGCCAACACTGGGTATTTTCTCTATGAAGAAATTCAGTTACGTTTACTGTAAGCTCATCCTGAGATTAGTAACATAGATAATTAAAATTTTCACATCTTAGCAATTTAAAAAGCTTTCCAACTAAGAAAAAAAATCTCAACAATAATTTTTCTCCAAACATCCAACAGTAGGCGGTACACTACACAACAAATACATGTAAAGGTTGATCACATCTTCAAGACATTTCAAAAATCTTTCTTAAATAACGAACTTAGCCTTGAATATCTACTTCACTCACAGATGAAAAACAATTCTTTAACTTTTGTATATAGTTAAAATAGAAATTCTTAAATTCTACATTGAATTGGATTCCTATTATAACAGACTTGCTACTTTAAACAAATATAAGGAACTAATATCTAGATTATAAAACCATTAAATTATATCACTATTTAGAACAGTGAATGTAATAAGGTTTGGAGCATCAAATTTCAGTATTGGTCTGCTCAAGCATTCAACAAGCCATGAGTCTGAATTCATCTCAACTGCTTAATACAGTTTATTACTAAATTTTGTTCAAAACCATAAAATCTCTTATACTCTTCACTTTCTATCTGTTTATGGAATGCCCAAGGTATATGATTGGTACCAGTTCATTCTATTTTGACTTAAGGCCCCTACCATTTTTAAAGAAATGTGATTTTGGCCATTGTCACCAAAAAATGTGCAAGATCAACAAATAACAGATAAACTCAGTTAACCATTTTCACAAGGTTTTCTTCACAACATTGGTCCCAAGTTACCATTTTCATTTTGATTAAGAATTCTGTTCACAGTTTCTTCACTGTGTCTTTCTAAATATTCAAAAAAGAAAAGAGTGTTAGTATTTTGAACTACAAACTATGTTGGCAGCTATGTCAAAATTAAGGTAGAACTTTGTAAATTAAACACCAATTAGTATCAAAATTTCAGGTAATGGGTACACTTTGAAAGTGATCACTTAGCTTCCAGGAGAAAAAGGTATTTTATTATGTAGTTCATACCATAACCAATACAAATTATGCAAATTTTGATTAATTCAAAGCACATCCATGTATTTTTTGAAGGCAAGATTTTATCATGCTTTAAATATAATTCAGACTTCACACAAAACTGATGAGGTCATGAAAAAAGAAATGTCTATCAGCTCACAGCCCCTTAAGGAGTTATATAACCTCATACTAGATTTGCAAAGCCCCACACAGTTCTGTATTTCTAACCAAGTCATACATGCTACACTCTAGTTAGCTGTCAGAGGAAACAGGAACAGAATGGAGCTGAAGCAAAGTGTCAAACACACAGAATCCGGAGTATTTTTAAAAGATATTGGAAGAGAGAATATCTCCAAGGCTTCCGTAGCGCATAAACTACCACAATCACAATTAGTCTCAGTATGGAAAGAAACTGTCTGCTTCAGAAGGTTGTGGTGTCTTAACAAAATAATCATGTTGGTATCATGAATCTGTTAGTGGAAACATAGTACTTGAAAATGTGTACCAAGCATTGGCATCATTTGGAAAAACTCATTAGAAAATATTAATTTGTAAAGAGAAAAGGAGACCAGTTGGAGGCTTGGGATAACTAAAACCCTAAGTAATCAAATGTGAAATCAGGAATCAGTCAACTGGTTGTGAAAATCCAGAAAAAAAAAGTAACACATTAAAAATGTAAGCTACACAAAGACCATTGTACACTTGCCATTAAATGAACTTTCTACTGGCATCAAGAATGTTCCTAGTATAATAGTTGTAAAAGTTGTGTAGAATGTGGGGTTCCTTTAAGAGATAAGGTGCTTTACTAAGCTTAGAGATTTATATAGAAAAAAGTGTCCACATGTAGCTGAAGATATACAGCCAGTTCTAAAACTGAAACGTGTCAATTGTCTGAGAGATTGGAAACCTTAGGCCTGTTTTTGATTTTTTTTTGGCAGTGAGCTGGAATCGGCCAATTAATTTAAACCAAGCACTTAGCTATTGAAAGCCAAGTGAATTTAAATCTGACAGTTTTGACAAGCTCGGACCAACGCTACTGTAAGAAAATGGATATATCATCCAAGGTATATAAGACAAGGGTTTTTGAAAATCGGTGAGAGAGAGCGAACCACCATCTGAAAAATAGGCACCTAGCTCTCACAAGAAATTGCTAAGCTCTCTAAGAAAGCATCATTTTATCCATAAAGGGTACCGCGGCACTTCTAACCAAGAATCTTCACAGAGAAAACATCCCCTTCCTTGACAGCAGGATCAGCGGAGGAAAGGCGTTCATGACATGAGAACAGCAAAAGAATTACATTTATGACTGGAGAGACAGTGGAGATGGCAAGCCGAGTCAGCATTTAGGAAACCAACAGAGCAGTGAGTGGGAGGATGACAGGATGGGAACATTGTGATGGCAGGCAATGTGCAGGATAGGCAGCAAGCAGGAGTCAATTAGAAAGAAGGGCTAGTACATTTATTTTATATTTTTAATTTTTTTTTGAAACGTTGTTCCATTTACCAATATTGGAATTTAGCAATGTAAAATTCTTTAATTTAAAAGATTTTCTAATGTGAATATTGTTATGCAGAACCTAAATACAGTTTTTACGTTGCTTTTAATAGGAAAACTAAATTGCTTGAAGTTATTTCACCTACAAGTTGCACTTTTGGAAAGCAGCTAAACTTTAAAATGAGGATTTGTTGTACGCAAACATTATAAAGGGAGATTTTATCACTTTTAATAAAAATGCTTAACTGTACACCTGTAAAATCATTTGCAAGTTCTGCTTCTTTGTCATTCTCAGATTCTGCAACATTGCCCTCATCTCCATTATAATCTGCAGTGTCTTTCTCTTTCAATGTATTCAGCAGCTCTTTCTGATTTTGATATTCATCATCTGCAGTTTGAGGGAGGAAAAAGAAGAAAATGCAAATAAAATGTAAAAGGTTTAGCTATTAGGGAGATTTTAAAAAATGACAATATTCCTGACATAACAAACGAACGATGGCAATTATAGTTCCTCTGACCAGTGGAAATGGATTTGGTGTGCACAGGGATTCCATTTTACGTTTGCAAAGAACAAGTTTAGTCCGAAAAGGTTATGAATTTACCACTTCGAAACACAAACAGATCGTCAGTCACAAACTTACTGTATGGCAAAGCAGACTCAAGGGGCTGAATGTACTCTGCTATTTCATATATTTGTATTCAGAAACTGCAACTAAATCCCAATGGGAGATGGTACCTTAAGGAATATAGCAGCCAGCAACCAACTGGTCTGGCCACCTCTAGCTGGTAGTCTAACAGCCAGAATGTATGTTCCTACAGTCAAGATTTAAGAACTCAAGAAGTAGGTGGACTCAGTTGTTCTGCTTCTTCAGACTGCTCCACCATTCAATTAGATCATGTTGATCAGAATGTATCCTCAACTCTATTTCCTTATCCATCATCTAAAACTCAAGATTCACTTGTAGTTAAATTAAGTCTAATAATTCCAAAGATTAACAGCCAAAGAAGTTCTTCCTCACCTCAATCTTAAGGGGACAGAATTTCACATTTAATATTTCATGTAAAAAATAGTTCTCCCCAAGTAATATACTAAAGTGGCAGCCTAGTTTATGTACCCAAGTCTATCAGAGGACTTGGACCACACCTTTCACGTAATTTACAGATGTAAAAGAAGAATTCACTGCAACATCCTTCTAGTAAACAACTGCCATTTACTCATCATTGCAGTTCTACCCTGACAGTTACAAATACAAAATCGTAATATACTGAACCTGCAATTCTTCTGGATTCTAAATTTTCAAAGTCGAGCCTTGTTCGATTTTTATCATCAAGCGTGCCTGCAAAACAATCTCACATTAACTCAGTCATGATGGATAGTGACAAAAAGTATAGGAACAGATTTTTCTTCTGATTAGGCTACACTATGGACCGTGTGGGAAACAGTCATTCAATGTTGTTTTTCCTCAAATGGTCAATTAATTACCACACCACCAAATGACAATAGTAGGCATGTTCTTGAAGCTGCAGGACCAGAGACACACTAGCTTTAAAAGAGCAGCAAGTTGACAAAGAACAACAGAGGGAGAGGATGCTTCAAAACAGACGCAACATCTTTCCAATATTTTTAATTTGTGTCTTGCACAACTCTGTATGCGCGATTGGGAAAGGGATGGAGCAGAAGGCATATTTTCAATACCTGCCCACCACCTTTCTTAATACCAGCAGGGCCTAAATTCAAGATTATATCACCTGAGTTACCACGGAGGAAGAGAAATGTCAATGAGAAGCCATGCAACAAGTGCCAAGAACTTTCAGAACATAGCTTTCAGATATTTAATTTGCTATCTTTAAATTTAGAGATTCCACCCCTAACTGTTGTCAGAAACTAAATGCTTCACATGCTGCTTTAATAATATCAAAAATAAAATCAAAAAATAAATGAATGTCATAGAGAATTTGAATCTGCTGCCATAAATGCATTTTTAAACCATCATTAGTACATTCAAATATGAAATACCACAGCTAACAACTTAGGGATTAGAGTATAAAAAACGTCAGAATGCATTGAATCCACTGTACCGTCTTTAAAAGTCAATGAAAAAATGTTGATCTGGATTTCTGAAATATTTTAAAACCAAATAAACATCAATAGAAAACCTACGCTTATAGGTGTTCATAATTAAATGAATGAAAGATACATTCAAACCGCGCATGTTAGAATTCATACCTGTATCTAATAATGTGTTTGCAATTTCTTGAGCAAACTTTCTAGATGTTGCATCGTGTTCAAATTCATTTGTCTTATGTTCGACTTTATTTATTTTCTCAATTTCTGGCTGGTCTGTCTGGTCTTTGTTTTGTCTTGAAAACAGCAGCTCTTTATTTGATAGTTCAGTGTTATGTTGTCTTTCTGTTGGCTTCTGTTCAGTCTGCTGGACAGTGATTAGGAAATTTGTCATTCACTTAAATGTTTAGAAATTAATTAGCAACTTTAAAAATGACCATATTCTATCTGGTTTAAAATATTTTTGCGTCGATAGGGAGAGGCAAGAGGAAGTGGCAAGTGATGCATGTGTTTGTGATGCTTGCATTGTTGGATTTGTAAAACTGACCCTATCTACTGTTTCTACAAACTAAATTATTTCAACCACGTGCTCTAAACTGTCAATTCTCTCCCAAACACAAGTGTTACAGTTGTGTTTTAAAAAGAAACTGGTTAAAAAGAAGCTATGCAACGCATGCACTCCAAAATTGTACACTGATATTAAAGCTGAAATATTCTGAAATGCAAGTAAACTTATTCCAGAAATAATGAAGTGGTATAAACAACAGGCAATAGAAAATAAACTAGTACAAACGCACACTGAGGCCAACCTACAAAAATATTCAAAGATGGCAGGACATGTTGGAAAGAACATACAGGATACAAATAGATTTTTGGCGGTTCAGAATTTGAGTATTCTTGAAAAAAAATACAATTTTGTCCAAGCTTCTCATTTTACACTCATCTGGATATTTCACAAGATTATAAATTCAAGGTGAAAATCCACATTTATATTGCACAAGAAGAGAGTACAGATTGGCTGGCAATGAACTCTGATAGTGGTGTCATGGAGAATGCATCTCTCAATGCTGACCGACAGTTAACAGCCAAGTGTTGTTAAATTTTAAACCAGCCAGGTTGATTCAGATTAGGCAAGGCACTGCCATAAGAAATGAACAGTTGACCAACTGGTAGCTATCTTAATGAGCTGAAACAGTGTTGTGTCAACGTGCCTGGTTTAAAGTGGATTGGTCGGTGCATTGGCCTGAAAAATGAACCAGTGAATGACTATCACCTACTTCGCTGAGTTGTAACATATGCTCTTTCTCCTTACCAACAGGGTCCTAATTTATTTATATATATGACAGCTCCCAGGATATAGGGCCCTACCGACAAACTGAATTTAGAAACAGGGTCTGAGATAATGGGAACTGCAGATGCTGGAGATTCCAAGATAATAAAATGTGAGGCTGGATGAACACAGCAGGCCAAGCAGCATCTCAGGAGCACAAAAGCTGACGTTTCGGGCCTAGACCCTTCATCTGCCAATTTGGTATACTGCATCCACTGTACCCGGTGCGGCTTTCTCTACATTGGGGAAACCAAGCGGAGGCTTGGGGACCGCTTTGCAGAACACCTCCGCTCAGTTCGCAACAAACAACTGCACCTCCCAGTCGCAAACCATTTCCACTCCCCCTCCCATTCTCTTGATGACATGTCCATCATGGGCCTCCTGCACTGCCACAATGATGCCACCCGAAGGTTGCAGGAACAGCAACTCATATTCCGCCTGGGAACCCTGCAGCCATATGGTATCAATGTGGACTTCACCAGTTTCAAAATCTCCCCTTCCCCCACTGCATCCCTAAACCAGCCCAGTTCATCCCCTCCCCCTACTGCACCACACAACCAGCCCAGCTCTTCCCCCCCACCCACTGCATCCCAAAACCAGTCCAACCTGTCTCTGCCTCCCTAACCGGTTCTTCCTCTCACCCATCCCTTCCTCCCACCCCAAGCCGCACCCCCAGCTACCTACTAACCTCATCCCACCTCCTTGACCTGTCCGTCTTCCCTGGACTGACCTATCCCCTCCCTACCTCCCCACCTACACTCTCTCCACCTATCTTCTTTACTCTCCATCTTCGGTCCGCCTCCCCCTCTCTCCCTATTTATTCCAGTTCCCTCCCCCCATCCCCCTCTCTGATGAAGGGTCTAGGCCCGAAACGTCAGCTTTTGTGCTCCTGAGATGCTGCTTGGCCTGCTGTGTTCATCCAGCCTCACATTTTATTATCTTAGAAACAGGGTCTGTTTTTTGCAGACATAAAGGAATATGTATACACTCTATAGTTGTTTCAATTCAACGAAATACTTAACAGTCACATAATTGTTCATTTCTTATGACAGTCCTTGCCTAATCTAAGTCAACCTAGCTGGTTTAAAATTTTAAAAGCCTAGCTTTTAACTGTCAACCATCATTAATGGGTGCATTTACCATGGGAAGACCTCTGCCAGAGTCCACTGTCAACCATCAGCACTGTCCTCTGATGTAGTGTGAATGTTGGTTTGCCCCTTAAATATGTATTCTTGTGAAATGCAAGATGAATACATCTTGACAAGAGATGCATTTTTTTCCAGCAATACAAGCAGAATCCTATACTTAGTGTCTATAAATACAGGCATAAAGTATAAAAACAAGTTAGTTATGCTGGGGCACTCCAAATGCTGATTGAACCTCAGGTGGAGTGACATATCGAATTTTTGGCACCCTACTTTGGGAAGGATGTCGAGATGTTGGACAAGTTTGAAGGAGGATTTGCTAGACTAGTCTCAGAATCAAAGAAACTAGAGGGGCTGGGATTGTTCTCATTAGAACAGAAAAGATGACGAGTTGTGAGCAGACGAGGAGGAACTCTTCTATAGTTAGCCAATGGAAACAGATTCAAGATAATTGCATCAAGAACCAGGGTCAGAATGGGGAACCTTTTTAAAAAGTAAGTCAGCAAGTTACAATGATCTGGAATATATTCCCTGGAAGGTTACAGAATCAGATTGGCTAAAGGCTAATGTAATAATGCATTTTACTCAATACCCTTTGTACCCACTTTTTTCTAAATGCCACAAACTTTGAGCAATTATTTCAAAAGGTAGCTCAATGCTGTGTGAAAACTTTTGCTACCTTTTAATTTATTGTAAGCTTCTTAGAATTCTCTCTTTTAAAGATATTTCTTATGCACGAATTGCCACTTTCCAGGTTCTGCATGGTTTCTAATATCAGATATATTAAACCACTGCAGAGTTGCACTATCACCAAGCAGTTAATCTGAAGGTTCCAATTCAAGCAAATATATTTGAGAATAAAGGATATAGTGTGTGATTCATAAAGAAAATTGAAAGTGAAAAGAAAAAGCACATCCAAGGCTTTGGATTGGAAAACATATAGACTGTAAATGGATTGTGTCTTTACCAATAACTTGCTTTGATTAGTTGGCTCAGCATTTCTGTTTTCAGGTTGAAACTTTGTGGCCTCCGCAAGCCTCTTGTTTAATTCCTTAATTTGCTCTTCGTACAGCTCTTTCTGATCATTTATTTGGTTACTGCACTGAGTACTGAATAGTCAAGTAAAAATAAATCAACAATTCATTAATTCTGCTTAAAACTGTCACTGAATTTACTCGCGGACATATGTCACAATACTGAATAATTAAGAGGTTCCAAATTTCTGCAAAGATGCTACATAGATTCAGTACACCAAGAAATACTCACCAGAGCTAGCATCAGTAGAGAAAAGAGTTAAAATTTCAAGCTGAACATTTCTCAAAACTGGGTCAAGTTGAGAATGTAAAGGGTTTTTTAATAATTCACATGGAGTGCGTGGAGAAAAAAAACAGACCATCTGTGATATAATGGAAGATAAGATGCATTACAAGCCAAAAATGTTGGGTGGAGTGAGATTAGGGCAAAATAAGGAAAGGATCAACAAACTGGCACTTGGTGAAAAAGAAATGTCTGAGCGTTGATCTAATATAGATCTTTAAAATTATGATATCTTTTATCAAAACCTATATCCTTGTGGGGGACAGCATAACTAAAGACAGTGATACATTTCAACAATCTAAAAATCCAATTGGGAATTCCAAAGGACGGTAAGAAATCAGAACTTACCACAACAAGGAGTGATTGAAATAACAGGCATATTTAAAAGGGAGTAGTCAAGCACAAAAGGGAGAAGGGAATCGGTACAATGGTAGATTTAGATTAGAAAAGACGGGAGGAAAGGATCAAAATGAAACATAAATATCAGCATAGACTGGTTGGGCTGTGTCACACATCTGAGTTTTATATCCTATGTAATCCCATGTATGTAATTGGTATTAATCCCACAATTCAAAGAAAGTAATCTAGGAGATAATTTTCATAGTCCCTATTTATCATGGATTTATTAGATTCCTTGACACAAATGCGAGCAGCACAAATGACTTATGAAATCTGCAAATGGCAAAGCGTACTGAAAGCAAACATCAATTTTACAGCTTTTTATGAAATATATTGGAATGGTTATTCAAATTAAAAGCACTTTGTATGTACAAGGTATTTATACTCCTACAACACAAAGTACAAAGTTAACTGTATTCATGAATTTCTGTATAATAAATACTGAACAGCTCACATACTTACACATCATAGGTTAATTTTTTTTGCAGTTCCTGTAACTTTTGACTTAAATGGCTATATCCTTTTTGCAGCTCTCCAAATTGTTCTGAAGTAAAAAGAAGCATCTCTCAAAATACAGTCAGATAAACCAATTATCATTAGACTCCAAACTGATTGAGTTAAATTCCTCAGTGGAATCAAAAACATTGTATGAACTGTCTCGTTTAGCTTACTTTAAAGACTTTTCTAGCCAAGCCATGTTGTCTGTGTCCTCTAACTTTTTGCAGTTCAACCCATTTTACTTCAATTTCACTTTCTCCTCTCTTTCCAACTCAAGCCATTTCACTCTCTCTCAACTTCAATTTATTCAATCTCAAACTTTTCCACTTGTTTCCCACCCCGCCATCCTCTCTAAATTTCTTTTTTCTCTCCTCTAACTACAGCTTCTTCATTTCTAACTTTATCTTCTAAACAGCAACTCTCCTGTTTCCACTCTCAGTGCTTCCATGCAATCATTTCTAGAAGTTCACAAATTTCTCTCAAATTCAAGTACATTGGGTATGATCCCAGCTAATGATAATACTGGACAAGTCAAATTCCAGTGAAGTCTGGCTCAATAAATCATTTACTTTTCTTACCATGGAGGCCAGTCACTGAACATATTCACGAGATGCTGCCAATGTACTTTTAAAATAGAACATAAAAGATTTATTGTACAAATGAAACGAAAAACTCAGATTATATAAGAACTAATGGGAAAAGCTCATTTCAACTATCAGAAAGATTCATCTCTTTTACCTCAACAATACCCTTACATATACTCAAACATTAGTAAAAGCTACCCCGTTGTCATGCTAAAACTTCTTGCTCATTGGTTCGGTTGTTGGTTTCCTTTCAAATTTGACCTTTAACTGGAAAAAAAACAGCACTGAGTGAATGCTTGCCCCTAAGACCCTTAAAACAAACTGCCAACTACTTAGCACGCATTCCCTAAACAAGTATTCAACAGCCATTCAGGTGGTCTTCCTTTTCAATGCCTCCATGGCCTTCTGCAGACTTCTTACCCGTTTTCTCAGCAACTCAGGACCTATCCCCAGTACCAACTGCTTGGACACTGCTAATAGCAGCACCTCTGCTGCTACAAACCTCTTTCCTCTGAAAGAATGTACTTCTGAAGCCATCTCTCACTTGGTTGTAGAATTCCAAGTCAAGCAAAAACCTTCAGAATTATCGCCCTGTACAGCAAGCTTCTGGTCATTTAGCTAAAATCACAAGACTTATAAATTTTTAACTCAATATACTTAGTGTTCAAAATGACTTGGTGACCCACTTAAAACAAACACTCAGATCCAAACAGAATTGGAACCGAAAATCAAGCTTTCCTCTACTATAGAATCCAAGGTCTAAAGTAATAATACTCAATTATTATGCAAGTTCATTATTGGGAGTATAAAACTGAACTACCAGAGTGGATTCTCATCATTTTGTAACACCATCAGCATCTGATTAAAGGAGTGGGCATAAGTCTTAAACAGCACATATACCCACTTCATCCCTCGGACCCACTTTTAAAATTCACTTGTTGGACGAATGTGTCGCTGGATGATAAGCATTTATTGCCTGTCCCTGAGTTGCCCTTGAGAAAGAGGTGGTGACCTGTCTTAAAGTCTTAGAGGTCTACAGCATGGACAAGTTAATCTGAAGGGCCTATTTCCATGCTGCCAGTTTTCACAACTAAAACCAATCCTATTTGCCTATGTTTGGTCCACATCCTTCCACAATTTCGCCATCCACTTACACGTCTAAATATTTCTTAAATGACAAAAAATTGTACTTGCATCCACCACTACCTGTGGCAGCCTGTTCCAGACAGTCACCACCCTCTGAAAAGACAGACACCACCCCACATCCCCACCTTGAGCCTACCCTGCCATTCAACAGGATCATGGCTGATCTTTTTGAGACTCAGCTCCACTTACCCGCCCACTCTCCATAACCTTTAATTCCTTTACTGTTCAAATACTTATCTAGCCTTGTCTTAAACACATTTAACAAGGTGCCTTCAACCATTTCACTGGGCAGGGAATTCCACAGATTCACAACCCTTCTGGTGAACAAGTTCCTCCTGACCTCAGTCTTATAACTGCTTCCTTTTATTTGCAGGGAATGGCCTCTAGTCCTAGTTTCACCTGCTAGCGGAAACAACCTCCCTGCCTCCACCTTATCTATTCCCTTCATAATATCTCCATAAGATCTCCCCTCATTTTTCTAAATTCCAATGAGTATAATTCCAGCCGATTCCATCTCTCCTCATAATCCAATCCTCTCAACTCTGGAATCAACCAAGTGAATCTCCTCCACACCCCCTCCAGTGCTAGTATATCCCTTCTCAAGTAAGGAGGCCAAAACTGCACATAGTACTCCAGGTGTGGCCTCACCAGGACCCTTTCCAGCTGCAGCAGAGCCTCCCTGTTTTTAAACTCCATCCCTCGAGCAATGGCAGACAAAATTCCATTTGCCTTTTTAATTACCTGCCGCACCTGCAATCCTACTTTCAGCGATTCATGCACAAGGATACCCAAGTCCCTCTGCACAGCAACATGCTGCAATTTTTTACCATTTAAAACACAGTCCATTTTGCTGTTATTCCTACCAAAATGGATGACTTCACACTTATCAACATTGTACTCCATCTGCCAGACCTTTGCCCACTCACTTCGATTATCTATATTCCTCTGCAGACTTTGTGTCTTCCGCACACTTTGCTCTACCACTCAACTTAGTGTTGTCTGCAAATTTTGACACACCGCGCTTAGTCCCCAACTCCAAATCATCTGTGTCAATTGAAAATAATTGCAGTCCCAACAATGATCCCTGAGGCACACCACTAGCCACTGTACACCAACCAGAAAAACACCCATTTACCCCTACTCTTTGTTTTCGACTAGTCAACCAATCCTCCGTCCATGCCAATAAATTACTTGTAATACCACGCAACTTTATCTTACGTAGCAGCCTTTGGTGTGGTAACTTGACAAATGCCTTCTGGAAATCCAGATACACCACATGCACAGGTTCCCCAATGTCCACCATGCAAGTAATGTCCTCAAAGAATTTATATAACTTACAGTAGGTTGACTGGGATGTTGCCTGGTACAGAGGGCGCTAGCTATGAAGAAAGATTGAGTAGATTAGTATTATTTTCATTAGAAAGACGGAGATTGAGGGGGACCTGATTGAGGTGTACAAAACCATGAGGGTATAGACGAGGTGGATAGCAAGCAGCTTTTTCCCCCCCCAGAGTGGGGGACTCAATTACTAGGGGTCATGAGTTCAAAGTGAGAAGAGGAAATTTATGGGAGACATGCATGGATAGTACTTTACGCACAGGGTAGTGGGTGCCTGGAATGCATTGCCAGCGGAGGTGGCAGATGCAGGCACGATAGTGTCTTTTAAGATGTATCTGAACAGGTACATGGATGGGCAGGGAGCAAAGGGATACAGACCCTTGGAAAACAGGTGACAGGTTTAGACAGAGGATCTCGATCGGCATAGGCTTGGAGGGCTGAAGGGCCTGTAATTTTCTTTGTTCTTTATATCTAGATGTCTTGCTATTTCTTCCTTAAATGACAGAGTCAAGCATTTTCCCCCACTACCGAAGTTAAGCTAACTGGCCTATAGTTACTTGCTTTTTGTCAACTTCCTTTTTTAAAACAGTAGAGTTACACTGGCTGTTTTCCAATCTGCGGGAACCACCCCCTCCACTGTCCAAGAAAGTCATGGCTGATGTGGTTGTGGCCTGAGTTCCACTTTCCTGTTGTGACCTCATAATCTCCGCACTTGGAGTATTGTGTACAGTTCTGGTCACCGCATTATAAGAAGGATGTGGAAGCTTTGGAAAGGGTGCAGAGGAGATTTACTAGGATGTTGCCTGGTGTGGAGGGAATGTCTTACGAGGAAAGGCTGAAGGACTTGAGGCTGTTTTCATTAGAGAGAAGAAGGTTGAGAGGTGACTTAATTGAAACATATAAAATAATCAGAGGGTTAGATAGGGTGGATAGGGAGAGCCTTTTTCCTAGGATGGTGACGGCGAGCACAAGGGGGCACAGCTTTAAATTGAGGGGTGAAAGATATAGGACAGATGTCAGAGGTAGTTTCTTTACTCAGAGTAGTAAGGGAATGGAACGCTTTGCCTGCAACGGTAGTAGATTCGCCAACTTTAGGTACATTTAAGTCGTCATTGGATAAGCATATGGACGTACGTGGAGTATTGTAGGTTAGATGGGCTTGAGATCGGTATGACAGGTCGGCACAACATCGAGGGCCAAAGGGCCTGTACTGTGCTGTTATGTTCTATGTAATCATCTCTTTTTGTGCCCTGGGATGCATTTCATCAGGGCCAGGTGACTTGTCTACGTTTAGCCCCATTAGCTTGCCTAGCACTGCCTCCTTAGTGATAATGATAGTTTCTCGGTCCTCACCTGCTATAACCTTCTTGCCATCAGTTTTTGGCATGTTAGTTGTGTCTTCGACTATGAAGACCGACACAAAATAACTGTTTAATGCCTCGGCTATTTCCTCATTCCCAGTTATTAAATTGACCTTCTCATCCTCTAAAAGGACCAATGTTTACCTTAGCCACTCTTTTACGATTTACGTATTTATCGAAATTTCTGCTGCCTGTTTTTATATTCTGAGCTAGTTTACTCTCATAAGCTATCTTACTTTTCTTTACAACTTGTTTTGTGGCTTTCTGTTGGCCTTTAAAGATTTCCCAGTCTACTAGTTTCCCACTACTCCTTGCTTTTTTGTATGTGTTTTTTTCCTTCATTCTGACACTTTTATTTATTCCCTTAGTCTATCATGAATGTCTCTCTGTTCCTACAGTACTTCCCGATCACTGAAAAATCATTTTGAAAGTCCTCCACTGTTCCCCAATTGACCCACCATAAAGTTTTTGCCCCCATTCTACCTTAGCTAACTCCTCCCTCATCCCATCATAGTCTCCTTTGTTTAAGCACAGGACATCGGTGCTGGATTTAATCTTCTCACACTCCATGTGTATTATAAATTCGACCATTCTGTGATCGCTCCTTTCAAGAGGATCCCTAACTGTGAGATCATTAATTATTCCTGTCTCATTACACAGGGCCAGATCTGGGATAGCTTGCTCCCTCGTAGGTTCCATTACATATTGTTCAAGGAAATTATCATGGATGTATTCTATGAACCCCTCAAGGCTGCCATGACCGACCTGGGGATTTGACCAATCAATATGTAGATTAAAATCCCCCATGATAATTGCTGTACCATTTTTACATGCATTAGCTATTTCTATGTTTATTGCCCACCCCAGTAGGATGTCATTATTTGGTGGCCTATAGACCACACCTATCCGTGACTTCTTCTCCCTGCTATTCCTAATTTCCACCCAAACGGATTCAACCTTTTGTTCAGTAGAACCTATATCATCTCTCACTAACGCCCTGATATCATCCTTAAAAATCAGAGCAACACCACCTCCCTGAACCTCCTGTCTGTCCTTCCAAACAGTTTGATACCCCTGGTTATTTAACTTCCAGTCATGACTACCTTGCAACCATGTCTCTGAAATGGCCACTAAATCATACCCATTTGCCATGATTTGCGCCGTCAACTCATCCATCTTGTTTTGAATGCTCTGAACATTCAGATAAAGTGCGCTTACGCCAGTTTTTGCACCTTCTTTTTGAGTCCTATCACCTCCGTTACTAACAGCTCGAGTTCTCCTCCCCGTTAACATTTTCCTAATTTTCAAAGGAGTTGAAGCTTCCTCATCACCCACTAACCTGCTGCTTTGCCTTCCATTAATTGTTATACTCCCTTCCATTAATTGCTCACTCCTCCCTTCCCCCCTACTTATTAGTTTAAAATCCAATCGGCCACCTTGTTTAACCTTTTCACCAGAACACTGGACCCAGCCCTGTTCAGGTGGAGTCAATCCCAGCAGTATAGATCCCTCCTGTCCCAGAACTGATGCCGGTGCCCCATCAAAAGGAAACCCTCTTTCCCACACCACTCTTTGAGCCACAAAATGGGGAATGGCCATCTACCTTATCTATGCCTCTCGTTATTTTATAAACCTGTATAAGATTACCACTGCCTCCTATGCTCTGGGGAAAAATGTCCCAGCCTATCCAAACTCTCCTTATAAATCAAACCTTCCAGTCCAGATAGCATCTTTGTAAATTTTTCCTACACTCTTTCTAGTTTAATAATCTCCTTTCTGTAACAGGATGACCAGAACAACATGCAGTATGTCTTCCACAGTTGCAAGAAGACATCCCAACTCCTATACTCAGTGCTCTAACCAATGAAAGCAAGCATGCAGAAAGCCTTCGTCATCAGCCTGTCTACCTGTGACTCCACTTTCAAGGAACTATGAACCTGTACCCCTAGATCCCTCTATAACACTCCCCAGGCCCTAACATTGACTGTTTAAGTCCTGCTCTGGTTTGACCCACCAAAATGCAACATCTTGCATTTATCTAAATTAAACTCCATCTACCATTCCTCAGTCCACTACCGAGTTGATCTTGATCTCGCTGCATTCACAGAAAACCTTCACTGTCCAATATACCACTAATCTTGGTGTCATCCACAAACTTCCTAACCATTACTCAAATTCTCAATCAAATCATTTATATAAATGATGATTAACAGTGCACAATATATTGTTTCAGTATATCAGGAGTTGTGAACGCACAATGTTTGTAACTCCAATCAGTGAACATCCCTATTTCCAACCTTATCACAGGTGGATGCAGCTGAAGATGGTTAAGCAAAGGACACCACCCTGCTAACTCGCAGAGATATCCTGAAAGTGAAATAACTGGCGTCCAACATTCACAACCATCTTCCTTTGTGCTAGATACATAACTCCAACCAGCAGAGAGATTCGCCATTATTCTTAGTGCCTCCAGTTTTGCTAAATGCCTTGATATCACACAATCAAATCTGGCTTTGATATCAAAACCAGTCACTCTTAACTCCTTTGGCCCTGTTTCAACTAAAGCTGTAATGAGATTAGGAGCTGTGGCCCTGGCAGAACCCAAACTAAGTGTCAGTCAGCAAGTAATTGCTCACCCAGGGTTGCTTGATAGCTTTGTTGATGACAGTCTAGCATCAAAGCTGCTCATTTAAAACAACGACTGAAATGCACCACTTGCAGTGGGTTCTGGTGCTTACATATTCTTAATATGTCCATTTCATCAGCTGGTACTTCTATTTAAGCAGTCTTTTGGCACACCTCAAAAAACTTCAATTGTTTTTGCATAAATTCCAACTGCCACTTCCAAATGATTTATCAACTTCAATTACTACTGGACGCACCAATTAATTAACTCCTCTTAGACACTGGAACAATCTAATCCTGAATACTATACTGCTCAAAATGAATAAAGAATGTCTTTACCTTGTAGTGTCTGTATTATCCTTGTGCTGCTGGTAATGTTCTTATTCAGGGCTTCCTTTAAATGAAAAGCAAACATTCAGATTAAAAAAGAGTTAGGAAACTGAACATACTATCTGCATTTACAAGTCTATTCATTTTGTTTTTTCATCTGTAATCCATAAACATTCAAACAAATTACAAAACTATTGTTGTAGGAATTGAGACAAATAAAGTCTCACTTCTTAGTCTTCCTGTGTATGTCCAAACAGAGCACTGTGCTGGAAACTGCAAAACTGGTAACAGTAAAATTAAAATTTGCTTCCCTCATTTCCTCAAAGCTACCTCTCAATTTCAGTTCCACGTGTGGATCTCCAATCAATCTACAATGTTCACTTTGCCACATTTACTTACTTAAGGGGAGTTATCCTCCCATTTAATGCAAAACCAAATCCTACAGCTCTATAGCTATCCAGTTACTGAGACTCTAAACGCAGTATAGCTACAGTAAGTAGGATCATCTGGAAATGTGAACCCGTGCTAATCTCACATAGGAGCACCTGGATGTTACAAAACATGACAACCGAGCAGGCTCAACATATGTTGACAAAAGTTGACCATGCACAGAATAGCAAGTTGGGACACCCTAGAAAATCAGGAGTGTTTGCCATGGATGAATATTGACTGAACTTTCAATAATGGCATACTGACAGCACTAATACTAACATTCTTAGGAGTACTATAAAATCGCAACTCACCATATTAAATCAGTTTGTGTTAAATCGACACATTAACAGCTTTAATAACTGAATTATTTCTCCACTTCCATCTCAGTAATTTGGTTTTGCATTTCTAATAGAGTGGTTGCAAGAACAATTTCTGCATTTTTAACTGTACTCGCACATCATTCATCTTACTTCATACTGTATTATTACTACTAGCACTAGAGCAAAATCAGAAGCATTGCTACCAAGCAAGTTCTCATTTACCACATAGTTCTAGTTCTGGAAACTTGTAACTTTAGATTAAAAAGTTTAAGTGAATCATCAGTTCTTAGAAGAATCAAAGGAATTAGGTTCCTTCAAATATACGCTGGTTTTTCAAGGCAAGAAATCAGTTGAAATACTGTACAATACTTGTATAGCAGTGTGCATTCAACACAAATAGCATGCAAAATAAAGTAACTAAATACTATCTAAATTCAAAAGAAAACATCATGGAGCTGCAGGAATAGATGGATAGCTATTTCAAAACAGTCAGACAAGAAATGGTAAGCCAAATGACTTCCTTCAGTGCTGTACATTCCATGATCAGAGGCTATGAAGCAGACTCTTAGAGTGATCTTCCTGACACTTTCTCTACACTCTACAGAAGGTCTTTGCCACTTTTCCTCAAAGGCTCAGAAACATTATTCAAGTTCTTTCTTCTGCAGCTCTTCCAGACTTGGAACTAAAAGCATTATCTTTAGAAAACTCTTGACAACCTATCAATCATGAGAAACTGAAATACACGTTCACTTCTCTTATCCATCAATGTTCCTTTACTCCAATGATTTTCTTCCCAAGCACTCTTACTTTTTAAAGGAAAATATTGAATCTCGTGACACAGATGGCTACTCAAGCCATGATTTTATGAAGGTCTTCAATCATCTTCAGATGGGTTTCTAGTACACTCAGCCTTAATTTCCAGATTCACATCATTAGAGATTCTGTTCATTAACTGTGTACTGATCTGTGATGCCGAGGCTAACCTGCAGGTGTGGCTCTGATGTCAACAACACATGCAAATAATGTAAAAATGAAAACGATAATGCAAGTTGTAAAAAAAAGCCTTAAAAACAATGGTTTACAGTAATTTAAACAATCACCAGAACTCTCCTCAAAAGGTAACAGGTACTTTATCTTTCTCTAGTATTAAACACAATAACTTCTTTATTCCTTGTGATCTGGCCACCATCTTCAGTGCAAATGCACAACCAGAGCCAGCAATTTCCTAATTCTCACATTGGAGCAAGTCAAATACACAAGATTTCCAACTAAAAGACAGATTACTATAAGATAACAAAGTGTGGAGCTGGATGAACACAGCAGGCCAACCAGCATCTCAGGAGCACAAAAACTGACGTTTCGGGCTTAGACCCTTCATCAGAGAGGGGGATAGGGAGAAGGAACTGGAATAAATAGGGAGAGGGGGGGAGGCGGACCGAAGACGGAGAGAAAAGAAGATAGGTAGAGAGGAGAGTATAGGTGAGGAGGTAGGGAGGGGATAGGTCAGTCCAGGGAAGACGGACAGGTCAAGGAGGTGGGATGAGGTGGTAGGTAGGAAATGGAGGTGCGGCTTGAGGTGGGAGGAAGGGATGGGTGAGAGGAAGAACAGGTTAGGGAAGTGGAGACAGGCTGGGCTGGTTTTGGGATGCAATGGGGGGAGGGGAAGAACTGGGCTGGTTTTGGGATGCAGTGGGGGAAGGGGAGATTTTGAAGCCTGTGAACTCCACATTGATACCATTGGGCTGCAGGGTTCCCAAGCGGAATATGAGTTGCTGTTCTTGCAACCTTCAGGTGGCATCATTGTGGCACTGCAGGAGGCCCATGATGGACGTGTCGTCTGAGGAATGGGAGGGGGAGTTAAAATGGTTCACGACTGGGAGGTACAGTTGCTTGTTGTGAACCGAGCGGAGGTGTTCTGCAAAGCAGTCCCCAAACCTCCACTTGGTTTCCCCAATGTAGAGGGAGCCACACCGGGTACAATGGATACAATATACCACATCGGCAGATGTGCAGGTGAACATCTGCTTGATATGGAAAATCATCTTGGGGCCTGTGATAGGGGTGAGGGAGGAGATGTGGGGGCAAGTGTAGCACTTCCTGCAGTTGCAGGGGAAAGTGCCAGGTGTGGCAGGGTTGGAGGGGAGTGTGGAGCGGACAAGGGAGTTGCGGAGAGAGTGGTCTCTCCGGAATGCAGACAAGGGTGGGAATGGAAAAATGGCTTGGGTGGTGGGGTCGGACTGTAGATGGCAGAAGTGTCAGAGGATGATGCGTTGTATCCGGAGGGTGGTGGGGTGGTATGTGAGAACGAGTGGTATCCTCTGGGGGTGGTTGTGGCGGGGGTGGGGTGTGAGGGATGTGTTGCGGGAAATGCAGGAGACGTGGTCAAGGGCGTTCTCGACCACTGTGGGGGGAAAGTTGCAGTCCTGGAAGAACGCGGACATCTGGGATGTGCGGGAGTGGAATGCCTCGTCCTGGGAGCAGATGCAGCGGAGGCGGAGGAATTGGGAATAGGGGATGGGATTTTTGCAGGAGGGTGTGTGGGAGGAGGTGTATTCTAGGTAGTTGTGGGAGACAGTGGGCTTGAAATGGACATCAGTTTCTAGCTGGTTACCTGAGATGGAGACTGAGAGGTCCAGGAAGGTGAGGGATGTGTTGGAGATTGCCCAGGTGAGCTTGAGGTTGGGGTGGAAGATGAATTGTTTCAGCTCCTCTGGGGAGCAAGAGGCGGCGCCAATACAGTCATCAATGTAACGGAGGAAGAGGTGGGGTTTGGGGCCTATGTAGGTGCGGAAGAGGGACTGTTCCACGTAGCCTACAAAGAGGCAGGCATAGCTTGGGCCCATGTGGGTACCCATGGCCACCCCCTTTGTCTGTAGGAAGTGGGAGGAATCGAAAGAGAAGTTGAAGTTGTTGAGGGTGAGGACGAGTTTGGCTAGGTGACTGAGAGGTCCAGGAAGGTGAGGGATGTGTTGGAGATGGCCCAGGTGAACTTGAGGATTATCACCCATTATCACTGACAGATTACTATACGTAGTTTTATTTTCTTCAGCCAAATACAAAATTCTAGCCATTGCAAGAGCTAAAGAAACTAAGCAACTGTCAAAATATTGAAAATATGAATCAGTTTATTGTGTACAAACACTGATTTTGCTACTGATATGCAAACTCAAGTCATTTCCAAACTTTTTTTGTACTTCCATACAAGCCAGCAACCACATTATGAATACCTCCCTTAACTATCCCCTAAAAAGACCAACTATTTTGTTATATAAAGTACTTTTCACAATCTCAGGATATGTCAAAACACAAGACAACCAATTACGTATCCTGAAACAGTGCAACAAATTGATGGAACGAACAAGAAAATAGCAAGGTAAAATAACAGATGCGATTCTGAAGTGGGTGCAGAAGCAGCAGGACCTGACAGCAAAAGTGGCAATTGTTGATAATAACAGAAGACTGTAAAATCAATTAAAAATACATTCTGGGCTCCTGGTATTTACTTTCACCTGACGAAGAAGCAGCATTCTGAAAGTTTATGATTTCAAATAAGCCCGTTGGACTCTAACCTGGTGTCATGTGACTTGTGACCTTCTAAAGAGAGGCACAGAGCTTAAGCAAAGAAGTTATGATGAACCCTTTAAAAACAGTTCAGCTCAACTGGAGTATTATGTCCAATTCCAGGCACAGTTTTAAAAGAACATAAAGACTCTATAGAGGATGCATGCAGCATGAATGGTTCTACGGATGAGGAGCTTAACTTACAAGATAGATTGGAGATGTTGGAAGCTGGTCTGCTTGGAGAAGAGACATTTGTCGGAGGTATTCAAAATCACAAGGGTCTGAAGAGAGAAAAACTGTTACCACTGGCAGAATGGCTGAGAACCAGAGAACATTAGGTTGAATGCTAAAGAGCCAGTCAGTGGCTATGAAGATAAACATAGTCAGTCAGTGGTTTGGATCTGAAATACACAGCTCAAGTGCTGTGCAAGCAAATACGAAAAATAAATTGGATTAACAAAACTAGGCAGTGGGCCTAGTTCACTCTAGTAGAGAACCATCATGGACATGGCTGGCACAGTGGTTGCCACGCTGTCACTATTCAATAATCCTAAATTTGAGTTCAGAAGTCTTCCGCAAATGTAACGTTAAAACAATCAGATAATTGGTTGAGTGCTGAAGGATGAATACTAACTAGGAGATATTGGGAGTTTCTTTGCTTATCTTCAAAATAGTACTGTGGAATCCTGTATAACCACCTCAAGTAACAGGTGCAGCCTCAGTTGAGTGTCCCGTCCAAAAGGGAGCACCACCAACACTATTGCAAAGGGGCACAATGATATTCAGGTCTCTGGATTTAAAACTGAATCCACAATACATTCTGACTTAAAGGCAATGGTACATCAACTGAACCATGTTTGCTGAAACGGGTACAACCCTAATAGACACACGCAAAATACTGAGGATGCTGAAGACCACGCAAAATACTGAGGATGCTGAAGACCAAAAAAAAACAAAAACTGGAAAATTCAGTAGAGGTCAGCCATCAAGTCTGTATCTCTCTAGACTTAAAGTTCCAGGTCAACGAGTGTCTGATGTAAGCTTCTGTTGTCAACAAGAAATCTGAATTAATCCTTTACTGGCCAACAAAAAGGTATTCTGGAAATTTTACTGATTTTCTGAATGTTTATCCTTAACACAGGCATTCAACTTGACTGGAACATTAAGGTTAGGATTGGATCCTACTTGAACCTGCTAAAACTGCTCTGTATTCCAGGATATTACCAACTTCTCTTCCCTATGCATACTATCTCCTTAAAAATTTTTCTCCCTTCACCTCCAACAAGGGCAAATAAGTTGCCAGATTCTAGTCTCAAACTTTATGACAGTGAGCCAGCTGCCTTTGTTGCTTACCTTCTTTCTACCAAACTCTTTCATGATACAAAAAGGTGTCCATCCCTTCTCTTCCCTAAAGTGAAAACAGGACCAGATCCAAAAAGGGTTATCTTACTGCTCCGAAATCCCTACACATTCCCCATGCATCTGACATGGCAGTCTATACACCATAACGCCTTCTACCCATTCCCCTTATATTGCTCTGCCAACCTGCAACCACCATCCATTTGTCCCTTCACGTACCATATCAACCCATTGAGTACCAATGCACAAAGCACAGAAAATATTCTTAGGTTTCCATACTCCGAGTACAGAGAAAACCACTCATTCGTATAAACACATTGACATTCTTGGTAGGTCTTAACAAGTTGGACAGTTTCAGGGATTTGTGTACTTTTCTCACACAATTTTCTGCACAATCAACAGCCCTAAAGGGCATCTGATCCCCTTCAAAGGATCTCTGACCCCAATCCCCAAAAAGATACCTGATTCAACCCCCAAGATCTGCAGGACCATATCAGCAAAGGTATCTCAGCACTCCAAAAGGATACCCTGGCAACCTGAAAGAAATGCCCTGAAAACAGATCTGTTTCTTTTTGATCATATCTCCACAATTTGGGTTACAGACACCAAGCAATGCAAAATCAGTCATTTAAATGGCCAGCTGTCTCCAGATATCATGCATGTGCAAACTAAGTCCCAGCCTTGTGGAAACCATAAATGCTGGGTTCAGGTGTGGGAGTTGGGATTCCTGAGTTCTTCCTGAATTTTATCACAATGAAGACACTCATGACAAAAACTGGGGTCCATAGAAAATATCAACCCACTCTCATTTTGCATTACCATAGCTTTAAATAGATAATGTAAACTGGTTCCTAGTATTTAGATTGCACTGAACTACTAAAGCTGCCCAGCTCTGGTAAGACCTTAAACTGAGAAGCCCTGCTCAGGAAGACAAAGTTATCATTGCACTATTCAGATGAGTGCCAGGTTGTTCCAGTGTTCTGGATAATGCAAGAAATTTTACAAGTTGATGGACACAACTGTACATGCATATTGAATGCTTGTTTGTTAGAAAAACTCTGCAGGTACATAATTAGCTGTGCAGCAATTGGGAATGGTACAGAAGGTTGAAAGACGTCACATAAATGAAAATTTCTTGCAATTCAATTACACACCACCTAAAACTGTAATTTGTTTTTGACATTACAGTAGAATTCATATAGCTTCCATGTGTCCAAGTTAAGGCAGCATACATATGACACCACTTTTCCTACTATTATGCACTGCACCAAAAATACGATTATAAAATTCCAGCATTTAAAATAACACAGCAAGCAGATGTGAAAGAAAATACAAGATCAAGTGAACACAGAAACACTAGCTAGTATACAATTGATGGAGATATAATTCCAAGGTCAAAAATTAAAATGCGTGCATCTGATATATTCACACGCTTCACTCTAAAATCTCACCATGACCAAGAATATTATCCAGCTGCATTAAAATAGATTTCCAAAATGACTACACAAACTGCAATGTGTTTTGGGAAATCCTGCAGTCATTAAAATATGTTATATAACATTTTCTTATTTAATTAAGAATTAATGCAGTATATAACAGACCTTGAGAACCAATGAAGAAAGTAAAACAATTACAAAGAATGCTGAAGAAACTTAGCCAGACTGGCAGTATCTGTAGAGAGAAGCAATATTAACATTGAGTCTGGTATCAAAAGTCATATCTGACTCAAAATGTTAACCATATTTCTCTCCACTGCTGCTAACTTTGCTGATTTTCTGCAGCAGTATATTTGATTCAGAATTCCAACATCCAAAACATGTTGCTTTTATACAGTCAGAGTCATACAGAATGGAAACAGACCCTTCAGTCCAACCAGTCTATACCAAACATAAGCCTGAAGGAAACTAGTCTCATCTACCTTCTCCTGGTCCCTCCAAATTTTTCCTATTCATGTACTTATCCAAATGTCTTTTAAACATTATAATTTTGTCCATATCCACCACTTCCTCAGCAAGTTCATTCCACATGCAAACCACACTGTCTAAAGTTTGTACCTTTTTTTTAAATCTCTCTCCTCTCACTTTAAGAATGTGCCACCTAGCCTTGAAATCCCCTAGGAAAATGGCACCCTCCATTCACCCTAAATATACCCCTTGTGATTTTATAGACTTCTATAGAGGTCACCTCTTGACCTAAGTTCCAGTGAACACAGTCCTTTATAACTCAAATTGTCCATCCTCAGCAATATCCTGGTGAATCTCTTCTGAACCCTCTCCAGCTTAACAACATCCTTCCTATAGCTGGACAACCAGAAGTTGACACACTACTCCAACAACAGTTTTAAAATGACAGTGTCCTCAGAAGTTCAAGGATGTCATAAGCATATTGCCAGTGACATGGACAAGCCAATTTAAACAGTCAGAGGCAACTCATTCACTGGGTCTAGGCCCAAAATGTCAGCTTTCCTGCTCCTTTGATGCTGCTTGGCCTGCTGTGTTCATCCAGCTCTACACCTTGTTATCTCAGATTCTCCAGCATCTGCAGTTCCTACTACCCCTTACTCAGTACTTTCGGGCTGTAGTTGGCTGCTTTCTTGGTAACAACTCAGGTGGATCCATGGGGATGGGAGTGGTCATTATGGGCTCAGGATGGATCCAGTCAGTAATGATCCTCAGAACTATGTTAAAAAAGCTTTTTTAACATGCGTAAAGAAGGACCATGATTAGGCCTCATGTAAACATGGCCATTTTGAGGCCACAAGCCATCGAACAGAGGTCAAATATCAAGCAAGATCACACATAGATGCACATTAGGCACCTTATTTACTTATGAAAGGGGGCTGCGTGTCAGTTTCAGGTGCATACAATACAGGAGCCTTGCATAATGCTATTCATCACATACTTCAGATGCAAAATGAGCACATGCATAGCGTAGCAAACAAAAACAAAGTTGCTGGAAAAGCTCAGCAGATCTGACAGAACCCATGAAGGAAAAATAATCAGTTAATGTTATGGATCTGGTGCCTTTCCTTAGTTCTAGTCTTTTTCCTTCACAGATGATGCCAAACCTGCTGAGCTTTTCTAGCAACTTTGGTTTTGCTCCTGATTTACAGCATCTGCCATTCTTTCGGTTTTTACTTAGCTTGGCAAACACTTGAACCCAGCTTTAAAGGGCGCAGCATCAATTAACCTCAAAATCAATGAGTGACTAGTACATTTTAATTAATATACAGCAATAGAAATAAAGCTTTCCTTTGGAAGCTTCGCCACTACACTTTGGAAATTCTCCACAAGATGGCAGCAGAGTAAGATATCCCATCCGTGGCTCCTCTGCTCACCTTTCTTTCTCTCTTTGCTGCAGTTTCTCTTCCCCTCCACCAACTTTTAACCTTCTAAACTACCCTACCTGGAGGGGGGGGGGGGGGGGGAGTACAGAACAGGGAGTGAATTGCAGCCAGAGCCCGGAGCAGAGGGAGAGAGCATGCAGGCCGAGTCCTGGACAGAGCAGGAGCACAGCAGTCGTCAGCCGGAGTCCAGAGGGCAAGCTCAGGCCAGCCAAGGAACGAATCCTGGAGCACAGTCCTGGGCAGAGGCCAGTGCGTGGAGACAACGAGGCCTCGAGTTAAGAAGCCCAGCAGACACAGACTCAGTGGAAAAGGACTATAATGTGTACTTTACAGATACTTATCATCATCATTCTGGACTTTTTAAGGTTCTGAGGAAGGATCATCAGACCCAAAACGTTAAGTTTTTTCCTTCACAGATGCTGCCAGACCTGCTGAACTTTTCCATCAAGTTTGTTCTTGTTCCTGGACATTTTAAACTCTGTATTCACACGTTAGCCTATTTTTTCTACTACTTCAATTCTATAAGAACTCAAAAGTATCTGTACCTAGGTAACTTGTACCTAAGATGCTGCCGAGAGGCGACATTGCAAACTTTTTACACACACGAGTACATGTGACAATGAAAGCTATTCTAAATTAAATGAAAATTCCTAGGGATGGATCAACAATTGTAGATGGTGCCTAAACCAATTCCCTCATTTACAGACTACATTAAGTTAAAAATGCCCTTTAAAAGTTATTTTAGAAACCAAGATTTAAAAATACTAGTGCCCAGGTGATACCAAAATAGAACAAACAATCTTCGGTTAGTGTAAAATGTTTCAGTTAGCAAACAGTATTAAATGGTTAGATTTGTGTAAATTTGCAGAAAAAGGAGACCGGAAGACTTGGGTTGTCAAGAGAGGCTGGATGGTCTGGGACTTTTTTCCCCTGGATGCTGACGGGTGACCTTATAATGTCTTATAAAATGAGGCATAGACAAGGTGAATAGCAAAGGTGTTAAGTTTTGGCAAAGATCTGTAGCTCAGGTTGAGGTTGTTGACTTGCTCGCTGAGCTGGCTTATTGTTGTTCAAATGTTTCATCACCGTACTAGGTGACATCATCAGTGGTGCCTCCGATGAAGCAATGTTAATTTACTCCACTTGGAATTTATACTGTACGGTCTGTAATGGTGAGTAGTGTCATTTCCAGTTTCGATCTGTATGGGTTTTTATATGGGGTCCAATTCTATATGTTTGATGATTGAAGTGTGGCTGGAGAACCATGCCTCGAGGAAATTGCATGCGTGTCTGTGTTTGGCTTGGGCTACTATGGTTACTTTGTCCCAGTTAAATTGATGGCATTCATTGTCTGAATGTACCTATATTAAGGAGAGTTTGTTGTGCTGCTGGCAGACATTCATGTATTCTGATGGCTAGTTTCCTTCCTGCCTGTCCGATGTAATGTTTGTGATGGTCATCGCATGGTATTTTGTAAACCACATTTATTCTGCACATTGTGGAAATGGGATCTTTAATCCTTGTTAAGTGTTTGTCGTTGAGTGGCTGTGGGCTTGTGAGTCACCGTGATTCATAGTGGTCTTAGGAGTCTTGTTATCAGTTCTGATATGTTCCTGATGTAGGTAAGTGTGATAAATGTGTTAGGTCATACTGTGTCCTCCTGTTGTCTGTTTTGTAGGAATCTGTGGATGAAGTTGTGGGTATATTCGTTTAAAGCGAGGATCTTGTGCAGGTGTTCTTCCTCTTTCCTGAGTTGCTCTGGAGTGTTGCAGTGTGTCTTGGCCTTTTTAAATAGTGTCCTAATGCAGCTTTGTTTGTGGACGTTGGGATCCAACCCGGAGAAACAGGGAATGACTCTTCTTCAGAATTACATATCCCTTTGGCTGTCCACACCAAGCAGGATGCCAGATGTGTCCAACTAGCCTCTGCTTACAAAACTGAAAACACTTTGGCCAACAGATGACCGTGACTGAATAAAGTTTGGTAAATAATCCTGAGTGCAAAAAATTACACTGACATCCATTCTAAGATTGTTTTAACGTGCAAAACAATTAAGATGATTTCTTCCTCCAATCATAATACAGCATTACATAGACCAGTGTTCCAGTTTTATAAAACATTTTGTACTTAATGCATGACCACCATATGTCCTAAACACTTTACAGTCAATGAGTACTTTGGTTAGTCATCATCATAATAAGGTTACAGGCTTGCACGCCATTGTCGAAGAAGCCTTGGTGAGTTGTTGCAATGCATCTTGTAGCTGGTACATATATTTGCCAATTTGGAAATTTTCCAAACAAACTTGCCAATTTATCAATGAAGTAGAAAGAGAATGGTGACGATATTAGATTTAGGGGCGGCACGGTGGCTCAGTGGTGAGCACTGGTCTCACAGTGCCAGGGACCCGGGTTCAATTTTGGATGACTGTCTGTGTGGAGTTTGCACATTCTCCCCATGTCTGCGTGGGTTTCCTCCGGGTGCTCCAGTTTCCTCCCACGGTCCAAAGATGTGCAGGCTAGGTGGATAGGCCACGCTAAATTGCCCATAGTCTTCAGGGGTGTGTGGGATGCTTCAAGGGTCGGTGTGGGCTTGTTGGGCCGAAGGGCCTGTTTCCACAGGCAGGGAATCTAATCTAATCTAATCTTCCAATCAAGTAGGCTATTTCTTTCCCGGATGGTGTCAAACTTCCTGAGTGTCACTGGAACTGCAATCATCCAAACAACTGAGTTACATTCGTGACTTGTGCCTTACAGGAGGGTGGGAGTGATAACTTTCTACAGAATTCCCAGCCTCTGACCAGCACTTTTAGCCATGGTATTTATAATCACTGGTTTAGTTCCGTTTCTAGACAATGGCAACCCCAAGGATGTTGATATTGGGATATTCTGCGATGGCGACGCCACGGAATTTCGAGGAAAAATTATTGGATTCGCTCTTTTTGAAAATGGACAATGACTGTCGCATGTGGCACAAACGTTCCTGGTCACTTTTCAGGCTCAGCCCTAAATTCAGAACTCCAAAGATGTGCAGGTTAGGTGGACTGATAATACTAAAGTTGCCTCGGAACGTCCAAGGTAATGCAGAAGGAAAGATCAGCCACGGCGCGGTTACGGTAATAAACTGGAAATGCGTGGGACGTTCTGCGAGAGGGTGGGCGAAGACTAGATGGGCCGAAAGGCCTTTATATGCGCTGTAGAGACTACGAATTCGAGACAGTGGCCTCAAAGTTATGCACAACTGAACCACAGCATTCTCACGTTGTGGTCCAAGACAACGCCTTCGTTCCACACAACTTTTTTTTTGAACTGCCCATTAACTTTTAAAACTAACTGTCTTGTACCTCCGTTGTCCCCAACATGTCCTCCCACCCACAGTAGCGTTACTTTACCTTTTCCTCGTTGCAGATCCTGGTTTCTGCTTGGACCTGTTGGCGGTGCAGAAGTCCGAGCTGACCCACTTCATCCTTGTGGCCCTCTAACTGGCTCTGCAGTTGCAGCTGGAGTTGGTGCTTCTGCAGCTCCGCGGTGCTGAGGTCGACAGCCGCGCGCCGGACCTTGGCGTCGAGCGCGGCCACCCGCGCCTGCAGCTCGGCGCTGCGCGAGCTCGACACCCAGTAGCTGAGCGCGAGGAAGGCCAGGCACGCGCCCAGCGCCAACAGCAGGAAGAACAACGGCGGGGAGCGCGCGCCGCGCCGCCCGCTCCCGAGGCCCAGCATCATGATAACAGCCGGTGGCGGAATGCACCGGGAGAAGGGAGACGGTTCAAACCACGCTATTGGGACGCTCTTCGGTCAATGTAGTCTTTCGAAAAAAAAGTACTGCCCGACGGAGCGAACCGTCAACGAGCTCTGTCGTTCGTCACAGAAAAGCGGCGAGGGCCTGTTCAGGCCGGAAAACGCATAAAAGTTCGGAAACCGAGCAGGACGCCGATTGTGAAATCGGAGCTGAAGCCAGGCACCTGCCACCTCATGGCTCCACCCTCACTGCCGTCATCTCCCCGACACCCCGTTCAGGATGGTGACTGCCGACCTCCGAAAGGCGGCTCCCAGCGACGGCTAATCTATCCGCTAATGGAAAGTTACAACATCACCACAAAACATTACAAAACCAACGACGGAATGCCTTCTAATGCTCTTTTGCCTCCAACATCTCCACATCAAATCCACCAAATCATCCCTCCCTCATTATTAACTCTGTGCCATGGTAGGAAACTGTTGGTTTCAAAATACCCAGGCCGTTTGCAGGAAGGTTGGCTAATCATTTTGCGTGGGAATGGGGATTCGGAGGGAAGGTATGGGAAACATTTCAACGTAACAGTAATAATAGGGACTGCAGATGCTGGAGAGTCTGAGATAATAACGTGTGGAGCTGGATGAACACAGGCCAAGCAGCATCTTAGGAGCACAAAAGCTGACGTTACAGGCCGAGACCCTTCATTTGAAAAACCTTTTCTGATGAAGGGTCTAGGCCCGAAACATCAGCCTTTGAGCTCCTAAGATGCTGCTTGGCCTGCTGTGTTCATCCAGTTCCACACTTGTTATCTAATATTTCAACGTATCTCTTTCTCAGGGTCTAGTCAGCAAATTTTATAGAGATAATGGTTGCCACAACTGGAAACATAGATTTTGTCAAAAATTGAATTCAAAAGGAATAAATTAATCTTGTAAATTAATAATTAATAGAAATTAACAATTAAAATGGGACAAACAACAAAGCTTAATCACAAGGCCTTTTCAATTAAGAACCTCATGGGTGCCATGTTCAAAGATGTCATGGGCATTTTGAAGGGACAGCATGAACAGTCAGAATTCATTGTCCATGTTGGGACCAGTGACATAGGAGAAATAGAAAGAACCAACCCCAATTCATGATCACTAGAGAAGGGATGATAACAGGGACCGAGCTAAGGAAATGGTTTAATTAATACTGACCTTGGTGAAAGGCATTTGGAGCTGGCTACGGCAGAATTCGCATGAAAGTGAGGGTCAGAAATGAGTTGACTTACAGCCTGGGGTTTTTCTTCTTACTGTCTGACTGACTCTGCCTCCTTTAACTACAGGAAAATAATCCATGGGGCTTTGAGCTTCAAAAATGATCACCAGTACTATTACACCACCAGCAAACTTTGTGCATTGAATTGGAAGTGACAGTTTGTATCTCCTTGAAGAGATATAAATGCAGTTTGGTAAAAGGCAATCACTGCCCAACTCCGGTGGCATAGTTACCCCTCTGCCATCCGACTGTCTCATTGCCTTTTCCGTGTGGTGCGATTCTCATCTCCCTCCCAGGCTGGAGTCTCCCTGAAAGTTTCCTAGTCCCTTACCCAGCCTGCAGACTCAGCGTTCTGGCCCTCAGCATGGGGCTGCTCGCTACTCCTCCAATCACACACTGGTTTTCTCACGAATTTGCTGCAGGTCGACTTACTGATAAATCTGCCACTACTCTGGTGAGCAATAAATCCTTGCAAAGTTTTTCACCTGTATTTGCATCAAATAGAACATAAAACAAACACATTGAAAATTTAAAATTTCGCCTTAATTTTTCACCTGGCTTATGATCATCCCCATGTAAGGTTAAGTCATTATTAATGATGGCAACCCCATGAATGAACTGTAAATTTGTCTACCATGAGTGTGTGTGAAATGGTGTGCAGGAGTGCCTCTGGCTGAAATATACAAACATTGCGTTCTGGAAATTCAGAGCAGCTGGGAGCACCAGGGCGCATTCACGAAACTGTGGATCAAGGATAATACATTTCACAATGTGGTCATCCCATAGCTTAAGAAAGTTCAGGTCGAGAATGAATCAGTAACCACCAAGCAAAAAAAGGGAACCAAGACTGTATTGAGAGAAGTCCTCACATGCTTATCATTTGCAAACTGTTTTTTGCCCTTGAAAATGGTCAGAGAAAATGGTAATGCTGCTGGACCTAAGAACAATAAATATCAAGGGCAATTCCTTAGTGAGGGCAGTGGACAAGCACTTTTGCAGCTGTAGACATTACTCCAGGATAGTATGTTACCTCATGGGTGCCATGTTCAAAGATGTCATGGGCGTTTTGAAGGGACAGCATGAACAGTCAGAATTCATTGTCCATGTTGGGACCAGTGACATAGGAAGAAAAAGAAATTAGGTCTTACACATGGACATTGGGAAAGCAGAACTTCAAAGGAAATAATTTTCAGATTACTCTTGGCATTACCCAAGCGTGAGTATGTGTATAGAAGAGTAGAGCAGATGAATATGGGTCTTAAGGGATAGTGAGAAGGGAAAATGTCCATGACCTGAAGCATTGGGACCTGTTTCTGGTGGAGATGGGAACAGTACAAGTTGGCAAAGTTAAATCTGAATTGGAATAGGTCCATCCAAGTGGGGAGAATCATAAAACCCCTACAGTGTAGAAACAGGGCCTTCAGCCTTACAAGTCGACACCGACCCTTGGAGCATCCCACCCAGACCTATCCCCCTATAACCCACCTAATCTACAGACTCTTGAACACTACAGGCAATTTAGCTTAGCCAATCCACCTAACCTGCACATCTTTGGACTGCGGGAGGAAACAAGAGTACCCGGAGGAAACCCACACAGACGTGGGGAGAATGTGCAAACTCCACACAGACAGTCGTCCAAAATTGAACTCGGGTCCCTGGCGCTGTGAGGCAGCAGTGCTAACCACCCTAATTCTGTTGCATTGGATTTAAACTAGCTTGACAGGTGACAAGTAGGATGGAGGGGAGAAAGCTAAGATAGAAGTTTAAGTTAAATCATGTGAAACTGGAAGGCGGATGAAATATAGGATACATAAGTTCGATATATTTTAAGGTAAGGAGTCTGAAGAAAAAATAGATGAACTGAGGGCGCTGAAAGTCAACTCATTTTCAACGCTCACATTCATGTGAACTCTGCCGTAGCCAGCTCCAAATGCCTTTCACCAAGGTCAGTATTGGTTAAACCCTCTCCTCAGCTTGGTTACCATCTGAAAAGATACATGAATGGGAACAGTTTAGGTGAATATGGGCCAAATGCTGGCAAATGGGACTAGATCAGTTGAGGATATTGGTCAGCATTAACAAGTTGTACCAAAGGGTCTGTTTCAATGCTGTATAACTCTATGATGAGTGTAATGCAGATGATACGGTCTACAAGACTTTAATAAGGCTTTTGATAAAGTTCTTCATGGCAGACTAGTCAAGGAAAGTCAGAGCCCATGGAATCCAAGGCAAAGTTACACATGGAGTCCAAAAATTGGATGAGGCAGAAACCAAGGTGATGGTAGAGGGATGTTTCTGCGATGAGTGATATGCTATAGTGCTCCATGCTGGGGCTGTTACTGTTTGTTGAGGACATTAAAGATTTGAACTTAATTGTAGGGGGTAAATCAACAGTGAGAAGGTTTGCCTTAAACCACTGGAAATCTCAACAACTGGTCAACTGGATGGGGCTATAACAAATGGAATTATCTTTAAAAGAAGTGAGGTAATGCACTTGGGGAGATCTCACAAGACAAAGGATTACACAATGAATAATAGGTATCTAGAAAGTACTGAACATCAGAGGGACCTTGATGAGCATATCCACAGATCCATGAAGGCAATGAGGCAGGTAGATAAGGTAATTGAGAAGGCATTTGGGATATGTGCCTTTATTGACCAAGGCACTGAATTCAAAAGTAGGAAGGTCATGCTGAATAAAATATTGGTTAAACAACAATTAGAGTAAGTTTTGGTGACCACATCATAGAAAGACTGCGATTACACCAGAGATGGTGCAGAGAAGATTTACCATGGTTCACAGTGCCTGGGGTACAGCGTGTAAGCCACACAAAAAAAACAGATAAACTGTTTATTTTGCCTTGGAACAACAAAGGTTGAATAGGCCCCTGAGAGATGGTTAAGGTTGTGAGGGGCATTGATAGGAAGGCATTCTTTCTGTTAGTAGAGGGATCAATAATGGGGGAATGGTGGGGAGGATGGCATGGATTTTGGCTAAGACAGAAGGCTAAGAAGAGAGTTGAGAATTTTTTTCACTCATAGGGTAGTGTAAGTCTGGAACTCATAGCCAGAAAATGTGGTTGAGTTAAAAGCTGTAACATTTAAGCAATATTTACATATTCACTCATGTTGCCGTAGCCTCCAGGACTATTGGTCAAAAGTTGGAAAATAATTTAATGTCAGATCTTTGTGGTGGGGTGGTCAGATGGCCTATTTTGGTGCCATAGTAGTCTATGAGCCTATAGAGCAGACATTCGAACATATTCATTTCTTTTTATTCACTGGTGTAACATGGGCATCACTGGCTGGGTTAGCATTTGCTGCCTCTTACGAGTTGCCCTTGAGAAGTCCGTCAGATATAGGTACAACTACAATGCCATTAGAGAGGCACTTCCAGGATTTTGACCCAGCAACAGCAGAAGAACAGCAATATATTTCCAAGAGAGGATGGTGAGTGGCTCAGAGCAGAAGTTTCAGGTGGTGATGTTCCTATGTGTCTGCTGTCCCTGTCCTTCTAGATGGCAGTGGTTGTGGTTTTAGAAAGTGCTGTCTAAATATCTTTGGTGAATTTCTGCAGTGCATTTTTTCAATGGCGCACACTGCTAATACTGAGCATTGTTGATGGGGAAGTGGGTACTTATAGATGTGTTGCCAGTCAACTGGCTGCTTTGTCCTGGATGCTTTTTGAGTATTCAAGCTGCACTCATCCAGGCAAGTGGGGAGTATTCCTTCACACTCCTGTCTTAAACCTTGTATATGGTTTGAGGAGTTAATAGGTGAGTTGCTCACTGTGTACGACCTGTTCTTGTAGCCACTGTATTAACTATGTTATTGGTCTACTCTCAATCATCACTAAAGTGATGGATGATGATATCAACAGTGCTATCAAGCAGAACCTGCTCAGCAATAACCTGCTCAGTGATGCCCAGTTTGGGTTCTGCCAGGACCACTCAGATCCTGACCACATTATAGCTTTGGTCCAAAAATGGAAAAAGGAGTTAAATTCCAGAGGTGAGGTGAGAGTGACAGCCCTTGATTTCAAGGGTGCATTTGACTGGGTATGGCATCAAGGAACCCTAGCAAAACTGGAATCAATGGGTATCAAGGCAAACTCTCCAGTGGTTAGAGTCAACCTGACGCATAGGAAGATGGCTGTGGTTGTTGAAGGTCAATCATTTCAGCTCCAGGACATCTCTGCAGGAGTTCCACAGGGTAGTGTCCTCAGTCCAACAATCTCCAGCTGCTTCATCAATGATCTTCCCTCCATCATAAGGTCAGTAGTGGGGATATTCACCAATGATTGCACAATGTTCAGCACAACTTACAACTCTTCAGATACTGAAGCAGTTCATGTTCAAATGCAACAAGATCTGGACAATATCCAGCTTATGCTGACAAATAGCAAGTAACATTCACACCACACAGATGCCAGGCTATGACCATCACTAATAAGATACAATCTAACCACCACACCTTGGCATTCAGTAGTGTTACCATCACTGAATTTCCAATTATCAACATCCTGGGGGGGAACCATTGACAAGAAATTCAGCTGGAGTTACCACTTAAACACAATGGCTACAAGAGAAGGTCAGAGGCGAGGAATACTGCAACGAGTAACTCACCTCTTGACTTCCCAAAGTCTGTCCGCCACCTACAAGGCACAAGTCAGGAGTGTGATGGAATACTCACCACTTGCCTGGATGCGTACAGCCCCAACAACACTTAAGAAGCTTGACACCATCCAGGATAAAGCAGCCTGCATATTTGGCATTAGATGCACAAGTATCAACACCCTCCACCACTGACACTCAGTGGCACCGATGTGTATTATTTATCTGCAAGATGCACTGCAGAAATTGAGCAAAGATCCTCAGACAGTGCCTTCCAAACCCATGACCACTTACATCTAGAAAGACAAGGGCAGTAGATATATGGGAACACTACCACCTTCAAGTTGCCTTCCAAGCTGCTCACCATCCTGACTTGGAAATATATCACTGTTCGTTCGCTGACACTGGGTCAAAATGCTGGAATTCCCTCCCTAATGGCAGGTGGCTTGCAATGGTTCAAGAAGGCAGTTCACCACCACTTTCTCAAGGGCAACAGGGATGGGCATGAAATGTTGGCCAGTCAGCAACGCCGATGTCCCGTAGATTAATAATAATAAAAAATACTGGTAAGTCCAGTTGAGTTTCTGGTCAATGGTAACACCTAGGATGTTGATAGTAGTGGATTTAATGTTGGTGATGCCATTGAATATGGCACAAATGTTAGTTGATTGGTTGTCGATTTGGCACCGTTAGCTTATAACAACACAATCCTCTCCTCAAAATAGTGGTCATAAGCAGTTTTCTATTTTGGGCTTGTCTGTCCAAAATTGATGTTAGACCTAAATAATGCAAAATAAAAAATAAAAAAAAGATAAGTCCAGAAAAGGGGAAAAACAAAAATTTCATCAGTGCCAAAGGTTTACTAATATGAAAACTGCAGTTTGAAAGGCTAACCTTAGTGTGAAATATATCTGTTGATCCAACATACTTTCATTATTGAAGATAACCAATAAAATTTGGGTACCTTTACCAAGTCACTGTTCTTATAGTCTGAACATGCTGCTTGACCGGTATAAGGTTCTGATCAAATGCATAAACTCTGCCTGGTGCTTTGCATCGGTGCTAGATATGGCTTGTCAAATCCTTTTAGAGCTTCTCACAATTATTACCTTAGATAGCTTCAAAAAGTGCATTTTCACAGAAGCGAGTTTGACCCTTATATTCCTTTTCCCCCAAAGAAGCTGAATTCATTACTTCTCTGACTGATAGGTCACCCGATTATGTTATTCAGCCAATTTATACAAGATGTCCTACTTCCTTCTGATTTTCCATTTATCTCTCAGGGTGAAAGCATCTTCCCTTGGGAGATAGTCAAAATTGCATAAACAGTATGGCATGATAAAACTGAAGCATCTTTGTTTAGGTTGCACCATTCTATTGACACATTTATTTCAGTAACTATCTATGTAAGTAGAAATTAGACTCATGCATGGGATATGACTTATTTTATTTTGAGACAATGTTAACATATGCTTGGGATGTTTTACTATGTTAAATAAATGCCAATTGTTAATTTTCAGTGTGTATTTAAGTTATGAATTTGAAATTTAATTACAGACAATTTTCCTACCTAATTTTCCCCCACTTGTATACCAACCAAACACTTATTCATTCACAGGATGAAAATATCACTGGCTAGGCCAGCATTTATTGCCTATCCCTAACTGCCCAGAGGGTGGTAAACGGTGAATGACATTGCTACGGTCCTGGAGTTACACATAGGCCAGTGTAGGTGAGAATAGCAGTTTTTTTCCCTAAAGGACATTAGTGAACCGGATGGACGTTTCCAAAAATCAACAATGAATTCATGGTCATCATTAGACTCTTAATTCCAGATTTTTTAAAAATTAAATTCAAATTCAACTATCTGCCATAGCAGGATTTGAACCCGTGTCCCCAGAACATAAGATGGGTCTCTGGATTAACAGTCCAGCAATAATACTACCATGGATAGTGGGAACTGCAGATGCTGGAGAATCCAAGATAACAAAGTGTGAGGCCAGATGAACACAGCAGGCCAAGCAGCATCTTAGGAGCACAAAAGCCTAGACGCTTCATCAGAGAGGGGGATGGGGAGAGGGCTCTGAAATAAATAGGGAGAGAGGGGGAGGCGGATCAAAGATAGATAGAGGAGAAGATAGGGGGAGAGGAGAGTATAGGTGGGGAGGTAGGGAGGGAATAGGTCAGTCCGAGGAGGATGGACAGGTCAAGGAGGCAGTATGAGATTAGTAGGTAGGAAATGGAGGTGTGGCTTGAGGTGGGAGGAGGGGATAGGTAAGAGGAAGAACAGGTTAGGGAGGCGGGGACAAGCTGGGCTGGTTTTGGGATGCAGAGGGGGAAGGTGAGATTTTGAAGCTTGTGAAGTCCACATTGATACCATTGGGCTGCAGGGTTCCGAAGTGGACTGTGAGTTGCTGTTGCTGCAATCTTCAGGTGGCATCATTATGGCACTGCAGGAGGCTCGGGATGGACGTGTTGTCTTAGGAATGGGAGGAGGAGTTAAAATGGTTCATGACTGGGAGGTGCAGTTGTAGTGGGGGCAAGTATAGCACTTCCTGCGGTCGCAGGGGAAGGTGCCAGGTGTGGTGGGGTTGGAGGGGAGTGTGGAGCAGACAAGGGAGTCACAGAGACAGTGGTCTCTCCAGAAGGCAGTCAAGGGTGGGGATGGAAAAATGTCTTGGGTGGTGGGTTCAGATTGTAGATGGCGGAAGTGTCGGAGGATGATGTGTTGTATCTGGAGCTTGGTGGGGTGGTATGTGAGGACTAGGGGGATTCTCTTTGGGCAGTTATTGCAGGGGCGGGGTGTGAGGGATGTTTTGCGGGAAATGTGGGAGACATGGTCGAGGGTGTTCTTGACCACTGCGGGGAGGATGTTGCGGTCCTTGAAGAATGCGGACATCTGGGATGTGCAGGAGTGGAATGCCTCGTCCTGGGAGCAGTTGTGGCGGAGGCGAAGGAATTGGGAATAGGGGATGGAATTTTTGCAGGAGGGTGGGTGGGAGGAGGTGTATTCTAGGTAGTTGTGGGAGTTGGTGGGCTTGAAATGGACATCAGTTTTTAGCTGGTTGCCTGAGATGGAGACAGAGAGGTCCAGGAAGGCGAGGGATGTGTTGGAGATGGCCCAGGTGAACTTGAGGTTGGGGTGGAAGGTGTTGGTGAAGTGGATGAACTGTTCGAGCTCCTCATGGGAATAAGAGGTGGTGCCGATACAGTCATCAATGTAACAGAGGAAGAGGTGGGGTTTGGGGCCAGTGTAGATGCGGAAGAGGGACTGTTCCACGTAACCTACAAAGAGGCAGGCATAGCTTGGGCCCATGCGGGTACCCCTTTGTCTGTAGGAAGTGGGAGGAATCGAAAGAGAAGTTGAGGTTGAGGACAAGTTCGGCTAGGCGGATGAGGGTGTCGGTAGAGGGGGACTGGTCGGGCCTGCCTGATCCATCCCCACCCTTGTCTGCCTTCCGGAGAGACCACTCTTTCCGGGACTCCTTTGTCTGCTCCACACTCCCCTCCCACCACACCCGGCACCTTCCCTTGCAACCACAGTAAGTGCTACACTTGCCCCCAAACCTCCTCCCTCACCCCCATCCCAGGCCCCAAGATGACTTTCCATATCAAGCAGATGTTCACCTGCACATCTGCCAATGTGGTATACTGCATCCACTGTACCCATTGTGGCTCCTCTACATTGGGGAAACCAAGCGGAGGCTTGGGAACCACTTTGCAGAACACCTCTGCTAGGTTCGCAATATACAACTGCACCTCCCAGTCACGAACCATTTTAACTCCCCCTCCCATTCCTTAGACAACATGTCCATCCTGGGCCTCTTGCAGTGCCATAATGATGCCACCTGAAAGTTGCAGCAACAGCAACTCATATTCCGCTTGGGAACCCTGTAGCCCAATGGTATCAATGTGGACTTCATAAACTTCAAAATCTCACCTTTCCATACTGCATCCCAAAACCAGCCCAGCTCGTCCCCGCCTCCCTAACCTGTTCTTCCTCTCACCTGTCCCCTCCTCCCACCTCAAGCCGCACCTCCATTTCCTACCTACTAACCTCACCCCACCTCCTTGGCCTGTCCGTCCTCGCTGGACTGACCTATCCCCTCCCTACCTCCCCACCTATCTTCTCCTCTATCCATCTTCGATCTGCCTCCCCCTCTCTCCCTATTTATTTCAGAACCCTCTCCCCATCCCCCTCGCTGATGAAGGGTCTAGGCCTGAAACGAAGCTTTTGTGCTCCTAAGATGCTACTTGGTCTGCTGTCTTCATCCAGTTTCACACTTTGTTATCAATAATACTACCAAGTCTTTGCCACCCCATGACCATTTATGACCAAGCATAAAACAAGAAAATATTCCAAAAATTGACCGTGATGAATTTACAATTAACCACAAACTAATTATTAATATCTATGCCTTTGTCAGCTCAAGGTTTGACAATTCCAAAACATTCCTCACCAATGTACTTGTTCTAACCTGCATAAATCTAAGTTTATCTAAAAATCTGTGGCAGTATCATCTTGGGATTTTTAATAGCTGACAGTGGGTTGTTTATGGTACCAGCCCATGTGATGACAAGGCCTGGTCAGTGGGGTTTCGTGTAAGAACATGAGACAACATGCTCAGTCTCCAAAATTATTGAACTCAATATGAGTCCAGAAAGCTGCAGGGTTCCCAAGCAGAAAATGAGGTGCTTTTCCAGCTTGTACTGAGCTTATCCGGAACACTACAGCAAGCCCAAGAGAGATGTTGGCCAGGGAATATGGTTGTGTGTTGAAGTACCAAGCAACTGGAAGTTTGGGGTCCCCATTGGCAGTTATTCATTCTTCCAGGCCAATCCTTACCCATTCCTTCGACTGCCAAACTGTTTTTCTTCTCTCTCTCTGCTCCATCTTCACCTATCTTTACTTTGTCATCTTCCCACCACCCTTTCTTCAGTGTATGTAGCAACCTTTTCCTAGTTGCTATCAGCTCTGAAGAAGGGTCACCAGACCCAAAACATGGACTTTCAAAAAGTTCTGAAGAAGGGCCTCAATCCAAAACGTCAAATCCTTTGATGCTGTCTGACCTGCTGTGTTCCTCCAGCTCCACACTGTGTTGTCTCTGACTTTCAAAAAGACCTTTGATACAGCATTGCAAAACAGATTTGTCACAAAATTTAGCGTTCATAAATAAAAGTGGTAGTAGCAATGTGGACACAAAACTCATTGAGTGATGAGAAACAGAGAATAATGGCTATTGGATATATTTTGTGAAGGAAAAAGGCTTCTGGTGGAGTGCACCAGGACTCAGTATTGGGAACCTTCCTTTTCCAGATTCATATAAATTATCTATAACTTGCCGCTGCCACCTGCAAGTTGTGTTCTGAATCACAAATCATTCTTGCTTGAAACTAAATTGTAGTCACTTCACTGTTGTTTGGTCAAAAACCAGAATGCCCTTCCTAACAGCACCATACTTTATATGGACTGCAGATGTTTACAAACTAGTTCTTCTTCATCTTCTCAAAGGCAATTAGTCATTGTCAGCCAGTGGCGCCCATTTTCCATGAACAAATTTTTAAAAAGTCCCATAACCCTGTCCTCAGGAAATATACAGCAAGAATTGCTCTCAATTGTTTTTGAGGTTTTATGGCATCTTTCAAATTCTCTCTGGTACTATGGGTGATATGATTAAATCTGCTTTATTTCTGAGTTACGCATTTCCTCCCAGGTTCCTTCTGATGTAAAATTCGTTTGTTGAGATTGAACTTGTCTGGATGACCTTTGTAGTAATATTTCTTCCAAATATTGGCCCTGGGAATCAAGTAGACAAATCCATAACAGTTAAAAGATATTGATGCCTTGTTTTGATTTTTAACATGGGTTCTGAAATTTTACCAAGACCAAGCAATCAGAGGCCCAAATTAGACATTTTAAATTGAGCCACAGCCAGAGAAATCAGATTGACAGAAATTTGGCCAAACTAAATTTGGTTATTTGCTACAGAGAACATTGGAAACCAAGAATAAAGAGTCACAAAAGCTCAGGGGCAACCAGTTATAATCAGCCCAAAAATTGTGTATTTGTGCATGGCAACAGTGAAGGGTGTTGGCATGACCTTATTAGATGATTTGAATTCAGCTCATGATCACATCAGCCAAAAGACAGAGAATATTCTGTAAGGTCTGGGACAAGTGGAGGTAAAAACACATACCTGGAAGCCATCCCCTCAGTGAAGACTTGCAGCAAGACTTGTGGCAGAAAACCATGTGGTAACTGAAGAAGACCCAGAAAAGATCTGCCCTACCCACGAGATCCACCTCCATGGTAGAGAACCAGCCCTATGTCAGAGACGAAGAAGATTCTAATGGCCCAGTGCAAGCACATAGATCATTGCTAATAAGTCCTTTCCCAGACAGATGGAGCTATATAGAGAGTATATATTGTGAGAATTTGCAAAATGCTCACATTGTGTCTTAATAAAGAATATTTTGTTAATACAATCGAGTTGAATTGCAAACTGAACTTGGGTATGTGTCTGTCACAATCACCACTGGGGCCTCATTGAGCGCGGGCATTTGCCAATTACTACAATTCACCAGGTGAAAATTACATTTCCTCATAAGGTCAACACCTAAACTGTGCTCACATTTGTATGGAGATTAAATAGCACTCCTGGGTGATGGCAGATGGTCTCCCAGTTTAAATTCTATAGGTTCTCTCTCCGTCCCCTCCTGTAGGTGTCAAGTCAATTCACTCAGAAGAATTTTCTTACGAAATCAATGACTAATTGCCTTTGTTATCAAAATCTCAGAATGTGGTAAGTGTTGTTCTGGACCCCCATGTCTTTGGGGAGTGTGTCCAAACTGGTGGGGGAGAGCATGGCAAACACTTCTGATCAAAGCCCATCCAGGGATGCCGATGTTGTGCCTGCTTTGGACATTTCAACCAGTTTATGTATCAAAACACTTTACTTGAGTGCTCTTGTCAGTGAGGTGGACAAAGGGTGATCGTGACAGGTACATACACATAGCGAATGTGTACCATGGGAGAATTATGGATTAGAGTCACCAAAATAACTGATGATCCAGCAGCACAGGCAGTTCTCACGGAGAACAACAGCGCATTCACCAGCCACAGACACAACTGCGGTCATATGGAGGGAAAGGACCAGATCTAAAGCCACAAAGACAATCCACTTTTCCCAAGCAAGCAGAGGGAGTGGTGACCAAGGTCATTAGCAAGGTTTTAAAGCAAAGAATCCTACACCCTGCAGCATCAATCAATAACTCACCAATATGGCCAGAGAAGAAACCAGATGGCTTTTGATGATTCATCATCAATTACAGGGAACTAAATACAACACCAATCATGGCACCATCAGTAGAGACTAGACCCCAAACCATGATGAGACAGGGCCCTTGGGCAAAATATTTCATCGTACTAAACATTAGTAATGAATTTTGGTCCATTGTCCTGCACCAATACTGCTGATGTATATTCATCTTCACATTTCAGGGCCAGCAATTCTTTGCCCAAGGGTTTCACAATTCTCCATCAATGTTTCTATGGCTAAAGCGCTAGAGAAGGTTTCCTGACCAGACTGTTTGGTACAATCTCCCCCTGCAGATAGAGACAAGAACCGAACATTGGACACTGTTAAAAGAATTAATTGTCCTCTTCACCACCCTAGGACAGGTTAGGGAGGTGGGACTGCGGAAGGTAGATGGGATGGTGATAGGTGAGAGCAGGTAGATAGTGGTGGGGATTGGTCAGTGAGGTGGAAGGACCAGAGAGGTGGGAGAGATGATGGGCAGGTCAGGGAGGCGGGGATGAGAGGGAGGGTTGGTCTTGGAATGAGGCCAGGAGTGGGGAGATTTTGAAGAACATAAATGTCTACTACAGTATCCCAATTCTGCCAGTCCATTCTGTTCATTCAGGGCTATAGAACAATATGGTATGTTAGACAACCATCATCATTGTTTTCATTTTTTGGGCCATCTTCATCCTTTGCCATTTCTCATTGTTTCATCTTCATCCTATTCAAATTAATTACCATTTTATCTTTTGGCCATTTTTCATTTCATCTTCTAAATATAATCATCTACATCTCTGATAGTGTCAATGCACTGACCCATTTCTAACCCCCATTTTGTATTGACCAATGTTGGGCCTGAAGTGAAGCCTGACACACACACAATTGACTGACAAAAGGGGAATGTGAGAATTCAATAAGAGCAAATTTTGGGAAGAGTCTGGCTGCACGTGAGCCAGGGCCAGACAGAGTTAGAAAAAGAGTCTCTATAGATGGTGAAGAGTAGGGAGGTATCTAAACTTGGTCAGATATTATAGAAGAATAATAACAGATAATAACATGTCGCCTTTATGCCCTCTCCAGGATGATGAAATGTTGGTGTAAATTGGGAGCTGGATCACCAGGATGTGATCATCGGAAGTGGTAATTTGGCAAGATACACATGACCTGGCTGATGCAGTTTTCCCGACTGGAAGCAGGTAAATGTGACAATGATGTTTTGTGGGTCCATCCCAAAAGATCTGTGACGATTTGGTGTAACAACCATAGAGTTGTGTACAGGAAGACAAATGGGAGCTCAGATTATTGCTACCTGAGCACAGGCACCACAGTAACTGGTGGGAATTTTCCACAAAAAGGCACACAGAAATGGGATGTTTGGCTACTGCCCTGAAGAAAGAGCCAAAAATTGGGCAACAATTTCCTTGGAAGCCCACAGGGGGAATTATGTCTTGTACAAAAATATTGGCCAGAAGTGGACCCATGCATGTTTGTCCAAGGATGACCCTAGAACCATAAAATGGCATGGATTTAAAACACGTGTGGATGAGAGACAGTGTGTGCCTGCATGTGTTTTTGTCTGCGTGTGAGAGGGAGAGAATGTGTGCGAGAGAGTGAGAGAATGTGTAAGAGAGAGTGTGTGAGAGAGAGAGAGTGTACACGTATGGGACGGAGAGTGTGGGAGAGACAGTGCAAACGTGTGTGGATGAGAGACAGTGTGTGCATGCACACGTGTTTTTGTGTTTGCGTGAGGGGGAGAGAGAATGTGTGTGAGAGAGACAGTATGTGAGTGAGAGTGTGTGTGAGAAAGTGAGTTGTGAGAAAGTGAGAGTATGTGTGAAAGTGAGAGAGAGTGTGTGAGTGTGTGTGCGAGTGAATACATGTGTCAGCGTGAGTGCGTGTGAGAGTGTGTGTGCGTGTGTATGTGCACGTGAGAGAGTGTGTGCATGTGTGTGTGTGTGAGAGAGAGAGAGAGAGTGTGTATGTGTGCGTGAGAGTGAGAGAGAGACACAAGAGATTGTGTATGTTTTTGCATGTGAGGGAGACAGTATGAGTGGGAGAGAGTGTGAGTGGCCGAGTGTGCGTGTGTGTGTGTGTGAGAGAGAGAAATCGTGCGCGCTTGGGAGAGAATGTGTTTCTGTACATGTGGGAGAGAGAGTGTGTACGTGAGCAAGCATGGGGAAGAGACAATGTACTTGTGGGAGAGGGTGTGTATGAGTGTGGGAGTGAGAGAGAGTGTATATGTGCTTGGGAGAGAGAGCATGTGTTTGTGCGCACCGTGCATGTGGGAGACAGAGATAATATGTGCGCACCTGTTTGTGAGTGAGAGTGTGTATGTGAGTGAGAGAGAGAGAGTGGGTGTGCATGAGTGAGAGAGAGAGTGCACGTATGAGTGGATGAGAGACTGCATGTGTGTGTGTGAGAGAGAGCGAACATACGTGTGTGAGAGAGCGAGCGCGTGTGTGTGTGAGGGATCGAGTGACAGCGCGTGTGTGTGAGTGAGAGAGCGAGTGAGATTGTGTGTGTGAGTGAGAGAGAGAGAGAGAGCATGTGTAAGAGTGAGAGAGAGGCCATGTGTGAGAGTGAGACAGACAGTGTGTGTGAGGGATAGAGTGTGCATGAGCGAGTGTGTGTGTGTGTGTGTGTGTGTGTGTGTGTGAGTGTGTGCGTGTGGGAGAGAGTATGTTTCTGCACGTGTGGGAGAGTGTGTATTTCTGCACATGTGGGATAGAGTGAGAGAGTATGAGTGGGCAAGAGAGAACGTGCATGTCGGAGAAGGAATGTGTGCACAAGTGTGTGGGAGTGAGACGGTGTGTGAGAGAGAGTAAGAGTGAGTGTGTGTGTGTGTGTGTGTGTCAGAAAGTGAGAGGGAGTGTGAGTGAGAGTGAATGTGTGGGAGTGGGAGTGTGTGAGTAAGTGAGTGAGTGAGTGAGTGTGTCAGAAAGTGAGAGGGAGTGTGTGAGAGAGTGAGTGTGTGTGTGTGTGAGAGAGTGAGTGTATGTGAGTGTGTGTGTGTCAGAAAGTGAGAGGGAGTGTGAGTGAGAGTGAATGTGTGAGTGTGAGTGAGAGTGAGAGTGAGAGTGAGTGTGTGTGACAGTGGGAGTGGGTGTGTGTGAGAGTCAGTGTGTATGTGTGTGTGAAAGAGAGAGAGTGTGAAGGTGTGTATGTATGAGAGTGGGTGTGTGCATGAGAGTGTGTGTGTGTGTGTGTGTGTGTGTGTGTGTGTGTGAGAGAGAGAGAGAGAGAGAGTGTGTGTGTGAAATAGAGAGTGTGCGTATGAGAGAGAGAGCGCAAGAGAGCGTGTGTGTGAGTGCGCATGGGTGAGACAGAGTACATGTGTGCATGCGGGTAAGAGAAAATGTGCGTGTAGGAGACAGAGTGTGTGCATGAGTGTGCAGGCCACCTGAAAGTGAACATGTGTGTGCGTGCCACGCATGTGGGAGACAGAGATAATATGTCTGTGTGTGGGAGAGAGCGCATGTGAGAGTGACTGAGAGAGACAGCACGTGTGAGTGAGAGATTGCATGTGTGATAATCAGAGAGAGCGAGTGTGTGCGTGTGTGAGAGAGTGTATGTGTGACAGAAAGTGTGTTTGTGTGTGGGTGAGAAACAGTGTGTGTGTGTGCACACATTTTTGTGCGTGAGGGAGAGAGAATGTGTGCGAGAGAGACTGTGTGTGTGTGTGTGTGTGTGTGTGTGTGAGAGAGAGTGTGCGCATGCATGTGTGAGAGAGAGTCTGTGTGCATGCACGTTTGAGAAAATGGAGTGTGTGTGTGTGTGTGTGTGTAGTGTGGCGGGGCCACTTGTAGCGCGACATGAACCCAAGATCTCAGTTGAGGCCGTCCTCATGGGTACTGAACTCGGCTATCAGCCTCTGCTCGGTGACTCTGCGTGGTTGCATATCCATCTTGGAGGACGTTTACCTCAGGATCCAAGAGCGACTGTCCATGACCACTGAAGTACTCCCCCACTGGCTGGGAGCATTCCTGTCTGGCAATTGTTGCACAGTGTCCATTCATCCATTGTCATTGCGTCTGCATGGTTTCGCCAATCTTGCCTGCAGCATATAAAATAGACAATATGGTGTGTGGTGTTCCCATGCGTGATGGTAGTGTCCATGTCGAAGATCTGACATGTCTTGCAGAGGTTAGCATGACTCTCTCTCTCTCTCCCCTTCTCTCACACACACACACATACAGTGAATCTATTGGTTGAATTTGTATTTGCAGATAAATTTTATTTTGTTCAAAAAGCGCACAATTCACAGTCAGTCAATATGGCGTTTTATAAATTCCCACTTTAGAAATAAAACCAGTCTAATTCCAAACTAAAAAAACAGATTCTAAGCAAGGCCTCACACTTAACATGCATTGTCTGAGCTAAAACGTCACCTATTCTTTTACACTGATAAAATTTTTATTTCTCTCAGACCATGTCTTGAAATAAATTTGGGGACTTCTATATCCACATTCATTAATTAAAACCTTCTGGGAAGTATTACCAATTGTTGTTAAAAATGTAAAATTTAACTCAACTTTTGTTGTCTTCAAATAAAGTAGCAACCTGGTTCACTGACTGCAGACTTGTGCTGTGTAGTCATTTCCTGATACATTCTGAGGTGCCTGGGTAAATTAATATTGTATACACTGGTTGAGGAGTCTGAAGGGTCTTAGAGACACCCTGTTCCAGACAACACTCTTCTATGTACTTGCTAATGAAGTCTGTAACAGTAGTGGCATACTTAGCTGCTTAGTAGTTTATTGATTCCTAGCAGTCCCATAGAAGCTCTTCCACTGTCTTAGACCAGCACTGTACTATTTTCTGTAGTAGCTTCTAATGCTTTAATTTCTGCATTTTTATATCACACTAAACTCAAAGAAGGAATGTGTGGATTCAAGTCCCATTTGAAATCAATATCGTAGCTCCAGTAAGGTAATGAAGGAGTTCTAGACTGTTAGAGGGACAGTACCGTGGGAGGGTTATGCAGGTTCAATCACATTCCTGACAAACTGTTGTGTGTGTCCTTGGAGGGTGCCAGTCCAATCCAAACTGCTTCCAAGTCAAATCTGTCTACAAAACATTAAACGACAAATTTTTAACATTCTAATTTTTAATGTATTTGATGAGGAAGTAGCAGATCTGGATCACATGCATGAATTAGACCCCTTCATGATGTTACAACAGACGAGCTGATTTAATTTTTAAAAAGTAATGAAAGAAGCTGCAAAACATATGTGCATATGGGTACATTCCCTGAAAACTTCCTATTTTCAACCGAGTTCATTTCCAGCCTGGATAAGATGCAGAAACTGAATGAGTTTTTCACAACTTAAGAAGTTGACACTTCGTTGTTGTGGTTTAGATCAGTTAATTTAGTATACACTGGGAATCTTTTGGAAAACGTTAACTTTGTAGCATGCAATCAGTTACATACAGAGCATGAAGTATGTCCCAAAAATTATATCTCAACAGTTGCAGTAAATGCTCTTCAGTTTAGAAAAATCAGAAACTTGGTAGATCTTTCAGATTTGAAAGAAAAATTATTTATTATTAGTTGCTCAAAAATATTATCCAATGCTGAGGTCATAACTGTGTCTCTAGAACACTTCTATATACTTGTTACCTTTACAGATCAAAGGAACAGAAAAACTTCCTTTACGAGGACCACTTGTTAGAATGGGTTGTATTATGCATTTACGTTCATCCATTAGCACTTCAGGTGCTTGTCTTCTCAAAGCTCCTTTATATAACTTCCACTGTAAATCTTTCAAGCCAAGGAAGGGTTCATAGTGAATTGGCCCTAAAAATGAACACAAATACCTTAGTTGAGAAAACAATGGAATGTCCTCTGGATGCGTCCTGATTGGGAACAATAATTTTTGTGTAAGTTCAGTTCAACCTATCTAGCCTTCTGCCAATCTTCAGCTGATGTTATCACAGATAATGGACAGACCCCTTCCCCATCCCCAAGGGAATTCTTAAGGCCATAAGAAATAGAAACAAGAGTGGGCTGTTCAGCCCTTTGAGCCTTCACTACTGTTCCATAGATCCATCATGCCTCATGTCCACTTTTCTGTCCTTTCCATATAACCCTTGATTCCCCTACTATCACGATTCTATCTATCTCAATCTTATATATACACAAGGACATTGCCCCCAAAACCCTCTGTGGCAAGGAGTTCCCATCACTCACACAACTGAAAAAAGAAATTCCACTTCATCAACCTTAAATTAGCACCTCTTTATTCTGAGATAGTGTCCTCCAGTCCCAGACTCTCAATGACTAGGCTCTCAATGAGGAGAACATGTTTTCAGCATCTACTGTTAAGTCCCTTAAGAATCCTTTATCTTTCAACAAAATCTCTTCTAAACTCCACTGAATAGAATCCCAACCTGTTTACCATTTGCTCGTAAGATAAATCCATCCATACTGTGATCATTCTAGTGAGCCTTCTCTGAACTGCCTCCAATTAAATGGCATCATTCCTGAAAGGAGACCAAAACTACTCACAGTACTCCAATCTGACCCCACCAACAAAGACAATTTTCCCGCCCCATCCTTGTCTGCTTTCCGGACAGACCACTCTCTCCATGACTTCCTTGTCCGCTCCACACTCCCCTCCAGCCCCACCACACCCAGCACTTATCCCTGCAACTGCAGGAAGTGCTACACCTGCCCCCACATATCCTCCCTCACCCCCATCCCAGATCCCAAGAAGACTTTCCACATCAAGCTGATGTTCACCTGCACATCTGTCAATGTGGTATACTGCATCTGCTGTACCCGTTGGGGCCTCCTCTACATCAGGGAAACCAAGTGGAGGCTTGGGGACTGCTTTGCAGAACACATACACTTGGCTCGCAATAAACAACTGCACCTCCCAGTCGTGAACCATTTCAACTCCCCCTCTCACTCCTCAGACAACATGTCCATCCTGGGCCTCCTGCAGGTTGCAGGAACAGCAACTCATATTCCGCTTAGGAACCCTGCAGCCCAATGGTATCAAAGTGGATTTCACAAGCTTCAAAATCTCCCCTCCCCCTACCACATCCCAAAACCAGCTCAGCTCATCCCTGCCTCCCTAACCTCTCACCTATTCCTCCTCCCACCTCAGTTGGTGAGCAAATCAATCAGTTCAGTTCTGTTTAAAAAAGATTAATGGTCAAGGGCATATATCTCTTCAAGAGCAAGCTGTCAATAATTAGTTTCATCTGCATTTTCCTTTAACTTGATATATCCCATTTAACTACACCTAAAAAGAGTAATTCCCAAACTTTTTGCCAAGGTGTCACTTTTTCCTCATCACTATTCATCTGTTTTAAATGGGGTATCCTGTAAACTGCCAATCTAAAAGATTCAAGAACTCTGGAAATCCTTTATTGATTGAGGCCGCACCCCCATTTCCTACCTACTAACCTCATCCCACCTCCTTGGCCTGTCCGTTGTCCCTGGACTAAACTATCTCCTCCTTACCTCCCCACCTACACTCACCTTTACTGGCTCCAGCCCCGCCACTTTGACTTGTCTTTCTCCTCTCCACCTAACTTCTCCTCTATCCATCTTCGATCTGCCTCACCCCTCCCTATTTATTTCAGAACCCCCTTCCCCTCCCCAATTTCTGATAAAGGGTCTAGGCTAGAAACATCAGCATAGCCTTCTTCAACTTGCCTTTCTACCTATTTTTCTGTAGTCTGCAAATTTATCATATGTTTGCTTCCTTCCTCCATGTCATTAATACATACTGTAAACTGTTGTAGCCCCAACACTGATTTCTGTCGAACACCACTGTTTAAAGGTTGCTAATGTGTAAAAGAACCCCTTATCCCACTTTCTGTTTCTTGCTCATTAGCCAATTCTCTATCCACACTGATATATGATCTGTAACACTCTTGTCTTATTACTTTAACTTTTGTCAGGCACTTTGTCAAATGCCTTCTGAAGTTCAACACATCTACGAGTTCCCCTCTAACCACTTTGGTGGAGAATTCTTCATAAAAATCAACTAAATTAGTCAGACATAATTTCTCTTTCAATAAGCCATGTTGACACTGCATGATTAGATTGTAAATTTCCAAATATTCTGTAATTAATCCTTAATAATTTATTCCAACATTTTTCCAACACTGGATGTTAGTCTAATTGGCTTACAGTTTCTGCTTTTTTGAATGGGGTGTTACATTAATAGTCCAATCCTCGAGTATTTCTTCAGAATCCAAGGATGTTTGGAAAATTATAACCAGTACATCCACTATCTCTGTAACTACCTCTATTGTCAAGACTGGACATAATTGTTTCTGAAATTGAACTTGATGAAATAACTTGTTTAAATTTGTGTTTAAAAATGGGAAATATTGTTTGGGAAGAAATTAATTGACCACTAACAAAATTTGTCGACCCAACAACATATCTGAGGCTATACACAAAAGAAACCTTTGAATCTGTTGTCAGATTTGAATTTGGGATTATTTTCAAAGAAGGTGACATGAGGATAATCTAGCCAGTTATCTTAGTTCTGTTTTCTTTTGTAGCAAAGAACAAACACTTTTTTAATGCCTGGTATTCCAAAGTAATGTCTGATTTCTATTTTAAAGATATTAGGTAAACACTTTTTGAAATTAATCAATAAAGGATTTCCAGAGTTCTTGAATCTTTTAGATTGGCAGTTTACAGGATACCCCATTTAAAACAGATGAATAGTGATGAGGAAAAAGTGACACCTTGGCAAAAAGTTTGGGAATTACTCTTTTTAGGTGTAGTTAAATGGGATATATCAAGTTAAAGGAAAATGCAGATGAAACTAATTATTGACAGCTTGCTCTTGAAGAGATATATGCCCTTGACCATTAATCTTTTTTAAACAGAACTGAACTGATTGATTTGCTCACCAACTGAAACATTGGGAATACGTAAGGATACACAGCCCCAATATCCACTACCCCGTCCAAGTTTTGGTCTTTTGAAAAGACCACCTGAAAGACAAGAATGCATGGCATGATCTTGGGATAATGGTGCAATCATACAGAAGTGATTGTTACATCTGAAGTAACAGGCATAACGGAATGTACGGTGAAAATGCATTGAAGAACGAGTTTCAGATACGTACACCTACTTGACAAAATGGTTATTGTGGATTGAACAGCAGTAAATATATTTCAAATTGTCAGACATTGCCACATAATCTATAGAGAAACTGACTTTAAAACAATAAAACTAGTATTGGTGAAAGGGGTCAAAAATTGAAGCAAAAATGATTTTGGGTTGGTACAGACTAAAGCTAAAGAGGGAAAATATGTAATAAACATCCAGAAGATATCTTAAAAGTGAACAGAGAGCTGAAGAAATTTTTAAGTCCATGGGTAATCCACTGCTCTAAATATGTGTACCATGGCCAGCCAAAAAGTGTTGGTATATAACATCATTCAGATCTATTGGTTGAATATGTTGCCTCATGCTTACGTTTAGTAACTGTCCAAAGCTTAAATATTAAGAGTTCTGTTAGCCTCAGTACGTTATCTGCAATATATAATCAAGAAATTAAGTAACAAAACTTGAGATTGAAAAAAATTGGGAAGAAATAGACCAAGGGCTCACTAGTACATATGGTTTGATTTAGTACCTTTACATTCCAAGCTGGATACCTGTCCAGTATCAAAAACAGAAATACTGGACAAGCTCAGCAGGTCTGGCAGTATTTATGGAGAGAAATCAAAGTTAATGCTTCAGGTCCAGTGGCTTTTCCTCAGAACTCAGTATCAATGGGCTGCAGAACTTAATGGGAAAGGACAATATAACTGAAATTGGCTATCTTGGGCTAGGCTAAGGAACAAAAGGATAGAAATCTAGTCGGAATTAAACATGACTTTAAAGAAAAAAAAGAGTTCCAGCAGAAGTAAGATGGTTAGTAATGTAAGGGTCATTTTAGCAGGCATACATCCTGAGGGTCCAAGCCAGCAGAAAAGACTGGAGATGAACTTTGTACACCCTAAAGGCTGTTTCAACTTTGGCAGCAAACTAGATAGTATCAACAGATTCCTGTAGACCAGACAGGAGAAAGACTTAGAATGGAAGATTTCTGTTTATTGTACAAGGATGAAATGTTAACAATATAGACATATGAGATTGTAGGGGTAAAAATCTTGATGTTTTTCCTGTATGCATCAGATAAATGCAAGACAAGGCTAGGACAGACTATCAGTTTGAATTCTGTTTAGCTGGTCCGAAACTGAGGTTGCTTGAATAAATACAAATGTAACCTGCTTACCTGTGTGGTCTGTGTAAGGTGAATTAACCACAACAATAGCTATAGTTTACCTGCTAACGTTGACTTCTGTATTCGGGAACGAATTAGAAACGATTTGATATTTGGACATGTGTTTCTGACTTGACGAGTCTTTTCAGCAGCTGGCCTTTGTTTTCTATTTTTTTCTGGTGTAAGTGGTTTTAAGTAGGATGAGGGTATAATGTCTCTATTAAATGATTGTACAGTTTTCTTCCGTAGTGGACCAATACCTCGGTCAAATCGATTATCAAGTTTGGGCTTTTGGGGCCAATTACATACAAGCTTTCCTTTTTGATTAACTTGCAATTTTGTGTCTATGTTCCATTTAAGAGATTTTGCATCAATATTACATTCAAAAATGCTTCGTTGAGGGGGTGCTGCAAATGTTTTTGCTGCACCACATCTAATATTGTTATATTCTGGTAATTTTACTGTTTTTGTAAGCAGATTCTCATTTGTTGTAGACATCTTCATATTGGAAAACTGGAGCTTCTTCTGATCTGATTCTTCTTTCACATGCTTCTGTTCGATGTAAGGCCTTAGCCGCCCCTTGCTTAAACTTTCAATGGCAAGTAATAATTCCGAAACCTGAAGAAGAAAAGTAGGATCCACATTAAGTAAAATCTTGATAACTATATAAATTTTTTTGAGATTGCAAGATCCTCGTGCCAGCTCTTACATTCCAAAAGAATTCTGCTCTCTGTTAGGAACACATCCTCACCAATCTCACCTGCTGCAGATGCATCAGTAAGAAAGGCCACAACACAGCCCTGTGGAGATAAAGTATTGACTTCATTTTGAGAATACCCACTATCGTGTTGTGTGGCTCTGTCACCATGCTAGATGGGATTGGCTTCAAACAGATTTTGTAACTCAAGGCTGGACATGAATAAGGCGCTATGGGCCTACAGCAGCAGCAGACTCATATATGAACACAATCTGCCCACATGGCCTGGCATTAATGATGGCCATTATCATCAAGCCAGAGGATCAACCCTGGTTCAATGGAAAGTGCAGGAAGGCATACCAGGAGTAGCACTGGGCAAATCTAAAAATGAGGTTTCAACCCGGTGATGGTACCAAATAGGACTAATTTTGTGCTCAACAACATAAGCAGCAATTGGCAGACAGAGCTAAGCAATCCCACAACCAATGGTCCAAATACAAGCTTGCAGTGCTGCCACATCTGTTTGACAATATTGGAGAACATTTAAGTGAATCACTTGAAGAGAAGGCTTCACAAACATCCCCATCCTTAATAATGGCAGATCCAGCACATCGTTGCAAAAGACAGGGCTGAGGCATTCACAACAATCTGCAGCCAGAAGTACGAAGTGGCTCATCTGTCTTGGGCTCCTCCAAAAGTCCAGATGCCAGTCTTCAGTCAATTTGACTCACTCCATACAATGTCAAGAAATGCTTGGAGGCACTAGACAATCCAAAAGCTACATCTCCCGACAACATTCCAACAATAGTTCTGAACACTTGTGCTCCAGAACTTGCCGCCATCCTAGTCAAGTTGTTCCAAAACAATTACAATACTAGTATCTACACCAACAATGTGGAACATTTCCCAAATGTGTCCTGTACTCAGAAATCCACCCAGCCATTTGTCACCCCATCAGTCTATTCTCGATCATCAGTGAAAGTGATGGAAAGTGTCATCAATGGTGCTATCAAGCAATAACCTGCTCACTGACACCCAGATTGGGTTCTATCAGGGCCACTCAGCTCCTGACCTCATTATACCTTTGGTTCAAACATGTTCAAAGAGCTAAATTCCGGAGGTTAGAGGAGAGTGACAATGCTTGACATCAATGTCACATTGGACCAAGTTTGGCATAAAGGAGACCTAGCAAGACTAGAATCAATGGGAATCAGGAGGAAATCTCTCCACTGATTGGTGGCATACCTGGTACTTTGGAAGATGGTTGTGGTTGTTAGAGGTCAGTCAGCTCAGCTCTGGACATCTCTGTTGAGTTTCCAATAAGAGATAATCTAACCACTACCCCATGACTATCAATGGTGTTGCCATCACTGATGCTCCCACTTCCAACATCCTGGGGATTACTATTGACCAGGAATTCAAGTGGACTCACCACAAACATAGTGGCGGTAAGTGCAGGTCAGAGACTGGGAATACTGTGGCGAGTAACTCATCTCCTGACTCCTCAAAGCCTGTCTACATCTCTGGATGCATGCAACTCCAACAATACTCAAGAAGCTTAAAACCACCAGGACAAAGCAGCCTATTTGACTGGTACCACATCCACTCCCTCCACCACCAATGCTCAGTAACAGTGGTGTGCACTATTTACAAGTTGCACTGCAGAAATTCACCAAAGGTCCTTAGACAGCACCTTCCAAATGCACAACCACTTTCATCTAGAAGGGCAGCCGATACATGGAACACCACTACCTGCAAATTCCCCTCCAAGCTACTCACTATCTTGACTTGGAAATATATCGTCATTCCTTCAGTGTTGCTTGATCAAAATCCAGGAATTCCTTCCCTGACGGCATTGTGGGTCTACTTATAGCATGTGGACTGCAGCCATACACGGCAGCAGTTCACCATTACCCTCTTAAGGGCAACCAGGGATAGGCAATTAATGCTGGCCAGCCAGCATTACCCACATACCAAAAGTGGATTTAAAAAATGGTAACTTTCCATAGTGAGCATGTAAGAAATTTCTAATGCTTTGGCATTTAGGGGGCCTGGATTTGGTTATGAATATTCTTATATTTACAGAATCATAAAATTACAACCCATTTGGAGACCATTTAGCCCACGGTCTTGCTTAGTCTCACCATCCCTCATTTTACCAATAACCGTGAAATCCGGATCCTCACGCATGTATCAAATCATAGAATGGTTAGAGCACAGAAATCTATTCAGCCCATCAAGTTTGATTTGCAATTGTGAAGAACGATTCACGTAATTCCATTTCCCTGCCTTTGCCTTAGGTCTGCAAATGTTTCCTTTTCAGTTAATGATCTAATTCACTTTGAAAGCTTCAACTGAATCTGCCACCACTACACAGACAAGCAGCACATTCCAGATCTTAACCACTTGCTGCATGAATAAACTTTTCCTTGTATCAGCCATTCTTTTCCCAATTATCCACGTAAATAAAAGCAAAATTCTGTGGATGCTAGAAATCTGAAACAAACACAAAATGCTGGAGAAACTCAACAAATCTGGCAGCATCTCGAGAGATAAATAGAGTTAACATTTCAAGTCCATTATGACTCTTCTTCTGAAGAAATATTAGACTAGAAATGTTAACTCTGTTCCTTTTCAAGTTGAAGTTGGCTTTCACTCAATAAATTACACTTATTCTAAATTGATCCTATTTCTTTTCCATAGCCAACTCATGCTACAATGATAGCTGTCCCCTAAATTTTCCCTCACTGACACTTGTTCCAGTTGGCCTATTATACAATAAGAACAAGCTATTATCAAAGAAGTTACAACAGGGCACATCTCATTCACAAGAACCAGGTCCAGCAAGCTATTATCAAAGAAGTTACAACAGGGCACATCTCATTCACAAGAACCAGGTCCAGCAATGCTTCGTCTTTAATTGGACTGTATTTGAGTATATGGACACCAATGAATGGAAACCATGTATCTCTGTTTGTCTACATGTTCAAAATGCACTCTTTACAGTGTACTTTCCTTCCATATTAGTCCTCAAAATTAACTCCATTTAGCATGCCATCATTTCACCACATTAAGTCATCCTGGAGTCTATAACCATCATCATCAATCATCTATTATTTCACCAACTTCTGCATCAGCCACAAAATTTATTGTGCTGTTCCTCAGAGCCAAATCAAGGTTGCTTATAAAATCTTCAAACACTACTGGACCCAGTTAAGAGGTTATTTCCCTATTTAACTTCTACGATTTGACTCTCAAATTCCTCTTTTGTCTGAGTCCATTTTTGCCCAATTATGTTCCTGCAAATTGTTTGGGCACAACTGGCCAATTTAAGGTTCTTCGTTTACGAGTATATGGATCAATACATTGCAACACAGCTAAATTTTACCTCCCCTTTTTGTTATTCTGTATCAATCAAATAGAATACTTGTATCATTGATTATAAGTTTTGTCCATTTTATTTGCCACACGCTATGTTATTCTCTACAATAGACCTATCTCTTTTCTTCCCTTCAATTTAGCATTTCCACGTCACAGAACAAAACTGACTGAGATAAATCTGAGTAAATGTCATCAATATTTTTCTTTGTGACTGCTGCAGTTGTACAGAATATTGATATTTTTAAACTTCTGTGTAACTTAGAGCACATTGTGCACTCAGCTTCGAGGACAAGTACCTTATTGTTTTCTCAAAGTATACAACTTATATCAAATAGACTGGACCCACAGCAGGTGGTGAAGGGACTAAGAAGAGGGAAAAAATGTCCTTGAATTCAACCTCATTGATGTACCTATAGGAGATGCCTCTGACCATGAGTATTAATAGGAGTAACCACAGCACAGACTTTGTGGAGACAAAGTCCTGCTTTCACTTTGTCTTGTGTGGGACCACTATTGTGCTGAATGGGTTAGATTTTGAACAAATCTAGCAACGCAAGACGATTCTTGTGAGAGGGAGACAGCACAACAGCAGACTGCATTCAACTACAATAGGTAAACTTATTGTCTGAGATATCCCCCATTCTGCCATTACCATCAAATGAAGGGATAAACTCTTGTTCAATGAAGAGTGCAGGAGGGCATAGCAGGAGCTGTGCCAGGCATATCTAAAAAATGAGCTTCAACCTGGTGAAGCTACAACATGGTTACATGATGCAAAGCAGCACACAATTGACAGAGGTAAATGATCCCAATGTGTCAAATCTAAGTTCCACAGTCCCGACATTCAGTCATAAATGGTGGGCAATAAAACAATTTATGGAGAAGGTAGTTCCACAAATACTCATATTCTCAATGACTAGGGAGTCCAGTTCATCAGCGCAAAAGACAAGATAGAAGCATTTGCAAAAATCTTCAGTTCCAACTACCAAGTGGATGACCCATCTTGGTCTCCTTCTGAGATCACCAGCATCACAGATTCAACCAATTGAACTCATTCCATATAAACAGGAGACAGTAAGGACTGCAGATGCTGGAAGCCAGAGTCAATAGATGTGAAGCTAGAAAAGTAGAGCAGGTCAGACAGCATCTGAGGAGCATGCAAGTCAATGTTTTGGGCCAAAATCCTCCGTCAGGTCCTGACAAAGACTTCCCTGCTCTTCAGAGGCTGTCTGACCTGCTGTGCTTTTCCAGCTTCACATCTATTGACTCACTCCATGTAAAGATCAATGAGGGAAAAATTAGACAGAAATTGCCAAATGTAAAAAAACAAATTGGAGAGTATTTTTTCATATTTAAGAAAGGAAAGTTAACTATATATGTGTTGATGCCTTAGAACATGAGAATGTGGAATAAGAAATGGAGGATAAGGAGATGGTAGACAAATTGAACAGATATTTTGTGTCAGTCCTCATTAGAGAGAATACAAATGACAGAAATAGCTGTAAATCAGGAATGGAAAGGGAGAGACAAACTTAAGAAGGTTACAATCACAAGAGAAGTAGTACTGTGTAAATTGTTGGACCTGCAAGTTGACGAGTCCTCAGATCCTAATGGATTTTTTCCTGGGGTCTTAAAACAAGTCACTAGTGAGGTACTCAATGTGTTGGTTTTATTATTCCAAAACACATTAGACTTAGGAAAGGTTCCTTTACATTGTAAAATGGCTAAAGTAAGTCCTTTATTCGAAAAGAGAGGGAGACAGAAAGTGGGAAACTAAAGGCTAGTTAGCTTAACATCTGACATATGATTAATGTTAAAAGCTATTATCAAAGAAGTTACAACAGGGCACATGAACAAGTTCAAGATATCAGTCACAGCCAACATGCTTGTCAAAAGGAAATCATGTTAAACTATTTTATTGGAATCCTCTGAAGAAGTAACTTGTACTGTGGGTAAAGAGGAACCAGTGGATGCATTGTACTTAGATTTCCAGAAGGCATTTGATAAGGTGTCACATCAAAGGTTATTGCACAAATTAAAAGCTCATGGTTTTGGCTGCAACCACACTGGCATGGATTGAAGATTGGCTGGCTAACAGGAAACAGAGAGTATGTCTACAGAATCTATCTTTCCAGTCTGTAGAATGGCCCAAGTGCTCAGTTTTGAGGCCTCAACTGTTTACAATTTCCACAAATGATTGGACGAAGAGACAAAGGTAAGGGAATAAAATTTATTGATGATACAAAGATAGGTAGGAAAGTGAGTTGTGGAGATGACGTAAGTGCCAACGTAGATGGATTGTGAGTGGGCAGAGATCTGGCAAATGAAGCATAATGTGGGAAATTGCAAAATTGTCCTTTTTGGCAGAACTGTTAAAAAAAGAAGCATATTACCTTAATTGTGACAGGTTGCAGAGCTCAAGATACAGAGAGATCTGGGTGCTCAGGTGCATGAATCACAGAAAGTTAGTATACAGTTATAGCAAGTAATCAGGAAAGCTAACAGAATGTTATGTTTTATTGCAAAATGAATAGAATGCTAGAGAAGGGATATTATGCTTCAGTTATACAGGACATTAATGAGATCACTTCTAGAATACTGTGTGCAGTACTAGTTGCTATACTTATGGAATGATTTTAATGTGTTGGAAGTAGTCCAGAAAAGATTTACTAAATTAATACCTGGAATGAGTGGATTGCTTTACAATGAAATGCTAGACAGGCTAAGCCTGTATCTCTTGAAGATTAGAAGATTCAGAAGTGACTTACTTGAAGCATAAAAGATTTTCGGGAGACTTGACTAGGTGAATGTGGGAAGGATTTTTTCCTCTTATGTGAGAATCTACAACTTGGGGTCATAGTTAATAATGAGGGATCACCAATTTAAGACAGAGGTGAGGAAAAAACTTCTCTCCCAGGGTTGAGAGTCTTAGAATTCCCCTTCTCTAAACGGAGTGGACATAGTATCTTTAAATATTTTTAAGGCAAAGGGAGACAGATTCTTGATTACGAAGGGGGTGAAAGATTGAGGATATTCAGAAACGTAGAGTTGACGTTAAAATCAGGTCAGCCGTGGTCTTCTTGAATGATGGAGAAAGCTCAAAAGGGCCAGTGGCCTACCTGCTGTTTAATATTTGTACGTTCATACGAAAACGTGTTAAACTCAAAAGGACAAGTCAGGTTGACTTTCCCATTTATCAAGGTAGCATTTGACTCAGTATGGTATAAAGGAGCTGAAGCAAAACAAGTGAATGGGAATCAGGGCAAAACACTGGTTGGACTCACATTGGGCAGAAAGAAAGTGGTTGAGGTAGTTGGAGGTCAATCATCTCAGCCACAGAACAGTACGAAAGGAGTTCTTTAGCAGAGCATCACAGGCCCAATTTTATTCAATTGCTATCAATGGCAGTCTTCCCTATCATGGCACCTTCAGTAAATTACTTAATGGCACAGCATCCCAAATGTCAAAGCCTTTGTATGGACCAAACTTTGAAGGTTTTTCATTGTGGTGCCAATGAAGCAGGCTGCTTTTTCCCAGGTGGTGTCAAGCTTCTTAAGTGTTGTTAGAGCTACATGCACGCAGACAAGTGGGGAATATTCTATCACATTCCTGACTTGTGCCTTATATGGTTTACAAGCACCAGGGAGACAGGAGGTAGATTGCTCACCGCCGAAATCCTAGCTCTTGACATGCTGTTGTAGCCACAGTATTTTTGTAGCTGGTCCAGTTAAATTCCTCGTAAATGGTCTTACTCTTCTTAAGTAGTCCCTCAAAATTTCTTCTATCAGAAGTCTGAAGTGGAGTTGTTTGCTGATCATTGCTCAATGTTCTGTATCATTCACAACTCCACAGATCCTGAATCAGTTGGCGTTCAAATGCAGCAAGACAGCAGCAATATCCAGACTTGGGCTGATAAGTGGCAAGTAATGTTCACACCACACAAATGGCAGGCAATGACCACCTCTACCAATCAGTAATTTTCAATATATGCCACCACTGCATCCTTCACAATCAGCATCCTGGTGGTTACCAATTCTTCTTTGGAGTCAACATCTCCAGCATCAAGGCATTAGTTACTGTTTATAAGCTGCATTTGGCAAGCCACATTATGTCAGACACAGATTAAATTAGGTTCTTTACCCCAAGCTCTGTCACAATAAGCAATTACCAGGAAGAGATAGAACATGTTTCAAAGATGTCCTCAAAGTATCCCTGAAAAAATTCCATATTCTCACCAACTCCTTTGCATCTCCTGTTCAAGGCTGCCCAAACTGAAGAAGCATCATCCACAAAGGTATCAACCACCCCATGCATCTCCAACACACTCTGGCTGAGGCCAAGTGCAAACAGTGGGTCAGAGGCATGCAAAAATAAAACCAAGCATTAAATCTACCCATCTTTTCAAATATCACCTGCCCCACCAATGAAAGGGTGTACAGATCCAGAGTTGCACTTTTTAACATTCTCAGGAGCCACAACTCGAGTTGAAGAAGTTTTGAGTACTTAAGGAGAATAAGACCATTTACCAGAAATTTAACTGGACCAGCAACAAAACTACTGTGGTTACAACAGCATGTCAAGAGCTAGGAATTCGATGGTGAGCAATCTACCTCCTGTCTCCCTAGTGCTTGTATACCATATAAGGCTGAGTCAGGAATGTGATGAAATATTCCCCACTTGTCTGCATGCATGTAGCTCTAACAACACTTAAGAAGCTTGACACCACCTGGGAAAAAAATTACAGGCAAGAGTACCAACAGTTGGAGAAGCTCAGAAGGTCTGACACCATCTATGGGCAGAAAAACAAAGTTAATGTTTTGTGGCTAGTACCACTCTTCTTTGGAACTGCAAAGGGCTGGAAGAGTACTGGGAAAGTGATTAGTGGTGACTGGTATTAAATAGGATCAGTAAGGATTGAGGAAGGTAACAGGTCTGCCATGGCACATATGCTTTTTATTATGCAGTTGAAAGGAGACTCCACATTTACACAAGAATGATTAGAATACTTAGACTTGTTTGTTGCAGTATGTAGCAGTTTCTTTAAGACCGAACTTAAAGTGGGGAGAGGGTGAAGGGCACGTTATACCATTCCACCCCTTCAGTCTGGTCCACTATTCAATTTGGTTATCTGATCTTGGCCTCAATTCTACTTACCTACCTATTCTCCACAATGCTTTGCTCCACTATTGTTCTTTCTGAGCCTTGAATATATTCCATTACCTAAAGCTCTCTGATGTAGAGAATTCCAAACATTCACAGCCCTCTGGAAAAAAAATCTCCTCCTCACCACCTTCTTAAATGAACAATTCCTAATTCTGAAACTGAATACATACCTGGAATTTATTCAGGGCAACCGAATGTAACATGTGAGGGGTAGCCTGGAGGATTGTTCAGTGGGACTTTTAGTTGAATGTATAAATAGACAAATAGCTGAGTCAGGCGTGTACGTTTTTTAAACTACAACAGTAGAATTGGCAACATACTTCTAAGTTGCATATGATATTTATCTGCTAGAGACTCAGGTGCCTCTTTAGCACCTCAGAAGGGACAATGGATTTTATTGACCACTTTGGTTTTATTTAAGGCTCTATCAATTTGACTCAGAGATAATGGGAACTCTGACACTGGAGAATCTGAGATAACAAGCTGTAGTGCTGTTCCCGATGTGGCCTCCTCTACATCGGGGAAACCAAGCGGAGGCTTGGAGACCACTTTGTGGAACACCTGTGCTCGGTTTGTGTCAAACGACTGCAGCTCCCAGTAGCAAACCATTTCAACTCCCCCTCCCACTCCTTAGTCAACATGTCCATCCTGGGCCTCCGCCAGTGCCACAAGGTTGCCAACAGAAGAGCTGGCGTTTCGTGTCTGGACACTTCTTCAGAAATGGGGGAGGGAAAGGGGATTCTGAAATAAATAGAGAGAGAGGGGGAGGCAGATGGAAGATGGATAAAGGAGCAGATGGGTGGAGAGGAGACAAACAGGTCAAAGAGGTGGGGATGGAACCAGTAAAGGTGAATATAGGTGGGGAGTTAGGACGGGGATAGGTCAGTCCAGGGAGGACAGACAGGTTAAGGAGGCGGGATGAGAATGGTACGTAGGAGGTGCGGGTGGGGCTTGAGGTGGAAGGAGTGGACGGACAGGTTAGGGAGGCGGGGACGAGCTGGGCTGGTTTTGGGATGTGGTCAGGGGAGGGGAGATTTTGAAGCTTACGGCCTAGTAAATTCAGGAAACACATCAAAACATATCAATGTACTATTCGTATTTTTCCATTAAATTCTTACCCTAAAAGAGGAATTTTCAAGTATACTATTCTTTCCTTCACGCCATTCTTTTTCATTTTCGTTCATCTTAAAATTCTGTAAGTATTGAGCTCAACATTAAAATTCAACAGCTTTTCTTTTTAGCAAACAACTCATATAAAAACACAGCAACACTAATAGGTTTACTTTCCTGTTTGCATTTTATGTGACTTTTAATAACTAACTTATGAAATTTTAAAAAAACTATAAATAACTATGTACCTATTTCTTCCGTAATTAAAACACATGAAATTCAGAGTGATTATTTTTTGCTCTTTATTCATTTTTTTTCGCAGTAATTCACTAATGCTTGTTAATACTGATTATAAGGAATGACCAAAAGCTAATATTAAAGGAAACACAGCAGGTACTGAAAATTTGAATGAAATAAAATATCAAAATTTTGGAAGTACTCCACTAATCTGCCAGCATCTGTGAAAAGATAATTAAATTAACATTTCAGGTTGCTAACTTGGGAAACATTACCAAAACGCTAAACCAAGTTTATAATAAGGTCTGAATTAAGAATATTTGGGTCTGAAGGTAAAAAGAAAAAGGATTTTTCTCAATTTGATTAATTGTACGTTTTAAATTAGATAAATAACTTCTATTGTTTTGGGTGTGCAGTCTTCACAAAGAGCCAAAATGAAATGAAATACCAAGAAGCCTCAGGGTTTACACTGATTCAAAGAAAATGGATTCAGGAGGAACCAAGGGCAGCGAGATCTCTCAGATTTTCTTCAGATAGTAATTTTTTTTTCCATGGTTCATTAATAAGTACATGTTATTTAATGCACATGCCATCAGTTGGCTATTAACGGTGATAAAGATGGTGCATAAATCTGAACAGTGATTGGCTGCAGAGATAATGGGAACTGCAGATGCTGGAGAATCTGAGATAACAAGGTGTAGAGCTGGATGAGCACAGCAGGCCAAGCAGCATCACAGGAGCAGGAAGGCTGACGTTTCGGACCTAGACCTTTCTTCAGAAATGGGGGAGGGGAAGGGGGATCTGAAATAAATAGGGAGGGGGGAGGCAGATAGAAGATGGATAGAGGAAGAAGATAGGTGGAAAGGTGACAGACCGGTTAAAGAGGCAGGGATGGAGCCAGCGAAGGTGAGTGTAGGTGGGGAGTTAGGGAGGGGACAGGTCGGTCCAAGGTGGAGGAACAGGTCCAGTGGGTGGGATGAGGTTAGTATGTAGGAGCTGGGGATGGGGCCAGAGGTGGGAGGAGGGAATAAGTGGGGAGGAATACAGGTTAGGGAGGCGGGGACAAGCTGGGCTGGTTTTGGGATGCTTGTGAAGCTTGTGAAGTCCAGATGTACAGGAAACCAAGCAGAGGCTTGAGGACCGCTTTGCAGAACATCTACACTCAGTTCGCACTAAACAACTGCACCTCCCAGTCGCGAAGCATTTCAACTCCCCCTCCCATTCCGCAGACGACATGTCCATCCTGGGCCTCTTGCAGTGCCACAATGATGCCACCTGAAGGTTGCAGGAACTCATATTCTGCTTGGGAAACCTGCAGCCCAATGGTATCAATGTGGACTTCACAAGGTTCAAAATCTCCCCTCCCCCCACGCATCTCAGAACCAGCCCAGCTTGTCCCCGCCTCCCTAACTTGTCCCTCCTCCCACCTATTCCCTCCTCCCTCAAGCCCCATCCCCATCTCCTACCTACTAACCTCATCTCACCCCCTTCACCTGTCTGTCCTCCCTGGACTGACCTATCTCCTCCCCGCGTCCCCACCTACACTGGCTCCATCCCCACCTCTTTGACTTGTCTGTCTCCTCTCCACCTATCTTCTCCTCTATCCATCTTCTAATCATCTCCCCCTCTCTCCCCATTTATTTCAGATCCCGCCTTCCCCTCCCCCATTTCTGAAGAAAAGTCTAGGTCCGAAACGTCAGCCTTCCTGCTCCTCTGATGCTACTTGGCCTGCTGTGTTCATCCAGCTCTACATCTTGTTATCTCAGTGATTGGCTGCAACTGCCTAACATTAACAGCATGGGCCAGCATGATCTTTCAAAATGCTTTCTGAAAAATATTCCATCCAATTTTGTTTTGGCAAGATTCACATATTTCATACTTTGGATATATACTCTGCACTTTTAGCAGATTTGAAAATCTAGAAACAATAATACATTTGATGATTTGTTTCATTATTATTATAGGGTTATACAGCATGGAAACAGATCCTTCAGTCCAACACATCCAGGCCTACCAGACATCTCAATCTGTTCTAGTCTGATTTGCCAGCATTTGGCCCATATCCCTCTAAACCCTTCCTATTCAAATACACATCCAGATGCCTTTTCAATGTTGTCATTGTACTTGCCTCCACCACTTCCTCTGCAGCTCGTTCCATATATGCACAACACTTGAGAGTCAGCTACATTTTGTGGATATGGCATCACACAAGACATTTGGACAGGTACTTGAAATTGGAAAGCTTTAGAGCAATTTGGGTCAAATGCAGGCAAGTGGTCAAGTTTAGTTTGGGAAATTTGGTGGGCATGGACGAGCTGGACAGAAGGGTCTGTTTCCATGCTGTATGACTCTATGACTCTGTGTGAAAAAGTTACCCATCAGGTCCTTTTTGAATCTTTCCCCCTCTCACCATAAAGTTATGTCCTCTAGTTTTGGACTCCCCACCCTTGGAAAAAGGCATTAGCTAATCACTATATCCAGGCACCTCATGATTTTATAAACCTCTAAAAGGTCCCACTAGTCAGTCACTGACACTCCAGTCTATTCAGCCTCTCCCTATAGCTCAAACCTTCCATTCCCGGCAACGTCCTCATAAATCTTTTCTGCATCACATCAAGTGTAACAACATCCTTCCAGTAGCAGGGAGACCAGAACTGTATGCAACATTCCAAAAGTGGCCTCACTAATGCTGTGTACAGCCGCAACATGAGTCCCAATTCCCATGCTCACTGTCATGACCAATGAAGGCAAGCATGCCAAACAATTTCACCACCGTCCACCTGTGACTCCACAGCCAAGGAACTATGCACCTGCACTCCTTGGTCTGTTCATTCAGCAACACCCCCCAGGGCCCTATCATTAAATGTATAAGTCCTGCCCTGATTTGCCCGACCAAAACGCAATACCTCACATTTGTTTAAAATTATCTCCAACTGCCACTCTTCGGCCCATTGGCCTGATCAAGGGTCCGTTGTACTCTGAGAGAATTTTATTCACTGTCCACTACACCACCTATTTTGGTGTCATCTGCAAAATTGCTAACAATATCTCCTATATTCACATTCAAAACATTTATAAAAATGAAGAAAAGCAGTGAACCCAGCATTGATCCTTGTGGCACACCACTGGTCACAGGCTCCAGTCTGAAAAACAACCTTCTACCATCACCCTCTGCCTCCTCCTTTCAGCCAATATTGTATCCAATTGACTAAGTGTCCAGATCCCATGTGATCCAGCCTTACTAACTAGGCTGCCATGCAGAACCTCATCAAATGCTTTGCTGAAATACAAAATAATAACATTTATCACTCAGTTGTCATCAATCATCTTTGTCGCTTCTTCAAAAAACTGCATCATGTTAGCGCCATGCTGACTATCCCTAATCAGTCCTTGTCTTGCTAAATGTATATAAATCTTGTCCGTCAGAATGCCTTCCAACAACTTACCCACCACTGACATAAAGCTCACCTGATCTACAATTCCCTGGCTTTTCCTTACAGCTTTTCTTAAATAACGGCACTATAGAAAATAGTACGGTATAGTATATAGTACATAAATAGTATAGTACAGCATAGTACAGGTCCTTCGGCCCATGATGTTATGCCGAACTTTTACCCTAAACCCAAGGTCTATCTAACTTCCATTCCTACCTCATACTATCATCCATATGCCTATCTAATTACCGCTTAAATCCCACCACTGAAGGGAATGACATTCGCCACTCTCCAATGATACTTGCCACTCTCCAATCTTCCGGCACTATTACCCATGGACAGTAAGGACGAAAAGATCATCGCTACAGGCTCTGCGATCTCTTCCCTCGCTTCCCATAGAACCCTTGGATAAATCACATCAGGCCCAGGGGACTTATCTATCTTCAACTTCCTCAAAATTCCTAGTACATCTTCCTTACTAACATCAACATCCTCTAGCCTACCAGCCTGTTTCACGCTGTCCTTCTCTCCAACTAGGTCCCTCTCAATTGTGAATACCAAAGAAAAGTATTCATTAAGGACCTCTCCCATTTCTTTAGGCTCCGTGCACAAATTCCCTTTACAATCCTTGATTAGCCCTACCCTTTCTCTGGTCATTCTCTTATTCCTCACATACATGTAAAAAAGCCTTGGAGTTTTCCTTGATCCTGTCTGCCAAGGTTTTCTCATGCCCCCTTATAGCTCTCCTAAGCCCTTTCTTCAGCTCCTTCCTGGCTATCTTGTATCCCTCTACAGCCTTTTCCGATCCTTGTTTCGTAAACCTTACATAAGCATCCTTCTTCCTCTTAACCAATTGTTCGACCTCTCTTGAGAACCAAGGCTCCCTCACTCAACCACATCTTCCCTGCCTGCTCGGGACAAACATATCGAGCACCCGCAGTATGCGTTCTTTAAACAATCTCCACATTTCAATAGTGCTGTTCACTGACAGCATCTGTTCCCATTTTATGTTACCCTGTTCTTGCCTAACAGAATTATAATTACCCTTCCCCCAATTATAAACCTTACCTTGCTGTATGTACCTATCCTTTTCCCTGGCTATTGTTAAAGAAACAGAGTTATGATCGCTACGACCAAAATGCTCTCCAACCAACAGGTCTAACACTTGGCCCGGTTCATTGCCAAGGACCAAATCCAAAGTGGCCTTTCTTTGTGTTGGTCTATCTACATAAATTAACTAATATCCAGTCTTTCAGCACCCCAACTTTAGCTATCAATGATACAAATATCTCAGAAAGGGGCCCAGCAATCTCTTCCCTACCTTCCCACAAAGATCTGGAAAACACCTGATCAAGTCCTGGAGACATAGTTTTGAGATCTCCAGCACTTCTTCTGCAATATGAAGTCTTTTCAAGGCATCGTTATTTATTTCCTCAAGTTTCCTAGCTTTCATATCCACCCCCACAGTAAATACCGATGCAAAATATTTGTTTATTACCTCACTCATCTCCTACTGTTCAACACATAGACAGCTACGTTAATCTTTAAGGGGACATATTGTCTCTGTAGTGATTGTAAAGAGGTTGGCCAGGTAAATATCATTGAGTTTGAGTTCGCTGGTTGGGGCTGTTAATCTGGGTCAATCGGGTAGTCCTAGCTGATTGATATAACTAAGAGTCGAGTCTCCTCACTCTAGGGTCTGCCTCTGAGTTAGCTGGTCAGAGCCCATATACAGTGCACATGTAAATAAAGGGTGACTTGGTGACAAGATACGGGCCTCTGAAGTTATTTCACTTTCACTAGTGTTATAGACCAGACCAGCCCCTTCAAAGTATATTAAGAAGGCAACCTAGACCCTAATGTTTTCTTATTACAAAAGGCAAATGTCAGGTGCTGTGTTCCAGATACCACTTGACTGGTCAAACCTCTTCACATTAAGCAACAAATTTATTCAAACACTACAATTAAAATACAACAAAAGAAAGAAGAACTTGCATTCACTCAACTCTATTGGAAAATCTGACAGAATAATAGATATAGTATCATCCTATAAACACCATTGGCAAATAGCAAATTCAGAAAACAGATTTGTCTCACATGAAATCCAGCAGCTCAGGAAGAGAACCCCCAAGCTTTTGGCTATAACGGAGACTGGGAAAAATAGCTTCCATTCTCTTCAAGCCCACAATAACTGCTGAAAGCTAACTAAGTATTCTGGATCTGTAAGAACTTGACCACACCCACCAAGGCTACTTGTACTGTTCCCACTTTTTAAAAAAAACCCAGGACAAAACACACCTTTTAAAGCCCTAGCTTCATCACCCTAATTACTCTTTTGCCCTAATGTAATTGTAGAATATCTTTGCATTCTCCTTAACTCTAATTGCCACAGCAATCTCATGTTCCCTTTTTGCAGTCCTGATTTGTCTGTTATATATACTTCTACTCCCTTATACTCCTCTCGGGATTCACTCATTCCTAGGTGTCTCTCCATGACATGTGCTTCTTTCTTTTTCTTGACCACAGCCTCAAATTCTCTCGTCATCCAGCATACCCTACATCTACTAGCCTTTCCCTTCACAGAACATACTGTCTTTGAACTCTTTATCTCTTTCTTAAAGGCCTTCCACTTCCTAACCATTCCTTCACCTGTAAAAAGCCTCACCAATCAACTTTTGAAAGTCCCTAATACCATAAAAATTGTTTGGCCCTACTATGATTTAGAACTTTTTGATCCATTTTATCCTTTTTTATACCTACTTTTAAACTAATATAATTATGATCACTTGCACCATAAGTGCCCACCTACTGACACCTGAGTCACTTATCTCACTTTATTTCCCAACAGAATGTCAAGAACTGCCCCTTCTCCAGTAGAGACATCCACATATGGAGTAAGAAAGTTTTCTTGTACACACTTAACAAATTTCTCCCCATCCAAGCCCTTAACACTATGACAGTCCCAGTCTATGTTTGGAAAATTAAAATCACCTACAATTACAACTGTTTTTTTTTAAACCGATATCTGAAACCTCCTTAGATAACAAAGTGTGAAGTTGGATGAACACAGCAGGCCAAGCAGCATCTTAGGAGCACAAAAGCTGACATTTTGGGCCTAGACCCTTCATCAGACAGGGGAATGGGGGAGAAGGTTCTGAAATAAATAGGGAAAGAGGGGGAGGCTGACCAAAGATGGATAGAGGAGAAGATAAGTGGAGAGGAGAGTATAGGTTGAGAGGTGGGGAGGGGGTAGGTCAAGGAGGCGGGATGAGGTTAGTAGGTGGGAAATGGGTGCGGCTTGAGGTGGGAGGAGGGGATAGGTGAGAGGAAGGACAGTTTGGGAGGCAGGGATGAGCTGGGCTGGTTTTGGGATCCAGCTCGTCCCCTCCCCCCCACTGCATCCCAAAACCAGCCCAGCTCATCCCTGCCTCCCTAACCTCTCTGGCCTGGTAAAACTATGGTGACTTTACCTTAGTTCCTCCCACACATCTTTTCAGAATCTATCCTGTCAAGTCCACCTGGGATCTTATATGTCTCAATAAGATGATCCCTCACTTTTCTAAATTCCAACAGATACAAGCCCAAACTTTCCTCTTAAATGAAGCCCCCAATCTCAGTAATGTGTCTCTCCTGCTCCTCTGATCCTGCCTGGCCTACAGTGTTCCTCCAGCTCCATGCTGTGTTGTCGAGTGAACTTTGAGTTACTTTCTGAACCGAACACTGAACGAAAGAACTTGAATTTACATACATATTAGAAGCTTTCAACGCTAGTTGCGTTTTGGTGGTTGGAAAATGCAGCTATTCCAAGAGGCAGATAAGACAAAAATTGTCCTACCTCGTTCAGGAAAGAGTTTCAGAGGAAGAAAGTGGAGACGAGTAGAGAAGCAGCCACTCACCATGGAAACAGGTAAAGTGTAAAAATACTGTCTCTATGACTTCATATATACTGTATTATCACACATATTCATTTATAACTACCATCTTGAATTTTTCCTCTTATCTCCTTACTCCTCCTTCACGATATTCAACAGTGAAACGTTTGCATCATACCATCTCTACGGTAATATCCATGCAAAGGTTTAACAAGTTAGCGTTTAAAAGCGCTGAGATTTGCCTGTCCGCACCGACTTAGAACAGCGACTCAATTTCCGAGCGCCGTATTTAACATGAGCGCAGCTCCCCACTCACCGGCTCAAATCAACGTCACAATCGAGAGTTCGTCACTCCACGGAACTTTATCAGTAGTTAAGTATGACCCCAGTCTATTCGTTACCAGCTCCATCATACAGTATGTTATTAATGCTGGCTCGAGTAATTGGTGCAATATAACCGAAAAAAAATACTATGCAATAACAGATAACACAGTGTGGAGCTGGATTAACACAGCAGGCCAGTCAGAATCAGAGGAGCAGGTAAGCTAACAGATCGTTTCGGAACCCTTCTTCGGAAATGGAGGAGGGAGAAGGGAACTCTGAACAAAATAGAGGAGGGGTGGGGCTGGGGCAGGTAGCTGGGATGGTGATAGGTGAGTGCAGGTAGAGTGAGGTGGGAGGAGCAGACAGGTGGGAGAGAAGACGGACAGGTCAAGGAGGCAGGGGTGGGAGGGAGGGTTGGTCATAGGATGAAGTTGGGGGGCGGGAGGGGGGGGGTGAGATTTTGAAGTGAGCAAAAGTCCACATTGGCTTGTGGGCTCCCAAGACGGAATATGAGGTGCTGTTCTTCCAGTTTCTGGGTGGCATTGTTGTGACACTGGAGGAGGCGCAGGAAGGACATGTTGTCCAGGAAGGGTGATTCGAAGTGGTTTGTGACTGGGAGGTGTTGTCATTTGTCATGAACCAAGTGCAGGTGCTCTACAAAGCTGTCTCCAAGCCTCTGCTTGGTCTCACTGATGTAGAGGCTATATTCGAGAACAGTGGATACGATAGACCACATTAGCAGATGTGCAGGTGAACATCTGTCTGACATCGAATGTGTTTTTGGGGCCTGGGATCGAGGTGACAGGAAGAGATATAGGGGCAGGTGTAGCACTTTCTGCCGTTGCAAGGAAAGGTGCCAGGAGTGGTGGGGCTAGTGGGGAGTGTGGAGCAGACGAGGGAGTCACAGAGAGAGCGGTTCGTGACAAACACCACCACCTTCGGGTCACGAACCACTTCAACTACCCCTCCCACTCCCTGTGTGGCATGTCCATCATCTTGGCCTCCTCCAATGTTACAGTGACACCACCCAGAAACAGGGGAAGCAGCACCTCATTTTCTACTTTGGGAGCCTGCAACCCAAGGCTCTCAATGTGGACTTAACCGGTTTCAAAATCTCCCCACCCCAGCCTCATTCCCATGACCAATCCTCCCTCTCATCCCTGCCTCCTTGACCTGACACAACCTGCCCATCTGCTCCTCCCACCTCACTGACCATTCCCCACTATTCCCTACCTGCACTCACCTATCACCATCCCACCTACCTTCCCCAGATCCACCTGTCCTTTCTCTATTTATTTCGGAGCTCCGTTGCCCCCTCCCCCACATCTGAAGAAGTGCCTGACCCGAAACATCAGTTTTGCTGCTCCTCTGATACTGCCTGGCCTGCTGTGTTCCTTCAGCTCCCCACTGTTATCTTTGATTCCAGCATTGGCAGTTCTTACTATCTGTAAAGGACTTTAGAAGTGTATTTTCAATTTGAGAACAATACAAGTCAGGCATTCAGACCACTGTGGCTTTTTGGACGAGTTGTTCAATTAGTTGTACTCCTGTGCTTTTCTCTTCATGACCCTGCATTTTATTTGTGCTTCACAGCTTGGGTCAGTGGCTGAAATGTGGTTATGGTAAGTGTGATCTTCTCAAAAGTGAAAACACATACCTGCTCTGCTGTAAAGCTACACCCAGAAATATTGGGTGCACTGAGCAGTTGTCACTCCACATAGGTGTTTCCCAATTCTGCATGTTAATTTTAAAATATTAATTGAATTAAAGTAATTATATTCAACTTTGCATTGGTACGACTATCAATATCTGTAGTCAGGGTGTGAAACTGAACTGCTGGACGGCATTCAGGTAATAAGGTCTGCAGCAGGAACCATTATCAATCTAGCCACTAATAGCCCTCGTTTTTATTCCAACTATTTACAATCTAGTTGTGAAAGGCAGGGGCATCCTCTATAATCTCATCTTCAAGATTCCTCTCAGGAATTGTGGTTCAGCTGCAAAGACAACATGCTGCCCTTAGAAATAGGCTGTCAACATAATCAAAACAATGCTCTACCACCTGGCCTTCTCTGAAGTAGTTTTGTTGTACATCCCTGGTTATACATATGAGAAAGCAGTTATGATGTTCTGGGACTATGACCTTTTTTTCATCACTATTTGAGGTAATGTAATGGACAGTAATGATTTACTCATACATTCAAATTATCTCTGCCAGTTTCAGATGACTGAACTTATATTAATTATATCTATTCCTGCTAAAAGCATCAAGATAGACCATTGCAAATGGCAATGAAAAATACAAGACCAAAAATAGATTCAAATGTTTGTTTTTATTTTCAATATACAACATGAAAAACTCAGTTAAACTAACTCATCTACTCTTCTGAAAATGTAGGTAATTTGGCCCAGGACCTGACTTCTTATTTTAAGAATAAGATCATGCAGTTATGCATGATATTAGAAATGGTATTGAATATCCAACTGTCAAATTAGCAGTGTGAAAATATTGTGTATTGCTAAATTACATTGTTGCAGTATTTACACTTTATTCAAGGTTAAATATTAAATAGATAGACAAATATTAACTGAAAGCACTAGAAGAATTCAACAAAACTGGCAGCATCTGTGCAGAGAGAAAGAGTTAATGTTTTGCATTAAATATTTGACTTTAGGCAGACATGAAGTCACTCATGATCATGGAATAAATTATTCCAATTTACATTAAGGAACCAGAGAACATGTCAGATCTGCCTTATTTTCAAAACATCCAAATAAATATTAATTTCTAAAATAAGGCTACTCAGATTTAGGGATCTCAAACACTTGGGATACTTTAGAATAATAAATAGCTAAGGAAGCCAGATAAAGCTGAAAATCTTATCAATATTAATGGAACAGCAGAAAATTCCTGTTGAAAAAGAAATTCTGACACTTTGATTTGATATTTTCAATATCAATTTTCCATGCAAGTGTTTAGAAAGTTTAATCTGAGTTTATAAAGAACTGAAGTGTTATTAATAACTCCTAACAGATAGATTTGTGGTTGTCAATTGGCTCAAATGAAAGATGAAAAATCAATGAAATTAATTCCAAGGTTTTAAAAAAAGTCAGAACAAAAGTAGTAAGCTTAAAATGCTCAAATCTCACCCTGAATGGGGAGATTGGAGGGGGTGGGGGGCAAGACTGAAATACAAGCTAGGAAGTTCCTGAGAAGTGACAGAGCAGATAGTGCCAAAAAGTAATGCAAGTGGCAAATTTTCCGAAATTGAAAGACTAGAGGAAGTAGTGATAAAATGAAGTGGTACTGATCCTAAAGAGGGTGATGTCTCAACTTAAACAGGTGGAAAATAACAATGCAAAAGAATTACATTTTTAGTTTGCATATGCATGTAACTGAATGGAAAAGACAGTTGAATTAAGCATTGCCATTACATTTTGCTTCATGTTAATATAGAAGCATGTTTAACATAGCTACAATGTTAAAACATAGTATGAGAACTGTGGTCTTTGTGGCAGGTATGACAGCCTCAAGAAAACTAACAACCTTTTTGTAATGGGGCATACAGCATGAATAGATTATTTATTTTTTGGAAATGATGAGCCTCTTTCGCTGTCAGTAATCTTCACTGTCAATCATTTTTGAAAACATTAAAAAGTCAAGTCATGAGATTATATTCATGTAAAAGAACAAATATTATTCTGTAAGAAAAATGATAGACAAAGGAAAGTGAAGACTATATTACAGCATCCGCAGTTCTTTTGGTTTTTATTGAAGACTATATTGTGTTTCAGTTGATCTGTGCATTAAAAAGTTCAGAGATTTATTGTGCTATATCCATGATCAAATACTTTGGAAATGGTGCAATCTAATCGGCTTCCTTTCCTTGAGATGATAGTCAAGTAGACTGTGAATGCTGCCTTCTGTTGTGTTGCTGTCTCCTCTATTGTGTACCACAAGTGTAATACCACTTGTTACATAATACCAACCTATTAACATGTATATTGTGTATTAACATATATGTAAAGAAAAAGCCCTAATAATTTAGGTTAACTTGCAAATTTGAGACAGAAATAGACTACATTGAAGCTATCATGCAGGACCATGGCTATTCTGAACAGATCATTGTTCACTGTATCGGAGATAACGGGAACTGCAGATGCTGGAGAATCTGAGACAACAAAGTGTAGAGCTGGATGAACACAGCAGGCCAAGCAGCATCTTAAGTCTAGGCCCGAAACGTCAGCTTTTGTGCTCCTAAGATGCTGCTTGGCCTGCCGTGTTCATCCAACTTCACACTTTGTGCAAATCATAGTGAACAATGATGCAAATAGATTAAAAGCCGTCACTAAAAGATGTGAAAACAGATTAGTCCACCTCAAATTGCCCCGGAAAGGCAAAGTATCTAAAAGTTTTGACAAAAAGGTTAAGCGAATCATTTTACCCTCCTAGGATACAGTGGCAGAATGGTATTTTCCAAAAATAGAATGCTGCTTTCTATCCAAAAAGATGCTTAGTCTGTTACACAGCTCAGCAATTTCATATGAATTTTGGTGCTAAATGGAATGTCAGGTATATAAGCTGTTCATTCAAATGATATGTTGCTTAAATCAAATAACATTTTCTCCAGCTGTTCTTAATAATCAGACTTCAAACCATACTCACTCAACTTAGCTGCACTTGCATAACCAAAAATGCCTACTGTTAGAGGAGACTGCAATCGAGCAACACTTGCTGTGTTCCCCATCTGTGTCATCCACATCTCCTGTTTTAGTTACAGCAGCAGATTTTGGATCAAGAGGTGAGACACTTTACCAATATATTCCAGTTAGGCTTCCAAAGTACACTTTGGCATCTTGATTTAAGTTCAATGGTTTTCACACAAGTTCCTCAGGGCTTAGGGAATGCTGCAGTGAAAGACAGGTGAAACAAGATATAGGAGCAGAATTAGGCTATTCAGCCCATCGAGTACTCATCTTGGTTCTAAAGGGTTATCCCTACACTCCGAAGCCATGTCCTCGGGTCTCAGTCTTCACTAGTAGTGGAAACATCTTCATGTCCATTCTATCCAGGCCTCTCAGTATTCAGTAAGTTTCAAATCAGACGCCACCTCTCATCCTTCTAAACTCCATTGAGTACAGACGCAGAGTCCCCAGTCTCTCCTTATTTGACAAGCCCTTCATTTGCGGATCATTCATGTAAACCTCCTCTGGATCCTTAAGGCCACAAGATGTGGGAGCAGAATTAGGCCATTTGGCCCACTGAGTCTGCTCCACCATGCGATCATGGCTGATCTGTTTCTCAACTTTATGCTACTGCCTTCCTCCTGTAACCCTTGATTCCCTTACCAATGAAGTACGTATCTGTCTGTTTTAAATAAACTCAATGACTTGGCATTCACAGCACTTTTGCAGAAAAGAGTTCCAGAGATACTGGGAAGTCTGTGGCCTAGTTGTATTATCACTAGACTCTTAATCTGAAACTCAGAAAATGTGGGTTTGAATCCTACTGTGGGAGATGGTGAAATCGGAATTTTAAAAAACTGGAATTTAGCATCTACTGTTAACCATAAAATCATTGTCAATTATTTTAAAAACCTCTGGCTCACTAATGTCCTTCATTGAAGGAAATCTGCCATCTTCACCTGCTCTGGCCTGCGGAGTCTAGAGCCACAGCATGTGGTTGCCCATCAACTGCCCTCACGAACCATTGTTGTATCAATCACTACAAGGTCTCAACAAAGAAACAAAACCAGATGGACCACCTGCATTGACCTGGGCACTTAAAAAAAGACAAGAGCAGAAGCAGCCCTGTCGATCCTGCAAAGTCCCCCTTACTAACATCTTGGGGCTAGTACCAAAATTGGGAGAGCTGTCTCACAGACTAGTCATGCAGCAATCTTGATATTGTCAGTAAGGTATAATTCCAAGGGCATAACTATGTCTCAAACACCACCACCATTACCACTCCTGGTTATGGACTGACACAGTAGGAGGACAGAGACAGCAGAGTTGGTGGCGCAGAGGTGTACAGTCATGAGGGAGCTGCTTTGGAATTCCTCAGCATTGACTCCAGACTCCAAAAAAATCACGGTTTCAGGTTAAACATGGGCATGGAAACATCCAGCTGATTACCATGCACTGTCATCTCTCAGCTGATCAATCAGCACTCCTCTGTGTTGAGCAGCAGTCGGAGGAAGCAAAGAAAGAGGGTGACACAAAATGTACTGAGTGGGGGAATTTCAACGTCCAGCATGAATAGCGGCTTGGCAGAAGCATGATTGTTCAGTTGGTCAGCTCCTAAAGGACATTGCTGCTAGACTGGACTACAGCACGTGGTGAGGAAACCAGCTAGAGGGAAAAACATACTTTATGGTATCCTTGCCAATGTGCCTACTGGTGATATGCCTGTCCATGACAGTACTGGTAACAGTGATCACCACACAACCCTTTTGGAGACAAAGACCTGCCTTCATTGCGAGAAAACCACTATTGTGTTCTGTGGTACTATGACCATGCTAAATGGGACAGACTTTGAACTAAAACTAGCAATTCAAGACTGGGTATCCATGAGGCACTGTGGCCATCCTTGACCTGACACAACCTGTCCATCTTCTCTCCCGCCAACTGACCAATCCTCACCACCTGCACTCACCTATAACCGTCCCACCTACCTTTCCCAGCCCCACTTCCTCTCTATTTATTTCTGAGCTCCCTTTTCCCACCCTACATTTCTGAAGGGTCCCATCCTGAAATGCCAACATTCTTGTTCCTCTGATGCTGCCTGGCCTTCTGTGTTCCTCCAGTCCACACTGTGTTATCTCTGACTCCAGTATCTGCAGTTCTTACTATCTTTGTAGACCAAGCACTGCTGTTTGGCCTTAGATTGCCTGTGGTGGAGTCCAGGCAAACAGTTCGGTGCTGGGCAGTGCCTCATACGAACATTAAGAACTAGGAACAGAAGTAGGCCATCCGGCCCCTTGAGCCTGCCCCGCCATCCAGTAAGATCACGGCTGATCTTTTTGAGACTCAGCTCCACGTACCCACCCACACACCACAACCCTTAATTCCTTTACAGTTCAACAATTTATCTAGCATTGCTTCAACCACTTCACTGGACAGGGAATTCCACAGATTCACAACCCTTTGGGTGACGAAGTTCCTTCTGACCTCAGTCCTATATCTGTTCCCTTTATTTTGAGGCTATGTCCTCTAGTGCTAGTTTCACATGCTAGCGGAAACAACCTCCCTGCCTCCACTCTATCTATTCCCTTCATAATCTTATGTTTCTATAAGATCTCCCCTCATTCTTCTGAATTCCAATGAGTATAATCCCGGCCTACTCAGCCTCTCCTCATAATCCAATCCTCTCAACTCTGGAATCAACTGTGTGAATCTCTTATGCACCCCCTCCAGTGCTAGTATATCCCTTCTAGTTTAAGGAGACAAAACTGCACACATTACTCCAGGTGTGGCTTCACCAGGACCCTTTCCAGCTGCAGCAGAGCCTCCCTGTTTTTAAACTCCATCCCTCGAGCAATGGCAGACAAAATTCCATTTGCCTTTTTAATTACCTGCTGCACCTGCAATCCTACTTTATAGCAATTCATGCACAAGGACACCCAAGTCCCTCTGAACAGCAACGTGCTGCAATTTTTTACCATTTAAAACACAGTCCATTTTGCTGTTATTCCTACCAAAATGGATGACCTCACACTTATCAACATTGTACTCCATCTGCCAGACCTTTGCCCACTCACTTGGACTGTCTATATCCCTGGGCAGACTTTCTTCTGCACACTTTGCTCTACCAGTCACCTTAGCGTCACCTGCAAATTGACACACCACGCTTAGTCCACAACTCCAAATCGTCTGTGTAAATTGTAAATAATTGCAGTCCCAACACTGATCTTTGAGGCACACCACTAGCCACTGACCGCCAACCAGAAAAACACCCATTTACCTCTACTCTTTGCTTTCTACTAGTTAACCAATCCTCTATCCATGCCAATACTTTACCTGTAATACTGTGCAACTTTATCTTATGAAGAAGCCTTTGGTGTGGCACCTTATCAAATGACTTCTGGAAATCCAGATACATCACATCCACAGGTTCCCTGTTGTCCACCAGGGAAGTAATGTCCTCAAACAATTCCACCCAAATTAATTAAACATGACCTACTTTTTACGAACCCATGCTGGGTGCTCCCAATGGGACAATTTACATCCAGATATCTTGCTATTGCTTCCTTAATGATAGATTCAAGCATTTTCCCCACTACCGAAGCTAAGCTAACAGGCCTATAGTTAACAAGGTGTAGAGCTGAACGAACACAGCAGGCCAAGCAGCATCAGAGAAACAGGAAAGCTGACATTTTGGGCCGAGACCATTCTTCAGTTTTCAGCATGTGATAGCAAGAAGGTTATAGCAGGTGAGGACCTAGAAACTATCAATAAGGAGGCAGTGCTGGGCAAGCTAATGGGGCTAAAAGATAGACAAGTCTCCTGGCCCTCGTGAAATGCATCAGGTTGGATTAGTGAGCGGTCCAAGGTGAGGAGACCAAGGGGATGGAAAAAGAGAACGAAAAGGTCAGCAAGATTGCTGCCATTGTGCTGGCCATTGTCAGTCTGTGATTGTGAAACCACTGGGCTAGGGACAATGATCATTTCAATAAGGGACAATCTAACCATTGCCCCTCACTTCCAATGGTGTTAGCAAAATGGATCTAGTGCTGCCTGGCCTGCTGTCTTCCTCCAGCTCCACACTGTTATCCCAAAAAAACCATCTTGTCCACATTCTTTTTCTTGAGATCCACTACCAACCTGATTTTCCCAGTCCAACTGCGAAGCCCCAGTTGAAGTCCCCATGATTACTGTAAAAGTGCCTTTCTTATCACCTGATTTATTTTTCTTCATGTCCTGACTGCTGCTAGGAGTCCTGAAGATAACTCCATCCAGTGAACTCTTTCGATATTCTCTCTACTGATCAAGACCCCTATCTCCTCATTCTACCATGATTACCAACTTCCATCCAACTCCTTCAGTGGCCTTTTCTACTTCTCAGCTCTTCCTCTTGTATCCCTCCTATTCTGATCCCCCTCAGTCCCATCCCCAATAGCTGAACATTTTCTCCCTCACATTATCATTCAGCCCCTTACCCCTCCTCCAACATTATGAAGCAAGAAACAGGCTATTAATGAGGAAGTAATGTGGAATTGAGCTTCAAGCCTTGATCTCTCCAACTTTGATTTTTCATTTCCCTCCTTTTAATCATCCCTCCTGAAACCCACCATGAGCTGCAAACAATTGGTCATTGCTGGGACTGTTACCGTACTAGCAGCCAGCCAGTCTGTCAATACCTTGGCTGGTTGTCAGGAGGCAAGTAAATGGAAAAGAAAAAGGAGCTATAGATATGTGAATGTATTGGCAGAACCTCAGGGTCGCTTGCTGCAGTTCATTTGCAACCTCACTCAAGATTATTGGCACTCCATAATATTGAATGGCATTAAAAACTTTTCAATGATTACAAAGTGGCAGCCAACATTCATACCAGAAAGTGCAAACCAATGACTGTGTGTAAAAAGAGACCATCTCTGCTTGACATTCATGGCATTACCATGGAATTCCACTGACAACATTTTCGGTTACAATTGACTAGAAACCGAACTAGACCAGTCACACAAAAACAGGGGTAACGGGAGTAGGTCAGAGCCTGAGAATTCACCTTGTGACTCCCCAAAGTTTGTCCATTATTAGGCACAATTTAGGAGTCTGACAGAACACTCCCCGCTTGCCAGAGGGAGTGCATCTCCAACAACATTAAAGAAACTCGATAGCATACAGGACAAAGAAGCTTACTTGATTTGTACCTTGTCCATGTCAAACATTCAAACCCTCCAGTGTCAATAGACTAATTTCAATATGTACCGTACATTAGCTGCAATGCAGAAATATGGCAAGGATTGCTTGACACCTTTGCAAACCATGAACTCTACCACCTAGAAAGACAAGGGCACAAGATACATGGGAACGTTACCATCTGAAAGTTCCACTTTCACTACCCTGATCTGAACTTATAATAATCTTTTTTCATTGTCACTGGGTCAAATTCCTGGAACTCCTTTCCAAACAGCACTGTGGGTGTAGCTGCAGTCTGCAGCGAATCAGGCAGGGGTAGCTCGCAGCCACCTTCTCAAAAGGCAACTAGGAAATGGTAATAAATAAAACATAGGAACAGAAACAGGTCATTTAACCCACTGCAGCCACTACAGCATTCCATGAGGTCATAGCTGATCTGATCATTCACACTTCCACTTGCCTGAATTTTCCTGTTACCCTAAATTCTCTTTCAGACTAAAAAAAAAGCCCATCTCAGCCTTGAAGATACTTAATGACCAAACCTATACAGCACTCTGAAGTAAAGAATTCCACAGATTTACTGCCCTCTGAATGAAGATATTCCTCACCATTTACCATACATATGTGATCCTTTATTCTGACATTATGCCCTTTGGTCACAGACTCTCCCACAAGCTGAAACAATCTTCCCACATCGGCTGGGTACAGGGTCAGCTTATTCAACTTTTCCTCGTAAGACAGTCCCTCCACAACTGGTAACAGCCTAATGAATCTTCTCTGGACTGCCTCCAATGCCAGTATATCTTAAGTAAAGGACGCAAAATTGGTCACAGTTTTCGTGCTGTGGTTTGACTAGTGCCTTGTGTAGTTTTAACAACATCTCCTCATTTTTACATACTATTTCCTTTGAGATAAAGGCTGACATACCATTTACCATCTCTATTACCTGATGAACTTGAACGTTAGCCTGTGAAGTCTACATCATATGCAAGAATAAAAGAAAGGATAGTTAAGTAGGTATCAAAGTGTAGAGCTGGATGAACACAGCAGGCCAAGCAGCATCTTAGGAGCACGAAAGCTGACGTTTTGGGCCTAGACCCAGATGACTACTAGATGTCGAAATGTCAAATATTGCATTGAATGTTAATGCCATCTATTTAAACTTTACAAACAGCATGACTTATTTTTATGTACTAAAATGAGGACCATTGCCCCACCTAGCTCACCCTTCTTTGTAAAGAGTTTCAAATCATGACTTTTGAGTATACAAAATGCTTGTGGCTTGTTATGAAGACCGAGACACAATGAAGTAAAAGAAATAGCAATGTGAGTTAAAGTATTAGCGAGTTTTGAGAAGATTTGTAGCTCAGGTTGAGGTTCTGGGTGTGAGTTTGCTCACTGAGCTGGAAGGTTCGTTTTCAGACATTTCGTCACTTTTTTTTATTTGAAAAAGTATACTTTATTCGTAAGATGTACAAAAAATAAAACATATTTACACACCTACCCAGTCATGCAAGCCGCTCCGGGTTACCCAGGGGGTACATACACCAACTAAAGGAAAAAAACAGAGAAGGAAAAAAAAACAAAGCAAAGAAAACACCCTGGCAGTCGTCACCCCGCACAGTCCCAGTTGGCCCCCTGACCAGTTGGGGAAGGCGCCAGCTGGGCCCACTTACCAGATAGGGTTCTTTTTTCTATTCTGGATGAGGGGTTTCATACGGTGGTCTTTCCCCACCGTGCCTTGGCGGCGGCTGCCCAAGCTTTAGCGCGTCCCTCAGAACGTAGTCCTGGATCTTGGAGTGCGCCAGTCTGCAACACTCGGTCGGGGTCAGTTCTTTCAGCTGGCAGACCAAAGAGCGTCTTTCACCGCATCGATGGTCCTCCAGGCGCAGTTGATGTTGGTCTCGGTGTGTGTCCCCGGAAACAGCCCGTAGAGCACGGAGTCCCGCGTCACGGAGCTGCTCGGGACGAACCTCGACAAATACCACTGCATCCCCCTCCTGACCTCCTGCGAATAGGCACACTCCAGAAGGAGGTGATCGACAGTCTCGTCGCCCCCGCAGCCACCTCGAGGGCAGCGTGCGGTGGTGCAGAGATTCCAGGCATGCATAAAGGATCACACTGGCAGAGCCCCTCTCACCGCCAGCCAAGCAATGTCCTTGTGCTTGTTTGAAAGTTCTAGCAATGAGGCATTCTGCCAAACGACTTTGGCAGTCTGCGTGGGGAACCACACGACGGGATCCACCCATCCTTTTCCCGAAGGGTCCCGAGGATACTACATGCTGACCACTGCCTGGCGGCCTTGTGGTCAAAGGTGTTTCCTTTCAAAAACTTCTCCACGAAGGACAGGTGGTACGGAACGGTCCAACTACTCGGAGCGTTCCGCGGCAACGAGGCCAGGCCCATCCTTCGCAACACCGGGGACAGGTAGAACCTCAGTAAGTAGTGACACTTGGTTTTTGCGTACTGAGGATCTACGCACAGCTTGATGCAGCCGCACACAAAGGTAGCCGTCAGGGCGAGGGTGGCATTGGGTATGCCCTTTCCCCCATTTTCCAGGTCTTTGTACATGGTGTCCCTGCGGACCCGGTCCATCCTTGACCCCCAAACAAAGTGGAAGATGGCCCGGGTGACCGCAGTGGCGCAGGCTCAGGGAATAGGCTAGGCCTGCGCCACATACAACAGTACCGAAAGCCCCTTGCACCTGACAACCAGTTTCTTACCCACGATGGAGGGGGACTGGAGCGTCCACCTGCCCAGCTTCTGCTTCAATTTGGTGATACGCTCCTCCCAAGTCTTAGTGCACGCCCCAGCTCCACCAAACCAAACACCCAGCACCTTCAGGTAGTCTGTCCTGACGGTGAAGGGGATGAAGGAGTGGTCGTCCCAGTTCCCGAAGAACATGACCTCACTCTTACCCCATTTACTTTGGCACCCGAGGCCAGTTCAAACTGGCCGCAGATGTCCAACAGCCTACTCACCGACCGACGATCGGTGCAGAAGACGGCGACATCGTCCATGAACAGGGAGGTCTTGACCTGAAGGCCTCCGCTGCCTGGGATAGTCACGCCCTTCAGGCTCACGTCCTTCCTGATGGATGCGGCGAAGGGCTCCACACAGCACATGAACAAGGCAGGAGAGAGAGCGGGCAGCCCTGCCTGACTCCAGATCTAACAGGAAAACTGTCTGATTCCCACCCGTTGATCGAGACTGCGCTAACGATGTTGGCATAGAGCAGCCAGATCCAATTGCGGATGCCCTCCCCGAACCCCAATTTGGAGAGGACGTCCCTCATGTAAGCATGAGAGACCCTGTCAAAGGCCTTCTCCTGGTCCAGGCTGACAAGGCAGGTGTCCACCCGCCTGTCCTGTACGTAGGCGATCGTATCCCTGATGAGCGCGAGGCTCTCAGCGATCTTCCTGCCCGGCACAGCACAGGTTTGGTCAGGGTGAATCACCGACTCCAGGACAGACCTGACCCGGTTGGCTATGACCTTGGCCAGGATTTTGTAGTCCACGTTCAATAGTGAAATGGGACGCCAATTCTTAATTTCTTCCCTCTCCCCCTTCCTCTTGTAAATGAGGGTGATGATGCCCTTCCTCATGGACTTGCACATTTCCCCTGCCCGAAGCGCACTATCGTACACCTCCAGCAGGTCCTAGCCGACCAGGTCCCACAGAGCGGAATACAGCTCGACCGGTAAGCCACCGCTTCCGGGAGTCCTATTCCTCTCCAAGGACTTGAGGGGTCTGGTCACCTCGTCTAGGGATATCGGCCGGTCCAGCCACTCACTCGTGCCGTCGTCTAAGACCTCCGTGATAGACGACAGGAACGACTCGGAGGCCGTGCTGTCCATGGGCTTCGTGTCGTACAGTCCGGCATAGAAGGATCTGCTGATCCTCAAAATGTCGGGCCGAGACGACGTCACCGAGCCGTCGTCCTCCTTCAGCCGGCTAAGCACAGAGCTCTCTTTGTGCACCTTCTGAAAGAAGAAACGCGAGCACGTCTCATCCTGCTCCACGGAGCGGACCCCGGACCGGATGATTATCCTGGAGGCCTCCGCGGCGAAGAGCGAGGCTTGCTGGCCCCTCACCTCGCGGAGGTCCTCCGTGACATCGACCCCCATCAACTGCAGAAGGAGCAGGATAGACCCGTCTGGCCGCGACCAGGTGTACCTCCGCTGCGCTCCGTCTGCAGGGGTGCTGAAGACGTCGAGCAGCTTGGCGTCCTTCACCGTGCCCATCAGGAATCTGGACGTGACATCCAGTTGACTCCCCTCACCCGCCGTCCACACACCAGATCTGCAGTTGAAGTCTCCACCTAGGATGACCGGCCTGGACGTAGCCAGCAGGGGTGGAAGCCGCTGCAGGACGGCCAACCGCTCATTCCGTACCGCTGGGGCGGACACGTTAATCAGCCTCAGGGGAGCGTTCCTGTAGGTGACGTCAGCCACTAGGAGGCGCCCCCCCACCACCTCCTGAACTTGAGAGATGGTGAAGTCATGGCCCGCACCAGAATAGACAGGCCCGAGGAGCGACAGTCGTTACCCCCCGACCAGATCGAAGGCCCACAGGTCCAGGCGCCGGACCATTTCCCGTACCTGCCGAGGTGCGGTATCCCACACTCCTGCAGAAACAGGAGGTCCGCCTTGATGGTGGTCAGGTAGGCCAACGTGGATACACATCTTGCGGTGGACTTGACACTGCGCACATTAATGCTCGCAACTCGTACCCCCATTGTGGACAGTGACCACAGTACCCTCCCCAAGTCCAAGGTCCAGCCCCTCCATCTGTCCCTTCATGCCCATTGCCCGGGCTAACCGCTGGACGCTCTCCAGGCTCAGGAAACCGTCCGTGCTGCCTTCTGGGTGGCATCCCCCCCGTCAGGGATGCGGAGGCAGGAGAGTCCGGCTCTGGGTCAGGCTGGGGACGCGCTGTTTCCTCCTTCCCACGTGGAAGTTCCGGGGGGCCCTCCAGTGCCCCAGCGGCACTTGACTGGGTGTCGGAGGGAGCCTCAGGACGCCTCCCGTCACCTGGAAGCAGGGTGCTGCTTTCTTCTCCCTCGAGATCTTTAACTTCTGCTTCGGGCGGGCCCTCTCCAAATCCCCCTCGTCAGAGGAGCTCTTATAGCCCCCCTGTAGCTGCCTCTTCCCGCCTGATGGTTGCGGTTCCTGGGCCCGTCGACGTACCTTCCTCCTCGCTTTCCGGACCATCGTCCACTCCCCTGGGTAGCCTGTCGCCGCCTCCATCGACTCCGGGTTGTCGGGGGCGGGGGGGGGGAGCGGAGCCTGCAGGGGCGCTTTGCTGGCCTCGGGACCATCCTGCGGGGCTGGGCCCTCCTGCACGACCTGGCCCACCTGCACATTAGTGGGGTCCTTGCTGGGTCCTGATGCCTTCCTCTCCTCCGGGGGGGCTGGCCCCGCATTGCCCCTGCCGGCGACCTGGGCATAGGTGGTCCCCCGCTGCGGGCATACCCTATAGAGGTGGCCCGCTTCCCCGCAAAGGTTGCAGCGTTTCTCTTGGGGGCAATCCTTTGCAAGGTGTCCCTCCTCCCTGCAGTTCCTGCAGATGGTGGCTTTGCAGTCGGCCGCCACATGACCTGACCTACCACAGGCATGGCAGACTTTAGGTTGCCCTGCATAGGTCAGGTAGCCCTTGCTCCCGCTGATCGCGAAGCTGGACGGTGGGTGTACGACATTCCCGTCCATGCCCATCCTGAGCGTCACCTTGACCTGCCTCTTACTGGTCCAGATGCCAAAGGGGTCCATGATGTCAGTTAGGTCCCCTTCCACCTTCACGTACCTTCCAAGGAAGGTCAGGACATCAACTGCTGGCACATGCGGGTTGTACATATGTACAGTCATCATACGGCTCCTCTGCGCTGGCATCACAAACAGCGGGACAGCAGTCAATACAGAGAGGGGGCCCTCACCTCCTTTCTCCTTGAAAATCTCGCAAAGCTTGGCACTCCTGAAGGTCACATCGTAAAAACCTCCTCCGGGGAAATCCTGCAGACAGTAAATGTCCGCAGCAGCGAACCCACAACAGTCCAACAGGACCCTCTTCATGAAGAAGGTGCGGTCCACAGGTGCACCTTCATCCACCTTCTTTATGGAAACACGGATGGTGTTCCGGACCCCCTGACCTGGGGCATGAGCACTTGCCGCAGCCATCGTTGCAGATTGGCTGCTCCCCTGAACCAGCGTTAGGCCGAAGCCAGCATTAAGATCCACTGGTTGCAAGGGTGCACAGCCAACCCGACGTCCTGCTTTCACCTCCAAGACAGCAGTCTCCTCCTCTCGGTCCACAAGAGAGTGGGTCTTTATTTTGTTCCAGATGTAAGCTGGTTCACTGAACTTGAAGGTTTGTTCCCAGATGTTTCGTCACCATACTAGGTAACATCATCAGTGAGCCTCCAGTGAAGTGCTGGTGTTATGTCCCGCTTTCTATTTATCTGTTTAGATTTCCTTGGGTTGGTGATGTCATTTCCTGCATTGGTGATGTCATTTCCTGTTCTTTTTCTCAGGGGATGGTAGATTGGCTCCAGATCAATGTGTTTGTTGATGGAGTTCCGATAGGAATGCCATGCTTCTAGGAATTCTTATGCGCGTCTCTGTTTGGCTTGTCCTGGGATGGATGTGTTGTCCCAGTCAAAGTGGTGTCCTTCCTCATCTGTATGTAAGGATACTAGTGATAGTGGGTCATTTCTTTTTGTGGCTAGTTGATGTTCATGTATCCTGGTGGTTAGCTTTCTGCCCGTTTGACCAATGTAGTGTTTGTCACAGTTCTTGCAAGGTATTTTGTAAATGGCGTTCATTTTGCTTCTCTGTATAGGGTCTTTTAAGTTCATTAGCTGATGTTTTAGTGTGTTGGTGGGTTTGTGGGCTACCGTGATGCCAAGAGGTCTGAGTAGTCTGGCAGTCATTTCCGAAATGTCTTTGATGTAGGGGAGAGTGGTTATGGTTTCTGGGCACGTTTTGTCTGTTTGTTTGGGTTTATTGCTGAGAAATTGGTGGACTGTGTTCATTAGGTACCCGTTCTTTTTGAATACGCTGTATAGGTGATTTTCTTCTGCTCTTCGTAGTTCCACTGTGCTGCAGTGTGTGGTGGCTTGTTGAAATAGTGTTCTAATGCAGCTTCGTTTGTGGGTGTTGGGGTGGTTGCTTCTGTAGTTCAGTATTTGGTCCGTATGTGTTGTTTTCCTGCACACACATGTCCTGCGTGTCCAGCGGAGATTCGCACAGATGATCCCTGGAATGGTAGGTTTAATGTATGATGAATGGCTAAGGATCCTGGGATTGTACTCATTAGAGTTTTGAAGGTTGAGGGGAGATCTAATAGAAACTTACAAGATAATGTATGGCTTAGAAGGGATGGATGCTGGGAAGTTGTTTCCATTACGCCAGGAGACTAGGACCCATGGGTACAGCCTTAAAATTAGAGGGGGTAAATTTAAAACTGAATTGAGACGACATTTGTTCAGCCAGAGAGTAGAGGGCTTGTGGAATTCATTGTCACGAAGTGCAGTGGAGGCCGGGACATTGGATGCCTTCTAGGCAGTGATCGACAAATTCTTGATCTCACAAGAAATCAAGGGCTACGGGGAGAGTGCAGGGAAGTGGAGTTGAAATGCCCATCAGCCATGATTTAAATGGTGGAGGTGACTTGATGGACCGAATGGCCTTACTTCCACTCCTATGTCTTACGGTCTAACGGTCACATTAGTTTAAACCCACCCTCACAGCATTAACAAAAGCACCCCCAAGGACATTGGTTCCAGTCCGGCCCAGGTGTAGACCGTCCAATTTGTAACAGTCCCAACTTCCCCAGAACCGGTTCCAATGTCCCAAAAATCTGAACCCCTCCCTCCTGCACTCTCTCTTAAGCCACGCATTCATCCTGGCTATTCTTTCATTTCTGCACTGACTAGCACGTGGCATTGGTAGCAATCCTGAGATTACTACCTTTGAGGTCCTACTTTTTAACTTGGCTCCTAATGCCCTAAATTCTGCTTGAAGGACCTCATCCTGTTTTCTACCTATATCATTGGTGCTTATATGCACCACGACAACTGGCTGTTCACCCTCCCTCTTCGGAATCTTCTGCAGCAGATCTGAGACATCCCTGACCCGTGCACCTGGGAGGCAACATACCATTTGGGAGTCTCGTTTTCGACCGCAGAACCGCCTATCTACTCCCCTTACAATTGAATCCCCAATGACTATTGCCCTTCCACTCTTTTTCCCGCTCTTCTGTACAGGAGAGCCAGCCACTGTGCCATGAACCTGGCTACTGCTGCCTTCCCCTGGTGAGCTATCTTCCCCAACAGTATCCTAAATGGTGTACCTGTTTTGGAGGGAGATGACTGCAGAGGACACCTGCACTGCCTTCCTGCTCTTCCTCTGCCTTTTGGTCACCCATTCCCTTTCTCCCTCAGCAATCCTAATCTGCGGTGTGACCAACTGGCTAAATGTGCTATCCACGACTCCCTCAGCATCGCGTATGCTCCAAAGTGAGTCCATCCGCAGCTCCAGAGCTGTCATGCGGTCTAACAAGAGCTGTAGTTGGACACACTTCCTGCACGTGAAGGAGTCAGGGACATCAGCCGTGTCCCTGAGCTCCCACATTGAGCAAGAGGAGCACAACACAGGTGTGAGATCTCCTGACATTGCTAAACTAAACTTAGATAAATGAAAAAGGAACGAAAAAAAGTTATTGGCAATCACACTATATATATATATATATATATATATATATAAAGAAACGTGAAATAGAAAAAGCCTTACCTTATCTACACACCACCGAGTTTTTGTTTGTTTTTTTTAAATCATCCATGCCCGACTTCAAGAGGATGCCCCTAAGACATGTAAAATTGTTGGCCATTCACTTATAAACAGTTCTGCTGGGCAAGATATCATTTGTACGCCTGATGCTAGACACAAGAAACAGCTGGCATTCCAGGAACTTGATTATGGCAGAAGACTCTCAGGAATGTAACAAACATCTTACGGATGTCCACAAAGAATCCTTGAAGAGGAAAAACATCCCTAGCTTGCAACTAACTGATAGGAAATTGTTCATTTCAGAAGGTACCAAATACATTGAGAAGTTGTGTCAAGGACATGAACGGGGGCAAAGTCACAGTACTGGGAACCGGGAAGATACCTCCGACAACTCTTCACCCTGACCATCCAAGCACCATATTTTTCCACGTGACAGATTAGTTTGTACATTGTAATCATCTGCCATCTAGGAACCTACTAAACCACAGTGGAAGCAAGTAATTCTTGGTGCAGAGGAACTACCCAAAAAAAAACAATGCCTGCAGTTCTAAACATTCCATTGCAGGAAATTTCTAACAGCCTATGAGACATATTAAGAGCTTCTAATAACTGCACAGCCAAGGTTCACTGGAATTAAACCAAGAACAGGACTTTTTAAAAAATGAAGGGGAGGAAGTCTAATAGAAATGTCTTTCATTTAAGGTTAAGTTTATAAAGGGAAGCAAGGAAAAGGCCTGAGAATGGGACTTAACTCCCATCAATACTGAAGTTGACCAGAAGTTTCCAAAACATATGGGAATTTTTTTCCTATCAGTATCTTACTGACACTGGACAACTCCTTGCAAGCTCCTACAGGAGATCTAACTAACATTTCTTATACTGTTCTACACTTTTAAACTTGAATTCTAAATCTGTAAAAATCACTAGTAATGTTATTATGGTCATCCAGGCCTGAGTATAGGCGACACTTGACTTGCAGACCCAGGACAGACTCACCGACTTCATTCAGTACCCATGAGAACATCGACCCAACCCTTGCAAATAACATAAAGATATACAGATTACTTTGCAGGTTAAGTCTTCTTGATCAGTACATCCTTTGCTTGCTGTGATCTGCCTGTACTGCTCATAAACAAAGCGTTTCACTGTATTTCAGTACTCGTGACTATAAAAAATCAACTATTTTTGCTTAGCTCTATACTTCTGGCTGGATGATCTTTTCATCAAAATTTTCATAAAACCATTGAGAGAATCGTTTGATATGAAGATTCTATAGATCTTAGCATTTCATCAAATACATTTTTTTATTAAACTATGCACAAGTTGTTGCAGTTCTGAGAATCACAACTTTCTAATTTGAAATTTCAATCTCAGCATCACACTCAAATCTGGTATAATACAGTTGGATCCAGATTAATATTTTCTTACAAAAGTTCTTCAATTCTGCAGTTATCTTATACTATTGATGTTACAATATGTTACCTTTTGCAGCCAAAGTAAATCAGGTAACAGAGACGCTTATGTATTTGTCCTGCAATAGTGATATACATCACTGGGAAAGGCCCAACAGGCAGAAATGAAAATCATATGCATTATTTTCAATCAACTACTGTACATTGCAAAACCTGGTTTGCACTTCACCCAATGTTACAGAGTCTGTGGGGTAGATTGTCCAGCACCAGCAATCAAGACAAATAGTCAAATATGAATTAGCTAATGGCTAGTAGCAACTTAACACTAAATATTGATGAGTCCATGATGCAGATCACATCTTCCATATTTAGTCTAAACCACTGGCAGATGGTTTTGGGTGTAGCAAATTGACAATTTTAATTTGCTTTAAGCCAGTCAGATCCTCATTGAACTCCCGAGAGGAACGTATAATATTAACTTTTTTAATTTAAAAAAAAATCAATAAATACAACCTCTGATTTTAAAAAATAACCTAAGAAAACAGAAACCTAAATTAGCACAAAGTTATTGGAAATGAATTACAATGTATACAGAGTGATTTAAAATATGACTATTTAAAATACAATTTATACATTAGTTCTAACAGAATTTTTTTTATATTTCATGGACACAGAAAATAAAGAATTACCGGACTATCGCCAAATGCTCAAAGCATTAGTTCACAACAGTTTAATACTTTCATCCTGCTAAAGCTGCACTGAAACCAAACAAACCACTGAAGTAAATAAAAGCTGAGCACAACAAGAATTTAATAACTCGATACTTAATTCTTGATGCATGAAAGACAGATTTCATTTCAAATAACATTCTTCCAATAAGACAAACTTTGACTTTCCTGCTCACAAATGATCAAGTCTGCCCGATCACAAGAAATAATTCTCAATAGCAATGGTCATACCATACCATTCACACCACTTAGGTGCTATTTGATCAAAAAATTTTGAAAAGGTCTGGTTCCACACAAAGGATATTTTCTTATGGCAAAAGGCTGTGGATGCTGGAAATCTGAAACAGAATGCTGGAGAAACTCAGCAGCTCATCTTCTGAGGATTATACCAGACTTGAAATATTAACTCTTTCTCTCTCCACAGATGCTGCCAGGCCTGCTGGGTTTCTTCAGCATTGTGTGTTTGTCAAGTATATCTTATAGCTTCATTAAACTGCAAAAAAAATTGTATCCAATTACAGCACATTGGACTGCATAAGTGACATGAAAAAGCATAGAAGGGAAATAGTCCAATTCACTGAGCTTCCATTATCATCGTTACCTTCATTGTACACACTCAGTTAGCGGCAGCAGATAAACAGATTGCTCATTGGCCCCTAACATAATGGTCTAAAGCTTATTGATATATTTCTTTCAAAACAATTTGTATTTTTAACTTGCTATCAAAGCAAAATCATTGTGAAAAGATATTTTTTTGAAGAGTGCAATGCATGCAGCGGAGAAGATGCAAGTTAGCATTTACATGCATTTGGAGAGGCAAGGATTGACTAGGGATAGTCAGCATGGAATGGAAAATCATGTCTCACAAACTTGATTTGAGTTTTTGTAATGAGGTAACCAAAAAGTGACAGGTGTTGTTTGCTTGGACTTTAGTAAAGTCTTTGACAAGATTCTGCATGGTAGACAAATAAAAAGTTATATCACATGGGATTCAGGGTGAGCTTGCAAACTGGATACAAAAATTGGCTTTAATGGTAGGAAAGGGTAGTGGTGTAGGGTTGTTTTTTGGACTGGAGATCTGTGACCAGTGGTGTTCCATAGGGATTGGTACAGGGTCCACTTTTATTTGTCGTTTATATAAAAGCTTTGCATGAGACTATTGGAGGCATGGTTAGCAAGTTTGCAGATGACACCAAAATTGATGGTATAGTGCACAAAGAAGAAGGTTGTCAAAAATTACAAAGAGAGTTTGATCAATTCGATAAATGGGCTAAGGAGTGGCAGATAGAGTTTAATTTGGATAAATGAGGTATTGCATTTTGGTAATACAAACAAGGACAGGACTTATATAATTCATGGTAAAGCCCTGGGTAGTGTTGTAGAACAGAGACCTTGGAGTTCAGAGACATTATTTTTTTGAAACTTGCATCACAGATAGTGGTTAAGGATGGTTAAGGTGTTTAGCACATTTGCCTTCACTGCTCAGACCTTTGCGTATAGAAGTTGGGGCATCACGATAAGGTTGTATAGGATATTCATGAGGCTTCTTTTGGAGTACTGTGTGCAGTTCAGGTCACCCTGTTACAGGAGAGATATTTTTAAACTGATGAGGGTTCAGAAAATATTTATCAGGATGTTGTCAGGAAAGGAGGGTTCGATATATTAAAATAGACTGGAAAGGCTAGGACTTTTATCAGTGGAACATAGGTTTTGAGGTTTATAAAACCATGAGGGGCATAGAGAAGGTGAATGACAAGGGTTTTTTCCCTAGGGTGGGCAAGTTCAAAACTAGGGGACATGTTTTAAAAGGCGAGAGGAGAAAGAATTAAAAAAAGACATGAGGGGCAACTTCTAAAAAAAAAAAATAGTAATAGATTACTGCATATGTGGAATGAACTGCTGCGGGAAGCAGTGGATGCAAGTACAGTTACAGGGCAGGTGGGACTAGTTTAGTTTGGGAACATAGTCACTGTAGACTGGTTGGACCAAAGAGTCTGTTTCCGTCCAAATTTTTTAACTTGCTATCAAAGCAAAGTTACTATATAAAAAAAACTATGATAGTTTCAGCCTTTTAAGTTTTGTATCCGGCATTAAGAAAGCTGAAGTTTAAAAAGGCTGAAACAAGCCCTTGTTCTGTTTTTGGCACAGTTTACCTTGGCCATAAATGGATTAGCAGAAATAAGAGGACAGAGGATTTGAAGACAACAAATGCAGAAACATTTTTCTCCTCAGATGCAAAAGGGATGTTACATCTGTCTTAAATCAGACAAATTTATTAATCTCACCATGCAACACTTCAGTTACACAAACCTGGTGTTATTCATTATAGCTTGTTGGAACAGAAAAAAAGAATGCATCATACACCATAACTTCTTGTGAACCTTTCTCCTGAAGGAGAATTCTGCACCAATAGCATCAAAATGTCAAATGCATTTTTGGTTTCTTTCTCCTTCAAAATGCATGAAAACAAATCGGCTACACTCAATGGCCTAAAAGAATTATCAGTGCCTCAACACTGTAACATCCACATTAGTGTTCAGGTTACACTGTTGGTTTCAGTCACACATGAAAGCTTTCTCCACAGCCACAGGTTCCTTTGATGTTAGGATTGTGGAATACAAATTCACTAGCGAGCTTATTTTCAGTATAGTCCATTTCAGTTCCTAAAAGTGTCAACTGTGCTTTCTTTTCAATGAATATTCGAACACCTGCAAGAAAAATGAAAAGTAACTACATATTTATTACCACTGGAAAAGTAGCATATAAATCTCCCCTTTGTAGGACATGGTTCAAGATTACCTCTTGACTCTCTCAAATATCCCTATTTCTCATATTCATGATGCACCTTGATGATATAGTCTTGAAAATCAAATCTCAGGTTGTATCAGTATGCTGATAACATCTAACACAGGAGTGGGAAATGTATGGTTTGTGGGAGCTTGTCAGCTCTCCTTGGACCTTCACTGAGCTGAAAAACTTGTTGGGTCATCCACGGGTTCAAGAAATAACCTCAGGAAACCAAATCAGAGACCGAGATGAAAAGGAACTCAGACTACCTATTTCTTTCTATATAGCGTGAGATCTTTTTAAAAAAAAACACGTGATGCAAGGACAACTTACAACAGGGTCCTCAAAGTACTAGAGAAATGCCACCAGCGGTGCCTTTGCAGGATCCTGCCTTTGCAATAAAACTGATGATCCAACAGTATTATTCTTTCTCAGGCTGACATGCCCAGCATCAAGGTGTTGATCATTCAAAAGGTAGTCCACTGGGCAGGATATGACATTCATATGCCTGACAACAGATTCTCAAAGTAATTCTCATACTAGGAATTAAATCGTAACAAACAAGTCCCAGAATGACAATTGAAACATTTCATGAACGTTCTCAAAGCATCCCCAAAGAGGTCAAACATACCCATTAGCTCATAGGAGACACTGGCTGACGATAGGCCAAAGTGGAGAAAGGTCATTCAGGGACACATAGAACATGTCAAGAGGCTTGGTCAGAAGTACAGTGGTTGTCAAACTGATCAGCTAATAACCAGTGGTGAATGAATAGATATTTCATTCAATTACACAGGAAAGACGGAAACCATTATCTTCAGTTGTGACATAAAATTATCACCAAGACACCAAATTCACCATTCTCCTTGGCTCTCGGTTGGAGGCTGGGTTCACAAACATTGCACTCTGAACAAACTCAGCTCTGACCCATTCTTAAAATTTGGTTGTGGCAACAATCAGGACTAAACACCCATTCCCAAGGAGAACGTGGCAGTGAGCCACCTTTTTGAACAGAATTGCAAAGGTTGCAAATGGAATATTAACAGGATGCAGAGCTGGGCAAAGAATTCAGCCCAGAAAAGTGTGAAGTTTTGGGAAGGTCAAATTTGAATGCAGAATACAGGGTTAATGGTGGAGGAACAGAGTGAATCTTGGTGTCTTCGTACATAGATCCCTCAAAGTTGCTACCCAAGTTGATAGGTTTGTAATGAAGGCGTAAGGTGTCTTGGCTTTTAATGGCAGTGGAATTGAATTTAAGAGCCATAAGGTTATGCTGCAGCTCTAAAAGTCTGATTAGACCACACTTGGAAACATTGGGGAAACCAAGCGGAGGCCTGGGGACTGCTTTGCAGAACACCTCCGCTCGGTTCGCAACAAACAACTGCACGTCCCAGTCACGAACCATTTCAACTCCCCCTCACATTCCTCAGACGACACGTCCATCATGGGCCTCCTGCAGTGCCACAATGATGCAGGAACAGCAACTCATATTCCGCTTGGGAACCCCGCAGCCCAATGGTATCAATGTGGACTTCACAAACTTCAAAATCTTCCCTTCCCCCACTGCATCCCAAAACCAGCCCAGCCTGTCTCCGCCTCCCTAACCTGTTCTTCCTCTCACCCATCCCTTCCTCCCACCTCAAGCCGCACCTCCATTTCCTACCTACCACCTCATCCCGCCTCCTTGACCTGTCCATCTTCCCTGGACTGACCTATCCCCTCCCTACCTCCTCACCTATACTCTCCTCTCTACCTATCTTGTTTTCTCTCCATCTTTGGTCCACCTCCCCCTCTCTCCCTATTTATTCCAGTTCCCCCTCCCCATCTCCCTCTGATGAAGGGTCTAGGCCCGAAACGTCAGCTTTTGTGCTCCCGAGATGCTGCTTGGCCTGCTGTGTTCATCCAGCTCCACACTTTGTTATCTTGGAATATTGTGTTCAGTTCTGGTCACCTCATTACAGGAAAGATGTGGAAACTTTAGAGAGGGTGCAGAGACTAAGAGAAGATTTACCAGGGTGCTGTCTTGACTGGAGGGCAGGTCTTATGAGGAAAGGTTGAGGGAGCTGGGGCTTTTTTCATTGCAGCAAAGAAGGATGAGAGGTGACTTGATAGAGGTGTACAAGATGATGAGGGGCAGCGATAGAATGGATAGTCAGAGACTTTTTCCCAGGGCAGAAATGACTGTTACAAGGGGGCATAATTTTAAGGTGATTGGAGGAAGGTTTAGGGGAGATATCAGAGGTAGGTTCTTCATACAGAGTGGAGTGGAATGAGCTGTTGGCAGTGGTAATGGAGTCAGATACTTTAGAGACTTTTAAGCGACTCTTAGATAGGCACATGGAGGATAGTAAAATGTTGGGTATGCAGGGCAGACTGACCTTAGTAGGATAACAGGTCGGCACAACATCGTGGGCTGAAAGGCCTGTACTGTGCTTTACTGTTCTACGTTCTATGATGCAATAGATTTAGGAAAAGGTGGCATCTGTTTCAGTGGTATCAGGTCAGGTCATAAGCAAAAGTTATACTTCAAAAAGGTGCCAGCTGATATCCTAGTTCACACGGTTCTCGCCTCCTACTGACTATTAGCTGCAAATGGTTCAAAAAGTTCCTTTTCTCTCTTCTCTCCCTAGGTATGCTTGAAATTGGCATGAGGTTTTTATTCTTTTTAATCTACATCCAAGAACTCTTCTGATCTTGATACCTGCCTGTCATTGCTTACACATCAATTGTCGATTTTGAACAATAGTCATGACTCAAACGACATAATAAGCAGTACGCTTATGCTTGTGGTTCTAATTAAACCAAATCATGCAGGCAGTTCATCCTCACATCTAAAATTAACTTCATCAGGCAAATTATCAAGCAAAACATGTTAAAATAATCCATAACAAGGTATACATGTGTAAAAGAAGCAGAAAGCATAAAAAGGTTCACATTTCTTCCAGCATACCCACTGCACTATTGAGGAAGGAGTTCCAGGATTGTGATTCTGTAGCCCTGAAAGTACGGCAAAATATTTCCAAATAAGGACAGTGCATGACTTGGAAGGAACTTGTGGATGGTCATCCTCCGAGACCATCTGTTGCCCTAGTTCTTTCTTCTACGTAGTAGAGGCGGTGGATGTAAAAGGTGCTGCCACCAGTTGCTACTGTTCACTTCATATACAATTGTGCAGCCATAGTGCATGAGTGTTGGAGGGAGTGAACATGTAAGGTGGTGGATGTTGTGCCAGTCAAACTGCTTGACTTTTCTTGGACCTGTACTCACCTGAGCTAATGTGGAACGGTCTATTACACAACTATATTATTGCTGTGGGTGACGGATTGGCCTTGGGAATCAGGTAGTGAGCTAAACACTAGAATTTCTAGCCTCTGACTTGCTTTCTTAACCACAGAATTTAGGGAACTGATCCAGTTCAGTTCCTACTCAGTTACTCCCAGGATATTAAATGTCATGAGCAAGTGACAGATTCTCATGTATCAAGCATGCTACAGACCATTTATGATCTTAACCCTGATTATTATCCTGGTCTTGTTTTGGGCAGGCTCAGACTTCAGTAGCTGAGGAGATGCAAATGGTACCATGTACAAAAACCAGCAAACATCCCCACTTCTGACCTTCTGATCAAGGCAAGTTGTTTAACAGTGACTAAAATATCTGGGTCCCATATTAGAGATAATGGGAACTGCAGATGCTGGAGAATCCAAGATAACAAAGCGTGGAGCTGGATGAACACAGCAGGCCAAGCAGCATCTCAGGAGCACAAAAGCTGACGTTTCGGGCCTGGACACTTCTCCGAAAATGGGGGAGGGGAAGGGGATTCTGAAATAAATAGGGAAAGGGAGGAAGTGGATACAAGATGGATAAGGGAGAAGACAGGTGGAGAGGAGACAGACAGGTCAAAGAGGTGGGGGTGGCGCCAGTAAAGGTGAGTGTAGGTGGGGAGCTAGGGAGGGGCTAGGTCAGTCCAGGGAGGACTGACAGGTCAATGGGGTGGGATGAGGTTAGTAGGTCAGAGATGGAGGTGGGGAGGGAGCTGGTTAGGGTTAACTTGTTCTCACCATTAACAATTTCTCTTTCAATTCCTCTCACTTCCTACAGACAAAGAGGGTGGCCTTGAGTATGTGCATGGGCCCAAGCTATGCTTGCCTCTTTGTAGGATACGTGGAACAATTCCTCTTCTGGAGCTGCACTGGCCCTAATCCCCACTTCTTCCTCCGTTACATCGATGACTATATTGGCGCCGCCTTGTGCTCCCACGAGGAGCTCGAACAGTTTATCCACTTCACCAACACCTTCCACCCCAAGCTTAAGTCCACCTGGACCATCGCTGTTACCTATCTCTCCTTCCTAGACCTCTGTTTCCATCTCTGGCAACCACCTGGAAACCATTATCCATTTCAAGCCTACCGACTCCCACAGCTACCTAGAATATACCTCCTCCCACCCACCTTCCTGCAAAAATTCTATTCCCTATTCCCAATTCCTTCACCTCTGCCGCATCTGCTCCCAGGATGAGGCATTCTACTCCCAAACATCTCAGATGTCCTCGTTTTTCAAGGACTGCAACATCCACCCCCTCAGTGGTCAGGAATGTCCTTGACTATGTCTCCCACATTTCCCACAACTCAACCCTCACAACCCATCCCAGCAATAACCAAAAAAAAAAATCCCCCTTGTCCTCACATACCACGCCAAGAACCTCCGGATCCAACGCATTATCCTCTGACACTTCCGCCATCTGAAATCCGACCCCACCACCAAAAACATATTTCTCCCCCCCTCCACCCTTATCCGCTTTCTAGACGGACCACTCTCTCCATGACTCCCTTGTCCGCTCCACACTCCCCTCCAGCCCCACCACACCTGGCACTTTTCCCTGCTACACCTGCCCCTACACCTCCCCACTCACCCCCATCCCAGGCCCCAAGACGACTTACTACATCAAGTAGATGTTCACCTGCACATCTACTAATGTGGTATACTGTATCTGCTGTTCCCAGTGTGGCCTCCTGTCCATCAGGGAAACCAAGCGGAGGCTTGGGGACCGCTTTGCAGGACACCTATGCTCATTTTGCACTAAATAATTGCACTTCCCAGTCGCGAACCATTTCAACTCCCTCTCCTATTCCTCAGATGACATGTCCATCCTGGGCCTCCTGCAGTGCCACCATGATGTTATCCGAAGGTTGCAGGAACAGCACCTCATATTTCATTTGGGAATCCTGCGGCTCAATGATATCACTTTGGACTTCACAAGCTTCAAAATCTTCCCTCCCCCAACTACGTCCCAAAACCAGCCCAGATTGTCCCCACGTCCCTAACCAGTCCTTCCTCCCACTTATCCCCTCCTCCCACCTCAAGCCACACCCCCATCTCCTACCCATTAGCCTCATCCCATCCCATTGGCCTATTCCCGCCCCCCAACTCCACCCCTGTCTCTTTGACCTGTCTGTCTCCTCTCCACTAATCTTCTCCTTTATTCATCTTCTATCCACCTCCCCATCTCTCCCTATTTATTTCAGAATTCCCTTCCCCATTTCTGAAGAGGAGTCTAGGCCTGAAATGTCAGGTTTCCTGCCTCACTGATGCTGTTTGGCCAGCTGTGTTCATCCAGCTCTACACCTTGTTATGGCAGTGGAAATAAGTCTGGTAGCAAATAAGGCCATAACAAAAAAGTAATGCGCAACATGTTTTTAAAAAGCACGGTATTGTTTTTGAATGCATGGACAATTTGAAATGAGGTGGACACATTAAAAGTGCACATAACTTGTACCAATGTACAACACGATTGAGATAACAGAGCCAAGACTACAGGATGACCAAGGCTGGGAATGGAATACCTAAAAAGTATTCAAATTATTTAAGGGAAATAGGCAAAAAGGAGATGAAAGTGAGTTGGTAATAAAGAATGAAATCAGTGCAATGGTAAGTAAAGATATTAACCCAGAAAATCTAGAAGTAGAATTAGACTGGCTGGAAGCAACAAAAGGTAGAAAACACGAGTCATCTGTAGGCCTCCAAACAATATAGTGGTAAGGTGGAGGACAGAATTAAACAGGAAATTGGTGAAGCATGTAACAAGGATGCTACAGTTATCATGCATGATCTTAGTCTATATATTGCTGGTCAAAGCACATGAGTAATAATAGTGACAAATACTTGGACATTTTTTAAAAACAAAGGACTAGTATACTGAGGAACCAACTAGGGTAGCCTTTTCCCTAAGATATAGTATTGCAAATGAGAAGGGATTAATTAATAATCTGTACAGGGTTCTTTAAGGAAGAAGGACCATAACATCATAGAACTCTTCACTGAAGAAAGAAGTGAAGTAGTCTAATCTGCATCTGGCTGAGATTGAGCCATACGGGAGGATTTAAACTAGTTGTGGGAGATTTTCCAAACATAGATTGTGACTGCCTTAGTGTTAAGCTTGGATAAAGAGGAATTTGTTAAGAGTGTACAAGAAAATGTTCTTATTCAGTATCTGGATGTACCTATGAGAGAAAGAGCAAAACTTGACCTACTTGTGGGAAATAAGGCAAGGCAAGTGACAAAGGTGTTGGGCCAAAAGTATTAGGCAAGGACTTTCAAAATTTGATTAGGAGTGGATATTTGCAGGCGAAGGGACAGCTGGCAAATGGGAAATCTTTACACATGAGATAACGAGAGTTCAAAAATACTATGTTCCTGTCAGGGTGAAGGCTAAGGCTGGTCAGTGTGGGGATTGCTGGAAGATGAGAGAAATTGAGGTTCTGATCAGAAGAAGAAGGAAGCATATGTCAGGGAGAGACAGCACAGATTAAGTGAATCCCTCGAAGAGTAGAAGGGCAATAGGAGTATGCGCAAGAGGGAAATCGGAGGGGTAGGGGTCAGGGAAGGGGACATAAGACAACTTTGGCAAATAGGGTTAAGGAGATCCAGAAAGGTTCACCAAATTAAAGATAAATCAGTAACTAGAGAAAATAGGGACTCTTAAAGATCAGCAAGGCCACCCATGTGTGGAACCATGAGATGAGTGGGATACTAAATGAGTACTTTTCCACAGTGTTTACTGTAGAGTAGGACATGGAAGCTAGAGAACTTGGTTTAATAAACAGCGACACCTTGAAAAGTGTCTAAGTTACAGAGGTGGTGCTGGACATCTTAAAATGCATAAAGGTGGATAAATCCCAGGATCCTGATCAGGTGTACCCCAGAACATTGTGGGAAGCTACGGAAGTGATTGATGGGCACCTTGCTGAGAAAACTGTATAATTGATAGCTATGGGTGAGGTGCTGGAAGACAGGAGGTTGGCTATCATGGTACCACCTTTTAAGAATGGTGATAAGGAAAAGCCTGGGAACTATAGACTGGTGAGGCTGACAGACGGGTTGTTGGAGGGGATTCTGAGGGACAAGAGTTACATGTACTTGGAAAGGCAAGGGCTGATTAAGGAGAGTCAACATGGCTGTGCGGTTGGGAAATGGTGTCTCATTACCTTCTGAGTTTTTTTGAGGAAGTGGCGTAGAGGATTGATGATGACAGAGCAATGTACCTTTGTCTGTATGGACCTCAGGAAGGCATTCGACAAGGTTCTGCACGGGAGACTGTTTGGTAAAGTAAGATCACATGGAATACAAAGAGAACTAGCCATTTGGATACACAATTGGCTCAAAAGGTAGGAGATAGACCATTGTGGTGGAGGCTTGCTTTTCAGACTGGAAGCCTATGACCAGCAGTGTGCCAAAAGGATTGATGCTGGGTCAACTGCTTTTGGTTATTTATATCAATGATTTGGATATGAATATAGGAGGTACGATTAGTAAGTTAGCAGATGACACCAAAATTGGTGATGTATCGAACAGCCAAGGTGATTATCTCAGGGTACAATGGGACCTTGCTCAGATGGGCCAATGGGCTGAGGAGTAGCAGATGGAGTTTAATTTAGATAAACATCAGGTGCTGAATTTTGGAAAGGCGAATCAGGGCAGGATGTATACACTTAAAAGGTTAGGACCTAGGGAGCGTTGCTGAACAAAGAGACCTTGAAGTGCAGGTTCATAGTTCCTTGAAAGTAAAGTTGCAGGTAGATAGGATAGTGAAGGCAGCATTTGATATGTTTGCCTTCATTGGTCAGTGCATTGGGTACAAGAGTTGGGATATCATGTTGTGGCTGTACAGGACATTGGTTAGGCTACTTTTGGAACAATGCTTTCGATTCTAGTCTCCCTGCTATAGAAAAGATGTTGTGAAACTTGAAAGGGTTCAGAAAAGATTTAAGGATGTTGTTGGGATTAGAGGTTTGAGCTAAAGAGAGAGGCTGAATAGGCTGGGGCTATTCTTCCTGGAGCATCAGAGACTGAGGGGTGACCTCATAGAAGTTTATAAAATAATGAGGGACACGGATAGGGTGAACAGTCAAGGTCTTTCCCTGGGGTTGGGGAGTCCAAATCTAAAGGGCATAGGTTTAAGGTGAGGGGCAAGATTTCAAGTGGACCTAGAACAACTTCTTCCATGCAGAGTGTGGTGCGTGTATGGAATGAGCTGCCAGAGGAAGTGGTGGAGGCTGGTACAATTACAACATTTAAAAGGCATCTGGATGGGTAAATGAATAGGTAGGGTTTGGAGGGGTAAGAGCAAACTGGGACTAGATTAATTGAGAATATCTGATTGGCACGGATGAGTTGGACCGAGGGTCTGTTTCCATGCTGTACATCTCTAAGACTTTAAATAGAATTAAAGGAATGGTTTATCTTCATGGAAAAAGATAAACAACTTCTGGAAGTGCCAGGGAACTAAGAGTCTAATGAGGAAGAACAATTGAAAGAAATTAATGTTAGTTGAAAAAAGGTAGAGGAATTAAAGCTGATAAATCCCCATGGTCTGATAATCTACACATCAAGGTAACAAAGGAGATGGCCAAGGAAATAACTTGATTTTCATATTCCAAAATTGTGCAGATTTTGGAACAGTCCTGGTGAATGGAGGATGAGGAAATATAATGTCCTTGTTGAAAAAAGGGAAAACAGGTAATTTACAGAATGGTTAGCCTTATATCAGTAATGGGGAAAATGTTGGGGTCTGCTATAAAGGATGTAATAACAAGGCAGTTAGAAAATATCAAGGAATTAGATAAAGTTAGCACAGACTAATGAAGGGGAAATCCTGTTTGATAAATCTACTGGAGACACTTCAAAAGGATGATATTAGCAGAATAGATAGGAGAGAACTAGTGGAGGTGGTGTATTTGGATTTTCAGAAAGCTTTGCGATACAGTTCCACATGACAGGTTTGTATGCAACATTAAAGCATATGGAATTAGCTGTCACTGGCATAGATTGAGAATTGGCTAGTAGACAGCACAGTGAAGGAATAAGTAGGTTTTTTTGGAGTGGAATCGATGACTAGTGCAGTACCATAGGAATCAATGCTTGGGACACAGCTATTCACAATACAGCTTAATGAATTGAAATGAGAAAATCAAAATGTCATTTTTCCAAGCTGGCTGATGACACAAAACTAGGTGGAACTGAGAGAATGGTGAGGAGGATGTAAAGAGGCTGCACAGCAATCTAGACAAGTGGAGTCAGTGAGTAAATGCAAAGCTATTTTCAGCAGAATGTCATCATTTAAATAACAATGTGAAATACTGATCTACAAAGTGGCCTGGGTATTACTAACAGCAAGCTTGCAACAGGAAGCAAGCAGTTAGGAAAGCAAATGCTACAGTTGCCTTCATTGTAAAAAGACTGGAGTGCATGAGCACAGATGGCTCTGGACAGCTGCAGTAAGACTTGATGGAACCATACTTGTGTGCATTTTGGCATATTCTCTGTTAGGGTAGGAGATTTGCCAGATAGAGCGCAGCAAAAGTTCACTAAATTGATTCCTGGAATACCAAGATTGTCTTGAGGTGAAACTGGGTCAGTTCGACCAACATTTTCTGCTGTTTATAATAATAAGATGGGATCTAACAAACAAAAACATCAAAAGGACTGGACAGACTGGATGCAGGAATGAGGTTTCTCTCTGTTTGAAGGTGGTGATGGGGAAAGGGGGTTCAAGAACAAGAGGTCATGTGATAGTCTATTGGACTGGGATGGAGGAATTTCTTCACTCTCAAGGATGGAATGGTGATGTTAAGATTGTGGAAGTTATAGCAATAAATATATTGAAGGAAGAAAGAAACAAATACATTTCTAGAAACTAAAGTGTTGGTGGGTACAGGGAGTGTGTGGGGCACTAAGATAGATGATCAGTCATGATTACGTTGAATGGCATGGATGAGCCAAACAGCCCCTACACCTAGCTTCTTTTTTGCAAGAACTATCTGGCTTACTAATGTCTTTCACTTTCACCGATGTGAAGTGAATCTGCCATTCTTCCCTCATTTGGGCTACGTGTGGCCACAACATGATTGAAAAGGGCAGTTGAGAATCATTCATTTCAAGAGGCAATTAGGGATGGGCATCAAATCCTGGATTTAACAGTTAGTTGCAAATACCATGACAGTATATATAAACAAACAAAACACATCTAGCTGCTTAGGCCCTATTATAAATTTCCCACACAACGTCTCCAACTCCCTTATGGCACTCCTTAAAACTTATTCTTTTTAACAAGCTTTTAATCATCTATCTCATGTGAGTATTCGAATTTTCCTCAATAACAGTGATTTGGGGCTTTTACTATGTTAGTGGTATTATATAAATCCAATTTGTTGTCGTTGATATAAAGACTGTAGAATTAAAAGGACTGTTATATTATTACCTATTCACACAATAGTCATCCTTTAACATTATACAGAATTTGTTAATTTTTGAATTACAGAAGACAATACTTTGGCCAAAACCAAATCACTGCCTATTATGGCACAGTAAAATTCTGAGGAATTAAATATCATGATTAAGGATGCCGGAGAATGAGATAACAAGGTGTACAGTTGGACGAACACAGCAAGCCAAGTTTTTTTTTTCTGAACAAGGGTCTTGACCCAAAATGTCAGCTTTCCTACTCCTCTGATGCTGCTTGGCCTGTTGTGTTCATCCAGCTGTACACCTTGTTAACATCATCAGGTGTAATACTTGTGGAAAAAAAAGAACATTGTTCTATTGTTTAAAAAGCTCTCAGTAAGAAACGCGAAGGATTTCCACTCCAGCTTGCACTAGAGTTGAATGAAAACTAGCTTTAATGTGACGTAAATATTTACCTCTGAGCATTTTTCAATTTATGGTACAGGTCTATATAAATCTACCAAAAATGACAAGCCACTTTTGGGTTCAGGTGTAAACATGAGTTTTGCATTTGTGCAGGTGGAAACTATATTCTAAGCAAATTGTTTAAGAAAATTAACAAGCAAAGCCTAAATTTCACAACTTAGGTTTCAGATGAGGTAGGTAGACCTTTCATTTAGCTGCATTAATCGCGCTCTTTCGTTTCTCTAATCAGGTGGTTGTGTGCACAGCGCAGACCATCACGGAAGCCAACCTTCCTTCCATGGACTCTATTTACAAAGCTCGCTGCCGCAGAAAGGTGGCCAACATCAAAGACCCATCACACCCTGGTAATGACCTCCTAGGCCTTCTTCTGTCAGGCAGAAGACACAGAACCCTGACACACCCAGAGCTTCTTTCCAGCCATCATCCGACTGTTGAATGGACTCGAGCCTCAAATAATGTGACCTGCGTTGTAACGTGTATGTTTCTAAGTCTTTTTGATCTGTACATCCTTTGCTTGCTGTGATCTGCCTGTACTGCTCATAAACGAAGCTTTTCACTGTATTTCGGTACTCATAGCAATAAAATTAAATCAATCACTTTCAGCTCCACAAGCCTACATGATATACAGTTTCCTTTCATTCTGGACGCCTAAGCATCATGAATTTTAAAATCGCTCCACCTTTGGAGAGTCTTCAGCTGCAGTAGCCTGTAAGGTCCTGGATTTCCCTTTGTCTTAATCCCGGTACCTCAATTTCTTCCTATGACACACTCCTTAAGTCTACCTCGTTGACCACGTTTTAGGTAATCAGAACATAGATATCCTTGATAACAAAGTGTGGAGCTGGTTGAACACAGTAGGCCAAGCAGCATCTTAGGAGCACAAAAGCTGACATTTCAGGCCTAGACCCTTCATCAGAAAAGGGGGATGGGGAGAGGGTTCTGAAATAAATAGGGAGAGAGGGGGAGGCAGATCAAAAACGGATGGAGGAGAAGATAGGTGAAGGGAGAGTATAGGTGGGGAGGACGGACAGGTCAAGGGGGCGGGATGAAGTTAGTAGGTAGGAAATGGAGGTGCGGCTTGAGGTGGGAGGAGGGGATAGGTGAGAGGAAGAACAGGTCAGGGAGGCAGGGACGACCTGGGATAGTTTTGGGATGCAGTGGGGAGAGGGGAGATTTTGAAGCTGGTGAAATCCACATTGATATCATTGGGCTGCAGGGTTCCCAAGCAGAAATATGAGTTGCTGTTCCTGCAACCTTCGGGTGGCATCATTACGGCACTGCAGGAGGCCCAGGATGGACATGTCGTCTAAGGAATGGGAGGGGGAGTTAAAATGGTTCGCGACTGGGAGGTGCAGTTGTTTATTGCGAACCGAGCATAGGTGTTCTTCAAAGCGGTCCCCAAGCCTCCGCTTGGTTTCCCCAATGTAGCAGTAGCCACAGCGGATACAATATACCGCATTGGCAGACGTGCAGGTGAACACCTGCATGATGTGGAACTCTTCTTGGGGCCTGGAATGTGAGTGAGGGAGGTGGTGTGGGGGCAAGTGTAGCACTTACTGCAGTTGCAGGGGAAAGTGCTGGGTGTGGTGGGGTTGGAGGGGAGTGTGGAGTGGACAAGGGAGTCCCGGAGAGTGTGGTCTCTCCGGACGGCAGACAAGAGTGGGGATGGAAAAATGTCTTTGGTGGTGGGGTCGGATTGTAGATGGCAGAAGTGTCAGAGGATGATGCGTTGTATCCGGAGGTTGGTGGGGTGGTATGTGAGGACAAGGGGGATTCTCTTTTGGTGGTTATTGCAGGGACTTGGTGTGAGGGATGAGTTGCGGGAAATGTGGGAGACATGGTCGAGGGTATTCTCGACCACTGCGGGGAGAAAGTTGTGTTCCTTGAAGAACGAGGACATCTGGGACGTGCAGGAGTGGAATGCCTCATCCTGGGAGCAGATGCGGCAGAGGCGAAGGAATTGGGAATAGGGGATGGAATTTTTGCAGGAAGGTGGGTGGGAGGAGGTGTATTCCAGGTAACTGTGGGAGTCGGTGGGATTGAAATGGACATCTGTTTGTAGGTGGTTGCCTGAGATGGAGACAGAGGTGTCCCGGAAAATGAGGGATGTGTTGGAGATGGTCCAGGTGAACTGAATGTTGGGATGGAAGGTGTTGGTGAAATGGATGAACTGTTCGAGCTCCTCTTGGGAGCACGAGGCGGCGCCAATATAGTCATCAATGTAACGGAGGAAGAGGTGGGGTTTACGGCCAGTGTAGGTGTGAAAGAGGGATGTTCCACATAACCTACAAAGAGGCAGGCATAGCTTGGGCCCATGTGGGTACCCACAGCCACCCTCTTTGTCTGCAGGAAGTGGCAGGAATCAAAAAGGGAAGTTGTTGAGGGTGAGGACGAGTTCAGGTAGGCAGATGAAGGTGTCAGTGGAGGGGTAATTGATCGATATCCTCATATACCTTAGTGTCGTATTTTGTTTTGTAATGTTCCAGTGAATTTTCTGGGGATATTTTATTATGTTAAAGCTGCTCAAAGTTGCTGTTGTCATCAATAAAGTGATTGATTGGAAGCAACAGCTAAATTGATCATGTATAGAACCTTTATATATAACTTCCGAAAACAGCCAAGATCAGAAATCAACAGTACTCATTATGTGAAGTTGTAACTACAAAATGAACATAGAGTTTGAAAGGTCATAGGCATGTTGGGTGGGAGGGTGAACTGTGACAAGGATGTGGAGATCCTTCAGCATGATCAACAGGTTGGGTGATTGGGCACAGTGGCTCAGTGGTTAGCACTGCAGCCTCACAGCACCAGGGACCCAGGTTCAATTCCAGCCTTGGGCAACTGTCTGTGCAGAGTTTGCACATTCTCCCCATGTCTGTGTGGGTTTCCTCTGGGTGCTCCGGTTTCCTCCCACAGTCCGAAGATGTGCAGGCTAGGTGGATCGGCCATGCTAAATTGCCCTTAGTGTTCAGGGGTGTGTGGGTTATAGGGGGATGGGTCTGGGTTTGGGTGGGATGCTGCAAGGGGTGGTGTGGACTTGTTGGGCCAGAGGGCCTGTTTCCACACTGTAGGGAATCTAATCTAACGGCAGATGCAGTACAACAAGAGGTTATTTACACCAGAAGCAAAAACAACAAGGCAGGTTATTATCTGAATGCCTGTAATTTGGGAGAGGGGGGTGTGCAGCAGGTCCTGGGCATCCTTGTGCAGTCAAATGTATGTTGGCCTTCATTGAGAGAGGTTCAGTACAGGAGGAAGGATGTGTTGTTGCAGTTGTACGGGGCCTTGTGAGATTACACTGGAATATAGTGTGCAGTTTTGGTCTCCTTTTCGGAGGAAGGATGCTCTTAGGAGACTTAAAATTCTAACAGGAGTGGACAGGGTAGATACAGGGAGGATATTCCCGATGGTGGAGTGTTCAGAAGCAGGGGTCACAGTATGAGGAATCGGGGTAGATGATTTAGGATAGAGATGAGAAGACATTTTTTCACCCAAGGAGTGGTGAGCCTGTGGAATTCATTACCACAGGGAGTAGTTGATGCCAAAACATTGAATGTATTCAAGGAGGTGATTAGATACAGCACTTGGGGAAGTGGAATCAAAAGGTTATGGGGAGAAAGCACAATTAGGCTATTGAGTTAGATGATCAGCCATGATCGTGAAAAATGGTGGAACAGACTCGAAGGGCTGAATGGCCTCCTCCTGCTCCTATCTTCTACATTTCTATGACTGAAGCAATAACTTATACTCTCTCTAAAAAAGCTGTCAGACCTGTGTATTTTCAGCTCTGTTTCTATTACAGAAGTAGTGTTTTTTTTTAAACCTTTAACCCATTTTTCTCATCAACCTGTTCAGAGATATGTTATTATACACCTCCAGAGCAGGTGGGTCTTGAACCCAAGCCAACCAGTCCAGTCATACGGATACAACCTCTGTGCCACAGAGGGCCCTATAGCTGAAGTGCAAGTCAAAACATTTCCCTTCCACTTGCTAAAAGTGTACACACTGTATTTAGCAAGAGATGAAGAAAATTCAACAAAATACAAAAAGGCATTTTTGTAACTTAGAGATAGAATGAAAAAAAATTTGGACAATATTAAAGCCTCCAATTTTCTTCTGAAGCAGTTAGTAAAATTGAAAAAAAAACAATTTGTTCCAATAGTAATCTCTCTTCACCTAGTCAATGACTACAAATAAGAACTATTTTCATGCTAGATTTTCAGTAATAGAAATATTTTTAGAGGAGATCTTTCTAGGGAAGGCTGTTATAACTTCAAATTTTTTACATCCATGAGTGCAAGGTTGTGAGTTTGTCAATTTCATCTTCATTTGCATCCACAGAGTTGATTCTTAAAAACTGACAAGAACACTTTACAAAATTAATTGAACTGCTTTTTGTCAATCTTATTTAAAAAGCATTAGTGGGAAATCTTAAACATTAAAAAACTTTGAATTAATACTTGTGACTTTTTTTTCTTAAGAGGTAACACAGGGTGGAGCTGGAGGAACACAGCAGACCAGGCAAAGTTGACATCTCTGGCGCTGCCTGGCCTGCTGCGTTCCTCCAGCTCCACACTTATCTCAGACTCCAGCATTGATGGTTCTTACTATCTCTGAAATTTTAATTAAATTTATCTTTGATGTTTTGGTTTGCGCAGCTGATATATGAAAGCTTATTTTCTTTAATTTTGAGAAGTGAATTAAGTTTAATACCAGTAGACTGAAAACATAGAACATAGAACAATACAGTGCAGAACAGGCCTTTCGGCCCTCAATGTTGCACCAACCTGTGAACTAATCTAAGCCCCTCCCCCTATATAATCTCATCATTGTCCATATGCTTATCCAAGGACTGTTTAAATGGCCCTAATGTGCCTGAGTTAACTACATTGGTGGGCAGGGCGTTCCACGCCTTTACCACTCTGAGTAAAGAACCTGCCTCTGACATCTGTCTTAAATCTATCACCCCTCAATGTGTAGCTATGCCCTCTTGTACAAGCTGACATCATCATCCACGGAAAAAGACTCTCACTGACCACCCTATCTAATCCTCTGATCATCTTGTATATCTCTATTAAAATCCCCTCTTAGCCTCCTTCTCTCCAATGAGAACAGACCCAAGTCCCTCAGCCTTTCTTCATAGTGCCTGCGCTCCGGACCAGGCAACATCCTGGTAAATCTCCTCTGCACCTTTTCCAATGTTTCCACATCCTTCCTGTAATGGGACGACCAGAACTGCACGCAATATTCCAAATGAGGCTGCACAAGCGTTTTGTATATTTGCAGCACGACATCACGGCTCCGGAACGTAATCCCTCCACCAATAAAACCTAAAACACCATAAGCCTTCTTAACAGCACTATCAACCTGGGTGCCACTTTTCAGGGATCTATGTACATGGACACCAAGATCCCTCTGCACATCTACACTACCAAGAATCTTTCCATTGACCCGGTGTTCTGCCTTCCTATTATTCTTCACAAAGTGAATCACCTCACATTTATCCATATTAAACTCCATTTGCCACCTTTCAGCCCAATTCTGCAGTTTATCCAAGTCTCCCTGCAACATTCGTCCACACTGTCCACCACTCCACCGACTTTAGTGTCATCTGCAAACTTACTAACCCATCCACCAATGCCTGCGTCCAAGTCATTTATAAAAATGACAAACAGCAGTGGTCCCAAAACAGATCCTTGAGGCACAAGACTAGTAACCGGACTCCAGGCTGTATATTTTCCATCAACCACCACTCGTTGCTTTCTTACAGAAAGCCAGTTTCTAATTCAAACTGCTAAATCTCCCTCAATCCCATGCCTCTGTATTTTCTCCAATAGCCTACCATGTGGAACCTTATCAAAAGGCTTACTGAAGTCCATGTACACCACGTCAAATGCCCTACCCTCATCCACATGCTTGGTCACTATCTCAAAAAACTCAATGGGTTTGTGAGACACAACTTGCCCTTGACGAATCCATGCTGACTATCTCCAAGCAAATTGTTGCAAAAAGTTATTATTTATACGACCTAGATTCACAATGCAAACACTAATTCACTGGTACTCATAATTGTACTGTTAAGTATTAGTGCAGGTACTGATTGGTTGATTCCTTGAAATTAAGATCATGTTTTTTTAACCAAAATCCTTTTAAGGGAGTAAGGTATCTTATCATTACAATTTCAGTAGTAAAGATGAAATTTGTATACAGATGAAATAAGTTCTCAAAATTCGCTAGATGAAATATAAGTTGTGACAAGCCCGAACATCACTTGTACGGTAAAGGAATCATTCATGCTCGGGTAGATTGGGTGACAGGCACTAGAAAAAACACCACAAACATTCATCCAAGGATTAGAACCAGTTGACAATGATCACCAAATCATCAATTATTATATCTGTCCATAGTCTTGGTAGTTATCCAATTAAGATAACAGTTATAAATTCAATTTGGGGAGGGGAGGGGTGGCAGAAAAAGAAACTTATTTATTTTGAATTAAGAACTTTAATTGCTACAGATTACTTTTTAGTATTTCAGTGATGTGGTTCATATTTCTAGAGGAAGAATTGCCAAAGTATTGCATCAGTGTCTCAATAAGCTATGGAGAGTGGAACAAGGCTTAATATCTAATTTCTAAAAACTTATGGGTGATATTTGTTCAAACTACTGCTCCTAAATGAGCAAGAAAACACAAAACCTGTTTTATCATTTAATATAAAGTATCATCAGATTACAGACTGTGATTAATCTACCTAATGCTGCTAAATTTTTGCTTCTGATTTTCTCATCAAGCCTGATTCATATTTATAGCTTAACATACACAATCTGTCAGTACTTCAATGTTGTTAAGAGAGGTTCCAAAGTAAACAAATGACAAAATTATTAATTTGGAACAAACTCAGTCCCAGATTACTTCATGGATCCAGGTTGAATGTTGGTTCACAGACAGAATCGGCTTGAGTGTCCAGGCATTAATTTACATTGCAAATAACCAGTGTCTAGCAAGCACAAAAATCATAAAACATTTAAGTTTTATCTTACAACTGCCATCTGCATTAAAACCAATTATAATAAAGCTAAAATGTTAAAATGTTAATATCTTTTGTATTATATTTTATTACATTGAAGGTTCTCAATTAAACAAGAAAATTATACAGCTCTATTTTTTAATAGGTGCAATGGTCATTATTAAGAAGATTTTAAATGCTAACTCATTGTGCAACTTATTCATACATGATCCAGTCAATTTTCTGAAACAGTTGTCTGTAGGTAACAAGAATGACTGGGAGACTAAATTTGAAAGTTCAATTCAATACTTCGTTCTTGGGAATGAAGTGGGGATCCTCTGGTTCACTTCATAATAAATCATATTAAATCACTTCTCTTGTTTTTTTTTGTAGTTTATTTGTTCCATTATAGATACAAACATTTTACATTAAGTGGATTCCTAAGTGTATTTAAGTAAAAAAAGATTCAAAATGAGTAATGGTAACCTTCAATATACAAGGAATCCGAAGGAGAAATGTATAAATCCCACCATAGCAAGCTATAAACCAAATTCAATTAATCTTGTAATTTACAGGCAGTATTCAAAATATTAACACTGAAGTACAGTAGTTAGATTATTGTAACAAGCCTGCACGGAAAATAGCCTGCAGGTCTCTAAGTCTAGCGTAGATCTTATGCCAGTCAGCAAAACAGAAAATACAAGAAATAATGCAGATTGAAAGATCAACCAAAAATATTAGTTTTGCTTCTTTTTCTATAGATACTGTTGGATCCAAGTATTACCAGCATTTTATATTTGTATTTTGGATTTCCAACAGCCACAGTATCTTTCTTTTGACTGGGCCTATTAGATTCATATCATGGTCCTGGCCTCAAGTCAAGAACAAGATGACAGATGTTGGCATAGTCATATCATTGGATTTACAATCCAGAGCTCCAAGGTGGTAGCTAGTAGAATGTAATTTAACCTAATTCAATCTAGAATTGAGAGAGTCAGTTATGGCGACCGGAACAATAATCATGGATTGTTGTTTAAAATCCTAGTTTACTAATGTCCTTGAGGGAAGGAAATCTGCCATCCTTATCCAATCAAGCCAACATGAGACTCCAGGCCCACAGCAATATGGCTGACTCTTACCTGCTCTCTAAATGACTTGGCAGATCACTCAGATCAAAAGCAAATAAAAATGGACAACAAATGCTGGACTTGTCCGTGGCACTCAAATACCATGAAAGAATAAAGAACAAGATTTTAAAAAAAGTAAATCCAAGGTCAGCCATATTTCAGATGCAGCTGGGTGACAGATCAAAATGGACTTATTTTATGTCATGAATGGCAAATTCAGAATGACTGTAGAGAATCATTTTCTTACACTGATTCAGAATAAGAACAGTTAAGGGTCAAGACTTACGACTCATTTAATAAACATAAAAAAACCATCAACATTTTTGATCCATAGAGTAAATACACTTGTACTGAAAGCTGCCTAGAGAAGGATCATGAGATTGATTCCAGGTATGAAGGGATTTTCTTATGAACAGAGGTTGAGTAAGCTTGGCTTGGACATATTGCGTTCAGAAGAATGAGAAGTGACTTTATCGAAAAAGCAATCTTAGAGGCTTGACAGGGTAGATGTGCAGTAGTTGTTTTTTCTTCTGATAGAGTTTAGAACCAGGAGGACAATCTCTGAGCAAGGGATCACCCATTTAAGACACAAGAGGAGGAATTTCTTTCAGTGAAATTCTTTACTGCAGAGGCCGTCAAGGCTTGGTTATTGAGAATGCTCCAAGACTACAAAAGAAAGGTTAAGAAATAAGAGAATTGGACGTTATGGGGACAAGGCAGAGAGTATAGTTGAGGATTATTAGCTGTGATCTTATTGAATGGCAGAGGAGGCGTGATGGCCCAGTAACTGACTTCTGATCCAATGTTCTACTGTTATACTGATGGATTTGAATTTGAAGACAGGGGCATTCATATTCTGGAAGGATAGCATCTAACAGGTCAAAGCACCCAAGTCTATTTTATGATCTTCAGAATCCCATTAACAGTATATTTAACAAACTAACTCAGCAAAGATCAGGCACGAGAGTGGGAATAGCTGTCACAGGGCAGTTGCACTGAGCTTCGAATCGATTTCGGTGTGAAATCCGTTCCGTTGTAAGTTTTATTAGGCATTCAAATTATTCATATATGCAGGAACGTTAAACTATAGTATGGATTACTAAGTTCTATTGCAACAGTTGCAGTTTACTTTTAAAAATGTGAGGGAATGAGACGCAAGTTAAAGGTCTGGAATTCAGTATTTATGATGTACAATAGATATTTAGAATAAAACACAAAGCTGATGAGAAACAAAACAAAGAATATGCATATAATAAGGGAACTTACCATCCTGGACTACCTCTTCATCTGATTCTCTTTTCTCCTTTGTGTATTCTAAAGTGTAAGACAAACCATTGCATCCTCTGGTTCGGACTCCAATCTTCAATCCAATCTACCACAGAATTATATTTTGGAAAAAATGCACGTTGCTCACTTCCTTAATTACGTTTACTGTCCAATAAGAATTTTACAATTAACAGATATGCTGCAAGATAACTTACTCTTTTAAATCAATCACTCTCAGGGTCGCACCCACAAGGCATGAAGAAAAATCTTAGTTTGATTTTTTTTAAAAACTCTCTAGTTTAACTTTTAAAATGGATTCTTGCTATATTTAAAATGGCCACTTTCAGAAAAAGGCAAGTTGACTGTTTCTAGAAATTTCCAACAATTACCAGGGGAAAAAACTAAATCATCTCTCTTGAATATCACACTTATTTGTATAAACATTGCATTAAAACCTACTCAAATAAGCAAATAGTGGGTCTCCCCAACTAGTCCTGAACTGAGAAAACTATTGAGGCTGATTGTGACTCCACTGTTATCTCTTACAATATATAATTGCTTTTGATCACAGGCATCAAAACTATGCTATCTGTTTGAACTGACACAATCAAGAACCGTGTCATATGACAAGCTGCTGATTGTTAAATAGCTTTAAATAATACTGCTGTGAATTCTTAGCTCAGTTTGATTTTTAATTGGAACAAAGAGAAACAGGCAATATCAGATTCAGCTAAAGCTTGTGTCTGGTTTCAACCTCTCTCAAGATCTGATTTCCAGGAAAAAAATCCTTCATTCCACCTGAAAAATGAACTGATTTACAGTCTACAAGAATCATGGCTATGCTTGCAATTGTACCACCTGCATCTGATCTCCTATGGAAAAGGAGTTCTGTCAGATTTGATAGCTGCTAGAACCTTCAGTGGGCAATGACACACTGGAAAAATAACATCCTTTTGTGATTAAGAGGTTATTTGAAACTGTAACATTTCCTTCTTTATTTTTTCCTCCTTTCATATGTATTGAGAAAGTTATGCCCAGATTTGAATATAAAAATATCCATCATCATGGTTTAATGCGAGAGTTTGTTGTGGGTCATTTAAAAATTAGACTTCACAAACAGAATTTTGGGGGTAACACCACAGCCTCTCTCAAAGTGGAAATGAAATAAATGAAATTAATTATATTTAAACACAGTCAGCATGGATTTACAAAAGGGAAATCATCCTCGACAAATCTACTCGAATTCTTTGAGGATGTAACCTCAGAGTTGATTGGGGGGCTGGTGGATGTGGTTTATTTGGACTTTTAGAAGGCTTTTGACAAAGATCCACAGAGAGATTAAGGTGCAAAATCGAAGAGAATAGGACTGTGGGTAGCATATTGAGATGGATAGAAAATTGGTAAGCAGACAGGAAAGGAAGAGTAGGAATAAAATGGTCTTTTTTGGAATGGCAAGCAGACTAATGGAGTATCACAGGGGCCAGTATTAGGATCCCAGCTAGGATTCCCACCAAATATAGAGTCATACAGCATAGAAACAGAACCTTCAGTCCAATGAGGAGGCAATGAAATGCAATTTCTCAAAATGTGTAGCTGGGTGGAAGGGTGAGCTGTGAGAGGAATGCAGAGATGTTTCAGTGTGATTTGGACAGGTTGAGTGAGCGGGCAAAAGTATGGCAGATGCAGTATAACATGGATAAATAAGAGGCTATCCACTCTAATCGCAAAAATAGGAAGGCAGATTACTTTTTCCAATGGGCTGTAAATTGAGAGGGGGATCTTTCAATGAGATCTGGGTACCCTCAGTTACCAGTTGGTGGAAGTAAGTGATCAGGTGTAGCAGGCAGTAATGAAGAAATCTATGTTGGCCTTCATAGTGAGAGGATGCGAGTACAAGAACAAGCATGCCAAACTACAATTTAAACAGGGCATTGATGAGATCACACTTGGAATATTGTGTGGCTTTGGTTTCCCCTAGCCGAGGAAAGATGTTCTTGCTATAGAGGGAGTCCAGTGAAGATTTACTAAACTGATTCCTGGAACGGCAGGACTGATAATGAGGAAAGGCTGAGTTGATTGGGATTATATTCATTCTAATTTAGAAGGAATCCCAGAAACCTACAATTAAAAAACTAACAGGAAGTGTTAGGTTAGATGCAGGAAGGACGTTCCCGATGGTGAGGGAGTCCAGAACCGAGGGTCATAATTTAAGGATGAGGTGTACACCTTTGAAAGGACTGAGATGAGGAGAAATTTCTTCACCCAGAGAGCGGTGAACCTGTGGAATTCACTGCCACAGAAGATGTTAAGGCCAAAACATTATGGTTTTCTAGATATAGCTCTTGTAGCTAAAGGGATCAAGGTATACAGGAAAGAACGGGTTTAGGGCATTGAGCTTGATGATCAGCCATGATAATATTAACCAGGTTCAAGGGGTTGAATGGCCTTCTCCTGCTCATAACTTCTGTGTTTCCATGTAAAACAAAGTCACCTCTGTAGGAAGAGAAGGACCATCAAATAATCCAATTCACTTTCTCACCTTGCAGTGACAGCTACCACTTCAATGTTATGGTTCAAAGTTGTTTACATTAAAGGGTGGGGCAATTTCTCTCACATAAAGGCACTTCTAATCTTTTTCATTTGAAATGTTAAAGTGTTTATTTGTATTCAGATGCAGCTTTGGTTCTTGGAAACGAAATCAGCTCAGCCACACAACATTCGTACAGCATTTATTAAGCCCAACCAAACTCATTGCCTTCACTGACAACCTTCCCTTGACCATGAAGTCAGAACTGGGAATGTTCTGCTCATGATTGCACAGTGCCAAGTACCATCCATAACTCCTCAGAGAACAAAGCATGATATGTTCAACTACTAGTAGGACCCTGACAATATTCAGGCTTGCATTGATATGTGGCATGAAATGTTACTTCTCACTGAAGTGTCAGGTATTGATCAACTTGGAGAGAAAATTTAAACATTTCCCCTTTAGAGTCCGAGCTTTACAATAAGGAAAAAGCAGCCCCTTGTCCAATCACATCCACACCAGTTATCAAGTATTTATCTACCTGGTCCAATTTTCTAGTACTTGACCCATCATCTTCCATACAATTGTGTTTTAAAAGTTCATCAAAAATACTTAAAAAAACACTGCCTTTCGGGCAGTGAGCTTCAGGTTGCTGGAAAAGCTCAGCAGGCCTGGCAGCATCTGTGGAGGAGAAAACAGAGTTAACATTTCAGGTCCAGTGACCCTTCCTCAGAACTGATGGTGGCTGGGAAAACATCAGGTTATACGCAGAAAATAGGAAGGTGGGTGGGGTAGGGAGTAAACGACAGGATAGAGCCCAAAGAGAGAGAAAGACAGTTGGACAGATAAAGGAGTTGCTAACGATCAGGCTGGGAGGGTGTGTAGTTGTTAATGGGGACTATTAGTGACTAACAACAGCAGGTGTGTAGTGGCAGGCTATGTGATAACAAGGCCTGGTGTGTGAGGTGGGGGAAAAGTTGCTTTTCCAGCAACTTTGTTTTTGTTCCTGATTTACAACATCCGCAGTTCTTTTGGTTTTTATCTAGCAAGCTTCAGATAACTGCCAGCCTGAAAATTTTTTCTGCAAATTCCTTCTGAAACCTCCTTACCTTAAACCTACTGCTCCTCTGGCCTCTACTAAGGGTCAATAGGAACTTTCCCTATCTGTGCCCCCCATAGTTTTGCATACCTTAATCAGGTCTGCTCTCAGCCTTCTCTGCTCAGCAATCCCAGCATATCTAGTCTCCTTTCATAGCTAGCGATAATGGGAACTGCAGATGCTGGAGAATCTCTGATGAAGGGTCTAGGCCCGAAACGTCAGCTTTTGTGCTCCCGAGATGCTGCTGGGCCTGCTGTGTTCATCCAGCCTCACATTTTATTATCCTTTCATAGCTAAATCACTCTAGCATAGGCAATATTCTGGAGAATCTGCTCCGCACCCTCTCTATAATGTAATCATATCCTTTCTCTAGCAATGCAACCAGAATTGCACTGAGAGTACTCCAGCTCTGGCCTAATGAAATATCATATACCTCCATCAGAGCCTCCCTGCTCTTGTAACTTCTGCAATTTTATAACCTTGACCAATAAAGGCAAGTATCCCAAACACCTTCTGAGCTAGCTTATTGGCCCGTTGTGTTGCCTTCAGGGATTTATAGACCTGCACACCAAAGTTATTTTGATCCTCTGTACTCATCATGTATTCCCTTCGACTCCTAAATTTTCAGGATTAAGTTCCCATTGCTACTGTTGTGGCTATCTGACCAGCCTGTCTAAATCATCCTATAATCTGTTTAAGACACCACCAACTTCTGTGTTGTCTGTGAACTTATTGATCAAAACTTTTGCATTCATGTCTAGATCATTAATGTAGGGATTTTAAGAGACCCAGCACAAAACTCTGTGGTACACCACTGAACATGGGTTTTTTTTATTTGTAACTTGTAACCTATCAGCAACATTCACCCTCTGCTTCCTGTCAATACGTCAATTTTGGATCCAATGGATCCAGAGCTATTTAGCACAATCAGCTCTTACTAACCTGGCCTGTCATGAGAGTCTAGATCAACTGTAATGCCCTCAACTATACACCTAATCACTTGCTCAAAATCTTCAATCAAAATTATAGACTATCAACAGCATTACCTTTGATGCAGTATTTTTATTTGTTTATTCACCAGATGATACCAAAGGAAAAGTTAAGTTATTTTGCATGGTATAAATAGCATCACTGGTATAATATTTGAGCTGCAATGTAAAGCATTTTTTTAAAAACAAATAGTGACTGACAAGCAGGAGTGAGAGATAGCTAAAAATACTTACGTATTCTGGTTTTTCCTGTAACAGCTGTTTAATTTTATTCACAGCTAAAGGAGTCTAGATAAGAGGAAAAATAAAAGTTTAAATGCTTAACAAAGATTTCAATTTTAACATCAAACCCACATAACCTAACTTATCACTACACGTCTACGAAATAATAACAGAACTTTTTAACATACATAATGTTTCTAAAATTTGGGAACTCATTTCTCATGCTCTTTCTGGAGAAATCAGATGGAGACCAGGATACTTTGCAATCAGATCCCATTTAATTCCCATTATTGAATTTATCCATTTTCTTCCAATACCAGAGACAACATGAAGCTCCAATCATTATCATAGTTTTAGAACAATTGTGATCAATAGGATACAAACACAAAATCAAATTAAAAAGTAAAGGCAAGCTCACTTTTTTATTATGCTGGATATCAGATGTGTAGAAATCCCAAGTGTGAAATCTTCACACAAGTTTACTAGAAATAAGCTTTCAAAAATGTGTTTGGTCGTACGCATATTTTACCCTCCATTAACCGGAGGCCATCCAAAATTCTGACAGCAGCTAAAATTCAATTAAAATTAAATCTGAAATTAGAAGCTCGTTTTAGTAACAATAAGCAGAAACTATCAATTGTTACAAAAAAATGGTCTGGTGGAGGGAGAAAATTTGTCATCTTTAGTCAACATCGCCCCCATCCACAGCAATGTGTTTGGCTCTGTGTGTGACTCCAAAAATAGTAGTTCAGTTGTAAGAATTAGTGATCTCCAACAAATGCTGAATCTGAATCCTTTTCTAAGGTCTGTAGTGACATCTTTCCAAATTTATACCTCGCCTAGTGTAATACAGGTCATGTTTATTAGGCAAAAACATTTTATTCTTGCATTACAAATACAGGGACAGTTTCTTGTCAATGTGTGCAGTAAATGGCCTCAACGTGCATAAAGAAAGTTGGATCCAACAAACCAGGTTTCTAAAATCACAAACAACATAAACCAAGTTTATGCAATCCAACTTGGCAATTTAATTCAGATATTATTATGCTAAACTACACTCTATCACTCAAAAGTCATTATGTCAATGCTGAGGTTCAGAGTTCAAAACTGAATGTAGTATTCGCGATAGGGCTTACCACTGATCTATGCAACCGAGACATTATTCTGTAACTTCGGCAGTAGAGAACTGGAATAAAACAATGTTCAGTGCTGGTGCATAGGTACAAAAACCAGTGCAAAGAATTTTGATTGTGGGCACAAACAGCTAAATAAAATTCTTTTACTCCATACAACAATTCATCCTAGGGTCACAGAGATCAACTGCACAGAAAAGGTTCTTACGGACCATCAAGTCTGCCAGACAAAACCAACTACCTAACATTCTAATCCTGTTTTCCAGTAAACTTAATATCCTGTATTACTGTGCACAGTCAGGAAAGGGAGGTACTTTTTGCTTGGTTTTCTTGGTACATAGTTTGTGAAGTCTTTTTACAGGATAAATTGAAATCCAGGATTGGGGTACAGCTCAAAAGAAAAAAGGGCAACATCACAGGAAAGCCATAAAATTAATTCATTTGTAATAACTGCTAAGTTGACTAGTCTATTATTGGTTATTGTCGGACTGAAGTCAAATAGGAAAAACATTTACAGGTTACAAACTAAAACAAAAACAGTAGAATTTTTTTTAAACAGTCAAATTAAGAACTAAGTAAATAAAACAAAGTAGCAGGGCCAGGCAATGTTTGTATCTGTGTGGTGTGGGAACTGGTGGACCCCACAATTATTCACATTATACACATGATCTGGAAGAAAAAAATACTGCAAAGTTTGCAGATGACATCATCTGGAGGGACAGGTAGGTGTTAAAGAAGCTAAGGTAGACTGGGAACAGTTACTAATGGAGAAATCTACAGAAGAGCAGTGGGAAACCATTCAAAAAGGAAATAGGGAGGGAACAAGCCCAACATGTTCCTTCTAGGGTGATAGGAAGGAGTCACAAACCCAGAGAACCATGAATGACCAGAGGTATTCAGGATATAACGAGAAGGAAGAGAGAGGCTTTTAGCAGGTACAAGGGGAACAAATCAGCAGAGGCATTAGTAGAGTACAGAAAGTCAGAAGTCATATGACACCAGGTTATAGTCCAACACGTTTATTTGAATTTACAAGCTTTCGGGCGCTGTTCCTTCATTAGGTGAAGTGGAGGGTAACACACAGGTACAGAATATATAAGCAGAAAAATAATGGCATATTCCATCGTGTGACTTATGACAGTCCACCTCAGTCCAACAACAGCACCTCCACATCATGGAGTACACACAGTGCAGGGTGGAGCTTAAGAAAACAATTAGGAAAGGAAAGAGGAGATATGAGAAAGATCTGGCTGGTAAAAGTTGGGAAAATCCCAAGATATGTGATAAATATATCAATGGGAAGAGGATAACCAGGGGAAAAGTAGGGCATTTAAAAGATTTTCGCAAAGATTTGTAGCTTAGGTTGAGAGTGAGGTTGCTGACTTGCTCACTGAGCTGGCTTGTTTGTGTTCAGATGTTTCATCATCATGCTAGGTAACATCATTAGCGAGGCCTCCGATGAAGTGACATTGTTCTACTTTGCTTGGAATTCACCCTGTCTAGTCTGTTACGGCAAGTTGTCTCATTTCTGGTTCCGTTCTGCATGGGTTTGTACAGGGGGTCTAATTCTGTGTTTGTTGATTGCATTACAGGTGGCGAACCATGCATGTGGGAATTTCTGTGCGTGCCTTATGTGGCTTGCCTTGGGCTACTATGGTTACATTGTCTGAGTGTACTAATATTAGGAAAAGCTCGTCATGTCGTTTTGCTGCTAGCCAATGTTTATGTATTACGATAACTAATTTCCTTACCATCTGCCCGATGTAGTGTTTGTGGCGGTCCTTGCCACCACTCACACCAGAACTACACAGGAAAGAGGAAGTGCATCAATATGAAATCTTCACTATGAACAGATACCCCTCAACTTCATCTGCAAGTGCCTACTAAATAGACAACACCAAGAGGACACAGTACTCCCTAAACACGATGTAAGGCAGTGTGTCCAATGAATAAGGGCATAAGCGTGCTCTTCCTCTTTCCTGTGTAATTCTGGCGTGTTGCAGTGAGTGGTGGCAAGGACTACTACAAACATTGCATCAGACAGACAGGAATGAAACTAGTCATCAGAATACATGAAGATCTGCTAAAAGCAAAATGACAGTGACCTTTCCCTAATATCAGTATACTCAGACAATGAAGGCCATCAGTTTACCTGGGACAAAGTAACCACAGTAGCCCAAGCCAAACAGTCATGCACACAAATTCCTAGAGGCATGGTTGTCAACCCATAATCAACAAACATAGAATTGGACCCCATTTACAAACCCATACTGAACATAACAACTCACTATAAACAGATGAACCAGCACAAATTCCAAGCAGAGTAGAACAACATCGCTTCATCGGAGGCCTCATTGACAATATAACCTAGCATGGTGATGAAACTTATGAATAAAAACAAGCCAGCTCAGCGAGTAAGTCAACAATCTCAAGAGTAGGGCCTATAAAGGGACTAAGGGAGAAATCTATGGGTGGAGCCAGAGGACATCAGAGTGTTGAACCGAAACTTTACATCAGTTTTCACTCAAGAGAATGAGGATTAAACTATGGAACCCAAGGTAGAGACTGCAAGTTTCTTCAGCAAATTGACATACAAAAGGATAAGAGTTATTGGCAGGCTTAAACATGGACTTTATCTCCACTTGAAGAGGGGAGGCTTGATCAGAGATAGTCTGCAGGCTTTATTAGAGTGAGGCCATGCCTGACAAACTTGACTGAATATTTTGAGAAGGTGGCCAGGCACATACCCAAGGATAGTGCAGTTTTTAATGGATTTCAACAAAGCCTCTGATAAGGTCCCACATAACAGACTTATCAAGAAAGCAAATGCATATGGGATACAGGGTTATTTGATAAAGTGGATTCAAAATTGGCTCAGGTGCAGGAGACAGAAAGTGATGACAGAAGGCTTCTTTAGTGACTGGAAGCCAGCGTCCAGTGGCGTACCAAATAGGTCTGTGCTGAATGCCCTATTATTTGTCATTTATTGACAAGTGACATAGATGACTGTGTGGGTATCTGTTGATGACACAAAATTGTTTCTGTTAACCACACAGCCAGTTGCATGTATTGGGCTACAAGGAGAAACCTTTTTTTAAAATCCAGAGGGTGGTGACAATCTGGAATGCTCTACCTAGGAGGGTGGTAGAGACAAGTTTCCTCACATTCTTTAAGAAGTACCTGCAATGATCACTTGGCATGTCATAACTTTCAAGGCTACAGTCTAAGTGCTAGTAAAGGGGATTAGGTTGAAGGTCAGATTTGATGGGCCAAAGCACCTCTTCCACACTATGATTCTATGACTACACTGTTTTCTTGTTGGCTCGTCAACCTACTGTCCATACCAGTACGCATCCCTACACAATGAGCTTTTACTTTCTACAATAACCTTGGATGTGGCACCTTATCAAGTGCCTTTTGGAAGTCTCCCTGTAGTCCATCCAACTTTAGACTTCAACTAAACAGCTGTGGTCTGACGGTCAACAATAACAAACTTTATTGCTTGTTATGGCAATTATTTCATTGCCCGCCACGCAACACATCTGTAAGGGTGACCTGTACCTGGCTATGTAAAGTAAGTTGTACGTGAACACATCAAGTGGCCCAAGCTTGCTTACAAGACGGCAGACAGTAGCTAAGGAAAATTAAGCAGCCTACTCACACAGTGAAATACAATGGTACCTTTGAACAGAACTGCTAGAAGTCCAGTAAAAGAACGTTGGACGTTTATATCCGAGACAGTTCTGATAAAAGGATGCCTCGGAACAGATAAATGTCCAATTCCAGCTTTATTAATGAAAGGATGATTGTCTCAGTAAATTAATGTCAGTGGCTAGATTAGGTCCTCAAGCAGCTGCAAGGATAACAGCTAAAGTTATTTCATAGTAAATGATTGCTTCTTTGAAGCTACCTGCAATATTAAATAGTTTCTAGCTAAAAATGCCGTTATCATAGAAGCTGGTTTCAATACATAACCAGGATATAATACAAGCCTTAAAAAAAAATTAAAGTTAGATATCAAGATTAACTAGCCTTAGGAGATGCCTTCACTTATGCCCTGAACAAAATAGATTGATCACAACCCATAAATTACAAAATGCTGACAATAGAAGTAATTGTACTATATTACCCTTATAATTAACTTTATAACAGAAGTTAACCTTGTAGCAATTAGTTAAAACTGACGTTTTATTTTTAAATTATCTAACTGGAGAGTGGGAAAATAAAACAAGTAACTGAATGTGATAAAAGACAGCACCAAAATACAATGGGTAATAGAATTTGAGCTGGTCTTACAGGAAAACAAGCCTGAGAAAGACTGAAGGAACATAGCCATTGAACTTTTGGAATGAAAATAAATAGGATGCATAGGAAGATCCCAAGGCCTCGGAGATTACAATGTCTAACTATTACCTTAATATTATGGCAACATGTGGCTGTCCGTGCAAGTGCCCATTATTGATTAGGTGTCCAGATAAGGCGGGGGAGAAAGGGCAGTGACTATGTTTCAGAAATCAAATGCAACAATGTATAAAAATGCTGTATTTCTTTGAAAAAGAAATAGCGTTTCATTGATCTATCTTCGAAAGCCAGATTTGGCAAGATCCTTCCTTGTAAAGTCTTATCCTCTGCGAAAGTTCCACAATTCATTTGTGGCAAACCACTTGACCATTTCATCTTGTGGCCTTACTCACAACTTCCACTGATTGAAGATAAGATCATCTCTGATCTCTTCACTGTATAAATCTCCACCCACAATTTATTTCCTCCTCTAAACCCTACTTCCTTCTGAATCTACCTCCAAAAAACACTCTCCCTCAACCGCAATTTCAAATTCACAGCTCCTTACACCACATGATTTCCGCAATTACTGATCTGCGCAACCAGACCTTCAACCTTAACTTCAACCCTATTAAATTGACTTGACTATTCTCAGCCTGGCCCTTCTCTCATTTCTGCTCCTTTAAGTCCATTAGATATGAACTTCCTTCGATATGCCAGAAACTTGCGTTTACTTCAGATAAATGCAAGGTGCTGCATTTTGGAAAGGCAAATCAGGGTAGGGCTTATATACCTGTGATAATGGGAACTGCAGATGCTGGAGAATCCGGGATAACAAACTGTGGAGCTGGATGAACACCGCAGGCCAAGCAGCATCTCAGGAGCACAAAAGCTGACGTTCGGGCCTAGACCCTTCAGAGAGGGGGATGGGGAGAGAGAACTGGAATAAATAGGGAGAGAGGGGGAGGCGGACCGAAGATGGAGAGAAAAAGAAGATAGGTAGAAGAGTATAGGTGAGGAGGTAGGGAGGGGATTGGTCAGTCCAGGCGGGATGAGGTGGTAGGTAGGAAATAGAGGTGTGGCTTGAGGTGGGAGGAAGGGATGGGTGAGAGGAAGAACAGGTTAGGGAAGCAGAGACACGCTGGGCTGGTTTTGGGATGCAGTGGGAGGAGGGGAGATTTTGAAGTTTGTGAAGTTCACATTGATACCATTGGGCTGCAGAGGTCCCGAGCAGAATATGAGTTGCTGTTCTTGCAACCTTTGGGTGGCATCATTGTGGCACTGCAGGAGGCCCATGATGGACATGTCGTCTGAGGAATGGGAGGGGGAGTGGAAATGGTTTGCAACTGGGAGGTGCAGTTGTTTGTTGCCGCGACTGGGAGGTGCAGTTGTTTGTTGCCCCTCCCAGTCACGAACCATTTCAACTCTTCCCCCCCCCCGCCCATTCCTCAGATGACATGTCCATCATGGGCCTCCTGCAGTGCCACACAATGATGCCACCCGAAGGTTGCAAGAACAGCAACTCATATTCCGCTTGGGAACCTTGCAGCCCAATGGTATCAATGTGGACTTCACAAGCTTCAAAATCTCCACTTCCCCCACTGCATCCCAAAACCGGCCCAGTTCTTCCCCTCCCCTCACTGCATCACAAAACCAGCCCAGCCTGTCTCTGCTTCCCTAACCTGTTCTTCCTCTCACCCATCCCTTCCTCCCCCCTCAAGCTGCACCTCCATTTCCTACCTACCACCTCATCCCGCCTGCTCGACCTGTCCATCTTCCCTGGACTGACCTATCCCCTCCCTACCTATCCTCTTTTCTCTCCATCTTCGGTCCGCGTCCCCCTCTCTCCCTATTTATTCCTGTTCCCTCTCCCCATCCCCCTCTCTGGTGAAGGGTCTAGGCCCGAACCGTCAGCTTTTGTGCTCCTGAGATGCTGCTTGGCCTGCTGTGTTCATCCAACTCCACACTTTGTTATTTAGGGCTTATACACCTACTGGCAAGGCCCTGGGGACTTTCAGTGAACAAAGAGACCTTGGAGTGCTAGTTCATAGTTCCTTAAAAATGGAGTCGCAGGTAGACAGGATAGTGAAGAGGCATTTGGTATACTTGCCTTTAATGGTCAACACATTGAGTATCGGAGTTGTGAGGTCACATTGCAGCTGGACAGGGCATTGGTTTGGCCTGTTTTGGAGTATTGTGTTCAATTTTGGTCTCCCTCCTGTAGAAGGGAGTTGTAAAACCAGAAAAGATTTACAAGGATGTTATCAGGGTTGGCGGGTTTGAACTATAGGGAGAGGCTGAATAGGCTGGGGGTATTTTCCCTGGAGCGTTGGAGGCTAAGGGGTGACCTTATAGATGTTCGTAAAATCATGAGGGGCATGAATAGGATAAATAGCCAAGGTCTTTCTCAGAGCAGGGGAGTCCAAAACAACAGGGCTTTAGGTTTAAGTTGAGAAGGGAAAGATATAAAAAAGGACCGGAGGGGAAACTTTTTCATACAGATGGGGTGCATATATATGGAATGAGCTGCCCAAGGATGTGGTGGAGGCTAGTACAATTACTACTTTAAAAGCCATCTGGATGGGTATATGAATAGGAACGGTTTAGAGGGATGTGGGCCAAATGGGAAGCAGAGCTAGATCTAGATAGGATGTCTGGTCGGCATGGACAAATTGGACCAAAGTGTGTGCTTCTGTACTGTACATCTCTATGACTCCATGACAAACAAAAAGAAATTGCTGGAAAAACTCAGCAGGTCTGGCAGCATCTGTGGAGACAAAACAACTTTAACATTTCAAGTTCAGTGATCCTCCTTCAAATCTGGTTTAACTATCCACTTTCAGGTAGGATTAGACTACTGATGTCCTTTTCCAAAAGGTGAAAACCATCTACATACTATTCTAGATATTTATGGAATGTCAAGGTAGCCCTGGGTTTATTTTCTTCATAGCAAGTAATCTTTTTACATTTTCTCTTCACCCACTATCCTTCAATATATATGAGGAATACATGACAAAAATCCAAGCATAAAATATAAAAGGTTAAGGTGAACTCATCAGCAAGTCATTTCCCTTACTTTCTTTACTTCCCAGGGCAATACTTCCTCCAAAGTTTCCACCTATCCTTACACTGAACTGATTTTCTTCTTCAAATTCCTTTCTTATCTGTCCTCATGATATCTAAGACCATCTTGTACATATGAACAATTGCCTATTCTCTCAAACCTTTTCAGACAAAACCTCCTAGCTTCTGTGTTGACATTGTTAATGGCTCTCTCAGGCTGTGACCCATTCCTTCAAAATGTGATATCAGCCCACATCTTGAAACACTGTCTTTAGACCTTGCAAACTACAGACCCATCTCCAACATCCCTTTCTTCTCCAAGGTCTATGGAGATGTTGCCACTTTTCCAGAATTCCACATTTTAAACCCTCTAAAATCAGTTTTCTGCCCCAGCATAAAATCAAACAAAATTTTTATCCAAATAACAAATAACTTATGTGACTGTGATGAAAGTAACCTACCCCTCCTCTTCCTTCTCAATTTCTATGCAGCATTTTACACAGTTGATCACACACCTCTCCTATAGTTCTTCAGCTGGATGCAGCCACCTATTCTATGTGTCTATCAAATCATAACCAAAGTATCATCATTCATGGCCTTCGAGCCGAGTAGAATGTGGAAAACTCATTAGGGATGCTAGAATAATCAAATCTACAAGTAACAATAGCATGGGTGAAAGTTTTAGGAACAAATAAACAAAGTCAAAGTCAGAAGATGTCACAGGTGGAAAGAGGTGTGGAGGAATGGTTAGAGATCATCTTCGTAACACTCAATTAGGATATTTAGACTCGACGAGTCCTTTTGGCACAGCTGCAAAGCAGAAACTTGGTTCACCACCCTCTGGCTGAAAAAATATCTCCTCCTCGCAGTTCTAAAGGGTTGTCCCTTCTCTCTGACACTGTACCCTTGTGTCCTAGTCAATCCTACCGGTGGAAACATTATCTCCACATCCGCTCTATCCAGGTATCTCCATATTCTGTAAGTTTCAATCATATCCCTCTCCTCCTTCTAAACTTCAAGTACAGACCTAGGGTGTTCAACCACTCTTCATATGGCAAACTCTTTATTCCCGGGATCATTCTTGTGAACCTCATCTATATCCCGTCCAAGGCCAGCACAGCATTCCTTAGGTACAGTGCCCAAAACTACTCGATACTCCAATTGCAGTTAGACCAGACTGACACAGTGTTATATAACCTTAGCAATATATCGCTAGCGTTTGCATTGTAATCTTCACAAAATGAACGCCAGAAGAGTTTCTGCTGGAAGGCATGACCTGAAACGTTAATTTTGTTTCTTCTCGCCACAGATGCAACCTGACTTGTCCATTACTTCTACCACTCTGCATTTTTTATTAGAAGATAAACTTGGGAGAAGGGAGGGGTTTGAGTACAGTATGACAACAAAAGCATCACAATATCAACACATGCAAATAGTGGTGCATTGCAATGGTATTATTTCGGTTACAGGAGGCATCCATTTGCTCAACCGATTGATTTGAGAAGCATTAATGCCAACAGCGTGGGTTCAAATCCCACACCGGCTGAAGTTACCATGAATCATTCTCCTTTACATATTAAAAAAACCCCCAAGCTTCTCCCTTCTCCAAACATCCAGAGCTCCAGGTTGCGACAGGAGACGGATCACCTAAGAACAGCAGCAATGCTGCAACTAAACAGACCAGAGCTGCTTCCAAATTTCCCAAAGGCCCGGGACAGGCTGTCACAGACAATCCCTGCTGGGTGGGGGTAGAGGGGGGTGGTGCTGACAAAGACAAACTCCTTGGTGGGGGTGGGGGCGTGGTGCTGACACAGACAATCCCCCTGGTGGGGGTGGTGCTGACACAGACAATCCCCTCGGGGGGGGGGGGGGGGGGGTAGTGCTGACACAGACAATCCCCTGGCAGGGGGGGGGGGGGGGTAGTGCTGACACAGGCAATCCCCTTTGGGGGGTAGTGCTGACACAGGCAATCCCCTTTGGGGGTGTAGTGCTGACACAGGCAATCCCCTTTGGGGGTGTAGTGCTGACACAGACAATCCCCTTGGAGGGGGTGGGGGGGGTAGTGCTGACACAGGCAATCCCCTTGGGGGGGGGGGTAGTGCTGACACAGGCAATCCCCTTGGGGGGGGGGTAGTGCTGATACAGGCAATCCCCTTTGGGGGGGGGGGGGGGTTAGTGCTGACACAGGCAATCCCCTCGGGGGCGGGGGTGGTGCTGACACAGACGATCCCCTCGGGGGCGGGGGGTGGTGGTGCTGACACAGACGATCCCCCCAGGGGGTGCAGGAGGGGACAGACACGGTTCTGGACCAGTGACATTTAAAAACAGTGATGTGACTTACCAAAGTAAGCGCTGCTCTTGTGGGGACCAGCCGTCTCCTGGCACTGACAGCTCTGATAGAGGCTCTCAATATAGAGCCAGACATATTGCAGAGAGCGGGGAGGGGGAGGGGGAGGGAATAAAAGAGAGAGTGGATCAGAGGAGGAGAATGGAGTGGGTGGGGGGAGGAATAAAGGAGGGTCATGAGGCGGGGTTGTTTGGGGTGCCGCTCACCCCGCAGTAACCGACAAACTGATTGGTAACTTCAATAATAGGCCCGGCTTCAGCCAATGAGACAGCTGCATGGTGAACCGTCTCCACCACTCCCCCCGGTCTGTCAAGGTTACGGACCAAAACAAGATGGTCGTCTACCTCCTGGTAAATATTGTCCTTTATCGAATGTAGTTCAGTGTTTCTCGTTGTATAAACTCACTCTCAAACTATTTCTGCCTAATCAATGCCTCGTATACAGTGTATCGTAATTCACAGCCCCATAGTTGCTGTTATATTAAACTCAGTTCCCGGCTCCGAATAACTTTCATCCAAAGCCCGGAACTCTGATACTAATGATCAATCCTATAAAAGCCTCACAGGACCAGGGACCCGGGTTCGATTCCTCCCTCAAGCGACTGTCTGTGCGGGGTTTGGACATTCTCCCCGTGTCTGTGTGGGTTTCCTCGCACTCCAAAGCTGTGCAGGCACGGGTGGATTGGCCCGTAGTTTTAAGGGATGCATGAATTAGGTGGGTTATTGTGGAATAGGTTTGGGAGGGATGTCTGAGGGTCCGTGTGGAAGTGTTGGACCGAAGGGCCTGTTTACACACTGTAGGAATTCTATGCTGATGATGGTCCCGCACTGTCCAGTAGTTGTCAGCCGTTAAAGTATCGTATAAGTGTTGATAATTGCACAGAGCCTTTGGCTTTTCCCGAACTGTTCTGTTTGTCTTGTTCCATCTGTTTTTTAAATATTCGCCCTCATGGTCACAATGACCACGCATTTGAAAGCATTGCTGATTTTGTGTTAATGCATGGATTCATAAACTTTATTTCAGTATTGGGGTTACTAGGGGTTATCACTATACCTCGTTCTGTAGTTTATTTACATTCAACACAGCTCATTTTGCAACTTAAAAATGCATATCATACCAGTTGTTTTTTCCTGTCATTGTACATAAATATGGCAGAATTTATTCTGACTTCTTATGTCACTCAGAGATAGTAAGAACTGCAGCTGCTGGAGTCAGAGATAACAGTGTGGAGCTGGAGGAACACAACAGGCCAGACAGCATCAGAGGAGCAGGAAAGTTGACTTTTCAGGTAGGGACCTTCAGAAATGGGGGAGAGGAGCTCAGAAATAAATAGAGGGGAGGGGTGTCCCTGAGCTCACTTTTCCCACCCCCATCCCCCATTTCTGAAGAAGGGTCCCGACCCAAAATATTAACTTTCCTGCTCCTCTGATGCTGCCTGGCCTGCAGGGTTCCACTAGCTCCACACTGTGTTATCTCTGCCATATTTATGTTACTGGTTCTGATCTATTCACTAGAACCTTATTTGTTTTTTACATATTCAATTTAGAAGAGAAAGATTTGCGTCACATAGGACATTTCGTTATCTCAAGATATCCCAATTTGGCTTGAACCAATGAAATGGGAACACCACTACCTGCAAGCTCTCCTCCAAGCCACTCATCATCTTGAATTGCAAATATGTAACAGTTCCTTCAGTGTCACTGGGGCAAATTGCTGAATGGCTCAGTGGTATAACTTGGTATAAGTACCACAATCCAGGAGGCACCTTTGTATAGATTGCATATCTATCCCAAACATATTCTGTGTAGAAGTCTCCTTCAGATGACCAACGACTCTTACCCTTCTGCAGTGGCAGCATACACCCAAGTCAGTAAGGCTGCAGTCATTCTAAGAAATGCAAGCCCTCTATTTGAGCTCACTATTTCAGCTTCCAACCACGGAAATATGCTAATCATCCCAAATTGAATTGTTATCCTGGGAGGTGGCCAAATACGAGGCCAACTTTGGTCAGATCATACCAGCAAGGAAGCTGCCTGCACATGTGAGTCAGGACTTAGTCTTGAACCACTGGAGTCCATGTGATCCACAATGCCATTACAATCATAGAATCACTTGTAAGAAAGAGCTATTCGGCATAGCGAAACGTCACCAACATCTGAAGTGCAGCCCATCCAAACCCAGTCCCCACCACCACCCTATACTCATAACCCCACCTTTACCATGGGTAACCCACCTAACCTGCACATCTTTGAAGTGTGAGAGGGAACCCATGTGGACGACGGAGGACATGCAAACTCCACACACAGTCACTTAACTCCAGTTGCAATAGAAATCTAATTGAAGCAGAATTGGCAACTTTTTCATCTGTAATGACAAAATTATGAAATTGTTACACATCTTCTTAACAAGTTAGAACAACCATACTCTCGTTACTGTTGGTGAATGAGATTATTTTAAAGAGTATTCCACCCTGAATCTCAAGGAATAAAAAAAAGTTTGCAGAAATACTTCAAGCCTTGAAGGCATGCTGTGAACCCCAAGTGAACAAGACTCTTGAATATGTGTTCAATATTAGGGCCCAACATGAAAAAGCATCCAGTGATCATATGTAACTGCAAACCTCATAGAATAGCCCAAATTTGCTCCACTTGAAGACAATCTCATTGAAGGCAGGATTGTATCAGGCATAAAAGAACATGCAGTGAGAACATATCCACTGAAAGAAGAGTACCTACTCTCAGGAAAGTGACTCAATATGTGTAGAAGTGCTGAGGTTCTACATCAACAGCTGGACCATATTCATGACAGAACAGACCAAGCTTTGCATCATGTTGATAGACACTCGATTCTCAAAGGGTAGAACAATCATGGACATAGGATAGAATGCAAACTGCAAGAACGTCAAGCATAGGAGAACAAAACTAGAAGGAAGCACAATAAGTCAATGCAGATTGCCACTGGAGACGTATCAGCAAAAGATTCTGACAACTCTCTCTACACCATACAACCCAGTTGCAGGTTGGTTGGTAATAATTTAGGTGTTACTGTTAGAATGAGGATTGCAAGAGGAGAACATCAAACCAACATAAAATGCCAGTTTGATAACGCGACATGATGCAACATCATGACCTTCGCAGATCTATGCAAAGGGCTCAGCCTGGTGATCTAAAATTGCAGCCCTCAAAAGTTAACTTTAGCCTAGGATCTGGTACCATACTTCTGTAGAGACGATCAAAGCCAATTTCAAGCTCTTCCACCCATTTTCAAGTACAACCAAGCTGAATTTGAAGTTGTTGGATTTGAAGTGGTAGGTCATAAGTGAATAAATAATGACAAGAGCATCTCAACTGAAATATTGTAGCTTTAAAACATTTGTAATGATTATTACTTTTGTTATTCAATGTCATTCTATATACATAATGTGTAATGTACGTAAAAGGTAAAACAATGAAGAATGGTCATCCGGAACACTGCTCAGTACTATGTTTAAAGAGATAAGTTAATGTTTTGGGCGTGGACATAAAGATGGACTCAAGATGTGCCGGATGTCTTCAGAGATAAAGTTGCTTATGAATGAACAAATAAATAGTTTCACTTTGAAAGGGAGAGAGAGCAGACTGTACGTTAATATATTAAACTTTTGTCAGACCAATGCACAGGTTGAAACTGTTATTCTGCACTAATTAACCTGCTTCAAATGCAGAGGAGTGAATGCAATTATTGTTAACTTATCCTTTTTTAAAAAAAGTTTGGAAATTGCTAATATTTGTATTGCTGGGCTTCTACAAAGAAATTGACTGAATTTCAAAGATCAAACAATCAAATTAGAGAGTTTGTTTTCATGTATATGTTGAAGTCTCAGTGTTCGAATTTCAATGGAAGCTTCTATATTTTCAGTAGAGTTAATGTTATTCATCATATATACAATTTAATGCTAAGAAACTGCAGGAAAGATTGAGTGTACCATCCAGGTAGAGTGCTTCTGGTTCTTGTCAATTTGTAACTTACTGTACTTTGCCTTATTTTTGCTTCTGTGAATCAGTTAGCTTTGAAAAATATCAATAGTTTAACGATGGGCTAAGATCAAAATTTTAAAAATATTTTAAGTTGAGAAAAGTGTACAAGAACCCCTTCCTTTTTTTCCTCAGAGTTAGAGAAATGCTATTTGGTCAATTATGTGCACGCAAATATTTTTCTTCATCAATGCCATGTCATATATCTTTTACTCTCCTGCTCATTCCAAATACCTTTTAATGTTCCTTTTTTTGCAAATAAATATGTAGTTCCCTTTGAGAAGAAATTGTGGATTTGCTTCTGCAATAATCTACGATGGACATTCCACCTTCTAACCGTCCTCCATGCTTTAGAAATATTTTAAAATTCCCATTAGATCTTTTTGTCATTATATTTGCTCCTTCACAATTGTTTTTTCCGCAAATCTGAAGCTGAGGAAAAGCATCAATATGTTAAGTGGCTGTGTTCCCAATCAGTTCATCAATGACTTGATTAGAAAGTTACGATTTACTTCTTGGCTTCTGTTTATAAGGCATCATGTGCCTTTTAAAATCAGCCATGATGGCAATGTTTCCCATAATTTCTAACTTGGTGTCATCAGCCAATTTCTAGTCTAAACATTTTTTCCAGTTCTAAAGTCAACATTATTGATGTATTATTAGAACTAGCTAAGATAAAATGATTGGCTGAACTTTTTTTTAAACCCACTTTGCACTTATGAATCCTGAAACATTCCACTTTAGAAGTCACTGGAGATAGGGACATTAAATATTTTTAAGACAGATTCTTGTTAGTCAAGGAAATCAAAGGTTATTGGAAAAAAAATGGGAATATGGAATTCAAACACAGATCTTTATTTTTTGTGCCATGCCCATTTGACTGCAAAGCTATGCGATGTACTACAATCCTAAGAACAAGATTGCAGTGTTCTTTGGCCTTACATGGAGTAGATTCTCAGAGTTACGCATGTTTTTCAAGGTAAGAAATAGACGAAACATTCGGTAACATTTGTATTATGATTTATACAATGGTGGAGCAGGCTTGAAGGACTGAATAGCGTATTTCTGCTCTTAGTTTCTACGTTCCTAGCTACAGTAGTTCAAGAAGGCAGTTCCCCACTACTTTATTGAAAATAATTGGGGATTGACAAGAAATGCTAAGCGTGTTAGTGATGCACACATCCTATGAATAACAACAAAACAAGCAACAGCTTGTGTGATTTTTATTGATCAGCTACTGGAGTAGGGACAGAAGGAGGAAGTGCCTCAAAAATTCCAGACACAAGAGTTTAACAATATTTGAAGAATGACTACAATGGACCATATTTTCCCATCATCAGTCTCTTTTGAGAAAGAGGGCAAAATTTTCAATCCACTGTCACAACCATTCTTTTATACATTATTTAGTTGCTCAGCCGTTTCTTACCTTGAAAAGCATGCATTGTTCTGAGAATCTACCTCACTCCATATGAGGCCAAGGAAGACTCCTATCAGTACACAGCAAAGCTTTGCAGACTAATAGGCATGGCACCAAAAGCAAAGAATGATAGAGTTTTAAATTCCATATAGCAGCATTACCATACAAGAATTGAAGTGCTTAGCCTATAATTCCTTAAAACATAAATTGCTGTGTATGCATCATAATATATTAGCAATATGTGCTGAATGATTATTCAACAAAGAATACTTAAAAAAGTTAACCTCTGCTGTGATCAAAACAAAAATTCTCTACAGACTAATCTAGGGACAAGCAGCCAGCACTGCCCATGTCCCACAAGTGAATAAATCCAAGGCAAGACACCACACAGCTTCTCCTTACATGAGATTGTCCAGGAGGATCATTAGGCAAGCTCAGAACAAGGGAACATAGTCACTTAACAGATCAAATAAGAATATTTTAGCAAAAAAATCTACTCATGGTAGTTCGAATGGTGAAATTATTGCTATAAAGGATGATTTATGCAGATAACATACATTTGAGGTGAAGCTCGATATCTATGGGAACCAAATTGGGATGAATGAGGCCTACTTGCAAATATTCAGTGAAAATGAAGTAATTTTTAAAAATTCTAATTACTTAAAATAATCCTTCAAGTGGCAAAGTCCAGTTCATAAATAGCAACATCGTGAAATAAGTATCTGCCACAACGTCCAATACAAAAATGTTTTCAATAATTTCAAAGATGGAATGCCTGGGCAATAGGGTGGTGAGAATACCATCCCATTTTAGTGTCTAGTTGAAACTTTCCTCTTATAGTGCAGGTTGAAATTTTTGTGGCTCTATCCCACAACTGTTCTATGAATTACGACACTGTCAAGACTGTCTGCAATCCACTACCTAATATTGCATAATGTTTTAATTCAACTCAATGTTAAACAACTTTGATTTCTGTTGCATTCAAAAGAAAAACTCATCAACAATGAAAGGTGCCAGAGGGGGATCTTGTGTTCTACAGTGAGAATGATCATGTATGATGATGTAGTTAATGACCTGTGGATATAATATCCTGATTATTGCAAACCAATTATTCTTTAAGGAGATTCCTGCTGCTTGAGCTGGGTGTTCCTGAATTTTTAGAGGGGGGGGGAGAAAACACTCACTGTATATAAAGACATTACATTGAAAATTTAGTCGCAAGATTATGTTGCACGGTGTCTCAGTAGTTAGCACTCCTGCCTCACAGCACCGGGGACATGGGTTCAAATCCAGCCTCGGGCAACTGTTTGGAGTTTGCAGAAACTCTCCATTTCTGCATGGGTTTCCTCCACTGTCCAAAGATGTGGAGGTTGGGTGGATTGGCCATACTAAATTGCTCATAATATCCAGGGATGTGCAGGGTAGGTGTATTAGCCATGGGAAATGTGGAGTTTATAGGGATGCGTCTGGATATGATGCTGTTTGGAAGGGTGTGGACTTGATGGGCTAAACAGCCTGCTTCCGGACTGTAGGGATACTATTCTATTCCAAAGCAATATTCACATCTGCACAAATTGCTCACCATTCCAGTTCAGGTACTTAAGTGTTTGTGACAATAAAAAATGATGAGTAGAATTCAAATGCTAGACTTTATCTTTTCTCTCATAATTAGAAAGCTCAATAAGTTTTTCTATGAATTTTATTTGTGTTGCCACAAGACCTTACGTACAGTAGTCAAGAGATTTCAAATGCATATGTACCACATATATACAAACACAAGGTAGCTGTCAACATTTTTTACACAAGCATCATTGTTTTAAAGTGGGCAACTTGAGTAGCAAATCCTCAAAAACATCCATTTATTCAAAAGCAACATACAGTATCAAGCATATTCACGATTCCTTTCTCTTGATGTGTCTTCAGTCAATTACATAAAACAAGTTACTGTACAATTTTCAGCTGCATCTTTTCCCAAAACCAACATTTTAAAAATATCACTGGTACAATAATTCAATTTATTTGCTTTGTGGGTGTAACTCATAGTTCAAGGTAAATGAATGGGAAATTCAAAAGTGTAATTAAATAAAATCCATCCATTTAGCTTTGCCAAACCACCAATGCTTTCACAACTGATTTTATTATTTAGAAACAATGATACATTTCTCCTATTATCCACATCTTTAGTAATTAAATAACATTTGAATCACTGTTGTGATATTTCCTTATCAAACAAGTTTTTATACAAACTTTTTACTTTGATAAATACACACGTATGGCACTGTTAAACAAAACAAAATAAAATTCTAAAGATTGAACAGAAATTCAACCTTCTATTGAAAAAGATTCACACAAGCCTGAACTTCATTATTACATTAATTGCTTTAAAATAATTTAACAGTTAAGATGCCATCTTATCTATTTCATTTGCATAAAGTTGTTCAGTTGTAATTTGGTTTACTGGAAAGATGCCAGATTGGTCAAAAAAGGCTAGAAATTTACAATTATATCAACATAAACATAATTTTGAACAAAAATGTGACCCAATTAAAAACATTACTCACTTAAACTCAATAACAACAGGGATCTCATTGTGGCAAAACGCAAAATCACTCTATTCTCTCAAGAACCAACTTAAAACAACTACTGGATTGCCTCAACTGTGGCAGCATTGCAGAGGACTGGCACACAAGGATCACCACAGTTTATAAGCAATCAAATTGCAATGCAAATGTTTTCAGCCTCCTTTGAAATTCATTCCAGTTGGGTCCTTTTATGTGCTGATTTTCCCTGAGTTGAGGAACCTGTTGCGAATTTACTACTAAGGCCTGTAAGTAGAGGGGTTTTTTTAAGAAAAATAACACAAATGTGAAATATTAAACAAGTTATGAAAATATACAAATGAGCACAACATCAAAATGATTACTGCGAGACACAGAAAATCTGGGAACAGGGCTCTGCTTTCACATACAGGGCTTAAAATCGATGAAGTGCAAAGTCAAAGAGATTAACAAAAACTTCCTCCTCCTAAAAAAAACTTGGTGGTTTTGCTCACTTGAAGGTCTGTCTCCATCTGAGTGGAGTTATAGCTTCTAGCCTGGTTAGACATCAAAGCATAGCCACCTAATAGCAAGAAAACATACTAGCTAGGAACAATGAATACCTTCTAAAGGCCATAATATGAGCAGATGTAGACTATATGGCATTTGAGCCCTGTTCCATCTTTTAGTATCATTATTGTTGAATTTAGCCTTTAACTCTACCTTCCTGCGTACTCCCCATATCCTTTGATTCTGAGAGCAAAAATCTGTTTCCTGTCTTAAATATATTCAATGTTGGAGCATAACAATTCTATAGAATGAAGAATTTTATAGACTCACAGACCTTTCCATAAGTACTTTCTCCTCATCTCAGTCCTAAACAAATGGCCTCTTATTCAAGACTGTGCTCTTAGTTTTAGATTTCCCGGCCAATGGAAACAATCTCTCAGTGCCTAACTTATCAAGCCTCTTTAGAATCTTCTATGACTCAATGAGATTACCTCTCATACTGGCCCAAATGACTCAGTTTCTCATCATAGGGCAACTGTCTCACCTCTGGGATCTGTTGAATGAACTCCTGCTGTATCGTCTCCAATGTGGAGACTAAAACTGTACATTGTTCTTTAGAAGTGGTCTCACCAAAATTATGTGCAATTTTAGCAAGACTTTTTCCTATAATTCAATCCTCTTCTAATACAGACAACGCAATTTGCCTTTCTAATTGCTTGCTGCATCAGCATGCTGATATTGTGCTCCTTGTATGAGCATACCCAGATATTTGTGTACATCAAAACTTATTTCACATGTTTAAAAATGTTTTGCTTTTCTATTCTTACAATCATGATGAATAATCCAGCATTTCTATACATTATTCTCTATCTCCACTTTTGTTGCCCACTACTTAAACAGTCTTTGTTTGCAGCAACCATCTCCTCTCTACAACTTACCTTTCAACCTAGCTTTGTATCATCAGTAAACTTAGATTCGTTACTTTCTCTTCATCCAAATTATTGGTACATGCACTGATCCTTGAGGTACTCCATTATTCAATGTTATTCAGGTTTATACCCAAGTTTGGCTTCTTGTTCATTAACCAATCTCTGTAAAGTGATGTACTATTTCCACTCCATTAGCCAATATTTTGCTTCTTAACCTTCAATGTGACATCTTTGAATGCCTTTCAGAAAAGGTACTGGTTTCTTACATTTGCGTGGCTTGTTTCACCCTCAAGGAACTCGGATCAAGAAGCTTAGATAAATTTTTCAAACACAATTTACTGTTCACAAAATTATGCTGACTCTGCCTGAATGTATATTCTCGCTCTAAATGCCATAGTACATCTTTAATAATGGACTCTAGCAGTTTTCCAATCACAGAAGTTACACTAATTGGTTTATAATTTACTTCTTTTTGTCTCTTCTTTCTTGAACAGAAAGTGTTTTTACACATACATTTTTTCCAATCTGTTGGGACAAAAGACATCTCGGAGTGCACGTTCATAGGTCCTTGAAAATATAGTGGCAGGAAGATATGATAGTGAACGAGATGTTTGGTATGCTTGCCTTTATTGGTCAGTGTATTGAGTAGAGTTAGGGGGTCATGTTGTGGCTGCATAGGACATTGTTCATAACCAAAGTATGGAGCTGGATGAACAGAGCAGGCCAAGCAGCAACTGGGAGCACAAAAGCTGACGTTTCGGGCGTCAGCTTTTGTGCTCCTAAGATACTGCTTGGCCTGCTGTGTTCATCCAGCTCCACACTGTTATCTCGGATTCTCCAGCATCTGCAGTTCCCATTATCTCAGGACACTGGTTAGGCCACTTTTGGAATACCGGTGTTCAATTCCGGTCTCCCTCCTACAGGAAGGATGTTGTGGAACTTGAAAGGGTTCAGAAAAGATTGACCAGGATGTTGCCAGGGTTGGGGGTGTTTGAGGTACAGGGAGAAGCTAAATAGGCTGGGGCTATTTGCCTGGAGCTTCAAGGCTGAGGGGTGACTTCATATAGTTAATAAAATCATGAGGGGCACAGATAGGGTGAATAACCAAGATCTTTTCCTCAGGGTAGTGGAGTCCGAAACTAGAGGGCATAGGTTTAAGTTAAGAGGGGAAAGGTATAAAAGGGATCTTAGGGGCAACTTTTTCATGGAAAACGGTACTGCTTATTTGGAAATAAAGTTCCAGAGGAAGTGGTGGAGGCTGATACAATGGCAACATTTAAAAGGCATCTGGACAGGTCCATGAACAGGAATGGTTTTCAGGGATATGGGCCAAATGTAAGCAAATGGGACTAGATTAATTTAGGATATCTGGTTGGCATGGATAAGTTGGACTGAATGGTCTGTTTCCATACTGTACAGCTCTATGACTATCTCAAGAATCACAGAAATTTTGGAAGGTTACAACCAATGCATCTACTATTTTTACAGCCACTTTTTAAAAACACCTTTGGATACTGGAAGTCTGGCCCAGGGAATTTTACAGCCTGAAGTCCTATTAGCATTCCCATTATTTTTCTCTCACACAGGATCGTTTTAAGTTCCTTGTTCCCTTTTGTCTCTTGATTTCTCCATCTTGCTATGACTTTCAATGGCGTTAAAAATGGACATTACAACATCCTGACGGTTACCATTGTCCAGAAAATGAATGACCAACCAACCATATAAATACTGTGTGGCGACAACAGCAGGTCAGAAGTTCAGTATTCAGCAGTGAACAACTCATCTCCTGACTCCCATCTTCAAGACACATGTCAGGAATAAGATGGAATACCTTTCACTTGCCTAGATGAGTTCAGCACAGGAACACTCGAGAAGCTTAAGAAAATACAAGCCAAAAAAACCCAACTTTACAGGCATCCTTTCCACCACCTTCAACATTTACTCCTGCTACTAACACAGAGTGGCAGAAGTCTATCATTGCAGTAAACCACCAAGGCACCTTCCAAACCCATGACCACTAGCATCTAGAAGAACTAGTTCGCAAATGCTACTACCACTTAAGTTCCCCTTCTAGCCACATACCATCCTGACCTAGATCTGTATTGTATTGCCTTCACTGTTGCTGGGCCAAATCTGAGACTTCTCTTACTAACAGCATTAATGGTTCACCAACATAAAATGAACAGCAGCATGACCACTATCATGATAACAATAACAATTTTATGGAACTTCAACATGCTATCTCCACTTTCAAGTCAGACCCCTACTCCAGAACAATCCAGGAAAATAGATGACCCTGGCTTCTTAATCCATTTCCTCCTCCACCTCAACTTCCAACAACAGCATGAGGGATTCACAGATGTCTTTGCTATTTAGGTTTGACTACCCATTCAGCTGCCTCTGAAATAAAGGATTCTTCTCACAGGCAATTAAGGATGAACAATAAATATTGGCATAGTCATTGACCCCAACGTTCTGTGAACGGATAAATATTTTCTGCTATTCTTAGGATGCAGTTTGTCTCTTCTACTGTAAAGACTGATACAAAATACTTACGCACAATCTCAGCCCTTTCATCATATCCCATTATTAGTTCTCCACTTCACCTGCGTTTTTCACAGACTTGTAGAAGGGTTTTATAGTTTGTATTTATATTCCTTGCTGGTTTTCTTTCATCATACTCTCCCTCAATTATTTTTGTGTCATCATCCTTTGCTGATTTCTAAAATGTTGCCAATGTTCTGGTTTACCACAAATCTTTACAGCATTGTTTGCCTTTTATTTCAACTTAATACCACACTTAACCTTATTAGTTAGCCACAGATGATGCATTGTTCTAGCATGATTTTTCTTCCTTAATGGAAAAAAAATCTTTGTTCAGTTATGAAACATCTCAGGTATCCTTCTCTACCATCTTATCTTTCAATCTATTAACGCAACCCACTTTCACCAATTCTCTTTTCATACATATGTAACTGTATTTACTTAAAGATTAAGACATTTAGTATAGACTCGCCTTTCTTACTCTCAAATAGAATTTGAAAATCTATCATGTTACGATCACTCTTGGCTAGAGGATCCTTTACATCAGAGGCAACTGAACAGGTAGTCTAAAACCTCAGTAGCAAAGGCATCCATGAATCCTTCTTACTGTTGTTGGAATTTAAGGTGGATGGATTAAGTAAAGAAGGTCATCTCTTTTCCTGGATTGTTCTGGAGTAGGGGTCTGTCTTGAAAGTGGAGATAGCATGTGGAAGCTCCATAAAATTGTTATCATGATAGTGGTAAGCATAATCCATCAATTTTCAGCATTATGTTAATATTTGAGATTTCATACACTAAAATGGTTTAAGAAAGGAATAAAAACTGACTTAAAGTGGCCACAACGATCACCTCACCAAGCTCATGAAATCAATGTGCATTAAGCTATTACAACCTGACCTGAAATTAACACCTAATGAATAGGAAGAAACTCACTCAGTCAGTCATGAAGAAACCTATATCTCCTGTTCCTGGCTTGCAACTTCCTGGAATTTTCACATATGGGAATGAATTTTGCTGCAAGAACTGAAAGACATTCTCCCACTGCAAAATCATACCAATGTGGTCTCGGGTTAAATTATAAGAACGCAGGAATCTTGTAGAACTTGTAAAAACACAAATTCTTTATCTTCCTATTATCATGTTGAGAAGTTACGGTGGTGTAATCACAATGTCACTGGACTCGTCATCCAGAAACTCAAGTTAATGCATAGGGATATTGGTTCAGATTTCACCAGAGCACCAGAACACCCACTAACTCTCTATTTTAGAAGAGGAAATTTTCCATCTTTACTTAGTATATATTGGACTCCAGACCCAAAGCAATATAGTTAACTCTTAAGTGAAATGGCTAGGCAAGTCACTCCTTCTGCACGGTCATCAGAAATAGCCAATAAATGGGAGACAGTGTTGAGCCAGTGAAGCCCACATCCCATTGAAAAATACAAAACATAAAATACTGAAATTTCCAAACCTGGTTGAGAATTTAAGAATCCTCTTTGCTTTCGTTTCTCCTTCTGTGTTTAAAAAAAAAGATGATGTCTGAATTAGTGGACAGGTAAGTTAAGCTTGAGTACGCTACACTTCTCCTTCCCACCCCTACTACTACTCATTTTTTTTGTTCCCCCAAATAAATGAGTTTAATATTTAAACTATTTGATATCAACATCTGACACTAAATTATCAATGCAAATTTGTAGCTGGTCACACATCATTTATTCTCACCCTTACTTTGCTGTACTCGTTTCCAACACTGGATGATGAGGATGCAGCAACTTCAGTGCTTGTTAAACCTGCAAAACATAAATGCAAAGAAAAAAATTCCAGTAAGTAGCATTATAAAGATATATCTTAAATGCAAATGTTCCTTACTGACAAATTACTATTGAAAGCAAAAGCATTCCATTGAATTCTATCGCATCTTTGAGCTGTAATGCAGAACAACAAAGTATGACGACTAATTTGAATTAAGACCCTAATAAGTAACACCTGAAGCTAAATTTCAGTATTTAATCAGTACCTTTGTGACGAGGACATTCCTTTTTGATGTGACCTTCCTTGCCACAGACAAAGCAACATTTATCTCTGTCCTCCTGCTTCCTCCTTTGTTCTGGATACGGCCTGGAAGTTCTCTCCTTGAGAACTTCATTTGTTGCTCGATCTTCCTTTAATTTCCTCGGTGTACGAATCTCTGGGTAGAATTCTTCTTCTTTTACTCCAAAATCCTTTAAATCTTCTCCATGTAGCTTTGACACTTCTTTATTTGGGGATTTAGGGTTTTCAGGTTTTCTTTTTGCTTTGGCTTCGGAGGGTTTTTGAAATTTGTCATTGAACCCTGATTTGGATCTAATATCATCAAGATTTAGTTGTCTTGTTTTGCTGTTAAAAAAATTATTTCAAGAGTGTTTTGTTAGGAAACAATAATTTGCCACTGTTGAATATATTCACAGATTACAGTGCAAAAAGAGGCCATTCGGCCCACCGTGCCTGCACAGCTCTTTGGCCTAGTGCCAACCTCCTACCATTTCCTGATATCCCTGCACAGTTGCTATCCAAATAAAGATTCAATGCTCTCTTGAATGGTCTAGTGTATGGAGTGTGTGACAGGAAGTTTGTTTTACAGGTGTCCAATTCTGGTTATCACAATTTAAGAAGCAGCCAAGAGCCTGAAGGAGGTACAGAGGAGATTTACAAGAATGATATCAAGGATAAGGAAATATAGATTTACAAAAATAATAGAAATTGTTACCCTTAAGTAGAGACAGTTATGAACAGGAGATTTCATAGATTTGCTGGAAATTGAGGGGTTTTGGTAAGATTAAATTAGGAGATCAAACAAAGAATTGCAGACAGTGGCAATAAAGAGAACAATTTTGACTGGTAGAGAACCAGTAAATAGAGGACACAGACTTAAGGTAATTGGAGAAGATTGATGGGTGGGGAAGTAATTTTCTTTTTACACATTAAGTTATGATCTGAAAAGGCACCAGAAACAAATTCAAATGTAATTTCTGAAATGGAATTGGATAACCACCCGTAAAGGAAACCTATTCAGGGCTGGGAAAGAGGGATGAATTGGATAATTATTTCAATGAACCAAGACTGACACGTCATCCTCTTCTTTGTTAAATAATTCTGTGATGTATGATAATGAAATCTTTTAATAAAATCTACAATGAGTATTGAAAAAAACATTCACGCAAAGATACAACACTTCTACAGAATCTCCTTCCTCATCTTTTTAATCTTCACGGTCTTTCATTTTGAGCTCTGATTCTTCATCTAGACTTCTCCAATTTTAAGAAGTTAGGTGCAATGGACAGTCAAAAAAATGTTATTTCAGAGTACAATGGGACCTTGATCAGATGGGCCAATGGGCTGAGAACTGGCAGATGGAGTTCAGTTTATATAAATATGAGGCAAACCAAGGCAGGACTTGTCAAATTACTGGAATGGTCCTGGAGTGTGTTGCCGAACAAAAAGATTTAGGGGTAGAGGTATACAAGTTCCTTGAAATGGAATCATAGGTAGACAGGATAGGGAAGGCGGTGTTTCATATGCTTGCCTTTATTGGTCAGTGTATTGAGTATGGGAGTTGAGAGGTCTTGTTGTGACTGTAAAGGATATTATAAGAAGAATGTTGTGAAACTTGAAAAGGTTCAGAAAAGATTTACAAGGATGTTGCTAGGACGATATGAGCTATAGTGAAAGGCTGAAAAAGGAGGGGCTTTTTCCCCCCCTCGAGCATTGGAGGCTGAGGGGTGATTTGTCAAAGTTTATAAAATCATGAGGGGTATGGATTGGGTAAATAGCCAAGGTTTTTTTCCTTGATAAGGGAGTCCTAAACTAGATGGCATAGGTTTAAGGTGAGGGGCAAGATTTGAAGGGGACCTGAGGTGCAATCTTTTCACTTGTGTCTGGATCAAGGTGCCACAGGAAGTGGTGAAGACGAGTACAATTACACTGCTTAAAAGGCATCTGTATGGGTTCATGAATAGGAAAGGTTTAGAGAAATATGGGCCAAATGCTGGTGGATGGGACTAGATCAATTTAGGTATCTGGTCAGTGCGGACCAAAGGATTTACAACCCTACTGTATAAATCTAAGACTCCAAAAGTGGTACAACTGTAACAGCGATTGCAATTAATTCATACTGTCATTAAAGTTGGTATCTTTTCCTCAACAGCATTCACTCATAAGTAGGCCCCAAATTCTGTTACCTTGCTCAAGTGATCGATTTCCACATCTCATTGCGTATTCCACAATGCTTTGTAAACAAGAAGAAAATACATGCTGTATAACAAATATAGTGGGCTGGAAGAAGGAGACATTTTACCTTCATGGCCTAAATTAGAAATACATTAACTAATAAGAATTATATTTAAAATAGCCATCTGAATGACAAAAATCAGGAGTTTACTGCATAAGCTTTATTCTTCAGTGCTAGCAGCAAAGAGTTGTGCAGGACAAATGTGAATTTTAGGAATCGGGGCACAATGTGATGTGGGACATAACCTACCAAAACTAATGGGTAGGAAATCATAAGAAGCATTTGCTTAAATTCTTGATATGCATTTCTAGTTGCCAAATGTTTGTGTTAAGAATGTCAAAAAGTTGATCTTTATTTGTTTTCTATAATCCATTTTAGCATCAGCTTTGTGGTTTTACAGTGTACTTTTGAAAGGATAACCTTCATTAACTTTAAAGGAATAAATCAAACGGTTTTATGACCACAACCTTAACTGGGATGACGAAGACCATTAGCCTTTAGGACCTGACTTTTCCAGAATATTGCAAGTTCACATCAAATATGTATAGGAGACAATAATAACTTCTCACAAAGGGACGGCCTATTATGCTGATCCACTGGTTTCAAAATGCTTATCCAGTGGTAGGTGCCTTGTGTCAAACATTTCACACTACTGAATGATGATAAAATACCCTTAGTATTTCTTAAGAGTCTAAACGTCCTGCCTGCACTGAATCAAATTCAGTGGTGAAAGTTTAAAATGAGCCAATTAAATGATTCTCTAATCTGTAGAATTCACTACCCAAAGTGTGGAGAATGCCAGGACACTGAATAAACTTAAGGGGACGGATTTTTAAGTAGTATTGGGTTAAAAGGTTATGGGGAACAAGAAATTGAAATAGTGACCAAGACGAGACCAGCTATGATCAACCAACTGTCGGAGCAGACTCGATAGGTTGTGATTGCCTACTCCTGCTCCTGAATCTTATATTCTTAAATTTCCCATTGATTGGGATGTGAAAAATGGTTTCAGATATAAATATCTATCCATTTAGTTTGTTCAATGGCTTCTTTTGCTATGTCTGTATTTGAATTTGAAGAATGCTCATTAAACAAAGCGCTTCCCTCGGACACTATGATCAGCCTTATTGCCACACATCCTTTCCATGCACCCCTCACCCCCCCCCATCCTTATGGCGACGGTTTTGGCAGTAACCACAATTTTATGGAGTATTCCAGGTTTAAATCCCAGTTTCGACTGACCAAAGATCAGTGGCCTGAAATACCTGATCCAAAAAGCCATCATATAAGCTTGCCACTTTTTTGAGCAAGTTTAACAGTGGGAGCAATTTAGAATTCAGTCAAGGAACTCCAAGAGATTGATTAACAGGGGTAAAATAGAGGTTGAGAATAAACTTGCAAGAACATTAAAGCAGACTGAAACAGCTATGTAAAAAGAAAAAGATTAATTAAGACAAATCTAGGCTCCTTACAGTCTGAGTTGATAAATGGCAAACATGGAAACGGCAGTGCAATTAAACAAGTCCTTCTGTTCTATCTTCAAAGGAGGTAGTACAAATAACTTACCAGAAACATTAGGGAGGCAGGGTGTTTTGAAAAGGAAATTAGTATTCATATTAAAAGAAACCTGGAAAAATTAACTGAACTGAAACTTGATAACCAGCATCCAAGAATATTAAAAGAGATGGCCAAGGAAATAGTGAAAGTTTTGGATGTTTACTTCCAAAATCACAAAGATTGTGGAACAGTCCCATCATACCAGAGGCTAGCAAATATTAACTCATTATTCAAAAAAAGGGAGAAAATCAGGAGTTACAGAGCCAGAAATCAGTAGTTGTGAAAATGCTGGAGTTTGTTTCAAAGGATGTGATAATCGGCACTTTTAAAAAAATATTGACAATACTACACAAAGTCACCAGGGATTTATTAAAGAGAAATCATATTTGACAAATCTCCTTAGCTTTTTCGGAAAATAACTAGTACAATAGATAACCATCAAGTAGATAAGATGAAATCCCATATAAGAGGTTATCGTGAAACATCAAAACAGACGAAAATAGGAGCAATTTACTGGCACGAATCAAGACTTGCTTAGCCGAGAGAAAAAAAATGAATAATTGTTCATTTTTGCAGTGGAAGGCATTGACAAGTGGGTTACCACAGAGATCAACACTTGGACCTTAGCTATTCATAATGTACAGTGAAGATTTGGATGATGGAATACAGTGTAATATTTGCACATTTGCTGATGACACAAAAGTAGGTGGGAGTACAAGTGGTGAGGATACAACAAGGTGACAAGGGTCTGATGAAGGGTCTAGGCCCGAAATGTCAGCCTTTGTGCTCCTAAGATGCTGCTTGGCCTGCTGTGTTCATCCAGCTCCACACTTTGTTATCTTGGACAAGGTAATTTAGACAAGTTGAATGAGTGGGAACACACATGGCCGATGCAGCAAAACATGGATAGATATGAAGTTGTCCACTTTTGGTAGGTAAAAAAGAATGGCAGAGTATGATTTAAATTTAAATAGACTGGGAAAGGCTGATTTAAAAAACACAACCTAGGTGTCCAATCAAGTATTTTGAATCAACCTGTTTAGACATGCTGTGAAACATTGCGGGCTCAGGTGGAATTTGAACTCTGACCTTCTGACTCAGAGGCTGTACATTACTATTGATTCACAAAAGCGCTCTAGGTGTCGTTGTATACTGGTCATTGGAAGTAAGTATGCAGGGGCAGCATTTCAAGAAATTTTGAGTCTTATTGTAGCTGTGCACACTTTGGTGAAAACATGGAGTACAACTGTGTACAGTCCTTAGCTAAAAAAAAACTGTATATTTGCCCCAGAGCGATGAGTGCAGCAAATGGTCATCAGGCAGATTCCTGGGATGGTAGGTTTGTCATAGGAGAAGAGATTGGTTCGTCTGGGCATGTATTCACTGGAGTTTATAAGAATCAGAGGAGTTCCATTGAGATGGATAACATTCTGTTAGGGCTAGACAGTCTGAATGCATATTATTTTCCCTGGCCAATGGGTCTTAGGAAATGTGCAGACCATTTCAGACTGAGTTGAGGAGAAACTTCTTCATTCGTAAGGTTGTGAACCTATGAAATTCTCTGTCAGAGAAGGCTGTGGAAGTGAAGTCACTGAATAGATTCAAGAAAGAAACAAATACATTTCTTGAAGCTAAAGGTATTAAAGGATCTTGGAAGAGAGCAGAACTGCGGTGTTGAGATACTGGTTGTCACATTAAATGGTGGTGTGGGTTCCAAATTCTCACTTCTTTGTGGGCAATGATGTTTCTTCTGAACTCTCTTCTCTTTTTGATTTGTTGATGACTATCTTACATTGTTGGCCCTGGTTTACCTTTATCCTGCAAATGGAACATTCTTTGTGTCTTCTTTATCAAAACCTTTTACAATTTTAAAAATTTCTTGGTGGTCACTCATCAGTCTACCCTTCAACAACAGATGCTGCCTGTTCATCCTTGCCAAACAGGTATAATCTCTCAGCTCTAGTATCATCTTATAAATGCTTGTTGCACTCTCTCCAACTGTTTCAATAAATAACCTTTAAATAGTGTGGAGACCAGAACTATACGGAATACTTCATGTGTATTCTGTGCGAGGTTCAACATATATTTAACGTTTTTTTAAATCCCATCCCTCGAGGAAGTAAACTCCAGTGCTTGGTTTGTTTTTGTTATAGTCTTGTGTGGCATTTTGTTCCTCTAACATACATAGATTCTTGTTTTCCAGCATCCTTTACTAGCGCTTCAATCCAGAACTCAAACAATAAAGCATGGGTGGAGCCACAGCCAGAATACGGTGTCTGTTTTGTATTTTACTGTAAAAAGATGTCATGGCTGTGGGTATACATAGAAGAGATTCAATAGCATACTAGCAATAAAAGGTTTTAGTTATGGGGAAAGTGGCGGCTGGTACAATTACAACATTTAAAAGGCATTTGGATGGATACACGAGTAGGAAGGGTTTAAAATGGATGTGGACCAAGTCCTGGCAAGCGGGACTAGATTAATTTAGGATACTTGGTTCAGCACGGACGAATTGGACCGAAGGCTCCCTTTCCATGCTGTATATGACTGAAGACAATAGGACTCACTGCTGAGATTAATGGAAGCTTGATAGATTCAAAATTATGTGGCTGTGTTTCTATAGGAATAAGAGAGGCCTGGACTAATAACAGAGAAAATATAAATTTAGGTGTTAGTATGGGTGTTTGAAAATTTCAAAATTAATTTTAAAAGAAACTTGTAAACAAAAAAAAATCAGTACAAGTGACCACAAGGCTACTGCATTCTTGAGAAAAACAATACATCTGTTTCATTTGAAGAACATTACTTTTTGGGATGCAGACGTAGCTAACCAAGCCAGCATTTCTTATCTATACACAATAGTTCAGGAGGAAGAAGTGGCGAGCTGCCTTCTTTGAACACCTCCTGAATCACTCAAATCCTTAGGATGTAGGAACACCCACAGCACTGTTGGGTAAGGACTTTCAGGACATTGTTACAGCAATAGTGAAAGATCACTGATCTCGTTTCAAATCAGGATTATATATGGTTTGGAGAGGAACTTGAAGGTGGTGGTGTTCCTATGCATCTCCTGCCTTTGTCCTCTTACATCGTAGAGGTTGTGGGTTTGGAAAATGTTACAGGAACCTTGGTAAATTACTGCAACACATCTAGTAGATAGCACACTCTGTTGCAACAGTGCATTTCTGTTGATGGAAGTGAATGTTGAAGGTAGTAGATGGGGTACCAAGAGGGTTGCTGTGTCTTGGTGTCAAGCTCCTTGAGGGTCACTGCAGCAACACCCATCCAGTTAGAGGAGACTATTCCATCATTCTTGTGCATACTAGACAGTAGACAGGTTTTGGGCAAGCAAATGTGCGATCCTTGCGTTGTCTAGCATAAGTTCTTCAGGAATATAATTGCCTCTTAATTACCCTCAGAAGAGAGATAAGCAAACTATTCACTTGCAGTTAGCCACACAATCTGTTCAAGTACTAACTCGTAACTAGAAATGGGCAACAAATGTTAACTATGCCAATGTAAATCACACTTCCAGGATGCACTTCAAAAGTAAATGAAAATGGGAAAAACTTCTAACACTTTGAAAAACCTCACCAAACATTGAAAAGAACCCTTTTTTGTTTTCAAATAGAAGTTCGTTGTTCAGAGACAAAATGCCTCATTACACTTTACTGGCTGCAGAAGTATGAAAAAGGAAAATCAATCAATATTTATGATTCCTTGTGTGCAGTGAAATCCTGCAATTCATACAAATGAACCATAATTTTTGAAATAGAATTAATGCTTCAAAATTAAGATTCACTTACATATACTTAGGTTGCCTCCACTGTAGAGGAACTTAACTCACCTTCTCCGTATGGGGCAGTCTTTCATAAAATGACCTATTTTCCCGCAAATTCTGCAGCATCTGTCATTTGGAGCTAACTTCCCCTCAGTCAGAATTTCTGGATCAAAGAAATACTCCTTCAATTAAAAAAAACAGCAAGTTAAAAATAATAATGATCATTGCACCAGCACAACAAGCAGCATTACTGGTAATAAAAACAGAAGTTGCTGGAAAAGCTCAGCAGGTCTGGCAGCATCTGTGAAGAAAAATCAGTTAATGTTTCGAGTTCTGAGGAAGTCACTGGATTCAAATGTTAACTCTGATTTGTCTTCACAGAGGCTGCCAGACCTGCTGAGCTTTTCCAGTAACTTGTGTTTTTGGCCCTGATTTACAGCATCAGCAGTCCTTCCGGTTTTTATTCAGCAAATTGCCTATAATTTTATATGGTTGACGAAATATGAAATAATTCTCCTTCTGTCTGAAATTATTCACGTATCGGAGAGGCTGTTTTGCGTTAAAAATATTTTCCATCAACAATTTTCTATGAGGCCCGAGTCTTTGTAAAGCAGAATATTACTCCTATATCTAGGAAGACTCCACTATTTTCTTGCAATCATGAAGAAGATACAATAAAATCATTTTATACAATAGGTGATTCTTTGTTTACCCATGCATTTTATTCCGTCTGCATTTACTTAGGGTAACTCTAATTAAACATAGGAGTGCAAGAGATTTAAGCTTCTTCCTCCATCCTACTATTTTCCTGTTTCCATCAATTAAATCAATTTAATTATTTATCTTTAAATGATAAGTGATTGGACTGGCTGAAGATATGCTGAGGATGTTTTCTAATTCTCAAGATTTGATTTTGTTTTAAAGAAGCTCTCTCTTAAGGGAAACCTAACAGCTTCAGATGATTTAAAGCACCAGAAGTCTGCTTCAGTTAGCATTTTTATAAATTTAGCAAAATCTGCTTGTATGATTACAGTAGGTCATATTACCGTTATCTGACAATAATGAAGGGATTACTGGCCACCACATTCAAGGGATTTAACTTTTTGCCTATATGCAAAAAAGTTACCAAAAGATATATTATAGCCATGTACAGCCACTTCAAGCTTACTTTAATCCTGTATAAGATAAATTGATTGGCAAACCTAAGGATCATCTATACAATGATGATGAAGGGAGAAAAATTAAAACTGGATAATTACTACCATGTTAACCTCTTTCCAATCATCAAAGTGATAGCAGTTTGTAATTTTTCCATGAAAAGCAACATTTATTCACCAGTAACCCACAGAACGGTATTCCAGCAGAACCAGTCAGGTGCAGGCCTTACTCAACCCCTCAATCTAGACATGGTCACAACAGCTCAAATGCTGGAGCAAGAGTAGCTGTCTTTGACATCCAGGCATCATGCATAACAGTATGGCTCACTGGAATCCTTTCATAACAAAGATCAATGGATTCAAAGGAAAAGCTTGCATCGCAATCAGCAGGGATACAGATGGAAAATAGTTGTGGTTACTAGAAGTGCCGGGGCTGCATGGTGGCTTAGTGGTTAGCACTGCTGCCTCACAGTACCAGGACCCTGGGTTCAATTCCACCCTTGGGCAACTGTCTGCGTGGAGTTTGCACATTCTCCCTGTGTCTGCATAGGTTTCCTCAGGGTGCTCGGGTTTCCTCCCACAGTCCAAAGATGTGCAGGAGAGGTGGACTGGCCATTTGCTCATAGTGTTCAGGGATGTGTAGATTAGGGGATGGATCTGGGTGCGATTGGGGTTAGCGTGGACTTGTTGGGCTGAACCGCCTGTTTCCAAACCATAGGGATTCTATGATTAAGTCAAGCACCACTGCTCTCGGAAATGCTTCACAACAGCCTTGTTGACTCCACAAAACTCTGCTACTTCATTAATAGCCTTTCCTCCCATCATAAAATCAGGATTGGGACTGTTTGCTGATGATTTTTGAAGGATCTGGTCTCATCCAGAGCTTTAATAATCAAGAAACTAGCAGAAACCTAGCTAACATCGAACTTGCATTACAAATGACAAACAACATTTGCACCATAGAAGATATTTCTCACCTTGAACAGGAGCAAGTTCAGTGATCTCCCAATGATCTTATAATGACAATACAGCTGCAGAAATCCTTACAGCTAAGCTTTGAAAGTTACCTAGATTACATGCGTGGACTCTGACAAGCAGTTTATTCATGTTAGTTATAGTTCTAGCCATTGGAGGGTTAGCTTACAATTTGTTTTTTAAAGATTCATTCACTTTTTCTGGGACCAATTCAAAATATTACAAAAATTTACTGATTTATCTTTAATGTTTCATTACTTAGGCATGAGATTTCACAGCCTCCTTTCTTTAGCTTTTGGCTGAGCTCCCTCCAATTTATTTAGTGACCTCATGAGTCCAGATTTGACAGCTGCAGCATAGACTTCCCTACAACTCCTGAGAGGTGACTCAAAAGTTGAAACCACACTGATCTCACGAACATTTGCTGCTTTCGTCTCCAAATGGAACCATGCTCAAAGCCAGACCTCAAACTGCAACAGGATTAGCTGCTTTTTATGGATGATTACTGTAATTTTTTGCCTTTAAGCTTCCTAGCTAAAGACATCGTCCAATTGTTTCTCAACTTCCAATACCTACTCCCAATTGCAGCTGTCTCATGGATAATAAATCGATGATTTATTTTAAGTGGATATTTAAATTTATCTTTTGATCTCCTAGTAGCTGGATGCTACACACGATCTTAAACAAAACAAAATGAACCCTGGAAATCAGAAACAAAAGCAGAAATTGTTTATAAGTACTCGGGTCTGGCAGCATCTGTGGAGAGAAAGCAGAATTAATGTTTATGGCCCACTGACGCTTCTTCAGAACTAATTTTAGCGAAGAAAAAGATGGTAAATATGCCGAAGATGGGGTGGGGGGTGGTGGAGGGAGTGGGAAGGAGTCCAGACAGAGAAGAAAACAGTTCAGCAGACAAATTAAACGGGTAAAGTCAGCCTGGAACAATTAATAGCTGCTAATGGGAACCATTAGTGGCTGACAATAGGTTGTCTGCAGTAACAGCCCATGTGAGGACTTGGTCTGGTGTGTGGGGGTTGGGATAAGTACATGGGTGAAGATGCTCAGGCCCTAAAATTACTAAACTTGATATTGAATCCTGAATGCTGCAGGGTCCCCAAGATGAAGTGCCATTCTTCCAGTTTGCATTGAGCTTCGCTGGCCTAAGACAGAGATGTTAGCCAGCAGTGTGTTGAAGTGGCTGGCAACAGGAAGCCCAGAGTAATTTTGGTGGACAGAACATAGGTGTTCTGAAAAGCTGCTGTCCAGACTCTGTTTCATCTTCCCAATGTACAATAGACCAGGTAAGAATTCAAACTGACATAATCTTTTAGCAGCTTTTCCAAACATCATCAGTCATCATCATCATCCTAATGGATGAATTCCAATTGTATTCACAAAGATCAACTCAAAAACAAAGAATCTCACTAAACCCCAGACATCTCCATGGCAATGAATATGTACAGACATTTCAGGTAGAAATCCAATTTAGTACAAATTAATTCCAAAGCTTTCCTTAATTCTTGGAAAACACTTGAATAAGTTATTCTCTATTGGAATAACTGCAGAAGTCATGTCTCCAGTTCTTTAGTGAAGCAAGCACATTGGCTATTTATGATTTTATCTTTCTAGCTGTTAACCCAATAAGTCATTGTGGCCCCTACCTATCTACTCTTAAAACTTTAAAACTAAAACGTATATTTTAAAAACATACCAGCTATGATAGTTGGCATGTTTGCCATTTCATCTTGAGGAAGTTAGGACTAGGCAATTAAATGTGACTTTGCCAACAGCACACATAGCCTAAAGTGAATTTTAAATTCCTTAGATTTATGCATTAAAGTGTTGTAAAAGAATCTTTTGTTGATGCAATTACACCACATTCTTTCATTTTTCGTACATCTCCTTGAAATGCAATAACAACAAAGATTAAAGACACAATTTTCCTCTCACTGGATAAGGCAAGGGAAATAATTGGGCGAACTGGCCTTGGAGAGATATGGACTACCTTTTTGCTAGTTCACCAATTAAGGTTATTTTAATTAATCTGTTCAGATACACAACCAGGCCACATGGAATGTGAACATGGACAACATAGCCCAGAGCTTGGGATACTACCAGTGCCCCAAGATGCCTCCTCACCAATTAAATGCTGAGCAAGGAGGTTCAGTGGGCAACATTCTGGGCTTGGCAGCTATTAAGGTCCCATTTGGTCAATTAACAGCCACAAGGCTCTGACTTCACCACCTGCCTGATTGTTTGCCTGTTGGTAAAGTGTCTGGTATCCTGATTAAAATAAAACAAAAGAACTACAGATGTTGGAAATTTGAAACAAAAATAGAAAGTATTGAAGAAATTCAGCAGGTTTGGCAACATCTATGGAGAGAAAAACATATTGAACATTTTGAGTCCAGTGAACCTTTGTCGGAATCAGTTGTGGGGTGTTTCATACTGGACTTGAAACATTAACTATGTTTGTATCTCTCAGATGTTGCCATACCACTGAGTTTTTTCAGTGCTTTGTTTTTGTGGCTGATTTTCTGACTCGGTAATCAGGGTGATCAACCTGCCTGCTGCCTTTTATTCTTTTTTCTTGGGGGGTGGGGGTGCTCTATTTGCCCAATTTGGGTCAACTGGAAGCATGGATGGAGTCAAGAGAGTGGCCTCAGAAAGCCACTCTCTGTCCATGCCTCTGACGCCTTCTCCCCAGAGCTCCCCCCATGCCACGGATCCCCTGACAGGTAGATCTTGACTGAGTGTTTTGAGGACCCAGAAGCTGCCAGTCTCTGACTGGTTGGCAGCTTTTGGCAAGTCAGGATGATACGGTCAGCTCTTTAAAAAGCTGACTGTGGCAAGATCTGGTGAGATTTCCTTGCGGGGGGGGGGGGTGCGGAGGGCACGGAGGGCAGCTTTACCACCCCCTAACACACCCACCCATTTTCATCTGAAAATGTGAAAATCCTGGCTTAATTTCTGTCAGGTCCAAACCTGTTTCTGTTAAAACTGTTGAGCATTTATCCCTGTATTGAATGGTGCTTCCAATTATTTTGAATGTGCATTTGAGTATATGCTACTCAATCTTGGTTCCAATTTTTGACAATCTTGTTCTTTTAAAGAGTTTCCTTTCTCTGAATTATTTTTCACTACTTACCTATTTTGCTTGAATAATGGTATCATCTTATTTTGCTCCACCTGTGTAGTTTTGGTCTAAATCATCTTGCACTTTATTAACAGAAAGGAAATTAGCCACAATCTTATTCTGATTTACTGTCCATCTGTTTTGCATAGACTGAGGATCAAAATAATGTCCATGTCCCAGAAATTTTAACTTATCCTCTACTGCTGTGGTTTGCAGTCCAAAATATGCAATTAAATGTAGAAATGGCTATTAGTTATGGTACACTTTTCCATAGTATGTTGAAGCCCCTGAACACTGTAATGAAATAAAAAATTCTATCTTAGCACCAAAGGTTTGCTGTAAATGCCTTTTAAACAAATCTTGTTGGATGACTAACTTTTTAATGGGGTACTAACTTTATAATTTTGATAATGAAGGCCCTATGTCATAAAAAATGAATTTTATATTTGAAACATCAAATTTCTCATGATAATTTCCACGTAATAAATGTATATTTTAAGAAGTTTTTATATTTCCATTTGCACATCAAAGAAAATATTCTGCCTCCCTACTTATTTCTCACATCCTAATAGTGTCATCTGATATGCCATCAATCCTTTGACCGTTGAGCAGTGAGAAACCAGTGAAGTGCATGCAACAACATTTCTTTCTCTGTAAAACAATTAAAAATCGTCAGTTAACAAGTTTTATTTTAAAAGTTTGCTGTCTGCAAGAATACGTTGTTTGACTGACTGCTTAACCTGTTTGATGACCTCACTGTTGCTGAACACTTGGAGACTCTCCTGACTTGGCAACTGTTTTATGAGCTCAGAAACCTCATGTTTCACCATAGTAAGGGACAATTGAATGCACAAGTCCTCCTATATCATGCAGATAAAGCTATAGACGTTCTCCAATATTAAACTAAACTGGTTTCTTTGAAATGTTCATTTGAATTAAACACAACAGCTTAAGTAATTTAAACCCTCTTATCATTTTAGGCCACTGTACCTCAAAGCCGAATTCCCTTTAAGGGTGTACTCTTGCTGAGGCTAAACTCCACACACTCTTGACTTTTTGCACTTCACTGGTTTCTCACTGCTCAACGGTCAAAGGATTGATGGCATATCAGATGACACTATTAGGATGTGAGAAATAAGTAGGGAGGCAGAATGTTTTCTTTGAACGTCTGAAAGACTTGTGCAAAGGAAGTCAACTGAATCATACAGTACATTAAGAAACAAAAAACTGTTAATAGAGAAATTTGGTACAAAAAGACAAATGCTAGCAGCAGGATAATCATTGAAACTGGATAAAAGGGATCCAATGACCTAAAAATTCTTACGTTTCCTATGACACGAGCTATGACTGCTTTGTTAGAATTAGATCAGAGCAATTTATTTTAAAAATATTTCTCATATATGGGAAGTAAGAGTTCATAGCTTTACTTACAGGATAAAATGACTCCTAAAATTAAAGTAAGATTTTCTCCCATTTTCCAAAATTAAAAGAAAACCACCTGATCTATTTGCATATATACAATATCTTTTCCTTGTCAGATTAGCTGAGTAAAATGCTATAATAAACAGAATTGATGTTAAGAATGCCAAGTTCCGTATGTGAATTTCAAGACAAACTATACAACATACCATAACTGTAGGATATTGTTTTGGGATGAATTTAATTGGAGCTCCGAAAACTTTTCTTCCATTGATGAAAGCTTTCATGATAAAATTTGTCACTGGAATAACAAAGAGCAACCATCTATTTATTGGAAAATATTCTCAATATGGAAAACATTTTAATAGGAGACAAAATGCAACTTACTCTTTCGAGACAATCCAGCTCCAAGATTATGATTGAGGTCAAATGGATCTATTTCAAACAAAATCTTTTGATTATATCCTTAGAGCACTTAGTTTTGTTCATAATCAACTCAGCCTGAGTTTAAAAATCTAATATACATTTGACATCAAAAAAATGTTCAAAGAAGAAACTATACATACTCAAAATGAGTCATTGCTACGTGATCAAGTAAAGGTCACATAGCCTGTTCATCCGAACATAACGCAGCACAATCTTTAAATCAACTGTACAGTCAAGCAGTCTTCAGCAAGAGGTGGTGAAAAGAGAAAAACCACAGGTCAAATTCTGGAGATAATTCTCAAAAATATTCCTCCCCATCCCTCAAAGTTCCAGGATGCTGCTATACTAAAAATACTACTCACTGCTGGTCCAGTTAGCTTCAATAGCTCACGTTGTCTTCAACCTACGAGAATTAATTTAGCTCCCTTTTAAAAGCCTTTATTAAATTAGTGTTCACTGCACAGACTAACTTTGTTTTTTCTTCGCACCAGATCTGAGTATTAGATTCAAATAACCCTAAGCTATTGAAGCATTGGAATTATATTTCCCGGAAGCCCAAATTTATGCAACTCCCAAACCTGATGTCAATCTGGAGCCTTCCTTCAGGTTTCAACATCCACCCCCATGTGAGAACAATACTGTGCACAGTACTCAAGTCACAGCTGTAAGCTTCTTATATTTAAGAAAGTTACACACAATCAAAGGTAGTCACCTCTGAGCAAACAGTAGTACACGTGAAAAAGGACAAGGCCCTTGTAGTGCTTCATGAACCAAGTCTCTTCCCAGCTCCATCACCTTAAACCCATCGCCCTACATTGAATAGTAATTTGGCTAATTGATTTTAATCTGGTAATATCACTGTCACTATTGCACAGACATTCTTTCCATCATACGGACTCCAACACCATTTCCAGATCACTGAAATCAAGTGGAGTTACTGAACACAAGAACAGAGAAATACAAGTACCACCAGAGCTGATCGTGGGTTTCAAGATTACTTTGCCACCCACTCCCTATGTCCGTAGATTTGAGCATTCACAACCCATGATGGGTGGGAATTCTAAAATTTCACAACCTTATAAGTGAAGTAATTTATTTTTATCTTAACCCTAATGGTTTTCCTTTAGCATTATCTCTTAAATGCTGTGTGAGTAAAGGAATTCGTAATATCTGCAATCACGTAGACTGCTCCCCTCCACATTTTGCTTAATCAAATTAGTGAACAACTGCATAATTAAAATTCCCAATGTGTGCACACAACTTAATTCTACAGTCATGAGGGTAAAGGCACTCACTGTGCCCCCTCAATCCTTTCAAACACAGGAGCACACACCTTTAAAAATATCAATTAAAATTAGGTTGTATCATACAAGTGACAATGAATCATTTTTCCAAGAATTACCTTCTATAACAATATATTTAGAAGTCCATTGCTTCTTAAAGGTTGTGAGGAGAGCCTTTCGCCTGATGCTGATAACATGTTCTTTAAAATCAAACTCCTCTGTGTAGAATCTGAGAAGCCCTAGCCACAACTCTCCTACAGACTCTTTATTTTTTCCATAGTCTGGCCACTTGTCTTTCTATAATAATAAATTTTGAAAGAACTGCATTAGTGTTTGACAAAATAATGGTTTCTTTGAGGATGAGCCCCAACAAAAATGCGAAAGGTTATCCCAGAATAAAACTGACTGAAGTTAAGAAACTAAAAATGATTGGTTTTAAAAAAACCATGACTGTTTAAAGATAACTTACCAGTTTATCCAATTTATCAAAGAAATAGACATTCCAACCATCAACGAACTGTTCTGGCTTTTTTGTTCCATTGTATATCTGAAAATTAGTGACAGTTAAGTAGTGGTAAAATTCTACAAAACAAACTCATTTCTTGTACGCACAAAATTGCACATGAACTGAGTTTTTAGCCTTTTACGGATCAAAATTATGAAAATACAAATTGTACTTATTATCTGTATTTTCAACACTGTGTATAAAACATGTTTTATTTCAATCTATGATACAATTCAATTCCAATCTGACATTTGTTAAAAATTAAATGTCCAGAAAATTAAAATATTAGTGACTCTTGACTCTGAAAGAGCAAGGAATTTTTGAGGACAAGAATTTGAATTTAGTAAGTAAATATAAACAAGTGTGTACTTCTGAGGAGGACCTTTGTTAATTCTTGCATACCTCTTGAAGGACAGGAATTACTGGTGGTTTCCTTTGCTGTAGGAAGTAAAGTGCCATTAAGGTGTACGCATATGACGAAAGACTGCCTCTAGATGCATCTCCAATGTCACAAATCTATTCAAAGTGAAACAAATTTTTAGTACCCGACATGTACAACTTCAAGACAAGACAAAGTATAGTTTGGCATGCCAAACTCTCAGTATTTATTGAGTCAATTGTTCTAAAGCTCAAATTATCATTTTTAAAACAGTATCAAATTAACATAGATGCACAGAACAAGATTAGACTAAACAATGAACTGTCTTAAAAGTTTCATCTCTAAAAAGAGAGACAAGAACTTTAATCAATTCTGACGGACAAGAATAAAAGTACAGTCACCTTAGCAAAAACCTTCATGGTGTATCCTAAGCATTTCACTCTGGGATCAATTGCTGCATAAGAGGCCAGGAGTCCAGTGTTATGCAAGGCCTGCAGAAAGAACATTGATTCAACAAATCAAAGATGTATATTTGTATTTATGAAAAGAAACACTGAAGCAATCATGCAATGCTGGTTGTAATCGTTAAATAAATACAGTGGTGAAATGAGTTAAAATCAGAAATGCACTCTTTATTATTTACCATACGCAGTTTAAAAAGGTCTGATATATAAAAACTGGCCCCGGAACAAAATATTTAAAATATTACACTTAAAACAAGGTCTACTGGAAAGTTTTTGTTAATATTGCATTAAATTAACATTTTTCTTTCTTACCAGAGTGTTATACAAACTAATATCGCCCTCAAGGCCACTTCTTACATGGAAAAATTTAACAATTGGAACTTTCGCTGTTGTAATGGGCAGAATGCTCTTTAAGCCTAGGAGTAGAGTTTAAAATTGATGATTACAATTTCAAGTTAGCGACCATTATTGTTACCAATTGTGGTCATTATTAATAAAACAAAATCAAATTCGAAAAATTTGCAAGTTAGGAATACAACAGGACAAATCAGCACATGGAAAGTACACGTCAATTAATATTGGCCTTTTATTCGGGAGTAAGACGCACTAATGGAATCGGTGGAACCCACTGTGTGGGCGTGCATGCTTATAGGGGCTGGCGTGCATTGGGGGAGGGGCGCAGGTGTGCGTGTTCTTGTGTGTGCACACACGCATGCAGGGGATGGGTGGATGGGGAGGGATTTGTTGAGAGATATTGGATTTAAAACATTAACCCTGTTTATCTTTCCACACATGCTGCCAGATCTGCAGACTTTCTCTGTGTTTGTTTCAGATATTCAGCATCTACGGCACTTGCTTTTATTTGAGCCCGAGTGCTTTGTCCGGAAATGTTTCACTTTTCAGCAATGATCTCTTTTACATGGGCAGAATTTCCTATCTAACAACAGATTTTCTTATATTAATAGAACTGTGCAATACCTGGATGCTTTCTGAGCACTCTTGCCAAATCCTCTATAATCTTGATGCAGTTTAAACCCTGTGAGAGAAGTGAAGAAAAACTTATCATAGTTCTTTCATCCTTATCTGCTGTTTAGAGCTGAAGTCATGTGTAAAACATTATGTTCAAAAGCAGAGGTAATACAGCACAGACCTAGAGAAACACAGCAGGCCAAGCAGCATCAGAAGAACGGGAAAGTTGATGTTTTGGGTTGAGACCCATCTTCAGAATTTTCTGAAGAAGGGTCCCGATCCAAAACGTCAACTTTCCTGCTGCCTGATCTGCTGTGCTTCTCCAGCTCTATATTGTGTTATCTCTGACTTCAGCATCTGCAGTTCTTGCTATTTCTGATGTTCAAAAGTAGTATTTTTTTAAAAAAAGAAATGAGGTGAACAAAAGTTAGAGACAAAGCAAATAATGAGTAAATGCAGTTCAGATTCTGGTGTATGGATTTAGGTAATTTAGCTAGCAGCTGGAACAAGAAACCAAAAGAGGCAGCATATATATTTAACGGACAGTAATGAGATTAAAATGAAAAAAATTCTGGCTAGTAAAAAGGGAAGACCAAAAAAAACCTGCAATGGCAAAGTTGAAAGTTATATTTCTATACAATCATTAGTCATAGCCCATTAAAATCGTGGTGTACAGTTTTGGGGTTTAGTCTTAAGAATATCATCCTGGGCTTTGTAGTCAGTGCAAAGTAAGAGTAATTGCTGTTGGCCGTGAAGAAAACGGTCCATAGAACAATTCTGCATTAGGAACGTCTGATATCTCACAGTATTTTAAACGTGATAGCAAATCAAAGACACCTCTGTTGCTGCAAGTCCAAGAATTAATCAATCAGTCACTCAGTAATTTGGAAGAATTCACAAACAGCTAAACTAAAGCATTTAAAATCCTCCACTTTGATCTAAATATTCAAATAATAAAATAAATATATGACTCTATTGCATATGAAATTTAAAAAGCATTATTGGCAATTCACTAACATAGGTTTCACTTTTCAGGACCTTCAAGGCAGTTTAGCAGTAGTTATCAAATTTATATGCCACTAAAAATCGTAGAAAACATAGAACATAAAACAATACAGCGCAGAACAGGCCCTTCGGTCAAGGACTGTTTAAATGCCCCTAATGTGGCTGAGTTAACTACATTGGCAGGCAGGGCGTTCCACGCCCTTACCAATCTCTGAGTAAAGAACCTCTGACATCTGTCTTAAATCTATCACCCCTCAATTTGTAGCTATGCCCCCTCGTACAAGCTGAAGTCATCATCCTTGGAAAAAGACTCTCACTGTCCACCCTATCTAATCCTCTGATCATCTTGTATATCCCCATTCCTCATGCAACAAGTGAAACCTTTTTCTGTTTTTTACTTAAACAGCAATACGAAGAATATTGGAATGGAAGCGCTCATGACTGCATGGGAGGCACGGAGTCTTGAGGAACTCCCACAGTATAAAATAAGGATCCTGTAATCACCCAACTTGCCCTGAATGCCCAAGTTCCTCTGTTTCACCTACAACTTCCAGATTTTTACATTATTCTGGGAATGTCCAAATGTCCAAAGTTGTTGTCAGTTTCAGTGGACTAATAATGGTCAATGCAGAAGGTTTCACTGTCATTGCAACAGCAGACTCAGGACCGATAATTCTTTCCTTGGGGATATATAGCCGAATATGATTATTTCCTAGGTATCAGGAATCTATTTTGAGGAAAAAATTTGAAAGAGCTGAACCATCAAAATGACATCTTGGAGTTTTCCAAATCAGATCATACTGGGGGAGGAGAAAGTGTATGTAGTAGTAATGTCATGGCACTAGTATCACAGAAGCCCAACAAAGGCCCTGAGACAAGGGTTCAAATCTCCAAATGTCTTGTCTTAGCTGGTCTCAGTAAAGGTGACAATGGAAGTTATATCCATCGTTGGAAAGACCCACCTAGTTCAACTGATGTCTTTTAGAGAAGGAAATCTGCCACCTATATAGCTCCAAAACCAGCGAAATAATGACTTTTAATTGCCTGCTGAAATAGCCTAGTGAGCCACTCAGTTAAAAAGTAATTTGGGATGGCAGTAAGTGCTGATGTTCTGGGATGCCCACATCTCATGTAGGAACAAAACAAAAGATGATTGGACAAATTTGGAGAGGATTGGAGTTAAACACAACATTGATAGAACTTTTCACAAAAACTTTCTGTGCTCAGCATGTTACCTGGCAGAAAGGAAGCTTTGAAAGGCACTTTGATATGTTTCAGTGTAAGTCCTAAATGTCAGAGTTAAAAAACATACCTCTGCTGTTTCCTGATCTTCAAATGTCATACAGATATCAAGATCACTTTGTCTAAAACCAAATCCATTCTTGGAGGACCCAAACAAGCAGAGCTTTGCTTTAGCTGAAAAATAATACACTGCACTGAAATTTACAAATAATTTTTTTCAATTGAAAAATATGTTCTTGAACTCCATTCAAAGCACTACGTGAGGAACTTGAATCTTCTATGGTAGTACTTATTATGATTTAAATGAAATGGCTGAAAGTAGTTTGTGTTATTAAAAACAGACTTGAGTCTCTATTGCATGATTATTACAAATAAGAGAAATTAAGCAAATCCTATCTCTTCATAGACACACACACCAAGTGTAGACATTAACAGATTTCCTCCAAGGGTGAAGTCTTCAATTTTCAACAACTCTTCAATAACCATTTGGCTATGAATTTGCAACAAAGCATGTCAAATACAACTCTTATTAAAAGCAAGCACTTCTGGTTAGATACTTCAGTAATGTCAAAATGGAACAGAACCTTTCAACTTAAAGCATACAATCAAAACTGCTCAAATGGCAGTTTCAAGGTTTTATTCAAAACAACTCACTTCTAGTTTTGGGAAGTTACTATGAGCCCTTTTTCTGGTTCTATCCCCAGGGAAATTCTCCTTCTATAGGCGCAATTGCCAATAAATGTAAGATGGGCTGCAAAAGGCGCAGGTTAAAGAGAAACATGCCTGGAAGGCAGGAGTTGATGGAAGGAGGAGGTTCTGACCTTCCATCTCATCTCTTTGGATTTATGCATGTTGGGTGCCCAGCCATGTCCAGAAAGAGCTGATTTTGTAATTTGCCTCCAATTCCTGTGGATTTGATGACCCCAGGGCAGGCCATAGGCCTGTAGCTAGGTTACTATTGTTATCAGATATCTACCTCTCCCTGAATGATTGCTTATTAATCAGGTTCCAAACTCTGAAGGCACAAAGACAGCTTTATGGAACTGTGCTCACAATCTATTTCAATTCATGTGTTTCCTGGAACTATCATCAGGATCTGATACTTTGTAAAGAGGTACAGGAAGAAAAGTAATCAAATCTCCAACTCTACAAACAACGTTCCATAAAATAATTTTGGTCCATGATGCACTAAACCATTAATTTCTTCCAATATGTTGGTCATCACAACAACTTGATCTTGATCTTGTAATTCTGTCCTCTTGAACAGTCCAAATTGTAACTTCCCTACCACTTGGTGGGTCTCCCTTCAGTGCAACCTCCAAGCTTTGAATCATACAATTCTTTACAGCATGGAAATAGGCCATTCAGCCATCAAGTCCACACCGAACTTCCGAAGAGCATCCTACCCTACCCTATCCCAGTAACCCCGCACCTACCATGGCCAATCCACGTAACCTATGCAACCTCTGGACACTATGGGCAACTTAGCATGGCCAATCTACCCAACCTGCATATCTGTGGGCCATGGGAGTAAACTGCAGCATCTGGAGGAAATTCACACAGACATGGAAAGATTAGATTAGATTAGATTCCCTACAGTGTGGAAACAGGCCCTTTGGCCCAACAAGTCCACACCGCCCCTTGAAGCATCCCTCCCAGACCAATCCGCCTATAACCCATATACCCCTGAACACTATGGGCAGTTTAGCATGGCCAATTCACCTAACCTGCACATCTTTGGACTGTGGGAGGAAACCCATGCAGACACGGGGAGAATGTGCAAACTCCACACAGGCAGTCGCCTGAATCGAACCCAGGTCCCCTGTGCTGAGAGGCAGCAGTGCTAACCACTGAGCCACTTTGGAATTCCACACCTGCATTTTTGGACTCTACTTTGCATGTTTTACGATATCGCTTTTTGGCCAAGCTGTTAGTTATTTAACCCATTATCACCTTACACTAGGTGTTATACTGGTTTTGTATCGCTCGTTGCAGTATTTTGTGATGTTTCATTATGTTTAAAAGCACAAAATACAAGTTATTATTTTTAATAAACATTTTTCAGATATGTAGAAAAGCTGATTGCATGATAGAAAAAAAATCAAATCGCACGATCCATACATTTATTAAATTAAAAACTAAGGGTGGACAAATAATATTCATACCATCAAGTTCTTTCCTGACAAATGCTTCCAGTTTTATCAGTATATGTTCACGTGCTTGAATTTCTAGATGATCTGGGGCAAAGTCATCTGAATGGGAAAGGGAAGATATTTAGTTTCTATAATTTATTTGATATTTTGTAGAAAACTTTGAATTTTCAAAGTTACCAGCTGATTGCACTTCCTCTGACCCTTCTTCTTATGAGTGTTCTATTCTATTTTCCCAATTTGTCCCTTGCTGTTGCATCTGTTCTGATGATCCCACTTTTCACACCAGAGCTTCCAACATGCCTTCCCTCGCTTTTACTTTTTTTGAGGATTCCTGTCCATCGTGAATGACAGGATGCTTGACAACATTTGCCTTGTCCCTGCACTTCTGTTCTCACATCTTACATTTCTTCCTAGAACTATATCTTGTCCTCACAAGTCATTGCACTCAGTTAATCATTCCTTTGCCATTTTCACCCCTCCACTGTCAAACACAACTTTTCTTGTTGGCTGCTTTCAGCATTCCAAATGGACTGTTTCATTAAAAAAAAACAGCAATAGCAGGCCTTTCTAAAGCTTGCTGCATTTCCACCATGACACCCTGGTTCACACCACTGTCATTACAAGTGACAGAAAAGGGCAGGAGGAAAACCATTAAGTGGACTGATCAGAGATGGGCAAGAGAAAAAAATGGCCAAATGGTCTCCTGCTTCATAATTCACAATCCTGCAATGTTTTACCATCATCCTTTTGTAATTTAATCTCCACCGCTTTGTACCCTGTTATAGGCCTTCCCCCTTGTCCTTTCCTTCCCTCACTTCCTTCTCCCATTTCTATACTTGCTCAAAATCTTCTACATCCCAAACTTTTGCTGGCTCTTTCAAAAAGACATCGACAAGAACTATTAAGGTGAAACGGTACCAGCTTCTGTGAGCAGTAGAAACAGAGGGACAAGTAAATAAAAGTCTGTTGACAGATTGGCTTGACACTGTCCTGCTGCCAAGCAATTTTGCCAGCAGAGAGCAGTAAGTGGGCATGCATGTGAATTGTCTGCCCAGTACAGAAGCGGGCAGTAGATTTGCACATTGAAGGACCTATCAAATTCAAGAACGCTGCTTCCCAGGGTCCACTGAAAAAGAAGGCTGTGCCACAGACAGGTAAGTCAATTCCTACAACTCCAACAAAGACCCCATCCATTTTCAAAAAAGGGAATTCCCTCTACCTGTTGAGTCCAAGCTCTCTGATCTTTCTCTCCCAGTGGCATTACACAGGTTTCAGATCTGTTGGACCTCTAAGACCATAAGACACAGGGAGTGGAAGTAAGGCCATTCGGCCCATCAAGTCCACTCCGCCATTTAAATCATGGCTGATGGGCATTTCAACTCCACTTCCCTGCACTCTCCCCGTAGCCCTTGATTCCTTGCGAGATCAAGAATTTGTCGATCTCTGCCTTGAAGGCATCTAATGTTCCGGCCTTCTCTGCACTCCGTGGCAATGAATTCCACAAACCCACCACTCTCTGGCTGAAGAAATATCGTCTCATTTCAGTTCTAAATTTACCCCCTCTAATTTTAAGGCTGTGCCCACGGGTCCTAGTCTCCCCGCCTAACGGAAACAACTTCCCAACGTCCACCCTTCCTAAGCCATACATTATCTTGTAATTTTCTATTAGATCTCCCCTCAACCTTCTAAACTCTAATGAGTACAATCCCAGGATCCTTAGCCGTTCATCATACGTTAAACCTACCATTCCAGGGATCATCTCCACTGGACACGCTCCAGGGCTAGTATGTCCTTCCTGAGGTGTGAGGCCCAAAATTGGACACAGTAGTCAAAATGGGGCCTAACTAGAGCTTTATAAAGTCTCAGAAGCACTTCGCTGCTTTTATATTCCAACCGTCTTGAGATAAAAAGACTATAACATCAGAAGCTCAAACTTGTCCTTAAATAGAGGCTCTATATAAACAAAATATCAAACTGGTAAAGGCAAATTTTGGCTTTGAATCAGAGTCCTGGTCAGGGTCCTGAAGCTTGTAGTAAAATTCACATTATCAACACTTCTTTCCCTTTCTGTGGGCTGCCTGGTGAGTTCAGCATTTCTAGCATCTTCTGCTTTTATTTTAGATTTTCAACATTGGCAGTATTTTGCTTTTGTATAGCACAGAAGGGAGCCATTTGACCCATTGTGTCTGCACTGGTTCTATAATCGAGTACTAATCTCCTGTATTTTTCCCATGTTGGCCCACTTTATTTCTACCAAATTATTATCCAATGCCTCTTGAATGCCTCATCTGAATCTGCCCCCATCGCATTTTCAGACTGCACATTCCATACTCAACGTGTAAAAAAATTTTACTCATATCACCCAGGAGTCACTTGCACATTGTTTAAATCTTTCCCCTCTCATTCTTTTCTCTTTCACAAATAGGAAAGAGTTTTTCTCTACCTATACGCTACACAGCCATTGATGATTTTACAAGCCACTATCAGATTTATCTCAAAGAGTGTTTCAGCAGAAGTAAAGCTAAGACAAGTGCTGAATCACAAATCAATGTGCATCAGGGTGGAGCAAATGTGATCAAGTGCTCGCCTTCATGTCAATTATGACACCAAGGTTCCAAATAATGTGACACTGAACTTTTCAGCTGAGTGCTGACATGTACTGTTATTATTCTAGCAGCCTTGTTAGTCTGCACTCCTGAGATCAATTAGAAGTTGTAAGACTAGTCGATAAGTTCGCTGTTCTGCTGTTCAAATGTGTAACTTGACCATGTTAAGGTCTAAATGCTGTATTTTCATGATGTTAGTTAGACACTCAGGTATATTAGACCATTCGAAGACCAACTAGAGTGACAAATGGACACATGGTTACATGGACTACATAGAGAACAAATTAATTGCAAAGACAATCACGAAGACGACAGGTAACTGACAACCTTCATTTCCCATCCAATTGAATTGCAATAATGTCACACAACTGACAACAATGAAAACAGACACATGACATTTTAATCCTGAGAGTCTGGCTAAATGCAAGCCAAAAGCATGATACCTCTTTAATGTACAAGGACATAAACTAATTGCTGACATTGGCCAGAAGAGACCACAACTTGAAATTTTATGTATGTTAATGGAGCTTCATCTGATAATCAATAGCAAAGAATTGCCATACAAGATTTGTGGTTAGGTAAATTGTTTGCAATGTCCACATCTAAACTGTTAATCTCTTCTTTTCACAAGCTGATAGACCTCGTGCATATTTCTGGAATTTTCTGTTTTTGTTTACTAAAACAGATCTACTAAAATATGTTTATATGGCAAACTAAATATTCAGCGTGTAAATCACTTCCTAAATTTTGGACTCTTCCAAACTTTCTCCTCATTCCTCAGCATGATCTGGCATCTGTCTGTCAAATGTTAATGTAACTTAAAACCCCGAAATCAATTTACATAAATATTCCAGCTTTCACTTCAGCCCTTTGCTCATTAATGATATCACTATTTCTTTCCTTTTGATCCCTCCAGAAATGTTCACATCTACACCTTTACCTTTCCTGTCACCGATCTGTTCCTCATTTTACGTCTCACCACCTGTTACTTTGCTTCCTAATTTCTATGATTCATTTTGCCGATTAAACACCTTTAATATGGCTACATTTACCCTCTGTGCATTCTCCAAAAATGTCAAAGTGCCTTTTGTTGCCTTTTTAAGCAGTGAACCAATTGCCTTATTCTTCACTCTTGCTGACTATGCTGCTCATTGTACACATTATAGGCTAACTTCAAAAAGACTGCCCCGTTCACTTCACTCACCATTGCTTCCTTAGACCTACTGGACAGATAATATCTGCCCATTGTGACAATGCTCTTTGCTGCAGTTACCTCTGCTATCTCTCTCTAACAAAAATGGTCACAATGACTAAACTGACAATGTCTGATTTTACTAACTGATCCCTTATTGATGCCATCCTGCCTTGACATGCCATTCATCATCCACACAAACCGAAATGCTGCACTGATGATGTTTCCTTTAATCATAAATTCACAATTCAATCTTCCCCTAATCCTATGGTTTCTCCAAATACATCACATGATCAAGTCAATTTCCTCCTTTTTACAAAATGCTTGTTATGATTTCCCAACCTGCTTCCCACATTCCTAGCTCCATCAAAGCATTTTCACTGTAATATGTTAATCCTTTAGCTTTGTATGACTCCTCATCCTTTATGGTTTAAATCAGATAAGACCCTCTCTCTCTGAACTCACTGCTTTGCAATCTTGTCTAAATTTCACCATCCATATAAGTTTATCTACCTGTTATAATATTCACCAACTGGACCATAGAACATATAGAACATTACAGCGCAGTACAGGCCCTTCGGCTCTCGATGTTGCGCTGATCTGTGAAACCAATCTGAAGCCCATCTAACCTACACAATTCCATTATCATCCATATGTTTATCCAATGACCATTTAAATGCCCTTAAAGTTGACGGGTCTACTACTGTTGCAGAGAGGGCATTCCATGCCCTTACTTTGAGTAAAGATACTACCTCTGACATCTGTCCTATATCTATCACCCCTCAATTTAAAGCTATGGCTCTCACTGTCCACTCCATCTAATCCTCTGTTCATCCTTGTATATGTCTATTAAGTCACCTCTTAACCTTCTTCTCTCTAACGAAAACAGCCTCAAGTCCCTCAGCCTTTCCTCATAAGACGTTCCCTCCATACCAGGCAACATCCTGGTAAATCTTCTCTGCACACTTTCCAAGGCTTCCACATTCTTCCTATAATGCAGCGACCAGAACTGTACGCAATACTCCATGTGCGGCCGCACCAGAGTTTCGTACAGCTGCAACATGACCTCATGGCTCCGAAACTCAATCCCTCTACCAATAAAACCTAACACACCGTACACCTTCCTAACAACCCTATCAACTTGTGTGGCAACTTTCAGCAATCTATGCACATGGACACCAAAATCTCTCTGCTCATCCACACTACCAAGAATCTTACCATTAGACCAGTACTCTTGTATTCCACTTACTCCTTCCAAAGTGAATCACCTCACACTTCTCCGCATTAAACTCCATTTGCCACCTCTCAGCCCAGCTCTGCAGTTTATCTATGTCCCTCTGTAACCTGCAACATCTTTCCACACTATCCATATCTGCACCGACTTTAGTGTCTTCAGCAAACGTACTAATCCATCCTTCTACGTCCTCATCCATGTCATTTATAAAAATGACAAACAGAATGGCCCCAAAACAGATTCCTGCGTACACCACTAGTAACTAAACTCCAGGATGAACATTTCCCATCAATCACCACCCTCTGTCTTTTTACAGCTAGCCAATTTCTGATCCAAACGACTAAATTACCCTCAATCCCACACCTCCATATTTTCTGCAATAGCCTACCGTGGGGAACCTTATCAAACACTTTACTGAAATCCATATACGCCACATCAACTGCTTTACCCTCATCCACTTGTTTGGTCACCTTCTCAAAGAATTCAATAAGGTTTTCACTCTGTCTACTCCATTGACCACAGGCATAATTACCCCATGCTAAGTACCTGTCTCTTTTGCATTTTACATCATAGAACCAGAGGTCTAAAGCACAGAAAAAAAAAATCACCTAACTATCTGATCCCATCTTCTGGCACTTGGCCCATAGCCTTGTATAACATTTCTGAAGAATGATTCCGATCCGACATGTCAGCTTTCCTGTTCCTCTGATGCTGCCTGGCCTGCTGTGCTCCTCCAGCTCCATACTTTGTTATCTCTCACTCCAGCACGTGCAGTTCTTGCTATCCCATTGCCTTTTATGCCTTGGCATCACAAGCACACATCTAGGATACCTCCTGAATATTACGAGCGTTTCTGTTTCTAACACAACAGGCAGTGAGTTCCAGAATTTCACCACACTCTGCGTGAAGCTTCTTTCCTTCATGTCTGCTCCAAACCTCCTACCCTTTACCTTAAATCTGTGCCCCCAGTCATTGATCTCTTCATGAAGGGGAATAACTTCTTCTTGTCTACTCTGTCAATGCCCTTCATAACTGTGCACATAGCTATCATACTCTCCTGAGCCTCTTACGCTCCAGGAAAATCAACCTTAGTTTCTCCAAACTCTCTTCAGAGCTACAACTCTCCAGCCCAAGCAACATCCTGATAAATCTCTTCTGCCCCCATTCCAGTGCAACCACATCCATCCTATAATGTGGATTCAAGAACTGCACACAATACTTTAGATGTAACCGAATCAACATTTTATACAGTTCCAGCATCATCTAAAACTCTATGCCTCGGCTAATAATGTTAAGTATCGCATTTGCCTTCTTTAACACTTTATCTTCCTGTCCCACTGCCTTGAGGGGCCAATGGACATGCACACCAAGATCCCTCTGATCTTCGAAAGTTCCAGGGTCCTATGAGCACCTCCCACAAACATTTCCCAGTTCCACTTTATTACATGTCCATTCCTCGAAAAGATCTCCATCTGTTCCCCCTTGTACAACTCCCATTTTCACTCCCTCAAATTCAAGGGGCACAAGCCTCAAGTGTGCAAGGTGTTTATGGACTCATCACAGATTGAAACAACAATTTAGCAGTTTATTTGACACTGAATGGCGATCGGTAACTACAGTAATTAAGTCTATGGGTCTGCCGTCAGTAGCTACAATGCAGGAAAAAAAACATCAAAACTTAATGCAGGTTTGTGAGAAAGATATTGCAATAATCAAACCGGATTACTGGACCAAAAATGTTAATACTGCTTCTCTCTCCACAGATGCTGCCAAGCCTGCTGAGTTTCTCCAGCAATTCCTGTTGTTTCATGATTTATTGTGCTCCAGTTTGAACCAGAGAGAAATTGCTTTCATCTTTAGGAATATGACTTGAAACATACAGCTTAAGAAATTAAAATGAGGCATTTACTTACAGCAACACTGGGAAGTAACCTGATCCAGGACATTCAGAAATCTTGGAGTCATTTGTGGTAATGGATCAAGATCTACTTTTTTGAAATCCTCCGGGCAATCAGATTTTAAGTGTCCTTCTCGCTTACACAAGCTGCATACTATTATGGAAGCCTAAATAAGAGAAGTGATGATTTTTTTAAGAAAATGTTATTAAGTACTCTACATCATCAATCCAAATATGCTGTAGCTGACTGTAATAACTTTAATCAAATTGTTGAAGTTTGTGTAAGCATTTTCTTAAGTTTCAACCATCTGATCAAATCTCAAAAATATTCATGCAACAGCATTGGTTTCAGAAGAAAATGAATTACCTTGCCCTTTGTAAAAACAGCTCTACTGAATACATAACGCATACTGTCATCACTGCTCTGTGTTTCATATCCATACAAAGTTGTTCCAATTTCCTTAGTTATTTCATTCAGAACTTCTTGATTATGCCGCATAGTTGCTTCATGCTCAGCAGCATGTCTGAATACCAGAGAAGTTGCAAGATCTCCAAACTTTACTGGTGTAAGTGCCTTGGTGTTGAGCAATTCATCAATTACCCCATCCTCTTCTGACTGATTATCTTTATCTTCCTCACTTGACTCAGTGTATACATTCTCAATTTCATCAGCTGTAAGGCTATCCAGGTGAACCCATGGGGTAATATTCAGATCCGATTCATCATCATCATCCTCCTCCTCCTCCTCCTCCTCCTCATCTTCCCCCTCTTCATTTCTGCTCAGAGTCCCTTTGAGGTATTGTCGCATTGTTTCTTTGGAGAAATTACACAATTCATCTGCACTGTCAGAACTTTCTCTCACTTCATTATTTAAGTTTGTCTCTAAAGGACTAGTGTGCTCGAGACAAAAATCATCACTTCCCATATTCTGAGGATTCTGAAAACTCTCAGAATCTGAAAGGTTTTCAGAATAAAAGTTCTCTCTGTAATGATTTTTATGCTTCACAGGAATTTCATCATCACTAGAGGTCTCATTTTCAGCCTCTGTAGATTGTTCGAATTTTCCCTCCTTTAATTTTCTACCAGGGATGGTTGTATCATCTTTTTGCTTTCCAAACGCATCAAACAGTTCCTCATCATTGCAACTTTTTAGAAGTTCACCACTGTGTTTATATTCGCCACCTTGGTGATTTAGATCATCCTCACAGAACTCATTGCCAGTAATTCCAATTTTCTGTATATCAGATATCAGCTCTCCCTCAGTGAAGCTTTCACTCTCACACTCTTGTACAGTTTGTAGGTTCCCACCAGATTCTTTAGAAGGTAGATTTTGACCAACGTCACACCTAGCATTAGCATGCAACTGTGGGCATTCGCCATCGGTGGCTGTTGCTGAGAAAGCTGATGTCATACTATGCGTCGGTATCTTTGAGGCAGATACTTCAAGCGATTCTTGTTTATTTACCACAACATTCATTGCCCCTTCAGAATTATTTTTCTCATCTTCATTGTCTTTTTTCTTCAACTTTGTTGACTTATACTTGGGCAATGCAAAATACTTGTAAGTTGCTCTTAAACAATGAATGATGTAATCATATACCATTTGGCTATTAAGTGTTCGTGCAACATTTCTCTTTACAGCGTATGGATCTGGAGAAAAAGAAAAAGAGACGATCATGATAGTCAGTCACTTCACTGTAGATCAAATAACAACATCTTATTCATTGAATTGTATAGTTTGTGTATGGGTCACCTCCATGGATGTTTTAGTAATTCAGAGCAAGAGCATTTCTAGCAATAACCGCTACTTTTTGTGGTACCAGAAATAATCAGAAGCACCAAAGCAGGTAAAACATTTTTGCATATTAATACCATATACGCTAATATGACAATAAAATAAATAGGGCAGCCAGCTTTATTCAAGTTATGAAATTATTATAGATCTATCAGAGAACAGTTTTAACCTCTAAATCTTCATTATCTAGAACACCTAATCCTATATTAGATATGCTGTGGATTGACTAAATATTTCCAAATTTTGTATTATAAGCAATGTCAACTGTGAATAAAATACTGTGTACTGGGTGAATAGGAGACAGTATTCTCTCTTGTGTCACTTTGCTGCAAACTGGACAATTGAGAGAGCGTTCGCATCTCCACATAGTGTTCAGTGGAACCACGAATATCAATGTCCCCCAAGATCAAATCTAAGAATCTCCACTAAACTGATCTGCCTTGCACCAGCTATATAAACAACAAGGCTGTAATGGCAGGGCAGAGGCTTAATGCAAAGCAGTGCAACAACACAGTGATCACTAACTCACATATGTACAGCAACTTCAATATTCATGGAGTTTGATACTCGCCAACCTGCTGCAATATAACACAACACATCTGACATAACAGTGTTACAATTTGCTTTTAAAGGAAAGTACAGGTGCCAGGTCAAAAGTGGAGTTATTATAAAAGGTGACCAGAAGCTTTATTAAAAAGGTAGATGTGAAGGAATAGCTTAAAAAGTGCATGTGAAGGAGAGGCGTAGGAACAAATTTGAAATGGTGGCACCTGGGTCATCAGAAGTATGGTCACTGATGCTGAGGAAAACAGAAGGAAGTGTATGAGGTCAAAGTTAGAGAGAGGAAAAATATTTAAATGCAAGGATGAGAATTTCAAATGAGTGAGTTATTTAATCAGCCAATAAAGGACACCAGTGATAAGAACTTGAGACATGATAGAACATAGGAAGAAGAGTTTTAGATGATCTGAGTTTATGTAATTTGGTGGTAGACTGGCGAAGTGAATATTTGAGACTGAGGTAAATTAACGTTTCTAAAATTGACAGGTTAAGACAGTGGCAAGTTACATAGGCAAAGTCATGCTAACTATAAGGGGTAGATACGGGATCAGAAGCTCAGTAGGTTTTAATAAATGTCGAAGTTACTAATTGTCTGATACAGCCCATGACAGCTGAAATAAATAGATTTGGTGGCAAGTGTAGGTGACTATATGAATGACATTGTTAATGAGGCAAAGGTCTGAAGATCTAATTTTAAATTGAGAGTTACCATAGTGAGACAAAATCAGTACACAGGAAATAGGTTTTGGAGTGGGGACCAAAGACTTTAAGGCTTTAGTAGAACTGCTAGCACTGGCTAGCAGATAAACTGCTTGATAATTTAGCAACAATGGATGAATCAAGAACGACGGTGACGATGTAGAAGCTGAATGTTGTCAGCATTTGTGGGACAATACATGCTGCGCTTTCAGATGACATCATCAAGGGACAGGATGGAAATGAGAACTATGAGGGCACTAAGGGTAGATCCTTGTGGGTGTGACCAATGGTACTGGTGAGGACGCAGCAAGAGAAGTTACTGCAACTCATAACCTGGCTCAAGAGGAGCAGACAAAGAGAGGATGCTGTGATAAGCAGACATCATCTTGGGAGATATCGCTACTTAGGCAGTGAATAGACAGGGTGAAGCTCAGGGCCTTCAGTAGAGACAGTCGGACCTGCGGGACACAACTCTACGCAGGGATGAGTGAGGAAAAAAAAAATCTAACAGTGACACGATAGGGGAACATTTTGGTTGATGAGAAGCTGCTGTTATGGAATGATTTTTAAATACTTAAAAGCTTGATAAATGTATCATTTATAAAGCAGCTGCAACTACCTGAATTTCATTAAGGAACACTAGCAAAAAGGAGGTAAAATTAAATAAAGACAAAGTAAAATTATTAAATATGTCTAAGTAAATAAAGTTAATGCAAATAAGGTTTGATTACTGGTCAGGTTTTAAGCCAAATTTATATTTATTCTAATAGTAACAATTAGTTTTAAGTGTTATGGCATGGCAATCCAGCTAGGCCAGGTGGAGTGTGCTTCTTATGACATCATGGGCATGCATGTGTTTCTGACAAACACATCTGCAGTACGTGTCACCGCCTGCACAAGCTTGAACTCTGCATTTCAGAACTTGAGCAGCAGTTGGAGTCAGCATTGTGCATCTGCAAGACAGAGGGCTGTGTGGATAGTAAAGATAGGGAAATAGTCACACCACAAATCAAAAGGGAATGGGTGACTACCAGAAGAGAATGCATGAGTCCTGAGACTATTATGCTTGCCAATCTATTTTGTCAACTAGTGAAAGTGATGGTTCCTCAGGGAAGTGCAGCCAGAAACAGTGTGAAAGAGAGAGGGAGAACCATTGTACGAGACAGAGCATGAGAGAGAGGGTGAGCGCAGGACAATCCTCGGTGAGAAGGATCTGCCAGAAGTCATGTCCACATTGGTACCAACAAAAGAGCCAGGAAAACAGGCAAATCTCTGGAAGGAAGGTAGGAAAGAAATTGAAAAGTAGTACCTTTCAAATGCATTCTCAGGAATACTCCCATGTGACTCATGGTGAGTCTCCAAAAGGAGAATTAATCAACTGAACATGTCTGGAGAATTGACAGGAGGGATGGTATAAGATTTCTGAGGAATTGAGACCAGTCCTGAAGTAAACAGGACCTTTACAAGCTTGGGATGGATTACATTTTAATGAGACTGGGGCTGATATCCTTGCAGGGTGATTTACTAGTGCTATTGAACTTGGTTTAACCTAGCTTGTCAGGGGGATGGGAACCTGAGGAGTTACGCAAACTGGAAGGAAATAAAGTTGGGAACAAAGTTGAAAAGTTGCTTGGTAGAAACAGGAGATTTAAAAAACTGAGCGAAGGGTACGCATCAAAAGTGGAATTATGATCAAAATGAGAAAGTTAAGTGCACTCTACCCAGTGAATGCTACATGATAGATCATCTAAAAGGCACAAACAAAAGTAAATAGTCATCATATAATTAAGTGTATAACAATAAATAATGGCTGCACGATCACTAGCACTGGGAACTGAATATTCAACATTTCGGAAAGACTGACAAGGGGGAAAAGGAGGTGGAGTTATGTTGATGATACAAGATGGGATCAGTAAATGAGGACTACAGATCAGAACAACAACATGCGGAATCTGTTTGAGTGAATAGCAAGGGGCAGAAAAATTAGTGTCAGTTATTAATGGGCAATCAAATAGTAAGTGATAGTGTGAGCCATGGTATAAGACAGGAGGTGATAGAAGTTTGTAGCATGGCCAATACAGTAATCATGGATGACTGTAATCTGCATATAGACTCGATAAATCTACTAAGTACTAAAGACACAGAGGAGGAATTTCTGGAGTGTTTTACTGATGCTTTTCTACGAAGGGTTGTTGAGGAACTAATTAGAGCTGACTAAATTATTTTAGACCTGGTATCATGTAAGGCAAAAGGGCTAATTAACCATCTTGTAAAAGAACTCATAGGGATAAGTGACCACAACATGGTAGGATTTTACATTGTGTTTGAAAGTGAGTTAATTCAATCCAAAAGCAAGCATGTTAGGTTTGAATAATAGATATTATGAAGGAATGAAGCTCACATTAATTGAGATTAACTGGGAAAATACATTAATAGACAGTCTTCAAATTACACTTTATAGCAACTATGATCCTTTAGAACATAGAACATAGAACATTACAGCACAGTACAGGCCCTTCGGCCCTCGATGTTGTGCCGACCTGTCATACCGATCTCAAGCCCATCTAACCTACACTATTCCATGTACGTCCATATGCTTGTCCAATGACGACTTAAATGTACCTAAAGTTGGCGAATCTACTACTGTTGCAGGCAAAGCGTTCCATTCCCTTACTATTCTGAGTAAAGGAACTACCTCTGACATCTGTCCTATATCTTTCACCCCTCAATTTAAAGCTATGCCCCCTCGTGCTCGCCGTCACTATCCCAGGAAAAAGGCTCTCCCTATCCACCCTATCTAACCCTCTGATTATTTTAGATGTTTCAATTAAGTCACCTCTCAACCTTCTTCTCCCTAACAAAAACAGCCTCAAGTCCCTCAGCCTTTCCTCGTAAGACCTTCCCTCCATACCAGGCAACATGCTAGTAAATCTTCTCTGCACCCTTTCCAAAGCTTCCACATCCTTCTTATAATGCGGTGACCAGAACCGTACGCAATAAGTTTCAAAGTGGATTGCACTGAGTTATCCAGGATTGTAACAAAGTACTCCCTGATTCGAAACTTTGCAATTCAGCTGAGAATTGTGACAAGTGAGCCCGGTTTACCATCAATTTCACAAGGCACCCACTCAGTTGGACAAGTGGACTTCGATTGTAACACATCCCTCAGTTTAAAGTTTGCAAATTTACTGAATGCAGCTTTAATGTACAAAAACCTAAACCAAAAGGTCAGTCAATTGTGACTAAGAAAGAAAACTCACGATTGTATGTGATTTAGAAAAGGACATATAAAGAGGCCAAAAGTAATAATAAATCTGAAGACTGCAAAGTTTTTTTAGACTGCTAAGGGAGACTAAGAAACTGATTAGGAAAATGAAATAGAATATGAAAGGAATCTAGTTAGAATGTAGAAAAATGGAGAAGAAATTTTTTAATAAGTGTGTAAAAAAGAAATGGTTAGCTGAGATGAATTTTAGGCAGAGTCAGGAGAATATACATAAGGAACAAAGAAATAAAAAATCTTAATAACTATCGTGTCTATTTTCATTGAGGAAAATACAAAAAATCTTCTAGAATTTGAGACCCAAGTGACTAAGCAGAATGAAGAGTTGAAGGAAATTAATTTCATAAGAAGGCTGTACTGGAAAAAGGAATGAGGCTGAAAGTTGACAATTCCTGATAGTCTACATCCAAGAGTGTTGAAGGTGGTTAAAGAGATAGTTGATGCATTGGTGGTCAACTTATAAACTTCCTCAGATTCTGGAATGATCCTTGCAGATTGGAAGCTTGAAAATGTTATTCACTATTTAAGAAAGGAGCAAGACAGAAAACAATGAATTACAGATCTGTTGACTTTACATCAGTCGTAGGAAAATTGCAAGGATCTATTATAAAGAATGTGATAGATATACACTTGGATAATAATGATCTGATTTGGTACTGAAAGGGTCGATGCACTTGCAGTTAGTTAAGGGATAAAGCCATGTAGTCAGTAATAAGCAAAGCATGTGGGAACAACAGATATACATAAAAAGGAATAACAAACGAAACATTCAGACAGTCAAGGCTAGTTGGACAGAAAGCACACTTTCAGAAGCCTTGGGTAAAGAACAGACAATGCCTATGAAAGACTGGGGAAAACAAACGTAACATAAGACACAGACACTGAAGTGTGCAAATGGTAATGCACATGTTTCTAATCCGGACAGAACTTAAAGGTTCTGTAAAACAGCAGATTGAGATTTATACTTCAGTGTGCTGTGGCTCTCTCTCCATATGTACATATGAAATAAAGAACTGTAACTGGATTTCCTGAGTACGCTTATCAATGTGGCATGAGGTCTGATATTAGGCATAGTCCGAAAGGATTTGTGAATGGAAAACTGTATTTGATGAACTTGGGATTTTTTTGAAGATATTATTTTTAAAAATTTATAAAGGGTCAACTTGAATTTTCTGAAGGCTTTTGATAAGGTCTCCCACAGGAAGTGGATTCGCAAAATTAAAAGCACACAGGCTAGGAGATAATGTACTGGCATGGATTAATAATTGCCTAACAAACAGGAATCAGAGTGGGAGGAATAAATAGATCATTGTTACAATGTGTCTAGTGGGTAATTGCACAGATCAGTACTTTGGCCCCAGCTATTCACAATATATGTCAACGAATTGGACACGGTGACCAAATGTAATATTTTCAAACCTGCAGATGATACACAGCTAAGCAGGAAGATGAATTGAGGTTCCAGGAGTATTTTGACACGCTTAGTGAGTGGGTAAGAACATGGCGGATGGAACATAATGTGGAAAAACGTGAGGCCATCCATTTTGATGGGAGAAACAGATCTGCAGAATATTTTTTAAATGGTGAGAAGCCCGGTTAGACAGGAGTTGGAGTTCTATGTGCATTTCTGGCCTCCTTATCCAGTAAAGTTATCATGTCCACAGTAGGAATAAAACAAAAGATCACCAGACTTGTTTGTCAGAATGGAGAGATTGTCATGACGACAGAGATCAGGTAAACTGGGCCTGTACTCTCTGCAGTTTTGAAGAATAAGAAATGATCTCATTGAAACCTACAAAATACTTAAACAGTAAGAGGACATTGAGGTCGACACAAGTTCAGACGTGATCATGTTAAATGGTCCAGCAGGCTCGAGTAGCTGAACTGCCCACTCCTGATTCATATGTTCTTACGATGTTGCCCCTGGTTGGGATGTCTAGAACCAGTGGACAATTTAAAAATAAGGGGATTTAGGACAGAGACGAAGAGAATTTGTTTTGCTCAAAGGATGTGGAACCTTTGGTCTTCTCTAGCCAAAGTCAGAAGGGTTCATTATTTGAATACAATTTAGAGATTGACAGATTACCAATGGTGTGAAGGTTATTGGAATATAGGTGGGTAAAAGGCACTGAAGTGTTTAATGGTTTGGTCAAAATATAACATTGCAAATGCAATTTGACCCACCTGGAAAGTGAAGAGGACTTGAGGAAGATAGCGTGGTCATCGATATCAAGGGAGGCAGATAAATTGAAGAGCACAAGGCGGAATAGATTATCCTTGTCACAATAACACACAATGTAATTTGTAACACTGGTAAGAAAGCAGGGAAAATAGGAACTTGGAAGAGTAAGCAATTTGACCCCTCAAACTTTCTCCTCTATTCAACAAGATCATGTGTCATGTTCTCTTTCACCTTCCCCATATCCCTTGATGTGTTCAATATATAGAAAACTACAGATTTCTGCTTTGAATATATTTGGTGACTAGGTCAGAGGGTTGTGAAAGTTCAAAGAATTCCAAAGATTCACCACCCTCTCAGTGAAAACATTCGTCATCTCAGTCCTAAAAGCCTATTTCTTATTCCAAGGCTGCATTCTCTAGCTCTAGACTCTGCAGACAAGGAACACATTTTCCTTGCATCTACACTGTCAAGCCCTATAAAAAAATGTTGTAACTTCAATGAAATCTCCTCTCATTGGCCTAAACTCTATAAAATATAGGCTCATTCTCCTCAACTCTCTTTGTAGGATAATTCCACATCCCAGGGATAAGACTGGTGAACCATCATTGTACCTCCTCTGTGGTAAGTATATTCTTCCTTGGACAAAGAGACCAAAAGTATATACAATGCTCCAGGTGACGTTTCATCGAGGCTCTCGACAATTTCAGCATGACATCATTGTTGTGTACTCAAATTCTCTTGCAATAAAGGAAGTTTGACACTCTGGCAGGGGCAGAAACCTGATTGGAGGGATCATGTATAGAATTTTGAGAAACACAGCACATAGATTTGAGAGATGACAACAGGGCAGAAGTATCATTTTTCATCGAATGAGGTTTGTGATCCCAAGAATAAAAAAGGGAATTTACTCACTTTTGCACTTAAAACAATGCACTGACCCGTGAACGTCTCCCTATTGTAAGCAGGGACAGCTTTGAACTAACACAATATTAGCATCCAAAGAACACCTAATTCACAACCTCCCTACTAACTACAGAGGGGACAGATGTGGACAGACGAAAATGAACAGCATTTAGATTTGCAATGAGAATGGATTATTACACTTGTAGGTTTTTTTTATACCTTCCACAGCAATTCTCCTTTTGGGCCAGTCTTTAGCTTCCCGGGAAAGTGGTTCTTTGATCCGTATACAAATAACGTAATCCGCCAGTGAAAATTCCAGTGCATAAAACCGAAGTAGTTCAACCCACAGCTGCCCCAATGGTACAGAATTTTTTTGACTTAGTCCAAATACAAGTGGAACCTACCAAAGGAATGTGATTGAAAAGCTATTCAATTACTATGGCCGTTTAAAGGAATGACTGAAATCCACCCACAAGATAGGAAAACATACCTTTCCTTCATTCGAATTGCTACAATCCCCACTCGCAGTTCTGAATTCCCAGATAACCTTGTTATTTTCTACACCTTTAAGACTGAAGTTGCCTAGGTTATCCACCATAAAACCGTCAATCTTTAAAAAATAAAAAGTTTTAGTAAAGCAGTTAAGATAGCAGTTATTTTATTTATACATTTCAAAGAGAATACAAGTACAATAATACTGAATGCCCAAATGTGAACATGTTGTTGGATCAGCATTTCAACTCTTTTTACAAAGGTTGTGTTTTCCTGGGCAGAGGCGCTACTGTCCAGGGCACATTTGTTACTGTCTATTCAGATGATCATCTTCCTCCTTCTTGGCTAAACACAGAATCAAAAGATTAAATATAAAGAATGAGAAAAAACTATGATTGAAAATATTAATAAGAAAAGCACAAAAATAACAGAGTCAGAGTCATACAGCACAGAAATAATTATGATGACAAAACTGACTAACTTGAAGATATTGATTCTAATATCCATATAATGACTTTAGAGAAAGTAAATCAATATTTGCTGATTTTAGATAAATACAACTGACATATTTTAAGCAGGTTGCTAATTTTAATCATAGTTCTCTGTTAGGGGCTTAAGGGCTTACTCATTATAAAAAGTCTATGCTACTCAATACATTTTGATCTTTTAGTAGATGAAGAGGAGACAAAGCATGTTAGGGTACAGAAATCTGCAAACTTTTACACATTGCAAATGTGCTTGAAGTTATACAGAATGTGTTCAATATTCATAAGAGAAAAACATGTTTTGTCAAAGCTTTTTATGTTCCAATCATCAGGATGGTTTGTGAGAAATAACAAAAGGGAAACAAAATTGGTACTGTATGATAGGAACGCGCTGATTCAGTCAGCAAGTGGACTCTGAATGATAGATCCATTGCCCGAAAGAATGTACCAGTTAACGATACAGAAACTCAGCAGGCCTGACAACATCTGTACAGAGTAAGCAGAATTAACATTTTAAGTCAAGTGAACCTTCTGAAGTAGTTCTTTGTTTTATTTCGACAGTTAATGACAACTGTCAATTAACTGCCAAGCTTGATTTAAATGGTAAAGAAGGCAGGTGACTCCGTTTGGTTAAGGCACTGCCTTGAGAAACGAACTGGAGAATACCACTGTCTATTTTGTTGAGTTGAAACAGACTCAGTGCATGTACATGTTCTTTCTACTGAGAACAAAACACCATACATTAATATATGTAGCTGGCAGAAGATGAAAGTGTGCCATGCTATGAACCTGACTGAGTATCCCAAATTGGCTGTCAGCATAATTCTCTGCACACAGGATTGTTTAGCAAACATTGTTCAAGCATAAAGTCACATCTAATGTTGGACACCGGAGTTGAGAGTTTTGCCAACAAAGGTGATTGGGTGAGATAAGTACCATGCTTATTGTAAACAGCTGAAGGGATACGCATATTGATACCATCAACCAGTCTTCAGGGCATATGCTGTACACACGGCACTGAAGTTCGTATACCATGTTATTAGTTTGTGCGACTAGCTGACCATCTTTTCAATTTGATGGCAGCATCTTGTTAATTAGTAATACAGGAGACCCTATTCTTTAAAGATCAAACTAACATGTCCACGCACTCCTTCAATTTCAAATCAACAAAATAGGTAATAGCCATTCTCTGGTCCATTTCTCAAGGCAATGTTTTTCATAGTCCACTGCCTATTACAAAAATTTGAACAAAGCTTGGCAGTTAATCATCAGTCATCACCAACTGGTACATTCTCCATGGCAACATCTCTACCAATCAGTTAAACCAGAAGATCAGTCCTTTTGCTTTGGTACTTCTTATGAATTTTCTCAATAAATGCAAGCCAAAATGGGTCTTTTTCTTCTCAAATTTTGCACAACTTCCTAAATAGTAAATAGGAAGGAATATAATAACTAAAATTGGAAAAACTGATTTAAATAAAAATCTTACCCATAATCCCAGATACACAGGCAGAATGCATTCCTTCCTTTGTTGCAGAAAGTAGATTACCATTAAAGCAAATGCATAGGGTGGCAATCCTCCTTCATCTGGACAGTCAATGTGACAAAGCTGTAAACAATAAAAATGTCTTTGTTTTTAAAAAAAAAATCAGTTAGATTTATGGAATCTTATACTTAAAAAGAAAACCATTTATCTTTTGTGCCTGCGATGATTCTTTGAAAGAGGAATTCTTATGAGTTCTACAAAGCTGCTTTTTGTCATTGGAGTGAGTCCAACTGCTAGAAATGGATTGGCCCTGCACAAATTCAATGCAATCAGCTCTACAATCAACCTAGACGGACTACCTGGGGGGGACGGGTAAGTGTATGTTTTCTAAAATTGTCACTTGAAGTTTATTCTGAATAAAGCAATTGAATTTACCGTAAAATTGTTAGTAGAAATTCACAGTGTCCTGGATGTTGCATAACCAACATCATACTTTATGTTAATAGATTTCTTTTTCAAAATTGGCAAACAAGAATCACCTCCCTCTACTCGCAGAAGTATAATCTGTCCCCTACAACAGTGTGTCTTTACATTTTAACTCACTCCTTCTAAATAAGAACATCATGTATTCTCAACAATGAAGAGCAGTCTTGTCAAATTAATCACATCTTTTGTAACTACGTCAGGGAGTTAAAGACAATGTTACAATCGTCTCCCATTTGTGAGGGGGGCGAGAAGTTAAAATTTGCCTGAAAATTGTCATCTTGAAGCAGAGGATTCAGATGTCTAAACATAAAAAGGAAGTTAAACATAAATTAAGTTAAAATGATAAGTATTTATTTTAACTTTAAAAGTGAAAAGTTGCATCATAAAAATATTAAATAAAATATTTACTGCAGCTACTAAACCACTCATGTTTTCAAATACTGTTTTTCTTACCTTAGCCCATGATCTAAAGGCAATTACCAATGGAGTAAGACAAGGTTCCAACTTCCCCAAGGCAGCTAAGTGATATGTTGTGAGCCATGCATTTTCATTGCCTGCACTCACTTTACATAAAAGGCCACTGAAGGGAACAAGAAAAGAACATCACTATCATAAAACAACTTCAGCTCAGAAGAAGGCTATTCAACCCATCATGTCACTGCTGACTCTCTACAACAGCAACACCGCTAGTCCTGCTCCCCTGTAATGCTATAAATGTTCTCTCTTCAGCTCCTTAGCCAATTCCCTTGTGAAAGTATTCACTTGAACAGATTCCACCAGTCTCAGGCAATGCATTCCAGATCCCAATCATTCACAGTATACAGTTTCTGTGTTTCCACCATAATTTTGTGTCCCCTGGTTCACAAATCTTCTGTAAGTGGGAATAGTTGCTCCTTATCTCGGCTGTCTATATTCGCAATTTTGACTACTGTCAAATCTTCTTTCAACTTTTTAAGAAGAATAGCTCCAATTTCTCCAATCGTAATGATCTTACTCAGCACTGGAAACATTTTCAAATCTTCTCTGCATCTTCTCTAACAACTTCACATCATTCCTAAAGTACACTACCTAGCGCTGGGCACAATTCTTGCTATATTTGAAGCTGAATCAGAGTTTTATATATGAGTCATAACTTCACATATTTTGTATCCTTTCCCTTTATTTATAAAGCACAGGATCCCATATGTCTTTTTAACCACTTTCTCAACCTTTCATACCCTTTAAACAATTTGAACACATGTAGTCCAAGATACTTCTATTCCTGCAACATTAGACTTGTTCCCTTTACTTCATATTGCCTCTCCTTGTTCCTCCTAACATCTACCATTTCACAATTCTCAGTATTAAGTTTCATCTGCTAGATGTTTATCCATTCTAAAATACCACTTATGTCCTCTTGAAGTTCATCATTATCGTTCCTACAGATGTTACCAGGATTGAAGGGTTTGAATTATAAGGAGAAGCTGGATAGGCTGAGACTTTTTCCGTCAGGAGTGTAGAAGGTTGAGGGATGACCTTCTGAAGTTTATAAATTCATGATAGGCATACATAAGGTGGTTAGCAAAGGCCTTTTCCCTAGAGTAGGAGAGTTCAAAACTAGTGAGCATAGGTTAAAGGTGAGTGGGGGAAAAATTTTAAAGGGACTTGAGGGACAACACAGAGGGTGGTGCATATAACAAATCACACAAAGTAGTACTGGCAAAAGTACAACATTTAAAAGATATTTGGACAGGCACATGAATAGGAAAGGTTTAGATGGATATGGGCCAAACGTACGCAAACAGGGCTAGTTTATTTTGAAAACTGATAGGCATGGACGAATTGGACTGAAGGGTCTGTTTCCATGCTGTTTGATTCTACTTTATTTCAAAGTCTTGTGTCAACCACAAGTTTTGAAATTATGTCCTGTGCATAAAGTTTTGCTAAGTGATGTGCAACTTTCAATGATAAAAATAAAGCATCATTATACACTAAAGATTAAGTACTGAATTCCCTCTTCTTAGACAGCACCTAAAGGGTGAGGGGAGTTTCTGTTAGTCCTTTTTGTACAGAATGCACATTATAGTCTAATTAATTTTCACACTGAGGAACAAAGGCAGAGTCATTCATATTTCACAATGACTAAAGTTTGTGTGGTATTGTTACTTTTATTAGATATTGATGAGAATCTATAAGCAATTAGTTGTTCAAAAGGATTCAGTATCTATCCACAAATCATGCAATTAAACGTCCATGTTTGGGGTGGGTGGGGGGGGTATCGAGTATAGACTTTTGCAGTAATATCTTTGACTAACAGCTGTCTACAGTGTGTTAACATGAGTCAAAATTGTGATCGTTTTGCAATGCTAGGATGGATAATTCTGGAAGTTTAAAGTAGTCAGGGATAAGTGTTATTCAGAAGATCCTCAGTAAGAAATTGAATGAATTTCAAAAATCAATTTAATGCAGAAGGTTAAGGCAGTCAAACCGTAATTGCTGCTCTGGCATTAAGGAGTACCATACATTTTATATCCACTACAAGTATACTGTTTGTTCTCATTTATTCAGTTCATAACAATTTACATTTGTTGGATTATTCTTAGAGTCTTGGTTAGAGAAAGATACATGCTTTATGCCTACCAATGTTCAGATCATATTAACAGCACTGACGTACTGCAAGAATTCTGTTTGATCTCTGGGTATCACTAGTATCACTTCTCAGTACACAGAGTTATACTCTCATTCCAAAGCAATACAAGATCCGCTTGTAAGTGTGGGCAGTTAGGTGAAATTCAAGGAGACAATATACTATGAAATTCACAAAATATTTTCTTTTAAAACTGCATTTTTAAAACTGTGTCAACTTTCTATTTGCATCTTTAGCTCAATGAATGAAACAAGGGCACGTTTTTCGCATTCTTAAAGGGTCTCAAAGCAATCTATTTTTAAAATGAAAGGCTTACATAATTTAGTTTTTGCGAATAAAAAGCCTGAAAAATACTCGATGTTTCTAATTTGTTGAATCAATGGATAAATTTCTTTTGTAAAATCAAATATTTTGTAACTAAAATGGGAAAAGGCTATTCAGCCCAGAACACCCGTCCCTTTCAAATTTGTACACATATAAAAATACGCTTTGAACTCTGAAGACCACATCTAAGATCAAACCTAAGAATCATCAGTTGCAAAGATTTTTAAAAAATCAAAGACTGAAAGCTTTTGACATGAGAATGTATTGAGGAGGGGGAGGGGCTTTCTTCCTAATTGTATAAATCTATATTATTTGTAAATGAAGAGCTGGAAAGGTTTTCTTGGTTAAAGGGAAAACACAAAACTCCTGGCTTCAGTTAATTTCCAACCAGGGATTATTCAATCTCAGCTCTTGCTGGGAAATAAAGAAAATTGTGTCTCTCCCTACATCTCAAATGGGATTGGCATGATTCAACAGCAAATCACACTCAAATTTTAACCAAAGAGTGGCAGTGCCAGCGGAGCAAGGAAAAAGAGACTTAAAAAAAGACTTAGTACGCACTGCAATAGAAATAGGAAGCATTTAAGTTGGGCATAACTTATTTTGATGTGTTAAAACGCACATTAAGTTAGATTAATTAGCTTACAATGGTCATTATTTTATAAGTGGTTCAGTTCATGTTACACTTAACACTATAGTAACTACATTCATATTAAGAAAAGTAAGTCCCGACAAACCTTTGCTTGTCTCTGCATAGTACGACAGGCACTCTGGCATGGAACTCCGCCTCAACATCAATGAAAGAAACTGAATAAATTTGGGAAGAGCAAAAAAATCTATTTAACAATTCTTTTGACTGTTAAACTGTTCTTTCTGCTCATCACAGGGAGGTTCGATATTTATGAACCGAGCTTGTACTAAACTAATCTGAATAACATATTTACTCGGGACTGTGTTGACATACAAAATGTAGATTCAAAGGACCATGTGTTCAGGCCCAGTCACAAATTTTCCTGAGGTAGAACTTTAAGCATTACTTGGCAAACAATGAAAAGGCACACAATATTCGTCACTGTATAAACATGGTGACTCACTTTCAGTGGGCAAATGTCTTCTAGATAATTTTGACGAAGAACCCCTATTCTGATTTACTGGAGCTCTAATGATTAGTTTTAGTTTTTGTAAATTAACTCCTGGGATAGGAACTAGGCTCTTCTAGTTTTTACCTATTGGAAAAGGACAAAAGTATTACAAGATGTTGCTAAGTTTTAATTTGCTGGTATTAGGTTGAAAATATTGCACAGCTCTATATACTCCATACAATGATTTGTAAAGTGTGCCGTTAATGTGTTAAATTTAAGTGCGTGAGATACATTTCCATAATTCTCATGTCATTTTAGTCGCAGGCAAAATATAGACATAAAATTCAACAAACTACATAAAATACCCATACAATTGATATTATATCATTATTCAAACAGTTTCATGTCTAATTCTACAAGATAATAGCTTCTAAAAATAGGAGAAATTACTTGTAATAGTCGAAAGACATGTTCTCTTATCTTTTCAAAAACTTACTGCTATTCTTAAGGCTTTCTTGAACCAGCAATAGTACATCTGGTTGATTCATCTGAGAAACAAAACAAAAAGGACCGGTGTACTCATTGATAAAATAATTCTTTATGTATTGCTTTCACGTGAAATACATTCCCCTCTTCACTTTTATCATTAACATTTCAAAATATCATTCAGGATTATCATAGTATTACCAGAATACTAATCATCAGAAATGAAACTATCCTTTGTTAGAAACAAAACAGTGACAACTCAGAAACAGGACCTTATAATGGGGAACAAAGAGATAGTAGACCTGTCAAATAACATATTTTGGTTCTGTCTTCACAAAGGAGGGACCAAGAATTTTGGGAAATCTAGCAAGAGGGAGGACCTGAAGGAAATCAGTTAGTACGGAAGTGGTGTTGGGGAAATTGATGGAATTAAAAGGCCAATATATCCCCAATGTAGATCTGATAATCTACATCCCAGAGTGCTTAAAGAAACATCCCCAAAAATATGGGATGCATTGGTTGTTATATTTCAAGATTCTATAGACTCTGGAACAGTTCCTATGGATTGAGGGTAGCTAATGTAAACCCACTATTTAAAAAAAGTAGGGAGAAAACAGAAAATTATAAACTGGTTAGCCAGATATGAATAATAGAGACATTCTGAAGTCAATTATAGAAGATTTAAGTTTAATTTAGATAAATGTGAGGTGCTGAATTTTGGAAAAGCAAGTCAGGGAGTGACATATACACTTAATGGTAAGGTCCTGGAGAGTGTTGCTGAACTAAGAAACCTTGGAGTACAGGTTCATAGATCCTTGTAAGTGGAGTTGCAGGTAGATAGCTTTGTGAAGGTGCTGTTTAGTGTGCTTGATTTTATTGGTCAGTGCATTTGAGTATAGGAGTTGGGGGTCATGCCGCAGCTGTACAGGACATTGATGAGGCCACTAGTGGAATACTGCATGCAATTCTGGTCACCCTGCTACAGGAAGGGTGTTGTGAAACTTGAAAGGGTTCATAAAATACTTAGAAGGATGTTGTCAGGGTTGAAAGGTTTGAGCTATGGGGAGACACAGAATAGGCTGGGGCTATTTTCCCTGGAAGGTCAGAAACTGAGGTGTGACCTTAAAGCTATTTATAAAACATGAGGGGCATGTATAGAGTAAACAGATAAGGTCTTTTCTCTGGGATGGGGGTGGAGTCCAAAACTAGAGGGCATAGGTTCAAAGGTGAGAGGGGAAAAGATCTAACAGGCAACTTTCTCACACAGAGGGTGGTGCCTTTATGGAATGAGCTGCCAGAAAATGTGGTGGAGGCCGGCACAATTACAAACTTTAAAAGGCATCTGGATGGTTATACGAATAGGAAAGGCTTAGAGGGTATAGGCCAAATGATGGCAAATGGGACTAGATTCAATACCAAACAGTGCTAAAATGAGAAGAGTCTACCATCAGAATTCACAAAATATTTCTAAGATAGATGGATGTTAAAAGTAATCTTGAAGTTCAATGTTCAAAACTTTCAACATTAAAGTTTATATGTGAACAATTTTAATGTCAGGCTTATTATCTAAACTAGTATACTCCAAACCTGATGGAAATCTGAACATAAACTGTATTCATTGTGCAGTCTTTAGAAACTTACGTGAGCTGGAAACTGTATATCTATGTTAAGGTCTGAATCTTTAAAGCCAAATCTTGTACACGAGGAGCCATACAGTCTTAGTGAGCAATCTGGGAAACAAAAAATATACAAATACCATAAATTCCAACAATGGCTAAAGGCAATGTTGGAATTTGCCAACATTATAATGCCAAAATATTTAAATTATTACACCGTATACCTGAAAAACCGTGAAACTTTATAAAAATCACCTTATTATATAACACTTTAGATCTAAAGCAAAAACATAAAACAGTATTGTAAAATTGCACGAAAATTACAATATTGAAAAATATTGTGATAAAAACAGAAAATGCAGGTGATGCAGCATTATTGGAGCGCAGTTCCAACATTCCAGGTTGCTGACTTTTCATCAGAACTAAAGAATTATAGAAATCTGTGTGTTTTTATTAATCCACACATTTTTAAAGCCAGGGACAGGAAGAACTAAATAGAAGATCTGCATTAAACTTGAAGGCAGGAAAGGCTAACTACAAAACATTTCATGTCGCAAAAGGCAAAGATAGTGGTAGTTAAAAAAAACTCACGTTCAGATGAGGCAGAAATAGCTACAGGCTATCTGAATGAAACACGAAGGGATAAAGAAAGAAACAAGCTAGTAAAAGAAAAAGAAGGCTGTACAAGGTGAAATGAAAGGAAGGGTTATGATCTAAGTTCACAAACTTAGTACTGAGTCCAGAATACTATAGAAAGCTGGGACAAAATATGAGAACCATTCTTCAAGATTGCATGGCACATCATTGTTAGACTGAAATCAGGAAGGTCAGAGTGGTAACAAGGTAAAGAACTAAAACAATCAGTGACAGCACGATCAGGTCATTTTATTAATCTAATCAGAGAAATCCCACAAAGGGGTCAGCCAGTCTCCCTGATGTAGAGGAGACTACATTGTGAACAGCAAACACAGTTTACTAAACTGAAGTATGTATGCAAGTCACTAGTTTACTTCAAAAGACAGCATTTGCAGTTTTGGATGGTGAAAAGGGAGGTGGTGTTACATCACTTGGGCTTGCATGGAATGGTGTCTTCATGAAGGGAAAAGTGTTAGGCGTGACCAAAGCACAGACCAGGATTTCCTGGACTGTCTATGAGAACACAGAAAGTAGAGGGCAGGGGAAGAGGCGTTTGGTGGAGGTATCACATTGGAGCTGGTGAAAATGGTGAATGATAAACAAGGATTAAAGCAAAAGACAAAGGGTTTGCTGGCAGCAGAATATTGGAGCTGGATGAAGAATCCATTAAGGGAGAAAAGTTCATTGTCAAAAGTCATAAGAATGGAATTGCAGGCCAAGGAAGAAGTGTTTGGGCCATACCAAACTCAAAATTAATTGAGGTGGGGTTTTAAAGGATGAACTGAAGATTTTGTTAAGACAAAATGTTCGGAATCAAAAGAGGGGAAATTCAGAAGAGATCATAAATATTCAGCAAGGGTTGACGTTCAAAGAAAAATACATACAGAGGGAATAAGTGGAAAGATATGGAGACACGTTACATCACGTATGTTGGTGAAGAATATGATCCTTCACACCCAAGAGAAGGATTATAAAAAGACTTTTTCGAAGTACTGTGAGGTGAAGAATGAAGTATAACCACAGACCAGGACAGTTTTGGTATGGTGTTGCTTAAAAGAGAGATTGAGGGTGTCCACATGGTGTTGCATGGACATTGAGAGTGCATATTTGAATTCAGTGTGAACAACAGATTGTGTTTTTTAGGTGTCTTGTTTATATCCGCAATCACAACATGAAGGGTGGAATTTCTGTAGGAATTCAGATTGAATAAATTGAAGCTGGAGATAATTGTGATTCCTTAATCAAGACTATGAAACAGGATAACACTGTACCTGGTAATAAAATCTGCAGGTGCTTTTCCATTCTTTTTGTAATTCCATGCCTTTGGTTCACATCTTCTACAGTCAAGCCATGCTCTTGTACAACCTTCATAATGGCAGCATCAATTGCTCTTATTTGAGATACATTTGGAGGAGGAATTTTTGTGAGCATTTCTTCTTCTTGCTTTTCCTAATGGCACCGATCCAAGTTAACAAACCAAATACTAAATATCCCAAACATAATCTTAAATACTTTTGTATTTATTCCATAACTCACAGAGAACTCCTACATATTTAATATTTCACATTTTCATTTCCAATTTTGTAAGAATCACTGATACCATTTAAACGTGGAGGTGGACTGTTTAAAAAAAAAACCCATAGTATAATCCTGTAAAATACCAATTCAATTGTCTAGTTAAAATGAGTGTTTAGAAAATATTTTTGCTCCTGTTTGAAAATACTGCCATAGTTTTGTCCTCTATTCCCCTAACAAAGAAAAATAGTCCAATTTTAAGCTAAGAAATGCCTTTTCTTAAATTTAAATGACACAAATTAGTGAAGTTACACTTCAAGTTTATGGGTAGTAAGTGACTAAGCACAAATAAAATAATTAATTAAGAAGTATGCCAGACCTTGGTCTTCAAAATAAGCTTGCATTAGCACAATGCAAACAATTTTTCCCCTTTCTGCTCGTAGGTTTGAAGATGGGGTGGAGTTTTAAAATCAGTGAGTGGCCTGCTCAATGCCTACCTTGTATGTCTGAAATTTTACAGCAGAGGCGGTGTTGGGCAGCCTGACCATCTTCTCTACCTACTGACGCCCTTAAATGGCCAATGGCACACTTATTTTTAAAAGAAAATGACTTAAGGGTAAAGCCATGTGCCATGTGTGAAACTGATTTATGCTTTGCAGGCTATTGCTGAACACTGGAGGGGGAGGGGGAGGCAGAACATCCCTTTTGGTCCCTTGGGACTGTAGAGGCAACGCCCACTAAGGTCATAACTGCTCAACCACCCCTTTGGACTTGTGGGACCTGCCTCCCACATGTCTCACACTGTGCCCCAATCCCAAACTTATTAGGGCTCCTTGGTGTGATAAAATTACTTGTAGCCCTTGTAGTGGCCAGCATTCGCATTGCCAGACATACGATTGGTCAGCAGCTCTCTAAGGATGTCCTCCTAAGATAGTGGAAGGTGTCCCTCATTTAAGAATTTAATGCTGTCCACAGCAGGGAAGCCATGGAGGATTGTGGACAGGCTTCCCATCAACTTTATAGCAGGAAATGGAAGCTGCAGTGCCTCAAATCCATTGATACTGAAAAGGTTCAATTTTCACTCTTCTTTCTTTCACCCAGTGTACCTACAAAGCGGATCAAAGGGCTCCAAGTGTCAGTTCTCTCAACCAGTGTAATTTCTTTTTTCACTCTTTACCAGGATGCAGGTATTGCTGGTGAGGCCAACATTTATTGTCCATCTCTAACGGCATTTGAACAGAGTGATTTTCTGAGGCTACTTCGGAAGGAAAGTGAGATTCAGGCACTTCGCTGTGGGTCTGGGGTCACAGGTAGGTCAGAGCAGGGAAGAACAGCAGATTTCTTTTCCCTTAAGGGCATCAGTGAACAAAATTAATTTTGTTTACAGCAATGAATGATAATTTTATCATGACCATGACCAAGTCCAGCTTCATATTCCAGATTTTTATTAATTGTACTTAAATTTCACCAGCTACAACGGTGGGATGAGAACTTGCATCTCCAAGCATTCCTACTCCAATGACTTTACCATTATGCCACCACTTCCCTCATGAATTTGTAAAATAATTCTAATTTTTAATAATTTTGTTTTACAAATGAAGAACACATGGATTGTGATGAAGCAGAAATATTTCGTAACCGTACCGAATGAAAAACACATTAATCAGTAAATTCTACCCTTAATATGACTAAACTTAACCACAACAAGCAACCCGGACCTACATCAAGGAACTAGTTTTAAATTTTGAACTAGTTTTGAGCAGTACTCAAAATAAAGTTTTGACAATAACAACGTCATAATTTCATTAGGCAGTTATTAAATCAATTGCAGCAGTCTTTACGTAACTAGTTATAAGGAGAGGCTACATATGCTCCAGTGAAAACACCCCCAGCCCAGGAGGTTGACAGGCGACCTTATGAAGGTTTATAAAATCATGATGGGTACAGGTGCAGTGAATGGCAGGTGTCTTTTCTCTAGGGTGAGGGATTTTAAGACTTAGGGCCAAGGTGAGAGGAGAAAGATTGACTGGCAAATGCTTTTCTTTACACAGAGAGTGGTTCATGTGTGGAATGAACTTCCACAGGAAGCGGTGGATGCGGGAACAGTTACAATGTTTGAAAGATAATTGGATAAGTACATGAATAAACAGTGTTTGGAGGGATATGGGCCAGGCTGGTGGGATTAATTTAGTTTGAGATTATGGTCGGCATGGACTGGTTGGGCCGAGGGTCTGTGTCTGTGTTGTATGACTCTATAACCGAAGACAGCCTGGAGATTATCACCACTGGATTTTGCCCATACATAACTATGGATTGTGATGTAATATTAAAGAAGAATTCCAAGTACTATCATTTACTTAACTAAAAGCCAACTGTCTTCAACTTCGAATTCATATTTCAATGTGGGACAATTATAACCTAAAGGCCAATACAATGCTAGATAGTAACATCAACCTTAATGTTAATATCTTCATGTTAATATGTTGTAGAAGACACCACAATAACAGTGACCAGACTACAAGTCCTGGGATATCGAATGCCCTCAATGACAGCGCTTATCTTCTGAAAACATCTTAAATATTAAGGGAAATTACAGCAGTATGTTATGTCTTTTTCCTGTCTCATTCATGGTGCTACTAATCTTTTCGTCAGTTCATTTCTTAAACTTTATCACTGAATCTGTCATGGTGTCAGGCACAATGTTCCACAGCACATAAATGTGTTAACTTGCCGACAAATCAAAAATTTTTACTCGATGGACTTAAAGAATTCTAATCTCAGTTATTAAGTATAATATTGCAGTAATTACTTCTGCAAAAATGTTTCTGCATTGAGATGATATTTTCCTTCAAGAATGTACTGTGATGGTGATTTTGAAACATCAGAACATCAATTGTAGAGGAGTGGGCTACTTGGCACCTTGAGTCTTCTTTGCCATTCAAGGTGACAATCAGATTTGCTGCCTTAACTCTCTTTTATTGCCTGCCCATATAAACCTTAAACTGTACAGTAATAATTCTTGGAAATAGTACTGCAACTCTCTCCTAGGTTCATTTTGAAACAACAGACTCTGAAAGAGATAGACGTGAAATACACATAACTTCAGTGCCAACTCACCTTTATATACTTCTTGTGTCGCTTCTCCTTAATATGCTTATAAGCAGATGACACAGATTCAATCAACACATCACAAAGCTTGCACGTGTACTTTGCTGTAGGGCAACTTCGCGCACGCTGAAAATAAAATTGTGACACAAATGACAAATGGTGAATTTCAGAAGTAGGAAAGGATGTTAATCACACACCAATGATAAACACGCAAACTGATGTAATCAGAATTGCTCATAATATCATTGCAGGTATTTCCACCTAACACTGTGATATAAATTCTTTGAATCCTTTGTATCCAAAACATACTGCTACAGTCCATTTTTTAAAACACCTTCAATGAGTGATAAAGTTCTGAAGGAATTAAAAACATTGATGAAATTAAACATCACTTGGCATGCCTTAGATCAGTTTCCAAACTGCATTTCTTAAAATGAAAAAAAACTCCCAAAAACCAACACAACATACCACAAACAGCAACTTTATTCTATCAATTTTTAATCACAATCAAAATAGTTTCTATGGGTCAGTGAAATGAGGAGAAGTGCTCCTGCTGGATCAAATCCCAACAATTTACAGGGTCTTCAAAGCATATTACACAGAATTGGTGCCTTTAACACTGTCTGCAGGAGGATTTGAAAAACCATCTTTCTAGTTTAAAAAAAACTGAATAAACTTGTTTGAATAAAGGGATGGAGATTTCAGCTTATTATCACAAAATAGATAAGGATGACTCCTGCGCTGAGCTATTCTGGAAAAACAATTATTGTTTTTTTGTCCAGTAATTCTTGAATTGCAGACTAATCCTGACAATATTTCTCTACTCCACTATCATAGGGCATACAGTGGCTGCAGTGTGCAGTATCTGAAGACTGCTGCAAGTCATATTTGAGAGCACTAATCAAACCTGCAGTCTCCACCATTAAGAAGGAAAAAGACAAAAAAGTCTGTTTACTCTTCATGCTAACTGTAGGAATCAAATGAAAGTGTGCAACATACGTGCAAAAACAATCAATCAGCTTTTAGAATGCTTGAGCCTCTTCACCTTTTGACTCTTTCAAAGTAAACACTGAGAAAAAAAACTTCAAGTCTTAGCCATCTTTTTTACAGACACTTCTGACTGATAGCTTTGTATAGTCACAGTGATATCTGATGGAACATTGCATTCCAGTTGGCTGAATGCCAAATAACGTAAAATTTACTGTGCAAGGACTGCTGATCCACCATCCTGTGATGTGGCTCCCTGGAGCACAAACCTAATGACCTCTACGCTTCCACTCTTACCAATTCCCTCCTTGCTGCTGGTCAGCCAATTCAAGACAGATGCCTTCCACCCAAAGATGGGCCTTCTAGGGTCAGACCTGCAGCATGTTATCCTGTGATGCCACGTGCAGAGTCTCCCCTAATGAAAGACTTCCATGAGCCATGGTGCAACACTGGATGGGAGTAGCCAGGCAAAGGTGTGTGCAAAATAGGTTCCAGGGAACATAAAAGAATGACTAGTTTGTTTATGAATGGGATATTGGTGGTTAATAAAGCTGGTTTGGAGTGGTAACTTGGTGGTGGCTATTATTTCAGCATTGCAGGCAAGAGTATGCCTTGCTGGTGTTTAATAGCGGGTAACACCAGTGCTTTTGTTCTGAACAGATAACAACATGCATAGTTCTTACACGTGAATATAGGAAAAGCTATAGATTTCTGAAATCCTTGAAACAACACAAAATCTTCTGAGCAAGCAATAACAGCATAAATCACGTAACTATCAAAAAAAACTATACAAAATTCTTTAATCAGAATATAAAAGTTTTGAGCATGCTAAAAATACAATTTATCCTATCAATGTAACAAAATTAGTCAACATAAAGAACTACATTACTTTCTTGAGTCTGATGATAAATTCTCGCTGTAGTCTTTCTTCAACCTGATACAATCCAAGTCGTTCTTCTTTTGTTAATTTGGATTCATCAATAATGGGTGCATTGAGGTCTTGTATCTTTTCATTTCTTTTTGTTTTCTTGGGTTTCATATGGCCTTCAAATAAAATTAATCTCAAAATAAAACTGCAGAGAGATAACAGTTGCAAAACAAAAATGGATTTTGTCATTCAACAAATAAAAGCAAAACACTGCCCATGCTGGCAATCTGAAATAAAAACAAAATGCTGGAGAAACTCGGCAGGCCTGGCAGTATCTGTGGAGAGAGAAACAGAAATAATGTATTTCAAGTCCAATGACATTTTTTTGGAGTGGCATAACCAGTATTTAATGCAGTGTATTGTCAAATGTTTCCTTAAAATCTACACAGGTAATGTCTAATGTATTCTCATCAGCCTTTCTTTCTACTACTTCAAAAAAATTCACAGACCATGCATCAGAATTACATAAACAGAAAATACATAGTTTTAGGCCCTGTGGCCCAGCAAAATGTGATCATGGCTGATATGATTCTCAACCCCATTCTGCTGCCTTCTCCCAAAACCCTCGATTCCCTGACTAATTTTTTTAAAAATTTTATCGTTACAGGTACCTAGATGCAGTACAAAGTTTTGTTTTACATGCAATACAGGCAGATCATACCATACAAAGTACATGTGGGTGACAGAACAGAGCGAAGAATACAATGTTCCAGCTGCAGGGAAGGAGAACAAAGAGGAAGTTCAACATTAAACTTAAAATTTCAGAGGTCCATTCAGATGTCTAGTAACAACAGGGAAAAAGCTGTTCATAAATCTGTTGGCATGTGTGTTTAAGTATCATCTGCCCAATGGAAGAGATTACAAATGGGGTAGGAGGGGTCTTTGATGATGTCAGCTGCCTTCCTGAACCAGCAAGAAGTTTAGATGGCGTCAATAGATGGGAGGTTGTCTTGCATGATGGACTGCGCTATGTTTACAACTTTCTGTAGTTTCTTACTGTCCTCAGCAGAGCAGTTGCTGTACCAATCTGTGATGGATCTGGATAGAATCCAGAAGAGAATCTCTTCCCACAAGATGGTGGCAAGGTAAGTCGCTCCATTCAGAGTTCACTCTGCTCGCCTGTCCCCTTTCTTTGTCTTTTTTTCTCCCTTTGCAGCATTCTATACCCCTCCCCACCCCATTTTAACTACCTACTTAAGGAGTAGGAAAGCAGCTGGGTTGTGGCTAGGATGCACATGGCGGCAGCTGAACATGTGGGTTGTGTCCTACAGCGACGGTGGATCGAGTATGGGCCAAAGCAAAGGTGGTGGGTCAAGAGTGGGACGGCAAGAGCAGGACACTGGCAGAGGAGTAGTGAGGACCAGAAAGCCTGGAGCAGACTGCAACAGTGGAAGAGGAAATTGGACTCTCTTAAGTTATCTGTTTTCTTTCTTTTCTTATTTTAAGTTAATGTAAACGGCACCATATATGCACGGCAAACGTATACACTTTTCACTATATTTTTACATTGAATACATATGCCAACAAATGATTCCGTTTCTATGGTGCATCTATAAAGGTTGGTAAGAGTTGATAAACTGCACTTATTTCAATGCAAGAGGCTTAACAGGTAAGGCAAATGACCAAGGGTATGGTTGGAAAAATGGAACTGGGATATCATAGCAATTTCAGAGATGTGGCTCAGGGATGGACAGAACTGGCAACTTAATATTCAAGGGTACAGATGAAGGGGGTTAGAAAGGGGGAAGAGGGGAGTGCCATTTTTGATCAGGGATAACATTACGACTGTACTTGGAGAGAGTATTTCTGGGAATATATCCAGGTAAGTTATTTGGGTAGAACTAAGAAATAAAAAAACGATGATCACCTTATTGGGATTGTACTATAAATATCCCAACAGTCAGCAGGAAATTGAGAAACAAATTTGTAAGATCTCAGTTATCTGTAAGAACGATAGTGGCTATAGTAGGGGATTTTAAATTTCTGAACATAGACTGGGACTGCCATAGTGCGAAGGGCTTGGATAGAGAAGAATTTGCTGAGTGTGTACAAGAAAATTTTCTTATTCAGTATGTGGATGTACCTACTAGAGAAAGTGCAAAACTTCTCCCTCTCTTGGGGAATAACGCAGGGCAGGTGACTGGGGAGTCATGGGGGAGCACTTTGGGTCCAGTGATCAGAATTCTATTACTGTTAAAATAGCAATAAAAAAGGATAGGCAGGATCTAAAAGTTAAAGTTCTAAATTGGAGGAAGGCCAATTTTGACGGTATTAGGAAAGAACTTCCAAAATTCATGAGGGACAGATGTTCACAGGCAAAGAGATGGCAAGGAATTGGGAAGAATTCAAAAATGAGATAACGTGAGTCGAGAGACAGTACATTTCCTTTAGGGTGAAGAGCAAGGCTGGTAGCTGTAGGGAATGGTGGATGACGAGAGAAATTGAAGTTTTGGTTAAGAAAAAGGAGGCATACGTCAGGTATAGACAGCAACAATCCAGTGAATCCCAGAATATTAACGAAGTAGGAGTTTACTTAAGACGGAAATCGGGGGGCAAAAAGGGGACATGAGATAGCTTTGACAAATAGGGTTAAGGAGAATCCAAAGGGATTCTACAAATACATCAAGGACAAAAGGGTAACTAGGAAGAGTATAGGGTCCTTAAAGATCAGCTTGGCTGCCTATGTGTGGAGCCACAGGAGATGGGGGAGATACTAAATGAATGTTTTGCATCAGAGTTTACTGTGACGGATACGGAACAGAGAGAACTTGGGGAAATAAATAGTGATATCTTGAAAAATGTCCATCTGACAGAGGTGGTGATGCTGGACGTCTTAAAAAGCCTAAAGGTGGGCATATTCCTGGGACCTGATCAGGTATATCCTAGAACACTTTGAAAAGTGACTGCTGGGCCTTTTCCTGAGATATTTGTATCATTGATAGCCACAGGTGAGATGCTGGAAGACTGCAGGTTGGCTAAACTGGTGCCACTATTTAAGAAAGGTGGTAAGGAAAAGCCAGGGAACTATAGACCAGTGAGCTTGACATCAGTGGTGGGCAAGTTGCTGGAGGGGATCCTAAGGGGCAGGATTTACATATATTTAGAAAGGCAGGGACAGATTAAAGATAGTCAACGTGACACGGGAAACAGTGTCTCACTAACCTGATTGAGTTTTTTGAAGACGTAACAAAGAGGACTGTTGAGTGCATAGTGGTGGACATGATCCACATGAACTTCAGTAAAGCCTTTGACACGGTTCCACATGGTGGACTGGTTAGCAAGGTTAGAACAACAGAATACGAGAACAAGCTATTTCAAGACAGAACTGACTCAAAGGTAGAAGACAGAGGGGTGGTGCGGGGGTTGCTTTTCAGATTGGAGGCCTGTGACCAGCAGAGTGCCACAAGGATCAGTGCTAGGTCCAAATGCATTTCATCACTTATGATAATGATTTGGGTGCAAATATAGGAGGAGTGGTCACTAAGTTTGCAGATGACACAGAAATTGTAGGTGTAGTGGAAAGTGAAGAAGGTTACCTCAGAGTACAATGGGATCTTGATCAGATGGACCAATGAGCTGAGGACCAGTAGATGGAGTTTAATTTAGATAAATGTGAGGTGCTGCATCTTGGAAAGGCGAATCAGGGCAGGACGTATACACTTAATGGTAAGGTCCTGGAGAGTGTTGCTGAACTAAGAAACCTTGAAGTACAAGTTCATAGATCCTTGTAAGTGGAGTTGCAGGTAGATAGCTTTGTGAAGGTGCTGTTTGGTGTGCTTGCTTTTATTGGTCAGTCCATTTGAGTATAGGAGTTGGGGGTCATGCCGCTGTTGTACAGGGCATTGATGAGGCCACTAGTGGAATACTGCATGCAATTCTGGTCACCCTGCTACAGGAAGGATGTTGTGAAACTTGAAAGGGTTCAGAAAATATTTAGAAGGATGTTGTCAGGGTTGAAAGGTTTGAGCTATGGGGAATTGCAGGATAGGCTGGGGCTATTTTCCCTGCAAGGTCAGAAACTGAGGTGTGACCTTAAAGCTATTTATAAAATCAAGAGGGGCATGTATAGAATAAACAGATAAGGTCTTTTCTCTGGGATGGGGGTGGAGTCCAAAACTAGAGGGCATAGGTTCAAAGGTGAGAGGGGAAAGATCTAACAGGCAACTTTTTCCACACAGAGGGTGGTGCCTGTATGGAATGAGCTGCCAGAAAGCGCATTGGAGGCCAGCACAATTACAAACAGCAGAACAAAAAGAGACCTCAGGGTACAGGTTCACAGTCTACTTTCTAGTAACTCTCAGTTGGATAGTGAAGGTGGTGTTTGGTATGCTTTCCTTTATTGACAGTACGAGTTAGGTGGTCATGTTGTGGCTGTACAAGACATTTGTTAGGCCACAATTGGAACAGTGTGTTCAATTTTGGTCTTCCTTGGATTGAAAGGGTATTGCGAAACTTGAAAGGTTTCGATAAAAATTCAATGTTGCCAAAGTTGGAGGTTTTGAGCGATAGCGAGAGACTGAATAAATTGGGGTTATTTTCCCTGGAGCATCGGAGGCTGAGGAGTGACCTTGTACAGGTTTATGAAATCATGAGAGGGATAGATAGGGTAAGTAGACAGGGTCTTTTCCCTGCAGCGTTGGGGTTGGCGGAGTGGGGATGAGTCCAAACCTGGAGGGATTAGGTTCAAGGTGAGGGGAAAGATTTACAAGTGAGTTAAGGGGCAACATTTTCATGCAAAAGGTGGTGCATGTATGGAATGAGCTGCCAGAAGTAGTGGTGGAGGCTAGTATAATTACAACATTTACAAGGCATTTGGATGGGTATATGAGTACGAAAAGTTGAGAGAGATATGGGCCAAATGCTGGCAAATAGAACTGGATTTATGTAGGTTATCTGGTTGGTGTGGACAAGTTGGACTGAAGGGTCTGTTTCTGCGCTGTATATCTCTATGACTTTATGTCCCTTTATGGATATGCCAAATTTCCTTAGCCTCCCAAGGAAGTAGAGCCGTTGTCGCGCTTTCCTGACAATCACATCAAAGTGGGTGGACCAGGACAGATTGCTGGTGATCACCATTCACAGGAACTGGATACTCTCGACCATCTCCATCTCAGCACCACTAATATGGACAGGGATGGGTCCTCCATCTTGCTTCCTGAAGTCAATGACCAGCTCTCTCATTTTGCTGACGTTAAGGAAGAAACTGTTGTTTTTATTCCGTGCCACCAAGCACATACTCTCTTTCCTGTATTCTCTCTCATCATTGTTGAGATATGGCCCAAATGGTTGTGTCATCAGGGAACTTGTAGATTGAATTAGGATGAAATTTGGCCACACAGTCATGAGCATATGGGGAGTACAGTAAAGTGCTGAGTACACAACCGTGCAGGACACCAGTGCTGAGAACTGTCGTGGAAATGGTGTTGTCGCCTATTCTCACTGATTGCAGTCTGTGGGTCAAGAAGTTGACGATCCAGTTTCAGAGAAGAGCAGAGGCCTCGATCTCAGACTCTAGAAGTTAGTTTGGTTGGAATTATGGTGTTGAAGGCGGAACTATAGTCAACAGGTAAAAGCCTGACGTAGGTACCCTTGTTATCCAGACATTCCAAGGAGGAGTGTAAGGCAAGAATGATGGCTTCTGCTGTGGACTATTACAACTGGAGCCAAATTGTGAAGGATTAGGATGATCTGGGCAGGTGGAGTTGACAAGAGCCATGACTAACCTCTTGAAGCATGCCATAATTATGGAGGTCAGAGTCACCAGACAGTAGTCATTCAGGCAGGTTGCATGATTTTTCTTTGGCACCGGGTGATAGTTGTCTTCTTGAAGCAACTGGGGACTTCAGATTGTAGTAAGGAGAAGTTAAAGACATTAACCAGCAGATGTGTGCCGGATCTGAGTACACAGCTGGGGACTCCACTTGGGCCAGTCGCTATCCATGGCTTCACTCTCAAAGAATCTGTCTTAAATACATTCAATGACTTGGCATCACAGCCTTCTGCAGCAATAATTCCACATATTCACCACCCTCTGGCTGAAGAAATTCCATCTCATCTCAGGTCTAAAGGGTGGTCCCTTCGCTCTAAGGCTGTGCCCTCTGGTCCTAGTCTCTCCTGCTCGTGGAAATATCTTCTGTGCAACCACTTTATTTAGGCCTCTTAATAATCTTTAAATTTCAATCAGATTCCTCCTCATCATTTAAACTCCATCAAGTACAGGCTCCCCCGAAGAGTCCTCAACCTCTGACGAGCCCTTCATCTCCAAGAAAATTCTTATAAACCTCCTCTGGAACACCTCCAAGACTAGGACATCCTTCATCTAAATTAGACAAACATGATCTACCTTTTACAAATCCATTGAGTCCTCTAGCAAGAGTCCATTATCTTGGAAAAATTTGAAAGGTTATGGCAAGCCCTTCTGCTATTGCCATTAGCAATTCCCCTAACTATCAGGCATGTTTTATCTCAGTACGAGTAGACTTTTAAATGCACGCCTCCTATCAATTTTCACTCCTCCCTATCCCTCTGCCACCTATGTTTCTAGAGATACATTGTCAGAACTTTCCTTGGCTAAACATTGATATAAAATATTCATGAAGAATTCCAGTCTGTCCTGTCCTCTCAACATACATCAATCTCATTTAAAATTAAAATATTAACACATGCGTCTCTCTTCACAGATGCTGGTTTATCATCTCAGTATTTATTGAGTGTTTTTATATCTGATTTCCACCATCAGCAGTAATTTGCTTTTGTTTAAATCAGGTAGAAGTCTAACACAGTCATGCAAAAACTGTCTATTGGTTCAAATTCTGGTCACCAGGAAATAACCAATAAGGGCAATTCCTGATGTCACAGAAATAAAACTTTAATTTTTAAACTTTGAAAGGAGACGGAATGGCATTTCAAGATAGGAACGTATAAAAGGCAACTCCAGAACAGAAGTGAAAGCATGTTTTGTCAGTTATGTTCCAGTTTTCTTTAAATATCCAACAATGTGCAGTACCAAAATTAGGTGAGGGCTTTCAATCAGCATTAACAGTAGGAATATCAGCACTTTTAAGTGAGAATTAAAGCTAGCTATGTAAGCATTGCTGGGCCAGTGCGTGAAACCTTGGGACCAATTATAAACCTTAAATTTATACTTCCATTGATTTGCAAATATTGCATATTGCTAAAGCTAACATATCTCAGAATTTTGGTTTCAGAAGTATTCAAAAAATAATTGCATGAAAAGATCCTTTTTCAACATATGAAATTAACATATGGGTCTTGCTTATCACACTATCTTGATGCAATACTCAGCAAAAATGCATAAAATTCACTGCATTATGAAAACTTAGTTATTTTTTCTTGAAATATCACTCTGCTCACAATTTACTTTATGCAAGTAAATGCTAATACATGATCATTTCAAGCAGGTGGCACTTCTATAACTGGGCAATTGCAATTTCTAAAATTTTGGTGACTCTTCATCAGTGGTTTACAAAAGGCTACAAAGGAAGGAATACAGTTGCATGTTTTTCAAAACCTGCAAACCAGGACCACCAAATTTGAATTGCGAGGGAGGAGTAGTAGGGTAGTAACTGAAAAGGAGAGGATAATTAATATGAATTATTTTAAAAAAATACCTTCTGTTTGCCTTCCAGGCATTTCATCATTTACATATTCATTATGAAGGTGTTTTCTAACATTTTTGATTTTATCGTTGCCACAATGAGCCTTGAAGTTTTGTTCTGCTTTATTGTACTCAAAGCCTCTTGCTGGAGATTTGTACTTCAACTCAAGAGCACTGTCCCTCCACTTCTTTTCTGTGTTCTGAACAGGAGAACATTCACCAGTTAACCATTTTCTATCTCTTTCTCTGCGTGCATCATTGGATCGTATTCCTGCTCTTACAGGCGCATTTGGACTATTCGTGATCAGTTGAGCCCCTTTCCTTGGACTAGTACCATAACTGTCTTGCAGTTCCCTTTGCTTTGGCATTTCTGTTTTTTTACTAAATTTTTTTGAGTAGCTTCCAGGTGCAAAATGATTTTCGTGGTGTGGAATGCTTCTCCAAGAGTTTGTTTCCTCCTTGTTGATGACCATTTCTTTGCTCCTTCTGGGAAAACTTAGCCTTTCCTCCATTTCAGTTCATTAAAATATAAGAGCCTACAATTTGGAGCAGAAAGATTTATTTTACAGAAAGCATTGCACTTAATCTTTTAACCATTCCCAAAATGTCTGCCACCTGGTGCTATATATTCATGAGCAGGTTGAATCCTTTGCTAGCTTGTCCAAATAGTTATTCTTTACATGAGCCTGTACAGCAGGCTGTCAGCAGGTTATCTGACTATAGAGATTACCGTAGCTGATTTTTATTCTCCCGACGCACACTTGTGTTCTTCCTAGAAAAGATGCGGAAATTTTGTGAGTTTTTCCCAACTTTCAGCAAAATCTAAGACCAAGTATAAAACAAATGTTTTACAAAAATTTGAATGAGTAGGTTATTCTGCCCCTCAAGTCTGTTTCACCATCTAATTATATTATGATTGCTTTGTATCTTAACTCAATCTAGTTGCCCTGGTTTCATAACCTTTGGAGCCCTGGCTAACCAAAATCCATCAGTCTCAATTTTGAAACTTTTAATTTGCCTAGCTCTAGAAGTTGCTTGGGAAGAGAATTACAGACTCCCACCAGCCTTTAATTCTTTTCCCCTTCAAGTACTATTGAAATTCTCTTTTGATTATTCCTATTAAAATCTTTTCTACCACCTTACTTACACCATTGGCCAACCTCTGTTTGAGCTTTTTCTGCTCCAAAGAAGAGGGACAGATTCTCTAATCTCTCCCCATGTGATCTCTCCCAGTTCTATACTACTTTCTCACTCTGAAGCTATCTGTCTCTCTCAGTCATATCCAGAACCTTGTTTCATCTTGGTGCTCACCCTCCTACAAAGTTAATTTTAGCATAAAATAAAACTTAACAACGTCCCAAAACTGTGGAAATATCGAATTAGATTTGAGCAAATTACATTATTTAATTGATCAAATTAAACACAATAAAACAAATTATTACCAAACTTTGACCTCGAGAATGAGATAAAATAAAAGCAGGAAGTGCTGGAAATACTCAGGTAGTTTGACAATAGCTGTGAAGAAAGAAATTAATTAATATTTTAAGTCAAACATGACTTCCTCAGAATTAAGAGGAAGAATGGAGTCTGAAAATCTCCTGTGTTTCGTTATTTCAACTCAATATTTTGGTTTAGATTATTATTGCAATAAAAGTCATGCATGTTAGCATTACTCAGAATGAACTCATCAGAATTATGTGTCAAAGTAAAAATTGTGAAATTCATTCTCCCTAAATCTTTCCAAGCAATGGGATACTGCTACTCTGTAAGGACATTACTTGTTCATGGTGAGGTTATGGGTGTTACCATTTCATAAAATTCTCTGCTGTCAATTTATGACACATAGCTGGAATACAAAAATATTACATATAACCAAATATGTCTTCAATGAGTCAGTACCTTACACAAATTACAATGTAGCCTTAGTGAGAAACACTGACAAAATCCACTGCAGCAACTTACCAAGGAGGGGAATAAGTGCATGGGAACACGATCACTTCCAAGTTTCTCTCCAAGCCACTTATTACCCTGGAAATAAACCACTGTTTCTTCACAGTTGCTACGTCAAAAAATTCAGATGTAAACTCAGTTTTGGTGGAGTTAAAAAAATAGCTAGAGAAAAAAAGTTATCGTCAGCAATAGTGCATAGCCTTCAAAACAGTATCTACGCTGTAAGACACAGTAGTACTCTAGAAGAGACACTACAATACCATGGGCAATTGTAGTCTTCATTTAGTTTATTCAAATCTTATTCACAGACGCAGTCCTGAGAATGAGCCATAGAGTTTGAGAGCCTATAAAGCACAGAAAGAGGCCCTTCAGCTCAACAAGTTGAATGGGTTTGTAGAATGTAATCTGAAATTTCTTATAAATATATATTGTCCAACCAACCAGGGAATGGGCTATTTTAGTCTTGGTAAATTATAACGAAGATTAATTGATAATCTAATAGGGCTAAAATATACATGTGCCATGGACTTGGAGGCTGAGGGGTGACCTCATAGAGGTCATAAAATCTTGAGGAGCATGGATAGGGAGAATAACCAACGTCTTTTTCCTTGGATGGGGAAGTTCAAAACTAGGTTTAAAGCGAGAGGAGAAAATTTTAAAAAGGACCCGATGAGGAGCTTTTTCATGCCGAGGGTGGTGTGTGTACGGTGTGAACTGCCAGAGGAAGTGGAGGTGGGTACAATTACAACACTTAAAAGGAATCTGGATGGGTATATGAGTAGGAAGGGTTTAGAGGGATATGGGCCAAATGCTGGTAAATAGGACAAAGTCAGATTGAGATGTCTTGTCGGCGCGGATGAGTTGGATCACAGGATCTGTTTCCAGCTGTATAGCAGATTGCCAGCTAAAGTTTCAGTGAGCAATCTGCCCAGGGAAGAATGGTTGACCTGCCCTGAAACTGCAGACAGGACAGGGAGTCTTGTCTCAGTGTGCAGCTTTCAGGTACTAGTAGCCTCAATAGGAGCTGTGGCTATTCTTATTGCAGCACTTCATTTGGGCGTCGAGGTGACCTGTGCATTATAGGAAGTTTGTAATTTGAGCAAGGAAATGGAGGCAGGGTTTGGAAGCTGACGTGTGGGGGAAGAGGTGGGGTAAGCCTCAAAGAGGGTGGGGGGTTACTTCAATGATCCCAAAAGTTCAGTGACGAGCGCATCCACCCACCAGCAGCCTGCACAGGGAAAACTACTTGGTGTAGCTCCCAGCTGCTACTGGTTAAATGCTGTGATGATGGATAATAATGGCACAATCAAGAGCTTCAATCGCCTCATGCAGGCAGCTGGATCAACCAATGCCATAATCATGGAGTCAACAAGAGGCAGGCAGGTTGCCTGCTGGATTGAGCATGCTCTTTCAGCCTTCAAACCAGTCACTGGGACAGGCACTAAATACAGTCCACATTAAGGAATTGTGTAGGGAAAACTGATAACAACATTACATAGTTGTTTAGTCAGAAACTAGTTTTTAAAGTTAAAATAATGCAATTGTAAAGATATGAAGGTAGATTGCTTAAAGCAGACTAGAGAAAAGTTTAAAAGCTAAGACATTAGGGAAGCAGTGGAAGACATTTAAGGAGATACTTCATAACATTCAGCAAAAACATATTCTAGGAAAGACAATGAGAATGATGAAGTATTTTTAGATAACTAAGGAAGTTCAGGATGGCAACAAATTGGAGGGAAAGGTGCACAATGCTGCAAAGATTAATGGGAGGCTCAAAGGTTGGGAAAAATTTGGAAAACTACAAAAGAAAAGCTTTTCTAAAAAAAGGATAAATTTTGTGATGATGCTGTCATTTCAAAAAGGCTAATTTGTCCTGGTTTTATTTGAAGAAGATGGAAAGGCAGAGGTACAGAAGTGGCTACTGGAGATGGCTTAAGTCAACAATTGGTTTTGTTTTAAAAAGCAGCTGTAACAATGGAAGGGGAATTGCCAACTTTCATATCTAGTTATTTTAGCTGGACAGTCAGAAGCTATTTGGGTCCCAGAAAAGTTGGAGCTTCAGTAAAGGATTCCTAGCTGCTACTTTCTCTGAAATCTCTCCTGATATTGTTTCCTCCTGGATTGGCGAACTGCATGTGAGAATCTGTACCTGAATTTAGCTTTCTGCCAAGGGGCGTGCGTACGGGATGTTATTATATTGGAACAGTTAATTAGTAAGGTTTTTTTTATTCATTTGGATGATGTGGGCGTCACCAGCTAGGCAGCATTTATTGCCCATCCCTTATTGCCCAGAAGACAGTTAAGTGTCAACCACATTGCTGTGGGTCATGTAGGCCAGGCCAGGGAAGGTTGGCAGTTTCCTTTCCTAAAGGACATTAGTGAATCAGATAGGTTTTTTCCAACAATCAAAAATGGATACACAGTCATCATTAGATTCTTAATTCCAGATATTTCATTGGTTTCAAATTCCACTATCTGCATGAAAGGATTCAAACCCAGGTCCCCAGAACATTAGCTGCGTCTCCAGATTAACAGTCCAGCGATAATACTGTTAGGCCATCGGTTCCTAATTAGTAAGGTATTGTATCTATCATTCAGTTAACTTTTCCAATAGTTAAGTTATTCTAAATTCCTCTTTCTTTTGTTTGCATTTTAACTAAATAAACTGTGTTCTGCTTAACGTTGAATAGTTTGACCACTCACATCACACCTGGAACACGTACTTCACATCGAACTATAAAATAAGAAAATATTAGGGTCTAGGCTAATCTCTTAAAATACTTTCAAGGAGTCTGGTCTTGTGAACTACGAAGAAATGTAATGTAAAAAACATGCAATAAGAGCTTCTATGGGTCTACAACAAGAAGGAATAGTGAAAGTTAACATTTGCCCTTCATACATCACTGCAAAAAAGAGGCACAAATTCAAAGCTTTTTGTCTTGCACTCATCAGGGCTGACACACAAATATTCAAACTTGGGAATGGAACACCAACTTATACAGCATGAGAGAAACATGCTTTTGGTTGGACCACAGTTGACATGGAGATGTAGCAGGGGCTGAATCTTGGATGAAAAACCCTAATTGGTCAGGCTGTTGCCATGCAGAATGTAACAGAGACTGGCGGTCTCCATGACACTTTTGTCGGTAGAGAAGGTGAAATGCACAGACAAATCCCTTTTGCCTATGTAGAATAGAATCCTGTGAATTAATACGTGTAATTTCTAGTGTGTGCAAATGGATGATTTTGCAAGCCCAACTGATCACCTTAAAATGGCCTCCGTTATAATTTTTAGCAGAGTTGGATTTGATGTGGTTTTCTCTTTTTCAGCAATGACAAAGTTATATCCGTGAATATAGAAAACAGAAAATCATGCAGTAAAAGGGAGGAACTGCCAGTAATAATTATTACAAAAGACAAAGTATCAGCAAAATAAATAGACTAGGCTGACAATTTGTTTGCATTGGTAGACCTACTTTCTGCAGCTTCAGAAGAAGGTGGAGGTACTGGGTAGATTGGCCATATTTTCCAAAACTTTAAATGCTGGAAAAGTCTCAGCTATCAGAAAAGTGCAAGTGCTAATGCTTTGATTTAAGAAAATCCTTGTTATAGCTGTACAGTGCATTGGGGGTGCCACAATTAGAGCACTGCTTGCAGTTTTGGTCTTTTTTAAATTTAGAATTATAGAAAATCATAGTAACACAGAGTTAAAGGTACAGAAAGAGGCCACTTGGCCCATTGTGCCATTGCCAGCTGATTTCCACTTTCCAGCATTTATTTATAACTCTGCCAATTGTGCCACTTGGGGTGTAAATTTAAAAAAGACCAAAACTGCAAGCAGTGCTCTAATTGTGGCACCCCCAATGCACTGTACAGCTATAACAAGGATTTTCTTAAATCAAAGTATTAGCACTTGCACTTTTCTGAATAGCTGAGACATTTTCAGCATTTAAAGTTTTGGAAAATTATGGCCAATCTACCCAGTACCTCCACCTTCTTTACAACTCTGCCAGTGGTGCCACTTGGGTTGTATATCGAGACATCCTTTAAATGAGATCAGGATTTCTGCTTCTACAACTCTTTCAGACAGCGTTTTGGATCCCTATATCAATTACTGGATGAAAACATATTTCATCTCCCCTCTCATCTTTTCAACTTTAGCCATAAACCACCCTAGCCACAGTCCCCTCTGCTAAAGAAAACCAACTCTTCCCAACCAGCCTCCTCACAATTTTGTACACATCAATCAAATTTCCCCACAGCTTCATCTGCTCCCAAGATTAATAACCCCAGCTACAATCCTGTCCTCTTGAATTTTTCCGATCCTGGCAATAGTCTCATAGACCTCCTCTGTATCCTCTCCAATTTTTTTTTACGAAAAGATTCATTCATGGCATGTGGGTGTACAGCATTTATTGCCCACACCTAATTGTCCCTTGATCTGAGTGCTTTGCTAGGGCTATGTCAGATGTAAGTTTAGGATCAACTCATTGCTGTGGCTCTGGAGTCACACATAGGCCAGACCAGGTATGAATGGCGGATTTCCTTCCCCAAAGAGGTGGAGATTTTTAAAAAAATTTTAAATGACAATCGACAATGGCTACACGGATGCTATTAGGCCAGATCAAATTTCAAATTTTCACTGAATTCAAATCTCAGCATCTGCCATAGTGGGATTTGAACCAATGGCCCCAGAGGATTAAAAAAAATAGCAATTGCTGGAGAAACTTAGCAGTTCTGTTCACAGCTACGGCGAGAAAACAGAGTAAATGTTTTGGGTCCGGAACCCCCCCTCTCCCCCACCCCTCCAGCACTCTGAGTTGATGGTCACTGTTTTCTCTCCTCAGATGTTGCCAGGCCTACAGAATTTCTCCAGTTATTTCTGTTTTTGTTTCAGATTTCCAGCATCTCAGTTCTTTACTTGTTCACCATAGAATTAGCCTGCAATTCTGGACGACTAGTCCAGTGACATTGCCAGTACGTTACTACCTCTCCTAAATTATATCCATTATCAATACGTTAACCAGAACCGCATGCACACAACTCATTTTATGACCTACCTAAAAATGTATACAGTTCCAGCATAACCACCTTGCTCTTACATTCTATAATCATGCCAACTTCACCACCTATCCTGCTACGTCCAGGGATCTATGGACACTTCCTCTGCACCTGCCAGCATGCTGTCACTCACTGTGTATCTCTTTGCCTTGCTTGACCTCCATATTTAGAGTCATACAGCACAGAAATAGACCCTTTGGTCCAACTTGTCCACGATGACTAGATGTCCCAATCTAACCTCGTCCCATTTGCCAGCATTTGGCCCATATCCCTCTAAACCCTTCCTATACATGTACCCATCCAATGTCTTTTAAATGTTGTAACTGTACCATCCTCCACCAGTTCCTCTGGCAGATCCTCCCATACACACATCACCCTCGGTGTGAAAAATGCCCAAGGTTTAGACTTTGATACTCATGTAGGGAATCTTTAGATTATAATTTTAGCTTTCATTCTATAAGGTTCTATCGTTGTCCTTTTATAAATTCAAGGAACAGATTTTAATGTGGCATTCAACGTCAGTCAATGTGGCATTTTATAAATTCCTACTTTAGAAATAAAACCAGTCTGACTCCAAACCAAAACGCAAACAGATTCTAAACAAGACCTCACACCTAACATGCACTGCCTGGCCTAAAACATCACCTCTTCTTTACTCTGATAAACCCTTTAGTTCTCCCAGGACAGTGACTCGAAAGAAATTCGGAGATTTACATATACATATTAATCAATTAAAACCTTTTGACTGATTAAAGATTTAGCAGCATCTTAGATTTGTTTCGTACATCCTCATCAGTTGTGTCACTCTACTACTCTTCTACTTATAGATTCTGTGTCTGTGTGCTTCTTTCTCACCACCTGACAAAGGCGCTACGCTCCAAAAGCTTGTATTTTCAAATAAACCTGTTGGACTATAACCTGGTGTTGACCTTGTCCACCCCAGTCCAACACCAGCACCTCCACATCATTTTTTATTTTCTCACATTCTACTATAAAAGGTCTTCCTGGGTCAGTCTTTCCACTCACTCTGCCTGCCTGTGGACTGTTAGTTTGCTAGGAAGTGTACAAAAGAGCTTAAGATGAATTTATTTCTCCTACAAACATCTGTTGACATCATCCACTGCTTAATCTCCCATTTTAACTCAAAGTTAAGGAGTACAAGCTGCAAGCTCAGTTGGTTAATACTATTTGTTTTGAGGCTACTAAAAAAGAACAGCAGGGAAGTATTACGGAGACTGTATAAGGCTGGTCAGACTGCAATTTAAATATTGTGAGCAGTTTTGGGGCCAGTATCAAAGGAAGGATGTGCTGGCCTTGTCCATAGGAAGTTCACAAAAAAAAAATGATCCTGAGATAGAAAGGCTTGCCATATAAGGAGTGGTTGAGAAATCTGGGTTTGTACTCGATGGAGTTTAGAAGGATGCAGAAGAATCTCATTCAAACTTACAGAATACTGAGAATCCTGGATAGAGTGGATGTGGAAATGATGATTCCAACAGGAGAGACTAGGACCCAAGGGCACAACCTCAGAGTGACCCTTCAGAACTGAGATGAGGAGGAGTATCTTCAGCCAGAGGGTGGTGAATCTGTGGAGCTCATTGCTGCAGACTGCTTTGGAGGCCAAGACATTGAGGGTATTTAAGACAGAGATAGAGAGATTCTTGCGCAGTTAGAGTATCAAGGGTAATGGGGAGGAGGTAGGAAAATGTGGTGAGTAACATATCAGCCATCATCGAATTGCAAAGCATACTCAGTAGGCCCAATGGTCTTAATTCTGATCCTACACTTTATGGTTTTCTGGTCTAAGTGGATTCCAAATCAGGCCTGAACTGTTGTGAACCAAAGACTGGACTCAGAAAGCCTAGCCAGGTAGGTTCAGTAAAAACTCTGCTCCCTCATCGGTTTGATAGAGCAGAAGTTAATAACTTTGCCTGATTTGTCATGCTGCTTAAAATTGGTTGAGCCTTCCTGCTACATGTTACAGTCCCCTACGGGAGGTACAATGAAATGCAGTATGCAAATGGAATTCAATCAAGGGGATCTGTTCAGGAGATGAAGATGTAATGATGTGATAGGTTTCTGAACTCAGTAATGCCACCAGCTTGTAGTTCTAGCACTTTAATTTCTCCAAATTGCAACTTCTTTTGAATGGACATCGGGTTCTGGTAAGCAATCAGGCAACAGGTTCCACCAAAGCTAGGCCTGATATGAAATTCATCACCAAGTACCAAGGCATGTGACTTAGAAGTAGAAACCACAAAGGCACGCATCATTGGAAACCGAATCAATATCTTTATCCTGTCTCTTACTGTTTTATTAAAATAGTTTAATGGTCATAATTTGCAGGTAATTTTAGTTATTGATACAGAATCTGACCTCACCTATAGATTCACAGTGCAATCTCAGGCTGATCCAAAATAAAAGTGATTACTCCCTATGAAGGCAATGGCTTCTGCATTTGTATTGTCTGGATTTAAAACCTTCTTGTAATATTTAGTGACTGACATCATGATGCTCATTTCCTGGAAAATGCAAAAATAATTACATCTAATTCGGTTGAATTCCATTTACCACCTTTCTGCCAACCTGACCACTTCACTGATTTTTTTTCCTACAACCTTCAGCTATCCTGCTCTCCACCAACCACATGGCCAATTTGTGTGTTATTTGCAAAAGTCTTGATCACATCCCTGCTACTTACATATAGTTCACTAATGTGCTTTGGGGCAGGAAACCTGCTATCCTTACCAAGTCCAGCCTACATGTGACTCCCAGACCCACAGCAACATGGCTGACTCTTAACGGGCCTCTGGGCAATTAGGATGGGCAATAAATGCTGGCCTAGACAGTGATGCCCACATCCTGTGAATGAATTAAAAACATACAAATTGCTAATATACATGGCAACTAAAAGTTGGGGAATTAGTACTGAGCCCTGTCAACCCTACTGGAAACAGCCTTCCAATCACAAAAACACCTGTCAATTCCCCCTTTTTTTCCTATTATTCAGCTGATTTTTTAATCCAGCTTGCTACATCTCCTGGATCCCATGGGCCTTTTTTTTTTCAAAAACCAGTCTGCCATCTCAGGTCTTCTCAAAGGTCTTGTTAAAATCCATGTAGCGAACATGAATTTCACTACCAAATCAAACCCCCTTGTTACTTTCTCAAAGGATTAAAGCATGTTAGCCAAACAGGATCTTCCCTTATCAAATTCATGCTATCGTCGATTAATCATTACCTAAGTGCAATTTATCCTGCCCTAAATATCCTATTTAGTAGCACAATGGCTTAGTGGTTAGCGCTGCTGCCTCACAGGGACCTGGGTTTGATTCTACCTCAGGCAACCATGTGGAGCTTGCACATTCTCCCCAACTTTGCGCAAGTTTCCTGTGGGTGCTCCAGTCTCCTTCCACAGTTCGAAGATGTGCAGGTTAGGTGGATTGGCCATTACAAATTGCCACAACATCCAGAGATGTGCAGACTAGGTGGATTAGCCATGGGAAATGCAGGGTTACAGGGACAGAGTAGTGGGGTGGGTTTGGATGGAATGCTGTTCAGAGGGTCAGTGTGGACTTGAAGGGTTGAATGGCCTGTTTCCACACTGTAAGGATTTTATGGATACTATTCTATCAGTTCAGCTATGATTTCACTGATTTGTGGAATAAGCTTGAGGGGCTGAATGGCCTACTCCTACTTTTATTTATGTTTAAAAAACTTAACTTCCCAACAATACTTTGGCTACATGGACTGTAGCAGTGCAAAAAGCAGCAGGCAGTAGTAGTGGTAATGTTACTGGACTGCCTATCCAAAAGCCCAGACTGTCGTTTGGCAGGGCTGAGGTTTGAATCCCACCACGTCTGATGCTGAAACTTATTTTCAGTGAAAATCTGGAATTAGATGCAAGCCTAACGACATCAATGCAACCACAATCAATTTGTAAAAACCCTTTTGATTCATTAACATCATTAATGGAAGTGAATCTGCCATACTTATCTCAACTGCCCTACAAGGACTCCAGTCTCTTAATTATATGCTGGGTGATTAAGGGTGGGTAATAATGCTGGGTGATTAAGGGTGGGTAATAATGCTGACAGAGCCAGAAATGACAAGATGTTATGAATACATTTTTTACACCCCCTTGTCAAGGGCAATTAGGGATCAGCAGTAAATAATGATCTTCCTCACAATGCCCAGATCATTTTTTTTTAAAGTTTGTAGAATTTATCTTTCTGTCATGCTTTAGGTATGAGGAGGAGAATTTAATAGGGTTCTGTTTCCACATTGCTAGTCAATGACATCTGTGGAATATCACCCCTGTGTGTACACCAATTGAGGCCAGAATTGTTATAGTCTGTTGATCCTCAACTGGGCCTCAATCACAAACAGCAGCCACGTAATGCCCATTGAACTGCACCACAACACCCACAGCAGCAAACACAGTAATCCTGCCATCTAATCTCAAATCTTTGACTACTAGTTATTTGAGATTCTGATCAGAGCAATTCCAGACTGTCAGTGGGAACAAATTGGCACCGAAACAAACAAGATACGAAAGTGAGTAGAGGTCGTTCTACTCCTGGATCAATTTTACTTTCGCCTCGGGACGGGAGCACTGAGGGGCAATACCCGGAAATAACTTGACTCTTGCTGCCTCACTAACTACAACACTCACCAACCAATACCAAACCTCTGTCGTGGTGTACCCAAAATGAAGCAGTCACATCAGCTTCTGCTTACACTCCTTAAGCCTTAACTGTTCCAAGTATGGATTTTTTTGAGGAGGAGAAAAAGAATCATTAAGTTGTACCCTCGGAAACGAAGGATCAATAACAGTGTAAATGTGTGGACTGTGTATGGGTGTAGGAGCAATGACTAATTCCAGCACCAAGGCCCGGGGCCTAGTCCCCCCACAAAACCGTTACCGAGCAATTTAAAACAGCCGCTTCCACTTCTCCCTGCACAAGGCATTGAGGCTGGAGGAGGAAGACGTTCGCTCGCTCACCTGTGGCTCCGCTCAGTCTCTGAGCTGCTCCTTTTACCGCTTTCCTTCCTGTCGCTGCGCATTCCGCTCAGAGGAACCCCGACACAAACCACCGCACCGTCTCCGGAGGAGTGGAGAACAACCTTCCTTCAATCACAACCTCCACAAAAACTGTCCCTGCAGGCCACCAACCAAACTGCAAGATGGACTGACAGGAACAAATAAACACTGTATAGAAAATACGTCGGGCGAGATTCTAATGCGCCCCCTTCCCTCGGTTTCAATGATTTAATTTTGTGAGAAGGTGCTGCAGTCATAGTTAATTGAGATTATTTTTGAATTTCAAAGTGATCTTAGATTACTTAGTACACCCAGTGTTGAATCAGAGGATTGTAGCTCCATTGCAGGATTTCAAGACTGCAATGAAGTTTGCCGCACGAGATTTGGACGAGACTGATTTCCCAATTCCCAAACAGTGAATTGTCTCTTTTGAAAATAATGAGCCGAATCTTTCTTTTTGTTTAAAAGAAACACTCTCCAGAATGAAAAGTACTCGAAACAAAGAGAATAATTTGTAGAAGGGAATGCAATTGTTGCCTCAGACAAATCTGTTTGACTGCACTCATCATTGCTACTTCTTTCCTTAATGCTATTTCCTTCTTACCCAATTCTCTTCCCAACACTTGGATCCTAAGTGCAGCTCTGGTCATTGCCAATACAATTGCTGTCTACCAAAATCTCACAAAAAACACTTGCATTTCCTGGCCTGTTCCATCTCCAATGTTGTTATTGCCATTGCTCTCCCAATGATGTTGTAATCTTTTCAAGATTTTCATTATTTAGAATTATTTCCTTCCTAATATCATCAAATGGTTATAGCAAAGAAGGAGACAGAAATAACTCTGCAGATGCTGCTATCCCATCACAAAATCACACATTTTTTACCTGCACAGAAATTGACACTTACTCAGAGCCAGCTGAGTTGAGTGAACAGAAGCGCTGACATTTCTGTTTATAACTGACAGCCAGGGCTCCCTAATTGGAATGAGTTAACAGCACCGACCAGGGAACTCATTTTTTATAAGGTCCATTTGGTTGACTTCATTACAATCACTGCAGAGACAGTCCATGCTATGTCTCAGCAACAGCAGTTATTTAGATAGTCCCATCTCTTCCTTTTTTGTTTTGTTTTCTCTTCAGGAACGCATTCTATTCCATTTTGAGTGCCACATTTGAATCTGTGTCCACCACACTCTCAGATAGTTCACTCCAGATTCTATCCGCTTGCTTCATAAAATAAGCTTTTCTTAATATCACCCCCTAGGCTCTTCCATTCTAAGAAAAACAGTCCTCATCTAATCAATCTTTCTTCATGATTGTAATTTTAAAGCCTGGCAACCATCTTGTAATTGTCCTCTGATTTCTTTGTAGAACCAATTATATAGTTTCCGTAATACATTGACCACAAATGTACAAAAACCCCAACTGTGCTGTAAGCAGTGCCTTATATAGTTCCAACATTACAACCATGGTCCTGTATTCAATATTTTGCCAAAAATGGGAGGCAGCCCATATGCTTTCTCCATCACTTTATCAACCTGACTTGCTGCCTTCTGCGACCTGTGGGTATGCACTTCATGTCTTTCACTTCCTCTATCCATCTCAATACCCTATTTATTATGCATTCCCCTGTATATTTGCTCTCCCCAAATGTATTGCATCACACTTCTCTGGTTTGAATTCTAATTGCCACTTTCCCATACACCCATCCACTCAACCAAATCATTAATATCTTCCTGTAGTCAACTGAGTACAGTTTTTGGTCCCTATATTTAAGAAAGGATATACTAGCATTGGTGACAGTTCAAAAGAAGTTCATCATGTTGAACATTGGGATGACAGAGTTGACTTATTGAGAACAGGTTAGTGGTCTGAGGGAATTGGATGGGTGAGATCAAGAGAGGCGGAGACGTTGCTTGCAATAGGAAAAGCGGCCTTGGTAGTAGCAGATGAATTAGCAGAAGTAGAATGAGCATGAGATAGCAGAAAGATGGTTGTGGCACATTCCCTCGCATATCACCCTGTCACCAGACCCAGTTAGCCTGGTCCAAGGTTGCCAGCCAGGTCAGTGTTTCCTGTGCCAGTCTCTGAGGGAAGAGGAAGGCTCTGTTCTGCAAACCTTTGTCCACCCAGACCTCCAGGTCCTTGTCAGAAAAGCAACATGTTAATTTTCCTTTGTCTGCCGTAGAATCATAAAAATAATAAAATGTACATACAGAAGGAGGCCATTTGACCTATTGTGTCTGTACTGGCTCCAGAGAGACCTACCTAGCTATGTTTATAGCCGTATCTCCACAGCCCTCTAAATTCATCGCTTTCAAATATATATACCCAACACTCTTTTAAACGCCCCCTCTCCCTGCTGGAATCTGCCTCCACTACTCTCCCAGGCAGCACATTCCAAATCCTAACAACTCTGAGTAAAGAATACCATCATAGAATATCATAGAATCCCTACAGAGTGGAAACAAGCCCTTCGACCCAACAAGTCCACATCGACTCTCACAGCATTCCTGCCAGACCCATCCTACTATAACCCACCAAATCTACACATATCTTGCTGACAAAATTGAAATTGTCATCCATAGTTTACTGGCATACCAACTAGTGGAAAGTGAATATCCTTCTTTACCCTGTCATAATTGTTCACAAGTTTGAACATCTCAATATGTCTCGCCTTAGTTTTATTGGTATTCTTCTAGCAAATATCCTTTGCATTTTCTCTAGACCTTTAACATCCTTCCTTAAATAAGATGTCCAGGGCTGAACACAGTAATCCCAATGTGGTACAAAGAACAAGAATAAGGAACAATATAGCACAGAGACAGGCTTTTCAGCCTTACAAGTTTGTGTTGTCACATTTTGACCTTCCATATTAAAAATGTCTTCACTTACAGGATCCATATCCCCATATTCCCTTCCTATTCATGTATTCGTCCAGGTGCTTCTTGAAAGCTGCTTTTGTCTCTGCTTCCATCACTTCTTCTGGCAGCGTGTTCCAGGCAATCACCATCCTTTGTGTGAAAAACGTCCCTTGTACAACTCTTTTAAACTCCACCCCTTGCACCCTGAACCTGTATTCCTAGTAACTGACTGCTCCACCCTGGGAAAAAAGCCTCATACTTTCCACTCTATCGATGCCATTCACAAGCGCAGTCTATCCATACTTTCTTCAAAGCTAAAATTTCCCATACCAGGCAACATCCTGGTAAACCTTTTCTGCACCCTCTCCAAAGCATCCACATGCTTCTGGTGATGAGGTTACCAGAACTACATGCAATATTCCAAGTGTGACCTAACTGAAGTTCTATAAAGCTGCAGCATCACTTGCCTATCCTTATACCCAATGCCCATTGCAACAAAGGCAAGAATGCCATAGGCCTTCTTGCTACCTTATCTACCTCCACTGCCACTTTCAGTGATCTGTGGATGTTCACACCCAGCTCCCTCTGCATATCAATACTCCTAAGTGCTCTGCCATTCACCGTATAATTTCCACCTGTACTTGACCTTCCAAAATATATCACGTCACCTTTGTCCACAGTAAACTCCCTCTGGCATTTTTCTGCTCATGCCGCCAACCGATCCGAATCCTGCTCCTTTGACAATCCTCCTCATTATCCACAACTTCACCAATCTTTGTGTCATCCACAAACTTACTAATTAGACCAGTTACATTTTCCTCCAAATCATTTATGTAGACCATGAACAGCTGAGGTCCCAGCAATGATCACTGCAGAACACCATTAATCATAGCCATCCATTCTGAAAAGCACCCTTCCATCACTACCCTCTGTCTCCTATGACTAAACGAGTCCAACTACCCATCTTGCTAGCTCACCCCGATACCATGTCACTTCATCTTTTGTTCCAGTCTGCCATGAGGGATCTTGTCAAAGGCTTTACTGAAGTCCATGTAAACAACATCAACAGCTTTTCCCTCATCAATTATCTTTGTCACCTCCTCAAAATCATGTTGTTTATCACTAAGTCCATTACCTTCTAAATGCTAATAGATCTTGTTCCTGAGAATCTTTTCATATAACTTCCCTGCCATTGGCTTGAAGCTCACAGGCCTGTAATTTGCTACATTATTCTTGTTACTCTTTTTAAACAATGGGACAACATTAGCTTTTCACCAGTTCTCCGGGACCTCACCTGTGGCCAAAGAGGATACAAAGATGTCTGTCAATGCCCCATCAATTTATTCTCTTACCTCCCTCAATATTCTGGGATATATCCCATCAGGACCCAGGACTTATCTATCTTAATACTTTTTAAGACACTCAACACATCTTCCTTTTTAATAGTAACTTGGCTTAGAAATTCAACACTCCCTTCCCTGAGATCATTCTCCATCAATTCCTTCTCTTTAGTGAATATCGATACAAAGTATTCATTTAAGACCTCACCTATCTCTTCTGGGTCCACACATAGATTTCTTCCCTTGTCCTTGAGGGGTCATTTCTTTGCCCGGCTACCCTCTTGATTTTTATATATGTATAAAAAGCCTTAGGATTATCCTTAGTCCTGTTTGCTAACAATTTTTCATATCTCCTCTTAGCCCTTCTAATTCCTTGTTTAAGTTCTTCCCTACTTTCCTTATATACTTCAATGGCTCTGTCAGTCCCCATCCTCCTAGACTTTATGTGTGCTTCCTTTGTCTTTTTGACCAAAGTCATTACACCTGTGGTTATCCAAGGTTCACATAACCTGTTGTACCTGTCCTTCATTCTCACAGGAACATGTCACTTCTCAGCCCCTATCAACTGCCATTTGAAATACTCGCCATTTGTCCAATGTGGATTTACCCTCAAACAGCTTCCTCCAATCAAAACTCTCCAGTTCCTGCCTAACATTGTTGTAGTTCACCTTCCTCCAATTTAACACCTTCACCCAAAGACTGCTGTCATTCCTATCCATGATTATGGTCACTACTCCCGAAACGATCCTCTGATGAAACTTCATTCATGTGGCCAGGCTGATTTCCCAAACCTAGGTCTCCTTCCCTGATTGGACTGATTACATACTGTGACAAGAAACACTCCTGAATGGTCCTTACAAATTCTGCTCCATCCAAGCCCCTACCACAAAGTCAGTCCCAGTTATTATAGGAAAGTTAAAATCACCCACCACAACAACTTTGCTGGTTTTACATCTTTCTAAGATCTGACTACACATTTTCTCCTCTATCTCCCGGTGGCAGTTGGGAAGCCTATAATATATACTCCCAGTATTGTAATACAACTTTTCCTATTCCTGAGTTCTACCCATGCTGACTCGCTGCACAAGCCCTCCGATGTATCCTTCCTCAGTACAGCTGTGAGATAATCTTTTACCAAGAATGTAACTCCTGAAACCCTGTTTATATCCCTTTCTATCACACCTCAAACATTCAGTTGCCAGTCCTGACCCTCTTTTAGCCAAGTTTCCATAATTGCAATAATGTCATAGTTCCAAATACTAACCAACACTCTGAGTTCATACCTTGTCAATTATACTTCTTGCATTGAAACTCATGCATTTCAGACCACGTCCTCTGCTGTTTTCGGCAGTGTTTCCCTGCCTGTTCTTAGTCGCGTTTATCCTGGCTTCACTTCTCCGTCAATTTCTGCATCTCTGGCTCCCACACCCTTGCTACGCTAGTTTAAACCTTCCCCAAACATGCTACCAAGCACCCCCACCTCCACCCCCACCCTAGGACCTTAATTCTGGTCCTGCCCATTTGTAAGCTGTCCAGTTTGTACAGGTTCCACCTCCCCCAGCACCGGTGCCAATGCCCCACGAATCCTAAACCCTTCCCGTCATACCAATTTTTCATCCATGTATTCATTCTATGTATCCTGCTGTTTCTACTGTGACTATCTCTAGACTATGGTAGCAATCCTGAGATAACTACCTTTGAGGTCCTACATTTCAACTTTCTTCCTAGTTCTATATATTCTGCCTTTAGGACCCCATCTCTTTGTTTTTATCTATGTCATTAGTACCAATGTGTACCATGACCACTGGCCATTTTACCTTCCCCTCCAGAATGTCCTGCAACCGCTCAGAGACATCCAGGATCCTAGCACCAGCGAGGCAACACACCATCCTGGACTCTTGTTTATGGCCACAGAAATACCAATCTATTCCCCTTACAATTGAATCCCCTATAACTATAGCTTTTCTGTCGATATTGCTCCCTCCCTCTGCAGCAGAGTCAACTATGGTGCCATGAATTTGGCTGTCGATGTTATCCGCTGAGAGGTCATTTCTCTCAATGGTATCCAAAATGGTATATCTTTTTTGCAGGGGAATAGTCACAGGAGATTCCTGCACTTCCTGTTTAGCTGTCCTGCTCTGCCTGATTGTCACCCATTCCCTTCCTGCCTGTGGAGTCTGAGTCTGCGGTGCAACCATCTCTCTATATGTGCTATTCATGAAATCTGCCTCGCAAGTGTTCCACAGTGTCCCCAGGTGCCGCTCCAACTCTGAAAATTGGGCTTCCAGGAGTTACAGCTAGAGACACTTCTTGCAGACATGCAGGTCCCAGGCACTAGAAATGTGCTCAACTTCCCACATTGAACAAGAGGGGCAGACCACGGTTTGGAGCTCTTCTGCCATATCTTAGCCCTTTAACTTAATTAATCCTTACAATGTCAAATACTTTCCTGTTGCTCTCTGCTCCGATAACAACTTCTCAAAACTTACTTATCATTCACCAACAACAGTTTCCAGAAACAGTTTAGGCTCATGCTCTTTACCCACTGGAACTCTCGCTCCTGACCTTCCTCTCACAATGTTCTGTTTCTTCTCCTTTGAACCTTCCCTGTCCCTTGTTTTTGGCTAGGGGAGAAAGGAGGGATGTAAACACTGCAGTAACGTAATGCTAACCATTCCTCAACAGCAGGTTCTTCCACAATACCCTTCACACCCATGTTGATTGTGATGTCCACTCCCAGAAAGCAAAACAAGCGATGTCTCAGCACCCTCTGGTCTGACCAATGACTTGTTGAAGTGTAGCATCACTTAGAGTCATACAGTCATAGAGATATATGGCATAGAAACAGATTCTTCAGTCCAACTTGTCCATGCCGACCAGATATCATATATAAATCTAATTTCATTTGCCAGTACTTGGTCCATATTACTCTAAACCCTTCCTATTCATGTACCCATCCAGATGTCTTTTAAATGTTGTAATCGTTCCGGCCTCCACCGCTTCCTCTGGCAGGTCACTCCATGCACACATCACCCTCTGTGTGAAAAAGTTTCTCCTTATGTCCCGTTTACATCTTTCCTCTTTCCCCTTAAACCTATGCCCTCCAGTTTTAGACTCCCCCCACCCCAGGAAAAAGACCTTGCCCATTTACCTTATCCATGCTCTTCATGATATTATAAACCTTTGTAAGGTCACACCTCAGCCATTGACACTCCAGGGAAAATAGCCCCAGTCTATTGAGCCTCCTCCTAGTGCTCAAAACCTCCAACCCTGGCAATAGCCTTGTAAATCTTTTCTAAACCCTTTCTACTTTCACAACATCCTACCTACAGGATGGAGAACAGAATTGCATGCAACACCTCTTTATTTTTATAGTTTGTGCCTCTATTTATACATCCAAGGATTCTACAAGCCTTCTTAACAACCGTTTCAACTTGCCAGGCCACCTTCGCAGAATTATGCATTTGAACCGAGGTTCCTCTGCTCTTTCAGTCCCCTCAAAGTTATTCCACTGAGCCTGTATTATCTCTCTATTTCTCTTCTACCAAAATGCATTACTTCACATTTGTCTGCATTGAAATTCATCTGCTAGGTGTCTGTCCATTTGGCCAGCCTAAAAATGACTGAAGTCACTCAGTGTCATCCTCATAATTCACCTTTCTCCTTTGCTCACTACCATCTGCCATCAACACCTATCCCCATTCATTTATACAATCAAAAAAATCAAGGGTCCCAACACCAATCCCAAGGGAACACCACATTCAATTCATTTCCAATCTGAGAAATGCCCATCTATACTTAACCTCTGTTTCCTACCTTTTAGCCAACTTCTAATCCATGCTGCTAAAGACCCATCAATCCTTAATATTCTGATCAACTTGCCATGTAGCACCTTATCAAATGCTTTCAGAAAGTCCAAATATACAATGTCCACAGCAATACCTGCATTCACTGCCTGTGTCACCTCATCAATGAACTCAATTAAACTTGTCAGACACGACCTAACCTTGCCAAAGCTATGTTGACTGTCTATTATTAACATAGTTTCCTTTAAGTGTATATTTATCTTATCCCATATTATGACCGCCATCAATTTTTGCATCACTAATGTCAAACTGACAGATTTGTAGTTTCCTGGAACAAAAACAAAGTTGCTGGAAAAGCTGAGCAGGTCTGGCAGCATCTGTGAAGGAGAAAACAGAGTTAACGTTTCGGGTCCGGTGACCCTTCCCCAGAACTGATGGTGGCTGGGAAAACACCAGTTTATATGCTGGGTTTAACCAATAGCATCATATCTGCAATCCTCCAATTCTACAGCACTAATCCTCTGTTCAGGGAGTCCTGGAAAATTTCTGTCAATGTCTCTGCAAGTTTGCTCCCTTACCTCCATCAGCAATCTAGGATGCATTTCAGTGATAATCTCCTGAGATGCTGCTTGGCCTGCTGTGTTCATCCAGCTCGACACTTTGTTATCTAGGATGCATTCCATTCAGGTCTGGCAAATTCTCTGCCTAGAGAGTTGCCACCCTTTTAACACCTTTTATTTATCTATCAGTATACTGTAGCAGCTCAAGCTTGCTTCAAATAAAGGGCAGTGAAAGTAACGGTGAAAGTGCCTCACCATAAAGGTCAGAAATGTTCATTATATGAATCATTCAGTACATTGATAACACATTTGATCATACCAGGAGCTTATTTCTTATTTTCTATTAAATGGGTATATTCAAGGTTAGAGCATTTTATAAAGATTTCGGTCTTGCTCAGAGTGAGTGAAAAGGACTCAATACCACTAATATAAATAATTAACCCAACGATTTGAAAGAAAAACACATTCCAGTCCCAATTCCCAAAGGAAGAGGAATCATCATTTTGATATCAGGTGCTCACAGGTACCTTCCCTCGTGGCCATTATCTATGACTGAGCACTAATAATAATCATGACTAGGTTGTTCCTGCAAATACAGTTGACTCCAATCTCATTTCTCCTAACCCTTTTTATTCATTTGCATGCTATGAATATCAAAAGATTTGTATTTGTTGTCTATCTTCAAGTACTTTGGAAGGTGGGCCTTCTGATACAATTCCAAGACTTGTTAGACCACTTCAGAAGGCTGTTACAGAGTCAACAAACTCAGCTGTGGGGTCTAAAGCTAAGAGCAGATCAAACCCAACTAAAAATAAAAGGCCGCCTTTAATTTTAGCAGAATCAAGAATTACGGGGAAAGGATATCAGTGAACCAAATATTTTTTAATGACAAATATTATTTAATTATTTTACAGGTAGCAGAATTTTCTTTCTGGGTTCCCTGGACTAAACGCACAGGCCACAGAGGCACAGGTCCAGAAACGTAACCAATGTACCACCAGACTACACATCCTGTGGACATCATTAATAACAATAACAAACAACAGAATTTGCTGGGAAAACTCAGCAGGTCTGGCAGTGTCTGCAGAGATGAAACAGTTAATGAATCAGGTCTTTCTTCAGAACTCTCAAGTTTCTCTTTCAATTTCTGCTTTTTGTTTCTGATTTCCAACATCTGCAGCTCTTTGTTTTTTTTTCTGTTCAGTTGATATCATTGATCCATCTCAAACAGAATTAATTTTGGCCAATTTTCCCCTCCTAAAGCAGGACACCACAGCCAATTGCAGCGCATGTAAGACTTCAGCTGAGGTCAGCTAATACTGCAGAGGTAAGTGGTCGAGCATAGGATCTCACTGACTAAGCCAATCTCTAGTCAAACTCTAGCCAGAGTAAGCTACTGAATTCTCCACAAATCCTTGTCACAAGGTCCTCGTACAAATACCATTTACAAGTTACAAGTGAAACAATTGGTATACACTTTATTGACATAGAATCCATAAAGTCAGCAAAATGAGTAACTAACTGTCATGAGCTACATAAGGGGGCAAAAAGTTGGCAAATGAAGTATAGTGTGGCAAAATGCAAAGTTGTTTAAACTGGAAGGAAGAACAAAAGAACAGGATATTATTTAAATGGAGAAAAATGGCAGAAAGTTGCAACACAAAGGGACTTGGGGGTACTTGTGTATGAAACATGGAAAGTTAGCACATAAGTGCAACAGGTAATCAAGAAGGTTAATAGAATGAAGGCCATTATTTCAAGGGGATTGGAGTATAAGAATAGAGAAGTCTTACTGCAACTATACAAGGTGCTGGTGAGATCGCGTCTGGAATACTGTGAGCTGTTATGGAGACTTAATTTCAGAAATGACATAATTTCATTGAAGGCAATTTGGAGAAGGTTCACTAGAATGGTCCATGGTATGGAGGGTTTGTCATATGAGCAAAGGCTGAATAGGTTGGGACTCTACTCACTGGAATTTAGAAGAATGAGAGGGATCTCATTGAAATGTGTAGGATTATTAAGGGGCTTGACAGGGTTAATGCTGAGAGGATGTCTCCCCTTGTGGGAGAGTCCAGGACCACACAGTGTGGTCTCAGAATAAAAGACTGAGATGAGGAGGAATTGTTTCTCTGAGGGTTGACAGTCTTTGGAATTCCTTGCCACAGAGAGCCGTGGGGCAAACTCTTTTTGTACATTTAAGACTGAGATAGATATGTTTTTGATCCATAGGGGAATCAAGGGTTACAGGGAAAGGGCAGTTAAGTGGTCATGAGAAATATTGAACCAGCCATGATCCTCTTGAATGACGAAGAAGGCTTGATGGGCCAAATAGCCTACTCCAATTCCTATTTCTTATGGTCTTATGGGCTCTTTATTCTAACCTCTGAACATTAAAAGTGAAGCTTTGAACTTTAAAGTGATCGTAATGGTTTAGTTTTCACTTACTTCGTTAAAGCAATTAAATTTTACACTGCAGTTTTTCTCTTTGATGGTAACCTATATGGCTTCATACTTTGTCAACTTCAGTGCATTTATAAATCCGTGATGGATTTGTGGCCAGGATGAAGCTCTTCCTGGCATTTCATAAGTTTCTCCATCTGTTCAGAAAAATTCATGGACTGGTCCAAGGTTTTCTTGTCAACGTTGCACTTGATTACACTGTTCCAACTTATGAACTCAGTTTAAGACTCAGTGTCGTCCTGGGTAATTCATACAAACTTTGCAAGGCAGCTCCAGACTGACAGCACTTGACCTGGTGCACTAATTCCTTTTAAATATGGCACCAATGCTGGAAGACACAGGAGATCCCAGCAGTGGTGAATACTTTTGTCTGTGGCAAGAGGGAGTATACAATGAATGGGATCCATTGGGGCATGGTGCAGTCATTGAGATAAGCTTTGGAAAATGGTGAGAAATCTCACTGGAGCTCAAGGAAGGAAACTTTCCCTGAAACATGCAAAATTGATACTTAGCTAATTTCTGGTACAATTCATCCAGAATCTCTTATAGTATAGTTTGACCTCTATTCATTGACCTAACATTGTGAAAATGAGAATTGTATTGAATGCTGCTAGCAAACACTGACCAAAGTGAAAATCTGCTGAGTTGATTGGAGATCAGCAGTTCCTCTCACCTATTCCTCAAACCTCACCCTTCCCCATAAATTTCAAAGTAATATCATTACTGCATTCTTCCAGCTTATTTCATCATGTGCAATAGAAGGTAGCTTACTTAGAACTCTGAGACAGCTTGCCTTTTAAACTTTCTGACTGCATTTTATGCGTAATCTGAAAAGAATGAGAAGGGAATTTTATACCCAGATTAAATGAAATAAATCATTAAAGATTATCACTTAGATTTAAAGTTGAGTTTGGTTTATGCTTGCATGCCCTAAAAGAAGTTAAACTTGATAATACAAAACCAGACCTCCTGTTTAATTTTTTTCCATCATGCTACTTTGCATAGATGGCACAGGTAGATAAGGTGTCAGAAAGGGTATTGTGACTACATATTGCACATCTCAAAATGGCTATAGTTCTTCTGTTAATCCAACTTTAAATTGCTAAATAAAGGTTACTATCCTGCTACCATTCTTACCATTACTTCTCATAATTTCCTTTTATTCCTAACTGTGGAAAAGCTACAATTAACTACTGTTACGTTCATGCACATTTGTTCTTTACACCCATGTCCCAAAGTCATGATTGCAGTGTTCGACAAAATCACAGGATAAGCATCATTCGACTATTTTGACAGTTCCATTAGCAATAATTGTATAGAATTAGTTCACATTTTCCCTTGGATCGCACTGTTATTTACACAGCTTTGGGCATAGCATGTGACATCCAGACCAAAAACATTGCATCAGTAGCATGGTGCTATACGTTCCTGTGCTAGTGAAACACTTACCTCCGGTGGGATTTTTTTTAGTCACCCAAATGCTATTTATCACAATTCAGCTCTGATTACCAGGATCACAGAACAACACAGTAGCAATATTTTCACATTAAGATGTACATCAGTCTGCTGCTTTCAAAAGATAATTCAATACTAAACCAGTAATTTCACCCATGTGTACCATATAAATGCTCACCAGGTGCATTTTTTTCCTCTCACTATTTTAAATGAAGCATTATTTTAATGTTAAATTAACAGAAGTTGATACAAGTATGTGAAGCATTCATATGATACCCACACTTTTTCTATCTTAGTACAGTATCTAAAATGAGGGTCATCCTGTCCTTTTCATAGTTGAACTTTGATTTTTTTTTTAATCTGCCAGCTGTGGCTCTGTTGACAGTAATCTCACCTCTACTTCAGGGGTTTGTAGATTCAAGTTGCATCCAGAGACTGTAAAGGTTTTGCAGCAAGTCAGAATCATTCACAAGTGGATTGTAAGAGGCGATCTGAGTGAGGCTCAGGACATAAATAACAAAAAAGCTTCTCAAGTCTATAGTCTACTCCAACTCAAAGAGAAGCTAGTCAGAATGGCAGTAAACCTGGGGTGGAGACCAGCAGTGGTCCTTCCTGATAAAAGCTTGAGGGGCAACGCCCAGATCAAACTCAGTTGGAACAGCACTAAACATGAACGAAAACTTTTGTAGAATTCACTAAAGCTGACAAAAAGCAACATCAAAGCAAAGCAGTGAACTGATTGGTGGGTAATGCGTTAAGTGTTTTTTTGTCTACTTCAAAAATACATTAAGGAAAAATAAGAGTTCTATCTTCTTTCTAATAAAAAAAGCATACTTTATTTTCTGCATTGCTTAAATTTAGAGTAAGGGGCATTTTTTAACTAAAGATATGGCAGGGGAATTCATTCTCATGAATTGGAGTATATGAGAAATCTTAGATGCTGCTGCCAGTCCGGATAACCACATCTCCATGTAGTGTCATGGGCTTGAATACATTGATCACTGGGTTTTGGAACTTGGGCATCTGCAGGAGCCACTGCAGTGCATTTGTGAGGTGGAGAGTTACGTGGCTGGTGTGTTCATGGTCATGGTCAGCCCACAACTTAAGTTACTGCAGTCAGGGAGGGTATAGGTAACCATCAGTCAGAAGAAACAAAGTGGGCAGGAAATCAGGAAAGCCAGCTCCCTCACAAACCAGTTTCCAGTTTTAGAATATGTGAGAGCAATGGTTCCTCTGGGAAGCGCATTCAGAGCCCAGCTGCACAATCACGCAGTAGACAGAGAGGAAAAGCTATGGTGGCAGGAGACAAATGTAGAACAGAAGCCAAGTCAGTCTTGTAGACAGAGTGTACACAGTCAAATTAAGATATAAAGGAGATCAGCAAGGTTGGATGGCAGTCATATTGACACAAGGAGTGTGATTAACACATTGGGGATATGGCATCATCGCTAACATAGAGACTTGTTTGAGAGAGGGATAGGAATGGAAACTTAATATTTCACAATATGGAATCTTGAGGTGACACAGGGAAGAATGTAGATATTTTCTAATTGACTAGAACAACAAGGTAATTGCATACCTATGGTCTAGATGGAATTTGAACCCAGGCCTCCTAGAAGGAAGGGCTGTAAGTTAGGAGCTGTTACTGCAATATTAATCAAGAAGTCAATTACTGCAATAAGGAGGGATGATATTTTCAAAGGTTCCATTGAGACCATATGGGTAGAACTTAAAAATGAAAAGTGAGGAGTGGGGGGAAACATTGTTGGGAATGTTTAATAGATCTCCAAACAGTCAGGAAAAGGTAAAAGGGCAATTATGTCAGCAAGTTACAGAGAAGTGTAAAAATAATCGGGTATTAATAGTAAGGATTTCAACTTTCCCAATATTAATTGGGATAGATAAATTGTGAAAGGCTAGAGGGGTGGAATTCTTAAAATGTATCAAGGAGAGATTTTTAAGCCAGAATGTAGAAAATCCTAAAAGAAGCAGTGGGCTAGGCTTAATTTTAAGGAACAAAACCAGGCAATCTTGAAGTGTCAGTAGCAGAGCAATTTGATGACAGTGGCTATAACTCAGTCAAATGTAAGGTAGTTATGGAAAAGGAACAAAAAAAAAGATGAACCAGAAAAAGAAGTTTTGAATTGGGAGAAGGCTGATTTTAATACGATAAGACAGGATCTGGTCAGAGTGGACTCGGAGCAGCTACTTGTAGGAAAATCTACATCGGCACAGTGTGAGTCTTTTACAAAGCAAATAGTGAAAGTGCAAGACTGGCACATTCCTGTAAAGATGAAGAGTTGGGGTGAAAATTCCAGAGGAAAAAGTAGGAAAGCAAAGAGGATACATGAAAAATCATTGGTGAGTAAAATAAATGAAAATCCAAAAGTGTTTTATAAGTATATCAGGATCAAAAGGATAACCAGGGACAGAGTGGGGCATTTGGGCCTAGGTGGCAAATTGCAGGTGGAGCAGGAGCACATAGCTAAGGTTTTAAGGAGTACGTTGCAACTCTTTTTCACCATAGGGAAGAATGTTGTTAAGTTAGAAACTGGAGAAGAGGTCTGTGGCATTCTTGAATAAATTACAATTGTGAGAGAGAAGATATTAATAGTTTTAGTGGCCCTAAAATGGGATAAGACCCGAGGCCCAGGTAAGATGTATCTCAAGCTACTATAGAGGGCAATGGAGAAGATTCAAGTTGCCCTGGCATACATTTTCCAATCCTCTCTGGCCACAGGACTGAAGGACAGGTAATATGATACCATTATTCAAGAAAGGTGGTAGAGAAAAACCATGGAATTATAAGCCAGTGAGTCTAACAACAGTGTTAAGTAAAAAGTTGGAAAAAAGTCTGTGGCACAGAATTAATCTGCACTTGGAGAAAGAAGAATTAATCAAGGATAGACAGATTTTGTCTGTGAAAGATCATGTCTACCAACTTTGAGATTTTTGAGGAGATGGCTAGATGAGTAGATGATGGTATTGCTGTGGATGTAATCTACTTGGACTTTTGTACGTCATTGACAAAGTTTCTTATCAGATACTGGTCATGAAGACAAAAGCCCATTGGATCCACAGCAATTTGGCAAGGAGGACAGGATGTTAGTCAAAGGTTATTTTCATGATTGGAAGCCTGTGTCCTGCAGTGTACCGCAGAGTTTGGTGCTGAGTCCCCTAATGTCTGCAGTCTACGTTAATGTTCTAGATATAAGTGCCCAAAGTTTGATCAGTAAATTTGTGGATCTCATGAAAGTTGGTGATATTAAATAGCAAGGAGGAAAGCTTTAGGTCACAGGACAATATATACAGGCTGGTCACGTGGGTTGTACAATGACAAATGTAATATAATCCTGAAAAGTGTAAGATGATGCATTTTGGGAAAACTGGCAAAGCAACGGCGTAGATGATGAATGGTAGAACCCTAGGAAGAACAATGGACAAGAGGGACCTTGGTGTGCATGTCTGTAGATCCAGGGCAGGTAGGAAGGCACTTAATAAAATGTGTGGGAGACTTTCCCTTTTTAGTCGAAGCATTGAACATAAGACCAAGGAAGTTATGGTGGAGTTTTTTTATATTAGTTGAGCCACAGCTGGAGTGCTGTGTGACGTCTGGTCATCTTGCAATAGGAAGATGCAGTTGCTCTAAACAGGGTGCAGAGGAGATCACCAGGATGTTGCTTGATCTAGAACAATTCAGCTATAAAGAGAGACTAGGTAGATAAGGATTATTTTCCTTAGAAAAGACAAAGGCTCAGGGTGAATCTGATTAAGTTGTACAAAATTATGAGGGGCATAGAGAGGAAATTTTCCCATTAGTAGTGGGGTCAATAACCAGGGGACACAATTTTAAGTTAAAGGAGCAGGAGGTTTCAAAGGGATCTAAGGAAGGTTATTTTTGCTCAAAGAAATCATAGAATCCCTGCAGTGTGGAAACAAGTCCCAACAAGTCCACACCAACCCACACAGCATCCCACCCAGACCCACGCCCCTAATCTACACATCCTTGAATACTAAAGGCAATTTAGCATGGCCAATCCACCTAGCTTGCACATCTTTGGACTGTGGGAAGAAACCAGAGCACCCAAAGGAAACTCATGCAGACAAGGGGAGAACGTGCAAACTCCACACAGACAGTCGCCCGAGGGCAGAATCAAACCCAAGTCCCTGGTGCTGTGGGGCAGCAGTGCTAACCACTGAGCCACAATACCACCCCAGTGTGGTGCGGTAGGCGTCTCAAACTCACTGCCTAAAGGGTTGGTAGAAGCGGGAACCAGCGAGACATGAACGAAGTATTTAGATAATACCTTGAACTATCATAGCATACAACACTTTGGGCCAGGCACTTGTAAATGGGACTAAAGTAGATTGGTGCTGATGTCCGAGCCAGATATGATAGGCTGAAGGGCTTGGCAAGGAGGTTTGCTAGTGCCGCCTGGGAGGGTTTAAGCTAATATGGTAAGGGGGCAGGAACCACAGCACTAGGTCACCAAATGAAATGACCAATGAGGAGTAAGATTAAGAGGAAGGACAGACGGGGAGAGGTTAATGAACACAGGATTAGTGGACTGAGGTGCATTTGTTTTAATGCAATGAGTATGACAGGTATGGCAGATGAACCTTAGAGCTTGGATTAATACATATGGCTTTGATATTGTAGCTAGCACAGAGACTTGGTTGAGAAATGGACAGGTCTGTCAGCTTAACTTTCTGAGATTTAAATGTTTCAGGCATGACAGAGAGGGATTAAAAGAAGTGGGGGAGTTGCATTACTGATGATGACAAATATCACAATTATACAGACAGGGGAACCTTGGATGGTCATCCAGTAAGACCATATGGATAGAACTCAGGAATAGGAAAGGTGTGATCACTTTAATGGGATTGTACTACAGGGCTTGCAACAGCCAATGAGCGACAGGGGGAGAGTTATATGGGCAATTTATGGAAAAATGTAAGAAAAAACAGGTTTGTTTTGGTCGTTGATTTTAAGTTCTGCTACATTGACTAAGACTAGTTTAGCACCAGAGGCCTGGGCGGGGGAAGTTTGCTTGACGTGACCAAGGCAGTTTTTTGAAACAATATGTTAATAGTCCAACTAGGGAAGAGGCCATGCCAGACTTGCTACTGGGGAATGATGGTTGAAATTTCAGTGGGGGTGTGAATTTGGGAATAGTGACCATAATTGTATGAATTTTACTTAATGATAAGGATAATAGTAGTGCTTCGGTTAACGTAGTAAATTAGGGAAAGGCTAACTACCACAATATGGGATAGGAACTGGGGTAAGTAAACTGGGAGTAGCTGTTTGAGGGTAAATCCACAACTGTCATATGGGTAAGTTTTAAAAACCAGTTGACCACAATTCAGGACCTGCATTTTCCTCTGAAAATGAAGGATAAAGGATGGCAAGAATTGGGAACCCTGAATGACAAGAGAAATTGAGAGCTTAGTTAGAAAGGAAAAAAGCCTATGTAAGGTTTAGCATACTAAAGAAAGACAGAGTTCTCAAAGAATACAAAAATAACGGGCAATAACTCAAAAAAGAATTAAGAGGGCAAAGGGTCATGAATGTTCTTGATAGGCAAGATTAAGAAAAATTCCAAAGTGTTTTATACATATATAAGGAGGAAGAGGGTAGCTCAAGGACAAAAGAGGGAGTTTATACATGGAGCCAGAGGAAATGAGTGAAATCCTTAACAAATACTTTGCATTGGTATTCACAAAGGAGAAGGGCATAATGGATAGTGAGAGTTGGAAGGGGTATGTTGGTATTCCAGGGCATGTCAATACAAAAAAGGAAGATGGATATGGTGCTTTTAAGAGCTTTAATGTAGACAAATCCCCAGGACCTTCTAACATTATGGTTATATTTAGGAAGGATACCCCTGAAAGAAAGTCGAATGAAGTTGTATGGGTGAAACTTAGGAATAAGAAGTGGATGTTTGCTTTATTGGGATTGCACTATAGAGCCCCAATAGTCAGTGGGAAATTGAGAAGGAATCGGGGCTAGAGTATAAAGATTGACAAGTCATATTGCAGCTGTATAGAACTTTAGTTTGGCCACATTTAGAATATTGTGTACAACTCTGGTCGTTTCATCACCAGAAGGATGTAGAGGCTTGGGAGAGGCTACAGAAATGTTTTACCAGGATGTTGCTTGGTTTGGAGGATATCAGCAAGAGGAGAGATTGGACAAACTCAATTTTTTTCACTTGAATGTTGAAGGATGCCCAGTGTCCTGATAGAAGTTTACAAAATTATGAGAGGCATGGATAGGTTGAATAGTCAGACATGCTAATTATAAGGGGACCTAAGTTTGAGGTAAATGGAAGAAAGTTTAAAGGAGACGTGAGAAGCAAATTTTATACATAGATGGTGGTGAGTGGCTGGAATGTGCTGCCTCAGGAGGTGGTGGTGGAAGTAGATACAAAAGCAATGTTTAAGAGAAACTTGACAGATATATGAGTAGACAAGGAACAGAGGGATATAGACCATCTCGAAACAAAAGATTTTTAGATTCGAAAGACATCATGTGTCAGCGCAGCCTTGGTGGGCCAAAGAGCCTGTTCCCATGCTGTGCTGTTGTTTGTTTTCACCTTTCCATGTGGCAAAACTCTAGAATTCAATGAGCACAAAAGCCTAAAATTATACTAAGTGGTACGAAGGAAGTGTTCCATTACATTGCATCACATGCTGCAAAGCATTTTGCACATCATGAGAGGTTGTCTACAAATGCAAATATTTCTTGTAAAATAGAATGTTTAATGTGCTCACCAAACACTGGGTGTTTAGTATGTGATGTGAGAAATCAAACAAGTTGGAAAAGTTGAGATATTGTGGTGAGATCAAATTGAATTGGATTAGAGTGCATGTGGAACCTGATGTCTGCATCAATGCAAAATAAGTGGGGAGGAAGAGGGCATAGCTATAGACTCTTGGAGTCTGTGGGTAAAGGTGGGAAGACATTTCAGGTGTTGCTCTGGTTATACTGGAAGTTAAGTATGGAATTAGGTAATATCAATGACACCCAGCTGGACAATGGGGAACAGGTATTGGAGGACAATGTCTTTAACCATGTCAAATGCGATAGATTGATAGTTAGAAATAAGAAGAGATAGTTTACCATGGTCCTGATCCCGAGATGGCATTTGTGATATTGATAAGGGCAGTTTCAGTGCTGTGGCCAGGGAGGACACTTGAAATGGAAGGTTTCATCATGGATTTGTGGGAATATTTGTGCTACATACTGCAGATCGTGCTTATTTTGAACTGCTCTTGGCAGCACCTTATAAGAATGTGATCAGAGATAATGGGAACTGCAGATGCTGGAGAATCCAAGATAACAAAGCGTGGAGCCGGATGAACACAGCGGGCCAAGCAGCGTCTTAGGAGTACAAAAGCTGACGTTTCGGGCCTAGACCCTTCATCAGAAAAGGAGGATGTGGAGAGGGTTCTGAAATAAATAGGGAGAGAGAGGGAGGTGGACCTCTCCCCATCCCCCTTTTCTGATGAAGGGTCTAGGCCCGAAACATCAGCTTTTGTGCTCCTAAGATGCTTCTTGGCCTGCTGTGTTTGCCCAGCTTCACACTTTGTTACCTTATAAGAATGAATGGGTTTGCAGGGCCTTATGGCTCTATATGTTCTCAGGATTACATTTATATTTCTTAATTACTGTATATATTGAATAAACAGAAACAGTTGGCAGATTTGGCAGCACAGTGGCTCAGTGATTAGCATTGCTGCCTCACAGCGCCAGAGACTCAGGTTGAATTCCACCCTCAGGCAGCTGTCTGTGTGGAGTTTGCACATTCTCCCCGTGTCTGTGTGGGTTTCTCTGGGTGCTCTGGTTTCCTCCCAAAGTCCAAAGATGTGCAGGTTAGGTGAATTGGCCATGCTAAATTACCTGTGGTGTCCCAGGCTGTGTAAATTAGGTGGATTAGACATGGGAAATGTAGGTGGCAAGGGGACGGGTCTGGGTGGGATGCTCTTTGGAGAGGCAATGTGGACATGTTGGGCTGAATGGTCTGTTTCCATGCTGTAGGATTCTATGAATTAAAATCTTTTAAGTAATTAATACACAATTTTAAACATTTTTAAGTGTATTCCTTAACTATTCTCTCAGAAAGATCATGATACCTTATTTGCTTCACCTCAAAATGGTGAATGGCCCTATAATCTTCTGGATTTACATATGATTATATACCGCAATGGTTGCAGTGATATGACAAAATAGGCATTTCTGACAAGCTGCTGTTCCTCTTCTGCAAGAATGAAATAAGCGAGAACCTATTTTGACATAGTGACCACAAGGCATTCCAAAGTGCTTTACAGTTAATGAAGCATTTATGAAGTATGGTCATTATTATAATTGTCGGAAACTCCAGCTGCTAACTACACTGTGCACAGCAAGGATCCACAAGCACTAATTAAATAAACTATGTAATTTTATTTTTAATGACATTGGTTAATGAATCAACCTTGTCATATTTGCCACCCTCTTCCCTGAGTGGTACTGTGCGGAGGGTAGTTGACACAATGTGCTGCGACTAATTATCCTTTGTCTACTCTCTTTTTAAAAAAGGTAATAATGGTTTAGACAGTATCTAGTGGGGACAAAAAAAATCAAAATGTCAATGGAAACTCACAAAGGAAACTTTCAAAATGAAATTACAATGTCATTTTCAGATATAATGATGCACCCAGTCCCTATCCTCCTTTATTAATACAATGTCTAGGTGCCCTGTCTAATTATCAGCGGTAGAAGATATATTTCTGAACAGAAGATGCACTTATCTTTGTTAACAAATGGGTTATAGTATGAAAACAATAATTACAACTTACACTACTGTTGTGATCTCAATTGATGCTATTACAGGGATATCAGTTCCCAGACTGAAATCTGGATTGATGGATCATATTTTTTTAACAACCTGTTTTTTTACAGAAACACAAGGGCATAATGTTGCAGATCTGATTTTAGTAATAAAACAGACATTATATAAAAGCAGAGTAGATAAACTAGAATAAACCAAGTTATTTATGTACAAAATGACTTGAAGTATTTCAAAAGATGCAGTAAAGATACAATCCTATCTATCCAAATTCCCTTCTCTGTAGTTTGATTTAACTGTTGTTTTCAATCCCTGGTCTTGAGAGTTTGATGGTCTCTCCCCTGAGTATTCACAAAACTGAGTTCAGACTTTCCTAGCTTCAAATAACCTCTGCAACATTTTCATCAAACATTGCTAGTCTGGAAATTTCAAACTAAAACCCTCACACTGAGTAAATCCATTTCCTAACTTTTCTGAACTAACTCCTTTCTCTTGGAAAAACTGTTTCATACACCAAACTTCAACCAAGATTTCTATGAACGGAACCCAAAGATTTTCCAAAATATATATGTTCCCTCTAAGCAAAAAGAATTCAATTTCTGATCTTCTAACTGAAAGCAAGCTAATACTTTTCTGTATTTACTCTGTGTGCTTACAAAACTCTCCCAAAGCAAACAAATTCCCATTGCTACTCTAGGAAATCTCTCTCTCACACACACAGGTTTAAAAAAAGACAAGTTAATCATTAAACCACTTCAGACTGATGGACCAAAACTCACATATCAGTAGGTCGAAATGCAAACTCTGAAGTAAGTTATTTTTAAAAATGTATAAATCAAATGCATTAGATCACACTCTTAATCAGGCATAAATATTAAGTGATCTCTGGAGTTGTGTATTTCCCTCCCTCGGGCACCTGACTGCTTCCACCCAAAACTGTGTGACATCATTAACTCTCTTACGTTATACAACAGGAAAACAGTAAATGAACTTTGACTTATATTGCATAAGTTTATTTTTGAACTTTGGAAAGAGTCAGCACCAAAAGTCAAGGGTTGTGGTGATTATGGTTGCACATTCATTGCCACTCATTTGGTTGAAGTTACTTGCAAGTCTGACTGTGATAAATATTACAGTTCTGTACGTGTCTCCACAATGAACGATAACCTATGAAGGCAACTCTTCCTGACAAATTTCTGCCTGAGCATCTAAACATAACTTTGTTGGAAACATGATGGCCGAACCCACTTGATTACGGGAGAGGCTGCATGTTAATCTGATGGTGGTGGGAAACCTCCCACAATTAAGTTGGAAGGGGCCAATGTAAGAAACTGACCAGCTTGCATCAGCAATTTGAATGCACTTATTAATGTGCCAATTGACATCACTTATCCCCAAGTTCACTGAAATATAATGATGGTTTGGGAATTAAAAGGGCCTTTTGTAGCTCTCCTGTGCCACCACAACACGGTAGGGCCACAAACAGAGTTTACAGAGCAAGAAAATGTCCTTCACTGCTTTGAGTCTGTACTGGTCAAAACAAGCACATAACTATTCTAATCAGTGATAATGGGAACTGCAGATGCTGGAGAATCCAAGATAACAAAGTGTGGAGCTGGATGAACGCAGCAGGCCAAGCAGCATCTCAGGAGCACAAAAGCTGATGTTTTGGGCCTAGACCCTTCAATGATGAAGGGTCTAGGCCCGAAACATCAGCTTTTGTGCTCCTGAGATGCTGCTTGGCCTGCTGTGTTCATCCAGCTCCACACTTTGTTATCGTAACTATTCTAATGCCATTTTCCATCATTTGGCCCATAACCTTGCATGCTTTGGTATTGCAAGTACACATCTAAGTATGACTTAACACAGTTACCATCAACCTACCAGGTTTTTTAGGGGGATGAAGCATTAGTTATTTTACATTGAAAACCAATACTACCCTATCTTCCAACTTCCCTATCCTCTGTGGCATGATCCTCTCCCCAAAACCCTATCTCACAGCAGCCTCTTCCTTCACATGCCTACATCTAGGGATTCAATAATGATTCCTGTCGAAGTCCTTGAAACATTTTCAGCAGCTACTGCTGCTTCCAGTGGTACTGCCTCAAGTGTCCTGCCCTGTGGCAGCCCTTCACTCCCAACTCCTTCTCCACATGAGAAGAAGGTAAAGATCACTTACCTTTCCACCACCCGATGCCTGAGGAGTAGGTGTTCAGCCAGCAGCTTGTAGGACCCAGAAGCTGCTACTCTCTGTTTAGGTGGCAGCTTTTGGTGACCTGGGGCGGCTGTGTTGAAGCCTGTTATAGGCTGTGAAACCTGCCAAAGTTCACTGTCCGGCTTTCAACAGGGGGTCATGGAGGCAGTCCAATGCTGCTGTATTTCCATGGCAATGCCCTGACCCGATCAGAATCCACCTGCCTAACCTGAGAATTTAAATTGATGATCTTGACGCCTCTCTGTGTCAAACCAATTAGCATCACAACTACCCGTTACACACTTTCTACCTCAAATTAGAACTGTATTCTCAAGTTTGTTCCTTGCATCCTAGATCTGATAACAGCAATAATTTTAACTTCTTGTCTTCTTTTAAGCAATGTTTTAGTGACAATTGGATGATTTATTCTGGCAGTGGGAGCGGTGTGTTGGTCAATATTTAACATGCTGACTCCCAAATTTAGTCCCAAAAAGAGGAATTTCTGCCTTTTGTTTCAGTTTTCCTGCATTTGAAGGATTTTCCTGCATATTTATAAATTCAAATATTGCTCACTAGGTGGCAGTAAATTCTCAAAGATACAGGTAGTCTGCTCTGATATTTCTATTAGGTAATATTTACAACAAGAATAACTTACAGTTACATCATCTTTTAAGTTTAGAAAATGTTACGAAGAACTTCACAGTGATATGATGAAGAAGCCTTAATTTTGAGCCAATGGGAATCCTGCCAGTAAACTTAGTCAAAGAGGCTTGTTTTTATGGAGATGACAAAGTGTGGAGCTGGATGAACACACAGCAGGCCAAGCAACATCTTAGGAGTACAAAAGCTGACATTTCGGGCCTAGACCTTTCATCAGAAAAGGGGGATGGGAGAGGGTTCTGAAATAAATAGGGAGAGAGGGGGAGGCAGATCAAAGATGGATAGAGGAGATGATAGGTGGAGAGGAGACAGACAAGTTAAGGGGGTAGGGATGGAGCCTGTAGAGGTGCGTATAGGTGGGGAGGTAGGGAGGGGATAGGTCAGTCCGGGGAGGACGGACAGGTCAAGGGGGTGGGATGAGGATAGTAGGTAGGAAATGGGGGTACAGCTTGAGGTGGGAGGAGGGGATAGGTGAGAGGAAGAACAGGTTAGGGAGGCGGGGATGAACTGAGCTGTTTTGGGATGCAGTGGGGGAGGGGAGATTTTGAAGTTTGTGAAATCTGCATTGATACCATTGGGCTGCAGGGTTCCCAAGCAGAATATGAGCTGCTGTTCCTGCAACCTACGGTTGGCATCATTGTGGCATTGTAGTGGCCCAGGATGGACATGTCGTCTAAGGAATGGGAAGGGGAAGTTGAAATGGTTCGCGACTGGGAGGTGCAGTTGTTTATTGTGAACCGAGCGTAGGTGTTCTGCAAAGCGGTCCCCAAGCCTCTGCATGGTTTCCCCAATGTAGAGGAGGTCACAGCGGGTACAGTGGATACAGTATACCACATTAGCAGACGCGCAGGTGAATATCTGCTTGATGTGGAAAGTCTTCTTGGGGTCTGGGATGGGGGTGAAGGAGGAGTTGTGGGGGCAAGTGTAGCACTTCCTGCGGTTGAAGGGGCAAGTGCTGGGTGTGGTGGGGTTGGAGGGGTGTGTAGAGCAGACAAGGGAGTCCCAGAGGGAGTGGTCTTTCCGGAAGGCAGACATGGGTGGGGTGGGAAAAATGTCTTGGGTGGTGCGGTTGGATTGTAGATGGCGGAAGTGTCAGAGGATGATGCATTGTATCCGGAGGTTGGTGGGGTGGTATGTGAGGGCAAGGGGGATTCTATTTGGGCGGTTATTGTGGGTCAGGGTGTGAGGGATGAGTTGCGGGAAATGCAGGAGACACGGTCGAGGGCGTTCTTGACCACTGTGGGGGGGATGTTGCGGTCCTTGAAGAATGAGGACATCTGGGTTGTACGGGAGTAGAATGCATCATCCTGGGACCAGATGCGGCAGAGGCGAAGGAATTGGGAATAGGGGATGGAATTTTTGCAGGAAGGTGGGTGGGAGGAAGTGTATTCTAGGTAGCTGTGGGAGTTGGTGAGATTGAAATGGATATTGGTTTCTAGGTGGTTGCCTGAGTTGGTGACAGAGAGGTCCAGGAAGGCGAGGGATGTGATGGATATGGCACAGGTGAACTTGAGGTTGTGGTGGAAGGTGTTGGTGAAGTGGATGAACTGTTCAAGCTCCTCTTGGGAGCATGAGGAGGCGCCGATACAGTCATCAATGTAATGGAGGAAGAGGTGGGGTTTAGGGCCAGTGTAGGTATGGAAGAGGGACTGTTCCACATAACCTACAAAGAGGCAGGCATAGCTTGGGCCCATGCGGGTACCCATGTTCACCCCCTTTGTCTGTAGGAAGTGGGAGGAATTGAAAGAGGAGTTGTTGAGGGTGAGGATGAGTTTGGCTAAGCAGATGAGGGTGTCGGTGGAGAGGGACTGGTCAGGCCTGTGGGACAGGTAAAAGTGGAGGGCCTTTAGGCGAGCTGCATGGGGAATGCAGGTGTGTAGGGACTGGACACCCATGATGAAAATGAGGTGTCGGGGACCGAGGAACTGGAAGTTCTGGAGGACGTGGAGGGCGTGGGTGCTGTCACTGACATAGGTTAGGAGTTCCTGGACCAAGGGAGAGAAAATGGAGTCCAGATAGGTGGAGATAAGTTCGGTGGGGCAGGAGCAGGCGGAGACAATGGGTCGACCAGGGCAGTCGGGTTTGTGGATTTTGGGAAGGAGATAGAAGTGGGCCATGCAGGGTTGTGGAACAATGAGGTTGGAGGCTGTGGGTGGGAGGTCACCTGAGGTGATGAGGTTGTGGATGGTTTGGGAGCTGACGGTTTGGTGCTCGGGGGTGGGGTCATTATCCAGGGAGCGGTAGGAGGAGGTGTTGGAGAGTTGGCGTCTGGTGTCAGCGATGTAGAGGTCAGTGTGCCATACTACAACTGCGTCTCCCTTGTCTGCCGGTTTTATGATGAGGTTGGGATTGGAGCGGAGGGCTGCCCGTTCTGCAGGGGAGAGGTTGGAGTGGGTGAGAGGGGTGGAGAGGTTGAGGCGATTGATGTCTCGACTGCAGTTGGAGATGAAGAGGTCGAGGGAGGGTAGGAAGCCTGGGGGTGGTGTCCAGGAGGAGGACTTGTGTTGGAGGCGAGTGAAGGGGTCAGTGGAGGCAGGGTTAGGCTCCCGGTTAGAGAGGCAGAGGCGGCAGAAAAACTGCTCAATGTCCAAAGGTGACTGGTATTCGTTGATGTGTGGGTGGAGGGGGATAAACGTGAGCCCATGACTGAGGACGGAGTGTTTGTCCTCAGTCAGTGGGAGGTCTGGGGAATGGTGAAAATTCAGCAGGGCTCAATCTGGTTGTCTTCTCTGGGGTTGCTGGCTGTGGAGGCTGTGAGTGGAGCAATGTCGGTGTCGGCGGTGGGCGGGGTTGCGTTGGCATCGGCTGTGGGCGGGGTTCTGTCGACATCGGTGGTGGGCGGAGTTCTGTCAATGTTGGCGGTGGGCAGAGTTCTGTTGGCGCCGGTGGTGGGCGGAGTTGCGTCGGCGTCAGTGGTGGATGGAGTAGAGTCAGCGTCCGTGATGGGCGTAGCGGCGTAAGCGGTGGGCTGAGTTGGGTGGGCAGCGGCAGGAGCGGTGATGGTAATGTTGGTGGCACTGGTTATAGAGGTGGAGGCAGTGACTACAGCAGCAGTCGCAATCCCGGAAGTAGTGTGCCCGGCAGTGGCGCATGTGACATCATCGGTGGTTTCTCCGGCAGTGGCCTCATGGCCAATGGTGGCGGGTACATTGTGGGGGAGGTGCAGAGTCAGGTTGGGGATTTAGGAGGTGGAGGAATCCTGTTTAAGGTGGCAGGGACCAATGAGTTTGTTGTACTTAGGGTTTTTAGTGTCCTGAGTACACTGAGTAGAACTGTGTGTTCAGTTTGTGGATCCTATGGAGGATAAAAAACAGGGGAGGTCCTTTGCAGGTCTGGGAGAGGGAGGCTCTGAGCTGGGGTAGGCTAGATGGCAGTGCATGGAGATGCCGGCGCATTGCTGCGAGTGTGTGTTTCAGGACTCACTGGGAGAATCGCTTCTGAAGGGTCTCGACGTTCTGGATGTAGATATGGTCACGGTTGGGGCAAAATTGGACAGGCTTGAATGTGGACTGTAGTCCATTGGGGATGATCTGGTTCCGTAGGCAGGTACTAAGAAAGGTGATGTGGCTGTGGTACCTGGTTTGCTTCAGGACATGGTCGAGCAGTTTCAAGGTCGAACAGATTACAAGAGAGTTCATTCCCCTTCGCATTCCTTAGATGACATGTCCATCCTGGGCCTCCTTCAGTGCCACAACGATGCCACCCGAAGGTTGCAGGAACAGCAATTCATATTCCGCTTGGGAACCCTGCAGCCCAATGGTATCAATGTGGACTTCACAAGCTTCAAAATCTCCCCTCCCTCCACTGCATTCCAAAACCAGCCCAGCTCGTCCCCCCCTCCCTAACCTGTTCTTCTTCTCACCTATCCCCTCCTCCCACCTCAAGGCGCACCCCCATTTCCTACCTACTAACCTCATCCCGCCCCCTTGACCTGTCCGTCCTCCCCAGGCTGACCTATCCCCTCCCTACCTCTCCACCTACACTCACCTCTACAGGTTCCATCCCCACCCCTTTAACTTGTCTGTCTCCTCCCAACCTATCTTCTCCTCTATCCATCTCTGATCCGCCTCCCCCTCTCTCCCTAGTTATTTCAGAACCTTCTCCCTATCCCCCTTTTCTGATGAAGGGTCTAGGCCCGAAATGTGAGCTTTTGTGCTCCTGAGATGCTGCTTGGCCTGCTGTGTTCATCCAGCTCCACACTTTATCTGTGATTCTCCAGCATCTGCAGTTCCCATTATCTCTGATGTTTTGATGGAGGGTCTTTTGAGGAGACAAAGGTGAAGGGATTTATATAATCCAGAATATTGGGCCTAATGATGGGATTAAAGAAGGAGTAGTATCTGTGAAGGCACAATCAAATGAAATGAGAGATTCAGGAGAGGTGTGAGGATGAAGAGATTACAGGGATTGACAACTAAAAAAGATTTAAACATAAGAATTCAAATACACATTTGAAACACTGGGGAAGCAGAAGCTAATGTAAATCAGTGAGCTCAGGAGTGATGGGTCAGTGGAACTTTGTGTACTAAGTTAAAGGCAACAGAGTATCAGATGAAAAACTCAACAAGTCTGGCAGCATCTGTGGAGGAGAAAACAGAGTTAACATTTCGGGTCTGGTGATCCGTCCTCAGAACTGATGGTGGCTGGGAAAACGTCAGTTTATATGCAGAAAATAGGGAGGTGGATGGGTAGGGAGTAAACAATAGGATAGAGCCCAAAGAGACAGCAAGACAGTTGGACAGACAAAGTTGCTAACGATCAGGCTGGGAGGGTGAATAGTTGTTAATGGGGACTGTTAGTGACTAACAACAGTGGGTATATAGTGGCAGACTATGTGGTAACAAGGCCTGGTGTGTGGGGTGGGGGGCTGGGACATGGGAGAGTTTAGGCCCTAAAATTATTGAACTCAATATTGAGTCCCGGAGGGCTGTAGGGTCCCCAAGCGGAAAATGAGGTGTTCCCCCTCCAGCTTGCGCTGTGCTTCACTGGAACACTGTAGCAAGCCAGAGACAGAGATGTTGGCCAGGGAGCAGGGTGGAGCATTGAAGTCGCAGGCAACAGGTAGTTCAGGGGTTTTCTCTCTCTTTGGGCTCTATCCTATCATTTACTCCCTACCCCACCCACATCCCTATTTTCTGCATATAAATTGACGTTTTCCCAGCCACCATCAGTTCCGAGGAAGGGTCACTGGACCCGAAACATTAACTGTTTTTTCCTTCACAGATGCTGCCAGACCTGCTGAGCTTTTCCAGCAACTTTGTTTTTGTTCCTGATTTACAGCATCCGCAGTTCTTTTGGTTTTGATAGAGTATCGGATGAGCTGATATTAACTGGACACAGAGAATGAAATGCCAGCTGGGACAGCACTGGATTGTTGAAATAACAGTGGCATTGGTGAGTTTCAGCAAAGGGTTAACTAAGGTGGGAGCAGATGAGCGCAAAATTACAGAGGTGAATGTACATTGCCTTTGTGATGGCGCAGTTAGATGAAATGGGCAAAACTTGGCTTCAAATAGGATGCAAAGTTTTTCAACAATCTAGTTCAGTGTGAGGCGCAGTGACATGGAAAAGGTCAAACCTTGACAAAATTAGAGAGTTTGTACCAATGATTGTAGTTGATGACCTTTCCCTTCCTAAAGTTGGAGAATATTATAACTCACCCATGGCAACACAATAGCAATGAAAAATCAAAGAAGGTGAAGGGAAATAGATCAGACTGTCGTCAGTGTTTTTATTTGAAGCTGTTTCCATGTCTGTAAATTATGTTGCTATAGAATAGTTCTTCGTTGGGGAAAATGAGGAGGCCTAGGATATATTTTGAGCGGATTGGAGATTAACATAGTGGCAAATATAATCAACTCCCCTTGATGATCAATGACATTACTATCACTGAAGCCCCAGTAATGAAGTTTTGAAGTTTATTGTTTACAAGAAATGGGAACATATAAAAACTGTGGCTACTGAAGCAGGTCAAAAACTGGGACTTCTGCAGTGAGTAACTCACAAGCTGATTCTCCTAAGACTGTCCACCATCAAAAAGCACGAGTTAGGAATATAGTGGAATATTGCCCACTTGCCTGGATATGTGCCACTCCAGTAACACTCAACACATTTCAGGACAAACAGTTTACTTGATTGGCACTCAATCAAACATCTTCAATATTCGCTCAACTCACCACTGATTGCAGTATGCACTCGTAGAAGAGGCATTGCAACAACTCACATAAGCAGCTTCAACTGCTCCTTCCAAACCCACGACGGTGACCTTCTTGATTGAGGTACTTGGAACTTTGAAACAGCTAGAGGCAGATCAAAATGAGCTTTTACTATCAACTACTATACATCTTCAAGCTGCTTTTCCTGACAGCTCCTTTTATTGATTTTCTAAAGAAGGTTCGAAGCTCGAAACAGCAGCCTTCCGCCTCCTCTGATGCTGCTGAGCTTGCTGTGTTCAACCAGCTCTACACCTCGTTAGCTCCATCTATTGGTCTTGTTTTGTATGACAAGTTGAAGTGAACGCTCAAATTGCCGTTTGACAACTTGTACAACATTACAACAATCTTCAACACCTGGAAGGATATGGGCAACAACTGCCCGGGGTATGCCACCACCTGCAGGTTGCCCTCTGAGTCACATACCATTCTGACAATTCTATACCTGATCCTGTACTATATATATAAAGAACAACAGATAATTACTTAGAATCATACGGAAGGTCAATTACAGTCCAAGAGAAACGTAGCTAGTTAAATATAAAATGGATGATAAAAATATCCATATGTATTTAAAAAAGTAAAGAGTAAGTCAATGGAATGTTGGTCCTCTAGGCAATGAGTCTGTGAAAACAAAAATACAATATAATTAATGAAACTTTGTGTCTCTCTTCACTGTAATAATATTGCAAAATTGTGAATCAGGGATAAAAGAGTAGAAGGAACTTATAACAATCACAATCACCAGGAAAAGTGTACCGAAAAAAATATATGACCAAAAGCTGTCAGGTCTCCAGACCCTGATGAACTTCAGCCCGGTGTCCTAAAAGAAGTGGCAGCTGAGGTAGTAGATGATAAAATGTGAGGCTGGATGAACACAGCAGGCCAAGCAGCATCTCAGGAGCACAAAAGCTGATGTTTCGGGCCTAGAACCTTCATCAGAGAGGGGGATGGGATGAGGGTTCTGGAATAAATAGGGAGAGGGGGGAGGCGGACCAAAGATGGAGAGAAAAGAAGATAAGTGGAGAGGGTATAGGTGGGGAGGTAGGGAGGGGATAGGTCAGTCCAGGGAAGACGGACAGGTCAAGGAGGTGGGATGAGTTTAGTAGGTAGATGGGGGTGCGGCTTGGGGTGAGAGGAAGGGATGGGTGAGAGGAAGAACAGGTTAGGGAGGCAGAGACAGGTTGGACTGGTTTTGGGATGCAGTGGGTGGAGGGGAAGAGCTGGGCTGGTTGTGTGGTGCAGTGGGGGGAGGGGATGAACTGGGCTGGTTTAGGGATGATGCGCAGTCACGGTTGGATATAGAGCAGTTTTTCCGCCGTCTTCGCCTCCATGCCTACTTCTTCAACCGGAAACCCAACCCTCCTTCCACTGACCCCTTCACCCGCTTCCAACACAAGTCCTCCTCCTGGACACCACCCCCAGGCCTCCTACCCTCCCTCGACCTCTTCATCTCCAAAAAGAAAGCTCTCTCTGATGATGGGTCTAGGCCCGAAACGTCAGCTTTTGTGCTCCTGAGATGCTGCTTGGCCTGCTGTGTTCATCCAGCCTCACATTTTATTATCTTGGTTTAGGGATGCGGTGGGGGAAGGGGAGATTTTGAAACTGGTGAAGTCCACATTGATACCATTAGGCTGCAGGGTTCCCAGGCGGAATATGAGTTGCTGTTCCTGCAACCTTCGGGTGGCATCATTGTGGCACTGCAGGAGGCCCATGATGGACATGTCATCTAAAGAATGGGAGGGGGAGTGGAAATGGTTTGCAACTGGGAGGTGCAGTTGTTTGTTGCGAACTGAGCGGAGGTGCTCTGCAAAGCGGTCCCCAAGCCTCCGCTTGGTTTCCCCAATGTAGAGGAAGCCACACCAGGTACAGTGGATGCAGTATACCACATTGGCAGATGTGCAGGTGAACCTCTGCTTAATGTGAAATGTCATCTTGGGGCCTGGGATAGGGGTGAGGGAGGAGGTATGGGGGCAAGTGTAGCATTTCCTGCGGTTGCAGGGGAAGGTGCCGGGTGTGGTGGGGTTGGAGGGCAGTGAGGAGCGAACAAGGGAGTCACGGAGAGAGTGGTCTCTCTGGAAAGCAGACAGGGGTGGGGATGGAAAAATGTCTTGGGTGGTGGGGTCGGACTGTAGATGGCGGAAGTGTCGAAGGATGATGCGTTGTATCCGGAGGTTGGTGGGGTGGTGTGTGAGAACGAGGGGGATCCTCTTTGGGCGGTTGTGGCGGGGGCGGGGTGTGAGGGATGTGTTGCGGGAAATGCGGGAGACGCGGTCAAGGGCGTTCTCGTAGTAGTAGACGCATTGGGTTCAATTTTCCAAAATCTCAGAAATTTTGGAAATTTCCTGTCCAATTAGGAAATAGTGAATGTGACTCCTCTATGCAATTCAGGAGGCAGACAGAAAGCAGAAGACTACTGACCACTTTACTTAATATCTACCATTGAAACAATGCTGAAATTGATAATAAAGGAGGTCATAGCAATTAGAAACTCTTGATACAATCAGACAGAGTTAGCATTGTTTTGTGAAAATGAAGTCATATCTGACTAGTGATAGTGGGAACTGCAGATGCTGAAGAATCCAAGAAAACAAAGTGTGGAGCTGGATGAACACAGCAGGCCAAGCAGCATCTCAGGAGCACAAAAGCTGACGTTTCGGGCCTCGACCCTTCATCTCTGAGATGAAGGGTCTAGGTCCGAAACATCAGCTTTTGTGCTCCTGAGATGCTGCTTGGCCTGCTGTGTTCATCCAGCTCCACACTTTGTTATCTCATATCTGACTAGTTGATTTATGTTCATTGAGGAGGCAGCCAACAAAATGGATAAACATGGATCTAGGTAATTAGATTTCTAAAATGCATTTGATTAGGTACCACATCAAAAGTTACTATGTAAGATAAGAGCTCTTGGTATAGGGGGTGACAGATTATAAAGGGTTGGTTGGCTTATAGGACACAGAGGCATTAATGTGTCATTTTGTAAAACAGTTGTACAGGACATTGGTAAGATCACATCTGCAGTGATGTGTACAGTTTTGGTCTACTATTTTAAAGAAGAAGATAAATGCACAAAAGCAGTTTCGAGAAAGTTGGCTTGACTGATACTAGGGATGGGAAACGGGTGTTATCTTAAAATGGAAAGTTTGGATAGGCCATTGACCGTTGAACTTTAGAAGGATAAGAGGTGATCATATTGAAACACATAAGATCTTGAATACATTTAATAATGGGGATACTGAAATGATGTTTCCTCCAGTGAGGGAGACTAGAACTGGAAGACGCAGTTAAATATGAGGGATAAAAAAAAGGGCTCTTCCACTTGAGATGCGAATGAAAAGAATTTTCTTCTATCAGAGGACTTGAATCTTAGGAATTATCTTCCCTAGAGAATGGTAGTTGACAGTATTGACTATTTTTATGGCTGAGATGGAAAGATTCTTGATTAATAAAGGAGTCAAAACTTATCAGGGATTGGCAGGAATGTGTAGTTGAGGCCACATTCCAATTAGGCCATGTTATTCTTGCCCCTAAATTGTATTCCTGAATGTTGCTACTCTTTCACTGTCACTGAATCAAAATCTTGGAACTCCCTTCCAGACCGTACCATGGGTGACCGTACCTAACATTGACTGCAGCATTTCAAGAAGGTGGCTAAGGGCAATTTGCAACAGTTGATGAATGCTGGACAAACCAGTGACTCCCACATCTCATGAAAGAAAAAAAGTCAGTGTTGTCCATTTAGCTTTCCTTATAATTTTGCACTTCCTTCTGTTGTACTTATGTGCTACCTAACTTTCAAGCAAATTTTGGTTTGTGACCTTCTAACCCATAATATGATGTTCATATTCTATCCTGTTATTAGTTCTGTTGATTAGATTGTTAGAATTTGGTGTTTAATGTGGCTAATTGTGTGGATTCAGCTCCCAGACTGGATATTCACCCTGAAAAAGTAAATTATCTCTCCCAAATTAGTTCTTAATTTTAATCTTAACCGTAACAAATTGCTAAGAGAGTTTGATAGCATAATGGTTAATATTATTTACCTAGCAAACTATATGCCTGGATCTAGATGAGGAGAAATTGAGTAGACTGTGACTATGCTCATTGGAATTTAGAAGAATCAGGGGTGTTTTATAGAAATCTATAAAATCATGAGGGAGTTGATAAACTAGAAGCAGGGAGGTTTACACTGGCAGGTGAAACTAGAATCAGGGGACATTGTTTCAAAATAAGGGGGAGCAGAATTAGGACTGAACTGAGGAGGAACTTCTTCACCCAAAGGGTTGTGAATCTGTGGAATTCCCTGCCCTGTGAAGCAGTTAAGGATACCTCATTGAATGTTTTTAAAGTAAAAGGCAATAGTGTGGATAAGTCCCCAGGTCCGGATGGGATCTATCCCAGGTTGGGGGGAGGGAAGCGAGAAAGGAAATAGCTGGGGCCTTAACAGATATCTTTGCAGCGTCCTTGACCATGGGTGAGGTCCCGCAGGATTGGAGAATTGCTAATGTTGTCCCCTTGTTTAAGAAGGGTAGTGAGGATAATCCAGGTAATTATAGACCGGTGAGCCTGACGTCAGTGGTGGGGAAGCTGCTGGAGAAGATACTGACGGATAGGATCTATTTATATTTGGAAGAAAATGGACTTATTAGTAATAGGCAGCATGGTTTTGTGCAGGCCATGTCTGATCAACTTGATAGAATTCTTTGAAGAAGTGACAAAGTCAATAGGTGAGGGAAAGGCTGTAGATGTCATATACATGTACATCAGCAAGGCATTCGATAAGGTTCCCCTGGTAGGCTGATGGAGAAAGTGAAGTCGCATGGGGTCTCGGGTGTACTAGCTAGATGGTTAGAGAAATAGCTGGGCAACAGGAGACAGAGACCTGTAGTGGCGGGAGTTTCTCAAATGGAGAACTGTGACCAGTGGTGTTCCTCGGGGATCCGTGTTGGGACCACTGTTGTTTGTGATATACATAAATGACATGGAGAAAGTTATAGATGATTAGCAAGTTTTCAGATGACACTAAGATTGGTGGAATAGCAGATAGTGAGGGGGACTTTTGGAGAATGCAACCGAATATAATAGATTAGAGAGTTGGGTGGGGAAATGGCAGATGGAGTTCAATCCAGGCAAATGCGAGGTGATGCATTTTGGAAGATCCAATTCAAGAGCGAACTATATGGTAAATGGAAAAGCCCTGAGGAAATCTGATGCACGGAAAGATCTGAGTGTTCGGGTCCATTGTACCCTGAAGGTGGCAACGCAGGTCGATAGAGTGGTCAAGAGGCATATGGCATGCTTTCATTCATCAGACGGGGTATTGAGTACAAGAGTCGGCATGTCATGTTACAGTTAGAAAGGACTTTGGTTTGACCTCATTTGGAATACTGCATACAGTTCTGGTTGCCACATTACCAAAAGGATGTGGATTCTTTGGAGAGGGTGCAGAGGAGGTTCACCAGGATGTTGCCTGGTATGGAGGGCGCTAGCTATGAAGAGAGGTTGAGTAGATTAGGATTATTTACATTAGAAAGACGGAGGTTAAAGGGGGGCCTATTTGAGGTCTACAAAGTCATGAGAGGTATAGACAGGGTGGATAGCAAGAAGCTTTTTCCCAGAGTGGGGGACTCAATTACTAGGGGTCCCGATTTCAAGGTGAGAGGGGAAAAATTTAAGGGAGATACGCGTAGGAAGCTCTTTACACAGAGGGTGGTGGGGACCTGTAACACGTTGCCAGTGGAGGTGGTAGAGGTGGGCATGGTAACGTCATTTAAGATGTATCTAGACAATTACATGAATGGGCAGGAAGCAGAGGGATATAGATCCTTGGAAAATAGGCGACAGGTTTAGATAGAGGAGCTGGATCAGCGCAGGCTTGGAGGGCCGAAGAGCCTGTTGCTGTGCTGTAATCTTCTTTGTTTTTTGTTCGAAAGATGGATACATTTTTGAACACTGAGGGAATTAAAGGTTCTGTTGAGCAGGCGGGTAAGTGGAACTAAATCTACGAAAAGATCAGCCACAATTTTCTTGTTGCAGCTCTATAAAACTTTGGTTAGACCGCACTTGGAATACTGCGTCCAGTTCTGGGCGCCCTATTATAGGAAAAATGTGGATGCTTTGGAGAGGGTTCAGAGGAGGTTTACCAGGATGCTGCCTGGACTGGAGGGCTTATCTTATGAAGAGAGGTTGACTGAGCTCGGTCTCTTTTCATTGGAGAAAAGGAGGAGGAGAGGGGACCTAATTGAGGTATACAAGATAATGAGAGGCATAGATAGAGTTGATAGCCAGAGACTATTTCCCAGGGCAGAAATGGCTAGCACGAGGGGTCATAGTTTTAAGCTGGTTGGTGGAAAGTATCGAGGGGATGTCAGAGGCAGGTTCTTTACGCAGAGAGTTGTGAGAGCATGGAATGCGTTGCCAGCAGCAGTTGTGGAAGCAAGGTCATTGGGGTCATTTAAGAGACTGCTGGACATGTATATGGTCACAGAAATTTGAGGGTGCATACATGAGGATCAATGGTCGGCACAACATTGTGGGCTGAAGGGCCTGTTTTGTGCTGTACTGTTCTATGTTCTATGTTCTATGTTCTAAAATTATTGAATGGCAGAGCAGGCTCGATAGGCCAGGTGGCCTACTCTTGCTCCTATTTCTTATGTCTTATGTTCTTATGACTGATGCTTTGGGGTACAAACTTTAGGAAAAGTACATTAGCCTTGGTGGAATGTGGTCATATTTACCAAATTATAACTGGGTTTGAAGGATGGTGTCTTACCATCAATAGGCCAGAAAAAATTCGATAAAGTTATATTGGACGGGAAAACCAATGCATTCCACCTCTTGCACATTTTCTGGACATAATTTCTATGCCCAGTGTGATAGGCATCTGTTGAGGTTGTTAATGTAAGCATTCACTAGGGGCAGCGGAATTTTGCTGGTAGCACACAAGATCCCCAAATTGATTGCAGCTCATCATCCTACATGAAGCAAATGTAGGAGGTCAGAACACCATGAAAATAAAACATAATCTGAACACTGAAAGGCACAAATCACCAATGTGAGGTCACCTGCAGGCTGAAGTTTGCAACTGCATGCTGATTTCCCAAAGACTGATGGCATTGATAATACAGCAATAGTGGTGAAAGCTTCTGCTCTCATGAGCCATTGAGTTTCATCCCACACATTCTTATCCCTTTCACCTCAACAGAAACCGCACTCCAAAACATGAAACCCGTGGATTATGCTTGCAATTGCGTGTGCTGAGTTATCCTCCCACTTTCTCCATTCCCCTGTGGTCCCTAGTTAGACAGCAACCCCAGACGCAGCTTGTTAATTTCATGCCTTCTGGAAGATTATACCAGCAATCCTTTCACCTTTTCTCAGATTTGTGACCTGAAAAATAATTCTACTGTCCATGAAAAAATTGCCTAAAATTGGATAATCCAGCGCTAAACATTAAATTGTGAAACTACAAACTAGGATTGTATTCCATGGAATGAGGAAGTTACAGGGTTTATTGGTCAAAGTTTTCAGGATGCTAAGGATATCAGAGGGGAGATAAAATTAAATTATTTTCGCTCATTAGGGAATCTATAACTTGGCAGTATGACCTAAAGCTTAAAGCCAGAACTCGCAGGAGTGAAATCAGAGAACACACCTATGTGCAGAGAGTTGTCGAATTTTCAAACTCTTTTCTGCAAGCAGTGATTTATGTTGGATGAATTGTTGATTAGTGAGCTGGTTTTAATAGGCTTTTTTGTCAGCTAAATGAATTTAGGAATTGAAGGCAACTCCTATATGGCTACCAGTCTGTCATGTTCTCATTGAATAGAGGAGCCAATTGGCCTGTTCTTATTCTTGTGTTTGGTATGGCCAGGGAGAGAGTATTAAGTAAGAAATGGATGTCTATGTCACTTGTATTTTGTAAATCAGAAAATGAATATCACTTTTTCTAAGCCTCTTCAGAATTTTATGCATTTTGTGTAGTTCGCCTCTCATTCTTCTAAATTCAAGCGAAAATAGATGCAATTCACTCTCATCCCCATGAACCAATCTAGTGAACCTTTACTGTAAGGCTCCAATGTAAGTCTTTCCTTTCTTAAAAGAGACTAAAACAGTGTATAATACTGCAGATATTGTCTCCACAAATACCTGTACAACAGTAGCAGGACTTTGTTATTCTTGTTCTGTGTCATCTGCAAATTAAACAATAATGCTCTCAGTTCCTTCATCCAGATTATTAATGTATAATGTGAATAGTTGTGGTCCTAACACTGGCCCCTGCAGAATTCCACTAGTCACCGTCTGCCATCCTGAGAAAAAATATTTTGTTCCCACTCCGTGTCTCCTGTCAGTCGGCCAATCCTTTATCCATGCTCCTAACCTAATGGGCTCTTATCTTACTTAGCAACCTCCTGTCTGGCACCTTGTCAAAGGCCTAATGAAAATCCAGTAGATCACGTTTACTCCTTTGTCTAGCTTGCTTGTTACCTCCTCAAAGAATTCTAAGAGATTTGTGAAACATGGCCTCTGCTTGATGAAGCCACGCTGACTCAGCCCCATTTTGCCATGCAGTTTGAAGTACTCTGCAATCTCACCTTTAATAATGAATGCTAAAATCATACCTATGACCAAGGTAAGATAACTAGCCTATAATTTGCCACCTTCTGCCTCCCTCTCTTCTTTCAACAGGAGTGTTACATTAGTTATTGTCCAGTCTTCCAAGTCCCTCCCTGATTCCATTGATTCCTGAAACATCATTATCACAATTTCCTCAGCTGTCTCCTTCAGAACCCTTGGATTGGTCCTTCCAATCTGGGTGATTTTGTCTACCTTCAAACCCTTCAGCTTCCCCAGCACTTTCTCCTTAGTGATGGTCACTATACTTGCTTCTGCCTCCAGACTCTCTTGAAGTTCTAGAATGCTACTGGTGTCTTCCACCATGAAGACTGATGCAAAGTATTTATGCAGTTGCTCTGCCATATACTTGTTGCCATTTCGTACTGCTGCAACCTCATTTTCCAGCACTCCAATATCCATTTTCACCTCCCACTTACCTTTTATATGGCGAAAAAAATCTTCATGCAATCTTCTATACTACTGGCTAGCTTACTTTCATAATATACCTTCTCCCCCTTATTGCTTTTTTAGTTGCCTTCTGTTGGTTTTTAAAAGCTTCTTGATCCTCTGGCTTCCCACTAATCTTCACCATATTGTAGGTTTTGTCTTTTGCTTTTATGCTGTGTCTGATTTTCCTTGTCAGCCATGGTTGCCTTGTCCTCCCCTAAATTTGTTTCTTCTTCCTTGGGATGAATTTCTGCTGTGCCATCCAAATTACACCCCCAAAATTCTGCCATTGTGGCTCTGCTGTCTTCTCTGCTAGGCTCCCCTTTCAATCAATTCTAGGCAGCTCCTCCCTCATGTCACTATAGTTACCTTTACTCTACTGTAATACTGTTACATCTGATTCTGGTTTCTCCCACTCTAACTGTAAGGTGAATTCAATTATGGCCGTATAAATATTTTGGTCACTGTCCCCAAGGGGTCCCTTCACCATAAGTGCCCTCTTCAAATCTACCTCATTATACATCACCCGAGCTGGAATTGCTGGCTCCCTAGTGGGCTCCACCACAAGCAGCTCCAAAAAAAATTCTGTAAACATTTCATGAATTATTTTCGTTGGGATCCATATACCAACCCTTCCACCTACATATTGAATTTCTCCATGATTATTTTAATTGTGCCTTTCTTACATGCCTTTTCTATTTCCAGATTTATTTTTTGACATTCATCTTGACTATTGTTGGGTGGCCTGTATATAACTCTCATTAGGGTCGTTTTTTGCCTTTGCAGCTCCTCAACTGTACCTGCACAGATTCTATGCCTTTTGACCCTTTGTTACTTCATGCTATCAATGTAATTTCACTTTTTATGAAGGGGAGGTAATGGTCTAGTGGTATTATCACTGGACTGTTAATCCAGAGACCCAGGCAAATGTTCTGGGGATCCAGGTTCGAATCCTGCCACAGCAGATGGTAGAATTTAAGTTCAATAAATGTCTGGAATCAAGAGTCTAATGATGACCATGGATCTGTTGTTGATTTTTGGGGAAAAACCCATCTGGTTCACTAATGCCCTTTAGAGAAGGAAACTGCCATCCTTACTTGGTCTGGCCTACATGTGACTCCAGACCCACAACAATGTGGTTGGACTCTCAAATGTCCTCTAGGTAATTAGGGAATAAATGCTGCCTAGCCAGTGACACCCTCATTCCATGAATGAATAAAGAAAAAATGTAATAAGACAGAAACCCCGCCCCCTCCATCTGCCTGTCCTTTCAATAGGATGCATATTTAGCCCTCAGTCCTGATCCCCCTGCAGCATTGTTTCTGTGAGGCTGACAGCATCGTGATGCACTACAAGCTCATCTACCTTGTTTTGTATAATGTGTGTATTTAAGTGCAACAACCTCTGTCCTGTGTTGACTGTTCTCCCCACCACCCCAAACTTAACTCCTTACCTGCTTGTCTGACTGAGATGAATGTGCTGTTAGTTATGGTGCCAGTGATCAAAAGGTGGTAAAGTATGCCAAGGGAGTGAGTTGGCAGCACAGAGGACATACAGGGTTAGTGGTGTAGGACATTGGCAGGAATGTTTGGAGTGGGTGAGGAAAGATGAAGACAATAATGAGAATGGCAGAACATGAGACTTGATGGAAGGTGTGTGCAATAGCAGAAACAGAATGAGTGTGAGATAGTAGTGAGAAGAATGTGACACTTGCCCTGGCACAGCAGGATAGGCCTATGACCTCCTTATGGCCCTGCTGGCCATCCCACTGGACTGTGGATACAGCACTGACCTGAGTAGTGACATCAGAACAGACTGCTGGGCTCTGGAAGACTGGGATCCTCATCCTGTCCTCTGGGAAGACGACAACCCTTCGTCACACTGTCACACCAGCTCTTTAACAAAGACCCCCATCCAAGATCCTGTCAGGGAATCATGGCATCACCTGACCTTTTACTGACATCTTCCAGAAATCAGGACAGCTTTGAAATATCATTATCTTTCTGGCTGTACTGTGCCTTTAAAGATGGTGCAGCTACAAAGGATGCTGCTCTCTTGGTAGATATCTGCTGAGTGTGAGTTGTTCCAGGAATTGCGCATAGTAACTGAACATGATGGATGCCACGGGGGAGTAGGTGGTTACTTTGCTAAGCTGAGGTGAGAGAATTTGCTAGGCCTTGTGGCAAAACCTTCCAAAAAGTAACTTGGACTTAGCCGAGAAAAGTAACATTCAGTCTAATAAATTCAGTCTAGTAACATTCAGTGCACAGACTTTTAAACTCATCGACATTTACAGCACAAAAAGAGGCAAATTTGCCCATCTTGTCCATGCTGTTCAAGACACATCTAACTGCACTAATATCCTTTTCCAGTTTTTGGACATAGCCCTCGAGCTGGGGCAATGCTCGTGAATATCTAAATATTAGTTGAACGATATGAGTTGCTGATTCGAGCATCCTCTTAGACAACTGGTTCCAGACTCCCATCACCTTCTGGATGATAAACATTCCCCTCCATCTCCTCTTGGCCTTTTAACTCTTACTTTAAATCTATATCCACTGGTTGTTGACCACTACTAATTGAAGATATGCCTTCCTATTCTATCCATGTCCCTTAAAATCTTATACACGCTAAAGGTTCCTCTTGGCCTTTGCTGCTCCAAGGAAAATACCCCCAGCCTATCCAATCTTTCCTTATTTACCAGACCCTCTAATCCAAGTAGCACCCTGGTAAATATGCTCTGCACCTTCCTCAGTGCCATCACATCCTTCCTTCAATGTGGTGACCATTAACCGAGTGCACTCAGTTCTCCAGTCATCGCCTATTCAGCATTTTATACACTTTCAGAAAAACTTCTTTGTTTCTGTATTCTATGCCTTGGCTAAAAAATGAAGTTTCTTACATACCTTCATCTACTTGCCTGCTACCTTCAGGGATCTTTGGATATGCACGTCAAGGCCCCTGTGGCCTTCTGTACTTCCCAGGCTCCCACTATTGTCTTGTTAGTCTTCTCCAAGTGCATTACCTCATAGTTTTCTGGGTTGATTTCCATTTGTCACCACTCTGCTGAGCTGATAGCAATATTCCTCATTAGTTACCACTCCATCAATTTTTGTGTCATCTGGGAACGTCTTGATCAAATCCTGTACATCTACACTTGCCTCATACAGAAAGCTGTTCATTAAGGTCATTCATTAAAAGGGGACAGCATAATCCAAGATGGAAAATTCCATACCTGACTTCCAGTAAACTCCAGGGAAAAAGCCCCAACCCATCCAGCCCCTCCTTATAACCCAAAACTTCCAGTCTTTGGAATAAACTTGCAAATCTTTTTTGCTCCCTTTTCAGCATAATAACAACTTTCCTATGGTAAGGTCAGCAGAATTATACACAGTATTCCAAATGTGGCCTTACCTTACCAATGTCTCGTAGAGTCATAACATAGAATAGAATTCCTATAGTGTGGAAGCAGGCCATTTGGCCCATTGAGCCCATGCCAACCCTCTGAATAGTATCCCATCCAGGCGCACCCTCTTACCCTACCACTCTGCATTTCCAATAGCTAATCCACCTAGCCTGCACATTCCCAGACAATTTAGCACAGCCAATCCGCCCAACTTGGGAGGAAACTGAAGCACTAGGAGGAAACCCATGCAGGCACAAGGAGAATGTGCAAACTCCATGCAGTCACCCAAGGGCTGATCCCAGGTCCCTGGTACTGTGAGGCAACAGTGTTAACCACTGAGCTGCTGTGCCACCCACTGCAACATGACAGGCCAACTCCTGTACTCAAATCTCTGATTAATAAAGGCAAGCATGCCAAATACTTTCTTTATGACCCTGTCTACCTGTCACACTATTTTCAAGGAACTATGTACCTGCACTCCAGGTCTCTCTGTTTGATAACACTCCCCAGGGCCCTACCATTAACTGTGTAAGTCCTGCCCTGGTTTGTCCTATCAAAATGCAACACATTGCATGTATTTGTATTCAACTCCATGTGTCATTCCTCGGCCCAGTGGCCCAGTTGATCCACTGTACTCTAGGATAGCCTTCTTCACTGTCCATAATACCACTACTTTTGGTGTCAAATGCAAACTTATTAATCATGTTTCCTACATCTCATCCAAATCATTTATTTAAATGATGAACAACGGTGGACCTAACACTGATGCTTGTGGCAAACTACTGCCAAAGGCCTCCAGTCTGAAAAACAACACTCTACCGCTACCCTCTGTCTTCAACTGTTATGCCAATATTGTATCCAGTTGTTGAACTCTCCCTGGATCCCAAGTGATCTAACTTAACTAGTTTACCAAGTGGTACCTTGTCAAAAGCCATGCTAAAGTCCATGTGGACAACGTCTACTGCTTTGTTCTCAAGTATCTTCTTGCTTACCACTTCGCAAAACTCAATCAATTTTGTGAGACACGATTTCCCAGGCACAAAGCCATGCTGACTGTCCCTAAGCAGTCCTTGCCTTTCCAAACACATGTAAATCTTCTCTGTCAGAAACCCCTCCAATATCTCACCCATAACTGACATTAGGCTCAACAGTTTATAGTTCCCTAGCTTTTCCTTCCAGCCTTTCTTAAATAATGGCACAGCATTAGCCAGCCTCCAGTTTTCCAGTGCCTTACCCATGGTTGTCAATGGCATAAATATCTCCACTAGAGGCCCCACAATTTCTTCCCTAGCTTCTCACATGTCCTGGGATACGCATGATCAGGGCCCAGGGATTTATCTGCCTTTATGCATTTTAAGATCTCTATTACCTCCTCTTCTGTAATATGGACTCTTTCTAAGACATCACTATTTACTTCCCCAAGTTCTCTAGTTTCTATATCCTTCTCTACAATGAATACAGATAAGAAATATTGTTTAGGGTCTCTTCCATTCCTGTGGCTCCACACGGAGACAACCTCGTTGATCTTTAAGGGGCCCTATTTTCTCTCTAGTTACTCTTCATTTCATGAGGTCTAGTTTCAAAACAGATTACATAGAACAGGGCAAATTATTTAGCAACTGGATGACTTCATTGATCTAGTATTAAGAAAATTAAGGTAAAATCTCCATACAGAATCCATATGTGGTTAAGTTTTAATATACTTGTAGAATCACTTTGGATTGTCCTTTACCCAGTCTCCCAAAGTTATCTCATGATCCTTGGTAAAGATAAATGTAGGTCCCTATAGACAAAAATAGGGGAATGTATGATAGGGGGCAAAGAAATGGCTGAGGAATTGAATACATACATAGGTTCTGTCTTCACAAAAGAGGACACAAATCAGATACCAGAGTTGTTGGAGGATGCAAAATTTGTTGAGAGGGAAGAGCTGAGAGTAATCAATATTAGTAGAGAAACGGTGCTGGGAAAATTGTTGGTATTGAAGGCTGATAAATCCCCAGGTCCTGATAATTTACATCTCAGAATACTGAAGGAAGTAGCTGTAGAAATAATGGATGCATTGGTGGTCATCTTCCAGGATTTTATAGATTCTGGAACAGCCCCTGCACGTTGGAGGGCGGCTAATGTCTCTCCAATATTCAAAAAAGGGAGGTAGAGAGAAAACAGGGAATTATAGATCTGTAGTGGAGAAAATTCTTAAATCCATTGCCAAGGAATTTATAGCAGAGCATTTAGAAAACAGTGGGAGGATCAGACAGAGCATGGATTAGTGAAGAGGAAATCATGCTTGACAAATCTTTTTGGAATTCTATGAAGATGTAACCAGTAGAGTTGACAAGAGGGAGTCAGTCGATGTTGTATATTTGGACTTTCAGAAAGCATTTGTCAAAATCCCATGTAAGACAGTAATGTGCAAGATTTAAGCGCATTGGTTTGGAGGAAGTGAATTGAGATTGATAGGAAGCTGGTTAGCAGAGAAGAAACAAAGAGTAGGAATTAATGGATCCTTTTCGAATTAGCAAGCAGTATCTATTAGGGTGCCACAGGTGCTGGGACCCCAGCTAAACACATCTATGTTAATGATTTGGGTGAGGGAACAAAATGTAACATTTCCAAGTTTGCAGATGATACCAAGTTGAATAGGAGGGTGAACTGCAGCGAGGATGCAGAGATCTTTCAGCATGATTTCAACAGGTTGGGGTGAGTGGGTATATCAATGGAAAATGCAGTATAATTTGGATAAATGTGAGGTTATTCACTTTGGAAGCGAAGACAAGAAGGCGGATAACTACCTGAATACCGTAAGGTGAGTGTGCAGTGGAACCTGGGTGTTCTTGTGCACCAGTCGCTGAAGGTAAACATGCAGGTGCAGCAGGTGGTGAAGAAGGCAAATGGTATGTTGGCCTTCATCGCAAGAGGTTTCGAGTACAGGAGCAGGGATGTGTTGTTGCAGTTTACAGGACCTTGGTGAGACCAGATCTGGAATATTGTGTGCAGTTCTGGTCTCCTTTCCTCAGGAAGAATGCTCTTGCTTTTGAGGGAGTGCAGCAAGGATTTACCAGGCTGATTCTGGGGATGGCAGGTCTGATGATTGACTAAGTTGGGATTGTTTTTGCTAAAGTTCAGATGAATGAGTGGAGATCTCAGAGTGACTTACAAAATTCGGACAGGACTGGACAGGGAAGATGTTCCCGATAGTGGGTGTGTCCAGAACCAGGGGTCACAGTGTGAGTATACAGGAAAGACCACTTAGGACAGAGTGGGGAGGCATTTCTTCACCCAAAGAGTGGTGAGCCAATGGAATTCATTAGCAAAGGGAATACTGACACCAAGGCATTGAATGTATTCAAGGGGTGGCCAGAAATAGCACTTAGGGCTAATGTGATCAAAGGTTATGGGAAGAAAGCAGGATTAGCTATTGAGTTGGATGATCAGCCATGACTATGAAGATTGGCAAAGCAGGCGCAAAGAGCCAAATGGCTTCCTCCTGCTCCAATTTTCTATGATTTTATGTTTCTATTCAGTTTTCCCTACTCCTGCCAGTCTTGCCCTTCACACTAACAGGGACATGCTGGCTCTGAAATCACGTTATCTCTCATTCCACTTTCCAGATGTCCCTTTCCATGTGACCATTCTCCCCCAGTCAACTTTTGTAAGCTCCTGTTTGAATGCCAAAAAATTGGATGATCATAATAAATGGCAGAGGATGCCCGAAGATCTGATTGGCCTACTCCTGTTTTCTGGGTTTCTGTTTCTATGTTTTTATGACTTAACCACATATGAATTCTGTAAGGAGATTTGGCATTAATTTTCTTAATAATAGTTTGATCAAGTCCTCTAGCTGCTAAATAATTGGCCTCATTCTATGCAATCTGTTCAAAACTAGGCCTCATGAAATAATGGTACTTAGACCTATCAATTGTCCCAAATACTGAAAGAATAATTTGTGGTTCTTTGACATATAACTATTTACAATTTGTACTTTATTTTCAAATATTTAGAAACCCTCTGGCGAAGAAGCAATCTTTACTTTAAAAAATCTTCATTAAATTCAACCCCCAATAAAATTAATTTGATAAAATGGAATTTTAAATTCAGATGAAAATAGATTTTGACATTGTTAATTTAGGTCAATAAGAATATTAACTAATCAATTCAATTAGTATTAGAATAGTATTGGTTTTACACATCAACTCTTTATCACTCAAAAAATATCATCATGAAAGCATAGGGAGGTTAATGAGAGCATGAATGGGTGATCAACAGGTATTTGGCAGAGCATCACATCATATATATGTTAGCAAAATTGAAGTTGTAGGATTAAAGAGGCAGTGCCACTGTGGATATGAAAGTTTAAGGCACAGAATATAAAGAGAATAGTCACATGCAATTATTTTTCAAACTTGAAGAAGAATTTGCACTGATGTTCCTAAGGGGTCTGTATTAGGATCACTGCTCTTTTTAATATTCTGCATATTAAAGACCTGGAGTTAGGGATCAGGGCATAACTATAAACTCTATAGTTGGTAAAAAATATAGCAAATTACAAAGAAAACAGTTACAGGATGTCAGAAGATCTCAGATTGGTGAAGTGAGCAGACACGTGGCATATGAAAATTAACACAGAAAGTGTGCAAGATTACATTTTGGTTATTGACAACAGCCAGCATACCCTAAACTGCCAATCTTATGGCAGTGGGGTTGTGCATATGCACAATTTCAGACAAGGTGAGATGGCAATGAGAATGGATCCTTGGTGTTATTGATAACAGAATGGAGTAGCAATTTTGTGGCACGATGAGCAGCTTTCATATCTCTGAGCCAGAAGCTCCAAGTTGAAGTTTGTAGTTCAATATACACCCTAGGATTTGAGGGCAAAGGAAGTGCATCTGTACTGCCCGTGGCAGGCAGCAAAAATGGGAGAGATGCCTGCTCAGTCATGTATTTGAAAGAAAATTGGAAGTTCAACCATCACCATAAAATCAATCACAAAATCATTCAATCAATAAACTAACCATAGCTCCAGACTACATTGTGCATACAAAAGAACATGCAGTAGCAAATCAGACTCCCTGATTTAAGTGTAATATACCATGCTCAGCATGCAAAAGGCAGAAGATTATGATAAAGAGACAACAAGGTGTAGAGCTGGATGAACACAGCAGGCCAAGCAGCATCAGGACAACAGGAAAGCTGACCTGAGATAATGGGAGCTGCAGATGCTGGAGAATCTAAGATAACAAAGTGTGAAGCTGGATGAACACAGCAGGCCAAGCAGCATCTCAGGAGCACAAAAGCTGACGTTCCAGGCCTGGACCCTTCATCAGAGAGGGGGATGGGGAGAGGGTTCTGAAATAAATAAGGAGAGAGGGGGAGGTGGACCAAAGATGGATAGAGGAGAAAATAGGTGGAGAGGAGAGTATAGGTGGGAGGGTGGGGAGGGATAGGTCAGTCCGGGGAGGACGGACAGGTCAAAGAGGTGGGATGAAGTTAGTAGGTGGGAAATGGAGCTGCAGCTTGAGGTGGGAGGAGGGGATAGTTGAGAGGAAGAACAGGCTAGGGAGGCGGGGACGAGCTGGGCTGGTTTTGGGATGCAGTGGGGGGAGGGGATGAGCTGGGCTGGTTTGGGATGCAGTGGGGGAGGAGGAGATTTTGAAGCTTGTGAAGTCCACATTGATACCATTGGGCTGCAGGGTTCCCAAGTGGAATATGAATTGCTGTTCCTGCAACCTTCGGGTGGCATCATTGTGGCACTGCAGGAGGCCCATGATGGACATGTCGTCTAAGGAATGGGAGGGGGGAGTTAAAATGGTTCACGACTGGAAGGTGCAGTTGTTTATTGCGAACCGAGCGTAGGTGTTCTGCAAAGCAGTCCCCAAGCCTCCGCTTGGTTTCCCCAATGTAGAGGAAGCCACACTCGGTACAGTGGATACAGTATACTACATCAGCAGATGTGCAGGTAATCATCTGCTTAATATGGAAAGTCATCTTGGGGCCTGGGATAGTGGTGAGGGAGGAGGTGTGGGGGAAAGTGTAGCACTTCCTGTGGTTGCAGGGGAAGGTGCCGGGTGTGTGGGGTTGGAGGGGAGTGTGGAGCAGACAAGGGAGTCACAGAGACAGTGGTCTCTCCGGAATGCAGACAAGGGTGGGGAGGGAAAAATGTCTTTGGTGGTGGGGTCGGATTGCAGATGGCGGAAGTGTTGGAGTATGATGCATTGTATCCGGAGGTTGGTGGGGTGGTATATGAGGACGAGGGGGATTCTCTTAGGCGGTTATTGCGGGGGCGGGGTGTGAGGGATGTGTTGCGGGAAATGTGGAAGACACGGCCAAGGGCGTTCTCGACCACTGTGGGGGGGGCTGTTGCGGTCCTTGAAGAACGCGGCCATCTGGGATTTGCGGGAGTGGAATGCCTCATCCTGGGAGCTGATGCGGCGGAGGCGAAGGAATTGGGAATAGGGGATGGAATTTTTGCAGGGGTGTGGGTGGGAGGAGCTGTATTCTAGGTAGCTGTGGGAGTCGGTGGGCTTGAAATGGACATCAGTTTGTAGGTGGTTGCCTGAGATGGAGACAGGGAGGTCCAGGAAGATGAGTGATGTGATGGAGATGGCCCAGGTGAACTTGAGGTTGAGGTGGAAGGTGTTGGTGAAGTGGATGAACTGTTCGAGCGCCTCTTGGGGGCAAGAGGCGGCGCCGATACAGTCATCAATGTAATGGAGGAAGAGGTGGGGTTTGGGGCCAGTGTAGGTGCAGAAGAGGGACTGTTCCACGTAACCTACAAAGAGGCAGGCATAGCTTGGGCCCATGCGGGTACTAATGGCCACCCCCTTTGTCTGTAGGAAGTGGGAGGAATCGAAAGAGAAGTTGTTGAGGATGAGGACAAGTTCGGCTGGGCGGATGAGGGTGTCGGTGGAGGAAAGCTGACCTTTTGGGTCTGGACCCTTCTTCAGAAATGAGATTAGTGTAAACCTTTATAAAACACTGATTATCTGGCCTGTTATCTTCAATTCTGCGCACCCATTTTGGGATGTCAATGCCTTTGAATAGGTCCAAAAGAAATTTAATACAAAGATATACTTAACAAAAATGTACTACTATACATTGGCTGATATTATACTCCCTCTTCCATATTTTGGTCCATACCATCATCTTGTCAAATAACCCTTTGCATCTTCTTTAGGCTTTTAGAATTATTCACTATGCCTTTTATTTTATTATCATTTTGCAAATTAAGTCATCATTCTCTCTAGCCTTAAAACAAATTATTGATGTACACAGTAAGTGAAATATTCATGGTATTTTCAAACTTAAAGGCAGAATGCCAAGAGGATCTGAAGTCACAGGATGGTGCGAACCGTGAGTGTCATAACTCCTTTCAGCTGTCAAGTCAGTAAGTATCCCAGCTTTCTCCTACACTTTAATCTTATTTTTTATTTCAAAATTGTACTTTATTCATAAAATAATCTTTGTACATATACATTACCACAAATGCAGTACAGTTCTGTACAGTTGCATGTGAAGTAAACAAACAAAATATTGGACTATCCACTAAACCAAAGACCTCTCTCATATATACAATGCTAATATTTACATATATTTGAGACACTAGGATGGTCCAATAATTGAACAGACCCCCATTTACCTTCATCAGTAAGACCTCGGACAATGCTCTTTCCCCACTAAGCCTTGGTGGTAGCTGCCCCAAGTTTTCTCCTGTACTGTGATCCTTAGGACAATGCACTTTGCAGTTCCACTCATTCCTTTCTCTTCACGCATGTCACAAGTCAGTTTGAACAGCCACCATTCATATTCATATTCAAGTTATTGCATCTCCATCCATTCCTCATAGTCATCATCCAAATGGTGTCTTTCCATCCTCTCCACGCACATCATTACCTTTGATATATTCTCTGCTTTCTCACCTTGCAGTAAAAAAAACCAGAATACAACTTGGTGAAGGGTCGATATAACACTCTAGTTGCAGGCACCTTATAGCAATGCATGGTCCACTGGGGAGGAAGTCATGCCAAAAGGTTGCACATGTCAGCAATGATTCACCATAATTTATACTCACCTCAAGGATTGTTTCACAAAGAAAATCTGATTTAAAAATACTCAGAAATCTCTCGGGTGAGGGAGTCATTTACCAAAAAAAACCACGAGGTGGCAATATGATAGAATGCTGTATTCCGCTAATATTTAAAGTTAACTTCAAAAGTTACACATTGAGCATTTAGTAAGGATGGCTACTCCATGGATTTTGCTGAAATTTAATTTTAAGACTGCTGTTAGTAAGTTTGGCATATGGAGCTCTTTTGCTTCTTCATGCCTTTGCAACCTTCTCAGGTGCCCATTTTGATGTTGGCATCCAACAATTCATATTGAGGTGAGGTAGACAACAGTTCACCTCATTCAGTTGTGTATACAATATGTTATATGAACAATACTTTAGAAAATAATACATTGGGATTACAACAATATCATTTAACATGGAATATACAATTAAATTTTGTTCAGCAGTGTTTCCAAATGAACACAATTCAATTAACAATGTTTTGAAAAGTGAAAGGAGTAATAGATGTGGGTTCAATGCAAGTCGGTCAGTCTTCAATGTTGTGCAAAAGGAATCCTTCAAAAGAATGCTTCATTCTCATCATTCTGTTTGTAGGAAATTCTTTTGCTGTGCCACACTAAAGTGAAGGAAACGAACAATGCCAAAAAGCAAAAATGGAACCTTCCACAGCAAAATATAGCAATGTTGGAATGTAATTCAGTAGCAGTCTTTGACCTAAAAAAAGCCCACAAGTATTTATTACACTTAGGGAATGGTGATTTAGTTTTACAAATCCAAAGACAGTGGGATATGACTGAGGTAGCGTATTTTATATGTAAGGTGAGCCCCACACAAAAAAATCATAGTATAGAACTACAAAAATGTTGTGACACAAAAGAAGCCTTTTAGCCCATTGTTTTTATACTAGCTGAAGAAACTAGCCACCTATTCTAATCCCACTATCCAGCACTGTTCTGTGACCTTGCCAGTTACAGCGCTTAAAGTACAGATCCAGATACCTTTAAATGAGTTAAGGGTTTCTTTGCCAACCACCAAAACGGGCAAATCTCAAACACTTACCACCATCTGGGTGAAGACATTTTTCCTCACGTCTGCTGTATTCCTCCAGCAAATTACTTTAAGTCTGTGTCATCTGATAGTTGTCCTCTTTGTGAAAGGAAACAAGTCTTCCCTGTTCACTTTATCCAAACCCCTCATTATTTTGTATATCTGAGTTAAGGCATCCTGTAGCCTTCTCTGCTCAAAGGAAAATAATCCTGACTTTCTTTCAAGTGGCTCTATTTAGTCCACTTTTTGCCACATCATCTCTCAGGTTTGTAAAATTTGCCTTTCTACATTTAAAACTTTTACTCCGCTTCCTTCCGAAATGATGCTAACTCTAACTATATTATGATCACGATCGCCAGAATGGTACTGATAATTCATTTGCCCGCTCAGGTTCAGATCGTAAGACAAAATCTAGAATTGTGCTCTGTCCAATAGTCCTGCTACATATAATGAAAAAAAGTCTCTCGAACGCAATTCAAGAAATTTGTGCCTTCTGTGTCTCTCACAGTTTTTGTATCCTGTAGATGTCTGGATGATTGATGTTTGCAACTGTTAGTGCCCTATTGATTTCACACTCAAGAATGTGCCTGCATATTCACTCATTTAACCATCTTTCAGTATTTTGGAGTCTATACTACATGCCTATCAGAGTGGTCACCCTGTTTTTGTTTTTGAGCTCAACCCATATGGCCCCATTTGATGCTTAATTTAGTATATCATCCCTCTTCACAGCTGCAATTGATTTTTTAACCAATAATGCTTCACCCTCATCATTTTTATCCTCTTTGTTATCCTGCCTGAAAACTCCATGACCCACGGTGTTCAGCTACCATTTTTGCCTCAATTTAAGCCAAGTTTCCATTATAGCAGTGATATTATGCTGCCATATGCACATGTGCCCTCAGTTCATTGCTTCTTTTGCTATTCTCCTTATATTTACATATGTATGTTCTAATCTTGCCATATTCCTCTGTTGTACACTTTCTTACTTCTGCTTCTTCTGACTTGCAAAGCCACTTGCTAAATTTCTGCCTTGCAATCATTGCTCTAAGTTTGCTCAAGGGTTAGGCATTTCCCTGCCAATCTCCTGTAAACCCTCTCAAAAGCACTCACAAATCTCTCTGCAAAGTTATTCATCCCAGTGCTGTTCGGGTGTAGACTGTCCACCCTGTATAGGATAACAAAGTGTGAAGCTGGATGAACACAGCAGGCCGAGCAGAGGGTCTAGGCCTGAAACATCAGCTTTTGTGCTCCTGAGATGCTGCTTGGCCTGCTGTGTTCATTCAGCTTCACACTTTGTTATCTTGGATTCTCCAGCATCTGCAGTTCCCATTATCTCTGATCACCCTGTATAGGTCCCACTTTCCGCAGTACAGATCCTGACGTACACCCAGCCACGTATATATTCTATTAGTCTGTTCCTGTATTCACTAGTATGTGGCACTGGGGGTAATCATGATACTGCTGTTTTAGAGGTCCCTGCTTTCAGTCTTGTACCTAGCTCCCTGAAATCTACTTACAGACCTCATCCCGTGACTTACCTCAGCCATTTGTGCCTAAGTGGACTGCACCTCTGGTTCATTACCCTGCTCCAGAAGAATGATCTGCAGCTGCTTTTATAATACCATTTCCTCTGTATCAGGAAGACAACTATATCAAGAAGTGTTAATGGACACAGAAACACTTTGATCCCCTAACTATGGAATTGCCTATTATTATCACTGTATTGCTCTCTATCTTTTTCCCACGCTCTTCTGTATAGCTGGTCACCACTGATGTTCAACAGCAAACATTCTCACCAGTATCTAAATAGAATACAGACGAGGAAGCAACATAGCTTCGGTGGACTGCTGCAATGCTGTACATGGAGCTCATCAAAACTTGTACATTATTATGAGCCATCGTTGATGCAGGCTTTCTTTGGATTATCTTTATTCTTGCGGCAAAAGTAAGTCCACCACTCTCAAAGAGATGGTAGGCTAACGGTGACACACGCACACACGCACACACACACACACGCACACACACCATGCTCCCAGTATTTCTGATGCCAAAAGCACACACTGCAGATAAATGGGTGCTCAGCTCCATTGGATCAATTGCCAGACTTCTGGTGATAATGCAAAGTATTGCAAACTCAAAGATAAAAATACTCCAAAACAGGCCCATGCCATTCTGAGAGCAGAACTGCTATCATATTTCTAAGTGTCGTACACATCTTTACAAATTATTTCTTTGGTTGCAGGGCCACCAATCTTTGGGAGAAAAGCCAGAAGTGCTGGAAAAAACTCAGATGATCTGGCAGCATCTGTGAAGAGAGAAACTAATTTCAGCCAGAAAAGGAAGCAGAAACTTAAAACTACAGGAAACATGAAAAGGAAGGCAGTGGTGTATTGATGGTGTCAACTCAGGGTAACATTCCAAGGACCTGGGTTTGAAACCAGCACTAGCAAATGGAGAAATTTGAATTCATAAAAACCTGGAATTAAAAAGCTGACCTTATGGTGACCATGTATAGCCACAGTCAACTGTTGTAATTACAGATCTGGATCACTAAAATTGTTAAAGAAAGGAAATCTGCTATCTGCACCTGTGAAAACGTGACTGTGGATCACACTGCAGTATGGTTGACTCTTAACTGCTCTCTGGGGGATTAGACTTGGTAATAAATGCTGGCCTAACCCACATATACATGCATGAATAAAAGAAAATATCAAGGTGGTATATGAGTGAATATGTCACCAGAGGATCCCTGGAAAGTCCAAGATTAATAAGAGTCAAAACTCCTGTTGTTGGAATGGTGTCTACCAAACAACAAGAAGGTTATCATAGCCTCTGCTTGCAGGAAAGAGCTTTTCCTCTTCAGCTCATTCATATCATCCCTCCATCATAAGGTCAGGATAATTCCAGGGACATCCTTCAATAATAAAGCAGTGGTGCCAGCTCCAGCAGAATCGTTGTTTCAGGGAACATTTGAACTTCCTAATATCTGAGACATCTCAGCCCTTTTGTTTTACAGGTATCACCAACTCAGCAACTAATGGACGTTGAAAATGACTGGTTATGAATAATTTTTAAAGATCTCATTTTGAAGGTGGAGTATTTTATACTTAATCGGTACTTTTATTTCAATGTTTTGCTTGGATCCCAGTTGAAGTCCACTTGGGAGTCTGAGTAAGAATGAACAGGAAGTGGGTTGTTATGTTGGAATTGTATGCTTGGATTAGGTATGCAAACTTTGAAGGAAAGAATTGATTTATGTGGTACCTCGCATGCCCTCATAACAACCAATGAAATATATCTGAACTGTAGTCACTGTTCTAAATGTGGGGATCTGCTGCAAAGCATGCAAAACAGGTCTCCACCTACAGCAATGAGATAGTGAGGAAATGATCTGCTTTAGTGACGCTGGATGAACAATAAATTTTTCCTAGGATAGCTCCTTGTTCTTTCTTGAAATTGTACCAAGGGATTTTGTATACCGATTTGAGGGGGTCAGATTGGCTTTGGTTTAACATGACATTGCAAAGATAACACTTTTAACAGTTTCCTTTCAGTACTGGAATAATGGGTCCTGTTGGTTTATATGCTCAAAAACTCTAGAGTGAAACTTGAACCCCCAACTTTCCGAAATAGAAACAGAAAGAGCCATAGAAATCAGTGGCTCTGGTAGCATCTGTGGAAGAGAAACAGTCAACATTTCGAGTCTACTGTGAGTCTTCTTTCCAAGTTTTCTGATTTCACTTGGGGATGCAGAGCTTGGTGGAGTGTGGTGGCTTAAGAATCCTATGAAGCCAAAGTTGAAGTTAGCTAAAATTCCCAAACTAAGTTCAGAAATACATATCCATGAAAGGATTGTATCATTATTTTAGTAAATTAGTTAATAGCAATCAGTTGTACAACAACATGTGCCTCTGACATGGATTGACTTCCAGGTTTGTTAGTAGTGACATTTCCAGGATTACATGAGCATGAATTATTCAGTCATTTTCATTGTTCAGCTCGTCTTCTGTTGAACAGACATTTAGATTGTGGTTCATACGTTAGACAGACCAAATGACCGCCATTTCCTACTGCTTTTTGATCCTGATCTTGCAATCCGTTTGAACAGTCCAAAATGTCACATTTTGAATAGCTCACAATTATTATAATTTTACATTCAACTGAATGCATTTATATTACAACATTGCTTTTTGAAAATATAAAAACTAGTCAGTGAATTATGATATGATGTGAATTATGAATTATGATGTGATTATGATATCGAAGGTTGAAAGACAAGGCAATGACATTGGTAATCTTTGGGTTTAGTTCATTTGCCCCAACAGTCTCACTGCAACTTATTTCAGACACCTGCAGCTTTATGGATTCATTGCAATTTGTTATTTTCTGTTTCCTGGAATTTTGCATTCTTTGCACATATTGAAGTCTTTGTTTGCTTCTACTATTTGCAGCCAGCCAACTTGTTTAGTGTGAATGTAATGCAAAGTAGTTAAAGCTTCATTTCCAGTCTGTCCTGCTCGATTAGTGGTAACAGAAGCTCACAATTCTGTGGTCACACTCAATCCACTGAGAAGCCTAGCAGTCTGCTCTTGCAGCTGTGTGTAATAGTTCCCATGGTAACTTGATACAGTTCTTTGGCATCACTTAATGGGCTCAAATTACTGGCACTGCGCATTGTGCCACTGCAAGGAGTGCATCTTCTGTCAGCTGTTCACAGGGCATTATTGACATTGCTTCTTTGAGATCAGGGAGGAACTCAAATCATTGCAGAAGAGTGAAAATGGGCTTCTCTCCTTCAGTTCTCGATGCAATACAATGTTTAGATGGAAGTTCAGACAAATTCAGAGCCTGTGTACTCTTAATTAGATGTCCTAAAAGTTTAAACAATTATATTTTTTGAACTGCAGAGAGAGAGAGAGAAAAACATGGAGACAAAATCAGGAAGAGTATCGATTGCTGCATCTGCTCAGGTAGAGAAAAACAACAGCATAACTATAGAAACTGCAGAGGGAATCTGAAGCAAGTGGGAACTTGATTTAGGCAGATTGTAATAATAATAAAGTACAGACAAGCAGGATAGTGACCATTCCTCAGATTAGCTGTGTGCAACATCATGATTAATTGGAGTGTATATACAGTATATTCACTTTGTCCATTACCAGCTCTTTCATAGGGAATCATTATCCTGTTTTGCCTTTTGATGACACATCACCAGGATTTAGCCACAAAGCTGACTTCTACTATTTGTTGATAATAAAATGTGAGGCTGGATGAACACAGCAGGCCAAGCAGCATCTCAGGAGCACAAAAGCTGACGTTTCGGGCCTAGACCCTGAGGGTCTAGGCCCGAAACGTCAGCTTTTGTGCTCCTGAGATGCTGCTTGGCCTGCTGTGTTCATCCAGCCTCACATTTTATTATCTTGGAATCTCCAGCATCTGCAGTTCCCATTATCTCTTCTACTATTTGTTCCTGGATTCTTGCTGAGTGATTAATAGGATTATAGAGCAAAGAGCAAAAGTTGAAGTTAGAAACAGCATATTCTTTAAAAGTAAAATCCATAGTATGAATGGATGGAAAAGATCATTTTTATAAAATGAAATCTAATTTTGCTAAAAACTAATTCCTGACAGAAATCAATTTTTTTAGTATAGTGTGGAATCCATAAACTGAAAAGGCTTTTTGTCCCTCTCTGTTAAGCAACCAGTGGTAGAAGTGTGGAGGTGGAAGGACTTGTGATGAAATTTAAAGAATATATCCACTAACCTATGGAGCTCAGCTGTCTTCCTGTGCCCTATTTGTCATTTTTCGTGTGTGAATCCAGAGACTGAACAAATGGCTGTGAGGGCAAAATTGGAGGTGCTTGTATCATGGGCATGCTAACAGCAGGGAGTGCTGTTGTGAAAGAAAGTGAAATTCTGAACAAGACTGTTTGATGTACTTTTTGATATTATATCAGGCAGTCTAGCTTCCTGTGAGCTGGCTAATTTCTTCATTTTTATTCCAAAATATGTTTTATTATAAACATTTAGATACATATACATAATCACAAACACAGTTTGGTTCTATACAGTAGCATATCAGGGAAACAAATGGTTTGACTTTATCCACACAAACCAAAGACACCTTTTGCTTTACAAGACTGTGTTTATATATGGTGTGAAATGGTCTGCAGTGCATTGATGTTTGCCTGATAGCTCAATGTTCCAACCCACGCTGACCCCTGAGAATCCTCCTTACACTCACAGGAACCTCAAAATTTCAGGAGTTTAGTTTTGGAAAACTATACATTCAAAGCCAATATTCAAGAAAGACCCTCTTCTCTATCACAGATTGCTTGCTGGCTTGTGCAACTTTTTTTTATTAATAATGTTGCTTCTTAAAACCAAATAAATGTTAATGCATATTTGCAGCCACCATTTGCCATGTATAGCCTTAGTCAGGTCAGCTCACACCAGCCCTTCTTCATTCCAGCAACTCCTTGGCAGCATGGACACTCAAAGTTCTAGGTTATGGCAGATGGCATTTTCATATCTATACTTTAGGCCACATATTAAAAATAACTTGATTCAATTCATTCACTATCAATTTGTGAATGTAGGAACTGGGCTGCCAAATGTGTAAATTCAAAATAACCACAAACGCCACAGTGATGACAACTTGTTACTATTTTTTTTGCAGGTTTGCAGTTGACAGCTGCAGATAATTCTGGTTCTGTTCCAATGATTCGTATAAATCTTTCTGATGTCTGTCAGGAAGTTTTGTTCTCTTCAGTTTTTGCTCATGGCCTGTCACTCAACCCTTTTCATGTTGATGTAATCACAGAGAACAGAATAAGGTGGGATGATTCTTCAATTAGCTATCATTTAGTTTTCTTGATTTCCAAATATAATTCAAAGTCATGCCAATGTTTAAACCTGCTTCAGCCTGTAGAATTTTTTTCATCCTGTAAAGAGTGTAATGCAGCAAAAGAAATAATTCAAAAATTGACTGTTGAAAGAAGACTATAAACAATGACCAGGCTGCAGAATGTAATGTTACTTTAATTTATCAATTACGGTGGCACATTGGTCAGTAATTCTACCTTTGTGCAAAAATCTTTACTGCAAGTCCATACTTTCTACATTTAATTCAACGGTCATAACGAATCGCCAAACAATAAGTAAAACATCAACTAAACCAACAATCAAAGACTTGACCCGACCAAAATAGACCAATCCCCATTTTTGGTGTGTTCAACAAATTATTGTTTGAAGCAGTGTCTGATACATTCTGACTGTCTGACTGTTTCTCAGACACAGTCTTTCATGAATATTCAATGTATGAAATAACAATGATTTATGAAAATATGAGGATTTATTTACATCCATAAAAATCCAGTTACAATGAACTTGGGAGTTTAAAACATTTCATAAAACTGATACATTGTATTATCACATTATAGGATAGATTTGATCTTTCTATTTGATTAACTTAAATTTCATGTTAAAATGAGTGAATAAAATCAACTATTCAGAAGCAGTAACACATACAACAAGAAGTGAAATTATACACTGTTCATTCTTTTAAGATTTATTTGGCACACAAGACTTTTCCTATTGATTTGTTAAGAATCTAGAAGATTAAAGACTGTGACAGAAAATGAGCCAGGACAGAAGTCATTCAAAAAAAAAACAGAGTCAGCCCTCTATGTGCAAACTTATTGGGAGAGATTTGTTGTTTATTATTTATAGCAAAATCGCAAATATGCATCTAAAAAGTATCACATGATTGATCAGGAATCTCTCCCACTCTTACCACCTGCCAATGGCATGCATTGGAAGCTTGTTAAGGTTGATGTTCAATCTGTTTGGCTGCATTTCCAGAGGGAAAAGTTAGGATTACTCAGAAATAAATTCACTGGTGTACTAGTGGTCTATCAGACGAGTGTGTCACTTGTCAATTTTACTGGTTTGCCCTTCTGTATTATGAGTACAGCTTCATTGGCCATTAAATCATGGAGTCAGACTTGAATTGAGAGCTTTTGGTTCAGACAGAGAGACACCACCAGCAGTGCTATAAGATCTCCCTTTGGAATGAATGGATAGATAAATGCTCTAAAAGTTACTTTAGTTGCCTCTTGGAATCAAGAATCGTTTATGCAAAGTTTTCATCCAGTATATCCAGCTGAACCAAGCTCAGGAGTTGGCACACAAATGTAGGAGATATCCAGCACTGGGGAAACACAAAGATTATTTCTGGAACATTGAGACCAATACAGCTGGAATGGCTTCCTGTGCTGGCATGCAATTAAACTCCCGATGTTTTCTGGGCAAACATCTTAAAAAAATAGGTTGACAGTTAACAATTGGCAGAGAAAACACTATATACGCATCTGAAATCCCATTGTCCTTAATGGAACACAAATCTACCCTATGGACTGATTGGCTGCAAGCATCACCGACAAGAAACCTGATAGCTGACCTGAGTGGTAAAGACTCAGGTTTAAAGCATCCATGGAAAAGCTAGATAACTTAATTGCTTGAGAACCAGGCGATGAATATGTGGTTACTTTCTCCACAGGAACATGAGTAATAGGTAAAACAGTGATAGTGGCCATTCATGACAAACATTTACCCACATGCTGCCTCAGAGACTCTTCCTTGGTGGCATCGCAGCCATTGCATCAGCTGAAACCATTGAATTGATTGTTAACTTCTATATCAGCCAATAACTGTTTCTCCCGCCACGTGAGTAAACAAAAATCCAGAAAATTATGTGAGTAGAACAGAGAGATTATTTCTGCCTTCTTCACTGGATGGTTTTGACCATTCACTGTGGTCACGCTGTTTACCTACAATATTGTTTTACATCTCCAAAAAGCTGATTTTACTTAAAAGCATATGGAGATAAGAAATAGAGCAGCTGTAGACCATTCAATATGATCATGTCTGTTCTTTTATGTTTCTGTTGGGTGTGTCATGGTGGCTCAATGGTTAGCACTGCTGCCTCACAGGACCCAGGAACCTGGTTTTGATTCTGGCCTCAGACAACTGCCTGTGTGGAGTTTGCATATTCTGCGTGGGTTTCCTCTAGGTGCTCTGGTTTCCTTCCACAGTCGAAAGATGTGCAGGTTAGGTGAGTTAGCCATGCTGAATTGCTCATAGTGTCCGGGCATGTGTGAGTTATGTGGACTAGCCATGACAATTGCAGGATCACAGGGATAGTGTAGGGGAGTGAGTCAGTGTGGGTTGCTCTTCGGAGAGTTGGTGTGGCCTTGTTAGGCAAAAAGGCCTCCACACTCTAGGGATTATGCGGATACCTCAATTCCATAAGTGAAATACTTATTTTGCCCTAATAACCCTAGCAGCATTTTACACACTGCTAACATTAATATTTCCCATTCCTGCAAACTCCGCATTCTCCCTGTACAGAAAAACAATGTTTTGATAGTAACATTTAAATGTTAGCATCTTAAGTCACATTAAGTCACCTCATCAATGTCTAAAGAACTCAAGTCCTCTCATTGTATTGCTAGAACTGTATAGTTTCCCTTTTATATTGTAAAGCATGCTTTCCACTTTTTACAAAACAAATTATGTTCATTTCCTTGTTCTTTCTACATTTATTTCAGAACTAGCCAGAAATTAAAAGTTGAGTTGGGTTAAAGTCAGATGTTAAGAAACATCTTGAACTACACTACCCAGTATTTTCAGTTTATTTTTAGTAATGCTGTTACATATTTTTGATACTTCACATATGTTCTTTTCAGGCAAAAGTCACACAGCTGTATTTTATTTCACAAACTTTAAGAAAACCAGTGGCAAAAAGAAAGGCATGATGTCAACTATTAACTTAAGCCTGCAGGGACGTGTAGGATAATTGCAACATTGTGCTATCTTCAAACCGCTGCACCTACAAACCACTTAAAGATTTTTTTTATATACAGTGCAGGACGTTAGCAGTGCTGTAGAAAAAGTCAATCATGTTCATGGGCTGTACTCTACTCTGACACAGTGTCTAATACCACACTGTCACTTTAGTCCTTAGATCAGTAAACAGACTACATCATATCAGGAATTTTGCTAGATCCAAGTTTCAGAGTACCTGATTAGAGACTAAACAAAACTGCAGATGCTGACATACCCCTTTGGTAATACCCGAAACACCTCCTTTCCTCCAGATACTGCTTGGCTTGCTGTGCTCTTCCAGCTTCCTGCCTGAAAATACTTGTATGTCAGGGTTCTAATATTTCAAATTTTAAAAGGTATATTTGGGATATGGGCCAGGCTGCATCTGTTCCCTATTTGCCATGAGAAGGTGCTGATGGGCCTTTTGCGTGAACTGCTACATGTCATGCTATGTTGAGCCTGTTGACTCAGGAATGTGAGGATACTGATTTAGTGATGTTGAGTTTTTTTCAAGTTAGGATGATATGTAACTTGGAGATGAAGTTGCGTATTACAGTATTCCCATGCACCTGCTGTCCTTATTCTTCAAGGTGGTAGATGTTGCAGGTTTATCAGATTTCTACAAAGAAACTTAGCTAAGTTGCTGCAATGTATTTTGTAAGCAGTACATACTTTTGACATTGTGTGCCCCCTAGTGGCAGGGTATTAATATTTAAAGAAGGGGATGAGGTGTCCATCAAGTGGGTTGCTTTGCTTTAAGATCTCAGAAACTTTCAGATGGATAAGCTTTATTGGCATTCCATGAATTTCCGTGAAAAAGTTGCCCGTTGGGCTCCTTTTAAATCTTTACCTTAGCACCTCAAATCTATGCCCTCTAGTTTTGGATCACCCTACCCTGGAAAAGAACCTTGACTTAGTCACCTTATTCAAGCCCCTCATGATTTTATAAACTTCAATAAGGTCACCCCTCAGGCTCCGACATTCCAGGGAAAGTAGACCCAGCCTATTCAGCCTCTACCCATAGCTCAACCCTGACAACATTCTCATAAATCTTTTCTGAACCCTTTCAAGTTTCACAAAATATTTCCTGCAGCAGGGAGGCCAGAATTGAGCACAGTATTCCAAAAGTGACCCAACCAATGTTCTGCACAGCCACACATGACATCCTAACTCCTATACTCTATGCACTGGAAAAATGCAATCATACCAAATGCCTTCTTCACTATCCTGTCTACCTGCGACTCCACTTTCAAAGAGCTATGAACCTGCACCCTAACATCACTTTGTTCAGCAACAATCCCCAGGATCTTAACATTAAGTATACAAGTCCTGCCCTGATTTGCCCTATCAAAATACAGCACCTCATATTTATCTAAATTTAATTCCATCTGCCACTCCTTGGCCCGTTGGTACATCTGATCAAGGCCCCATTGTACTCTGAGGTAACCTTCTTCACTGTCCACTAAACCACCAATTTTGGTGTCATCTTCTAACTTACTAACCGTACCTCCTATATTCACATCTATGTTATTTATATAAATGACCCAGCACCAATCCTTGCGGCACATTGATGGTCACAGGCCTCCTGTTGGAAAAGCAACCCTCCACCCCCACCCTCTCCACTTTTGAGCCAATTTTGTATTCAAATGTTTAGCCTTTTCAAAAACCTTACTGAAGCTCATATTGACAACATCCACCACTCTGCCTTCATCAATCTGCTTTGTCACTTCCTCAAAAAACTCAATTAAGTTAGTGAGGCATGATTTCCCATGCACAAAGCCATGTTGACTCTTTCTAATCAGTCCTTGCCTTTCCAAATGCTTATGAATCTTGTGCCTCAGAATCCCCTCCAACAACTTACCCATCACTGATGTCAGGCTAACTGGTCTAAGTTCCTTGGCTTTTCCTTATCACCTTTCTTACTGGCTTAATCTGGTTTCTTCTTCCTGACGCTGCCTTTTGCAACATATCCCTAGCCTTGATCTTTACATTGTTTTCCATCAACGTGACAATTACCTCAAAACTGCTCTTGATGGCTTTCATTATCTCTTGTGAAACAATCCCACAATCTTAGAGTCTAATGCCTATATCCCCATGTGTTTGCCTTCCATATATGTATGCACCTCTTTTCAACTGAGCCCTACTTGACTCTCCCAGAGATTGTTTAACATTGGCGTTAACCAATGAGACTGTCTCACTTGGGCAGGCCACTGGGCCTAATCAGCCTTCATCCCTTACACTATAAATGTTTAAGCACAACAAACAAATGGCATATAAATAACTCTACATGAGCTGATTAACCCAGTCAGGCTTCACCCCTTAAACAATGAGAATTTAATTACAGCAATCAATAACACGTAGGACTGAAATTTCTCATGAGTTAGTTGGTAGCTGCAAGCATTAGTGTAAAGGTATGGGTACTTTACGAAGGAGCCAAGCAATGGAAGAAGCTTGTGCTCATCGGATTTTGGAGAAAGAACTCAACTCCGCCAGGTTCACATTACATACATACAGTCAGGTTTGCGAACAAATATGTTTCCCATTTCTGACTAATAAGATTGCATCTGGGAACTCTATCCCATGGTGGAATGAACTGCCAGGGGAGGTGACAGAGGCTAGTACAATTATAACATTTAAAAGCCATCTGGAAGGGTTTATAGGGATATGGGCCAAATGCTGGCAAATAGGAATAGATTAGAGTGTAGTCTTTAGGCCATCTGAGGGCCCCATCATTTACAGTCACTCAGATGGATCCAGCGACTCTGTCCTCAGACTTTGACTGCCATTGGCGTCTGAAGGAGTATTTGGGGGTCCTTTCCACCTGGTCCCAGTCTTTGATCAGCATGAGGTCTCCCCTTTGCAGTCAGGGGGGTTCATTCTGGTCGCCTGAGCTCTGATCCATCGCTTGTGATGGTGGTCTGAAGGCGTGCTTTACCTGTGAATGGAGAGACTTTGGAGACGATGTTAGCTGCTGAGAGTATCTTTGCATTTCCTCACTCAACATTCAGACCTTACTGACGTCCCTCTGTAAGGTTGGGCTGGCATTGGCATCCCAGGGTGTCCTATTGGGTCGGCCATAGACTATCTCTGCCGCCAAGAATCCAGTAGTGGAGTGGGGTACTATTCTCATGCGGTACAGAGCTAGGGCCAAAACCTTTGGATGTTAGCTTAGTCAATTTAGCTTTGAGATTTCCGCTAGCTCTTTCCACTATCCCTGCTGCCTGGAGGTGGTAGGCACAGTGGAATTGTTGTTGGATGCATCACACAATTCCTTACCTATAAAGTGGGGGCCATTATCCAAACTAATTTGTTGAGGCACTCCAAACCTTGGTATTACTTCAGTTCATAACAATTTTACCACCGTCGAGGCTTCGTTATTTGTCGTTGGAAAAGCCTCTATCCATCTAATGAATACATCAATAATTGCAAGACAATACTTATAGCAATGCACACGCAGTAATTCACCAAAATCTAGCTGAATACATTCAAATGGTTCACCTGGCAAGGGTGTTCTTCCTGGTGAGCATCTCACCCCTTGACCAACATTGTTTGCTGGCATGTCAAACATGATGCTATATGAGGCTGGGCTGCCTCAGCCAGCCGGGGGTGCCACCAGGCATGGAGCATGATACTACTCATTCCCTCCTTGCCAAGGTGGGTATCAGAATGAAGACAATCAACAAGCAAAGGCAACAAAGCATCAGGTATGCACACTTGGCCGATTGGAATAACCCAAAGGCCTGATAACGCAGAATACGAACATCCATGTGCCTTCCAAATGTCCTTTTCAGAGGCAGGAGCATCCCCCTGCCAGCACTGAACAGTGACAATACCTGGCATGCCTGTCGTGTTCGAAGAAGGTGAACGATTTATCACCTGCTTGCTCATAGAGGGCACAAGAAAGGTTTGGCAGCCTGATCAGCCTGAACATTGTCTTAAGTAACTGCAAAGTCATCGGGGGCATGGGCAGAGCATTTGATAATAGCTAATTATTTGGGGAGAAGGATTGCCTGGAGAAGGTTTTGGACATAGAAAGGATTCTGGATAGGCATGCCTGAGGACATTAAAAACCCACGCTGAGACCGCAGCTGGCCGAAGTCGTGGGAGACACCAAAGGCATACCGAGAGTCAGTGTAAATATTCGCTGGCTTCCCTGAGACTACAATGCAAGCACAGGTGAGGGCAAGAAGTTCTGCTTTCTGAGCAGACACCGGTGGCGGGGCGGGGTGGGATGGGGGGGCGCGGTGTTCAAGCGCCACCGATTCTAATGTGGAGGAGGCGTCAGCAATTGCGAATCTGGAGAGGGGATTACCCAAGGGGGACATGGAGGAACTGTCGTCAATAAAATGGCTGGAGAAGGGAGAGGGACGTCAGTAAGGTCTGGGCGGGGAGAGGTTAGAAATTGATTCCTTAGTAAGCAGTCATGTGGGGGTTCCAAGGCCTCATCCGGGGTGGGGGTGGGGGGTGTAGCGTTCAAAAACGTGGCTGGATTAATAGTGGAGCAGAAGGAGAATGTCAAAAGGGGATTGTGAAGGGGTGCTACTTCGTAGCGGCTTAAACGTGCCTGGGTAAGGTGTTGAGTCTGGTGGGAGGTGAGGAGGGTTACAACAACATGTGAGGTATAGACGGTAAGAGGCTGATGGAGAGTAACATTAGAGGTTGCAGTGACTAAAGAATAAATCGCAGGAAGAATCTGAGAACAAGGAGGTAATCCCAGAGCTACAGAGTCCAGGCGGGTAGAGTAGTAGGCAAACTGGTCATTTACGATCGTCATGTGTCTGTGTCAAGACTCCAGTAGCACATCCATCCAAGCCATTAACATGTAGCTGGAAAGGCTTGTCATACAAAGGTCTTCCCAAAGTCAGGGCCGCAGCAAGGGCTGCTTTTAAGTCTGTAAAGGCTGACTTTTGCTCGTTAGAGAGGGTGAAGGTTTTTGGGACTTTACAAGAAGTCAAAGGGGGCAGTAGTTTAGTAAGTAAATTTACATTAGGGAGCCATGGTTGACAATAATTCACCAATCCTAAAAAGGCCCTCGTTTGCTTTGGGGTGGTGGGCAAGGGGGTCATAAGAATAGGTGAACTATGTTCAGTGGTGCGCATACAGTGGCAGTGGTAAGCACTCAGGCGATTGCTGGGGCTCATGGTGGTGTTGGGATGTCTGTAGGTGTTCCTTGGTGAAAGACAGGTAGAGTTGTGGAGGGGGTATGGTCCCGGAGGGGCAAGGGGGTGTCTTCTCCAGTCCTCCTCATCTGGCGTGTCTGTGTTCTTACTTTGGAACAACTTCAGCAAGCCAGATATGTCAGGAGGTACCTCTGATTTTTCTTTTGCATCAATTTGGCCTGCTGCTCCAATGCCTGTTCTCTGTTTCATCTTTCCCCTTCCAGCCCTCCTTGTTTAACCCTTTCCTTTTCATTCATTTCATGATCCTCACACTGCAGCTTTAAAACCTCCCAGGTTTTTGGTTTCCCCTCATTATCACATATGCTAATCCCTCTCCGATGTGCACTATTCTCCCAGCTGGCCTGTTCAGATTTATTTGTTATTTCCTCAGCAATCTTTCTCCGCGTGGATATTAAAATTTTCCATTTTGTCCCCATCTTACGTTTCCAAATTGCCTCTTCCACTTTTATGCATTTATCTACATCCCAAGTTCCCCTTAATGGCCAAATTTCATTTCCCAATTTCTTATTTAGACACGCTGACAGACGTCTGAACCATCCTCCATTTTTGGGGTCATCCCAACATAACCAATGCAAGGGGGTTCTGGTGCCTGACTTATCCAAGGTCTGTCCCATTTTAACACTTCAACTTCTTACTTATCTCTATATACTAGTCCAGTGTCCTTGGTTCTCCATACCCGCTTCAGGGTCCTAACCTGCACATGGGGGATTTCCCCTCTTAACAGCCGGTCTAAGGCAGGGTGGTTGAGATGGACACTGTAGTTATCCTTTACCTTAGGTACTATGTTCCAGGGACTCAAACCCTCATATTGGAGGACTTGAACCTCCGAATTCCAGGGAGACTCTTACCTCCCTGCGAAATTCCAGGGGGGCTGTAACCTCCCTGCCGAATTAGTTTATCATTCTGTACTGACTTGGGGACTCGAACCCCAGTCACCGGTGGACTCCAACCGCCTGGAATTAGTTTGCCAATGCCCTGGGGACTGTAACCTCCAGGCATTGGATCAATCAGTGTACAAGATCATGAGTTGTCTCAGGGTTCTGTCAGTACAGAACCACGTAGAGATGAGGGATCACACGAGTGGTAGATTAGTGAGAGAGACCAAAGTGAATCATACCTTGTGGGTCCGTCTGTTTCACGTCACCGACACTCAAACTATCACTTGTTCAGTCCTCCACGTAAGACCTCTGTACATATTGGAACCCTGCTCGCTGTGCCAAATGTTAGGTTTGTTTTTCAGAGACCCTCACAGACTTGATGCAAGAGCAAGACACTGACCTGATTACAAAAACACAATCCTTTATTATTAAGCGAGTACAAGCTGCGGAGGATCACTGTACGCAACCCGGCACAGAGTGATTAGATTAGATTACCTACAGTGTGGAAACAGGCCCTTCGGCCCAACAAGCCGACACCGCCACTTGAAGCACTGTGAGTGATTCTCCCTGAACAGGGGACAGTCCCCACTTTTATACCCTTGGAATTGGCAGATACAAAAAACAATTACTATATCTGAGAACAGGATACAGTTTTGATCGTCACAAAGTGTATGATAATGACAGCATGTGATTTCAAGTGGTGACAACTGCCTGGCTTGATCAAAGGACACTGACCTGGCCATTTCAGCAGAAACAGGGGTAGGTGGCAGTGTGGCTAGAGCCATAAAGATTATATAGCTTAATTCTTTTTGTGTTCACAGATGTTTCATACCCTTACGTATTTTTCACACCAAATCCTATTCGGGCAGGAAGTTGAGACAGTGTTCTCATGCCCCTGTATGAGGAGATAAGGGAGCATAAAAATTCATGGCCTGTTAACCCATTAACATCTCATCATGTAGAAGGTGCATGTTGGTGGATACAAACATTTCAAGGTGAGAGGAAATCAGTCCCATTTCCTTGTGCTGCCTCTGAGATCTTGCAGCAACATTGTGAATTGTGACCCAAGGTGCCAATTTTAAGGTCACCTGTGGTTAAATGTGTTTCATGGAGACGGCCATCTTCAATCTGTAAAGACCAATGACATGGCCAAGATTATTAATGACCAGGATTTGTATACCTCACAATTGAAGACTGCTTGCATTTCACATGCGGGCTATTATGATTTCAGATTACCTCAACCTGTATAATGAACATTTCTGAGTGAAAGTTCCTGATTAATGTAATTGCCCCAATGAGGGTACTCACATAGCTCACAAGTAAGGACCCCAAGCTGAGAGAAAAAGAACATATACTCCAGCCACTCCAGGTGTGGTTGCAACCATTTTTCAAGTGTACAGCTGTGAGTCTCATGAAGATGGAAGGCATTGCAGTTCATGTTTGGCACAATGAGTTGCAGACTCAGCCCGACAATCGAGGTCCCACTGCTGAACCTTCATGTTCCGTTCTTCCTGTCACTCTCAGTCAATTCCATCAGTATTGAACCTCCAAATGGTTCCACACACCACTTTCAAATATGATTTAATCTCTAATTATTACCCGCTAAGCCCCGGCCCTACAGCTTAGTTCAGCCAATTATGCTACCCCCATCAGAGCCAGGATGGTAGTGACCAACAATGATCCCCTTCCACAGTAATCCATGTCCTCCATAAGATCTAAAAAACTGTAAAATGTCAGAGTAGAAGTAGGTCATTCATTTCTGCTCTGCTATTCCATGAGATCATGGATGATCTGCTAATCCTCAAATCCATGTTCCTGCCTTTTCCCCATAATCCTTCATTTTCTTACAGCTTAAGAATCTATCTGCCTCAGCCTTGAATATCCTTAATGAACCAGTCTCAACAAGTCTCTGCAGTATAAGGGAAAAGAATTTAAAGTAGTTACCAAAAACAATGTCTGACTTTTCTGATATCCAGTTATGAGGAGACTTATGTTGCGAGGAAGTTGTTTCCGTTAGGCGGGGAGACTAAGACCCGTGGGCACAGCCTTAGAATTAGAGGGGACCAATTTCGAACGGATATGAGGAGACATTTCTTCAGCCAGAGAGTGGTGGGCCTGTGGAATTCATTGCCACAGAGCGCAGTGGAGGGCGGGACGTTAAATGTCTTCAAAATAGAGATTGATAAATTTTTGATTTCGCAAGGAATTAAGGGCTATGGGGCGAGTGCAGGTAAGTGGAGTTAAAATGCCCATCAGCCATGCTTAAATGGCGGAGTGGACTCAATGGGCCAAATGGCCTTACTTCCACTCCAATGTCTTATGATCTTATGGTCTTATGTGTCACGTAAAACTTGAGGTAGACAAACAGCACAGAAAGTAGTTGTGAAGTTGAGAGAGAGGGTAGAGGTGGAGAGTATACATTTGGAAGATGACACGCATGCCTGGGGGGACTGGCTCTGTTGGCATGCTGAAATCTGATGCAAATCCTTCTGAATGTCATCATGAAATGGTATCCAGTGCACAGTGACTTTTGAAGGGCCGAAATGATTCTTCTCAGAGTTCTGGTCCCTCAGGAGCATCGTCATCAGACACAATTGCCATTAGATAAGGCTGCTTTAATCATCGGAGCTTGTTTCTCTTGAGAGGCTGAAATGGCACATTCAGCCAGATAAGCTGCTACAACTGAGGAATTTTCTTCTTAAGTAAGTGTGGCATAAATTATTGAGCCAGCAAATGATTGATTATGTGAAGAATCCTTGTATTGGAAAAAAAGTCTGTTTTTTGCAGCCAACCTAAGCACACAGGTCCTCTAGGCCTGAAATGTCTGCTTTTGTGCTCCGGAGATGCTGCTTGGCCTGCTGTGTTCATCCAGCTTCACACTTTGTTATCTAAAATGCTGTCAGTGTGTGTTTATTCATAGATGGGTTTTTATTTATCTTACAGTGAGTTGTTGCACTTTTAATGTAAAGTAGAGTGGCTTAGGGCTGAGTACATCCCTAATCAATATGTGTAACATAAGTTTTGGTTACTGGGAGGTCTTTTCCCCCCATATTCAATCTGTAGTATGTTTTGTTTGAGATGGTTAAAAAGGACAGGAGTCGTTAGTAAAATCTGATAGGAATGAGAAGATGATCAATTCAATGCGCTCTGCCTCTGGGAATGATGGTGATAATCAGGAACTCACAGAGAAAAGTGTGTTTACATTTCAACTGCTACTTTAATTTACCATAGAAAATTCTGCATTAATCCATGGCAAACTGAATCTGTCACAGGCAATACAACAGCAGGGCAGAAAGACAAAGGAGGACCAGTTAGTGAATATTGAACTAGATATTAACAGTGATGCAACAAATCCTGCTGGCCGTACAATATTTACACTGTATCAATGCAGGAACCCACTGTTTAATATGCTTAACTAAAAGATATAATAAAATTTAATCCCTGAGGGGAAAATTCAGAGAAGCTTTCTTTGTTCTGACAATCAAACACTGTACTGTAATGAATGTAAGTGATGTCACATCAGGACAGAACCAGGTTGTAATGTCCTCTTTGAATGAATAACTGTTGCTTGCTGACACACTGTTAGCTGTTGCATTCCAATGCAAAATAGCTCCTGCAGCAGAGGAAGGAAAAAAATTAGGAGAAATAAATAGTTGGGCATCCATTGTGTGACAGTATATGTGACAAAACAAGCCATGTGATAGAAAAAAGTGCATGTATTTAATGAAGCACTGATCTTTCTTTACCAATTCAGCACACTTTTCTGGCAAATAAATGAGACTTGAAATACTGGGGGCCTTGATCAGGATATCGTAGACTACAACTGATCGAAGTAAGCAAGAGTAGCCTGTCTACATCTGCACATATAAGGCCGGTTCCTATTAGACTTACTTGGAAAGATTAGGCATGCTGCAGAAGAAAGACAGTAGAAGTTGTGTGCATTGATCAAAGGAATTTCAGTCTGCTTGGTTGAAATAAGAATACAGTGCACTTTAAATTGTTAATAGGCCGCTTGCACAGACCATTTCTTCAGCAGCTATCGTGTCCTTTTGCTTGCATGTATGGATATCAAGGAAGAAAGTTATCTACAGGAAAAGTTTGGACAAGTTATGGGAGCCTCATGTTTGAAAAATCAGACTCCATTCCAAATTTGCCTACAACTCACCCACTTTGGCTTCAACTGAGATAGAAAAGTCATAGACTATTAGCTAGCTGCTAGGATAGTGTTTTTTCAAAATTTTAAATATTTTAATGAGCCTCATTGTTGTTCAATTTCATGAATATAATTGTGGACAGCAGGATTTCTCAAGCCTTGAGAAACCCAGTGACATCCTAACAAATGTTATCAGATACAGCAAATGAGTACCTTTAAAACCTACCCATCGGATCCAATGTTCCGACGGTAAGAGCAGCTCCTCTTTTTGAGGTATTTTCCGTTTTGGAGCTGATTTCCAGTAATTACTCTTTTATACGCTGTTGCATTGTTTTGGAACTTTGGGGAAAAAGTGATCAAATTGACAGCACTTTAAAAAGGAGGAAGGGAAATAAAGGTAGTGGCCACATGGTGGGAAGTGAATGGAGAAAGAAACCTATACCGCTGTCTGACCCAGCAGTGAACTTTCACAGCCACTGTCCTCACATTTGATTTCAAGTACTTTTGGACACTGGAGTTCATCTAAAAAATAAACAAACAGCGAAATTCACAGCTGACCTTGGAGAAACCTATGTGCGGAGATCACAGCAGGGGAACAGCTAAGTGGCTAGTTTTTTTTGCTGTTATAATTCTACAAGAGGAAGTAGAATGGGTTCCTTTTGATTATATGTTTTTATTGAGATCTGTCGCTTGATTTAACTTTAAAAATATAAATCATAGGCACTAAGTTAGCCTGGAGCAGTGAGACTGCACTAATTTCTGGGTCTGTAGATTTTTAAGGTGTGAAGTTGGCCTTTAGTAGAATAATGTGCTCTTCCTATTGGATGTGGGAAATTAGGGAGAATTTCAATATTCCTGATGATTATGTCTGTAGGAAGCATATTTGGCTGCAAATTGGATTGCATGGATTGGTTGGAGTGGCAGTTAAGCACAATAAGGAATTTACAGGAACTAGGGAGTGTGATGGATGGAAGTTGCAGGAAGGGAGATGAAATAAAGATACAGTCAGGTAGATGGTGACCTCCAGAAAGGTAGGAGGGGGAAGCAGGTAGTGCAGGAGTCTCCCATGGCTGTCCCCATCTCAGAAAAAATATGCTGTTTTGGAAAATGTGGGAGATGATGGATTCACAGGGGAATGCAGCACTGGCAACTAGGTACCAAGACAAGCTCTATTGTAATGGGGTACACTAGGTTCCAAGTGGTCGGCTGTGATGGGGGCCTCTCTAGTCAGAGGCACAGACAGATGTTTCTGCGGCCGACAGCAAGACGTCAGAATAGTGTGTTGCCTCCCTGGTACCAGGATCAAGGATATCTCGGATAGGGTGCGGAATATTCTCAAAGGTGAGAGGGATCAGCAGGAGGTTGTTGTACACATTGGAACTAATGACATGGGAAGAGATAAGGATGAGACTCTGAGGAGAGAATATAGGAGGTTAGGTAGAAATTTATAAAGGAGGTCCTCGAGGGTAGCAATATCTGGATTACACCCAGTATCACAAGCTAGTGAGTGTAGGAATAGAAGGATAGAGCAGATGAATATGTGGGTAGGTAGCTGGTGTAGGGGAGAAGGATTTACATTTTTGGAACATTACCGTGGAGAAGGATATGGAATGCGGAGAATTTGGGGAAATAAATAGTGACACCTTGAAAAATGTCCGTATTACAGAGGAGGAACTGTTGGATGGCGTTAAAATGCAGTAAGGTGAATAAGTCCCCAGGACCTGATCAGGTGTGCTCTAAAACTCGATGAGAAGTGAGGGAAATGATTGCTGGGCTCCTTCCTGAGATATTTGTATCATGATAGCCACAGATGAGGTGTCAGAAGACTGGATGCTGGCTAATATTGTGCAATATTGTGATAACAGAGCCTTTGCTAAAAGAGGGGCAGGACTGGCAGGTGAATGTCCCAGCTTTTAGATGTTTCAGGTATGATAGAAAGGGATATAAAAGGGGTGGGGGATTTATGTTACTGGTAAAGGAGTGCCTCACAGCTGTGCTGAGGGAGGTTACATCAGAGAACTTGTGCAGTGGGGCAAAATGGGTAGCACTCAGGAATAGGAAAGGTGGGATGACAATGCTGGGGGTATATTACAGGCTTCCCAGCTGCCAGCGGGAGACAGATGAGAGAATTTGTAGACTGATTTTAGAAAGATGTAAAAAACAGCAGGGCTGTTGTGGTGGATGATTTTGGCGTCCCCTGTAGTGCCTGGGATCCACTACATGCTAGGGGTTGGATGGGGCAAAATTTGTAAGGACCATTCAGGAGGGGTTCTTGACACAATATATAAACAGTCCAACCAGGGAAGGGGTTATACTAGACCTGGTTTTAGGAAATGTGCATGGCCAGGTGAGTGAAGTTTCAGTGGAAGAGCATTTTGGGGGTAGTGATCATAATACAGTGAGTTTTAAGATACTTATGGATAGGGGTAACAGCAGTCCTTGAGTAAAGGTGTTAAATTGGGGGAAAGAGAACCACACCAATATTAGGCAGGAGCAGGAGAGTTTTGAGTGGAGTTGGCTATTTGAAGCTAAAGCCATATCGGACATGCGGGAGTATTTCAAACGGCAGTTGATAAGAGTTCAGGAGCGGCAAGTTCCTGCAAGAATGAAGGAAACGTATAACAAGTCATGTGAACTTGGATCATTGGGGATGTTATGACCTTGGTCAAAAAGAAAAAGGCAACACATGTAAGGTTTAGGAGGATGGGGACTGATGAAGCCATTGAAGTATATAAGGAAAGTGTGAAAGAACTTAAACAATGAATTAGAAGTGCTAAAAGGGGTCATAAAGTTATAGACAAATAGAATCAAGGAGAATTCCAAGGCTTTTTATACATCTATAAAAAGCAAGATTGTAGCCGGCAAAAGGGTTGGCCCACTCAAGGACAAAGGAGGGAATCTATGTGTGGAGCCAGAAAAGGTAGATGGGGTCCTAAACGAATACTTTGTGACAGTATTCACCACAGAGGAGGAATTGATGGAGGAATGTGGGGGAAGTGAGCACTGAGTTTCTAAGCCAGGAAATTACAGACCTGTGGGCTTCACGTCAATGGTAGGGAAATGATTGGAAATGATTCTTAGAAACAAGACCTATATGCATTTAGGAAAAAAATGGACTGATTAGCGATAGACAACATGGTTTTGTATGGGGGAAGTCGTGCCTCACTAACTTGATCGAGATTTTTGAAGATGTGAAAAAGATGCGTGAAAAGCGGTTGATGTTGTCTACATGGACTTAATTAAAACACAAAATGTGAAGGCACGTGTTATTCGGGTGAGTTGGTAATATGGATGATGAGCTGGCTTAGTCATTAGAAACAAGGGGTAGTGGCAGAAGGATGCTTTTTAGAATGGAGGGTTGTGACTAGTGGTGTTCCACAGGGATCAGTGCTGGGATATCTGCTGTTCGTGGTCTACATAAATGATTTGGAGGAAAATACGGCTGGTCTAATTCATAAATTTTCGGATGATACAAAGATTGGTGGAGTTGTGGACAGAGAGGAGGACTGTCAGAGGATATAACAGGATATAGATCAGTTGAAAGTATGGGCAGAAAAATGGCAGATGGAGGTTAATCCAGACAAATGTGAGGTGATGCAGTTTTGAAGGTCAAGTAAAGGTGGAAATCATAGAATGAACGGCAGAACCCTTAGAAGTATTGATATGCAGAGGGATCTGGGTGCACAGGTTCACTGAAGGTGGCAGCGCAGGTAGATAAGGTAGTAAAAGAAAGCCTATTGCATGCTTCCCTTCATTGAAACAGACATTGAGTATAAGGATAGGCAAGTTCTACTGAAGTTTTATTGAACTTTAGTGAGGCCACACTTGGAATATTGCACACAGTTCTGGTCACCACACCACCAGAAAGATGTAGGTGCTGTAGAGAGGGTAGAGGTAACCAGGATGTTGCCTGATATGGGGGATTTTAGCCATGTAGAAAGGCTGGATAGTCCAGTTTTATTTTCACTGGAATGTGGGGGGTTGAACAGTGACCTGATAGAAATTTATAAGATTGTGAATGGCATGGAAAGAGTGGAAAGTATGAGGCTTTTTCTCAGGGTCGAGTGGTCAATCACTAGGGAACACATGTTCAAGGTGCAAGGGGATAAGTTTAAAAGAGATGTGCGAGGCAAGCTTTTCACACAAAGAGTGGTGAGTGTCTGGAACACACTGCCAGAGGAGGTGGTGGAAGCAGGCACAATAGCAGCATTCTAGAAGCATCTGGATAAATACATGAATAGGAAGGGAATAGAGGGATACAGATCCTGTGAGTGAAGACAGTTTTAGTATGGAAGGGCAAAGTGTGTCAGCGCAGGCTTGAAGGGTCGAAATGCATTTCCCAGTGCTGTATTGTTCTTTGTTCTTCCTTGTTCCATTTAAGAAAGGTATTAATGAAGATCTAAGGAACAATAGACTGATGAGCCTGACATCAGTGGTAGACAAGTTCTTGGTGGGAATCCCAAAGGGCAGGATTGACATGTATTAGAAAGGCAACATGGCTTTGTGTGTGGGAAATTGTGTCTCACTGACTTGACTGAGTTTTTATGAAGAAGTAACAAAGAGGATTGATAAGGGCAGAGCAGTGGATGTGATTTGAATGGACTTCAGTAAGGCATTCAACAAGGTTCCTCATGGTGGACTGGTTAGCAAGGTCATATCATGGAATAGAGGGAGAAATAGCTATTTGAATACAGAACTGCCTGAAAAGTAGAATTCAGAGAATGGTGGTGGGGGGTTGACTGGAGTGTTGGGTCCACTGCTTTTTGTCATTTATTTAAATGATTTGAATGTGAACAACGGAGGTATGGTTAGTAAGTTTCCAGCTGAAACTGGAAGCATAGTGGACAGCAAAGATGATTACCTCAGAATACATTGAGATCTTGCTCAGATGGGCCAATGGGCAGAAGAGTGACAGATGGAGTTTGATTTGGGTAAATGTGAGGTACCGCATTTTGGAAAGGTAAACCAGGGCAGGACTTATACATTTAATGGTAAGGTCCTGGGATGTGTTGCTGAACAAAGAGACCTTGGAGTGCAGGTTCATAGTTCCTTGAAAGTGGAGTCATAGGTAGATAGGATAGTGAAGAAGGCGTTTGGAATGTTTGCCTTTATGTGCCAGTGCATTGAGTGTAAGAATTGCAGGATCATGTTGCAGCTGAAATTGTTTCGGTTGCTTTTAGAGTATTGCATGCAGTTCTGGTCTCCCTTCCATAGGAAGCGTGTTGTGAAACTTGAACAGGTTCAGAAAAGATTTATGAGGATGTTGCCAGGGTTGGAGGGTTTGAGCTATGGGGAGACGCTGAATAGGCTGGGGCTATTTTCCCTGGAGCATTGGAAGCTGAGGGCTGACCTTACAGAGCTTTAGAAAATCACTAGGGGCATGGACATGGTAAATTGACAAGGTCTTTTCCCCAGGATGGGGAAGTCTAAAACTAGAGGGCATAGGTTTAAGTTGAGAGGGGAAAGATATAACTGGGACCTAAGTGGAAACATTTTCACACAGAGGGTGGTGTGTTTATGGAATGAGCTTCCAGGGGAAGCAGTGGAGGCTGGTATCATTATAACATTTAAAAGGCATCTAGATACATATATGAATAGGAAGGGTATAGACAAATATGGGCCAAATACTGGCGAATGGGACTAGATTTATGCAGGATATCTGATCAGCATGGACGAGTTGGACCAAAGGCTCTGTTTTCATGCTGTGTATCTCTATGACTGTAAATATTTTATGTCTGTTGTCTAACAGAAGACACAGAAATGATATCAAGATTAGTGGAAAGTCAAGAAGTAAAGAGATGCCGAAACTGAAAATAATCACTATCATACTAGAAAAAAAAACTGGGAAAATGTATAGGATTAAAGGCTGACAAGTTCTCTGAAACTGATGGCCCACATTCAAGTTTCTTAAAGAAAATAGCTGCAGCAATACTAGCTGTAATGGATTTAACATTCCAAAACTCTGAAAAGGTCCCAGTTGATTCGAAAAGTAATGAAAGTAATGTCCCTACTTAAGAATATACGAAGTAGAATAGAAGTTGAGAAACTCTGTTTTGGTCAAATTTTCTCACAATGTAAAGGTAGGTAGAAAAGCAAGCTGTAAGGAAGGGTATACAAAATGATATGGAAAGGTTAAGTAATTGTGCAAAAATTGGCAGCTGGAATAAACTGGTGTGAAAATGTAAGGTTATAAAATGTGAGGCTGGATGAACACAGCAGGCCAAGCAGCATCTCAGGAGCACAAAAGCTGACGTTTCGGGCCTAGACCCTTCATCAGAGAGGGGGATGGGGGGAGGGAACTGGAATAAATAGGGAGAGAGGGGGAGGCGGACCGAAGATGGAGAGTAAAGAAGATAGGTGGAGAGCGTCAAGGTGGGGAGGTAGGGAGGGGATAGGTCAGTCCAGGGAAGACGGACAGGTCAAGGAGGTGGGATGAGGTTAGTAGGTAGCTGGGGGTGCGGCTTGGGGTGGGAGGAAGGGATGGGTGAGAGGAAGAACCGGTTAGGGAGGCAGAGACAGGTTGGACTGGTTTTGGGATGCAGTGGGTGGGGGGGAAGAGCTGGGCTGGTTGTGTGGTGCAGTGGGGGGAGGGGATGAACTGGGCTGGTTTAGGGATGCAGTGGGGGAAGGGGAGATTTTGAAACTGGTGAAACCCTGCAGCCATATGGTATCAATGTGGACTTCACCAGTTTCAAAATCTCCCCTTCCCCCACTGCATCCCTAAACCAGCCCAGTTCATCCCCTCCCCCCACTGCACCACACAACCAGCCCAGCTCTTCCCCCCCACCCACTGCATCCCAAAACCAGTCCAACCTGTCTCTGCCTCCCTAACCGGTTCTTCCTCTCACCCATCCCTTCCTCCCACCCCAAGCCGCACCCCCAGCTACCTACTAACCTCATCCCACCTCCTTGACCTGTCCGTCTTCCCTGGACTGACCTATCCCCTCCCTACCTCCCCACCTTGACGCTCTCCACCTATCTTCTTTACTCTCCATCTTCGGTCCGCCTCCCCCTCTCTCCCTATTTATTCCAGTTCCCTCCCCCCATCCCCCTCTCTGATGAAGGGTCTAGGCCCGAAACGTCAGCTTTTGTGCTCCTGAGATGCTGCTTGGCCTGCTGTGTTCATCCAGCCTCACATTTTATTATCTTGGAATCTCCAGCATCTGCAGTTCCCATTATCTCTGAAAATGTAAGGTTGTCTGTTTTAGTTGGGAGACTGTGTATATTATTTAATGAATATTAATGAAAATTAAATATGACTGAATATTATTTAAACAGAGATTGATTGCGAATTGATGTGATAGATAAGGTTTTACATGAATCTCAAAGCAAGGGTAACAGGTAATTGTGAAGGCAAATGGAAATTTAGCCTTTATTGCAAGGGGAATGGAACACTAATGTAGGAACATGTTGCTACATCTGTGCAGGGTATTTGAGAATGCACCTTGAGTACAATGTACAGTTTTGGTTACCTTGCTGAATATGTGATGTTCTTGCATTCAAAGCAGTTTAAAGAAGGCTCATTTAGGCAGAGGTAGATCAGGTTGAACAGATTGTCTCATGAGAAAAGGTTGAATAGGTTGAACAAGTATTCATTGGAGTTTAGAAGAATGAGAGTAGACATTTTTATTCATTCATCAGATGGCTTAGCCAGAATTTATTGGCCATTCCTAATGCCCAGAAGTCAGTTAAGTGTCAACTATATTATTTAGGGTTTGGAGTATAAACCAGTACAGATAAGAATGGCAAATTTCCTTCCTTAAAGGACATTAGTGAACCAGATGAGTTTTTATAGCAATTGGCATTGGTTGCGTGATCACAATCAGGCTAGCATTTTATGCCAGGAGGATGTTTCCTCAATTGGGGACTCTAGAACAAGGGGCGATATTATAAAATATAGGATCTCCCACTTAAAATGGAGTTGAGGAAGAAATTACATCCTGAAAGAGTTATTGGTCTTTGGAAATCTCATCCACCTAGAACAGCGGAGGCTATGCCATTGATTATATTCAAGGCTGAGTTAGACAGATGTTTAATCTGTTATTTTTTTCTGAAGCAGGGTCTAGGCCTGAAACGTCAGCCTTCCTGCTCCTCTGATGCTGCTTGGCCTGCTGTGTTCGTCCAGCTCAGCACCTTATTGTCTCAGATGTTTAATCAGCCAGGGAATTAAGAGTTTTAGGGAACAGGTAGGAAAAGTGGGATTAAAGCCACAGTCAGATCAGCCATGATCTTATCAAATGGCGAAGCAGACTGTTGGGACAAATAGTCAATTCCTGTTCCTAATTTCTCTGTTAATGTTGAAGGCAGTAGTCTGCATAAAAACCTCCTCGTCACCCACATGATAAAGTATAGGTTAAAGAATATTTATTATTTTTGTACCAACACACAACTCAGAATAAATTGCTGCATCCATGTCTCAACTGAGCATGATTTCAGTCTGCCTGGACTGCTGCAATGTTGCAATGGTTCAAGGAGCAGCACCTCATCTTTCAATGTGGTAATTTATCGGTTTTGGCCTCAACATTTGACTTCAACAATTTCAAATCAAAGCCACTTTTCCCTCTTGTTAATTCGGCAAGATACCAATACTGCTGTGGTCATTTACTGATTCTCCAGACCAAGTTTTATTTTGCTTTTTATAGTATTAGTTCTCTACTTTTCTTCATCCTCTTGTTATTTAATCTCTGTCTTGAATCCTGAGGGACTGTACCCCATGGAAATTAGAAGGATGAAGGTGGGGGATCTCATTGAAACTTACAAAATAATGAGAAACCTGAATGTGGAGAACATGTTTCCAGTACTAGGGGAGACTAGGACTTGAGGGAATAGCTCAGAGTGAAGAGATGACCCTTTGGAACTGAGATAAGGGGAAATTTCTTCAGATAGACAGTGATTAATCTTGGGAACTCATTGCTGCAGGAGACTGTGGAGGCCAAGTCATTGAGTGTATTTAAGACAGATTGATAGGTTCTTTATTATTAAGGGGATCAAGTGTTTTGGAGGGAAGGCAGGAGAATGGTAATGTGAAACATATCAGACATGATCAAAAGGGAGAGCAAACACAAAGGGCTGAATGGCCTAATTATGTTCCTATATCCTTATGATCTATCATAGACCTTGCCTATTCCTTTTTTCTCCTCTATTCTTTTACCTTCCCCTTTTGCTTTTTACCATCTGCTGTAGTTCTAACTTCAATTCCCGGTTCTGATGTAAAGTAATTGACCAGAAATGTAAACTTTGTGCATTCACACATGCTCTGAGAGTTTCTACTTTATGTACACATGTGTATTTTCATTCTCAGAAAATAGCATCATATCAAAAAAATGTTATTTTGGTATTTTGAATGAGCAGGCCTATCCTTGTCACATCTGATTTAACTAAACTGCACAATTTTTATGAGTGTCCTCCAAAATTGGGAAAATGTTGATGCAAAGATATGTCCCAAAAGAATTTGTTTATAAGATGTTTGGCTATGATTACTAATCATAGAACAACAAGCCTGCATTTACAATAATGGACACATTGCTTCATGTCACTGTTTAACAGAGGTTGTTTTACTCAAACTCCTTTCAGATTTGAAGGAGTTGTGGGGGCTGTATAAATACAGAAAACTTAATGTGCCTCTCAGACTAAATTGAGTTCAGTTTCATACTTCTGAAGAATATATTCATATCAGAAATATTTACAGTTAAACAAAGTATGTAAAATACTTGTGAATGTACAATATTGAATGAAGCGGGTTGCAGAATACCAAATGCTCCGCTATTTTCTTTTAACTACATTACTTATATCTTCTTTGCCCCATGACTTCAAATTTTGTCTGCCAATAAAGTCAGATGTAAGCTACAAGTATTAAAAGAAATATGACCTTTAACTCAATCACTGGATTGTCCACCCATACTTTCGCAGAGCCATTTCTTAAAATGCTTAAAATTATGATTTTCAAAAAAAAAATGAAGGCTAATTTTTCCCCACAATGAAGTGTATCAAACTAAGAATGAAAACAGTGACAATGCTGAAAATATGGAAATAAAAGTGTTTTGTTTGATCCTGAGCTAAGTTTTTAATTCCGCATTATCCCAATGCAAAGAGAGCCTACTTCTACTTCTATGACCTCTCCCACCTCTGCCTTTACACCATATCATGAGCAATCAAAATACTTACATATAACTTAGCAGTTCCAGACTTGATGATTGAATGCCCTCTGGCCTTACCTCTTCTAGCTAATGAGGAGGGACCTGAGATTGGAAGTGCTGAGATCACTGAAAGCAACAGGACAAGTGAAGAGACCAATTAATAAATCATGCAGTATCCTGGGCTGTGTTAAAAAGAAAAACAGAGTAGTAAAGCAAGGAGGTTATGCTGAACTTATATAGTGTGTACTGTGTAGTGTATAGTTCTGGATACAATACTAAGGAAAGGATGCAAATCAATTAGAGAGAACGCAGAGACAATTTACAAAAATAGTTTCAGGGATGAGAAACTTCAGTTATGAGGCTAGAATAGGGACATTGGGACTATTCTCCTTGGAGACAAGAGGAGATGTGATAGACGTTTATAAACTCACCAGAGGTTTGGAATTGAGTACATAGTTGGTATGGCTCCTACTCAAAAAAGTTTTGAGATTAAGAGGTCACGGATTTAAAGCAATCAACAAATGTAGCAAAAATGTCATGTGAAATAAAAGGCTTTTTCATACAAGTTGTTTGAGTCTGGAATGTGTTGTCTAGAAGTGTCGTGGATGCAAAGTCAATTGATGTATTCAGGAGGGCACAAGATAATTATTTGAATAGAAACAACGTGCAGAGTTAGAAAAAAAACAGGAGAATGGCACCATGTTGTGATGATCATTGGAAAGCAAATGAGGTCATGATAGGCGGGGTGGTATCAAAGGCTCCTCGACAGCATCATCCAAATGTGTGAGCTCTATCACCTAGAAGAACGGGGTGGCAGTGCTTATGGGACTGGAGCTGGTCATTAACTTAAGGAAGTGGAATGGAGGGTATGCCCTTGTCTGCATCAATGGCGCTGAGGTGAAGGTAGTCGAGAGTATCAAATTCCTGGGAGTGATAATCACCAACAATCTGTCTTAGTCTACCTAAATCAACATGACGATCAGGAAAGTGCAACAACATGTTTACTTCCTCAGGAGGCTAGGGAAATATGGCATGTCCACAACAACTCTTACCATTTCTTATAGATGCATCACAAACAACATGCTATCTGGGTGCCTTACCGTGTCCAAGGCTTCAAGAAACTATAGAGAGTCATGAACACAGCCCAGCCCAACAGGCAAACCAGCCTTCCATCCTCTGATTCCATCTACACTTCCCGCTGCCTTGGGAAAGCAGCCAAATGGGGTTGCATGGTGGCTCAGTGGTTAGCACCGTACCTCACAGCACCAGGGACTTGGGTTCAATTCCAGCCTCAGGTGACTATCTGTGTAGAGTTTGCTAATTCTCCCTATGTCTGCGTGGATTTCCTCAAGGTGGTCCGGTTTCCTCCCACAGACTAAAGATGTGCAGTTTAGGTGGATTGCCCATAGTGTCTAGGATGGGAAATGCAGATATAGGGTAGGGGGTGGGTCTGGGCGGGATGCACTTTGGAGGGTTGGTGTGGGCTTGTTGGGCTGAATGGCCTGCTTCCACACTGTAGGGATTCTATGAACTTCTATAATCATAGACCTCTCCTTCTCCAGTTGGACTCTCTTCTACCTTTGTCCGTTGGGAAGATGATATAAAAATTTGAATACACATACAAATAGTTTAAAAAAAACAGCTTCTTCCCAGCTCTCATCAGACTTCTGAATAGACCTCCAAAATGTTAATTCTGATTTCTCTGTCCCTGAATCTCCTCTACAGCTGCAATACTGTGTTCTGCTACCTAATACACTTTGTACGGCATGATCTGCCTGTAAAGCACTCAAGTGAACGCTTTTCACTGTATCTTAGTACATGTGACAACGATAAATTAATCAATCAATTAATCAATCAATAAGGTTCCCCTCCAAGTTTCTTACCATTTGAATTTGGAATGATATCCTTCATTATTGCAGGTAAACTCTGGAACACACTCCTGAAGGCTACTTTAGATGTACCTTCAACTCATGGCTTGCAATGGTTTGAGAAGGTTGCCACCATTGCCTTTTCCACAGTAATTCAGTAGGAAAGGTGCATACTAGCCTTATCAGTGACAACTGCATCCTGTAATATATATAAAATATTTACTATAATATAAATTTAAAAAGTCACTGTGTTTCAAAATGTCCTTTTCAAACATCTTCCTGTCCACTATTTTTGGGAGCCTTCCTTTGTTTCCAGTTGGTAATACAACCTCCCAAATTTCTGAATTATGACTCTCTCATCCATGTGGTGAGTTTCCTGGAAAAACCCGTTATAATTTTAAAGATTTATTGCAGATGAGTGATGAGCCTGCTTTATTTCCCATACCCGTTGTCTGACCTCAGACAAGTTATATTAAGTGTGATTCTGGCTGAGGTCAACTATCTTATTCCAGACAGAGTTAAACCAGATAACTTGTTTATGATATTTATTATATTGATGAATTTCCTGAAGCAAAGTGACTTGCACTGACTGCAGTCATGAAGTGATGCTTGCAATTAAACTGATTGGCATTATCTCCTGCTGCCAGTAAATAAGATTGTATTGTAAAATTTTAAAGTTGCTACTTTCCTTCCAAACTATAGTGCTGCCTTCTCATTAGAGAGAGAGATGACTGATTCACCATGAATGAGGGATTTCAGATACATGGAATGAATAGAGAAATTCGGTTTATTTTCCTTGGAGCAGAGCAGATTAAGAGATGACCTCACTGAGGTGTTCAAAATTAAGAACAGTTTTGACAGAAGGATATTCTGTTTTCACTAATGGAACTGTCAGTAACAAGTGAACAATTTCAAAGTTGTCAGCAAGAGAGCTAGGAGTAAGCTAAGGGGAACTTACTCAGAAAGTTGTTAAGGTTTTGAAATGTGTTGAGAGATTGGTGGAGCTGAATTTCATAGCAGGTTGCAAAAGAGAACTAGATATACGTATGTATGTGTGTATATATGTGTGTCTATTGTGTGTATATTCCCAAAAGAACTACCCAGCTAGTCCCATTCTCCATCCCTATCACCGTGAATATATGTACTATATATAGAGTGTGTGTGCTTCACAGCACCAGCGATCCATGTTCGATTCAAGCCTTGGGTGACTATGTAGAGTTTGCACCTTCACCATGTGTCTCCATGGGTTTTCATCGAGAGATCTGGTTTTGTCCCACAGTCCAAAGATTTGCAGGTTAGGTGGATTGGTCATGGTAAATTGCCCTGTTGTGTCCAGTGTTGTGCAGGCAGAACAGATTAGCCATGGGAAATGCAAGATTATGGGGTTAGGGTAGGGGCCAAGTCTGGATGGGATGCTGTTTAGATGTTCAGTGCAGGATTCAATGGGCCAAATGCCCTCTTTCCACACTGTAGGGATTACAGTGACTCTAATCATGCACTTCTGTAACTTTCAAAACATCCTAAGTATGGCAGGCATATCCTTTCCCACACCAAGTGCTGTTGACTCTTTAACTCTGCAGAATGTGGTTCAGTTGGTATCACCTTCTTCCTTTTCTAAACTACCTTTTTAAAATCCACTCCAGTATTTTAGAACAGAATCAGGACGGATACTCATGTGCAGTGTCATCTTGGTGTAAAATGTTAAACTGAATCAATTTACTTGTTTGGGTGGATATAAAAATCTCCATAATACTATATTGTTAAAGTAGACAGGTTATCCTCAATTTCCTTTTAATGTTTATTCCTCAGTCAAAACCATAAAAAACAGGTCGGGTTTGTATAAAATACTGTTTGTAGAAATTTGCTGAGTGCAAATTTTCGTATCTTTGACATTACAAAGTGACTACATTTCAAAAATAATTTATTTGCTGTAAAGCGCTTTGCGGTGGGTGTAAAAGCTCTATATGGTTGCAAGTCTTGCAATTTTTTGTTTTTCCTTCTGACTGAACGTGGTTGAATTTATTACCCTGAAAAAGATGCGTGTTCAGAACTAGGGTAAGGAGAAGCCCAGGGGATAGATTCTTTGTCTGCAGCAGGAGGCTATTAAGGAGCTTGCCGGTTTTTGTCGGCAGTGCTGGGCAATGTGCAATTTTCTAAATTTTTCTCATGAAAATTAATTTCTCACCGTTTTATCATCCACAACAGAGGACTATTACTTTAATAAATTCCTTTTGTTTTCTTCAAGCTTGTGTTTTGTTGACAGGGGGTGTATTCAATTATGTTTACCTTTGGCATCCTCCTCATGTGGCTACTTATTTCCTACAGCTGGCTGGAGTGCCGTGTTTCAAATTACCATTGTGTCAGTTCTGGATGTTCATCTGAAAATGCATAAAAGCATCCCGGTAACAATGTTTCAAATGATCCCCCCAACTTTTTGGCAGTGGCGGTTTTGAGGAGGCAGGTGGGGGAAGGGTAAATGGGAGCGTCCCCAACATAACGACACTCATTGTGGTGGGACCAGGCCTTTCACAACAACACTTGACACTGACTGGTGTAACAAAGGTGCTGAGGGGTTGACCTCAAAAAAACAAAAAACCTTGAGTCTGGAATTTTAGCTGAAGTCAGAGATGAATTACTATGCAGGAGACTCCGGTCAAAAAAGGATAAAATATTCCACAAGTAATCAAAGCACTTGTAAATCTGACAAATGGGCTGCAAATTTCTAATTAGGTTACAATTTACTGCCAATGATAACTTGTGATGATGTTTGGCAAGAATTGCCTTATAACCACCAGTATTTTAATCAGCTGCATAACTTTTGCCAACAGCTTTTAAAAGATGCTATTTTTCTTAAATATGTCCATTTAATTCATGTTTTTGACAAATGGCAAACAGAATGTTTTTATGGCATTGAGCCAACTCCAAATAACTAACTTAGGCGTATTTTATTTGCCTTGTCAGATTTTCCCTTTCTGTGTATGGAAGAAAAAAGGGCTTAGTCATGGCTTTTTGTTAATTTGACTGATTTCCAGATTCCATTAGGATGTGGTAGTGTGTTGATGATGTCACTAGATGATGAAATTTTAAATCAATGAAACATGTGGAACTTAAAGTTAGACTAACAGAATCCTCACAGTGTGGAAGCAGGTCATTCGGCCCATATGAATCTATAACAGCCCTCCGAAGAGCATTGTAGCCAGACTGCATCCCTGTAAGCCCACATTTCCCATGGATAACCCATCAGCCTGCACATCCCTGGGCACTACAGGCAATTTAGCATGGCCAATCCACCTAACCTGCACATCTCTGGATTATGGGAGCAAACCAGAGTGCCTGGAGGAAACCCGTATAGTCACAGAGAATTTGCAAACTCCACACAGATAGCTGCACAAGGATGGAGTCAAACTCAGGTCCCTGGTGCCCTGAGGCAGCAGTGCTAGCTACTGTGCCATTCCTAGTAATAGTGACCATATAATCTCTATTGATTATCATTAAACCTAATCTGGTGCACTAATACTATCCTTACTGAGTCTGGCCTACATGTGACTTTAGACCTACAACAATATGGTTGACGCTTCGAACAAAGAACACTACAGCGCAGGAGCATGTCCTTTGGCCCCCTAAGCTTGCACCAACACAGTTTGCCCTTCCACACTGAAACTGTCTTCACTTAGAGGATCTATATCCCTTTATTCCCTTCCTATTCATGTATTCATCCAGGTGTTCCTTGAATGCTGCCATTGTACATGCTTCCACCACCAGCTCTGGCAGCACATTCCAGGCACTCGCCACTTTTTGTGTGAAAAACTTGCTGTGCACTGTGCACATCTCTTTTAAACTTCACCACTTCCCCCCACCCCCGCCCCACCCCAACGGCACCTTGAACCTGTATCCCCTAGTAATTGACCACCTTCACCCTGGAAAAAATCATCATACTTTCCACTCTATCCATTTCATTCACAATCTTATAAACTTCTATTAGGTTGCTCATCAACCTCCTGTGTTCCAGTGAAAACAAACCCAGCCTATCCAAACTATCTTCATTGCTAACATCACTCATACCAGGCAACATCCTGGTAAGCCTTTTCTGTACCGCCTCTAAAGCACTAATGTCCTTCTGGTAGTGTTGTGACCAGAACTATACGTAATATTCCAAGTGTGGCCTAACTAAAGTTTTATAAAGCTGCAGCATAACTTGCCTATGCTTATACTCAATGCCCATTCCAACAAAGGCAAGCATGCCATAGGCCTTCTTAATACCTAATCTACCTGCACTGTCACCTTCAGTGATTTGTGGACTTGCACACCCAAATTCCTCTGCATGTCAATACTCCTAAGGGTTCTGCCATTCACTGCATAATTTCCACTTATACTTGACCTTCAAAAATGCATCATCTCACAATTGTCTGGATTAAACTCCATCTGTCATTTTTCTGTGTATGCCTCCAACTGATCTATATCCTGCTGTATCCTCTGACAGTGCTCCTCACTGTCCACAACTCCACCAATCTTTCTATCAACGACAACTTTACGAATTAGACTAGCCGTGTTTTCCTCCAAATCGTTTATGTAGATCATGAACAGCGGATATCCCAGCACTGACCCCTGTAGAATGCCACTAGCCACAACCCTCCATTCCAAAAACCATCGTTCTACTCCTACCCTCGGTCTTCAATGATTGAGCCAGTTCTATATTCATCTTGTCAGCTCAGCCCTGATACCATGTGACTTCATTTTATGTGCCACTCTGCCACTTGGGCACTTTTCAAAGGCTTTACTGAAGTCCATGTAAACAACATCAACTGCATTTCCCTCATCAATCATCTTTTTCACCTCCTCAAAAATCTCAATCAAGTTACTGAGGTATGACCTCCCCCATGCAAAACCATTGTTGTTGTTAGCTAACCAGTCCAGTTGCTGCTAAATGCGTGTAGATCTTGTCCCTGAGAATCTTTTCCAATAATTTTCCACCCATTGACATGAGACTCTCACCCCTGTAATTTCCTGGATTATCCTTGCTTCTCTTCGGAAACAATGGGACAACAGTGGCCATTCTCAGTCTTCTGGGTCTTCAATTGTGGCCAAAGAGGATACAAAGATGTCTGTCAATGCTCCAGCAATTGGTTACTTTATCTCCTTCAATATTCTGGGATATGTCCCATCAGCATCGAGGGATTTATCAACCTTAAAACTTTTTAAAACCTCTTCCTTTTTAATAGCAACTTAGTTTAGAAATTCAACTCTCCCTCCCTTGAGATCATCCTCCACCAATTCCTTCCGTTTGGTGAATGCTGTCACAAAGTATTCATTTAGGACCTCACCTGCCTCTTCGGGCTCCACACGTAGTTCCCCTCCTTTGTCCTTGATTGGGCCATCCCTTTCCTTGGCTACCCTGTTGCTTTTTATATATGTATAAAAAGCCTTGGGATTCTTCTTAATCCTGTTTGCTTATGATTTTTCATGACCCCTTTTAGCCCTTCTAATTTCTTATATACTTTAAAAACTTCATCAGTTCCCAAGCTCCTAGACCTCATATATGCTTCCTTTCTCTTTTTGACCAAGGTCGTAATACCCCTGGTCATCCAAGGTTCATGTAACTTTCCATACCGATCCTTCATTCTTGCAGGAACATGCCGCTTTTGAACTCTTATCAACTGCCATTTGAAATACACCCACATGTCCGGTGTAGACTTAGCCTCAAACAGCCACCTCCAATCAAAGTTCTCCGGTCCTTGCTTAATATTGTTGTTGTTCACCTTCCCCCAGTTTAACACATTTGCCTGAGGACTGCTGTTAATCCTATCCATGAGTATCTAAAAACTCACTGTATTATGGTCACTACTCCCAATATGCCCCCCCTGCTGAAGCTTCACTCAGCTGGCTGGGCTCATTTCCTGAAATCAGGTCCAGTCTAACCTCTTTCCTGGTTGGACTGTTTACATACTAATTGGAAGTTTATATACTATGTACTTACTTAAATGCCCTCGGAAATGACCTATCAAATCATTGAGTTTATCAAACCCCAATAAAGCCAAAAGAAATGAAAGCAGATGGAAGAATTAGGGACTGGAATGACATTGGCACAGATAGCCCTATCAATCCTGAAAAGTCCTCTTTTAACATTGGCTGGCCTGCCAAAATTGGGATGATTAGATTATCCCATAGACTAGATGCAACGGCTTGAAAGAGTCATGAATTGTACCTTACAGACAACGTCCCAGATGCCATCCCTGAATATGTTCTAACCCGAACAAGTGTGGCGCAGTGGAATAATTTGAATGGGTGTTGACTATCACTGAAGGTGACATGGCCACAGAATGTACTCTTGGTCTTCATACTTCAATGCCTATCACAAAACTGCTAGACTGGGCCTGTGATTAGTGGCAAGGGAAACAATAAAGAGGAAGAAACTATATTAGATTTTTGTCTTTACTGAGCTACCAGCTTGGTATGTGTCCATCATGATAGTATTAGTAGGAGTAATCACTAATCCTTACATTGAGGTTCGCTTTTACTGTGTTGTGTGAAGCACGACCATAGTAATAGATGGGACAGACTTCTAACAGATCTAGTAACTCAAAACTGGGAATTCATGATGCATTGTAGGCCATCAACAGCATCAGAATTGTATTCAAACATAATCTATAACTTCATGACCTGGTGTACACCCCACTCCACCATTACCAACAAGCCAGGAAATCCAAAATAACAAAGTGTGAAGCTGGATGAACACAGCAGGCCAAGCATCATCTCAGGAGCACAAAAGCTGACGTTTCAGGCCTAGACCCTTCCACCCTGGTTCAATGAAGAGTGCATGACAGCAACGCCAGGCCTACCTAAAAATGAGGTGTCAAATTTTGAAGCTACAACCCAGAACTATTTGTGTGCCAAACAGCAGAAACAGCATGTAACACACAGGGTTAAGTGGTCACAACCAATAGCTTCAATCTGAGCTCTGCAGCCCTGCCCATTCCTTGATGGGTGGTGGCTAATTAAACAACTTCCAAAAGGTGGAGGGTCCACAAATATACCCATCCTCAATGATGAAGCAGTCCAGCATATCAGTGCAAAAGACAAAACTGAAGTATTTTCACTCAAAACCAGCCAGAAGTGCTGAATTTATGATCCATCTCATCTTCCTCTTGTTACCCTGTATCGCAGATGTCAGTCTAAAACTAATTCAATTAATTCCATGAAATATCAGGAAGCAACTTAAGATGTTCAACATTCCATGGACAGCTGCTCTTGCCGCATCCTGAGATCCACAGGGCATCACATGCGCACTCTCAACCTTTCTCTCCAATAGCATTACAACACACTGGCTCAGGGCTGCACCACTCCGCAGTTCCACTTCATCCTTCGGCTCATTCGTCATGCTAACAAGGAACATTTTCTTTTCCTTTCAGGCACCAAGGCCCACAAACTGCAACAGCTCAAAAATACAAATGGCCTTCTGGAATCTTCCCCTCACCTTCCCTCTGACTCGATCCCCTCCCCCAACCCACTCACCTCCTATTGGGTATTCACCATTAACTCTAACCTTCTGCTCTCCGATGCTGAACGCTCTGTACTCAGCAAAGGTCTCAGCTTTATTCCTCTGCATCCCCACCTTAATGAATTTCGGGCATGACATGACATCGAACTCATCTGTCGTCTTTGCCTCCATGCTGATTTCTTTGGACAAGAGTCCTCTCCCAAGCCCACAGACCCCTTTGCCCAACTTCACCTCTCTCCCTGGACCCCCCCCCACACCCGGACTTTCACCTGCAGTCGATCTATTCATTGAGAACTGTCGATGTGACATTCGTCGCCTCAATTTCGCTGCTCCTCTCACCAAATCCAACCTATCTCTCTCTGAACTAACTGCGCTCCAACCTGACTTTGTTATTAAGCCAGCCGATAAGGGTGGTGCTGTTGTAGTCTGGTGTACTGACCTCTACCATGCAGAGGCTGAGCGTCGGTTGTCAGATACCTCCTCCTACCTTCCTCTGGGCCATGACCCCGCGTGACATCAGGCCATTGTATCCGCTATGGTTACTGACCTCATTTCATCTGATGATCTCCCACCATCTGCTTCCAAGTTAACAGCCCTCCAATCCTGCACAGCTCGCAAAAATCCACAAACACGACTGTTGGGGCAGACCCATTGCTTCAGCCTGCTCCTGCCCCACAGAACTCATATCTCTTCCTACCTTGACTCAGTCTTCTCCCCACTAATCCAATCTCTACCCACATACATTCATGATTCATCTGACGCCTTACGCCAGTTTCAAAACTTCCAGTTTACTGACTCTAGCCACCTCCACTTTACCATGGACCTGCAGTCCCTTTACACATCTATTCCCTATCAGGAAGGTCTTAGGACACTCTGCTTCTTCCTGGCGCAAAGACCGGAACTATCACCACCCACCACCACCCTCCTCCGCTTGGCCGATCTTGTCCTCACCTTCAACAACTTCTCTTTCAACTCCTCTCATTTTCTTCAGGTAAGAGGGGTTGGCATGGTTACAAGCATGGGCCCTAGTTATGCCTGTCTCTTCACGGGGTAAGTGGAACATTCCTTGTTCCAGTCCTATTCTGGCCCCCATCTACAACTCTTCCTCTGAGACATCGATGATATCATCAGTGCTGCTTCCCTCTGTCGTCTGGAATGAGCACCTTCTTCCTCAAGCGAGGACTCTCCAGCCCCATGGTCGACAGGATCCTGAACCAGGTCCAACCCATCTCCCGCACTTCCGCCCTCATCCCTTCTCTTTCCTCCTGCAACAGCAATAGGATTCCCCTTGTCTTCACCTACCATCCCACCAGCATCTACATCCAGAAGATTATCAGACGCCATTTCCGCCACCTCCAGTGAGATGCCACCACCAGACACATATTCCCCTCCCCTCCATTGTCCATCTTCCGCAGGGACCATTCCCTCCAGGACAACCTGGTCCACACTTCTTCCACCCCCTACTCCTCCTCACAGACCAAAGGCACCTTCCCCTGTAGCCAGTGATGGTGCAACATCTGCCCATTTACCTCCTCCCTCGCCTGCATCCAAGGGCCCAAACATACCTTCCAGGTGAAACAACACTTCACCTGCACTTCACAGAATCTAACCTGCATTCGCTGCTCACAGTGTGGGTATCCTTGATATTGGGGAAACGAAGCATAGACTTTATAGCCGCTTTGCAGAACATCTATGTTCTGTTTGCATAAAAGATTCTGAACTGCCTGTTGCCTGCCACTTCAATGCACGACCCTGCTCCCTGGCCAACATCTCTGTCTCTGGCTTGCTGCAGTGTTCCAGTGAAGCCCAATGCAAGCTGGAGGAACAACACCTCATTTTCTGCAAGGGGACTCCACAGGTCTCCGGACTCAATATTGAATTCAATAATTTTAGGGCCTAAACTCCCCCATGTACCAGCCCCCAATCCTACACAACAAGACTTGTTATCATACGCACACACACTCACACACACACACACTACATACCACTGCCTCTACACAACCCCTGTTGTTAGTCACTAACAATCCCCATTGACAACTCTTCACCCTCCCAGGTTGATCATTAGCAACTCCCTTGACTGCCCAACTGTCTTTCTCTCTCTCTTTGGGCTCTATCCTATTGTTTACTCCCTAACCTGCCCACTCCCTACTTTCTGCATATAAACTTCTGTTTTCCCGGCCACTATCAGTTCTGAGGAATGGTCATCGGACCTGAAACATTAACTCTGCTTTTTCCATCACATATGCTACCAGACCTGCTGAGCTTCTCCAGCAACTTTGTTTTTGTTAAGAAATGGGCATTAGAAAGTCTACGAACCCTGACAATGTTCTATCAGTAACACTGAAGACTTGTGGTCCAGAACTGACCATACTTCAAGATTACCCATTCCAGTGCAGCCACAACACTGGCATCTATCCGCTAATACGGAACATTGTCCAGGTATGACCTGTTCACAAATCCAACCCAGCCATTGGCGGCCTCATCAGTCTACTCAATGAAATGATGAGAGAGATTGTTGGCAGTACTATCAAGCAGCTCTTGCAAAGGACTAGCATGGTCATTAATGCTCAGGTTGAGTTATTCCAAGGCCATTTGGTTCCTGACTTCATTATAGCCTTTTGAAAAGTAGAGACAAGAGAAGTGAATTCCAGAGGTGAAGTGAGACTAATTGGCCTGACATCAGGGCAGCATTTGACATGGTATAGCATCAAGGAGCCCTAACAAAAGTTGTGATAATGTGAATCAGGAGATAAATTATCTGATAGGTAAGTCATACCCAGTACAAAAGAAGATAGTTGTGGCTGTTGCAGGTCAATCATTTCAGCTCCATGACATCTCTGCAGGTGTCCTTCAGGGTAGCTTCCTTACCCTGAAAGACAGGACCCAACTATCTTCAGCTGCTTCATCAACGACATTCCTTCCATCATAAGGTCAGATGTGAGGATGTTCACTAATAATTATGCAATGTTCAGCACCATTTGTGACTCCTCAGATGTTGAAGAAGTCAGTGTCTACCTGCAGCAAGACCTGGACAACATTTGGGATTGGACTGATAAGTGGCAAGTAACATTCAGGCCACACAAGTACTAGGCAATGGCGTAACAAAAGAGAATCTAAGTATTGTCTCTTGAAAGTCAATGGCATTACCATCCCTGAAACCCCCAATCAACATCCTTGTGAGAAACTGAGCTGAACTAACCGTATAAACACTGTGGCTTCAAGAATAGGTCAGAGGCTAGAAGTTTTGCAGCAGGTGACTCACCTCCTATTTCTCCAGTGTCTGTCTACTATCCACAAGTAATAAGTTAGGACTGTGATGGAATATTGTCCACTTGCCTGGGCGAGTAGGGTCCCAACAACACTCTAGAAACTTAACACCATCCAGGACAAAGCAGGACACTTTCGACATGCACTCCCTAAACCACCAACGCACAATAGCACTAGCATCTACTATCTGCAAGATCCAGTGAAGTAATTCAGCAGGGCTCCTTTGACTACTTCTTCAAAATGTGTGACCTCTAACACCTAGAAAGGCAGTGCAGCAGATATATTGGAACACCACCAGTACCCTTCCAAGTTACTCACCATCTTGACTTGGAAATATATCGTCATTCCTTCACTGTCTCTGGCTGAAGATTCTGGATCTCCCTTCCTGGAATACTATGGGTAAAACCTACATCCAAAGGACTGTAGTGCTTCATCAAGGCACTTCATTACAAGGACGATTGCAGATGGGCAATAAATGCTAGCCTAAAGTTTTTTCGAGATTTGTAGCCTGGGTTGTGGACGAGGTTGTGTACTTGCTTTCCGAGCCGGTGTGCTTGATTGCAGATGCTAACAGGATGACGAAACACTTGCAATCAAACACACCGGCTCGGTGAGCAAATCTGCAACTTTAAATGCTAGCCTGATTTGCAACACTCACCTCCTATGAATTACCAAAATAAATTATTGCCCTATCTGACACAAGTCACTCAAAGAAATTATTGTGGATCATATCACATATTGTAGGTCACCTGAGTAAGTATTGCAGCATAGCAAAACTCCCTAATCTCAATGTAGAACAAAGAACAAAGATAGTTACAGTTTAGGAAAAGGCCCTTTGGCCTTCCAAGCCTGCACTAACGTACTGCCAGTCACAACTAAAACTCCCTACTCTTCCCCCTACTCCTCCTATCGTATCCCTCTATTCCCATCCTATTTATATATTAGTCAAGATGCCTTTTATAAGTCACTATAGCATCTACTTCCACTACTTCCCCCAACAGCGACTTCCAGGCACCCACCACACTTTGTGTAAAAAAACTTGCCTCATACATCACCTTTAGAACTTTCCCCTCGCACCTGAAACCCATGGACCCTAGTAATTGACTCTTCCACCCTGGGAAAAGTCTTCTGACTGTCCACTCTCTTCATGCCCTTCATAATCTTGTAGACCTCTATCAGGTCACCCTCAACCTCCGTTGTTCCAGTGAGAATAACCCAAGTTTCTTCAACCTCTCCTCATAGCTGATGCCCTCCATACCAGCTAACATCCTGGTAAATCTTTTCTGTACCCTTTCCAAAGCCACCACATCCTTCTGGTAGTGTGGCGAATAGTATTGAACATAAAATTCCAAATGCAGCCTAACCAAAGTTCAATAAAGCAGCAACATTACCTGACAATTTTTAAACTCAATGCCCTGGCCAATGAAAGCAAACATGCCATATGCCTTGTTGACTACCTTTTCCACCTGTGTTGCCATTTTCAGTGTTCAATGTCATAGAATCATAGAATCCCTACAGTGCGGATTCAGGCCATTCACCCCATCATGTCCAGTCTGACTCTCTGAAGAACATCCCACACAAGCCCAGTTCCATGAACTGTCCTTGTAACCCTTCATTCCCCATGGCTAATCCACCTAGCCTGCACATTCCTGGATGCTATGGACGATTTGACATGGCCAGTCCACCTAACCTGCACATCTTTGGACTGTGGGTGGAAATCGGTGCACCCGAAGGAAACCGACACAGACACAGGAGAATGTGCAAACTCCACACAAGGCTGGGATCAAACCTTGGCCCCTGTATGTTTGAATATTTTTGGATCTACCTTACATTTGTCATCTAGTTAGCTCAGAGAGTATCTATTTCTCTTCAGGAATTATGTTTTAATTAAGTTGGTTATTCATTATTAGAGATTTGTAGTTAAGTATCCATGAGCAAATATGTTACTAACCAGTTCAATAAAGAAAGATACACACTGCTACACCAGAGGTTACATCTCTATGTTTCAATAACTTTGGTTTTACTCTATTTATTGAATTGTTATAAAGGTTAAATAATCGTACAGCCCTGCTGTGTGGAACATGATGTTCTTCACTGTATATGGTAAGGAGACAGTTGTTAGGCCAAATTTAATGCAACTGTGAAGATGGGTGGGTGGGCGGCAGCATGTGATGTTTTCTTTTTCTTCTGGAGCCATTTATTTTAGACTCTATGTAGGAGGTTTGTGTAGCTGATGGTGCCCACAGATCACTTGCTGCTGAAGCCGATGAAGGCAGTCTGACAGCTGAATAAATCACTGTTAGATGCCAGTAAAACATTGCTGCATAAAATCTGTGTGGGACCACCCATGCAGATGGGAATATTGGCTTGAAAACTCTTGCATGAATAACAGCATAGATGTATTTAGAGTTAACTCCTCACTTTCTTATTAAATGCTTCTTTCTCACCAGCCTTTAATAAACTGACAAATTCACTGCATGACACCCTCTCTATAAGCCAAAGAACTGTGCAAAAATATGTTACGGGCCAACTTACATAGAGTGACTTCTGCAATGGGGGTGTGTAAGTAAAATTTACAAATTTAAAGTCCTGGAATAGCAGAAGCAATCATGTGGTGGTATTGTAAATGGATAGCTAAAGGTTGTACGGAAGGCATACTTTTCAGAATTTAATGCATGTTTCAATCCAAAAGGGACAAAAATAACTGGAAAAGATAAATATGCTCATGTGTGTGAATTCCAGCCTGTACTGGGGTAACTAATCTCAGCCATTATGAGGTAAGCAAAATGCTACAGTTGACATCAGTGATAGAGAGGCAAGAAAAAGGGAAGGCAATAAAATGAGCGAGGAAAAGAATAACTAAATTGGATTCCAATCCTGATTAGAAATCATTCAAATGACTTCAACTGCAAATTGTGCTTTGGATAAGAATGGGATTTGTCAATGTTTCTTGCTACATAGGAATAACCTTGTGAAAGTTACTGAAATAAGCCTCGGTCTTCAGTCTTGAATATTTTTGGGGTCCATTGTGGAGTGTCAACATAGAAGGGGTAGCGGAGTACATGTAGATACAAGAAATGAGGTATGATCTAGAAACACCACGTTTCTGTTATGTTTCTTGGGCAGTATGCCAATATGCCTTTGGGCGATGTACTCATGATATCATCACTGTATCAAAGCATATGAGCTGAAGATATAAAGATGTCCTAGTCCATTTTACCCTGGGATCACTTGAAGCATAATACACCACTAGTACGTGCTCCTTATCAATTTGGCACTCAGGTGTCTGAGCAGCAGGAATTGCTCCAAATATGAATGAGTGAGATTCTACATCCCACTGGAGGCAAAATTGCATCAGTTTCTGTTTTAAAGAGGGAACCCTTGTTGAGATTAGGGATTGGGTGGAAATGTTGTTAGTCTCACTGTGGACCTGACATAGAGAAACATCTATGGATAGTGGGAACATACAGCCTGTTTAGGATTTCAGTCTTCCCACTATCTCTACCCTGAATAAATAGCGTGCTCCATAACTGGATTTCAAGATAAATTGAGCAAAGTAGTTTTTAATGTTTGCGAGAAGATTTGTAGCTTGGGTTATGGATGAGGTTGTAGACATGCTCACCAAGCCGGTATGTTGAATTGCAAATGTTTCATCACCCTGCTAGGTAACATCATGAGTGCGCCTCAAGTGAAGTATTAGTGTTCTATCTCATTTTAATTTATAGGCCTCGGTTTGAACACTGGCACTTCACCGGAGAAGCACTGACAATGCTACCGAGCTGGGTGAGGAAAGGCCTGCAATCAAACACATCGGCTCAGTGAGCAAGTCTACAACCTCAGAGTAATCTTTGCAATGTGCTCAATGGAGATGAAGCAGAATCATGGAGGTCTATAGCACAGAAAAAAGTCCTTCAGTCCATCAAGTCTACGCTGGTCAAAAACAAGGACCTAACTACTCCAATCTCACTTGCTATTGAAATACTTCTTGTATGTTGTGAAGGTTTCAGCTTCTCCCAATTTTATACGCGCAAATTCCAGATTCCTACCACCCTCAGGTGCACAAAGCAGCATAAGCAGAAGTTTTATTGAACAACGTACAATACATCCATCAAGTATAGATTTAGAATGAAGTTCTGATTCAGATATAACAACTTGCAAGTAAGGTGGATTTTCATGTTAAACCAGGAGTTGCTTGGCAGTAACAGTTATCTGTTATCACCTGAAAGTAGCTATTTGAGTCAGTGTGATTACTGTAACAGGAAGCAAAATTAAATAGAGACTTGCCAAGGGTTCTATATAATCGACAATTTTTTCAAATCACATGGTCCTTATGGGAATGCATACTAAGGAAGGAGTTGGTGGCATAGTGATATTGTTATGGGCCTTATAATCTAGAGCCACAGGCTAATGTTCTGGTTATACGGGTTCAAATCCACCACAACAGATGGTGAATTTTGAATTACCATGTAACCACTGCTGATCATTGTAAAATCCCATCTGGTTCACTCATGCCCTTGAGAGGACAAAATCAGCCATCCTTACATGGTCTGGCCTACATATAACTCCAAATCAAAAACAATGTGATTGACTCTTAATTGTCCTCTGGGGTAATTAGCATTAACAATAATTGCTGGCCAGTCAATGCTGTTCATATGTGCATTTTTTTTTAAATTTGGAAGTAATAGATGCTACTAGTTATCTGGATAACCATGTGCTGCAAGTGTCACCGTCTGCAGTAACTATGGCCACACCACAGGCCAGGAGCATGGAGGCGGAAGGAGAATAGGTGACCACCAGGCTGTCAAAGAGAAGGAGGCAGGTCTCCCCTAGGACCTTTCTTACTAATTGGTTTTTGGTTTTGGATACTAGTGAGTGTGTTGTTTCCTTGAGGAGTGTAGAAGAGCTAAGCTTGTGACACCATGGAATGCTGTGTTATGCAGGAGGAGAAGAAGAAAAATGGAAGAACAATTGTGAAAGGAGATTTGTTTTTTAAGGAACAGAAAGGCATTCTGTGGCCATGGATGTGACAGCAGGATTGCCTCTCTGATGCCAGGTTCATTGAATGGCTGCAGGACATTCTTCTGTAAGAGGGTGAACAGCCAGAGGCTCTGGTCCACGTTGGTAACAATGATTTAGATTGGAAAAGGAATGAGGTCCTAAAAGCAAATTTTAAGTAACTAGGAAAGAGATTGAAAGGCAGGATCTCTGAAACAGTCATCACTCCAAGTCCCAAGTTGTCGTGAGCATAGGTATAGGAGAACTGAACAACTGAACACATGGCTAGAAAGCTGTTTAGGAGGGTGAGCATGAGATTTCTAAGGCATTGGGACCATTGTTATGGAAGGTGGGATCTAAATAACGTGGCCTATCCTTGGGCAGGACTGGCACAAACACCCTCACTGGTTTGTTAATGCTATTGGGGAGAATTTAAACTAGATTGGTAAAAGGATAAGACCTGAATGCAGACTTAGATAGAAAAAAAATCAGGATAGTGAACAGGAGACATTAAATTAGCAGGTGGCTCTGAAAAACAAAAGAAGAAACTGCGGACATTTGGCAGTGTTAAAAGATGTATATGCAAAAGCAAGAGATATCGCAAATAAAGTAGTTGAGCTGAGGGCACAGATAGAATATAATTATTCCAACAGAAACTAGGCTTAAAGACTGTCACAACCGGCGGCTCAACATTCTGGATGTAGAACTTTAAGGCAGATAGAAAGGGCAATCTTAAAAAAAAATTAAATCAAAAGCTGTAGCCTTATTGGTTAGAGATTCAGTTGCAGCCGTGAGGATGGATTATATAGTAAATTGTTTATTAAATTAAATCATATTGGTTAATCTCATGAATAACAGAAGAGACAGCGTCACTGCTGGGAGTGTGCTATAGACCACCAAAGTACTGGGAAGGAATGGTAGAAAAACAAATTCATATGCAAATTTCTGAGTACAAAATCAATAGGACAACAACTGGGGACTTCAAATACCCCACTATCAACTGAGTGTATGAAAGATATAGAATACACAAAAGTCTTGAACAACACTCAATAAAACCGTATTAACTAACATATGACAAGCCTAATGAGAGGATTACTAGAAGCCATTCCTAGCTTTAGCCTCAGGAAATTTGGCCGATTAAATGGATGAAGTGGCAATGAGTGACCAGGTTGGAGGTAGTGACTGCAATGTGATGATATTTAGCACATTTTGGAAAGGACAAAGAGAGAACAGGATTAAAAAGTTCTAAATTAGAGAACGACAAATTTTACAAACCTGAGAGATGATCACATGAAAGTGAATTGGATATAGCTATTGGAAAGGAAATCAGTGGGCGGCATTCAAAAGTAAGATTTCAAGGGCATATAAGAGTCATGCTCACAAGAATAGTGGGTAGTAATGTCAAATCTAGAGCCAATGGGTTTTTATGAAGATGAAGCAGAAAAAGAAAGCTATGGCAATCTCAAAAAAGCAATTCTTTAAGTAGCTTAGAGAAACATAGAATGCAAGAGGTAAAGTAAAACTGGAAATTAAGAAAGTAAAATGATGAAAGAAAAATATATTGGGAGATAAATCAAGGAAACCACAAGGATGTGGTATCAGTATGTTAAGAGCAATAGATGATGAAGGAAAGACTGGACCTGATCAGAAATGTGCATGATAACTTGTGCCTGGATGTAGAAAATGAGACAGGGTTCTAAATATTTATTTTGTCTGCCTCTTTGCAAAAGAGAGAAACGGTGCAGATGTTCTCATCAATGAGGAAGAATGTGAAGTATTTGATGCAATTAATGTAATGCAGAGGAGGTACTAGAGGAACTGGCAACCTTCAAGATGGATAAATCACCTGGGATAAATTGTATCCCAGGCGGTTAAAGGAAGGCCAGGAAGGAAATAACAGTTGCTTTGTTGATTGTCTTTCAATCCTCACAAGACAAAAGTGAGATCTCAAAGGAATGGAGGATTTTGAATATTGTTTTATTGTTTAAAAATGATGCAAGGGAATAGGCCAATTAATTACAGACCTGTCAGTCTGACTGCTCTAGTAGGCAAATTATCAGAATCAAACAATAAGTTGTCATTGAAAAGTGTTTTCATTTATCAGGGACAGTCAGCATGGTTTTGTTAAGGGAAATCTTTTCTTACTCATTTAATCGAAGTTTATTTTAGAAGCTAGCAAGGAAGATAAATGAGAATAGTGCAGTGGATGCTGCCAACATGGATTTTCGTAAGACATTCAACAAAGTCCTATGTGGCTATCTGGTCTGAAAATTAAAAGCCCATGGGGTACAGGAGAATTTGGTGAGTTGGATCCAAAATGATGTCAGTGACAGGAAAGAAAATGTAATGGTAGATTGTTATTTTTGTAAATTGAAAACAACTTCCTGCAGTGTTCCGAAGAGTTCAGAGTTAGGTCTCTTGCTTTTTATGGTATATATTAATGATTTAGACATCACTGTAGGAGGCATAATTGGGAAATTTTAGATGACACAAAGATTGGCTAAGTAGTTGAAAGTGAAGAGCATGACTATCGACTATAGGATGATATCAATGGCTTGGTTAAGTGGGGGGAAAATCTCAAATGGAATTCAACCTGGAGAAATGTGAGGTTATGCATGTGGGCGGGCTAATAAAGCAAGGGAATGCCCAATCAACAGAAGGCTATTGAGATGGGTAAGGGAAGTAAATGGCCTTGGAGTGTACATCCACAAGCTCTTGAAAGTAGCAGGTCAGATAGATAAGCTGGTAAAGAAAACAGATAGAATACTTTCCTTATTGAAAGAGATATAGAGATTGAATGCAGGATGGTAATCCTCTAACTGTGTAAATGTTGTTTAGGCTACAATAGCTGGGCTTTTATTTGCAGTTCTGGTCACCGAATTACAGCAAGGACATAGGTAAAGGTAGAACCGCTATAGTGTTAACATACCATTGTGATGCTCTCTCACTAGACAGAAATAACTGGTGGTGGCTCAACCTGAACGTCACCACAGCTTAGGCGAGGGGAGAGGTAGAGAAGGCAGGTAGCCTCAGTTACTGCAGGATTTGAACCTATGCAGTCAGCATCACTCTGTATTGCCAACCAGACATCCAACTGAACTAACCCACCTCATAATTGCTGTGGAGAGAGTAAACGCTAACAAGCAGATTTATAAGAACATTGCCTGTGATTAAAAGGTGTGGCTGAGATGACAGATTGTTTAGGCCATGTGCTGTTTTCCTTAGAACAGAGGAGCCTGAGAGTTGGTTTAACAGACGGGCACAAAAAATAAAGAGCCTAGAGAGAGTAGACTACTTCCCCTTAGTGGACATGTCAAATATCAGGAAACACAGATTTAAGGTGAATGGGAGAAGGATTAGAGGAGATGTCAAGAAAATCTCTTTTTCACCTAGAATTTGCTATTCAGTTTGTTGGTGGAAGTAGAAATATTCAACAACATGGGATTGTAGGTTAAGTGCTGTAACCCACAAGGACCAGGTGAAGGAGGTAGGAATAGAATGGGCAGCTGGTCGTTTTTTAAGCTGGCACAGACATGATAGGTTGAACGGCCTCGTTTCAGTGCCATAACTGTTCAATGGTTCTATAACAGAGAGAGAGCCCTGCACAACTATCTCCTAACAAGATCTTCTCCACATTGCCTTTCGGGTGACCTGATATCACATCTTGTGATGTCATCAGCTACTTACAGATTATGTCAGAAAAACTTACTGGGGTGTCCCAAGCCACCATGTTTGGTTTGTGGCACTGCTGAAGACTGCAGGCAGTCAACCATGCAATTTTACCAATTTAAGTTGGTCCGATAGTGATAGGAGAAAATGCTCAAGTAATTTGCTTAAATAGGGTTTCTTTTCAGGGAAAAAATGATCCTCAGGAATAGTACAGCTCCATCTATTGCATTCTGTTAGTACATTGCCACAAATCATGGGAAGCTTGTGCCTTTGAATGAGTTATAAATTATTTGAGCAAAATTGTTCTGTGAACAAATAAAATTACATATTCCACATGCCATTGAGGAGCACAATAAAGACATTTTTAGATATTGGTTGCAACCAGAATGAAAAAGGCATTTTTTAAATAATGTTCACAACAATCAGTAAATCTATTCTTGTAGAAAAAGAAAATTCTTCATTGAGAATAAATAAAGTCAATAGAAAAGTGAGAAAACAGTTTAACTGATCCATGAGCATAAATAAATCAACATTTGCCCATTATTTCTGTATAATTAGTGAGAATGTAAAGGCTGGAATTAATGCTGGGCTTCTCTGGATAATACAATGTCTCTAGGCTTGTGTGCTATTCACATAGAAATATGTGATATCCAGTATGATGGCAACAAAAAAAACTGTCCTCCTTCATCCTTCTCATCCCTCCTTCTCCTTGATATAAAGGTCCATACAATCAGCAGACACATCTCTACTATAATTAATCTTGGTAGGTTAAGATATCTGCTATCTATCTTACCTATCTGCTATGTAGCTGGCAAATCACCTGCTTCACTTCCTTCTTTCACAACATTGCCTCTGATACAGTCCTAGGCTGTCCTTAATTTGTTGTGTGAGATAATTGTTCTTAAAGAATCAATATAGAAATTGCAATCAGCTCCACCCCTTCTGATAATGTCACCCAGCTTTAGGGTGGAGAATCAGTCCTGCACGAGGCCCACATGGACACAAATGTGTCATCTCTGCCTCCTAATAATCTCAAATAATTATGCTAAACCCATTGTTATCAAGCAAGAAGCTACACTTTGTAAACAAAGGTAAGTGCCTTTTCTAGTGAAGACCTAGCAGTAGTTTATACTCCACCATTGATATTTAAATAGGTCTATAGATTGAGCATACTAAGGAGAATGAAGAGTAACAATATTTTGAATTGATAAGTTTTTCTTCCAATTCTGCACTATTAAATTTTCTTTTTGCTACAGTGTCCCACCAGGGTCTAAGTATCCTGTTAAAGTTTTGTTTAAAAGAATAGAAAGGAGAATTGAATTTATAAGTTTCTTTTTGAAATTTTTGATTGTTATTTCATGCCCTTCAGGATCTGACAATCTTAATTTTTGTTAAATTCAGTTAATTGAGGAGTAGGAGGGGAAACCAAGATGTGATTTGAAGAGGTTCATAGTACATGACTAGATTGGACAGATATTGGAAAGTGTAGCCAAGCAGAAAAACTTTGGCAAGGTGCAAGATTTTGCTATATCTGAACCAGGTTTTAGTCAAAGTCAGGTGGTAATTCACACACTATAGGATTATGAATTCAAGGGTCTTGTCCATGAATGAACAGGCCATGAGTGAACATGATGCTGTAGTGGGATATTTCTGAAATGCACAGGGGATGTCGAAAGGTCATTCCCCATTCCCTTGTCTGATATTAGCCTATGCAGTGAAAACTGGAGAGGTCCTCAGTTGGTGTTAGCTTCCCATGTTGTGACTAATAATAGTGGGGGTGAGATGAGGCACATAGTCAGCCATTAATAGACCCAAGAGCAAGTTGAGTACTTAACTCATTAACCGCCCTCCATAAAATGGGAGATTTGTCAGGGCGTATGGTGGGCAGAATTTATCTGTAGCTTAACCCAGGAGGATTCTAGTCTGCAACAGTGGTAACCCAGTATAAAGGCAGATGAGCAGCAACGGGTTAGAGACCAAATGATGGGATGAGAGGTGGCATGATTAGGAGACAGAAAGGAGAGAAAAATAGACGAGGACCTGTGAGAGACCAACAGGCTAAAATAGAGACAGAAGCCATGAACTCAGATCTAGAGTTCTAGCCAATGTTTCAGAGATAAAGGGAACTGCAGATGCTGGAGAATCCGAGATAACAAAGTGTGGAGCTGGATGAACACAGCAGGCCAAGCAACATCTTAGGAGCACAAAAGCTGATGTTTCGGACCTAGATCCTTCTGTTATCTCGTACACTAGCCAATGTTTCACAGAATTGAAAAATGAGAGAATTTGGTCTACATTGGCAAGACAGTGTTTGCAAGAAACTTGTCCTGTGTTGTATTTGGCTCTGGGTGGTGGAGACAGAGTGTTGCCACCACTCCTTTTTTAGATATTTTAGTAATCCTGTTCAGGAGTGTTATGACACAGATCTGGAGCAGATGGGACTTGAACCTAGGCCTTCTCCTCTTTTAAACTTAAAACAAGGCTTTAGCTGCCCCAGATAAGGCACTGTAACATAAATATAATGATTAATACAAACTTACCAATTCAACTTAACATTGTCTTGGGTGTTGATGCACTCAGCGAACCTAAGCACTCTTGATGAGTCTAAGGGTCTGTCTAATTATCAATGGCTGAGGATAGACCACTAATGAGTATTAACAAGAAGAGGCACTTGTCTTACATATTAATGAGCAGTTCATTTCTTGACAGCAATAGGTACATAGTATACTGACTTGTTAGGCATAACTATTTAAGACAATCAGGAACCAGAGATGACACCTCTGTCACCATTTGTAATCTAGCCAAGGCTGTGTGGCATCATCAGGTTTGGTGGAACCTGACTCAATTTCTAACAATAGCCCTTGAATCACCATTGTCTTTTATAACATCGTGTTGGTGAAAGAGATCATACTAAAGGTATCTTGCACTAAACCAACAAAAAATGAATTTATGAAGTACAGTTGCGTAGGCTTATTTATTTCAGAAGTGCACAAATAGAAAGTAAATGTTGCTAAGGTACTGAGTTCCACCTACAAATCAAAGTGTTTACAGCACTCATTGGTAAGGGGGACACAGAATAAAGTTGTTCATTTACTAACATTCACAATAAATATTAAGGATTTGAAAGCTGGGCCACTGAGTCAGGTTGAAAATTAGGAGCTTTCTCAAATGAAGTGTTACATGAAATAGATGGATCTAATGCAAAGTTGCTGATAACTACCTTCCAATGAATCTGTTCGAGGAGGATTATGTTATTACATGCCATGTTTACAGGCTTGTGGCTCATGAAAAATATTTAAGATTTTGGTGAAAACCTAAAAGGGAAGTACTTCAGTGTCATATTTAATTGAAATCTTCCAAAATGAACCTATCTTCCAATCAAAGCCTTTTCACAATTGACATAGAATCAAAGTCGACAGATGTATTTTGTAAACACTATCACATCATTTAAGTTTGGTTCTGTAACATTTGGAAGCCACTTGAGAGTTAAAAATAGATGGTTACAGTGCGATGTCATTTGTCTTATCAAGAGGTCTCAGCAAAAGCTAAAATCATCGAAAACCACATGTCTAAGTGAAAGATGGTTTTCTTTTTCTAAATCTTTAAGATGGTTTGTGCTCTCATTAAATCCACCATGTGATTTTGAATGCTGAGATTCATTTATACAAATGGAAGGATGAAACGAACCCTGAATCTCTGAATTTCTTTTACTGTGTTTATAATAGTTTCCTTTTTACAGGATGTTGCTTAGAATGTTAGAGGAGAAGTATAATTGCAAGTTAATGTTTTTGTGTTGGATCTGGCAATTTTTGTCTTTTACTGTTTGTTAATGTTTGATGGTTTTCCGCGTAACTGGTTTCCTCCTCCTTGTTCAGCTTTAGACCTAAGTATTAGGCTAGATCTGGGTCTGTATTTGGATTGCAAATTTAGTTTCTTCATCATAAACCTGCACTAATATGTATTAGGTGATAGCTACTGGCTTTTTAGGCCACTCACTCACAACCCAGGAATATTTATTGGCTCCTTTATTGTTTCTTGGAAAATGCTGAAAAGGAGTTGCCTTGGACAGATTTTAGTTGTGATGGGAGAGATCCTGCCCACCATTTGGAGAACTGGTGTGAACTATGTTCATCTTTCAATGAGAAACCTGACACAATGAGCAGGTGAGCAGGTAAGCTGGGTTTCCCTTTATAATGTTGGGCTTTCCTCTTGATCAAAGCCTCAATAGACCAGAAATGCTTCCCTAAGAGTTGTTAGCTAGCCAGAGGGCAACCAGAACAAATATCATTACTGTATGACAGCATATGACCTGACAACATAAAGGTCTTATTCTGCATCTTGCCCAGGGATCATTTGAAGTGTGGCATTCTATTGGAACCATGATTCTCTGTTGTAAACTAATAGTTTAATATTATCCCAGACATATGTGTTTGAGGAATGTAATATTTGTACGTAATAGTTAATTGTAATAAATGTCTGTTTAATTCTTCAATATCATGATATCCATGCTCAGCAAGCCAGCTGTTCCAATATAGGATGCGGCACGTTAGCTCTGGCATTCGGATCATGAGGTTTCATATTTGTCAAGAAATTCACTGTTAATACAAATCATAAGCCACCTGGAAATGAAATGCTGCATACCACTAATGAGTGCACTGCCTCATTTGTAGCATCTAATTGTCAAAGTGTAAGGGCAATTCTTTAAGGTGAGAGTTAAGCCAGGTACAAGATGAGAACTTCTGACAATCTGAGCAGATTTTCTAATCCACATAAAGACCAAATTATTTCTCTTCGTTTACATATTGATGCTCTTAACCACAAAGTTGCTGACATTCTCAAAAGCTGATCTGTTATACTTTGACCAGAACCAGTTTGAACAGTTGCAAAAGTTAAACACTGCAGGAGTTGTAAAAAGATCATTATTGAAAGATAGCCTGACAAGACAAAGAGCTACCTGTGAACATTTGTTCATTTTGGCCAGACAGCGAAAAACCTAGTATATCACAATAAATGAATTCTAAGGGTAAACAAGTTCTAAACCAAAAGCATGTCACCATGATGTTATATTCATATTACACAAGGGTCACCTGGATGTTGAAAGCACTAGACAGCACAAGAGTCTGTATACTGGTGAGGGATGAATCAGAATATTCAATGACGTATGAATAGACGTCAAATGTGTCAACCCCAGTTGTGGAGGAAACGTCTACATCTACATGATGTTCCATCTACTCCTTGAAAGAGAGTCACTTAAGACCTAATTGCAGTGCACAAGGAAGAATGCACATTTTTGACAGATTACTTCTGTAAGTTTCCAATGGTTTAACATCTTATCAATGGACCAAATGCAACAATCACTGACATGATTAGTGCTATTTTCTGTTTATTTGGTGCACCAGGTCAGACAATAGGCTGCAGTACACCACCAAACAATGTGTGGGGAGTGACTTGGGCTCACACAGCACCATGTGATCCTATAATTTGCCATTAAGCAAGGCACAAACAAGATTTGCACATTGCATTGCAGCTTTTTATGCAACAGCAATGGTGAAGAGAATACCACCCCCACCACAGCATATGCTCTGAAAGCAAGAGTGTATGACCTTATTCAGCAACCAATTTGTTCATAACACAGGACATTCTTCATCAAAGACCGATGAGAATGAAATGGATACACAATGAGCAATGTGGGTAGAGAAGTATCAACATTGAAAACCGCACAGAGAGTGTGACTTAGAAATATAAACACAAATACTTGAATATCAGCGAGGGTTTCTAGAATATGTCATTTACCCAGATCATGTGAAGCTATTACTGATCATCGTGCTTATGTTGTGAAGGAACAAAGGCCAGCTCGGACTGATGTATTGCACATCAATAACATACAAAAAGAACATGGAAGAACACATCAATGATGATAATTGTGTAGTAATGTTGAGAGATAGTATGCAGTAAGAGGTCAACCAAATTGTCAAACAAGACCACGGTGTACATTGTGTACCCTTCTTGGCAGGTATACAATTACCACATTAGGATGAGTTGTCAAAAATCCGAAGTTTTACATTGACATTTGAAAGCTTTTATCTTTGGAATAAAGGTAATGTTGTGTTTTGTCTCAGGGTCATAAGCCAGTATGTCTTTAAGAGACTGCTCATGATATCATCAATTTATCATTCCATGTGACCTGAGGGTATAAATGCCTCATTTTCCATGTTATTTTGGGTCCCTTGGAGCATAGTACTCCACTGGAAGCATACTCCTTTGTGTCACACAGCAGCTTAATATTCACCTAGATAGCCACGTGCCTGAGAAATATGACGGTTCTACATAATAGTTTGTTGTAATAAATGTCAGTTGAATTCTTCAATATTACAATATCCACACCTGGTTTCTTAAGTTACAAGAGACAACATAAGCAATGCCATATCATGGGGATGTGGGTTAAAGTTCCAACATGGCACCATTTAACCAATGGGAAAGATTTAGTCTGCCATGTGTGAGGCCACCAGATAATGTCCGGATTTATCCTGGGGAGAAGGAGCCTCTTTTTCACGTGCTTTTTGGCTCACAGATGGGTGGCCTGATAGCAATAGCCATCTCCACAGTGTCAGCACCAACCACGGCCATCTCTTGCCACGTCTTGCCACTTTGATCCCAATGCCCCAAATACCCAACTGTGACTGCACACTTCTGTTGATGTGTGCTCATCCTCTAATGAAAGCCTCTGTAGTGCTGCTGAGCTGCTGGCTCTCTCTTTGGTTGACAGACTGATGAGGGTGAGCGGGCTTCCTTAACAAAATGTAGCTGCTGACTTCCAAAGGGTGACTGCCCCCAGCTGTTGAGCCTGGCAATGAGATCCTGGTCGTCAACTCTAAATTTGGTCCTAAATCTCTCTCATTTCCCTATTTATGCAACGTGGCAATTTAGTGATTACTGCACTCAGCAAAATATATAGTCTAAGGATGACATTTAAAGAGAATTATATATTATTCACATGCTGCTTTAATTTAGTTCTAAGGTTTCATGAACTTTGCCTTACAGTCGCTTTGTAACCAGATTTGCCAGATTTATCTGAATAGAAGCCTGTGGTAAAATTTGGGCCGGGATGTATTATTTTTTAAATTAAAAAGCCTAAATGAAGGACAATAACCTCTATTGGTGTTGGTATCCAGCATATTTATCATGTCAAAGTTCTATGAGGCAGCAGTTAACAAAGTAAACAAAATTTTGATTATTTTGCCAAAGCAGTAGTTTACAAGCTGTAATAGCTTACACTGAAACTAAGCGGCAATTTTCAGCATGGTGAGTAGGTGGGAACTGGTGGGGGTGTGGTTGATGAAGTATACAAAATCCTCATTCAGAAATCCAGTTCTAAATTTCCAAATTCTGAAACAAAGCAAAATACTGTGTTGTTCGAAATCGGAAGTAAAAACAGAAATTGTTAGAAAAACTCAGCTGGTCTGGTAACATCTGAGCAAGAAAAACAGTAAATATTCTGAGTCCAATAGAACTCTTCTTCAGAATCTGTGTGGTCTATCTGTACAGCAGCTGGGCATTAATGGCATGGAATCATTTTCAGTTTCTGTACGGAGCAGCATTGGTATCTAGTCTCAGTGAAGCCCCCTTGCATGTCTATGACAAGATAGAATGAAAAGTAACTAGCTCTCATCGATTAGAGTGCCCACTATGAGACAAATGCAACAGTGGATGGGAAACTGCGAGACGTTGCAAATGTCTCCTGCTCCAGAATGGAAAGAAATGCATAAATATTCATCACCACAGCCACTTTTGGAGTTACTATTAAAGTGGTCTTTGAACTGCTCTAAAGTTGTAGTTGGAGCTGTTGCAGAAGTTAGATTTCAATGGGAAAATATTTAGTCGAGGGCATATTGAGCTGGAATTAAAGAATACAGCAGTGGGCCAACCCACCTGCTGCAAAGTTGGTGGTATCTCTCCTGACTATTCTCAAACAGCCTGGTACAATTTAAAGCCAGTCAGTAACTTAACTGGTTGACATTGAGCTTGCCAGGTCCTGCAGGATCCTTGCCTACCTTCAAGAGCTGTTGACCAATTAGAGGTTTGTATGTTTCCAATGCTACTCATACCAAAAAGAGCACTGGCCACTACTGGGACTGCAGGAGGCCAAGTAGGAGCAACTTTGCTGAAAGCCAAAACACAGGCATGAGAGGGGCATTAGCGGATAGTTGGTTCATAGAGTAGGAGTGTGATCACTCAGGTCAGCATTTGCTGTTCACCAGTCCATTCATGGGGTACAAAGTGCCGAAACAGGAGAGACCACCCCTATTCTCAGGTCATACAAAGGAACAGCTTCCTGCATGTTGAGCTGTCTGCACATTCCTGGTTGCAGCAAGTAGGATTTTGGTAGCAGCCTGTTCTTAGATTGTTCTAAATTGGCCATGTAAGGGAAAAATTGCTTGATCTAGAAAGAGAGATAGCCCTGAAACGTTCTTGTCGTAGCATTCCTACCTCTGGGCTAGGATGCCCTAGTGGAGGGTGACGGCCTGGTGGTATTATTGCTGGACTATTAATCCAGAAACTCACCTAATGTTCTGCAGATCTGTGTTGGAATCCCGTCACGGCAGATAGTGGAATTTGAATTCAATAAAAAAAGTCTGGAATTAAGAGTCTTCTGATGACAACAAAATCATTGTGGTTGTCAGAAAAATCTATCTGGTTGACTAATATACTTCAGTGAAGGAAATCTGACATCCATACCCGATCTGGCCTACATATGATTCCACATCCACAACTATATGGTTGACTCTTATTTGCCCTCTGAAATGACGTGGAAAGCCTTTCACTTAAACCAATTACTGCAAAATCTCCAAGAATGAAACTGAATGGATCACTTTGCATTGACCTATGCACCAGAAAAGACGATGGCAGCAACAGACCTGAGACACTACAAAGCCCTCCTTACTAACATCTAAGGGCTTAGACCATAAGACCATAAGACATAGGAGTGAAAGTAAGGCCATTCGAATCCACTCCGCCATTTAAATCATGGCTGATGGGCATTTCAACTCCACTTACTCGCACTCTCCCAGTAGCCCTTGATTCCTTGTGAGATCAAGAATTTATCAATCTCAGCCTTGAAAACATTCAACGTCCCGGCCTCCACTGCACTCCATGGCAATGAATTCCACAGGCCCACTACTCTCTGGTAAAGAAATGTCTCCTCATTTCTGTTTTAAATTTACCCGTTTTAATTCTAAGGCTGTGCCCAAGAGTCCTAGTCTCCCCGCCTAACGGAAACAACTTCCTAGCGTCCATCCTCTCTAAACCATACATTATCTTGTAAGTTTCTATTAGATCTCCCCTCAACCTTCTAAACTCTTATGAATACAATCCCAGGATCCTCAGCTGTTCATTGTACATTAAACCTAGCATTCCAGGGATCATCCATGTGAATCTCTGCTGGAAGCACTCCAGCCCCAGTATGTCCTTCCTGAGGTATGGGGCCCAAAATTGGACACAGTGTTCTAAATGAGGCCTAACTAGAGCTTTATAAAGTCTCAGAAGCACATCACTGCTTTTATATTCCAAACCTCTTGAGGTAAACGACAACATTATATTCGCTTTCTTAATCACGGACTCTACCTGCAAGTTAACCTTTAGAGAATCCTGGACCAACACTACCAGATACCCTTGTACTTCTGCTTTACCAATTTTCTCACCGTTTAGAAAACAGTCCATGCCTGCATTCTTTCTTCCAAAGTGCAAAACCTCGCATTTGCTTGCGTTGAATTTCATCAGCCATTTCCTGGACCACTCTCCTAAACTGTCTAAATTTTTCTGCAGCCTCCCCACCTCCTCAGTACTACCTGCCTATCCACCTATCTTCGTATCATCGGCAAGCTTCGCCAGAATGCCACCAGTCCCTTCACCCAGATTATTAATATAGAAAGTGAACAGCTGCGGCCCCAACACTGAACCCTGCGGAACACCACTTGTCACCGGTTGCCATTCCGAAAAAGAGCTTTTTATCCCAACTCTCTGCCTTCTGCCAGACAGCCAATCCTCAATCCAAGCCAGTAGCTCACTTCAAACACCATGGGCCTTCACCTTGCTCAGCAGCCTCCTGTGAGACACCTTATCAAAGGCCTTTTGGAAGTCTAGATAGATAGCATCCACTGGGTTTCCCTGGTCTAACCTACTTGTTACCTCTTCAAAGAGTTCTAACAGGTTTGTCAGGCATGACCTCCCCTTACTAAATCCATGCTGACTTGTTCTAATCTGACCCTGCACTTCCAGGAATTTAGAAATCTCATCCTTAACAATGGATTCTAGAATTTCACCAACAACCGAGGTTAGGCTAATCGGCCTACATTTCCCATCTTTTGCCTTGATCCTTTCTTAAACAAGGGGGTTACAACAGCAATTTTCCAATCATCTGGGGCTTTCCCAGTTTCTAGTGACTTTTGAAAGATACAACCAAAGCCTCTGCTATTTCCTCAGCCACCTCCCTCAGAACCCTAGGATGTAGCCCATCAGGGCCAGGAGGTTTATCAATTTTTAGACCTTTTAGCTTTTCTAGCACTTTCTCTTTTGTAATGCCTACCGTACTCAACTCTGCCCCCTGACTCTCCCTAATTGTTGGCATACTACTCATGTCTTCCACTGGCGCAAAGTACTTATTAAGTTCTTCAGCTATTTCCTTATCTCCTATCACTAGCCTTCCAGCATCAATTTGGAGCGGCCCAATGTCTACTTCTGCCTCTCGTTTGTTTCTTATGTTTTGAAAGAAACTTTTACTATCATTTTTAATATTACTAGCTAGCCTACCTTCACATTTGATCCTTTCCTTCCTTACTTCTCTCTTTGTTATCCTCTGTTAGTTTTTGTAGCCTTCTCAATCTTCTGATTTCCCAGTGCTCTTGGCCACTTTATCGGCTGTCTCTTTTTCTTTGATACATTTTCTGACTTCCTTTGTCATCCATGGCTGTCTAATCCCACCCTGGATAATCTTTCTTTTCTTTGGGATGAACCTCTGTACTGTGTCCTCAATTACACCCAGAAACTCCTGCCATTGTTGTTCTACTGTCCTCCCCGCTAGGCTCTGCTTCTAGTCAATTTTCGTCAATTCCTCTCTCCTGCCCCTGTAATTACCTTTATTTAACTGTAACACCATTACATCTGATTTTGCCTTCTCTCTTTCAAACTGCAGACTGAACTTTACCATATTATGATCGCTGCCTCCTAAGTGTTGCCTTACTTTAAGATCTTTTATAAAGTCAGGCTGTTTACACAGCACTAAGTCCAGAATAGCCTGATCCCTTGAGGGCTCCATCACAAGCTGTTCCAAAAAGCCATCCTGTAAACAGCTGTTCCAAAAAGCCAACCTGTAAATTAGGCAAGCAGTCTCACAGCCCAGTTGAGCAACAGTCTGACATAGCCATAACTCACACAATCAAACCCTACAGACAATGTCCCAGACACCACCATCACCCATCCCTGGATATGTTCTATCCCACTGACAGGGCAGATCCAGTAGAGGATGGCTGCACAGTGGTATACCATCGGAGGGGAGTTGTCCTCAAAGTCCTCAACATTGACTCTGGACTCCATGAAGTCTCATGTGCAAGGAAACCTTACCACATACTGTTCTCCCTCAGCTGATGAATCAGTACTCCTCCATGTTGAACAACACTTGGAGGAAGCACTGAGGATGGCAAGGGATGAAATGTACTCTGGGTAGAGGATTTCATTGTTCATCTCCAAGACTAGTTCAGCAGCTGCACCACTGATCAAACTGGTGAGGTCCTATGGGACTTGGCTGTTAGACTGGGTCTGCAGCAGGTGATGAGGGAATGAACAAGAGGGAAAAGCCTACTTGAAAACATACATACCTCATCCTTACTAATCTGCCAGCTGTAGTTGCACCCATCCATGACAGTATTGGTAAGAGCAGCCAACGCACACACTCCCGCCTTCACATTGAGAATAACCTCCATCATACTGTGCGGCACTATCACCATGCTAATTGGGACAGACTTCAAACAGATCTAGCAATGCAAGACCAGGCACCTATGAGATGCTGTGGGCTATTAACAACTGCAGAATTGACTCCAGCACAATCTATAACCTCATGGCTCAGCATACTCTCCCACTCAGCCATTACCATCAAGCCAGGGGGTCAACCCTAGTTCAATGAAGACTGCAGGAGAACATGCCAGAAACAGCACTAGGCATACCTGAAGATGAGGTATCAACTTGGTGAAGCCACCAAACAGGACTACTTGCACTCCAAACAGCGAAAGCAGCAAGTGATAGACAGAGCTAAATGATCTCACAACCAACAGATCAGATCTAAGCTCTGCAGTCCTGCCACATCCAGTTATGAATGGTGGTGGACAATTAAACAACTAATTGGAGGTGGGCACTCCACAAATATTCCCATCCTCAATGATGGAAGAGCCCAGCACATCAGTGTAATAGATAAGCCTGAAGCTTTTGCAGTAATCTTCAGCCAGAAGTGCTAAGTGGATGACCTGTCTTGTTTTTCTCCAGTGGTCCCCAGCATTACAAATACTAGTCCTCAGCAAATTTGATTCACGTAATATCAAAAATGGCTGGAGACACTGGATACTGCAAAATCTATGGCCAAGACAATATCTTGGCACTAGTACAGAGGACTTGAGCTCCAGAATTTGCTGCTTCCCTAGCCAAGCTGTTCTAATGCACTTACAACACTGGTACCGACCCGGCAATGTGGAAAATTGCCTAGGTGTGTCCTGTACATAAAAAGCAAGACAAATCCATCCCAGCCAATTACAGCCCCATCAGTCCACTCTCGATCATCAGTAAAGTGATGGAAAGTGTCATCAACAGTGCTCTCAATCAGCACCTGCTCAGCAATAATATGCTCAGTGATGCCAGGCTTGGGTTCTGCCATGGCCACTCAACTCCTGGCTTCATTACAGCCTTTGTAAACATGGACAAAAGAGTTGAATTCTGGAGCTTTACTTCAAGGTCGCATTTGACTGAGATGGGGCATCAAGGACCCCTAGCAAAACTGGAATCAATGGGCATCAGGGGCAAACTTTCTGGTGGTTGGAGTCATATCTGACACATAAGAATGATTATGGGTGATAGAGGTCAGTATCTCAACTCCAGGAAATCTCTGCAGGTGTTCCTCAGGATAGTGTCCTAGGCCCAACCATCTTCAGCTGCTTCATCAATGATTTTCCCTCCATCATAAGGTCCGAAGTGGGAATGTTTGCTGATGGTTGTGCAATGTTCATAACTCTTCAGATACTGAAGTAGTCAATGTTCAAATACAACAATGCATGGACAACATCCAGGCTTGGCCTGACAAGTAGCAAATAACATTTGCGCCACAAGAATGCCAGACTATGACCATCACCAATAAGAGACAACCTAATCACCATCCCTCGACATTCAATGGTGTTACCATCACCGAATCCCCTACTGCCAATATCCTGGACATTATCATCGACCAGAAACTCAACTGAACTCATGACATAAACACAATGGATACAAATGCAGGTCAGAGTTTAGGAATACTATGGGTGAGTAACTCACCTCCTGACTTCTCAAAACCTGTCCACCATCGACAAGGCACAAGTCAGGATTTTGAAGGAATACTCCCCACTTGCCTGGATGAGTGCAGCTTCAGCAACAAGAATCTTGACACCATCCAGGACAAAGCAGCCCACTTGACTATCACCACATCCACAAACATTCACTCCGTCCATTATTGATACTCAGGACCAGCACTGTTTCACATCTACAAGATGCACTGCAGAAATTCACCTAAGACTCTTAGATACCTTCCGAACTGATAACCACTTCCATCTGAAAGGACAAGAGCAGCACATTTTTGGGAACATGGCCACTTTCAAGAATCCCCCTCAAGCCGTTCACCATCCTGACCTGGAAAGGTGTTGCCGTTCCTTTACTGTCACTGGGTCAAAATCCTGGAATTACCTTGCCAGAGGCATTGTGAGTCAACCCGCAGTAGGTGGACCACAGTGTTCAAGAAAGCAGCTCACCACCACCTTCTCAAGGGCAACCACGGATGGGCAAGAAATGCTGGCCAGCCATTGACGCCCACATTCCCACAAATGAATAAATTTAAAAAAGGCTCAAGTCTTACTTGCTCCAGAAGAGTCTGACAACATCTCTGAATAGGTTGATTAGAAAAGAAAGAAAGATAACCCTTATCTCTTTCCTGTTGTTCTTTATGTTGCGGGAGTTTGGATCATGATGGGTTCTCCACCCTAAGTAATCTTGTCCCATTTCGTGGTCAGCCTTTTGCCTCCCACCCCTCTCTTGGATGGTGGAGGGAGAGGAACATTAAATTCTGCCCGGTGCTTCTTACTGAGAGTTAGATAGGTAAATTGCTCCCTAAACACCTAGTTTGGAAAATATTACCTGCTGAGAGCCGAATTACCCTTCCCTTTCATCGGCCAGCAGTTCAACTTGCCGTGTGTGTCCTCCGTTTAGTTTGCAAGTGAGGCTGCCATTCCAAAGGGAATAACTACTTGTTTAACCATATCTGGCTGCAAATGGATTGCATGGAAGTTTTGGCACCAGTGAAATCTCATTCAGCATATGCTGCGTCATTCCTTGTGGATTATTTGCAACTTTGAAACAACTAAAGGAAACACTCGTAGGATCAAAGCAACATTGAGAAGCAATCAGCCAGCAACAGAACCGTAAGTAGTTGATGTGAGTAGCTTTAAATAGCATGGGTGGTAGCTCCTTCCTACAGCTAGGTATGTATTCAGCTGGATGAGATCAAGTGGAGAGTTGATCGACATTACATGCTGATAGATATCATGATCAGCCTGCTGTGTATGTGTAGGGCAGATGTTCATTGCCTACAGCCATGGCCTCCATTACAACGTTTATGCCTCCAACATAGGATACCACTTTGATCCACACAAGGATGCCATTTTGGAGAGCAGAGAGTGCTAGTCGCACTCAGAAAATAGACATAAATGATTTCAATTTCTGATCCTTTTGGTTCTGTAAGTGAAACTTCACTCCAACTAAAAGATTAGGGTAGAATGGTGGCTCAATGGTCAGTACTGTTGGGGCCCTGAGTTCAATTCCAACCTTGGGCAACTGTCAGCGAGGTGTTTGCACACGCTTCCCATGTCTGCTTTGCTTTCCTCCCCCAGTCCAAAGATGTACAAGCTAGGTGGATTAGCCACGGGAAATTCAGAGTTCAGAGTAAAGCCGTGAAACAGAACACTGGTATAGGAATACCAATGGATAAATACAGGTAAGAGAAACTGAGGTTGATTAGCCTTGAAGTTGGTTGAGAGGCAAATTTTAGAAATACAAGGAGAATTTTAACTCCCCAGGATTGATAGGAAAGAAACAAAGGGTTAAAAATTAAAAAAATTGAAATCCAACCTCAATTCACCTTCAACATGCCCACATCTGGTTTTAAATGGTGGTAGGCTACTAGTCTGCTCTTCAGCAGTGTGTCTATCATTTAAATATTTAAACAAAGCTACGTAGTGCAAATTTTAGCACTGTGAGAATTCAGGAAAAAAATGGAAAATTTTTCTATGATCTCTGATTCTATAAAAGGGGAAGTTCTAGGACAACAAGGACCATGCAAAAATCAGTATGGAAGGTGCCATGGACAATCTGAGGGCAATGGAATCAACTTCCTCCAGAAACTTGGAATGTTTGCAATGAATCTACGCCCGCTGCATGAGCGGATGACCAATTCCAAAGATCAGTAAATCACTTTGGAAGGAAACAACTGCCAATATCCAAACTAGTTCAATACTCATGTAATATCAAAGTATATCAATACTTGTTTCTGCTATGGCTAATTCAAACAATTGTACGCTTGAGAACAGAATAGTTGGTATTTTATTTTAAATATTTCAACCAAACGTGTAAGGTAGCAATATTCTTCTATATGGCTTTTGTCCATGATAAAAAATGCTCTCATTAGTATTCCTACCTGTTCACCACCTATTTGTGTTACCTTCCATATCCAAAACCTTAAAGCTATTGCATGTGCTTCCTCACATCATATCCACAGGGATTCAATTAAATACATATTGACAAAGTCAAGGGTCAGTAGTCATTTTTCTCATGCTGTCTCCTTTAGTGTACCCCCTGATTTTATTTTCATTATCCCTCCTTTTATGATGATGTGAAGCTATAGTTCCAAGAATGCTAGCGGATCTCTTGCCCAAACAGCCGTTTTTTTATCTTTCCATTCTCTATTCAGAGTCTAGGGGCCATTAGACCTGGGAGAAAGGACAAGATAGTGAAGAAGGTGTTTAGTACACTTGCCTTTACTGCTCAGTGCATTGAGTATAAGAATTGGGAGGTCATGTTGCAGCTGTACAGGACATCAGTGAGCTACTTCTGGAATACTACAGTCAGTTCTGATCTCCCTGCTATAGGAAAGATGTTGCTAAAATTGAAAGAGTACAGAAAAGATTTACAAGGATTTTGCCAGGGTTAAAAAGTTTGAACTGTGGGGCGCTGAATAGGCTGGGGTTATTTTCCTTGCAGCATCGGAGGCTGAGGGGTGACCTTAGAGAACCATAAAGTCATGAGGGGCACGGAGAGGGTGAGCCAGAGTATTTTCTCCAGGGTAGGGGATTCCAAAACTTAGAGCACATAGGTTTACAGTGAAAAGGGAATGGTTTAAAAGGCACCTCACTGGTAACGTTTTCACACAGAGGGTGGTGCATGTATGGAATGAGCTGCCAGAGGAAGTGATGGAGGTTGGTACAATTACAACATTTAAAAGGCATCTGAATAGGTATCTGAACAGAAAAGGTTGGAGAGATTGTGTCCGAATGCTGGCATATGAGTTTAGATTAGGTTGGGATAACTGATCAGCATGGACAAGTTGGATCGAAGGGTCTGTTTCTATGCTGTTCGACTTCCATGACTGTTTGACTCTATGACCTCTGCCAATGTCCACACATATGCATCTCCAGCAGAGGTCACTAAATGGTAGCGTGGAGCAGGACAGTTTTCATTTTCCAAGCTATAATATATTGAGGTCAATATTACTGCCCACCATCATCTTTCCTATGGTGACCGGTCTGAGCAGAATTTTTTTAAAGCTTGCGAAAATGCTGTGAAAATTGGGCATTTGTACATCACTAAAAACTAAGTTCAGGACTCATAAAAATTCCACGTTTGTCATCAATTCTCCTAGAATCAGTGTATATTTTTTCTTAATTATTGATGACTAATAGATTAAGCCAAGCTAATACTTATCTGCTGTATTCAATGGCCCCCATATTTCTTAGAAGCAGCATATGTACACTTTTATGAATCTCTTCTTTATTTGTTTTTGTTCTTTGAAGTTTGAATTGGAAATATTAGGCTGGATTTTTGCAACCAAGAATCTTTAAAATTGCCAGAAAGGATGCAAATGTGAAAGCCTGTCCCCCATTTCCAGCTGACAAAATTCTTGTCAGTGAGGGTGGGGGTTGGTCTGTGATTCGTGCAGGTGGAAAACTCAGTCAGGAGGGTCATTTTAAACTTCATGCTGAGTTCAAACAAATCCTGTTTCATTTAATCCAAGAGCTTTAACCCATGGTGTGACAGTCAGAAACTGATGGACTAAATCTCAATGGTTTTGAAGGGTGAATAAAGTCTGTTTAAGTGCCATAATCTGACAATTATTTTTAAAACTGCTTGCTCGTTAAACTTGCCAAAAACAGTCTTAAACTATCACTGAAAGATTCAACAAGTCATCCGCTGGACTGCTTTGATTGACTGGACATCTAGCGTAGGATAGAAAAACCATTACCAGCTGTTTGTGCAGTTTAAGGGAGTACTTTGTTGATATTTGCAAAAGACTATTATTGTGTAGTGCTGAATGCTTGACTGCATTACAAAAGCTCAAATGATATTAGCAGGGCATTCTGACTTTGCAGTTTGACAGTTTAAACAGGCCATTAAAGGATTGTTTGTGTTTGATGTGAAATCTGAATAGACATTATTTTTGTACTTATAAAATAGTGAATAATTTAGATTTTAAAGTTTTGAATGGGCTTCAAAAATTTGAAGGTTTTTTTCACTGTGAAGTGAATGACAGCTGAAATAGCTTGTTAGAGACATACCTTATTTTCATTGCTGACCCCAGAAGATGAAGATGTGACACTGAAGGTGGCCTGAAGCTACTATGGGGGCATGAGTAGGAATTAAAGGGGAAGGGAAAGAAGGCTGGATGGGATGACATGATTTAGCACAGACAAAGCATGAGGTTGGTTGGGCATGAAGTGGTGTGAACATTCACAAGTCCTCCTGGTCACCTAGCATCAGCTCTTAGAAAACCTGGTTTTATTCTACATCAGTGCAAAAATAAATTCTATTTGAGTCCTTTAAACTATGGCTGGTCTGCTGATTGGGAAATTCCTCTCTCCAGTTGCCCATCAAGCAACACATGGGCGTCGATTTCATTTCATTGTTTTCCTGTTCAATGCATGTCTGTAACTAACACAGTCAGTAGGTGGTGGGTGGAGCAAGGGTACCAGCAATAATACCAGCAAGAGGCTCAAATCTTTCTCATAACCCTGGATACATTCAGGCAAGCTGTAAGCACTTAAAGTGTATGGATAAATAATTCACCAATCAGATGGGTGGGAGATCATGCTGTCCCTGGCCACAGAAAAATCAGTGGCTTTTTTTTTGAGGTTGCTTTATGATTGCCTTTAAAGTCCATTATACACTCAGTACTCGTGAGCGGAGTGTGCTCGACACACCTTCTATTCATTGGCATCATAAAACTCCAGTGTGGTCCTATGAATTAAATAAAACCTGAACTTAAATATTTTAAGGACTTCAAACATGCATCAGACATGAATGTTTTCTGCCTCTAATAAGATTTGGTTTAGGTTGGCTTCAGGTAATCAGTGGGCAGTTACATCTGAGATAACCAAACTTCAGCCTACTACCCAATTTGTTGTATAAACAAGGCAGTAAGTGAATGCAAGTTGCTCTTAGTAAATATTTCCAGCTTTTTTCTAGGTTTTTTTTCTGTCTGTTCCACTCAAGTTATGACAGACATGTAGGAAAACCCAGTGACAAGTTCATTTCTGATGAAAATGCAAATGTCATAACTAGGCCACAAAACTGACCCAATTCTGGCCAAGAGTTTATAGCTGCAATATTACCCTGTCTTTTGTTTTGTTTTTATAGGAACTGAAAGACTTTGGATGTAATCTTCCCAGGACCTGAACGACATGGGCTATGGCAAGAAATTTAGACGATTTCCATGAAATATCAAGACTGAAAGTGTCTCATTTTCCAACAAGCTCCCCATGCAGGATGAAATTTTTACAGTAAACCGCGAAAAGTCCATTAATGGGAATTGTCATTCAATATCAGCCTTTCAACTTCCTAATCTTGCATCATTGCAGTCTCCCATTCTCCTACGTGCTGGATAGAAAGCACATGCTGAGAATTCCCAACATGGAAGTCAGAGCAACCCAGTGATTCCAGCTTGCTTCTCTGGACCTCTGTTCGGGTGTTTTCTCATTCATGCATTTCATTGAGTGTACTTTATTCCATAGTGATTTATTATTAATGTAGTGCTCAACTGATATTGCTGCCGAGTCCTTTCTTAGATTTCTTCTGATAAGAAACACAGCGTACCTAGCCCCCTTACCAAGAGTGCGTTTCTATCATGAAGGTGTCCGTTATTCTCTTCTGATTATTTTAACTTGTGAGGTTAAAGGGCAGCATTCCTTCTATTTGCCACAGGGAATATTATAAAGCCTCCTGTGATTAAGATCTCATCACAGAGATCCGCATAAGAAAGGGTGGTGCATTTATGGAATGAGCTGCCAGAGGAAGTGATGGAGGCAGGTGCAGTTTCAATGTTCAAAAGGCATCTGGGTGGGTATACCAGTAGGAAGGGTTTAGAGAGATATGGGCCAAACGTGGGCAAATGGGACTGGATTCATTTAGGATATATGGTCAACATGGGCGAGTTGGACTAAAGGGTCTGTTTCCATGATGTACAGCTCTATAACACTATGACTCTGAAAAACATTACTGACAACAAGAAACCTCATTTTCTTGATATTTCCCAATGGTGGAAACTGCAAAACAGTGTGCTCCATTTTAAATATTTTCAGTGTTTAGTTTGGCCAAGTAATATTGCCTGACCTGGGATTTTCTATTGTCATACTCAGTTCTAAGACCTCAAAATATGCATCTGACCTTGCATGGGTGCCCAGCCAAGTCAACTTTCCAATTGAACATTGCAATTTCCCCATTAAAGTTTTCAAAGTTGCTGCTTCTTCTTGTGAGTCCTTGCTATGACAATTAGCAACGGAGCTAATATTTTCTAAATAAAATTGCTGATGCAAGGTGATACTTGATACATTCTGCTTGATTTCCAAATCAATGTACTTAGAAGTCTGGCTTCCAAATTTGAATTCTACTTTAAGGCCATTTATGACAATGTTTTCAGATTCACTGTTCCCGTTCTAACAAAAAAAATTATGTGTGCACTGGCAAGATACCTGAAAGCCACCCCTCATGATGATAGTAAAACTTGGCAGTGTCTATTTTTAACTGAAGACAATCTAATTTTAATAAGACAGGCCTTATTGAGGTGTCCAAACTCTAGAGGCATCAATTAGGTCATATATGCATTTATCTAACTTCCACACTTTCCCCACTGCATTTTGTGCCTCTTTTAAAGGAAATAAATTCTTCTGTCTTGAGTTGATGTCCCTGCAGAAATGCAGCTTTGATATCAAACGCTTATTGATGACAAAATCAAGACAATTTTAAAAGTTGCTTTTCCTGCTAATGGTGAATTTACCCATATCTTAGTCCTTCAGTTATTTTCAAAACTTGTTTTGATATAGCCTTAATAAAGTTCCATATCTGGCAATTCTCTGTACATCCTAAATTCTTTCTCACTTTGTAGTTCTTGTTGTTTGATATCTTTTATGAATTGGCTTCTAATTTGTTTGTGGCCACAAAGACTTCCTGAACACACAAGCTTCTGTTCCTGATGTATTTTTGGTTTGTACGATATATCTTGCTCTTGTTAAACTATGCCTCTATCTTGGCTTTTTTTTCTACACTATGACTATTTGACCTTCCCCTCTTATTACTGGGATTTCTTTCAATGGTTACGAATCCCTTTTTGGGTCGTGTTCAACTCCACACCCTTAGTTTGAGTTTACACTTTATTTCCTTGCCTCCATTTTTGTACTTCATGTTCTGAGTCTGTGGGCTTAATCTCCTTCCCCTCATCCCGTACACATATCAAAATTTTTCCAGTGATTTTTCTGGATCTACTTATAAGAGTCATATTTCTCCATTGGCTAGTCCCTTCTGGTAAATATTTGACTTTAGTATCCACTTTTGGCAGTTATGCTTTGGGACCAACGACCTTATAATTGTCCGTCAGAACTGATCTGTTCATCATCAGACAAACTACTAATTGGCCAGTTTGATCCTCGTAGCTGTGCAACATTTGGGTAGAGAGGTACATCTGTGCTAATAAAATAATTGATGCTGACTATTTTACAAGGAATGGCTCTTTGAAATATTTTAGCATTGTTACGAACCCTAAATCTGAAATTGGTGTATCTTGAAAATTCCTTAACTTTGTCCCAATCTGTATTAGTCAGAGAGGCTAGGTAGTATTGCAGCCAATCTATTCTAGTCATTGTAGACATGCAACCGCTGTCTAATACTGCAGAATTAAAAGACTCTGTCACCTACTCGACCATCACCAGGCTGAAACTTTTTGCAGCCAATACAATGCCTTCTCTTTATGCATTTTAACAAAGTTGCTAATTGCCAAGAACATGGGGCCCTCTCCTTTCTGGGGCTGAGCGGTGTTTGGATCTCCTATGAGTGCCGGGAACCTGACGCATTCCTTCCTTGGCCAGCTGGGGAGAAGTGGCTGTAAAGTGCTCACCAGTAGGTGCTTCCCATTCTAATCTAGATAAAGTGCTCACCATATATCGAGGAATTGAAGTTGTAGGAGGCAGCCATCCCAGTGAGGTCTGTGCTACCTTGGCTTGTTTCCTCAGTTAGAGAATGGCATATCTTGAAGGTAGCTCTCTTGACAGGGGCCACCATGGGCATCATGCTCATGCCTGCAAGAGACAAAAGAGAGAAACCATCACTACTAAAGGTTAAAAATTGAGGTATTTGACAATAAGTTTACAGTGGTGGCAATGCAGGAGTAGCAGAGCAATAAACAATGCTTCTACCTTCTTTCCAAGGACAGGAGAGTCTCTGCATCTCTACAGAGTTCTCCTCATAGGAGACAAATATATGTCACTCTCCCGCTGCACCAACCCTGGCCTCCTGGCTTTTTCCACCCAACGAATGAGGTGAACGTGCATGGCGCAGCTGTTAGTGCTAATGCAGGGTGGAGGCTGGGGAGGTGATGGGTGGTTGTGAGATGTCCCTTATGAGTGAGGAAGCATCACAAAGGGTATGTAGCATTAGGAATGTGAGTGCCAAGGTGGATGAGAGTCCGTGAAGCAAGATGTTGCATTAAGTAGAGAGTGGGGTGGAGCTGCAGCCTTGTTGGGAGGTGGCAGAGGAAGAGTGAGTGTAAGATCAAAGAGAATAGCTGATAACACTTACCTTGCTAGATTGGAGAAGGTATTTGCCCTCCTTTCTGAAATGCTTGTTTCTCTCTAGACTGTGGAGACTGCACTGAATAGTGACCTTGGACCAAGCTGGCAGGGCCTTCTCTGCTGGTTCTGAGGAAAGAGGAATTCTCTCTTCTGAAACCATTCTGTCCACAAGCTTACCTTTGCTTGCTATGTCCAGGGCAAGTTTCAGTAACTGTGCAGGGCAGCCCTGAACTGCCAGTACTTGACTGGATGACCAACAACCTTTTAATTATGGAAATGATGCTAGGAATGGTGGTATATCCCCAAATATTCCAGCCATTGTGAGTACTTCTGGCTATGATGAATGGGATAATCAAGATAACAGTTCACAAGAGGGGCATCATAGGAGCGGGGTAGGTAATTAATGAGGCAATCATGCAAGAAAATCTACTTTACCTCTTGGAGAGAAACTCTGTGAATTGTGATGAAAATGATACTTAGCCAAAATATAGGAACAGTCAGTCTTTTGCATACTTTTGCCTTAACTGAAAGGCTTTTAATGGTTTGACCATTTTTTTTGGTTTCATTTCAGATTTGCAACAACTGCCAATTTTGTTTCCTTTTTATTAACAACTCTTAGCCTGACCTACTGAGTCAGTGAGGAGACAATGTAAAAAAAGGCTGAAGAGAATCCAGTCCATCTCAAACCCTTATGACCATGCTGTCTGTATGGTGTCATGGTAAATTATTAATCCTTTGAATTTGTTGTTAAGTCCAATTTTTTGTTGTCTTTAGGTTTATTTTGTTTACCACCAATCTCACTCTTCATCCTCTATATCTTCCAGCAACTCCCTGTTGTCAGGAGGTGAAGCAGGGAGCCCCTGCAATCTGCTTAGACAACATTTTCTTCCCTTGGTCTCTGGGTGTGCCATTTTGAAGAGCTTGGTTAAACAGAGCAGGTACCTCATTCCTTCTAAAGCTAGCTTACCCCTTAGAATTGGGTTAAATTCAAGAGAATAGCAAAAGATTAACCTAACAGTAAAATCAACTCATAAGTTTTGAGGGTATGTCCTGTATTGCTGGATTCAAATGTAAACATATTGCTGTAGCTAATTTACAACTGGAAGTTCCATTTTGATAATCAAGTAAACATGAAACAAAGTTGGGGAGAAATTGGTCCAGTGCCAAAAAGTGTGAACCTGAAGACCAGAGCCAGAGAATCCCTGCAAGTTGCATCTTGGGCCTTGGGCTCATCAACATAAAAATAATGAGTTGCAGATGCCTATTCAATGCCTTAATGTAGTTTGATTCTGATAATAGCTTCTGGTAAAGGGCAGAGATAGAGGCCCAGGGTCACTGATGTGGTACTGGTGCCTGCTAGTCTTAATACTTGAAATGGGCAGGAGCAGAGATGCCATGGATCTACCGAGTAGCTGCTCATGACCATTCTTCTAAATGCGATGTGCCAAACTAGCAGCAGGTGGTGGTCCTGTATTCAAACCTAGGAGATGTTCAATTTGAGTGGTGACCCCATGATTTCAGACTGAGCCATGGACTCTGCACAGCTCTCAAAGTCAGTCTCAAAGTTTTTCTGAAGAAGGATTTAGGCCCGAAACATCAGTTTTCCAGTTCCTCTGATGCTGCTTGGCCTTTTGTGTTCATCTAGCTCTACACCTTGTTATCTCAAAGTCAGGTGATTTTCTGGCACTGGCAAGGATTCTGATTAAAAATTTTGGGTAAATAGAATTTTGAAAATTCCTCAGTGACCTTCTGAGGCAATCAAGACTAGACAAAGAGTGCACTTGTACCTGATGATTCTATGCAGTACCTGGCCTTCATAAAAGATGAACTTTGCGGCAGTCAGAAACAAGTTCAACTTTTGCTTGGAAGGAATCCAGAGAATTGACATCTGGCACAAATGTCAGCCATCTGTTCCCAAGGTCACCCATTGTCTGAATAAAGAAGCATTTCCTAATAGCTACTTGGCAATTAAATTGTGTGATACTAATGTTATAATGAATATAATATATTTATATAAATTCTTCTTTTTAACCTAAGCAAATATTTTTATTCATAATCAGATGTATGATTTACAACTAATTGATTTTTAGCCATTTTGCCCACATTTTAAAGCAAGTAAATAGCTGTTAGAGTACTTCGGTGAAAAATGAGTAATCAGCACATTTTCATGCCATAATGTAAAAGTTCCATATTACGCATGACAGTGTACTTCAATAAGTAAACGCACCCATAAGTCCACAAGTCCATACAATATAACAGCTAAAATTGGCTATTCGGCCCATTCAGTCTTCTGCCATTTGTTCATGGCTGTTATGTTTCTCAACCCCATTCTCCTGCCTACTTTCTGTGACCCTTGATACCCTTGGCCTTTGGGTGTGCCATTTTGAATAGCTTGGTTAAACAGAGCAGGTACCTCATTCCTTCTAAACCAACCCATCCCTTAGAATTGGGTTATCTATCTCTGTCTTAAAGGTAACAGTGCATCTTGCTGCTCTATTCTAGTCCTCTCAAAATGAATGCTAACGTTACACTTGCCTTCCTAACTACCAGCTGAACCAGCATGTTAGCCTTGGACCTTTTAGCTTCTTTCTAAGTGGTGTGATCCAATTAATTTTTGACAAGAGTTCACTACATATGCATGATAAATAATAAAAATTGTAATCCACTTAAACAGTGTCGGAATTGTGTTTAAGTAACTTAAGGCTCATACTTTGGAAAACAATTTCTTGGTAGAGGAAGATAAAATAGAAATCAAAACAAACCGACAAGAGGCACCTGGGGTCAAAGCTTTGGGCAATTGCCTCTGGCCATCTCAGCCTTCAGTAATACAGGATGAAGGCAAACCCACAACATAAACTATGCTAAATAGAAAGGCTGCGTGGAGCATTCTTATCTTGTTCCATGAAAGGCTTAAAATGTTTCCCATTTCAAATGATCTGCTCAGTTACCTTTGACATGTCTTTAACAGTAAAATATTTTGACAATCATTACATTTGGATCTAATTTAGAATGGTGAAGTTATCCCCCAAAGTAGCCCTATTTTGCAATAATTGCTAGGAAAGATTGTCACTGCCAAAACATTTTAGAAGATCGCATATCATTTCCTGCCTAAACTATATTTTGAAAGTTTGAAAGTATAACTCAATAAAACCATTCTGAATTAAATTAGCCAACTATACACTGTGAATGGCTTTGGGCGCCTTTAGGCACCTGTCATGTCTTGGTCTTGTTTGCTTACTCTTTGGTTTAACTAATGATGAATGGCCTTAAATCTTCTCTTCCTCCCCATTTATGCTTAATCCCTTGTGTTGCTTTCTGTGATGCTAAAGTGTTTGTTTAAAACTGACAGAAACCATCTGAAGTAGGATCTCTTCACATTTGCTATACTGCCGAAGGATATTTATTCATTGAAAAACATAGGTTTTCTGAAGTTTTCAAAAGATTAAGCAGCAATTGCTTTTGGAATAATAATACCCCACCCTAAAAGTCCATCATAAGTACTCCTTAGAAAAAAATACTCTTTTTCACACTATCTATTTCTACACTTGCAATATTTTTGATTGCAAAGATTTCCCTCACCTATTTTTTGGTCAAACCACTTGTTCCACTTTTCTTAGTTGCCCTGTTATTGGAAGGATATTATTTCTGGTTGGACTGAAGAGTCTGTTTCTGTGCTGTGTGATTCTATGACTTTTCATGTTTTTGTTTAAAGAAGGTTTGATCTATAGATGGAAACTTCCATTGTCTTGAACATGAAATTGGGAAAATATGAGAAAAGTTGAAAAATCAGATTCTCATCATCAAGAGAAAATGTCTGATTTTCTCCACAAAGTTTCAACTTTGAATTCAGTAGTAAATTTCGGTAATAACTGGCGAATAATTTATTAAATCATTCCTTACGTTTATGCAGCTCCCAGTCCCTCCCTCTTGCCCCAACAAACTAGACCACACCAAATCCCAACTTGAGAGTAGTTACCTTGTTGCAGTAGTTTGCCTCTAACTTCTCCATGGTCTCTGGATTAATCTGTTTTCACCATAATGTCCCTGCAAACTCCGTATTTATTGTTGCCCCCCGCTCTTTGCCCACACAAGCCAAAATACTTGCTTCATCACACCACCATGGCTGTTCTCAAACTTTTCACACTCCACTCCAGACCTTTAGGATTTCACTTTGGAGCTCAGGGACACTTATGGCTCACATGCTTCTGCCAGGATACTTGCATGTAGGGACACTCATACATCTGATGAATCCACATGAGTGGGGTTCAAAGCATCCTATGGGGTCATGGCAACACCCTTCGCTGTTGTTGTGCCAGAGAGGTATAAAGTTCACGTCCTCAAGCACTGGCTGGAAGTCGAGATGCCAGAAAGCCTGATCGACACTTCTCCAATGCACAGCCCGTGGGCAAGTTGTAACTGGCTCCCACCGACCCTTTGTAATGTCTTTGGCCTTGGTTTCCACTGTTCTCTGTAGCCAATAGCTGCTGGCTGTTCTTCAATTTAGATTGGTAAATCTTCTGTCAGGCCCAGTTTCTCCTGTGTATCAATTTACAATGCCCAATTTTGGGTCCATAGTCAATTGGCCACAACACTTTTAGGGAGAGTTTTATTTCAGTTAATGACACCCCATAAAACTCACAACCCACCAATTACTAGTTCCCTACATTTATACAACCAATTCTCACTCAGTGCTTTTTCTCATGTCCATAAGTATTACCACACACAAATGATGGTCTTTTCCATCACCAAAACAACGCTGGTAACTTTCACCAATTAATTCCTATCCAGTGAACTCTTCAAGGATTGTATTCTCCATCACTTATTCTCCTGTTCCATTATGTTTCAGGCATCCCTTTAGACTTTATTAGATGATAACGATGGAGCAAAAGAGGGGGACTATTCTCAGTTAGGTGATGCTGCCACAGTCAGTAAAAGAGCTGGCCTGATCCTTGTGCTGACTGTTGACCTTGATGAATTTGCCAGAGTCTGGGAATCCATGCTCCCTGCAGTCTGCGGATTAAGCAATGGTCAGTCCTGCAGTTAAGCTGCATCCAGTTGTGGGATTACACATATGTCAGTAAGGCTGCTGTGGTGACATCTATCTGGGAGTTTTAACAGTCAATAGTTTATCATGGACAGTGCATGAGGTCCCGGGGAAATGAGAGATTCAGGTTTGGGAATAAGATTCATTGGATTGGGTTGCTGTGGGAATGACTGTAGTGGAAGTGTCCAATAAGACAGTGGAGGGAGTTGTAGGAAGGAAGGTTTTTGAAAATCATAATCACTCCGGTCTTTACTTAAGGGGAACGTGTGACTAACAAGGGCATGAAAGTTTACAAAGCTCGGAGGGTTAAATAGGAACACTAACAGTTAAATAAAGGTGCTGAAAAGAAAAGGAGAGAGGCTGAAAGGACATAAGAGAAAGGACATCGAGAATGGTCCAAGGAATGGAAAGCTTAACATATGAGGAATATTTGAGGACTCTGGGGCTATACCCATTGGAGTTTAGAAGGATGAGGGGGGATCTAATTGAAACTTACAGAATACTGAATGGCCTGGACAGAGTGGATGTTGGGAAGATGCTTCCATTGGTAGGAGAGACTTGGACCTGAGGGCACAGCCTTAGAGCAAAGGGAAGACCTTTTAGAATGGAGATAAAGTGAAATTTCTTCAGCCAGAGAGTGGTGAATCTATGGAATTCACTGCCACAGATAGCTGTGGAGGCTAGGTCATTGACTACATTTTAGACTGAGGTAGATAGGTTCTTGATTATCAAGGTGATCACGGGTTATGGGGAGAAAGTAGGAGAATGGGGCTGAGGGACTTATTGGCCATGATTGAATGCACAGCAGCCTTGTTTGGCTGATTGGCCTAATTTCTGCTCCTGTGTTTTATGGTCTTATCAGGGACACAGGGAGAGCAACACAAAATGGAATATGAAGGATGAGAGGGATTATCATTCATCTTAGGCTGAACCTGCAACTCACAAGGGCACAAAGCTGAAACCTTCTCATCTTTGTTCCAAACTTAGCTGCTCAATAATGATAAACAAAATTGCTTCCATCACATGCAGCATGGGCAGAGGAGGTAACAGTTCTTCTCTTCAGAGAGTGGTGGAGAATAATACTTTCAATGTGAGGTGCTACTAGGAGGAAATTGTATTTGTCATGCATCTGCTGATACAACAATGCTGGTGTCAAATTGGATTTCATTGGCCAATCATTCCTTTTGCAACAATGAACATGAAAAATTATGGCCTGTTGCCATTGTGACTGTTGTATAAATAATATCAGTTAGCTCCTTATCTCGTCAGATATGCAAAATTATGCAGATGAAAACTGAATAGACTCATCTGCATGGCCATTTCTGCATCATCTTTCATACCTGACACTAGAAAATGAAGCTTCAGAGCTGCCAAATTCTTGGACTGAATGATAAGTTTGTAAAGCTATTGTCTGTGATATTCACGGTTATTTTTCTGGGAGGTAGTTCATCATGGTGAATTTGTTTGGTTCTGCAGCATTTATCTAGAGAATGTACATAGCTCAGAGTTCCTTGTTGTGGCATAACATTTGGGCCTCTTTGTGGAGCCTCCATGCCATACTGTCAGGGCATAACTTGTCACTTCATTGTGTTTGATGTAAGGGATCAGAAATATTGTTACTGATATGTTGTTTAATTCAATGTTCCCAATAGCCATTGGTTCAACCATGTGAGATGGAACCCACAGTTGGAGAATTCATAGTAGTTTTGTTGGAAATCAGAAATCATTGAAGAAGACAGCACTTATAATGTTGTCACCAACCCCAGCATGAGCAATACCTACTAGATGCTGCCAAGTGTGATGAAGTGCAGATTGGGTGACCGTATTGCAGAATACCTACATTCTGTCTGCAAAAAATGATCTTGGTCTACCAGTTGCCTGCTGCTTCAATCACTGCGATATTCCCTATGCAACAGTTCTGATTTACGCCTGCTATAGTGCTCCAGCGAAGCTCAGTGCAAGCTTGAAGAACAACACCTCATTTTCTGCTTGGGGACCCTGCAACCTTCTGGACTCAGTATCAAGTTCGATAATTTTAGGGCTTCAGGCACCATCTCCAATGTCTTATTTCACCCTCCCACACATGGGGCCCTGTCATCACATGGGCTGCCACTATAAGCCAACCATTGTCAGCAACTAATGGCTCCCATCAGTGGTTTTTCCTTCTCCCAGGCTTTTACCCATTCCTTCGTTTGCCCAACTGTAGTTCCCTTTCTCTGGGTTTCTTATCCATCTATTGTTTACTCCGTCCCTCTCCTCTCACCTTTCTATAGCGTATATACAACCTTTTCCTAGGTACAATCACTTGTGAAGAAGGGTTACTGTACTATAACATTGACTTTGTTTTCACTCTTCGGATGTTGAGAGACCTGTTGAATTTTTCCAGCAATTTCTGATTTCGTTTCTGTCAGTGACTTCATTTTTTTCCAGATTAACATTTATAGGCTTCCCCCACAGGGAGAATAGTGAGGCAGCTCAGACACTGGGGTTCTCCATAGAAATAATTCAGCAGAGGCCTGTATTCCAAGTCACTATTTATTTACGCATGGAAAGCCCTTGTTACAGTTTCCTCAGAATCAGCACTCACAGTGAACAGAACCTCTGACACGCCTGCTTATATCTGTCAGCCAGGGCTCCCTGTTTAGATCAAATTAACAGACCCAGTCAGAGATTGCTGGCCTCATTACAATTGCTACATCCCTGTCCCTCTTGATTCTGAAGACAAAGGCTGTTCTTTTTGTACTTCCTCCTGGGGTGTTTCAGCACCAGGTCAGGTTCTTGCAACTCTGTCTCTGATACAGGTAGCATGTAGCACACAGTAGCTTGGAGCCTGGAGAAATCCCTTCTCTTCTTCAGGTGGCAAAGACATGAGGCAATGACATCCGCCATGTCAGTCTCAGATTCCAAGGTACATTTCACGCTTGACAGAGAAGGAGAACCCATGTGGTCCGTCAAGAAGCAGGGTATATTTTGCTCCTGCACCATTTGTAAGTTTGCTGCTTTCAAATGGTCCACATGCTTTTTCAGAACCGTTGCACCTGCCCAAACGTAATACATCACTGGACATACTTCACATCAACCATGCCTCCCACCCATACAGGGCAATTCCCATAGCTCCTACACCAAACTTTGTCCCCTGAAGTAAACTGTCTCTCTTGCTTAGTGGACTCTCGGGTCCAGTATTGGTGTTCCTGATGTCATTTCACCCACTCTCCTCTCCCAGGGCCAGGAGGATCAGAATTAACTTGGTGTGGAGTCTTCCCCCCATTAGCAAGCCTGCTGGAACTTTGCCCGTAAATACATATAGGGCGGCCCTGTAATCAAATAGGAATCAGGATAGTTTGGTATCTAGTGGAACTGTAGCTGTTTCTATAAGCCTGCTTTCAAAGTTTGAATTGCTCTTTCTTCCAGATCACTAGATGATGATGGTAAGGAGCTGCCTTTACATTACAATTACCATTAAACTTTAGGAAAATACTCAAATTTCCTGCTTGTAAATAATGACCAACACCTCTGGGAGTCTGTGTACTGCATAAAATGCCCACAGTTTTTCCATTACCATCCCCTGTTTGCTGAATAAATTCTATGCAAGTCCTTTTGGATGGATGTCTACATTGGCTAAGAACATTTACCCCACGTATTGTCGACATTATTTATGCAGCCATTCCGGTGGATATGCGGGAGCTGTTGGTGGCACTTTTGTCTTTTTCAGCACTCTGGCCCCAGTGGTCAGTGCTGGGTCTGTTTTTGTTCATCATTTATATAAACGATTTAGATGAGAATATAAAAGGCACAGTTAGTAAGTTTGTGGATGATACCAAAATTGGTGATATAGTCAACAGTGAAGAAGGTAATCTAAGATTACAAAGATTCAGCATTGTTTACAACATTGACGAGCAGCCAGATTTCGGGCCAGTCTCTAACTCTCTGAAAATGGCCACACAAGTAGATAGATTGGTAAAGAACGTGTATGGCTTGCTTGCCTTTATTGGTTGGGGCATTGAATACAAGAGCCGGGAAGTCATGTTGCAACTTTATAAAACACTGGAAAGGCAATACTTAGGGTATTGTGTTAAATTCTGTGGCCGCATTACAGGAAGGATGAGGAGGCTTTGGAGAGGGTGCAAAAGAGATTTACCAGGAATAGAATGTTTGAGGTATAAGGAGAAGTTGGACAAAGTAAGGTTGTTTTCTCTGGAGAGGTGGAGATTGAGGGGAGACCTGACAGAAGTTTATAAAATTATGAGAGGCATAGATAAGGTTAAAAGAATCTTCTTTACAGAGTTGAAATGCGTAATACTAGAAGGCAAAGATTTAAGGCAAGAAGGGGAAAGCTCAAAGCAGATGTCAAGGGCAAGTTTTTTACACTGAGAGTGGTAGGAGCCTGGAATGCGTTGCCAGGGGTGGTGGTGGAGGCAGGTATGATAAGGGCATTTAAGGGGCTTTTAGAGAAGCACATACTAAGGGAGGAATGGAAGGATGGGGACTGTGGGCAGGCAGAAGGGATCAGTTTAATTTGGCATTATACTCAGCACAACATTGGGGGCTGAAGGGCCTGTTCCTGTGCTATACTCTTCTTTGTTCTATATTCTGGGTCTTGATTGATTGGGTCAGCAGTTTGAGGAGTGGCAGAAGGAGTATAATTTGGATAAATTTGCGGTATTGCATTTTGTTAAAACAAGGGCAGCGCTGAAACAATTAAAAGTAGGGCCTTGGGTAGTGTTGTAGAACAGCGAGACCTATGGGTTCAGATACATAAGTTTTTGAAGTTTGCGTTACATATAGACAGGGTGGTTAAGAAGGAATTTAGCACGCTGCCCTTCATTGCTCAGACCTTTGACTTTAGAAGTTGGGATGTCATGTTGAGGCTGTACAGGATGTTGGTGAGACCTCTCCTGAGTACTGTGCCCAATTCTGGTTTCCCCGTTACAGGAAGGATATTATCAAGCTGGAGAGGGTTCAGAAAAGATTTACTAGGATGTTGCTGGGGATGGAAGGTTTGAGTTACAGGGAGAGGCTGGATAGGCTGAGAACATAGGAGTTTGAGGGTTGACCTTGTAGAGGTTTTTAAGACCATGAATGATATAGATAATGTGAATGGTAGATATCTTTTATCTATGGTGCAGGATTTCAAGTCTAGGGGGCATATATCTCAGGTGAGAGGAAAAAGATTTAAAAAGGGCATGAGAGGCAACATTTTACACAGAGAGTTGCTTATGTGTGGAATGAACTTCCAGAAGAAGTGGTGGATGTAGGTACAGCAAAAACATTTAAAAGACATTTGGATAAGTACATGAATAAAATATGTTTGGAAGGATCTGGGCCAAGCACAGCCAGATAGAACTAGTTTAGTTTGCGATTATGGCAGGCATGGACTGGTTGGACAGAAGGATCTGTTTGCATGTTGTATGACTATGACTCTGTGACTCTATGTGCATGATCGTTGATTCTGACCTGTAGCTATTTGTCTGACTTTTACCATTTTCACTGATGAAATCAAATTTGTAAATGTGTTAGCTTCTCACATGAAAGCTAGGCACGTGTTTGAGGAAGAAAGAAAATGATTCTGTTAGGTGAGATGAAACATGCGGGGACAACATTCATGTCTAACATAAATTATAAACAAAGGCAATGTTGGCTTGAATGAGTTTCTGAAATGTGATGTCTATGTAACTGTAGTGATTGTAACTTATTGGATCTTATTGTATCTTATTGACTATGAGATCCCTAGTGGGGTTGTTAGCCTGAGCCCATCAGGGAGCCCTGGCTGGCAGATATAAACAGGGGATTTACAATCTCCTCACTTCAGGGACTGACACCGAAATGGCTGACTGGCCACAGCCAGTGTACTGTGTCCATGTAAATAAAGAGTGACTTGCTGACAGGATACTGGCCTCTGTGCAGTTATTTCAGTAACAAAGTTAAAGCAAAAGGTTTAAGCTCAAGTTTAGAGACAGGAATCTATAACAATTCAAAAGCTCATAGTGACTTCTCCTGATATAAGCATTTTTATTTCCACATAATTTTATAACTATATTCAAAATTTAAAACTGCTTATTTGGATTAAATTGACATTTCTACTAGATTGCTAATTCAAGGTTCTGCCTTATTTGTGTACTCATAAACACTGCACTTGCTTACTCAGCCATTCATCAATGAGAAACATTGTGTGTGACTCGTGATTTGAGTGTGATGTAAATATAAGCATATATCTTGCCTGGCTTATAGTCATGAGACAGCACATGAAGTTTGTGATATTTCTTTGCTTACAAAGTGACCACCTTACTAAACGTGCCGATCTGAATCCCTTGTAAAACAATGGGGATTCCATGTTGTCAGAAGTAACCAGACTGTGCAGGACAATCCACTGTGGCTGTTTTGAATTAACCTCCACAAACCATGAATTTAAATTCTAAACATGTCAACTTGGACTTCAGCTAAATTACATAATCATGATGTGGCACAGTCTTCAAAGTACGAAAGCTTTCTTCTATCCCTAGCTTTCAACATTAATGTTGACATTAAACAGATACAAAATAACATACAACAGAGGCTTAATAGCTCAGAAGGCTTTGGATTCAAGAAAAGTTTGGCCCTCGTCCCGAGAAGTTTAAACTCTAATCTTAGCTTCTATTTTAAATTCTGTGTGCATTTTGAAAACTTGCCTACAATAGTGGGATTTCTTTGGTTAAATCAAAATTATGCTCAACAGTAAAACTATAAAAAAAAGTGGAAATCTTTAAGTGAAAATTTCTACACCTCCAGCAGTAAAATTTTTAAAAATCGACAAAAAATAATTTTTTGAAGTGCCCTATAGTTTGGGTGAAAACTGCGATTGCTTTGGTGCTGACGTTATGTGCATTTAATGATGCCACGTAACTATACATCAGTACTGTAATGTGATGCTGATACCATTTCAGTTTCATCAGGGATAATAACTGGGATTTCCCACATGCCAATCATTATTCAGTGTAGATGGGAGTTGCTCATGGGGATCCAGCCAATTACTCATTGTAGAACACATTGCTTAGGAAATTTAATTTTCTGCTGGTCAATTCCCGTAACCCAGGAACCCTCTGAAAGAAATTAAATAAATAGTTACTCAGATAAAGTTAGACTATTAAATACAGAGTTGGATTTTTGAGTAACTATTTTAAAGACCACATACTTACCACACATCATGAACACCCCAACTATACTGCCCACAGGCAACTCACCTTCCTACCTTGAACCCCGACACCCTTGCCACACCTAGGGACCTTACAGCTCTGTGGTAGTCCACACACAATCCACTCACACCAGCCACCCCTGCGCCGACTGACAATACCACCCTACTCTGGGCCTCCAGACCTGACATAATCCCTGACCAGCTTTCACCACTGTTGCCAGACCTTACACCCAACTTCTCTGCATCACCAACCCCCCCACCCCCCCATCCCACCACTGGGCCCAAAACTTCCTGCCCACACTGACCAACACTAAAACCTGTATCACTGCCCTCCACTTGCACCTTAGTACCTAACCCACCAGACACGCTACTCCCTTGTCACTTGGTATTCCAACCACGTGGCAACCTACTCATCTGATATTATATCCCCAGCACCCTACTGATATGGCACTCTAATTACTTGGCACGCTAGCCCTATTCACCAGGCACCCTATATTATCTGGCATCTTACCCTCTCTGTACCCTAACATCACACTCACCTTACATATTTATCTTTTGATGGTGGCTGGAAAAGTCACTGTCTGGGCCTTTAAGTTTCAGAACACAGCAGCTGGCTACTGCAAAAAGGAGCATGGTTTGCCCTCTCCCCAACACTTGTGCACTGTGAAAGAACTGTGACAATGGAAGTATGCCTCCACATTTCTGAGGGAAACCTGAACTGTCAAAATTGAAGAACTCTCAGCTTTCATTAAAAAGAAGGAATTGAGTTGCGTTCTGTATATGATTTACCACTCAGAAAATTGGGCCTGTTGCCTCTGCTCCCATTTGTTTGTTACTTGGGGAGTTTGCTCCTTTATCTGAGAGAGAATGCAATTTAAACACTAGTAATTAACGTTCCTGTGAAGCATTGCAATCTCACTTTTTTGTGTTGGTGCACAAGGTTGTGTTGATCTACTCAGGACATTTTCATCTGCAAGTTCTAGCCTTTCATTTGGGAATACAGTTCAGCGTCACATCTGGGTGGAATATTCCAGCTCCTCAACAACATGGGATACAGCAAGAAATTCTGATAAGCTGTCTAGAGAAGAGCTTCTTAATGTTGGGAGCAAAAAGTCGCATTTTTCAACTGACTATTGACCTGGGCATCCAGTTTCCTGTCCACTAAACAGGATGCCCATTTTCCTTTGACTACCATGGCTGGGGAAAATATCAGAAACTGTTCAGGCAGCTTCAGAATGCTGATGCTTCTCTGAGTGCTCAATTGTGTTTTAAAGATAACTTGGGCACCAAGGAACTGGACCATTCCAGAATAATCTTTGTGTCTGCCACGGTGAAATAGTAGAATTGACCTGAGGCCAGAAGTGAGGGGCACCCAGGACATGGTCAGTAGGTGATGAAGCAAGTTTGGGATGATTGTGCAAGAAATCCCACTAGGCCTCAAGAAGATAAACCATCCATGAAACTTAAAGAAATTGATACTTTACCAAAATATTGTAAATTCAGCCCAATATTTCAGTTTCCACATGTATGCTGAGAACCATCAGCTCTAATTCACAAGCACTTCTCTCAACCCATCCAATGTCATTAAATTGCTGATTGTTCATCCAACATCTAGTACCTGGTAAGAAAAAAGCTCATTCATTTAACTACTAGAAAGACTGGAACCATTGTAGCCGGTGTCTCCCTCAAGCTTTGTCCCTTCGTTACTAATTCCATCTCTCAGGTTCTGTTGTTGCTAGCCACGTGGTGTGAACCACCATCCCCTCTGTCAGAGCAAGTAGACATTGTTGTGACTACCCCTATCAGTTTTTTGTTGATGTTATGAATGCCATTCTCCTACAAAAGAGAGAGTAAAGTGTCAGAGATTGTGTTATTTTTGTGTCCAGATGCTATGTTTGCCATAACTGAATAGCTGAAGGTTTGTGGAATGTGAGGCTTGCATCATGTGAATATTCCTGTGTGCCAGAGACTGCTGGCTGAATGAGATTGTGGTGCTTTCAGAGGAAGTGGTGGAGGCTTAGAGATGTTACAATTACAACATTTGAAAAGCATCTGGATGGGTACATGAATAGAAAGGGTTTACAGGGATATGGGCCAAATGCTGGCAAATGGGATTAGCTTAATTTAGGATATCTGGTTGGCATGGACAAGTTGAACCAAATGTTTGGCTTTTGTGCTGTACATTTCTACAATTCTATGTGGGCATTGATGGATAGGCCAGCATTTATTGTCCAGCTGTAATTGCCCCAAGGACAGTTAAGAGTCAAACACATTGCTGTGGGCCTGGAGTCACTTGTAAGCCAGTCTGGGTAAGGATGTCAGTTTCTTTCCCTAAAGGACATTAGTGAACTAGATAAGTTTTTGTCCTGACAATCAGCAATGGATTCATGTTCATCAGTAGACTCTTAATTCCAGATTTTTATCAAATTCAAATTCTATTGTGGTAGAATTTGAACCCAGGTCCTCAGAACATTACTCAGATCTCTGGATTAACAATCTAGGGATAATGCCACTAGACCATTGCCTTCCTTACTTTGCACTGCCTATCTCCTTCTATCCATCTCTGCTTCCAGTGCCTGCGAAGCAGCATCAGCGAACATTGGCAATCTCTCTCTAGGCTGGTACTTCTTTTCTACCTTCTATTTCTACTTCAGTTATTTCCAGAATTGATCGTTTCAGTACCACCCCTTTAAGAGGAACAGGTTGTCTTTGAAAGCTGGAAATTAGCTGGCACAGCATTGCTCCACCACTTGTCCCACTATCATTGTGTGTGCAGCCAACCAGCAGTGTAGATTGTGCTGTAATATACAGAGTATGTGAGATGGCAGCACAAATGTTGCATATTGCTATCCTCAACAGAGGATCATGAATTGTGGCACCCATGCCCAATAATCATTGCAATCAAATCTTGGCTCTGAATGTTTAAAGGATTCTTGTTTAATCCATAGAATCCTCACAGTATGGAAGCAGGCCATTCAGCCCCATGAGTCCACACCAACCCTCCAAAGAGCATCTCTATCCCTGTAATGCTGCATATCACACAGCTAACACACCTAACCCACACGTCCCTGAACACTATGGGTAATTTAGTATATTATTGGACTGCGGGAGGAAATCAAAGCACCCAACAGAAAGCCACACAGATGCAGGGAAAACTCCAGAGAGCTGTCCGAGAGTAGAATCGAACGTGGGTCCCTGGATCTGTGAGGCAGCAGTACTATCCACTGAGTCACTGTGCCACCCACTTTTTTCTTTTCTTTCTACCATATGAAATCAAGTAATAGTAGTTTTGTGTCTGATGTGACTCTAATTCTGCCTACATAAAGTTGTTTTGATTTTAAAGTTCTTCAGAACAGATTTAATTAATCCCTTTGTGACATTTAAAATACAGTCACGCAAAGTTATAATGTTTTCGTGAAACAATTGCTATTAACTGCAAGGGACAAATGAAATAGTATTAATATGTTTTAGTCCCTTGCAAATGGAACTGATAGGAATGATTTAATTGTCTGCTGCCCTGACTTGAAATTGTTTAGTTGAGTATTAATACATTGCTGCCACTTTTGCGTTTTAACTGCTTTGATTTATAACATTGTTTTCCCTTATAAATTCCAAGCGTAGAATGAGAGTCATGACAAATAATGCTGACTTTTTAATCTGTGATATGTTTTTTTCTGTAAATGTTTGATAAAACAGATTTTGTAAAATATTGTGGGCAGTGTTGCAACACTCTGACAGCCAGAGTTTGCTGAAAAGTGAGCCCATTATATTACTGCCTTATCTTAATGAAGTATACCCTTGCAAAGGTTCAAATTTAACTCTGTCACTCAGAAACTGGCGCCAGATTTGTCATAATTTATGTATTGCAAGTCTATTAAGCTACATGAAAAGAAGGGTACAGATGTTTGCTGTCTTACATCAAGAGTATTTTATGTCAGTTTTTACATTTACTGATACAGCAGTGATTTGAAATGATGCTAATTGCAAACAGGGCTAATGGCAAAGAAAGAATAATTTATTCATTTTCTGAAATTTAAAATCTGGGCTAGAGTTACAGCAAAGAAGTGAAAGCTTTCATTCCTCATCCTATTTTTGTCCTTATTTGAACACTCCTATCCTACCATTGTGGTATCACATCCTAGTAGCTAACTTTCAAACTATTGTTTTAGATTGGAGCTGGAGTAACACAATAGGCCAGGCAGCTTCAGAGGAGCAGGAAAGCTGATGTTTCAGTTCTGAAGAATGGTCCCGAACCGAAAAGTCAACTTTTCTGTTCTTCTGATACGACCTGACCTGCTGTGTGCTTCCAACTCGACACTGTGTTGTCTCTGACTCCAGCATCTGCAGGTCTTGCTATCTCCTATTATTTTAGATTACTTGCTCTCAAAGTTTGGGGTATATTTCATTAATAATAAGAATAGTGAGGAATAAGAATTCGCAATGTTGTCCAAATTTCTGAGGTGATCACGTAATGTAATGCTGAAATCCCACATTTGTTAAATTTGAGTGTTTACATTTTCGGGAATGCCTCGCCCCTTATAGCATCTGATCTATTCGTATTTGCTTTCACATGACTGAGCCAACATTACAAAGTATCTAAGATAATAAAATGTGAGGCTGGATGAACACAGCAGGCCAAGCAGCATCTCAGGAGCACAAAAGCTGACGTTTCGGGCCTGGTCTAGGCCCGAAACGTCAGCTTTTGTGCTCCTGAGATGCTGCTTGGCCTGCTGTGTTCATCCAGCCTCACATTTTATTATCTTGGAATCTCTAGCATCTGCAGTTCCCATTATCTCTCTCTCTATTACAAAGTATCTAGTCATTTTTCTAATTCATAACTCAATTTTCCCGATTTACAAATTATAGTTAAATTTTGTTGATTTGATTTGATTTCAGTGTCAAAAGATAAAAGGTAAGATTTTTTTTGAAAAGCAGGTTGTTCTTTTTTACTCTATTTACTCTATTTTGAAAATTATAACGAAAGAGAGAAATATATATAAATGGGCCTAAGGGAAAAACATACAACCAAGTTCTACTTGATCTTTCTTCTTGTCATGGTGGCAGATAGAATCACCATCTTGAATGGTGGCAGTTTAGGAAAAGGTGAGGTGCAAGGAGACCTGAGTGTCATGGTGGAACAGTTTCTGAAGGTTGGCATGCAGGTTTAGCAGGCGGGAAGGAAAGCTAATGGCATGCCGTCCTTCATAACAAATGGATTTGACTGTTGGAGTAAGGATATCTTGCTGCAGTTGTACAGGGCTTTGGTGAGGCCATACCTTGAGTATTGTGTGCGGTTTTGGTCTCCTAGTCTGAGGAAGGACATTCCTGCTATTGAAGGACACCAGCGAAAGTTCACTAGACTGACTTTCAGGATGGCAGGTAGACATATGAGGAAAGACTGGATTTACTGGACTTGTACTATCAGGAATTTATAAGAATGAGAACGGATCTCATAGAAACATATAAAATCCTGATGGAACTGGACAGGCTAGATGCCGGAAGAATTTTCCCAATGTTGGGGAAGTTCAGAAGTAGGAGTCACGGTCTAAGAATAAGAGATAAGATATTCAGGACTGAGATGAGGAAGAATTTCTTCACTGAAAGAGCTGTGAACCTGTGGAATTCTCGACCACAGGAAGCTGATGGGGCCAGTTCATTAGATTTATTCAAGAGGGAGCTGGATGTGGTCCTTGCAGCTAAAGGGATAAAGGGGTATAGAGAGAAAGTGGGAATGGAATACTGAGATTGCATAATCAGCCATGATCATATTGAATGGTGGTGCAGCGTCAGGGCCGAGTGGCCTATTCCTCACCTATTTTCTATGTTTCTGTGGCAATATCCAACCTTGTTTGGGTAATTTTCCTATGTTCATAACTAGAGAGAGAGCGACAGATGCAATGGGAATATTTTGTGGGAGTTCATTATAAAAGTACTTGAAATGGTAGGACACAGCCAAAAGTTTGACAATCGACTAAGCTAGCACAAGCCGAATAATCACTGGTTATCATAACCACTTTTACGTATGGTTTTAGGGTCACACCTAAGCATTTGGGTTCAAGACAGACTGGTTGAGGTGAATTCAACAAGAACTGGTTTCCAGCTTAGGCATCTGAAAAACTCTATTCATCATATTAATACTACATACAACTATACAACATAATGTGAACGATATCAAGTTCTGATCTTATTGTAGAGAGTCTGTTCACCAAACTCTAGTGATTTTCTATCTTCAGACTATCTACTTTCTAACTAACTCCGCCCACACTGTGCTGTCTATACTTGAGAGAAGCGGCTGCAACACCATTGTAAGCTTGCTCCCTCCTTGAACTTTTAATCACAAGATGTCATAAACATCGATTTTTTAAATACATTCTCATATATGTCACTTAAGTTATTTATTCTTACCACATTTTTTCTTTATCTCTCCCACCTCTCCCAAGTCTTTGACATGATTCACCCGAGGTGTTAGGAGCATACGGAAAATCTATGACATGGTATAGAGACTCATTTTTTTGGGCTTTCTTTTTCTCTGCTATCTTCCATTTGATCAGAGATTTTACTCATCTGGTGTTCTGACCACATGCATTAAAAGGGTAAAACTTGCTGAAGGGCCTTGCGTTGATGAAACAGCATGAATGTCAGGGGAAATTACATTGTTTCTTCTTCTCTTCAATCACATCTGGATCAGTGATGATGTTATTTCCCTGAGAAAAGAATGACGTTGTTTGTTTATAGATAGTTGTTTCTCATAAAAAAAAACCTGCACCATTGGAGTATTGACCTGTTCTTTCAAGTTCTGTTCCAAAGTAAGAAAGTACATGTCAGCTTGGAAGTGATTTAATTTGATGTTTGGTGTGTTCTTTAGATTGCAACATTTCTTTCAAAAGTAATCCCCTTTTCTATTTTGAATACATTGTTGTAGCAAGTCGGGATAGTTTTGTCTTTGCCGATATAAGGTTTTGGATTAACATCAGTGACAATATGCCATAGCATTAAATCACTTAAAATTTCAGTTGAAGTTATCACATACGATATTTTTTTTTACAACAGATGTTTGTCTCCTCAGGTTGATTACTCTAGTGTGCTTTAAATAGTCAACACTTCTGAAGATTGTTCTGTATTAAATGAGACTTTTGCTGTATAATGCTTCTTGAACCATTTTTCAGATAGTTTTTCTATGCACTGGTCTTTGGAAGCTTGTTCTACAGTTAGATCTTTGTTTGCTTGAAAACATTCAGTGCAGATTTATTTCTGGCACTAATGATAGTTCTTTCACAAATAACCTCTTGTAATCATATGGTTCAGACAGTACACAGGTCATTAATGAAGCTATTCACCGACTCAAATAAAAGCTGGATGCTGGAAGTCTGAAATGAAAACAATGTGCTGGAGAAACTCAGCAGGTCTGGAAGTATCTGTGGAGACAGAAACAGAGTTAACGTTTTGATATGGCTCTTGTTCAGAACAGAAAGGTATTGGAAAATTATATTTTTACTGCTCTGGACCAAAGGGGGAGGAGGAACAAGTTATACAGATTGAAAGAGTACTCAGAACCAAAGACAAAGGGGTTTCTAATAGCCATGAAGGGAAGATAGAGATATAAAAAGTGCGTAACTGTAGGTATGAAAAGGAGAAAACGAGACTGCTCTGAAGTGAGACATGGCTGTAGAGAAGTGCGCTTACTTGTTCTACGTTTGATTAGGTGTCCAGTACAGAAGCTCTTTGAAATAGAAATTTTGCTTTCCACAGTTATCAATTTGCTGATTCATCAAATAGATCCAATAGCTTGAATTTCTCTGGTGAAAGATAGGACCTGGTAAAGTTTGTGTATAGTCTGAGTGTTAATATGCATTTCAAGTTTTTGAGTATTTTTTGATCTAGAAGATGATTATTAAGGCTACTAGTACTGCACTAATTCTTTGTTAATTAAAGTTGTTATTGAATCTTTATTGCTGTAAAGTTTATTCTTGTAGTACTAAAACTAAAAATTGTTAAAGTTTTAAATTGCTGTTTTCAATATAAAATATAGCTTTCCTTTACCAATATGGCATCTTCATAGAGAAGATTGAAAATATGATTTTTCCGAGAAGACAGAAGGATTCTCAATGATCTGTGGATATAAACATTCTCCAAATGACTTCAGTCATCAAGATTCAATGAGATTTTTGACTGTATCAAAGACAGGTGCCTTTATGCAATTCGCACTGATTTTTTTCTCCATCTGATATACTTTTGTGCCTAATTCAACCCCATGTGATCAGATTCACACTCTTTGAGCTTGTCCCTGATGCTTTTTCTTAACAAATAAACTTGATAAAACTTCTTAGTTACTAAATACAACTTACTTAATTAAGATTTAACCAACTTCACTGCTAGGGCTCTGGAACTAAGTTAGAATTTCAAAATTATCCTTACTCCCAATTTTTTTTCAGTCAATTGATCTACCTTAAGCCTGTTGCTTAAGAATTTTCTTAATTTGCTGGTTGATATGTTTTTCATTGATTGATAGACTGAAGCTGCAATATGACTTTCAGAAATCATAACCACAGCTCTACAGCAGACTAACCCCTGGTAGCTTTCACCATGACTGCTATCAATGTCCAGGCCCACCACAAAGAGAGCCTGCTGTTGTTACGGCAAGTTATGAAGCAGACATTGTAGTAAACCAATCGATTTCCATGTGTACAGCTTGTAGACTCACAGCAGACTAACTACTAGACAGAATTGTATGCACACAGCACATAGACTCCTTAAAGGTGAATTATCTTAAAGACAACATATTTCTGCAACATGCCTGACTTTTCAAAAGAAAGTTTATCTATTTACCATGATAAGTGAGTCTACAAGTATCTATAACATGTGAGTAATTTGCTGATGAGTCCAAACCTCGTTATGGCGGCTTTCTCTAGAGATGTCATTGATCACCCAGAGTCATCAGAGATCTTGCCGGTGATTTCTCTCCATATTATCAAGGTTTTCTTTCATGGACTGCATTTGCTGTTTCAGAGCTTATTTGTCCTGATGTACCATTGCCAAGTGTTATTCTAGATTAGCTATTCACCTATTTTGATCCCCAAAGTGTTTTGAGTAGTTCAAGTCTTCTTGACATTTGTTGTTTTGTTCCTTAAGAGATTCCATCTCATTTTGTGGTTTTTGGTTTTACACTCTGGATTCTTACAGCTCTATCAAAGTTTTAGACGTCTGGTAGCTCAAAACATTTTCTCCCTGATAATCTGCCCTAATAACTGTTCAGTCTCTCCAATATTATTTTTATGTTTTGTTTTCTTTGAAATCTGGACTTCGTCCATTTGCTACTTCAGTTTTTTTTTGTTTTCTTATGGGCTACCTAACTTTATTGAAAGCTATCCATTCATTTCTGAAAGGACTGCTTCAAGAGTGGTTTTCAACTCCATTTTATATGCACTGTTCATTTTCAGCTGTTTCTTCTGGTCCGTCATTTTCTTCAACATTGCTTTGAGCTCAAGCTGATGTTTCTATAGCTACTCCCACTGAATCTGATTTTTTTTTACCTGCAGATTGCTTTAGGTCTTCCGGTAAAACAGCAATCCCTTCATTGAATTTATGATTCTAGGGATTGTAGTTCATTCTGCTTCTTATCTTTATCTTTCAGGTCTTCATTCATGTTTGTGAGCTGAGCAGAGGTATCCCCAGGTATCCCCTAAAGGCATCATCATCTCAGAGATGGTGATCTCAATTTCCACATTTATCCTGAACTAACAGTCTCGTCTCCCTGAACTTAATACTTTCTCTCCACAGCAGAGCTGAGATTTTAGTACCACTAATTCATGTTCCATTCTTGTTCATATTCAACACTACATCCATTTCTTAACCAGTCTGCTCCAGGTTTTGTTGTCTCACTGATGTCTGACTGATTCCAGGGATTGTGACGAGTGCAAGGTCACAGCATGATGAAATATCTGAAATTATTGGTGAAGCTGTGTCAAAAATTGAGAAAATTATGATATTCAGGCAGATTGATCGAACTTGCGTTCCAGCACTATTGATGCTGCAAGCAGATTTAGCGAATCATTGTATGCTGAAAGCATTCATATCTTTCTTCTGTGAGGACTTTTGTTTACAATTTGCAGGGGTAAAATATTGGCCCTTGCTCCATGTTAATCATATCCAATAACAAATAATCACAAATTTTCAGAGAGCAGGTAATTTAAAGTTTTGAATCACTTTGGATATGATAACAATGATGTTTTTCATGAGATTAATGTAACATATGTGTTTGTCACTCTGTCTTATTGCGTATACTTTCAGATTCTGCTTTGTCAATGACACCATTAGTACTGCTCGAGCAGGATACCAAAAAATATTTATTGTAGCTAGAATATACCATTGTGCAAGATCTGATTGGGTCATTGCACAGTTCTTTATAGTTGCATTAGCCTTTGCTCTAGTACTCAATCTCTATGATGGCCTTTTTGCCAAATGCTTTGCAAATTTGATTGAAAGTTAAGCATTTCCTTCATGCACGAGGAAAGCCACACCTTCCATATGGCTTGCTGTGTTTGGTTATTTTAGTGACTGTGTCAACTGTCGAGTTTGTGCTTAGGACCTGTAGGCTTCATTGACCTGCACGAATTGTTTAATATTTATGTCCATCCTTCAGCAGCTCCTCAATGTTATAATTCTTTTGTTTGCCTCGCAAAAAATGTTTTTGGAAAGTCTCCATGTGTATAGACAAGCAGTCATGCATTCAACAAGTCTGTTTTTCAGTTCTTCATCTGAAAACAGAACATAGCCCTTTTCTCTGCAGCTGCTCATGAAGTAATCTATGGACTAATTAGGCTTTTGTCTAAATAATATGAATTTTAGTTCATGGATATGGATGTTTAATCTGACTCTGAATTGGTTTTTTAATGTGGTCCATATCTTCAGGGGACCTTTTAGCTCTTTGATTATTTATCCTAACATGACAATTCAGCAAACTTTGCATCCAACTGCTTAGCAAATCTTAAAATTCATTTTGAAATATTGTACCTATTTGAATCCATAAACCATAGATCTTATCATTTTATAAATATTTTAAATTCTGTTAGGAGATTTGCTGTGTTGTAATTTAAACTCATTTTGTGAACATTTTGACAAACTATATTTTTCAGAGTCATTGGGCTTGAAATGTTAATTTTGTTTCTTGCCACAGACACTGTCAGATCTTTTGAGTTTCTCTAGAACTTTTATGCCTTTGACCTCCCATTGCTGGCTATCAATTCAGCACATATTTTAATCACTTGTCTTTCTCAAGTGAGTTAACCTGGCCTCTAATAGGGATTTGTCTGCTTACCAGAAAACTGTGTTTTCAATACTCTTTGATGCTGTAATGAACAAAATCACTGAGGGCTGTCTCATGTCCTTTAGGATGATTTTAAGACTGTCTGCCCATCCTGTAGATTAACTTATTTGTTGACTGTTCAGACATGATAGGCGTTATTAGCACGATGCCTTTCACCACCATCATGTCATGTTCATCATAATGGCCTAATAATTGATAATTCATCAGGGATTGATTATGTCCATTGTTTATTTAAAACTGTTAAAAATAGCCACTTAAGAGTCAGACATTACAACAAACTTATTTCTATATGTGAAGCTGGCAAACCAATAAAAGATGAATTGCCCAAACAGTGCATACACAGAGCCCACAAAGTCTGAGGAACATGAGTCACTCAAGGCAGATCATGGACCAGATATCATTTAAGGTGTTGATAAAATTTTCTAAAATTACCTACATGTTACCAGCCCAGTTGAATAGAAATTGATTAACTTGTATTTTAAGGCAGCCCTGAGCCAAAGGCAAGCATTATGCAAATACATTTTCTTTCTTTTTGCACAGTAACGATCTCAGCAATGGTGACAGTACTAATACAGTGTACTTGGGAGAAAAAGATGTTCTAATTGTTGTAATTGTTTTGATGCTGGTGGGGCAGGGTGACACTGAGAGAGTGAGCATAGAAAACTCTATCCAAAGTCATCATAACCTGTGGATGAAATTCATTTGGTAAATATAAAGGCAGATCATAAATGCGTCTTTTTTTAAAACAGAATTTTTCAATAATATCTTACGTAATTTTTCCTTTGTTTTCTAGGTTTTTGCCCATCCCTTCCAAATTGCACACTCCTCTTTGCTGGGATCAGATTGGAGAGGCCAATAGCTTACATAAATGTCTCTGTTCAAGATTCAATATGATGAATACTGATGTTCTCCTCAGTAATGCATGCTGTCACAATTGACTTTGATGCTGTCTTCTATATTGCCATAAATTCCTTCAAATCCTTATCGATTGTAATTATAGAGATAGATGGGAAGAAATCGGGTTTTCTGGAGAATTTGTATCTCTGACCACGCTGGAGTACTCAGTATCTGGGAAAGTTTTGTCATTTAAGTATTTCCAGTTGCCTCTGTGTCAGTATCTGAGATACCTCTGGAGAAATGGAATGCTTCTTGCACATTGAGGCAACAGTTTAGTTATTCTATTTAGTCTTCCAGGCCAATGTCTTAGCCCAACTACTTGTACGGTATCCATATGCCTCCCATGAGGTATTCAGCCCAAGCACCCACCTTAGCAATGGTGTCTTTCTCAGGTTGCTCAGGGGGATAAAATGTGACTGCTGATGCGTGACCTTACTCCCCTTTACCATTATTTTCTTTATTTAAGCCTATTAATATAGTTATATCGACTTCAACCAGCCGCCACCAGCCTACTTCACATCCCTACCCACCCCCAGCACCCACATTCTGCAACAGGAATCAGCTTGCTGTTTTTGAATTCCATCTAATTTCCAGCCTTTGTCCATTCTATCCTGTCATGTTAAGGGAAAACCCAGAGAGAAAATAAAGGTAAAACTTATAAATGACGGTACTAGTCTGAACTGGACTTCTATTTTCAGAATTACAAGGCAAGTTTGGACAGTTACCCTCGTGAAATTTTACTGAGTTTTCCATCTTTGCTTCTTTTGTTTCATTCAATCAAATAATGCTGATGCCGCTGGTTGTGTCTGCATTTATCACGCATTCCTGATTGCCCTTGAGAAGGTGTTGGTGAGCTGTCTTCATGAATTGATGCTGTAGGCACAGTACCATTCGGAAAGAAAGCCCAGCATTTTAACCCACAACATTGCTGCAGGCCTTGAGAAGATATAGGGTGGTATCCAACGTTCTCTCTAATTTTCTAACCAGTTGCGTGGACCTCTGAGCTCCATGCACAGCAATGACTTCCAGAACCAAATGTCAATGCCACAACTGCTGGGTGATAGCTATCACTGTGCGTGGAATCTTGGAGCAGCTGTACATGTATGCAGCTGTGCAGCTTAGAGGGAATGTTAAATGTTATGATTTCAGCAGCAGAAATTCCTGGATATAATAGTGACAATCCTGGTGGCTCTTCTCCTGGCTTTCTATAAAGTATTGAGGCGAATTGTTGCAGAGAAAAAGAGCATCCAGGATTATTGCAGTCAGTATTCTTGAATACTACACCAAGAAATACCTTTATCCCACGGCCAATGGCTAAGCTTTGCAATCACTTTAAAAATGTGACAAATTGAACTCAGAAGTGTCTGCCAAGCCATTAGTTTAATATATATTTTTGATGCAAGTTAAAAAAGATCTGTTATGTTAATGTAAGTCTCAAGTATGTGATGATTTTGAAGACAATCATAAAGGAGAAAATATTTCTTGAAAAGCCGTAGGAATGCAGAACCAGCAGACACAGCAGACCAGTGTACGGTCTCTAAAACTGGATGACATGGTGTGAGAGTCACAGAAAAAGAATGCACTAGAAACAAGTGTTCAAATGAGATCACAGCTAATGTGAAGCAGTATCTGATTATGCAGAGTGTCACTACCAATGCTGTCATTGTACTATAAGAAATTGAAAAGGAGCAAAAATGCACTCAGCAGTAGAAGCTTGCAGTTGCTAGTTAGAAGTGATTACCCAGAAGAGTTGTGGCAGAAACTGGGTCCTACAGAGACAGAGTGCTTACTTGCCACTTACTACGAGTTAACTTTGTGCTAAACACAGCTATCACTATGTGCCTAGTCTCAAAGATGTACTCATAATGCAAAGGCAGATTGGAACTTTAGAACTTCATTGGTTTAAAAGATTTGCCTTAAAGTCTGCCAAGTGAAAGACCTTTCTCAGTCTTTAGTTAATATTTCTGTGGTCATAGAGGAATCTTGCTTTATTGCCGAATGTGAAATGAGATAAACTTGAACCCGAACAAAAGTGAGTACAGTTTACTGAGCACATGTAAAGCAAAAAGAGCTAGCACTTGTCAGTGTTGTCTTTTATTCTGTGCTGATAAAGCAAATTTGTTAGGTAAAGATGCCCCATACTACCCAATCTAAGCACACAATGCAAAGATAAGACCTTTTCTCTCTTTGATTGCATTGTGAATCCAAATTTTTAATGTTTTACATTTTACCCTTTGAGAAATGCTGGAAGTATTTTTTTGCTGCATGTCAAAGCTGAACTAATAAATGATAAGCGTTTTCCCAAGTGCAAACTAACTTTCAACAGGCTGTAATTCTGAAACAAACAAAACAAAGTAAAAATGAATATAGGAAAGTGCTTTGATAGCATGCACTTAAAGTAGTAATTAAGGGGGAGGTATAGATCGGAAAAGCACACAAGAAAGATTTTCTATTGACAACAGAAAGTCCATAGAAAGCATATAATTTAACCTCATGGTTCAGTGTATTGAAAGACCTTATTAGAATGGATTTAATTGCAGCTTGTGAGGAAGGGTCCAGCAGAGCACACCAGCCCCTGGCACAGGATTATGGCTGCAAATGCTGGAAACCTTTCCTGCCTGATCTCAGAAGTCATTAGTCTGTAACAAAGTTCTGAGCGACAACTATTCAGGGGCTGTGACATATTGTGAGATTACAAAGATTTCCCCCAAGACCTCTTCTGCTCCAGAACTTTGACTGAATAAACAATGTATTATGTATTGTTCTGTACTCAAAACGGTGGGTATCTACTGTCAACTTCTTATTTAGAGATACATGTTTTGTTGTTTTACACATCATCAACTATACCATCATATGTAACATAGTAAAGAGAAATCTAACTGCTATAAATAGTTCAGCAACTCGATCCAGCATACTTTGAAGGAGAAATGAAGAGGAGGAGAAATCAGTGGTATATCATAATCTGTAGATCGAGGTGAATATATCTCATTTTAGCGGCTGGTTAATGTGTGCTATGTTGCCTTTGCCAAGAGGAGCTGAGACAGCAGAACTCATAGCCTCACCAAATACGTGAATGCTTACCCAACTGTATTGTTTGAATACTTAATTACTGTTTGCCCTGCTTTCAGGGGTATTTCAGGGACCAGAGTAGCCCGATTAATCACACGTGACAAAATGCCACCAGCCATTTCTGCAGCCTTGGTATACTTACTTGGCAATGACATAACAAGCTGTCTCCTCAGTAGAGAAACACTTCTGGTGCTGTGTCAACTGCTGGAAGTAGTAACCATCCTTCAACGGGCTGGCACATTCAGTGACAGTATCATCAGCCATAGTCTGAATCTTGTTGCTCAATGTAATATTTAAATATGGGGCCAGTTTTGAGAAGAGGCCCAGCAGTATTGAAAATATTTCATGCAGCGGGACCTCCACGTCATCAGCCATCAAACACTGAGATTGATGTTAGGTTGCTCCACAGCTTGATAGCACCTATGTACGAAGCTTGCTGTGCCTTCACGTTTGTCTGTGACTCAGTATGGAACTTATCCATTTGTTTTGTGGAATGAGATGTAAGGGGACTGGTCCACTGTGGCTCTCAGGAACTTTTCTCACACAATTGCCTGCTTTTCACCTCATTATTTTTTGGGAGCTGTCCCTTCAGTGCACTTCTCATGGAGTCACACAGCAAGACGAAATGAAGGAAGAGCATGTGCTTGCCATTGCCAGGACCTATTGGCACTCATGCCACTTGTGCCATATTTAAAGTCACTTGGCACGTCACTTAGACATTGCAAGTGCTGCAACCATTCCCTAGAAGAGGTTCCCCAATTTATTTTAGTTTTACAGGGGGTAGTCCAGATTATCAAGCTTCCCAGTCGAGAAGCAATGAATCATTCACTTCTTTATTCAGCAAACCCCTGAGTGGGTTGTAACTGGGGTAATTTAGAAATAGATTCCTTCCCTTGTGGAAGCCTTCCTCTTAGGCCAAATTAGTATTAGTTTTTAAAAGAAGTGACTATAACCCAGCCTTTTTGAGTTAAAAAATTAGTGAGTTTACTTTTTTCTAAATGTGAGAATAAATAATAACACAGCACGTGTACACACAGAGTTCAAAAATGTCCAAAGAAGGTGCAAGTTTGAGAAAGTACATGGATTGATCTTTGTGAAGGGTAGATGATAGAACAATGCAGTCTAAGATAATAAAATGGGGATGCTACTGGACCTGCTGTGTTCATCCAGCCTCACATTTTATTATCTTGGATTCTCCAGCATCTGCAGTTCCCATTATCACAGAACGATGCAGTCATTATGTTTGGTGATGATAGTAGACAAACCCTCCATAAAACTCAACAAAACTGGCACTTAGGCAAAAGAAAGTAAGATTTAGCCTAATAAAACCAAAAATAATGCCTTCTACCTCTCACTTCTACCTGCCTCAGCCTCCACAAATTCCCCACGTTACGTCCATGACAAAGTATGTCCGTCCATCTACTTGCGTTGTTCCTGATGCCCTTCATGTCCACCAATGCCCCCCACTCAGTCACTATCATGGTTACTCTGACCTCCATGCCAACTTCTGACACTTCAACACACACTCAGCCAATGGACACTTATGAAAAGCAAAAATATTCTGTAGTGCTGCAAAGCTGGGAATTTCTTTAAATCCCTAGCCTTTTAAAATTTTTAAAGCACTGCCTGCTTTTGTCAGTGAAGATAAACAAAGCACAATCTGTAATGTTACTAAACTTCTGCCTTTAAAAGTTAAAACCCAGCTTGCTTGCATCAGTGAGTTGAAAAAGTCTCATACTGTGTGTAGTTTTTAAATCTTTAACCCTTTCAGAATCAAAAATAATCTGCAATGTCATGGGGAATTTGAAAAAGAAACTGTTCCAACAATCATGTTAATTGTCGGTTGACAGTACTCATATAGCCCATGAAGGTCTTTTGATCTGCATTCTGGGATGACAGGCCTGATCCCATCCAATGCATACCCCTCTATTGTTTGCTATACCCAAAACCCCCATTTTGGAACAAAGATTTGCTCTGTCAGGGCAATGTTTTACGCAAAATAGGTCCAGTAAACCAAACTCCGATCCCATACTTTAAATTTTATATATGCTTAGGCATCCAGAGCATCATTTCACTCACTACTACAGTACTGTCTGTGTATCTAAGCTACAATGTACCAGTTCTTATCAAATGGTGTGATCTGAGAAATATACTTGAAAATGGTCCTGTATTTCAGTCAGAAAATGTGTTTAGTTTGAACTTCTGGGAATCACAAGATGTAACTAAAGCCTTGGCAAAGGCTTTTAATTAGTCTTTCAGAACTTTTATCACACAATATGCCTGTCTTCACTTATTAAGTTCCTCCTACATGCAATTTTAGGCTGCAGAAGGACTTGAACAGGCTAGGAGAATGAGCAAAGAAGTGGCAAATCCAATACAATGTGGGAGAGATTGATGTTATGCAGTTTCGTAGAAAGAATTGAGGCATAAGATAAATAGAAAAAGGCTCTGGAAATCTGAAGCACAAAGAGACTTTGAGTGCTAATTCAGGATTCCTTTAAAGTTAACATGCAGGTTCACTTGGCAGTAATGAAGGCAAATGCAATGTTAACATTCATTTCAAGAGGGCTAGAATACAAGGGCAGGGATGTACTGCTGAGACTGCATAAGGCTGTAGTCAGATCACATTTGGAATATTGTGAGCAGTTTTGGGCCCTATATCTAAGGAAGGATGGGCTGGCCTTGGAGGGGATCCAGAGGAGTCACACAAAGGATTAACAGTCTAACGATAATACCACTAGACTGTCAGCACCCCAAGTTAACTTTTAACTTTCAGAGTAAACTTTTCGACTCCAAGGATTCTTCTTTGGACTCAAAACATCAACTCTGTTTCTTTTGCTGCTGATGATGTTGCCAGAAATACTGCATTTTGCCAGCAATTTGTACTTTTCTGCAAATTCACATCATGTGATTGATAGTAACTAGTTTATAATATAAAGAGCAATACATAACTGTTTAAAATTATATGAGTGTTATATGTCTTGATGTTCAATTTCTAAGAATAATCATATTTACTAGGTATGGATTATGTTATTTTATTTTGTGATTGTGGATCTTATAATGTATTATCATTGGATTAAGGAACTAAAACCAAGCTGCATACCCATGATTAGCATTTTGAAGAAATCTGTCAAGTAGAATTGATACTGCAAATTAGACTGAGCCTGAGGCTGGTTTCGGCAAGTTGCTGTAGCGAACACTAAATAAAGTCCAATTACTGACCCCAGAGGGAGTCAACATTCCAGAGATTACAGCCAGTGGGAATCTGCTTCAGAAACTCACTTTTCATAATTTAGACAAGCATTAATCTGCATTTAGTCAGTCAGCAAATAAGATATGACTAGAGGCCAATGAGTCATTTGGAGCAGAATTGCTAATTAGAAACACGCAATTGTGGCAAGAAAGAACCATCAACAATGGATGGTAAAGTATGACAAGTGAGACTCATGCAAGCTACAAAATAGCATTACAAACACAAAGGTCTTGTTCAGAGAATCCTATTTGCCATTCAAATGCCAACATGTGAGTTCCAAGATACGGTCTGTTTAAATTTTAAAAAAAAAATCCTATAAAATTTTGGGGACAAAAAAACATGCATTACTATGATTGGAACGTCTACAGAACTTGACTGTTTCATGACATCTAATACATTTCCCTGGAGCAATTTCAAAGTTCTGCAAGACATTTTTTAAAGTTAATATATATACAAAATCTGCAGTCTTTTTGAAACAAAGAATGTGCCAAGTACTAATCATTTTCTGATGGATTCGGTATATACATTGCTGTTTAAACTATGTTGATGCTAGGATTTCTGCTTTTTGTTCTAACCTTACGTCTTTTGTAGTAATGATAAGTTCACTCTTCATGGGATCATCTTTAGGTTTGGGTCTGTTGCACATCTGACAGCTGTGAACTCTCAGCAGAAGTTGTCTCCGTCAGGAAAGGAGCAGAAAAAAAGTTTGCAACTTCTTTTTAATAGATTGCCAAACTTTGCTAAATGGCAATGCTCAGTGGATTGCAATAAATTATTTGCTCCAGCAATAGTGAGAAGTTTTTCTGCAGGGTAATTTCTCAAGTTGTGCCATACAGATCAGTCAAAATAAGCTGTTTTAACATGCCTGATCCCTGGTGTTTCTTGGCCCTGTAATTAGTCAGGTTCTGGCTGTTTTCCTGCATGAGAGAGAAGAAAAGGCGGCGGGCAGTAATTTCTGCCTGGGTTTACAGTTTCACAGGAACAAACCAACTCTGTAAAACCTGATCTGTTTCTGTAGGGTTAGGTGCTGTATGTATTATAAAGACAATTACCTGGAGAAAAATGGATTAAATCAGGCTTCTGTTGAATACACATTATATAGCATGGCTATTCATAGGAATATTACGTATGAAGACTTTGTAATATTTCAGATATTAGGGTACGTCATGCTAATCAAACAGGGCTGATAAAGTGGCCCAGAAGAAGGTGGGGGATTCAGGAAAGTTAAAAGTAATTAAAAGTTTTTTAAAAAGTACCCAGAAACAAATTTATGAAAAATGTTTCTTTCCAATGTTCTAAAGGGGTGTGTTTTCTTACATAGAATATTTTAAAGCTTCTTTATCCAGACTGCAACAAATGCTGCTTTTGGTGAAGAATGTAGCTCATCAGTTCCGGTTAAGATCGAGCAGTACTTGAATTTGTCCAAAAAAGCTAATCATCAATGAGTTTTGGAGGTGAGTAAACAAGACCCAGGGTTCCATCACATTAACATTTCCATTTAACTACCAATATTTTAGACTCTGGTGTATTTTGAGCAGCCTTTCATTTCACTCATAAGCGCTCTCAGCCATAGGCACGGTGGTGTTAGAGGAATAAGCAACGCATCTCATAGGCAATGAATCTAGAATAAAACGTCTTACAAGTTAGCAAGTACATTATCTTAAGGCAATTTGATACAAATTTAACTAGGCTGTGGTCTATGCACCATTTAACAATGATACAGCTTCTGCTGCTTATAGTAGACCTGTGATCAGGTATGTCTGAAAGTGAAACAGGAGAGAAAATAGCACACTGTGTAATGCTTTTCCACATACTTCACCCTCCTATGTTATTACATCTAATCCTTGTTATGGGGGAGGGGGGATGATTGGGTGCTGGGGAATGATTGGAGCATGGACGGCCCATGGATAACATAAAACTGTCGATGGTGCTACAATGAATATCTTGAACTATCCCTACAGACTGGAAGACAATTCATCAGGAGCCATCAATGGAGACAAACAGATGGTGGCTGGGGCCAGCCCCTGAGAGTACATCGCAGATCTGTGTATGGCAACGATCTGAATAATATAAATGTGACATGAGTTCTCCTGGGGTCATAACGTTGACTTTCTTGGTGACTGACCAGCTGCAATGAAATTGTGAAGAATGAGACAAAAGTGTGGATCAATAACAAATCCTTCATGGAGAAGTCCCACTATAAGTGAACCATCTATGTAGAACTTAACAGGGTATATCAGGTTTTGAGCCTGAAGGGTATCTAAAGCCTGACACATGGACAAAATCCAGGCCTTGACCCCACATGTTAACTATGTCATCTTGTCCTGCTGTGCTCATGTTAATGCCTTCAGCTGGCAGGAGGCAAGCTAGCCATCCAATTTCACAAACCAAACCTCTCCAGGGAGGTGGGAATTGCCTGTCTGGGAGCTGCAGCTGCCTTGCTGATCCAGACTGGAGTATAACGTCAATATGACCACGTGATCATCTGGAACAGATTACTCAAGGGCCACATAACTCTACAACAATAATTTTCTCTTTATCCTGCCGTGAACGTGGCTGTTGTGTCTTGTTAGGATGGTAGCCAGTAGGATGTCAGGTGATGATTCTGATGAATGACCACACACCATAAAACTGCATGGTACCATCACTATAAAGGTGATAAATGGTTTGCGAGTGTTAGCTTGATGAGAACAGGAGGAGAGCATCAAGTGAATGTGAAGTGCTAAATATACACCATCAGTGACAGAAAACAAACATCATGAGTGTTGCAGACCTGTGTAGTATTTCAAGATGGTGACTCAAAATTTGAAGGTAATCAGGAGAATCAGTGCATTCTGAGTTGTCCCAAAGTGATTAAATGCGTTGTCAGCAGTGTTATCAAGTGGTACTTAACCAAAAACAATCTGCCCATGCTCAGCTCATGTTCCTGTAGGCTCAATCAGCTGCAGAACTCATTATAGCCTTGGTCCAAACATGGATGAAAGAGCTGAACTAAAATGGGGAGGTGACACTACGCTGTCTTTCCTTGATATCAAGGCAGCATTTGACTGAGTTTGACATCAAGGATCCATAGCAAATGTTAATTGGGGGAAAGCTCTTTGCTGCTTGGAATCACACTGAGCACAAAGGAAGGTGGTTACGGTTATTGGAGATCAATCATCTCAGTCCAAGGACGTGTAAGGAGTTCCTCAAGGTAGTATTCTCGGCACAACCATTTTCAGCTGCTTTGTCAATGACCTTCACTCTTAATGATCACATAATGTTCATGACCATTTGTGACTATCCAAATTCTGAAATAGCTTGTGTTCATATGCAGCAAGACCTGGACAACATTAAGGCCTGGGCTAATCAGTGGCAAGTAACAGCCACTTATTATGACCATCTCTGAAAGGAAAGAATCCAACTATCACCCTTGTGCTTCATTATCACCCAGAATTCCCCCACTATCAACGTCCTGCGTGTTCCCTTTGATCAGAAACTTAAATGGACTTGCCATATTAATACTGTGAATGCAAAAGCAGGTCAGAGGGTGGGAACTTTGTGATGAGGGATTTACATCCTGACTCCCTAAAGACTGTCCACGATCTACAAGGTATGAGTCAAGAGTGTGATGGAATGCTCTGCATTTGTGTGGATGATCGTAGCTCCAACAACACTCAAGACATTTCACAACATCCAAGAAAAAGCAATCTTTTGTTTGGCACCTCAACTAACATCTTCAGCATTCACTCTATTCACTGCTAACAGTGGCAGCATTTTGTACCATTCATAAGATACACTACGACTAAATGAGACTCCAAAGACAGTACTTTCAAAACCTACACACTGTACCACCTGGAAAGACAAGGGCAGCAGATAAATGGAAACTTTGCCTCCTGGAAATTCCCCTCTAAGACACATACAGTTCTGACATGGAAAAATATCACTGTTCCTTCATTGCCACTGTGTCAAATTCATGGGACCTCCTCCCTAACAGAATCGTTGGTATACCTACATCACATAGGCTGCAGCAGTTGCGTACTGGTAATGTCACTAGACTAGTAACTCAGAGTCTCAGACTTACATTCTAAGGACATAGGTTAGAACCCCACTATTGTGAAGCTTCAATTCAAAAAAAATGGAATCAAAATGACAGTCTGATGGCAACCATGTATTCAATGTCAGGGGTTCAGTTGGCTGGAGCTGGCTTGCAATGCAATGGGTTTAGTTCCAGGACTGTTTGAGGTTAACGTGAAAGGCTCTCTTTCTTGACTTTACCCCTTGCCTGCAGTACGGTGATCCATAGGTTAACCCACCTTGTCTCTCTGCCGAGAGAACAGCTATCTGGAACTAGAGCGACTTTACACTTCTGATCAACGTCAATTCTTGCAAATGCTTATCCTGTTCACTAATGTTCTTCAAGGAAGGAAATTTGGTATTCCTGTGGCCGGTCGGACCTACATGTGATTCCAACCCCATATCGATGTGATTGATCCTTTGGAAGTGTTTGAGGAAGGGTCACCAGACCCAGAACATTAACTCTGTTTTTGCCTTCACAGGTACTGCCAGACCTGCTGAGATTTTCCAGCAACTTTGTTTTTGTTCCTGATTTACAGCATCTGCAGTTCTTTCGTTTTTTTTTATTTGGTGGATTCTAAACTGCTGTCTGAAAGGCTGAGCAGGGCACACAATTGATGGACAATTAGGGATTGGCAATAATTGTTGGCCCAGACAGCATTGACCACATACAATGAATTTAGCAAATTAGGGATCGACAATACATAACAGCCCAATCAGCAACACTCGCATCCTGTGATTGAAAAGTGGGGTGTTTGGGGAAATGTATTTCTAAGGATACGGCAAATGTTTAGAGAGAGAAGCCATTAAAGTTGACAAATGAAACATTTACCTTAAACAGGTATAAAAACTAAATGCTCATCCTCATCTTCTCCATTGTGTAAAGAAGGGCTAGAGGCTAACATCCAGAAACCTTTACTTGTACCTGATCTTTAGTGATGTCTGGTGGGTTTAGTTCAAACACATCCAAGGCATTGAATCATGTTAGCATTATATTGTAATTATATTTTACTGTCAGCTGCAGGGAATCAACCAGACTGCTGGAATCATTAAAGGCAAAACATCTTCAAAAGAGGGGTTTGAATAGCTGTTGAATTGGAACTTTCTTATAATTCGAAATAAGATGTAACACAGCATTAAACAAAATGATCCATTGGCTAAAGAGCAGCTTATATTCAAATGGTATTCGAAACAGGTCAGGCATATTTGGAACACAGGATCCAAATGAGCAGAGATATCCAAAAATATATGAAGTATTCTGAAAACTCTCTTTTCTGGCAATATTAAACAGAATGTTTTAACATTTTTGACATATTTTGGATTGTTATATATAGGGAATAGATGTAGGGCAATTGCCCTTTTATCCCCGTTGTATACAAGATTTGCCTTTTCAACATTGTTCTTATAACACAGTCAGAAATTAGTCTTGATATTCATCTAATTAACCTTTTCTGAACTACTTCTAATGGATATCATACACAATATCTCAGCTGTGATCTCATCAGTGCCCCATACAGCTGAAGCACAGAATCTCTAGTTTTCTATTCAATTCTCCTCAGAATAAATAATAATGTTAGATTTCCCAGTACTTGCTACACCTTCACACTATCTTTAGTGATTCATTCACCCTGACACCAAGGTTGCTTTCTATTGCAGAGCTCTGCATCCTCTCACTGTTAAGACAATATTTTTTATCCTTCCTGTTAAGATGGACAATTTTGAATTTTCCTACATTATATTCTACTTACCAGATCTTTGCCTAATCATTTAAACTATTTAAATCCCTTGTAACTTTGTTACCCCCAATATCACAAGGCTTTATTTTTCACAGTAATCTTTGATGTGGCTCCTTATCAAATGCCTTTTGGAAGTCTAAGTACAGTATGCCACTTGTTCCCTTTACGAAGAACTACTTATTCAGAGAACTGCAATAAATTGATTAAACATGATTCTCCCTGCACAAAACCATGTGACTGCCTGTTTACTTTGAATATTTCTATATGTTCCATTACAGTGTATATTATCGACCTGTAATATGCCATTGCTAAAGTGAAAATGATCATCTGTTTGTATATTGTTAGTTTTACTATGAAGACACCTTTGTGGCTTTGTGGGCCAGAACTTCCAAGTCTCAGTCACATATTGGAACTTACTTGTCATGGAAGGTTGTGGCCAAATTATCAGTCAGTAAATTCTTCCAGCATACCTAACAGTAGGTGATACAAGTGAGAAAGTGTCCTGGTTAACCATCCTAGGAAGGCAATGATAAACCATCACTTCCCAATCCAATGGAAGCCCAACTGTCAGAAGCAGAGAGAGGAGAAAAGACAGAACAACAGCAGTGTGATTTGTACAATGCACAATTTCTTTCTTCAGCAAGTGTAAGAATTATAACTTCAATTTTATTCCCATCCAAAGCAGAAAGCACAGTAGGTTTTGTGAGGCTTAATCTTGTTGACCGGCTCTCATTTGTAGCTGGCACATATTGTCAGATTACAATTCTCAATTTGCATCCATTGATTTCAAAGAATGGATAATCATGGGTTATATATTTGTGGTTTTTTTAATGCAAGCTGGTTATGTGTAAGTACTCGCCATGGCACAAGCAAGACTTTCCAATGTAAGTGCAGCTGTAAAATTTATTGAAGCTTTCCAAATGTGTTATTTTCTTAAGTTATATATTTCAAACCTAGTTACCTATTAAGTAGTTACTGACAGTTATTGAAAAATATCCAACTCTGAATTTTTGGACGCATGGTCGCTTTCTCTGAGTTGGTTCATTGCAGGCAAGGGAGGGACTGATCTGGAGCAGCATGAGGTAAGGGACTAGATGGTCTCTTTGCAAAACAATTTTTAAGTGTGGTTTTCCTGTACACACACGATTCCCCATGGAAACAACTACGTCTGCACCAGTAAAGAGTGCATATTAATTTTAGTATGAGTCATTGCTTTCAGAAGGATGAAGAAAACAAGAAAAACATTGATACACAATTTGATGTATTGGTAGTATTTAAAAATTTTTGGCAGGTCTTTACTGCTATAATTGGACCTTCGGGGTGAGGTGAGGTTCTGGGAACATTTAAAACTACTTTCAGAGTTTATGATACCACAACAAGCTCTTCAGTTCAGTTACTGAATCTCACCTTGTATCTCACTGCTGGTCGTTTATCATCCTATAGGAGCTGTCGGCTAAACACTTTCTGACTTGATTTGATTTCTATGTTTACAGCGTGAGAGTGAATTTGCAACAGAATCAACTGTTGACTAAAGGTAATGTAAATGACATTTAATGTAATAACTTTGGAACCAAGCCAGCTTGGAAGGCCAACTTAGCAGTCAGTCAAGGGCTTCAAGCTGGTTCTACTGGAGCAAAGCCAGTGTAAATGTCTCCTCTCCAGCCTATTGAATGCCAGGTTTTGCTATTGCCTAAGGAGGCTAAAACTAGCAGGCTGATATCAGTGATGCATGAGATCAGATTCTTGGCACTAAGTTTTCCCATAATTTGGTACAGGTATGGAGTTAAGCAAATGACAGTTATTATTATCATATCCATTGAATATTGTGTCATTTTTTGTGAAATTAGTCCCTGTTACTTAAGTAACAAATATATCATGCCGCAGCTTTCATTTTAAAGAAATCACAATTGCTTTTGCATAGCACAAGCATATTAGATGGCAATGTGTTTGAAAGAAACAGAAAAACAAAAGGCCTGCTTTTCATAAAGTATGCATGAGTCATACATACATATTTGTGGGAGCTCTCTTCAATATTATTATTTTTTGATAATTTGCATTGGTTTGAGTTGTCTGCATTCTTGAGTAATAATTGTGCAATGTATAGTATTGTAAATTCAATGTGAAAATACTGTGCTGGCTTTTTCCTGAGCATTTACATTCTTTTGCAGCCACTGTCAATGTTGGTTTGCAAACCAAGTACACATTAAAAGAGGTGGTTCGATCTGGGTGAATATCATGAACATAAGGAAGGTAAAACTGAATTAGGGAGGCAGCTTTAATTATATATAAATATCATTATGGCCAGATGACAAGGGATGACAGCACCCGCACCCCCTCCGCTGTGGTCAGCCTGAACAATTTTACTTTAGCACAAAGCAATCACACTTAGTGACTATTTATTAAATTTAGTTAACCAGATCAAAAAACAGAGAGCCAATTCCAAGATCTACTTGAGTTAAAGAGAGTTTCAATATCCATTAAACCCAAGAAAAATAAGAAAATGCATCAGTAAATATATATACACAAACACAAATAATTACATTTTAAATAGAGATGGAGGGTGGGAGGTATACAACAGAAAGGTAAGGACAGTTGCAGTTTAAAGCTTTTTAGAATCATTGAGTTACAACAATGAAACCTGATGAAGGGTCTAGGCCTGAAACGCCAGCTTTTGTGCTCCTAAGATGCTTGTTGGCCTGCTGTGTTCATCCAGCCCCACACTTTGTTATCTTGGATTCTCCAGCATCTGCAGTTCCCATTATCTCTGTACTGCTCTTGCCCTGTTTCTTGAAGATAACCTAAATATTTTAGTCAACAGTGATTTCTCCAAGTTTATTTTTCACACTTGTCCCTGAGACTGTTTGAGACGGAGAGAGAAAATCATTCAGTATCAAGATAGTAAAATGTGAGGTTGGATGAACACAGCAGGCCAAGCAGCATCTCAGGAGCACAGAGAGGGGGATCATCAGAGAGGGGGATGGGGAGAGGGAACTGGAATAAATAGGGAGAGAGGGGGAGGCGGACCGAAGATGAAGAGAAAAGTAGATAGGTGGACAGAGTATAGGTGGGGAGGTAGGGAGGGGATAGGTCAGTCCAAGGAAGACGGACAGGTCAAGGAGGTGGGATGAGGTTAGTAGGTAGATGGGGGTGCGGCTTGGGGTGGGAGGAAGGGATGGGTGAGAGGAAGAACCGGTTAGGGAGGCAGAGACAGGTTGGACTGGTTTTGGGATGCAGTGGGTGGGGGGGAAGAGCTGGGCTGGTTGTGTGGTGCAGTGGGGGGAGGGGACGAACTGGGCTGGTTTAGGGATGCAGTTGGGGAAGGGGAGATTTTGAAACTGGTGAAGTCCACATTGATACCATATGGCTGCAGGGTTCCCAGGCGGAATATGAGTTGCTGTTCCTGCAACCTTCGGGTGGCATCATTGTGGCAGTGCAGGAGGCCCATGATGGACATGTCATCTAGAGAATGGGAGGGGGAGTGGAAATGGTTTGCGACTGGGAGGTGCAGTTGAGTATCCTTACTGCTGTCAGTCCATGTGCGTACTCTCTGCTGTGTTGTCCAAAGGATTCTCATATCTATGCTATTGTTTCACTTCAAGCTTAAAAGTTGGGGGCAACCTTTTATTTCTCAGTATGTGAATTTATTATGCAAATATATGTATTGCAAGAGACAGAAATTTCTTGACGCCTCGCTCAGTGTCAGTGCCTCTAGATTAAAATGGTAATTCTAATGCTGTCAGTTTTGCATATCCCATGTGGGGTGCCTGGAATTGTTAGATGAGCACAGAAGCCACTGTAGATTAGCAGTGTCCTTTTTAAAACCATTTTAGTTCATGAAAGTCTCAGGTGTTAAAATCAAACGGTAGATGTTGAACATTGATAACCCATTTTCTCTATAACTGTAATAATATGCAAAAAGCTCATACCGCAGTGATAATAAATTAAATAGTAGCAACTTGATACTAGTTTTATAGGAAATATCTTATGAGGCTGCTGGTGATGTGTGTGACAATGTAAGCTTTCATAGAAAATGCTGGAAGTACATGGCAGGTAGAGCAGTATTTGTGAAGCAAGAAACTGTTAATGCTTCAACTAAATAATTGTTTACTGGAACTGGAAGAACTGTAAGCTAGGGAATGCAGGAAATAAATAGTGATGTCTTGAAAAGAGTCCATATTACAGAAGAGGAGGTACTGGAGGACTTAATACACATAAAGATAGATAAATCCTGAGGACCTGATCAAGTGTATCGCAGGACATTGTGGAAAAAAAGGGAAAAATTACAGGGCCTCGAGAGAGACATTTGTACTATCTACAGCTATGGGTGAGATACAAGAATACTGGGCAGTAGCTAATGTTGTGCATTAATTAAGAAAGGCTGCAAAGAAAAGGCGGGGAACTACAGACCGGTGAGCCTGACATCAGCAGTGGGTATGTTGTTTGAGGGATTCTGATAGACACAATCTATATAATTTAGAAATGCAAGGAATAATTACGGGTAGTCAACGTGGCTTTGTGCATAGGAAATCGTGTCTCACAGATTTGATTGAGTTGGTGAAGAGGCGACCAAGAGGATGGATGAAGGCAGAGTAGTAGATATTGCCTAAATAGACTTTAGCAAGGTCTTTGACAAGGTTCCGCATAGTAGCTTGGTCAGTAAGGTTACATCATATAGGATCAAGGGAGGACTAGCCAATTGGACACAAAATTGTCTTGATGGTAGGATACAGAAGGTGGCGGTAGAGGTTGTTGTTTGGACCGGGCGCCTGTGACCAGCGGTGTGCTGCAAGGGTTGGTTCCGGATCCACTGTTGTTCATTATTTATATAAACAATTTGGATGAGAATATGAGAGGCATAATTAGTAACCTTGCGGATGACACCAAATTGGTAAAGAAGTATCTAAGAGCACCGGATCCTGATCAATTGGACCAATGAGCTGAGGAATGTCAGATACAGTTTAATTCAGATTATTGTGAGGTGTTGCATTTTGCTAAGACAAACAAGAGCAGGACTTGAACAGTTAAAGGTAGGGTACTGTGGAGTGTTGTCGAACAGAGAGACTGATGGGTGCAGGTTCACAGTTCTTTGAAAGTGGCATTACAGGTCAACAGGGTAGTGAAAAAGGCATTTAGCATGCTTGCTTTCATTGGTCAGAACATTGACTACAAGAGTTAGGGCATCATATCATGCTGTAAAAGACATTGGTAAAGCCGCATTTGAAATACTGCGTACAATTTTGGTTGCTCTGCTATTAGGAAGGGTGTTATTAAATTGGAAAGGGTGCAAAGAAGATTAATAAGTGTGTTACCAAGACTGGAAGATTTGAGTTATAAGGAGAAGCTGGATAGGCTGGGACTTCTTCTCCTTGGAGTATCAGAGACTGAAGGGTGGCCTTATAGAGGTTTATAAAATCACAAGTGCATAAGTAAGGTGTCTAGCCAAGATTTTTTGTCCACAGTAGGGAAGTCCAAAACTAGACAACATATGTTTAAGGTGAAAGGGGAAAGATTTAAGAGGGAACTGAGAGAAACTTTTTCACACAGAGGGTGGTGTGTAATTGGAATGAACTGCCAGACAAAGTAGTGGAGGTGGGTACAATTACAACATTTAAAAGACTTTTGGACTGGTACATGAATCGGAAAGGTTTAGAGGAATATGGTCAAACATAGGCAAATAGGATGAGTTAGGTTTAGGAAACCTGGTCGGCATGAACGAGATGGGCCAAGGGGCCTGTTTTCATGCTGTATGTCTCAATGAGTGTAACTGAAAAAAATTACAGATGGCACAAGTTTTAAGCAATTCCAAAGGCAGCCAATGTTTGAGGTAGGATGGGTGAAGGTGAAAATACAGAGGCAAGGTCTGTAATCAATGAAAGGCTGTAAAGATTACAAAACAAAAGGTATGATGTTGCAAGGCAAAAGGAAATGGTAACACAAGCATTATACCTTTCGAAGATTCATTTCCCGCAACACATCCCGCACACCCCGCCCCGCCACAACCGCCCAAAGAGGATCCCCCTCGTCCTCACACACCACCCCACCAACCTCCGGATACAACGCATCATCCTCCGACACTTCCGCCATCTACAATCCGATCCCACCACCCAAGACATTTTTCCATCCCCACCCTTGTCTGCTTTCCGGAGAGACCACTCCCTCCATGACTCCCTTGTTCGCTCCACACTGCCCTCCAACCCCACCACACCCAGCACCTTCCCCTGCAACCGCAGGAAGTGCTACACTTGCCCCCACACCTCCTCCCTCACCACCATCCCAGGCCCCAAGATGACTTTCCATATTAAGCAGAGGTTCACTTGCACATCTGCCAATGTAGTATACTGTATCCATTGTACCCGGTGTGGCTTCCTCTACATTGGGGAAACCAAGCGGAGGCTTGGGGACCGTATTGCACAGCACCTCCACTCGGTTCACAATAAACAACTGCACCTCCCAGTCACGAACCATTTCAACTCCCCCTCCCATTCCTCAGACGACATGTCCATTATGGGCCTCCTGCAGTGCCACAATGATGCCACCCGAAGGATGCAGGAACAGCAACTTATATTCTGCTTGGGAACCCTGCAGCCCAATGGTATCAATGTGGACTTCACCAGCTTCAAAATCTCCCCTTCCCCCTCCACATCCCAAAACCAGCTCAGTCAGTCCCCTCCCCCCACTGCATCACACAACCAGCCCAGCTCATCCCCTCCTCCCACTGCATCCCAAAATCAGCCCAGCCTGTCTCTGCCTCCCTAACCTGTTCTTCCTCTCACCCATCCCTTCCTCCCACCCCAAGCCGCACCTCCATTTCCTACCTACTAACCTCATCCCACCTCCTTGGCCTGTGCGACTTCCCTGGACTGACCTATGCACCCCCCTACCTCCCCACCTATACTCTCCTCTCCACCTATCTTCTTTTCTCTCCATCTTCGGTCCGCCTCCCCCTCTCTCCCTATTTATTCCAGCTCCCTCTCCCCATCCCCCTCTCTGATGAAGGGTCTAGGCCCGACACGTCAGCTTTTGTGCTCCTGAGATGCTGCTTGGCCTGCTGTGTTCATCCAGCTTCACACTTTATTATCTTGGATTCTCCAGCATCTGCAGTTCCCATTATCTCTGATACCTTTCTAAGAGCTCGTTACTTTAAATTTGCAGATCGATCCAGAGGAGCGGATTTTAAATGCAGCAATTGCAACTTCTCAGTCCAAAGCACCAGCATAACCAGCATGACAACCGTCATGACTCGTTTGTATGCTATTCAGGAATCTAGCTTTGCAAGAATTGAGGACATGGGGCATATCTGCAATAAGGTCTGTGTTGATTTAACTGAGTAGTGACTGCCTGTTATACTACGTAGTAGGTAAGAACACAATATTCATGCTTTAAATTGTTTTTGGACAAGTAGGTTACTGAATCAGTGCTGTTTAAGGCACCGAGTGGCAGCAAAAATTTGCATTTATGTAGCACCTTTAATGTAGTACAATACTCCCTCGGTGTCACAATAGCATTATCAAATAAAATGTTTACACTGATACATAATCATGAGTTAAGGTAAGTGGCCAAACAGGCAGATTTTAAGTAATATCTTAAAGGAGAAGAGATGGAAAGATCATGGAGAATATGGATGGAATTTCCAAATTCCAGTCCATGGCAAATTAAAACATGGCCACTAATGGTAGGGTGACAGTAATTGGGCAAAGGCCAGAACGAGATTAGGCCGAGTTGGAAAACATAAGCATTGCAGGAGAGTACAGACAGTAAAGGACCAGGCCATGGAGAAACTGGAACTCAAGGATGAACATTTTACTTTAACACAAAACTGACTGATATAAATTTTCAGTGCATATGTGGAGATGAATGTTTAATTCTATATGTTGTTAATAGCATTTTGGATGAAAGACTGTGGCCTGGATTTTTGCAGTGAGAGTCTCTCTGTTGTTGTGAAAATAGTGGATAGGCATGCAAATATAAGGTTTTTCACCTGAACTTGGCACCTAACTATAGTGATTGTGACAAAGTCAGCCAGGTGGAGCTCTTAGAACATGCATTCCCGACTGGAACTGTCAATCTGATCCAATCAGGGAGACCTGGCTGACAGATATAAACAGGAGTGTCAGAGGTTCTGAAAGCTCTAAGAGCTGGTTGTGAGGAACCCGGACCAGTGTCAAGTACTATGCATGTGTAAATGAAGAGTATCTTGGTGACAGCATACTGGCCATTGTGGAGTTACTTCAGTGGCAACAAGAGTATAAGAACAATGAGATTGCGTCAGAGATGATGCAAAAGAGATTAGCAGGATGTTGTCTGTACATGAGATAAGCGGCTCTGCTTACAGCGCAAAAGGCTGAGGGTGGGAGCTGATTGAGGAGAACAAGGTTCAGAGTGGCATAGGCAAGGTAGGTAGCAAGAAACGTTTCCCCTTTATAGCAGGGTCAATAACCAGGGGCACAATTAAATGGTAAGGAGCTGGAGGTTTAGAGGGAATTTGAGGAAGAACCTTCTCACCCAGTGTGCTGTAGATATCTGTGACTCACCACCTAAAAAGGATGGTAGAGGCAGGAACCCTTGAGAAATTTTAGAACAATTTAAATTAACACATGAAACACCATAGTACACTCATCTATGGTCCAAGTGCTGTAAAATAGATTTAGGATCAATGGATGTTTGATGTCTGGCAGTGGACACAATGGCTGAAGGCCTCTTTCTATACTGTAAAAATTCAATGACTCTATATATGGTGTTTCTTGGGAGACCTAAGACGTGCTTTGGGGTTTTTAGAGGATAGACACGTATACATATATTTAGTACATGAGCTCATGGAAAATGGGAGCCCATTGGTACTGTCACAGCATCAGTCCAAAGTATCAAGAAGAATTTTCTAAAGCAATTGCTAAAGGGAACCCCAGAACATTTAAATATCTAGCCCTTCAGATTTTTGAAAATACAAACGACTATTTAAAAAAAACATTGGTTGCTATTTCATTCTGTTGATATAATCCAGAGGGCTACTATTAATGGGTTAGTGTTGCATGACTGATTTCACAACTTTCCATTATCACTATAGGATACCTCTCAATTAATGGTATGGCTGACATTTCCAAGCAATCTTAGACTGAAGTGAGACTACAAATTTCAATGCTTGATTTTTTAAAATTTAATCCTTACAGGATGTGGGCATCACTGTCATCAGATTTATTGTCTATCACCAGTTTCCCTTGAACTGCTATAGTCCATGGATGTGGGTACATCCTCAGTGTTATTATAAAGGGAGGGAGTTTTTTTTGTAATTTTGTCCCATTGACAGTAAAGGAATCATGATGTAATTCCAGGTCAGAATGAAATGTGGTGTGAAGAGAAATTTGGATGCAGTGGTATTCCCGTGCATTTGCAGTCCTTACCCTTTGAGGTGGTAGACATCGTGGGCTTGGATTCTGCAGTTCAATTAATCTTGATAAGTTGCTGTAGTGCATTTTATAGATGGAACAAGCTGTTCTTACCGTGTGACGGTGGTAGAGGAATGCAAGCTTAAGTTAGTGGATGGGATGCAAACCTCAGTCTATATTGCCAGAGACAATCAGGCGCAACAAGCACAAGGGTTTACACAGGTTGCATATTTCTCCCTGACATGTCATTGTGTATTTCTTTGAGTGTGCCTAATGTCAACACAGTTGTTTTCACTTTATGTGTGAAATTCCACTGACCTGATGTGCAGCTATTCTGTGTCCACATGCAACTGAATGCCCATTATTGTAGCAGCAATTGCAATTCATTTGTGATGTGGTGGATCCACCAAGACTGGCTATTGGCTGATTGGATTCACTCAAGATGTAGTGATTGGGGAGTGGCTAACATGGCAAGGGATTATACTGTGAATGGTAGAATCCTGGAAAATATGAAAAATCAGTAGGACCTCGATACACAGATCCACATCAGGGTAGGTAGTTGAGATAGCTGGGAAGGCATATAGGATACTCGTCTTTATTAGGTGAAGCATTGAATTCAAATGCAAGGAGGTTATACTAGAGCTGTATAAAACACTTATTGGCCTTCAACTGGACTATTACATGCAGTTCTGATCACCACATAATGGGAAGGATTCGATTACACTCAAGTGGGTGCAATGGAGATTCTATCTGGGCTGGGGGGTCTGAGAGAAAAGTAGGTAGCCTGAAGTTTATCCAGGAGCAGCAGAGCTTGAACAGGATCTCAAGTGGCATAAATTATAATGAGAGGCATAGGTTAGATTTTATTACCTTGTGTACCACCGTACAGGTAAACTTATGAAATGTGTACAGAGTCACCACTTTCTGGTGCCATCATAGAATTCAATAAATATGTATGAGCAGATGAGTCTGGTGCAGAACTCATGCATACATACAAAGTAAAGCAGTATTGAGAACCATGCTGTCATTGGGAATATTATAGAGCAGGCCATTGATGTCCTTGAGTAATGTTCATACTATCTGGCCCACTGTAAAGGAACCCTGCAAACTTTGCTAAGCAGATGTCAAAATTTAGGGAGTACACTGCGTATCACATAATGTGGGCTTTTTGAGGGAACAGCCCTTGCTGACACTTATCAAGTGAGAAGCTGAGAAACAAGACCATGCAAGACAAATGGAAGAAGCTCTGACCTGTGGGAGTTTACAAAACAGACAATCCTTTCTGCCTGGGCTCTGCATAATGAATTGCGTCATGAGCAATACCAGTACCTTCAACTATACCTCCCCTTACCAAATGCACTGATCTGTGTGGGGTTGTTGAGGTGCTGGGATGTCTCAGATGTCTGTTTAAATAGTGGCACCCAGAGCTGTGTTTGCAACAATCTCAGATTCCATTGCAGTGCCGAGATCTTTAATGGATATTGTGCTGTAATGAAAGATTTGTCATTAGCCACCGGCAGGGTTGAAATGATATGCTGATGGATACAATCACTTGGTACATGTTGCCTACAAACTTCATCCAAAGCCCTTAGCCAAGTAGGAGCTGGACTCCTCCTTGCTGTTTGCCATTCAGCACAGGCTTTCTAGAAGGCTTTTCAATGCACCAAGAATTTTTCAGTCTTCTCTAGCCTGACCCATCAAAGTTTTCATCTGAGTCCTCTGTAACAGAATTAATACGCAAGTTTGCTGCACTGAGTTGGAAAAATATCATTCCCCCACATACATGAACAATAGTACTTGAGTGACTCCTCCTGACAAAGCAGCAATACTCTGAAAGCTTGAGATTATAAATAAGATTTTAAATACGGAAGAAACAGATTTAACGTTTTGGGTCCGGTGACTCTTCCTCAGAACTGGATCTGAAATGTTAACTCTGTTTCACAGATGCTGCCAGACCTGCTGAGCTTTTCCAGCAACTTTTTTTATGTTCCTGATGTACAGCAGTTGCTGTTCTTTTGGTTTTTATGGACTATAACCTGGTGTTGTGTGGCTTCTGACTTATTGCCATCATTGGTGGTACTTTGGAAGCTATCAGACCTCAACCATGTAGCCCACGTACTTACTATTTTGTGGCACCCAGTTGAAGCTGAACTGATAAGAAAGTGTGTAGCTGGATGAACACAGCTGGCCAAGCAGCATCTCAGAAGCACAAAAGCTGACATTTCGGGCCTAGACCCTTCATCAGAGAGGGGGATGGAGAGAGGGAACTGGAATGAATAGGGAGAGAGGGGGAGGCGGACCGAAGATGGAGAGAAAACAAGATAGGTAGAGAGGAGAGTATAGGTGAGGAGGTAGGGAGGGGATTGGTCAGTCCAGGGAAGACGGACGGGTCAAGGAAACGGGATGAGGTGGTAGATAGGAAATGGAGGTGCGGCTTGGGGTGGGAGGAAGGGATGGGTGAGAGGAAGAACAGGTTAGGGAAGCAGAGACAAGCTGGGCTGGTTTTGGGAAGCAGTGGGGGAAGGGGAGATTTTGAAGCTTGTGAAGTCCACATTGATACCATTGGGCTACAGGGTTCCCAAGCAGAATATGAGTTGCTGTTCTTGCAACCTTCGGGTGGCATCATTGTGGCACTGCAGAAAGCCCATGATGGACATGTCGTCTGAGGAATAGGAGGGGGAGTTGAAATGGTTCGCGACTGGGAGGTGCAGTTTGTTTGCGAACCGAGCGGAGGTGTTCTGCAAAGTGGTCCCCAAGCCTCCGCTCGGTTTCCCCAATGTAGAGGAAGCCACACCGGGTGCAATGGATACTATATGGAGGGTCTAGGCCCGAAACGTCATCTTTTGTGCTCCTGAGATGCTGCTTGGCCTGCTGTGTTCATCCAGCTACACACTTTGTTATCCTGGATTCTCCAGCATCTGCAGTTCCCATTATCTCTGAAGCTGAACTGATGATTTTTTTAAAATAAGCTTAATGTAACCTCCTTGTTCTTATACTCTACATTCCTATTAATAAAGCCCAGGATATCGTATACTTTATTAACTGCTCTCTCAACCTGCCCTGCCAACCTCCATTCTACATGCTAAAGCACTACTAAGGAACACTTTGTCTCCATCTATAAGTCTACATTTAATTAACTAGATACTTGGTTTATTGTGCTTGGTTCCCATAATAATCGATTTTTAGTGTTTACTTTCTTGTGCAACTGTGCTTTGAACCTGTCATTGTCTAACTGAAGAAAATGCAAGTCCACAGCAGTTGTTACCAAAGTTGGATAAACTAGAATACCTATTTCAGTGCAAGTGATGAACTGGTGGTAATCCAAATCCAAATTGAGATTTTTAATCAAGAATTTGTCCATTTTCTCCTCTCCCCTCAAGATAAGCCTTTGCACCAAGATGTAATCAAAAGAACGCTTTAAAGCACATTTTTAAATGACCTTCACCAAATGAACAGCGTTCAGTGAACCTCCAGTTCTGCCAAGCACTGCCTGCGAATCACACGTTAGAGCACAGATGTTAGCCCACAACACTTGGGTGCTGGAAACACTGTATATGTGACTTATTGACATCATTGGCAGCACTTCTGAAGATTTCAGACCTCAAACATGCAGCCCACATACTTCCTGAAGTTAAACCAGTTCTCTGAAAATTCGTACTTGAGTCAGCAATTGTTGTTTCAATTTGTGATAGTCCGACACAATTTCCAGATCTCACTAGGGTCACAGAAGGCAATTCTAAAAAAGACACTACCAATCAGTGGCTAGGTTCAAAAACAGGGAGGTAAAATCCCTACAAGTATAAACAAATATTCCAATGGTGATGGCTATACATTGCATTTCTGCCCTTTCCAACCTCCACTCCGTTGGAATTAAATCATTGCTCTTATTGCATGATTTAGCATTGACTTTTTAGAACACTGGATACAGAATGTTAAGTAAAATCACATCTGACATAAATATAATTATAGACCATATGTAATTGGGCAATTGATCCAATAATAATTACAAATGTGATAGTCATCACTTGGTGCGTGAAATCTCTTAATAACAACAAAAAAGATTGTAATAAAAATGAAGAACAAAAATAACACAACAAAGGATAAAGACATAATAGGACTGCATGGTAAATGTAGTAGTTGATATTGTAGACCTTTTAAGATTCAATTTTGGAATATGATTAGTCAACTGAACCTTGAATGTATGAGCAGGGAGCTTGCCTCCCACATGTGGATATTTATTTTAGCTATTCATGATGCAGTACTACATAGCTAGTATATATAGCAGGTTGCATTTCCAATAAAACAGGTTAGTGGTTTCCAGCAAGTACCAACTTTAAATGTATCTAATTATTTCTTGTGCTTCCAATATCCAAATTCTACTTTTGGGTATGGTAAGCTATTGCATTATTTCACAGCTTCAATTTTGGAAAAATAAATAATTTCTTGATGGTTACTGAACAGTTTATAATTACAGCCATCCTGTTTACACATCCCCAATTAATTTAATCTCATCTGGAAGTTATGGGCTGTCCCTAAAGCCACATGTATACTCGTCCTGTTTCAGTTACTGAATGGTTTTGCACTCGCAGTGCAGAGTAGAGAATATGGGAAATGTATGATGTAATACTAAACAGGTAGACAACACTCCCAGGAACAGCATCTCATATTTTGCTTGGGAACGCTGCAGCCCAAGGGTATAAATGTGGACTTCACAAGCTTCAAAAATCTCCCGTCCCCTGCCCACATGCCAAAAACAGCCCAGCTAGCTCCCGCCTCCCTAACCATTTCTCCCACCTCAAGCCCCACCCCTATTTCCTACCCACTAACCTCATCCCACAACCTTGACCTGTCCGTCCTCCCTGGACTGACCTAAGCCCTCCCTAACTCCCCACCTACATTCATCTTCACTGGCTCTAACCCCACCTCTTTGACGTGCCTGTCTCCTCTCACCTGATCTTCTTCTTTATCCATCTTCTATCTTCTATCTGCCTCCCCCTGTCTCCCTATTTATTTCAGAATCCCTTTCCCTTCCCCCACTTCTGAAGAAGGGTCCTGACCCGAAACATCAAACTTTCCTGCTCCTCTGATGCTTGGCCTGCTGTGTGCATCCAGCTTCACACCGTATTATCTCAGGTTCTCCAGCATTGGCAGATCCTACTATCTCTCTTCCCGTTATGTCAATTTTTTTAAGATGGCGGCAGAATAAGATGCTCCTGTTGGAGCTCCTCTGCTCACCAATAACTTTCCCTTTTCTTTATCTTTCTTTACTTTTCTCTTTGCAGCAATTTTTCTTACACCCCCCCCCCAAACTTCTTAAACTACCCTACCGTACGTGGATAATGGAGGTGAGAGGAAGGGAGGCAATTTGTGGCTGGATCCTGGGCAGGAGCAGAGTGCTCGGGTGAATTACAGAATAGCAGCAGAGCTTATGGGCAAGTCCCAAAGTGGGGTGCAGAGTGAGTTGCGGCCGAAGCCCAAAGCACCAGTGGAATGAGCATGGCTGGGTCGCGGGCTAAGTCCTGGAGCAGGAGCAAAGCAAGTGTGGGCCAAGTCGCAAACCGAGTTGTTGAACGGGAATGAAGTGAGATCTGGACAGAGGACAGCAAGTGGAGACAATGTAGCCTTGTGTTCTGAAGCCTGGTGAGCAGGCACTCATATTGGAAAAGGGCTATGAGGACTATAACTTCAGCACTTTATAGACACTTTTTATTCTCATTCTGGACTTTTAAATTCTGTATTCCCATGCTAATCCTCTTCACTTAATATTTCAATTCTGCGACAACACTTAAAGTATCTGTACCTAGGTACCCTGTACTTAAGACGGCACTGAGAGGCAACATTACAAACTGTGTGGGCCATCTGATTTTCTGTCTGTTATAATTGATGAGCAAATATGCCCATGATGTATGCGCACAAAGGAGAAAATGTTGGAAATGCACAAAATACCAGTTGACATTTCCAAAGAGCAGGCATAGTTTCAGGACATGATGGAAGCATCAATGCTGACTGACCACCTGAACATTTTGTTGGGAATATATAAGTATATTTAAGGGCTATCTGCAAAATAAGTGGAATTTTAAAAAAACCTAAGACTCTCTCTTGAAATTTTGTTCTCAAATGAAGTTCCAGTTTATTTGATAAAGTTTCCAAATACCAATATTTGTGTCTATCTGATAAAACCTGAAGAGGTGGAAAGTAACGGATCCTCAACAACTTGAATCCAAGTTGATTGGAATCAGAAATGAACACCTGTCATCAGTCAACAATTCAACTTCATCAACAGGAAATCCAGTGGATGTGAGAAAAGATCCCACTTCATCCTTTATTTCTTGATCCTTGGCTCAAGGGGTTGTTTTTCCTCATTTTGTCTTTTTTTTGAAAGCTATCCCCTTCTGTTTGTTTTGTGTGTTGTGTAAATATGCCTGTGTGGGTATCTTAAGAAGATATTGATTGGATTCTGAATCTTAATTTAGATGTTGACTAGTGTTTGCCACTCACATCAGAAGCAAGTTTTGTTCATAATAAACAGAATATTTTGAATTTTAGTCTGGATATTAGTATAAAAGAGAAACAATTGGTTACTTTGGTAATTGAATTAACAGTTCAATATTAATGCTGAGATAGGTGGAGTAGTGGATTATGAAGATCAACACAGTTCTCCTGATGCAGTTGTTACAATTTCCAAAAATCTTTTGCTTTTGTTTTAAATTGCACGTGTTTGCTTGTTTTTTTTATGTTATGATTTGTGCTCCTGGTTCTTTTTTTCTTCATGGTACAACCCGCAGAACTTTGTTGCCGAGAGTGCAAAGGTGAAAAGTTGATTCATATTTTACTAAATCTGACTCCTTTATTCAGGCAGAAGATTCATATAGCCAATTTTTTTCTAAACTGGAAGGTGAACTTTGCAGTGCCAGTGTAATTGTGGCTTTATACTCAACAAAGTTGGTTTTACTTTGTGAAAATTGAAGCTGCCTTTTCTCCACAGCTGCTGACTCCATTTGCCAAATCAGCCCTGGTGGTAGGCCACACTGAGCGGAATGAAGTTACAGCTGAGAAATCACCTCAGTTCTTTTCTATATTTGACATTTATAAATTCTTGTCATTCATATGTTTCTGTAGGTAATACTTATAAACCAAATTTATAGCTATCCATCTTAGGTATGACTGACATGTCTGTGAACTGGCAGCTGAAGAGTCCGTATTTTTATGTAGACTGACTTACCTTAAATGGGAGTGAATGTTAGCTTTAGCAATATGTGCATGTCATGTACCTACAAACGACTCACACAATGGAATTAAATTACAATGACTTGTGTTTTCATTAATTTTGTTCAACCTGTGAGGATAATTGTGACTTCATGTAATAGTATAATTTCAATGGCAGTGAGCCAGCTTCTCATTTTTATGAGTGGGAATAAAAATCAGGAGAGATGTCAAATGTCCATTATTTTCCCATCCACCCCTTCACTGTGATGTAGAATGTCACAATTTATTTTATTGTCTACATGACAACTGTTTGTACTTATATTGAGCCTTCAAACACAGAGACCATTTCAAGAGGTTGAGAAGTGAGGCTAGATTCTCCTGGGAGCTGATAAGTAGATAACAGTGATAATGGGAACTGCAGATGCTGGAGATTCCAAGATAATAAAATGTGAGGCTGGATGAACACAGCAGGCCAAGCAGCATCTCAGGAGCACAAAAGCTGACGTTTCGGGCCTAGACCCTTCATCAGAGAGGGGGATGGGGGGAGGGAACTGGAATAAATAGGGAGAGAGGGGGAGGCGGACCGAAGATGGAGAGTAAAGAAGATAGGTGGAGAGAGTGTAGGTAGGGAGGTAGGGAGGGGATAGGTCAGTCCAGGGAAGACGGACAGGTCAAGAAGGTGGGATGAGGTTAGTAGGTAGCTGGGGGTGCGGCTTGGGGTGGGAGGAAGGGATGGGTGAGAGGAAGAACCGGTTAGGGAGGCAGAGACAGGTTGGACTGGTTTTGGGATGCAGTGGGTGGGGGGGAAGAGCTGGGCTGGTTGTGTGGTGCAGTGGGGGGAGGGGATGAACTGGGCTGGTTTAGGGATGCAGTAGGGGAAGGGGAGATTTTGAAACTGGTGAAATCCACATTGATACCATATGGCTGCAGGGTTCCCAGGCGGAATATGAGTTGCTGTTCCTGCAACCTTCGGGTGGCATCATTGTGGCAGTGCAGGAGGCCCATGATGGACATGTCATCTAGAGAATGGGAGGGGGAGTGGAAATTGGGGAAACCAAGCGGAGGCTTGGGGACCGCTTTGCAGAACACCTCCGCTCAGTTCGCAACAAACAACTGCACCTCCCAGTCGCAAACGATTTCCACTCCCCCTCCCATTCTCTTGATGACATGTCCATCATGGGCCTCCTGCACTGCCACAATGATGCCACCCGAAGGTTGCAGGAACAGCAACTCATATTCCGCCTGGGAACCCTGCAGCCATATGGTATCAATGTGGACTTCACCAGTTTCAAAATCTCCCCTTCCCCTACTGCATCCCTAAACCAGCCCAGTTCATCCCCTCCCCCCACTGCACCACACAACCAGCCCAGCTCTTCCCCCCCACCCACTGCATCCCAAAACCAGTCCAACCTGTCTCTGCCTCCCTAACCGGTTCTTCCTCTCACCCATCCCTTCCTCCCACCCCAAGCCGCACCCCCAGCTACCTACTAACCTCATCCCACCTCCTTGACCTGTCCGTCTCCCCTGGACTGACCTATCCCCTCCCTACCTCCCCACCTACACTCTCTCCACCTATCTTCTTTACTCTCCATCTTCGGTCCGCCTCCCCCTCTCTCCCTATTTATTCCAGTTTCCTCCCCCCATCCCCCTCTCTGATGAAGGGTCTAGGCCCGAAACGTCAGCTTTTGTGCTCCTGAGATGCTGCTTGGCCTGCTGTGTTCATCCAGCCTCACATTTTATTATTAAGTAGATAACAGTGCTACATTAAGTCACTTGTATCATTCTTACAAATTCAATTGATCAGGCAACTACGAACTGGTGCAGCATGATGACGAAGCTTTCACACTTATTTTTACATATACCCCTTCCTTTTCAAATGATCTGTTATGGGGCTATGCATGCCATTAACATCTGCCAAAGTGAGTCACACTATTTTCTGCATGGCACGTGGATGATGACAACTTGCTGCAGGGTATCTCACATGTGTCATGAATCAACTGTCATTCTTTTGGAGCGCTCCTCTTCTTCACAATATCTCTTATTTGTTCCCATTTTCCATTTCCTCCAAATCTAGTGATACCTGTGTTGAAACAAAGAAAAGTGGTTGTAGTTGAGTCCTACCAAAAGGGTTTCTTTTGAACAAGACCATGCAAGACATTATGTAGAAATTGGCCCATTTGTTGATTTTTTTTGGGGGTGGGGGAAGGATGTTTCTGGTTGAACTACTAAGTCTACAATCTGCTGGGAAGAATGTCTCTATATATTTCCTTTTGAAAGTGGTCAACCAACCAAACTGAGTAAGTGCAAACAAGAGATGTCCCCTACCTCAAGCTCTGCCGTCTCCAAACACGGACCAATGTGAACCTTGGCCCAATCCCAACCCAGACCCCAAACCCCTGAACTTGACCTAGACTCTGGTCACGACTTTGACCGTGAGTCCCCTACATGGACCCACACCATTAACATGACTCAGATTCTGTCCCCAAATATCCAAAACTCGCTATGATTTTCAATACTTGATCCAGATCCCAAACCCCAATTCCCAACCCAAATCCTGACCCCAAATATTTGACCCAGCCTCTGACCTTGAACATCTGATACACAGTCTCTGACCTCCATTTACCTGGCTTAGCTATTAATCTAGGCCATGGCCCTCAGCCCAGGGCAAGACTCAGGACCAGCCCCCAATAACCAATGCTCAATTCAGGCTTTGATCCCTGACATTATTCCATGTACCCGTTCTATTTCTAATCCCAGACCCGAACCTGATAGTACTTACTGAGGGAATTCTGTGACACTAGCAATAGCGTAAACCTGGACTCCTCTTTTGATGGGCTCACATAGCTATGCTGGTAATATTGAAATGAAGCTCAAACTGCAAAACTTTTCTAACATGCATACAAAACTAGTCACAACCAAATTTCTAGGCCACTTTGTATTGTTTTATTTCTGATATTTGCATTGAAGGAGACCTAAGAATAAAGCTGACAGCATTTATTCTCGAGTGTCAGAAAGTTTTTCTTTCATAGCTTTTGACCTGTGAAGATTGCTTCACTTAGATTTCCAGGTCTGCTACAAACCACATCTTACTAAAGTCATAAACAATATTCTATATGAATGTGATTAAAATAAACGTTCCCTCTTTGTTCTTCTTGACCTGTCTGCAGCTTTTGCCATGGTTGATGATTTGATCCATGTCTAACACATATGCACCTTTCTCCAGTAGGCTGGGACTATACTCACCTGGTTCTACTCTTAGCAATCTAATCACAGCTAGAGAATCATGTGGAATGATTGCTCTTCAGACTCTTGCAGCATTGCCTCTGCTACCTCCCAAGGATTGATCCATGACTTTCTAGTATTTCTCATTTATGTGATATCCCTTGGTGACGTAATTGGAAAACGGTGTTAGTTTTCACTTGTACACTGATGACACTCAGCTTTATCTCACAACCACCACTCTTGATCCTTCTGCCTAACTTGTCAGACTCTGTGTACTTGATAATACTTTGTAACAAACTGCCATTCTGAGATGTCACAGTAGAGCGAACAGCCAATGGGGAACTTCAAACCAGCGTCTACAGGAAAACAACACATATGGACCAAATACTGAACGACAGGAGCAACCATCCCAACACCCACAAACGAAGCTGCATTAGAACATTATTCCAACGAGCCACCACACACTGCAGCACAGAGGAACTATGCAGAGCAGAGGATAATCACCTATACAGTGTATTCAAAAAGAATGGGTACCCTAAGAACACAGTCCGCCGATTCCTCAGCAATAAACCCAAACAAACAGACAAAACGGGCTCAGAAACCATAACCACTCTCCCGTACATCAAAGACATTTCCGAAATGACTGCCAGACTATTCGGACCTCTTGACATCAGGGTAGCCCACAAACCCACCAACACACTAAAACAGCAGCTAATGAACTTAAAAGACCCTATACAGACAACAAACAAAACAAACGACATCTACAAAATACCTTGCAAGAACTGTGACAAACACTACATTGGACAAACTGGCAGAAAGCTAGCCACCAGAATACATGAACATCAACTAGCCACAAAACGACATGACCCACTATCACTCGTATCCTTACATACAGATGAGGAAGGACACCACTTTGATTGGGACAACACATCCATCCTAGGACAAGCCAACAGAGACACGCACGAGAATTCCTAGAAGCATGGCATTCCAACCGGAACTCCATCAACAAACACATTGATTTGGAGCCAATCTACCATCCCCTGAGAAAAAGAACAGGAAATGACATCACCAATGCAGGAAAGGACATCACCAACCCAAGGAAACCTAACCAGATAAATAGAAAGCGGGACATAACACCAGTGCTTCGTCGGAGGCTCACTGATGATGTTACCTAGAATGGTGACGAAAGGTCTGAAAACTAACCTTCCAGCTCAGCGAGCAAACTCACAGCCATTTCTCAAGTTTATTTATATCCTCAAGTGATTTATTTACATGATTTGGATGTGAACATAGAAGGTATGGTTAATAAGTTTGCAGATGACAACAAAACTGGAGGTGTAGTGGACAGTGAAGGTTATCTCAGAGCACAATGATATCTTGGTCAGATGGGCCAATGGGCCGAGGAGTAGCAGTTGGAGTTTAGATGAAATGTGAAGTGCTGCATTTTCAAAAGGCATGTCAGGGTAGGAGTTATACACTTAATGGTAAGGTCTTAGGAAGTGTTGCAGAACAAAGAGCCTTTTGAGTGCAGGTTCGTAGTTCCTTGAAAGAGAAGTTACACATAGATTGGTAGTGAAGAAGATGTTTAGTATGTTTGCCTTTCTTGGTCTGTGCACTGAGTTTTGGAGTTGTGAGGCCATGTTGAGTCTGTGTAGGACATTAGTTAGGCCAGTTTTGGAAAACTGCGTGCAATTCTGGTCTCCCTGCTGTAGGAAGGATATTGTGAAATTTTAAAGGGTTCAGAAAAGATGTACAAAGATCATAGAATACCTACAGTGTGGAAACAGGCAATGTGGTCCAACAAGCCGACAGTGAAGCTCTGAAGAGCATCCCACTCAGAACCATCCCCCTGCTCTATTCCTGTAGCCTTGCATTTCCCATGGCTAATGCAGCTAACTCACACATTCTTGAATACGACAGGAAATTTAGCTTTGCCAATCCACCTAACTTGCATATTTTTGGACTATGGGAGGAAACCTACAAAGACATGGGGAGAAGGTACAAACGCCACACAGACAGTCGCCTGAGGCTGGAATCAAACCCAGATCCCTCGTTTTGTGAGACAGCAGTGATAACCACTGAGCCACTGGATGTTGCCAGGATTTGTGCTATAAGGAGATAGCTATAGGCTGGGGTTATTTTCCCTGGAGCATAGGAGGCTGAAGGATGACCTTATAGAAGTTTATAAAATCATGATAGGGTAAATAGGCAAGGTCTTTTCCCCAGTCTGGGGCAGTCCAAAACTAGAAGGCTTATGTTTAAGGTGAGACGAGAGAGATTTAAAAGGGACCTAAAGGGCAATTTTTTTCACACAAAGGGTGGTGCATGTGTGGAATGACCTGCCAGAGGAAGTGTTGGAGACTGGTACAATTACAACATTTAAAAGGCGCTAGGATGGGTATATGAATAGGAAGGATTGGAGGGATTTGGACCAATGTTAGCAACTGGGGCTAGATTTATTTTGGATATCTGGTCAGCATGGACGAGTTGGATTGAAGGGTCTGTTTGTGTGCTATATGGCGAATATTTGCCCTCATCTAGTTTTATTCTCCCAAGTATATCTAATTTTAATTGTTGCACCATTGGGTGGCCATACCTTCACCTGCCTAGGCTCTAAATGTTGGAAATCCTTCTCTACAGCTCTGTCCCTCCACCTCTATTTGCTGTTTTAAGAGCCTTTATAAAACCTACCTCTTTACCCGAGGAAAACACATTGTGTGTCTCACTGTAAAATTTTACTTTATAATTCTTTGGATGTACCTTTGGACATTAAAGGTACTGTATAATAAAGACAAACTGTTGTAGAAAAAGTTTAAATTTCCTTAATGACAGAGTTTGCAGTCTACGTATTACTAAATAAGAGGATTTCTGACATAAAATCACACTTGAATATAACTATTGCCATTATCGCTTTAAGCTATTGTGTATTGGGGAGAGCGAATTCAGGAACTTACCCTTGGTGAGCTGAGTAAACAAGTTATCTTAACAGCTGTATGTATTATCACCAAATCATAGGGGTACCTTTGCCACGGAAATCTCAGAGCATTCCACAGCATTCTATATATGTACAACAGTGAGAAAATGTCCTTCCCTCACATTAAGTGCATATTGTCTTTCACAAGCAATCTTGCTTGATTTATGGCATCACAGAATCGCCTTTCATTGCCTTGTGTTGTGACAATGGGTGGTGTTTTGCTTTGGAAATCACAGAATTGTTTAAAATGTCATGCTAGCAATACAGATACAGGAATACAGGTTATTAATCAGCAATAATGGTGAGGAAGAATTCAGCAAAGTAGTTTTCACATTCTTCTGTTACACATGAAAAGTTAACTTCAGGAAAACATACTTTACAAAATTGACACCTCATAGTACAATACTGGGTTGGTGGCACCTACTTGAACTAGTGGCATTCATATATTTTTGTACCACTTTCTGTGTTTCTCTTATACTACTTTCCCTCCAGACTGATAATCGTTTTGTCAACGTAGCAAAGTTCCACCTCCCTGTTCCTATCTATGTTTCCCCTTCATTGTATTTCTTTTCCATCTGCTGAGTTGTCTCTTACAAATCGTTAACAGAAAAGTGAAAAATTTGCATTATTATTGTCATTATAATGTGTCCACTTAATTTACATTTTTAAAAATTATTTTCTTGACTCCTCGTTTTTCCACTTTGTTTCATTTTAACTTTTAGTTTCTTTACCTGTTTCTAAAATTTCTCTTTCTCCATTTCTCATTATGTTCCATTATTTCTTTTTGGTTTCCGTGGCTTAGTTATAGATTAAGTCTCCAATACAGATGAATATGTTCATCTCCATTTTAGCTCAGGAGTAATCGGGACATGCAGGGTTCAAGACAAGCAACAACTGTCTGAATCCCTGAAGAGAGAGACATGACAGAATTTAACTCATTATTAACAAACATGATTTAAGTGATTTCAAGAGAAATCTCATTCAAATACTGGAGGAATCTTTCCTGATTCACAATGATTCTTCCAAGAAGTCAGAAAATGAATTTACCTGAACTTCCTTTGACCACGATGTTGATGGTTATCAGGTCTTATTCACGGTTCAGGCTCAAAGTTGGGATCAGCAGTTATGATTGTGTTGAGATCTGGATGTTGTGGTCAAACTCTGAAATGCTAACAAGATGCATACATACCTGAGCTGGTCAAACCAGACGCTGCCAAAAACCTGGCCTTAAAACAGTGGTGGAAATGAATGAGTGACAATGAATGCAGTGAAATGCAATGAAATAACTGATTGCCAATTTAACCATTCAGCCAAAAGAGGAGGCTCAGCGAAAAAAAACTTTCCTTAAATCGTCTTTTGTGATAAATGAGCCCAAGGGTGATCTGGTGAATGACTAAAATGATTTCAGTTCAAAATTCAATCAGAGTGCAAAATGGCCCAGTAAATAAAAGTGTGAAACTTTGACTTCTCTTTTTAATCATAATGTGAACAATAGAAGTATAATGGATCCTGAACCAACATGGAGAATCAGTTGGGCCAGAGTTCCTTTTTCAAGTCAGTAAGAGAGATTAAGAGATTTTATTATGTGTTCATGAATATGTTCGTTTAGAGGCGTGCACATGTGTACATTTGTTTGAGATGTCTTCGCTCTTTTAACAGAAATGTTAATCCTTGTCAGATTAATGTATCCATTAAAACAGCAGAAAAAGTCAATTTATATAAATGGATTCACCATGCGTATACATTTCTTGGCTGTTATATAAATTGAACACTTCATAAAATAATCTTTTTAAAACAGCATTGTAATTCTGAACAACCTCTGTGCTTATTTACCTTAGCAACATTATTGATGTAGGCAAGGCAATATAGTTAAGTTTGCTGAGTGCAATTAGGGCCAGAAGGTCCCAGGTTTGAATTTTTTCCACCATTCACCCAACATGTCATTAAAATGAAGAGTATGTCAGAGACTTTGGGGTCAGAGACAGGGCACTGCAGCTGCAGTCATGCCTGCCATGCTGTTTAAATGTCTACTGGCTATAAATCAGTGCTACATTTTAGTAGGCATTTCACACCTAATGGAGACCACCCTCCCCAGGTAATCTTTCGCTCCATCAGTTATGTACATTAAGTATATCATTTACATCTATTATTTCTCACAGAAATACAAGACTAAGTTCCAAATGACAGGGCTTTTGTGTTTAACTGCTGTTATTATTAAAGACTGTGCTGTTAAAAGCATCTGGTACGAATAAAAGCTGACTCTTCAGGTGACCAGCAGTGCAAGGATTACAGCTTACTCTAATTAATCAGGATTTATAGCCAATTATGGGTCAATGCATTAGTAGTTTGTTCTTTGCCCTTTTTTATGGCATTTGCTTCCTCAGTTCCCAAAAGAAACACGTGTAGTATTGTGAAAAAAAAATTAAAAATTGTACATTGTCTCTTAATTTGACTTGAGTTGTGGCAGAAAGGAACAAAAGGTCTGAGTGAAAGTTCAGGTAATGATTTCACCACATGACCACTGTCTCCTGGTGATTTTCAGACTTCAAAGACTGAGACAGGCAGTTGTTCAAGATTCTAAAAAGTGGACTTCATTAGACAAAGCAGGGAAAATGTGAAACAGATGATTGATTATTACAATGCCCTTGAAATGCCTACTACACTGAATGTAAGGAATTCCATATGCTCAGGAGCTTTATAACCAGCAGAACAGGGTTGCAATTCTCTCTCCTCCCAGTATAATGTGTATGCTAACAGATTTATTAAAACATAGTCCAAATTATTCAATGCTATTTACAATTGCAATATCCACAGATCCCCCCATTCAATTTTTTTGAGTGTTGAAGAAAACTGAAAACAAGCTCAGAAAATTCACAAGGTTTCAGTTTGAAGGCAATGGATTGAACATGGTCCAAAAGGATGACTTTTTTCTCTCCACGAGCTCATGACAAGCAATAACTGGTTATGAAACATGGTGTATTTAGTATGAACAACATTGCAGTAGATTTGTACTGTTGTAACTTTAAGACTCTCAGCTGAATTTTCCCAACCTCTGATTAACGAGCGCATTGGTGGCAAAGTAGTGAAAACATGGTTACAGTGATAAAATGAGATTCACTTGTTGAGAAAATAAATTCTGATTTATGTTTGTTGTTTTAACAGCTTGATGACACTCACACTGATGAGAGGTGAAGAGCCTTTTTGCGTGCATTATCATCTCATTGATATGCAGATTGCTATTTTTGCCCCTTCTGGGAGAGAAATTAGATGGCAACAATTCACCAAATCTTACATTAAAGCGCTGCTGCCAGGTTGCTTTGTATGCAGGGACAGGACAGCATCTCATGCATTGGAACTGGTTGCATCTCCAGTCACTTAGTTTGCTTTCTTAGTGCCCACTCACTTTGTCCTTAATTGGATGTTCATTGTGCTCCTGTCTTGCCTTGCCTTGTGGCGCAGAGAAGAAGACAGGTAGCCTGTCAAACTTGACAGCAAAGGACAGTCCAAGATGTGAATAAGAATGGCACTATTGACAAAAATAGAAATTGCTAGAAAAGCTCCTGCAGGGCTGGCAGCATCTATGGAGAGAAATCAGAGTTAACATTTTGGGTCATGTGACCCTTCCTCCGAACCCAAGAATGGCACCATGTTACACCAGCACCATATACCCTACAGCATTTGGCAGCAGCTCACACAGCAAACACACTGCATGTTTTTCAAACAGCCATGTCTGAAAGTCTGAGAAGAGCATGCCCTAATCAATGGTTTATAGTCAGCCACTAGGCTAGTCAGTCTTTGGTCAGAATAGGTGGAGAGATGTCACAAGTGAGTGGCACAGTGGCTCAGTTAGCAACTCTGCTGCCTCACAGCACCAGGGATCTGAGTTTGAATCCACCATTGGGCGTCAGTCTGTGCGGGGTTTGCACATTCTCCCTGTGTCTGTGTGGGTTTCCTCCAGGTGCTCCGGTTTTCTCCCACATAAAGATGTATACAGGCTATGTGGATTGTCTGTGCTAAATTGCCCATAGTGTTCAGGGATGTTTAGATTAGGGGAATGGGTCTGGGTGGGATGCTCTGAAGGTCAGTGTGGACTTGTTGGGCTGAAGGGCCTGTTTCCACACTGTCGGGATTCTATGAAGTGAGTGAGAAGGATGCACAGTGGGTAGAAAGGTTAAATATTTTGGGGGATTTGTGTGAGTGAGAGCCATGAAAGGAACACATTGTTAGACCACGAACCTCAGTGAGAGGCCGATGCAATGGCACATTTTGTGAGTGTGAAGAAGCAGAGAGAAGATGGTGGCTCTTACTATGGTAGATCACAAAAGTTCATTAACATTTTAGTGAATCTGCTGCATGTTCCTCCAAACTGTAGAATCTGCCTTGATCTGGGCGCATGCCCATGACACAAATGTCATAAGGTGAGCAATTCTGCCGCCGCAGAGCTCAGATGACACGAGTGCAGTGCAGTTGTGGCAAGGTGCATTCTTAATGAAGTGAGCAGTGAGAATATTTGTGAGAAAAGTTGCTCGGAACCACAGAGGGAAACCCTCCATCGAGCTCCCTGAAATTGATGCTTTGTCAAATATTGAGAAAATCCAGACAGTTCTTTGACAGCACACAAAATATATTACAGAGGGAGATGTTTGTAGCTCCTCGGGAACAAACACAAAGCAAACTGGAACATTTTGGATAAAAAAATGTGAGGCTGGATGAACACAGCAGGCCCAGCAGCATCTCAGGAGCACAAAAGCTGACGTTTCGGGCCTAGACCCTTCATCAGAGAGGGGGATGGGATGAGGGTTCTGGAATAAATAGGGAGAGAGGGTGAGGCGGACTAAAGATGGAGAGAAAAGAGGATAGGTGGAGAGGAGAGTATAGGTGGGGAGGTGGGGGCGGGGGGTGGGGGGGGGGGGGCGGATAGGTCAGTCCAGGGAAGACGGACAGGTCAAGGAGGTGGGATGAGGTTAGTAGGTAGGAGATGGAGGTGCGGCTTGGGGTGGGAGGAAGGGATGGGTGAGAGGAAGAACAGGTTAGAGAGGCAGAGACAGGTTGGACTGGTTTTGGGATGCAGTGGGTGGAGGGGAAGAGCTCGGCTGGTTGTGTGATGGAGTGGGGGGAGGGGACGAACTGGGCTGGTTTTGGGATATGGTGGGGGAAGGGGAGATTTTGAAGCTTGTGAAGTCCACATTGATGCCATTGGGCTGCAAGGTTCCCAAGCGGAATATGAGTTGCTGTTCCTGCAACCTTCGGGTGGCATCATTGTGGCACTGCAGGAGGCCCATGATGGACTTGTCATCTAAAGAATGGGAGGGGGAATGGAAATGGTTCGTGACTGGGAGGTGCAGTTGCTTATTGCGAACCGAGCGGAGGTGTTCTGCAAAATGGTCCCCAAGCCTCCACTTGGTTTCCCCAATGTAGAGGGCTTATTGCGAACCGAGTGGAGGTGTTCTGCAAAGTGGTCCCCAAGCCTCCGCTTGGTTTCCCCAATGTAGAGGTTTCTGCAAAGCGGTCCCCAAGTCTCCGCTTGTTTTCCCCAATGTAGAGGAATGGCATCAATGTGGATTTCACCAGCTTCAAAATCTCCCCTTCCCCCACAGCATCCCAAAACCAGCCCAGTTCGCCCCCTCCCCCCACTCCATCACACAACCAGCCGAGCTCTTCCCCTCCACCCACTGCATCCCAAAACCAGTCCAACCTGTCTCTGCCTCCCTAACCTGTTCTTCCTCTCACCCATCCCTTCCTCCCACCCCAAGCCGCACCTCCATCTCCTACCTACTAACCTCATCCCACCTCCTTGACCTGTCCGTCTTCCCTGGACTGACCTATCCCCCCCCCACCTCCCCATCTATACTCTCCTCTCCACTTATCTTCTTTTCTCTCCATCTTTGGTCCGCCTCCCCTTCTCTCCCTATTTATTCCAGAACCCTCACCCCGTCCCCTTCTCTGATGAAGGGTCTAGGCCCGAAACGTCAGCTTTTGTGCTCCTGAGATGCTGCTGGGCCTGCTGTGTTCATCCAGCCTCACATTTTATTATCTTGGATTCTCCAGCATCTGCAGTTCCCATTATCACTGGAACATTTTGGAGTCCATCACAGCTGTTAGTCAATTAATAAAAGCCAGTGTGAATTGAATGAGTCTTTTGTTTATGAGTAAAGTAAAAATAAGCAGATGGTAATGGAGAAAGATTTTGCTGCCAACAGTGAAATAATGTTCCCCCAGGATGGCTGAGAATGTAGTAAGAGGGAAAACATTTCATTCAGTGATTCTGATCGGTTTGGTGTGTTGAATGAGGATAAGTTTTCCTTGATACATTTCTGGTTGAAATCTGATGGAAGGTTCAGGACCCATGCAGTCTAGGGCATCCAGGACATAGGACATCAACATGCATGCATCCTGTACAAAACATGGGGATGACAATTCCTAATACCAGTTCTCAGAGGGACACAAATTTAGGTTGACGCTGCACATTTCTATGGAGACTGGATGTGTCGAAAGTCATTAAATAGAGTAAGTTCACCCAGATGAAAGGTGTATGTATTTATAGAAGGTATTCATTTCTTTGGAATTCTTACACCTGGAAATGTAAAGTTAGAAAAACCGATGGAAGTGCAGATGCTTTAAGTCGGAGACAACAATAGAAATTGGTGGAAAAGCTAAGCAGATCTGGCAGCATCTGTGGAGAGAAATCAGAGTTATCATCTCGGGCCAACTGACCCTTTCTCAGAACTGAGAATAGCTAGGAAAATGTTGGGTTACATGCAGAAAATACGGTGGGGGCAGGGAGTAAAGAGTAAACGATACATGGGGATAGAGTCCAAAGAGATAAAAGAGCAGTTAGACAGACGAAGGAGTGGATAACAGTCTGGATAAGAGGGTGATTAGCTGTTAATGGGGACTGTTAGTGGCTAACATTGGGTGATGTGTAATAGCAGACTAAGTGACAACAAGACCTTTTTGGTAGGGTTGGGTGAGAACATGGGAGAGCTCCACCCCTAAAGTTGTGGAACTTGATACTGAGCCTGGAGAGCTGTAGCCTCCCCTGGCAGAAAGTGAGCTTTTGTTGTTCCAGCTTGTGTTGAGTTTCATTGGAGCACTGTAGCATGGCTGAGACAGAGATCTTGGCCAGGGAGCAGGTTGGTGTGTTGGAGTAGCAGGCATCTGGAAGCTCAGAGTCTTTTTAGAAACAGAGCGCCAACAATCCACAAAGTAGTCACCCAGTCTACAATTTCCCCAACGTAGAGGAGACCTCATTGTGAGCAGCAAATGCAGTAGACTAGACTCTGGGAAGTGCAGGTGAAGGACTGCTTCACCTTGGAGGTATGTCTGGGCCCTTGCATACTGATGACTGAGGAAGTAAACGGACTGTTTTACAACTTCTGTGGTTGCAGCAGCAGGTGCTGTGAGACTGTGGGGGGTGTTGGGAGTGAAAGAAGAGTGGATCAGGGCTTCCCAGAGGGAACAGTCCCTGTGGCAGGTGGACAGGGGAGGGGAGGGGAATATGTGTCTATGTGTCTGGTGGTGCCATCTCACTGGAGGTGGCAGAAATGGCAATGAATGATCCTGTGTATGTGGATGCTGGGGGGATAGTAGGTAATGGCAGGGGGACACTATCACTGTTCTGTGAAGTAAGTCAGAGATTCAGGGTGAAAGCGTGGAAGATGGATCAGACCTGGCTGAGGGCCCCATCAATGTCAGTGCTGGGGAATCCTCGGTTGAGAAAGTCGAAATTTCAGAGCCTCTCTTGATGAAGTTGTCATCATTGGAACAAATGCAACTGAGACGGAGGAACTGGGAGAATGTAATAGAGCTTCCTGTAAAGCCATCGTATCTTCTGCACATAAACTGAAAATTTTCTAGCTTTCATCAGTTCTGAGGAAGGGTCACTCGTCCCGAAATGTTGACTCTGATTTCTCTCCACAGATGCTGCCAGATCTACTGATCTTTTCCAGCAATTTCTATTTTTGTTAATATCAAGTTACGATGGACCTTCTGGCCTTGGGGTATAGTTAATTGCTTAATATCATGGATTCCCTCAAGCCCACTCAAATGAGGTACTCAAAGCGGGGCAGAGGCAGGGCCTGTGGCAGGTGTTACCACCTGGCCCAAACCCTTTGCAATGATCAGCACCATTGGCCCATATGCTTTCTGGGCTACAAGATGTTATGTTGTAGCTTGGTAGAATATGAATATACCTGAATTTCTTTAAACTATAGGTTTCTGAGCTTTATTGTATGATCAAGTTAAAGCCAAGCAAATTCCAGCAGGGAGGAAGTAAAAATATCAAGTCACTGCTAACAGTTACAGATTGTCTGGTAGGTAAGTAGCACTGCTGAAACATAGCAACGGAAAGGAAGAAAGAAAGAGTACTTTACCAAGTTTTTAAAAAAGTCCCTACTTTAATCCATTTGTCAGGCCCACCCACACAATAGCATACTTCCAATAGTCATCTCAGCTCAAATTCTTCAATTGAATAGTGAGAAGCAGTGGTTGCTTTTGTGACATGCAATCACGTATTTGAATCCTCTAGTGCGATTATTTTAATAGCAGTTTTGTACTTGTTATTGATAGGTGAGGAGCTGGGAATATTATTCAATGCCTGCCAACAGTAAGTATCCACTCAGTCTGCAGCCAACAGTTTTCAGCTTTTGGCTAGGTTTTCATTTTATTTGGCAAACTGGATTAAGCAGAAAAACTTCCCAGAATAACGTGCTGCTTACAATGAAACTATTGCACCGTCTGGTGTGGTGTCACAATATAGTACAAATAAGGCTGATTGGAATCTGTACCCATGGCAGTTGTTCTAGATTCACAATAATTGCCAATATTTTTCTGCACTTTGCTCTAAATTTTGAATACGCCTTGATTGAATCTGTGAATATCAAATACCTATTTGAACGTCAATGAATGTCAATTATTAGGTGGAGGAAAACCTAACTTGAGGGAGCTGTAGTGGAATTTTCTGATCTTCCTTAGTGCATTAAAATTGGGGGCTCATGTAGCAAAGTGATAGTGTCAATGTCCCTACCTACTGAACCAGGAAGCCCGAGTTTAAGTCACACTGGTCTCAGAGATGTGTAATAACATTGTTGAACAGGTTGATTGGGAAAATATCTAATGCATTAAAGTTATGTCAATTAAATTAAATTAGGGTCTTTACTAACTTCCATGTTGATTACAAAACATGATAAGTAGGGGTGACGAAAGAATAGGATGGTATCATATATGGCAAATGGGAAATTGCAAAGGATGATTGGGCATTTTATTTTAATTTTTTTGGGATGTCAGTGCCATTGGCAAGACCAACATTTGTTGCTCGTCATTAACTTGCCTTGTACTGAGTGGCTTGCTATTCTGGAATGTAGTTAGAAGTCTTTGCCAGGGGTCTGGAGTCACGTGTAGACCGAATGAAATAAGAAAAACAGATTTCCTCCCCAGAAGGCTGTAAAACAGTCAATGATAGTTTAATTGCCCCCATCATTGACACTAGCTTTATATTCCAGTCAAATTTATTCCAGTGGAAGTTAAATTCCACTGGCTGCTCAGTAGGGTTTGAATGCAAATCTCCAGAGCATTAGTCACTAATTTATTATTTCAGTAACATTACAACTATGCCATTTCTTCCTTTTTCTCTTTCTTTTTATTTTTAAGCCTGCACCAACATTTTTCTTCACCTTCCTGAGGAGTTAAAATCATGCTTATTTATGTTTGCATAAAATTAAATCCATAATGAGTAACTTAAACATTTATTTTGTTTTCATGCATTGTCTAGGTCATTTAACCGAAGGGTTACATTTTGAAAACTGACAAAGTGATGGTAGGAAATGGTATGCCATGAAGAAACCAATTCTTCCAGACATCATCTCCTCCTCCACGTCAGAAGCCACAGATCCCTTAGATGAAGCAGGAGCAATACTGTTTCCTGCATCTTCCACCAGCTCAGATATTTCCACCATGTTGGGTACATTAGCTAGTGTTCTTCCTCTGTGAGACTGTGGGAAGGATTTAGCGAGATGAAAGTTGCTGGCACAGCTATTAGTATACACAGTAGTTCTGGGGCTTGCAGTGTACATGCCCCAGAGTCCATGTTTAAACTCCTGCTGAGTACCATTTCTCACCAGCGGTACTCACATCCAATAAAAATCTCAGTCATCTCCTGCAATTTCCCATTTACCCCACATGATGCTACATTATACATAAATAATCATAACTGAGAAACTGAGAGGTGGTGGTTGAACCTCCAAATATGTTTATGATTAAACCTAATTTGGGACCAACGTACTCTACCACAAATATGCCTGAAAACCGTCAAGCTATTATTTAGGCATCTCTGTGCCTACCCAAAATAGACTTTACGTTCCCTACGTTTATGAGAGACCAAGCAGCTTTCCTGAAAAATAATGAAATTGTATCAGAGTACAAGAATCAAGAAGAAAAGGTGTAGACATAAAAGTGATGACAAACATTTGAAAAAGGCAAACATAAATTAGAATAAAATAAATAATGGAAATGGTAACAATTTTTGTGTAGCAGTTTATTTTGAGTATGAACTGGTCTTATATCTTCTAACTAGGCTGGAAAGCGCAGAGTGGGACTGCAGCAGTAGAAAGGAAACTTGGGCTCTCTTAAGCTACTTTTTTTATCTAACCCTAAAGAAATGTGAATGGCACCATGTATGTGTAGTGAAGGTACACACTTTTCACTGTATTTTTACATTGAATATGTGTCAATAAAGGTTTCATTCAATAATTGAGAACTTACTATGTGTCAATTTGCTCAGTGTTTGCTGTGATTACATTTCAAAAATACTTCCTTGGACAGTTCTTGGGACATACATGAGAAGTGTCAAACAATTGCAAATAATATGTTTTAAAGTACATTTTAATGTCTGTCTCTATAGTTTTTTTTGTTTTCCACCTTTATTGATGAGTGGAATTTCCCAGCATCTGAGCAATGCGGACAATAGCAAGTATGTTGGAAAAGTACAGCTAGAATTTCATAGATTCTCAATGTTGAGGTAACAAAAATCAAAGTTTCTCCTAATGGTTTTCATGGTTAGCCAAGAACCTGAGGGGACTGCTTGAATATATCAACATCTCAATGCAATCTAATCTCACCTCATTTCTACGCAGATTTCTATTCTCCCAACTTATAGTTGGTTGTTAGGAGACAAGGGCTACCCTCTGGAACTGTTTTTGACAACTCAGTTATACAACCTCTTGACTGAAGCAAAGCGTAGCTACAACATAGACCATTCTTCCACCAGAGTCATCGTGAATCAGATGGTAGGTCTGTTAAAGATGAGGTTCTGATACTTGGATCAATCTGGAGCTGCCTTGCAGTACGGTCCAGACAGAGTATGCAACGTAATCTCAGCATGTTGTATTGTGTCCAATTGGAGCAGGCAAAAAGAGGATGCAATGAACACTAGGACAGTGGCAGCAGTTTTCTGTGGAGGAAAATGAGGGCTTTGAGTATGTAGAACAAAATGATAGAGCAGTGCAATGTCAGATACAACCAGGCAGATAGGATTTAGTTGACACCCGTTACCAATGGATCTGAGTTGGATAGTTATTATCCATTGTTCATAAATTTGTTGTAGGTCAAAAGGCAAGCTGCACTTGTTTAGTTTCAAAAGCTAATGACTGCAACCTGTAATGGGGTAAATGGGAAATTGCAGGGGATGACTAAGATTTTAAATGGATTTGAGTGCCAATAGTGAGAAATGGTACACAGCAGGAATTTAAACATGAACTCTGGGGCTTGTACACTGCAAACTCCAGAACTACTTCGTACGTCTGCCTCTGCTGACCAAAGGACTTTGTGAAAGTAGTGCTGAGGATGTAGCGTGTAGGCTAATGAGATAATTAGAGGACAGTTGCTTGAGAAGAATTGTCAGGACTCACGGAGTGTCCCCAAAATTGACACTTAACTAAAATATGGAAACATTCAGCCCTATAGTTCTGTATAAGTCTACCACTGTTACTGAAAGTTCCTCTTAACATCTTAATTTTTGGATGGCTGATAGGCCTCATTCTCATTTGAATTTGATTTGATAGGCAAAATTTGGATCCTCAATAAATGGTCCTGATGTTGCTCCATGTTCTTCTGTCTTAGGAATGGCAGGTGGAAGGGTTAGCAGAAGATGCCTGGAGGTTGGTGCTCGGAGCAGAATGAAGAGGCGCAGAGTAGGGACAACACCACCCAGATTTGCAATGGCCTTCAGTATTCCTGACCAAAGAGGTGAAACCCTTCTGAAGCTGAACAATTTCTATCTTTTTCTCACTGTTTCCTTATGGAAATATCATATCCATGGGTAGTATGCTTGCACTGCAGGTTGGCTCACAGACGCCTTCAAATTGCAATCAAGATTCCAACTGTAACATTAGCATTAGGAAGCCAATTTGAATGGCGAACAGAACTACTTTTTAATTCAGGCATGAGCTCTGGTCACCCACCACAAGTCTCTGGGGTAAGTTACAGTGGGTAATTCATCAGAACTAATGGAGTAGTAGGGCCATTCTATCTTGTTTCCTAAACTTGCTTTCGCTATTTCTGGGGATAAATTGCTTCAGAGTTTCTCTGTATTTTGCTATAAATATTCTATCCAGATGGTGTCAAGCTGTATGAGTTTTGTTGATGCATGCAACTCACTACATGGCTTTCATAGGTCCCAGACCATAAGCCTTTCACATCAGGTTCAATGTAAAATGTTCATTGGGGTGTTGCTCATGTTACCTCTTTTTGTTCAAAATGTGTCATGGTTTTCTTTTCAAGGAGCAAGCTGCCTATAATGGTCAATTGGACTCCGCAATAGTAGCTGTATTCTAGTGTTAAGATTCTGCAGCTGAGAAAGCCATCTAATGGGTCCTTGCAAAAATAGGCATCTCTCTGCATTAGCAAGGGACAATTAGTTATGTACAGGTCGAAGATAACCACTATACAAGTATGGAGTAAGGCAAGGAAGCAGGTGTTCGTGAAATACCACAGCTTGGTGAGGGGACTGAACCCATGCTGGTGGCTTTGTTTTGCATCACACTCTAGTCATCTAGTCAAATGAATAAACTAACCAATGCAAAAGTAGGTCATGGATCATTATAGATCTGCTTGGCAATTTCACCAAAGAAAAATGTTTCGAAAGTGCCTGCAAAGTTGCTCAGGTGCTATGTAGAAAAATATTAGGGCAATGATGTAAGGTAACACCGACTACTCTTAAATGTGATAGCGTGAGTAGGAGAGAAGGGAGAGGATGTAACATGTCTGCATTTGGCTTTGTCGGTAGATGATTCCATATTATTATCAGTGACACTCTCAGCCCAGAGGCATCCATCTCTAGCTAGGACAGTAAAACTTTCAAAATAATCAAGAGAACCTCACAAATCTCTCTCATCCCTTCAGAACTCTGAAATAAATATCATTCATCTTATTGTATTTGTAGGGCTGAACCCCATCAGTTTTCACTCGTGAATACTCAGAAAGTAATCTTTTAGTATATTAACTATCACTGCACCAATCATTAATTTCAGCTTCTTTGGTGCCTCTCCACAGATACCCGACTGCCATTTTATTTTCACAGTGCTTAAAAAATGTTTTACAATTGTGTACAAAAGTAATTATCTCTTTTCCTAGATTTTTAATTTTGGCATCTGAAAAACAAAAATCCAAAATGACACTTTACCAAGCTGAACAGGCTGTATCCCAATACTGGGGAGATATGATGCAATCCTGCATGGATATGGGGATTCTGACAATAGTGAAAATGTTTATGATCCCAAAAAAAGGAATCGAGCAAATGATTTTTTTTACTGAATACTGACGGGTGGTAGGCTTTCAAAGATCCGCATATTTTCAACACTGTTTAATTCCATTGATTGATTAGTTTGAACTGGATTTACACAAGATCACAGAAGTAGAAAAGACATGTACTACCTCAATTTTCAGCCAAATTTCATTTTAATGTCTGTAAGCGGTTCCTACGTGAACCCATAAAGTGATTTCTTCAAAATCTAATGGCCAGACTGGAATGCATTGTAACTACAATTATTTCCCTCTAGAGACTAACTGAAGGAGCTCGGTAAACAAACACTCTTTGAAACGGGTAATGTGTTAAAGCCAACTGTTTTAAAGGATTGATTACAAAGAATATGACTTACAATTTTCTGGGGCCAGTAACACTGTGCGTACACATGTAATCTTGCTTAATTACCATGAAAAGAATACCTGACCTAAATCAGATTCTGGCAAAACACCAACAATTCCTCAGGAGAGAAGTTTAATTTTCATCTGTTGTTAAGTGTGGACAATGCGCATTTTCCATCTGTTCACCAGATTTGGAATTTCTTTCCCTTCTTATCCGGCCCTGATACTTGCTGGCTTTGTTTTTGTTTGGGGGAAGAAATTTTGTAGCACCAGAAATCAGCACAAGATGGGTGGGTATCAGCCCTGGAATGGATGCCTGAAGCTCACTGAAATTTGAGCCTGAGTCTGCATCTGCATCAAGCCAGCAGACTTCAGACTCCCAATACCACCTGCTTAATGTTGCCTTAGAAAACTTGGCATCACCAATGCTCATAGATCCCAGGGAGAGGTGGATAGGTGAATAGGAGGGGTGCAAGCCAAGATTGACAGCATTGCAGGATTGTGTGAAGTGAAGAGAGAAATGTGAGAAGTTTTGCTTTCTTTCCATTGTCAGCCAGTAGTAGTTCCTTTCAGGGCCGCTGGTTAAATTGTTGAAGCGACAGGGTAATTGGAGTGTGCAGTTAAATGCTGGAGTTGGGGATGGACCAACCAATGGTCGGAACTAGTTGCTATGCCACCTGGTGAGTCTATCGGATAACCCCCAGCTGTAGACTTAGGAATTGGGAGGGAAACTGTTTGGTCATCCTATCATAAGTGGAGGGTACTTCTCAAAGAAAACCAAAATCAACTAAGGGTCAGTTTTAGGGTGTTTCATGGAGGGTTTCCCACTGTGAGCTCTACAGAATTGTCTCACTGTTTTTTCCTTTGCAGATGCTGCAAGACCTGTTGAGCCTTTCCAGCAACATTGTTTTTGTTCCTAATTTATAGCATTTAAAGTTCTTTCGGATTTTATTTAGCATAATATTTTGTCATTGTTGGATGTGACAGCATCACATGTTATAAAGCCTTTAAGCAGTTGTTATTATTAACTTATATTAAACAACAGAAGGAGAAAAATATAAACTAACAAATAAATGCATTTACTTTTCGAATTAAATGTGGGGTGTTTTCCTTTCGGTCAACAACAAATGCAGAGTCCCAGTGAATGAAGATCTATTCCTACTCATAGAACATAGAACATTACAGCACAGTACAGGCCCTTCGGCCCTCGATGTTGTGCCGACCTGTCATACCAATCTCAAGCCCATCTAACCTACATTATTCCATGTACGTCCATATGCTTATCCAACGACGACTTAAATGTACCTAAAGTTGGCGAATCTACTACCGTTGCAGGCAAAGCGTTCCATTCCCTTACTACTCTCTGAGTACTCACATCTATTTAAAGCTGAACTCAGTTTAAGTCAGGCCAAGTTTGTTGTACCAAACACAAATTTTCCTGCTCCTTTTTTCCTCACATTCCCTGTCAATGCCATTGTGTTTGAGTGTCTACATGAGTTCCTGCACACCTCTTTATTCAAGTCTTTATCTCCCCACTTTACACTCTGAGTCGCAGGCCGACAGATTAGTTAAACAAACAGTTGTGATGCACTGTACCTCAAAGGAGCCAGGCTAGTGTTGAATATCAATGAACACCCCCAGCACAACTTTTAACTTGTGCCCCTCCCCCAGACACTGTTGTCTCCCATCCTTACATATTGATTTGCCTCCTTTCACAATTATTAGCTCTCTGTATCCCCGCATGCTGCCTCTAATTCTCAAAACTGACTTTCCAATCTTCCTGACCACAGCAGTGGTCTAACATAATCCTTGGCCTTCAGTGAACAGACCTTCAGGCCTAATTATGGCCCATCTCTTTAATTGACGTGTGAGCAGTCCCCTAATAGATATCTATTCATATCCATGACTGACTTACTGCTAGTCCCCAAAGTGTTTTCATTGGACCTGCAGGACTGAACTGTAATGATATGACCTTGATTGCCCCGAGCAACCAACTGATGACATCCATGTCTCTGGTCTGAGATTGGACAATGCCTTTGACGGACTGCAGTGAGGCCACTCCCCTCCTGCCCCCAACTGACAACAACCTTGAATTGACTGAAGACTACTCCCCCCTTAGACTTTGAGCCTTGGCTATTTTCTGAAGATCATACAGTGTGACTTGTACATGATGCGGGCATGACATGGACAAAGCACAGCCACATAAGCAAAATATTTCAATATATTTCAGCAAATCGTCTTCAGCTGTTTCATGAATGACCTTCCCTCTATCAGAAGGTCAGAAGTGGGGATGCTTGCTGATGATTGCACAATGTTCAGCACCATTCATGACTCCTCAGATACTGAAGCAATTCATGTTCAAATGCAACATCACCTGCACAATATCCAGCACTTTGGGCTGAAAAGTGGCAAGTAGCATTCACGCACACAGATATTGTAGCGAGTAACTCACCTCCTGACTCCTTAAATCCTGCCCATCATCGACAAGGCACAAGCCAGGCGTGTGATAGAAAACTCCTTACTTGCTTGGCTGCGTGTAGCTCCACCAACACTCATGAAACCTGAGATCATCCAGGACAAAGCAGGTTTATTGGCACCACATCCACAAATATCCACTGATTCTACCACTGATGATCAGCAGCAGCAGTTTGTATCATCCACAAGATGCACTGTGGAAGTTAATTTTAAAATTCTTAGACAGCACCTTCCAAATCCACAATCACTTTCATCTAGAAGAACAAGGACAGCAGATACATAGGAACACCACTACCTGCAAGTTCCTCTCCAAGTCACTTACCACCCTGACTTGGAAATATATCGACATTCCTTCACTGTCACTAAGGCAAAATCCTGGAAACCCCTCCATAATGGCGGTCTGGGTCAACTCACAGCAGCTGGACTGCAGCGGTTCAAGATGGCAGCTCACCACATCTTCTTCAGGGCAACTGGGGCGGGGCAATGAATGTTGGTCCAGTTAGCGACACCCACCATGTCCCATGAATGAATAACACAAACAAACATGTCCACTCCACCTGACTGTTCATTGATGGCAGCCATGACACATGCTTGACGTTGTCTCTGTTTCGAAAAGCAAGGAAACACAGGAGTACTCCATAAATTCTGAATGAGATGGCAATGTGCAAAAAAGACAAATCAGGGCACAGCAAAGCAGAGGTGAACTGTGTTGTAAGGGAGTTGGAGATGTGTCATGTTGATGTGGTGAGGCTAATGCTTATCTGATGCCAACCTTGGTGGATGAAGGGTGTAGGTTATCACTGCATGTGAAGTGTGCCCTGAAGTATTGTGGAATGATGGTCAAGATGGGAGACCAGAGAAGATGCCAGTGATCTGTACTTGTCAGCTACCCGCTCTGACTATCATGTCAGAAATTGTACTGTTTAGTTTCCACTTCCTGGGAAAATAGTAAATTCCATATTAATGGGGTAGGCTGGAGTTAATGAGATGGTTGGAGTAATGAGATGTCAATATATGCATATACGCACCCCACTGATCACTAGTGAGATTCTTACCTCGCATTAAAAAACCTTGCATTAAAATTTGGGTCTCTGTTGTTGACAATAAGAATCTGATTGTTCTAATCCTGCCAACAGGCACACCATTGCACACTGTTCTAGGGTTGTTAAATTCTGCCCAAAGTATTTCTTTGAGAGAATGGAATGCCTGCCACTCTAAAGATACAAGTTCCAAGCAAGAATGAAAATCATAGCCGTGTCTCATAGGCTGACAACCATTGAAAATAAACAAGGTTTTGGGACATGTGCAATTACATTGGGGAATAACAATATATTCCTGCATGTTACAGGGGATTACTTTTACAATGGGAATCACAGGGATCAGCTTTTGATGGGAAGAAGGAGCTATTCTTCATCAGGAGGAAGAAAAGACTACATTTATAAAAGAGATGCATCTGGATGATTATCAACGCTACCAGTGCTGAGAGCAAGCAATTTTATTACATTTAAATTCAACTGTTAGGAATTCTTATAAGCTTTCTTCAGTGATCTTTAATTCATTGTATTGTCAGTGCAGTCCTGCCATAATCCATTTGGGAATACAAGGATGAAAAATTACTTTGAATTCCAGTCTTTGATGCCAGTTTCCAAGCTTTTTTACTTGAAGCTCCCATTTTTAAAAGCAAGATCATACATGTCAGAGAATCAGTGTGAGGTTTGGGGGAATCTTGGGTTACAGGTTTTGTCACCTTCTGACTGGAATCAGCTTGGAAGCTAATATGTCAATTCAGACAAGTTGCAGTGGCCAAGTGCCTGGTAGAAGCAGACTTATCGAAGGTCCAAACCTGGGTTCCAATCTAGATCCATGAAGAGATAATAAAAATAATGATAGAAATGGCCTTGACCATTAAGTGCCAGTTCTGGAAATTTGGGTCACCTTTGCTATTGTTTTTCTAGTGCAATGGGAGGTGCCTGACACTGGCATTTCCATCATTATCTAGGTCCTGGAATGTTCTGGAAGGCCCTGGAATTGGGGTCAGGGTTGGAAGTGAATTGTCCTAACATACACCTCCCAGTATTTGCACAAAGCCATTGAGCCTACGCAACTTCTGTTTTTTGGAAAGCTTTTTGTGTGCAGCATCTGCAGATTCAGAAATGTGGGAAGTACCTGCAAACTAATCACCCACTGAGGTTGCTGATGTGCTCTTCAAATTACCAATCACAGTGGAATATAATGATTGTCGCGTTACAATGATCATTTGGGGACTTATAGGCAACTGACACTGTGGTATTAAAATGTTTAACAGTCAAACATTACAAATAGACTCTGACTCAACTCCAAATAACCCTGCTCTATGCTGTACATAGCATCAATTCAGCACACAGCATTCTTGATGAAAGATTGGCATAATGGGCAATAGTTCACATACTTTGCTTCACATCCTCAGTAATATTTTCCTGCCACATATCATTTATTGAAAGAAAATACATTTCACATGTGAAATAAGTTGTGTGTGTCTGGATCCAGTTTTCGATAGATGGATCTTGAACACTCACTTGAATCTGGCAGTTGACTTCTAACTGTGTCCAGACTGTCCAGAAGGTTTCCAAAAATTACGCAGAGAGTAAATTGAATTTTCATTGTTAGGCCATTTCCTTTGAAATAATCCAAGTATCTATCCATCTAAAACTAATCCATAGAGAACAGTAAGAGATAATATTGTTGTATTATAAATTTGTCATATTATACTTTTAGAATGATGCACAGTCATTCCATTTTGGTATCACAGAAACAGTGTGATTTATCTTGATTATGAAGCTAGCCAAATTTCATTGAAATAATTGGCATAAGACCATCTTAGGTCTCTCATTAATTTGTCCTTATATCAACAAATACAATTGTAACCGTTTCATGCAACATTAAATGAAAATGTCCTTTTGATTAATTTTTGCTTATTCACAGGGTGTAGCCATTACTCACTAGGTTAATATTTATTGTCTGTCCCCAACTGCCCAGTAGACCATTCAGAGCCAACCTCATTGCTGCATGTCTGGAGTCACTTGTAGGCCAGACTAGGTAAGATAGCAGTTTCCTTTCTTAACAGACATCATTGAACCAGATGGGCTTTTCTGACAATCAATATTAATTTAATGATCATCATTAGATAATTAATTTTAAATAGGGACAGGTGTACAATAGTAAAAGGGCATTTTAAATTTTGTTAAAATCTCTATGTGTAAAGATTTAAATAAGTTTGAGTCATTTAATATTATAACAGACCATTTGGGTACACTCAGGGGGTGAAGCACCACATATGTGATATGTGATGTGTCTGATGCTTTGGTCACAGGCTCAGAGAACTGATGACCTATAGACCATATTATGAATGTGATCTCACACCCCGATAATCCTTTTGATTCTCATTGAGAAGAATGTAAACTGATAGAATTATCCCTTATTTTCATGTGATGATTCAAGGGTGATGAAGAAAAATATAACAATTAAGTGTATTCATTCATGTAATTAGGGAGGAAAATTGAATTGAATTAAACCGGATTAATTGATTCAAATGTTGTGAACTTGCTTCCTGCATATTTTTAATGACTGCAGAGATCATATTGAATGAAAAAGGTTGGGAATCTGGAGCACAACGTCTCTCAAAGAGGAACAGCTTTCCATTTGAATATGGCTGCTTGCTCTCGCTGAAAAGAAACTTTGTTTTATTAATTGAGCGCCCAGTTAGCCATTCTTATGGTCAGCTGGGCATGCAGATATCCACGCAAAATTTAACAGTCTCCAAACCAAAATGCCGCAGTAACTACTCTCAGGTTTGAGAGTTTTCTTTTGCGTAACACTTTACAGAGGCAAATCTGACAGGCCTATGTTGCCTACTGTGAGAACAAAGGGAAGATTAAGAACACAGAGCAGAAGGATTAGGAGCAGAAGTAGATAATTCAGCCTTAAGACTGCTCTGTCATTCAATACTATTATGGCTGATCTGATCTTGATTTCAATGCCACTTTCCTGCCTGTTCCGCATAATCCTCAATTTTCTGATAGTTCAGGAATCTGTTTATCTCAGCAGTGAATATATTCAATGATTCAGTCTCCACAGCTGTTGAGAGCAGAAAGAAAAAATTCAGTACTGTCTCCATCTTAAATTACGGAATTCATCTAATAAAATTTATCAATGACGCATACTAGTCTGACTCAGTTTGTATAATTCAGAATGGACCTCCGGGATATCCAATGGGTTTGCTCTCCTTATTGCATTTTTGATGCTTTGTTTTCTCTATGTTATAACTATATTCCCCAGCTCTAGGCATCCCCTACAAGGAGAAGGTTTATGTCATTGTCTACCCTTTAAGGCTTCTTCACAACCCCTGAATACTTTGCTAAGGGAAGGTCCCCACTCAATCTTCAAGACTCCAATGGCCAACGGCCCAACATGCTCATTTTTCTTCATTTGCCAATGCCTTCATCTGAGGAATCATTGCAGTAAACCTTCTCTGAACTGTTTCCAAGAGAAGAATATCCCTCCTTAATTAAGGAGACCAAAATTATATGTAGTGTGATCTCAAAAATCTGAACATTTCAAGTGAGACACCCCTTCACTTGTATTTGGTTATGCTTGCTATAAAGGCAAACATTCTATTTTTCTTCCAAATTAATTGTTGTATCTACAAGATAAGCTGTTATGTTTTATGTAGGAAGACGCCTAGAGTGGAAGTAATGTGGGATTCTGCAGTGCATCTCAATTTAAATAATATTTTACACTTCTATTATTTTGACCAAGATGAATAATCTTAGATTTTCCTACACTGAACTCTATTTATCAAATTTCTGTCTACACACTTAATGTGTACATCTTTTATATCTCGTTACAAAATCATTGTATCCTCTCCACCGCTTACTTCTTATCAAGTGAAAACTTGGCCGAAATACACTTAGTCTCTTCATTTAGACCATCACTATGATTTGTAAAAATAGAGGCCCAAACACGTATCCCAGTTATTATTTGTTAACCTATTGACCTGTTGAAATTATAACAAAATTTGCTTTAAAATATTAAATGACCCTGACTCTAACACTTTCTGAGACAGAGCTCAAGAGTCACACAAAAATTTCCCAACACATCTGTCCTAAAATGCTGCCCAGTAATCCGAAAACAGTGCCCCTAGGTTGTGGACTCACAAACAAGATGAAACATCCTTCCCAAAATCACTATGTCAAGACCAGTTAGAATCTGATAAACTTCAATCAAATCATCTCTCACATTTTCACACTGCAGTGAAAATAAGCCCAACCTATTCAATCTTTAGGGTGTCATGGTGGCTCAGTGGTTAGCACTGCTGCCGCACAATGCCAGGGACCTAGGTTCAATTCCAGTCTCAGGTGACCGTGTGCAGTTTACACATTTGCCCTGTGTCTGTGTGGGTTTCCTCCCACAGTCCAAAAATGTGCAGGGTAGGTGGATTGGCCATGCTAAATTGCGCATAGTGCCTGGGGATGGGGTGGGATACTCTTCAGAGAGGCAGTGTGAACTTGTTGGGCCAAATGGCCTGTTTCCACCCTGCAGGGATTCTATGATCTCCCTTCGTAAGACAAACCACTCATTCCAGCATTCAGTTTTGGATTCCTAGTTATAATTTCATTCCAACTCTGTTTTCTGTTGGTTAAGCAATGATCTTCATGCTGATATATTACCTTCAACACCATGCACTCTTCCATTGTGCATTAATCTTCCATGGGTTATTGATGCCATTTGGAAATACAATTGCATGACTTATTAGTTCTTCTTTACCTACCCTGCCGAGTACATCCGAAAAATGCTCAAATAAGCTGGTCAAACATCACTTCGCTTTCATAAAACCTTGTAAACTCTATGTTATAGTTTTTCAAATGTCCTCCTATTACACATTTAAAGACAGACTGCAGTATTTCCTCATAACAGAAGACAGGTTAATTGGTATGTATTATACTTATTTCTGTCTCCCTCTTTTTCTAGATTTTACATTTACAGTTTTTTAATTCAATGGGATATTAGAATTTAGGGAATTTTGGAAGATTTCAACCAAGTGTTAACATCCTCTGCCATCAGGATGAAGGAATTTATCAGCCTTTCATAACAATAGTTATCCTGGTACATTTCCACAGTCATAGTGAAGATAAAAAACAGAGTTAACATTTTCGGTCGGGTGACGCTTCCTCAGAGCTGATGGTGGCTGGGAAAACATCAGAATATGTGTAGAGAAAAGGGGAGAGGGGTGGGGTAGGGAGTAAACGATAGGATAGAGCCTAAAAAGAGAGAAGAGCAGTTGGACAGACAAAGAGTTGATAACAATCAGGCTGGGAGGGTGAATAATTGTTAATCGGAGCTATTAGTGACTAATAACAGATAATGTGTAATGGCAGGCTATGTGGTAACAAGACCTTGTGTGTGAGGTAGGGGGCTGGTACATGGAAGAATTAAGGAGCTAAAATTATTGAACTCGATATTGAGTCCAGATGGCTGTAGGGTCCCCAAGTAGAGAATGAAGTGTTGTTTTCCAGCTTGTGTTGAGCTTCGCTAGGACACAGAAGCAAGCCAGAAACAGGGACGTTGGCCAGGGAACATGGTGGTGTGTTAAAGTGGCAGACAATTGGAAGCTCAGGGACATTTTTACGAGAAGAACGTAGATGTTCTGTGAAGTGGTCACTCAGTCGACACATCATTTCCTCAATGTAGAGGAGGCCACAATATAACAAAACACAACAAAGAACAAAGAAAATTACAACACAGGAACAGGCCCTTTGGCCCTCCAAGCCTGCGTCAATCCAGATCCTCAATCTAAACCTGTTGCCTATTTTCCAAGGATCTGTGTCCCTCTGCTCCTGGCCCATTCATGTATCTGTTTAGCAATGAATGCAGAAACCTACCCCAGCAATTAATGCAGTAGACTAGATTCTGGGATGTGCAGGTGAAGTGTTGCCTCACCTGGAAGGTATGTTTGTGCCCTTGGATACTGGGGAAGGAGGAGCTAAATGGGTAGGTGTTGCATATTCGCTGGTTACAGGGGAAGGTGCCATGGGCTGTGGGGAGGTGTTGGAGGTGAAGGCAGTGTGGACCAGGATGTCCTGGAGGGACTGGACCCTGGGGCAGGACGACAAGGGAGGAGAGGGGAATATGTGTCTGGTGGTGACATCTTGTTGGAGGTGGCAGAAATGGCATCTGATGTGGATGTGGATGCTGTTGGGATGGTAGGTAAGGACAAGGACAACCCTATCGCTGTTACAGGAGGGAAGAGAAGGGGTGAGGGCGGAAGTGTGGGAGATGGGTCAGACCTGGTTGAGGGCCCTGTCGACCAGAGAGCTGGGGAATCATCAGTTGAGGAAAAAGGTAGACATTTCGGAGGATCCCTTGTCAAAGTTGGCCTCATTTGAATATATACGATGCAGTCAGAGGAACTGAGAGGATGGGATGAAATCTTCACAGGAAGTGAAGAGTCAGGATGTATAGGATAGCTGTGGGAGTCAGTGGATTTATAAGGGATTTTAGTGGCCCAGAAATGGAACCAGAAATCACAAGGAAGGGAAGGGAGGAGTCAGAGATAGACCAGGTGGAAGTGAGGGCAGGGTGGAAATTGGAGGTGAAATTGATGAAGTTTTCCAATTCCAGATGAGAGAGGGAAGCAACACCAAAGATTTCATCGATGTAATGGAGGAAGAGTTGTGGGTGGGGTCCAGAATAGGACTGGAACCAGGGATGTTCCACATACCCCACAAAGAGACAGGCATAACCAGGGTCAATGTGGGTATCCATAGCCAACCCGCTGACCTGAAGAAAATGACAAGAGTTGAAAGAGAAGTTGTTGAGGGTGTGGACAAGTGCAGCCAAGTGTAGGAGGGTGGTGATGGGTGGGGATGGTTCAAGCCTTTGCTCCAGGATGAAGTGGAGAGCCCTAAGGCGATTCTGGTGGGGAATGGACGTTTAAAGGGATTGAACGTCCATGGTAAAGAGGAGGTGGCTAGAGCTAGCAAACTGGAAGTTTTGAAACTGGCACAAGGCGTCAGAGGAATCATGGATATACATGGGTAAAGATTGGACCAGAGGAGAGAAGACTGAGTCAAAGTAGGAAGAGGTGAGTTCTGTGGGGCATGAGCAGGCTGAAACAAAGTGTCTCCCCAGACAACCCTGTTTGTGGATTTTTGGGAGGAGGTAGAAGTGATCTGTGTGGGGCTGGGGGACTATTAGTTTGGAAGCAAAGGGGATGAGATCACTGGATGAAATGAGATCAGTTACCATAGTAGATATAATGGCCTGATGTGTCATGGTGGTGTCATAGTCCAGGGGAAGGTAGGAGGAGTTATCTGAGGGTTGGCACTCAGCCTCTGCAAGGTAGAGTTTAATACGCCAGGCTACAACAGCACCACCCTTATCGGCAGGCTTAATAACAAAGTCAGGGTTGGATCTAAGCGCATGGAGTGCAGTCAGTTTGGACAGAGACAGATAGGATTTGGTGAGGGGGCAGAGAAGTTGAGGCAACTAATGTCATGTTGACAGTTCTCAATGAACAGCTTGAGTGCACGTAAAAGGCCAGAGCGAGGGGTCCAGGTGGAGAGAGAGTGTTGGAACTGGGCGAAGGTGTCTGTGGGACGGGGAGAGGACTCTTGTCCAAAGAAATGAGCACAAAGGTGAAGACGGCGGAGGAAGAGTTCAGTATCATGTTGTGCCTGAAATTCATTTAGGTGGGGACACAGAGGGCTAAAGCTGAGACCTTTGCTGGGTACAGACATTCAGCATTGGAGAGCAGAAGGCTGTGAGGGATGGTGAATACGCAACTGGAGGTGGGTTTGGGAGGAGTGGTTGGAGTCAGAGGGAAGTGGGCGGAGAGGATGTTTCCAGATGGTCTTGGGTATCTCTGACTTGTTGCGTCTTGTGGGCCTTGATGCTTGAAAGGAAAGTAAAAAGCTTCTTGTTAGGACTAAGAATGAGCCGGAGGACAGCTCACTTCCTGTAAAGACTCTATCCCATTCTCTCAGTTCCTCCGTCTCTGTTGTATATGTTCAGATGATGCTAACTTTGACAAGTGAGCCTCCGAAATGCCCACCTTCTTCCTCAACCAAGGATTCCCTAGCTCTGTGGTTGACAGGGCCCTCAACCAGGTCCAACCCATCTCCTGCCCTTCTGTGCTTACCCCTTCTCTTCCCTCCCACAACAGTGATTGGATTGCTCTTATCCTCACCTACCATCCAACCAGCATCCACATCCAGAAGATCATCAGGCACCATTTCCACCACCTCCAGCAAGATGTCACCACCAGACACATATTTCCCTCCCCTCCCTTGCACACCTTCCACAGGGACCATTCCCTCCAGGGCACCCAGGTCTACTTTCCTTTACCTCTAACACCTCCCCACAGCCCTATGGCACCTTTCCCTGTAACTGACGCTTCACCTGCATTTCCCAGAATCTAGTCTACTGCTTTCACTGCTCACAATGTGGTCTCCTCTACGTTGGGGAAACGAAATGTAGACTAGGTGACCACTTCATAGGACATCTACGTTCAGCTCGTAGAAAAGACTCAGAACTACCCGTTGCCTGCCACTTCAACACACCACCCTGTTCCCTGGCCAACACCTCTGTCTCTGGCTTGCTGCAGTGTTCTAGCAAAGCTCAACACAAGCTAGTGGAACAACACCTCATTTTTCACTTGGGGGCCCTGCACTCCTCTGGCCTCAATATCGAGTTCAATAGTTTTAGGGCCTAAAATCTCTCATATCCCAGCCCCCTACCCCACATACCAGACCTTGTTACCACATTTTTTTTTCTGATGAAGGGTCTAGGCCTGAAACGTCAGCTTTTCTGCTCCTAAGATGCTGCTTGGCCTGCTGTGTTCGTCCAGCTCTACACTTTGTTATCTCAGATTCTCCAGCATCTGCAGTTCCTATTATCTTTGTTACCTCATAGCCTGCCATTACATACTACCAGTTATTAGTCACTAATAGTCCCCATTAACAACAGTTCACCCTCCCAGCCTGACTGTTATCAACTCTTTGTCTGTCCAAATGCTCTTCTCTCTCTTTAGGCTCTATCCTATCATTAACTCCCTACCCCATCCCCTTCCCCTTTTTTCTGCATATAAACTGACGTTTTCCCAGCCACCATCAGTTCTGAGGAAGGGTCACTGGACCCGAAAACATTAACCTTTTTTTTCCTTCACAGATGCTGCCAGACCTGCTGAGCTTTTCCATCAGATTTATTTTGTTCCTGATTTATAACATCCACAGTTCTTTAAATTTCCACAGTGATAGTGATTGCTTTAAGTTTCTCCTCTTTTCCTCTCTGATCTAATACCATTATTAGAATCTCGTGTGTATTTTATCATAAAAATATTTAATCAAAGCCTCTGCCAAGTTGTTTTTCACATTATTAATTCCATAATCTCATCCCCTAAGGGACAAGCATTTACTTTTGCTGTGTCCTTCGTTTTATATGTTCTTGTTGAAACTATACATTTTTTGCTGATTTAGTCTCGTAACCTATTTTCCTATATTCAATCTTTGTTTCATCACTGTTTGCTGGCCTTAAAGCCTTTCCAATTATTTGGTCTACCTCTTTCCAACATTGTATGACTTTTCTTGCAATTTGATACTAACTTTTGGTTCCTGAATTACCTAGATAAATCTCAAAGTCTTCCTTTCTCAACAGAATGCACATTTGTTAAAAATTTAAAAAGTATTTCTAAATTCTGCCACTAATCTACCTCTTAATATATTTTCCAAATTTTCTTTAGCCAACTCAGGCTTCATACTTTTGTAATTACTTGGAATTAATTTCAAGACATTAGTATTAAACTCATATTTCTCACTGTTAAACTGATTGTGGAGTTCTATCATAGTATGATTGCTGTCTCCGAGAAAATCATTTACAAAGAGATAATTAATTCATCCATCTTATTCCACAACATTAGAACTAAAACAGCTTGTTCCTTAGTTCACCCCACAACATATTATTTGAAGAAATTTTCCCTGAGGCTATGATTTGATTTGTCCAGTCCATGTGAACATTAAAGTCATCCATGATCATTGCATTTGCTTACTACATGCCTGCTTTAATTCTTGTCCTGCACTTATACAATATAGCTACTATTATACACCAGTGGCGTCTTACCCTTGTATTACTTATCTCCACTAAAATTAACTCCACATCTTGAATTTTCAAGGTATAATAATATTTCATTACTGTACTGAACCCAATCTTTATTAATAGATTAATGTCATATCCATTTCTTTTTGCCTATCCTCCCAAAATATCAGATATCCTTGGTCACCTTGCAGCTTCATCTCAGATCACGTCCACTTATTTCTATTCATGTCATCCACTCGTTCATCTGGTAATGAATGTGTGCATTTAGTCTTCTTTCTATTTTCTCTGGTCTGGCCCAACTTGGTGGTGCATTCTTATGTTTGTACATTTTGCTTGTACACTTCACACACTCAGGTTATTAGTCAACACATCACTACCTTGCACTTTTTCTTTGTTGCTTGCCATTGACTTCCTGAATTTCCTCACACTTGAGCTCATACATTATTTAAAATCCTTACCTCTAGTCCAATTATTCAATTTTTTTCAGGATGCTGGCCCTAGTACAGTTCAAATGAAGCATGTCCCAATAGAACTGCTTTCTTCTTCACCATTATGGTGCACATGCCCTATTGTTTGAACTCAATTTCTCCTGCACCTCTGTTGCTATCACACATTCTAATGCCTGAGTTTGTTATGCATACTTTTCGTGACTCAGGTAGGAATCATTTGTAGTCCTGCTTTTTAATCCAGTCCCCAGTTACTCATTTATAAAAATTCATTCATGGGATATGGGTGTCGTTGGCTGGCTAAAACATATTACAATGATGAGCTGACTTCTTGAACTGTTGCAGCCCGCCTGCTGTGGGTTGATCCACAATGCCATTTGGGAAAGAATTCCAACATTTTGATCCAGAACTTGCAAAGGAAAGGTGACATATTCCAAGTCAGGGTGATGACTGGCTTAGATGGCAACTTCAGGTGGAGGCATTCCACATATCTGTTGTCCTTGACCTTCTAGATGTTAGAGGTCATGGGTTTGGAAAGTGCTATCTAAGTCTCTTTGGCAAATTTATGCAATGCATCTTGTAGATAGATTGTAGATTGGGGTGGCACGGTGGCTCAGTGGTTAGCACTGCAGCCTCACAGCGCCAGGGACCTGGGTTCGATTCCAGCCTCGGGCGACTGTCTGTGCGGAGTTTGCTTATTCTCCCCATGTCTGTGTGGGTTTCCACCGGGTGCTCCGGTTTCCTCCCACAGTCCAAAGATGTGCAGGTTAGGTGGATCGGCCGTGCTAAATTGCCCGTAGTGTTCAGGGGTGTTTGGGTTATAGGGGGATGGGTCTGGGTGGGATGCTGCAAGGGGCGGTGTGGACTTGTTGGGCCCAAGGGTCTGTTTCCACACTGTAGGTAATCTAATCTACACTGAGCAGTAGTGATAGAGAGGGTGAATGTTTGTGCATGACATGCCAATCAAGCAGGCTGCTTTGTCCTGGATAGTGTCGAGTTTCTTGAGTGTTGCTGGGGCTGAATTCAGTCAGGCAAGTGGGGAGTGTTCCATCACACTCCTGACTTGTGCCCTGTAGTTGATGGAGAGGATGTGCAGAGTCAGGAGGTGAGATATTTGCTGCAGTATTCCTACCCTCTGATCTGCACTTTATGTGGTGAATCCAGTTGAGTTTCCAGTCAATGGTAACACCCAGGATGTTGGGGTTTCCGAGCAGAAATTATTCTTTGATCCCACTCATGCGATTGCCGCTTACACAGATCAAAATAACTGGATCTTTCCCTCACATATCCAAACCCAAGTTGATGTTCTTAACACTGGCACTAGGGAGGCATCACAGCCTTCAGAACTCTTGTTCTTAAATTTGGAGAACTCTATCCATGCCCCTTCTCAAACTGCCACATTCCACTCCTACATTCCTTCTTACTTCCCGAACTTGAATGACTTCCTGTATCAAGGTGATATACTCAGTTTGCTCATTGACACTGCATTCCTGTTCTCATCCATACAAACTAGTAGACCCTCTTGGACACCTGCAAAGGTTGAGACTCCTTCTGTGCTTCATCTTGGATCCTCATATCTGTAGTTGCCTCTTGTAAAAAATTGATGCTGCCCAGTGTTTGAGGCTTAGACTTCAGGTCAACCCTGATCCGAAATTCTTCAAGCTGCAGATGCTTACCACAGATCTGGTTGCTGTGAATCACACTGATGTCCATCAGACCCGATGTGCTATTGTTGCAACACATCTGTTTCCTTGCCCTTTAGGATTATATTCCATTTAATTATTTAACCTTCACACCCAAGACTTAATTGAGGCAGAGAAGGGAATTTGGCAGAGTCCTTCTCCATCACCATCAAATCTAATTAAGTTCCATTCTTGCCTGTGGACCCACAATATTTAGGCGTGGAAGATCCCACCTTTAGGTCTAATTTAAGACAGTTTATTTATATTTTGTCAAATTATCAAACAGTACCTTGTTTCCACAGATCACTGATTTCGGTCACTTGCCAAATTCTCTTGCACCCTTATGAAATCTCCACTGAAGTTCGGCTGCTCTGCACTAACATTATTATTGTGATCATTATTTCACTTATTGACTTTACTTGACCTGATTGAAACTTTTAATTTCCTGGTTCCAAGTTTAAATTTTGCCCATGTTAAGAAAGAAATATGAATGTGGACTGATATATTACTGGCAAGCCAATTGCTTTTCCATGGTATCAACATTTTCTCCCCTCCCCCACACCTTCCAGTGCATTTTATTAAGCACTTGATCTGAAAGTGGCCTGACTGCTCCCGTCACTACCCACAATGAGATTGAAACGGCCAAGCTAAGGGTCAGGCAACTGCATCGAAGAGTATGGCTGGAATGTAACCAGCTGAAACCACACAGTTTACTGAAACTGCTTCCTGTTGCTTGTCCAGCAAGGACCACCCTACCTACTGGGAGTTTGGCTTGCAGGGTGATTTGGAGCCAAGTGGAAAGAATCCCAGACCCCAGTGACCCTTGTCTACTCCTCCAGCTTCCATTAGAGAGCCAGAACAACTGAGCAATCATTAAAATTAAAATGGAAAAAAGAAAGGAAAAATAAATTGAAAACATAAATAAAAAGCAAAAAAGAAAAACAAAAAAAAGATGCTGTACATATACACAGCAGGAGTAATGAGAAAGATGGGCTGTGGCATTCATGTGTGGACACTTATATTTTTGTTAAATGACCACCCAAATCATCATAAATCACATTTTTCCCGGCAGGTGCTGATTGACCTATTGTGTATTTATAGCACAAGTTGTTTTATGAAATATCCCAAGTGACATCCTGAAATGTATGCAGGCAGTCTGATGCAACTGTCAAGAGGCACAACAATGCCTCTTCTTCCCTCAGGCGCTTTAGGAATTTCAGTGTGTGCATAAGGACCCTCCCCAACTTTTACAGATGCGCCACAGAAAGCATACTTAAAATGGCATGGTACAGCAACTGCTCTGTCCAGGGCTGTAGTGCCTACAGCAGAGCCCAGACCATCACATAAGCCAACATCCCATCCATGGACTCCATTTATACTTCTCTTTGCCGCCGAAAGGCTACCAACATCATTAAAGGTCACTCCCACCCCAGTAATGCTCTCCTCCAACCTGTTCTGTCGGGCAGAAGATACAGAAGCTTGCACCAACAGGTTCAAGAACAGCTTCATTCCTGCCATTATTAGACTGCTGAATGGACTCTCTAACTTCAAATAACGTTGATCTTGTTAATGTTGATCTTGCTTTGCACACCTCTGGTGCAGTGTAACCTGTATGCCCCACTCTGTCTAAGCACCTTATGATCTGTTTGTCCTTGTTTGGCATGCTCTGCCTGTACAGCTCATAGATAAAGCTTTTCACTGTTCTTACGTACACACGACTGCAATAAATCAAATCAAATCATGTAACTACAGAGGGTTGACTTTGTTACAGGCTTTTTGAGCCTGTTAATATTTTTCTGTTGGGTAAGGGCATCAAGAGTTATGGAGCAAAGCTTAATAGATGAGGCTGAGGTATAGTTCAGCTATGATCTAATTGAATGACAGACCAGAGGAGCTGAATAGTACACTGCTACTTCTATATTACTAAGTATCAAATTTGTAATCTTGGATTCACTACAACATCAAAATGATATGATTATATGAGTAGGCAGTTCATTAGCTCTTGGGCACTGAGACATGTGAAGTGGGGAGATTGATAAAAGAGTCAAGTCTACCCTAGATATCTTTTCAGTTAAGTTATACTGTTCTTTCCTGCAAACTGTCTGAACATTTTAGGACTTGCCCAGAATGCCCAACTGAGAACTATACCAAATAGTGAGCAGATTGCTTATTGTTAAGGTATATCTAACATGTGTTTATTTATTTTTGGGTGCAAAAGTTTTGTTGAGTTTACAGATTAGGGGCGGGTAATGAAAGTGCTTCTTCCTCAGTTTAATGAATTCAGCTATTTCTCTGTGGGGCAGTGAGCTAAGTAAAAAGCTATAACCTTTACCAGAATAGCAAACTTCTCACAGGAATGTCATTGATGATATTAACAGAACATTTAATGCTCCAAATGAAGAGCCCAGATGGTTCCAAAACAGGAAGGACTTTAAGTCATTTCATGTGCAGCTGGTCTGTGATGTTAGGAATTAAATTATAAATGTCTGTGTCTCATTTCTTCACAATTGTCATGATGCCTTTATTCAGCACTAGTTCACAGACCTTATATCCATCTTATCGATCAGGTGTCTGACTGCTTGAGATAAACTTGGAACACAGATGGTGCAAGAGGATAATAAAATGTGAGGCTGGATGAACACAGCAGGCCAAGCAGCATCTCAGTGTGCTCCTGAGATGCTGCTTGGCCTGCTGTGTTCATCCAGCCTCACATTTTATTATCTTGGAATTCTCCAGCATCTGCAGTTCCCATTATCTCTGGTGCAAGAGGATGCTGGTTAGGGTTTCTTTCAGAGCTGTGATTGAGCAAACAACTGGCACTGTCAAACAGAAGTTCTGCTTGCTGACTGGATGTGCCCTACCATACAATCCTGTGAAAGTTTCAAGATTCAAAGAGCGTGTTGAATGTTGCATTAATTTGCACAGTAAAGCAAGGAATCCTTCAAACAGCCTGGGGAAGAAATAGAAAATGAGAGCAGGAAGCTGCGTAGGAATCAGCTGAATTAGGGACAGCCAAATGCATGAATCCTCCAGCTGCCAGAATTCCTCTCATTGAATTCAATGGAAGAGGCAAAAATCTAGAAAACATGTTTCTGTGGAGTTAGGAGAAACTGGAATGCTCCTTCTAATTCCACAGTTCTTATGATCAGCTCATCATCCCTCATTGTCTCTTTGATCTCCTTCTATCCACCAACTCTGACACTTAGCACTTCTGCTGGCAAGGTCAGCAGCTCCAAATTCACTATTATTTTGATGAAACTTCACACCCAGTTTCAGGCTGGGTATGAACTACCCAGTTTGGCTACACTTTACATTGGGTTGTCACTTTTGTGCCCAAAACCAGACACAAGTGAATGTCTAACTAAAAGCATTTTAAAACCGCTCCTGTATATATCCATACTCTTAGTATATTTATGTGCTATTTTACACCAGACTAAGATTTTCTTTTCAATTCACGATGAGCGCACTTCATGCTGCACGGTCTACTTTTACAACAGGTAAACAAAGCTAATTTACTCAATTAGTCCTAATTTTAAATAAAAAAAATTGAAGTCAAGAATTCTTTTGCAAATATTAAAAAAGATTTCCTTTGGAAAACAAGTTGTTACAAAACCTTAGCTTGCAGCTGGAACTAACCCTAAATGACAGACTGGATCTGCACCACAGATGTTTCTCAGAATTGTCGTTTGTAACAGATACCTGACATAATTGATCACAATTAGATTCAGAAAATATCCCCTATCCTTAGTGACTGAGGAAGCACAGACTTGAACCTTCTTCACAGCATCCTGCAATTAAAAAAGTCAAAGGAACAAGTGTATTATAATTTCCTGAAATTATTTTTCATTTTTCTTTTCAAAGTTTGCACTTGCTATTTAGTTTACAGTTGATGAAATGGCCCAGAGATATTTTTATTTTAAAATACTATTTAGATTTTAAAGGTAGACTAACAGTTCAAGTGTTTGAGCACTTGAGTCCCAACTAAGTTTACAGATTTCAGATGCCAGGGCTGTCTGTCAGAGCTGCCTATAATCCTGATAGTTACTCTGGCTGGTGGAGAGGTAACAGTTCACAATGGGTGTCCTGTGTGGAACACTGTGTTATATTAAGTGGGGGGGGGAAACATTTTTGAAAATGTCAGTAAGTAACCACAACACTAGGATTGTTTGTGCCGACAACTAAAATCATATAACAGCAGTAAAAGTAATAGGTGTGAGATTTTACTTTTCTTAATGCCTACCCTGCAGCAAGATGTATGAGATACTCAGAGGCTGTTCCCTTGGCTAGGGTATCTAGAACATGAGGTTACAACCTCAGAATAAGTGTTGATTATATAGATAAGGAGAAATGTCTTCACTCAGAGGGTTAGGAATCCTTGAAATTATCTCACTTTAGCATGATCATTAAGGATACTCAAGGCTTGTTCTATTTTTGATTTCTCAGAAAAGTGGAATTGAGGAAGAAAATCTGCAATTAACACATTGAATGCAGACCAGGCTCAAGGAACAGTGTGGTATATGCCTCCTATTTCTTATGCACTATGGTGTTATTTATCACATTATTGTTCTGAATTAGAAATTCTGAGGTTATGCTGGGAAGGCCATATTTAATGCCTGTTCTTGATTGCTCTGAGGCTGTTAAAAATTACATTACATAACACTGAACACACATGTGATCCAGGCCAGTAGATATGGCCTGTTTTGTTCACATATTGTTATAAGTGAACAACTTAGGCTTCTGCAACAATTCAGCAGTTTTCATGGTTAGTTGTCTGGTGCAGACTCACAGATGAACAAATTTTCCAGTATAATTGGTACTAAATAGGGGAAACCAAATGAACAAGTCTCAACAGTGAAAGACTATCAAGAAGATCAATTGGAGCTGTCTTACGCTGAAGCACTGGTATGTCTGCCTTCCAGGTCTACAACGACAGAAGTGGAACAACAGTGGTGTGGGATTCCATAGCCAAGGGGACAGATAGGCATTTCAGAGACTGCTGATGTGAATCCAGGAGAGTATGTTGCCTCCATACTGCTAGAGTCCAAGATGTTACTGAGCAAGAACATGCTGTGGGAGGGGAGTGCAACCAGAAAGGTGTAGTCAATTTCAATACAACAATATGCATTTAAAGACAAATAAGGGTAGAATCTTGTGACTCTGCACTTGAGAGCAGATAGATCACCCCCATCTTCTCTGAGAAACTCTGCCAAAATTGTGCAATTAGGGACTTGGGATGATTTTCAGCAGCATCCCTCCTCTTCCCAATGCTCTATCCTTCAATCAGACGCTCTATGCCTTTGAACAAGGACCCCCTCCATCCCAGGCACATGACCAATTAGCAGGGACAGACAGGGGATAATCTGGTGGAACTGCCTGAGACATTGAGCAGGCATACATCAGCTTTGGAGGAGTTTACCCAGACCATGACTTCTTCCATGTCTCAGATGGGAGAGTGCAATGCTTCTTCCGTGCCAACTATCATGTAGAGAAAGATCCAGGAAACCACTCAGTGTGTGTGGGATTAACGCAAACCATCAAACCACTGGTGATGGCTATGACTACATTGTTGTACTGGGCCAGTGAGAGTTTGACCGTGCCCTTGTACATCCCTCCATGGACACCTCCCTTTGTAGAAATATGAGTGGTACCACCCTGCACTTGCCAGAAATCAGTCCTGGCCATGATACTGCCTTGACCACACACCTGAAATAAAAACAGAAAGTGTTGGAGAAACTCAGTAAGTCTGACAGCATCTGTGGACAGAGGAACAGAGTTAACATTTCGAGTTGGATATGACCTCTACAGAACAACTCAGCTTGGCTGTTTTCATCCAACCAGAGTTCAAGGAAGTCACTAGCCCTTTTGAAGTAAACTCTGGTGTCCCATATGTAAAAGTGAGTGGACTGTCAAAGATGCCAAACTGAGTTCTGGATGATCCTGGGGTAAAACAGTGGCATAGAAATTTAGAAGCTGAAATTTTAAGTACTGTGTTAATGGCATTGTGTTACCTTTGAAGTGTCTTAAGCACAGTTCATCTTGTGTTAGGACACATGATCATTCACTGTGGCCTACAAAACGAGGATCCTTCTCTGCCTCGGATCTCCATAAGTTGCAGATCGATCATTCTGGTGCAATGGACTATAACATGTAGTGGAACTTCTCGTCTGCATCTACCCACTGCTGAGCCACTGAGCCTGTCATACCCCCTGTGGCTGATAATGTGGTACATTGTCTTCAGCTTTATCGTGCACATGTTCAAATACCAGGGAATTCAGGGTCCTCATGTGAATGACTACCATTGTTAATCCCTCTAAAGTAATGGCACACAGATTTAAGTGAGGGCTGATACTTTAAGAGGTGTACCTCCTCTCCTTCAGCAAGCGTCATCCACCTCCCTTGAGTTATCGTCTTTCACCTCCGATGTTTTTCTCCCTGGATACAAGTTCAAAGCAATGGTGTCAAGTGTAATGCAAATCAGTTTGAAACTCCTAACAGCTCAGCTAAACCACTTAAAAACTGCCGGATTTCATTGTGCTAAATTCAGCATGAACAGTGATACAGAATATTGTGCTCCCAAATGTTTTAAACTTGGAGATGCAAAAGCCACTTAATTAAGCAGGATGGTAGCATACCTGAACCCTGCTTTATTCTTGCCTCCATTGGAATTAAGTTTGGAGAGGGATAGCCCACTGTCAGCGTTCTCATCACTCTTCTAATTGAGGCCCTTAAGTGGCAAAGTGATGCCTACTTCTGGGACTGAGTGTGTTACCAGTAGTTGGGATTAACCCAACTACAGGAAGATCTGTCACCACACAGCAAGCCTAACAGGTAGGCCTGTCAATCGAGAGTGAGTGTGATCAGTCTATTAAATGCATTTAACACCTCCTAAAAGGACTGGACATGAGGTATGGGATATCTGCTGAGCACCACCAGCTGCCCTTGCTGTTGAGACCCCTCCCTCCCCCTTAGGATCCCCAATCCTAGAAACACAACTCCCCCAGCAAAGCCCTTAATATTATACCTTGGTCCTCCGTCATTGTCCTCTGTGATGCTATTAAGCTTGAGAGTTGATTGGTTGTCCCAGGCTGAGATTTGGGTCTTAATTCCAGGTAAAGACCCACCAGTGGCCACACAAATGTCTGACTGACATTAGATTCAGTGGGCTATGCCTGAAAGAGGCAGTTCCAGGCATGGTCTCCCGCTGGGTTCTCCCAGTCACCTGTCAAGGCCTCCAAGGCCTCATCAACATTGTGCCCATGGGATTTGCCTTCACTTACCATGTCACCACTAAATTGTGGTGGTTCATTCCTAAATTGCTTTGACACACCCATTAATGAGCCTAATTATCTCTCCACTGCTAGTGGACAAGATGAGCACATTAGTTCTATGCTGCTTGATTGTGGTTAGTTTTCTCGTTGGTGACAGACAAATGTACAGCCTTCCGCATAAGTCAGCAACAACGGCTGCTGTAAATTCTGCCTCAATATCTTTCTATGAAAATGATCACCAGCCTTTACTTGTACCTATGCCCAGGCTCCTGCCAATGCCCAGGTGTTGCTGAAATTCCCATTTATTTATTTATTACTTCTCAGGCTTAATTATTTCAATGCTATTATGCTAACAGCAAAGTAAAATATAATAGAATACTAATGAGAAAACCATGTATCAGGGTTACTTATGATATTGGACGACAAACCCCGGATTGTGAATTTATTCCACAGTTTTGAAATTGAATCCAATAACTCTGGCAATTTGTGAACTAGCACCAGTTAAATGATGATAAGGACTGCCAGGTCATTGTAAACATCTAACTTATTTACTGATGTTCTTCAATGAAGGTTCATTTCACTCCTAACAAGCCTGTTCTACATGACTTCTTTATGCCTGCAGGGGTACTGAGAATAAGCTATAAATATTAGCTTGCCACTGTCACCTACATGCCACCAAAGCAAACAAACAATAAAGCTGGAAAGTAAAGATGATGAACATTGAAAGATTGTTTGATTTTTAAAGCCATCTCTATATCATTAATAGATCATTAAGCATGGTAGTAAAAAAGTCAAATGCAACAGATGTATGTAAAAGTGATCTTTTACTTGTTGTTAATTAATTCAACATGTGGCTGAACCAATGATTGATCCCGGGAAACTGTGGTTTGAGCCTGGTTAGTGATAGCCTGCACGTAAATAACACTTTGAAACAGGTAATGAATGTGAACAAAGTCCTTCAGAGTTACTAGAAGTTTGAAACTATTAATTTTGAAAAAATTGTTTGCAAAAAATTCAATCAAATGTGAAGTACAGCAATGTTACCTGTTTTTTGCTGCATTGTCACTGGTATATTTCTTGCTGCTTATTGCAAGGCAGATTGAAGTGACACTGCTGCTTGTGGAGGCACTATTATCTATGTTTGTACAGTTATTATTATTTCTATCTATTATTTATATTATAACTTATATTTATACAGTGCCTGCTACATAAGGAAACATCCCTATGTCTTTTCACAGGAGTGTATTTAGATATAGTATGACTCTGAGCCACATAAGAAGATATTAATTCAAATGACCAATAGCTTGGTCAAAGATATGGGCTTTATGAGTCTTAAAGTAGGACAGTGAGGGAAAGATAAGGATGTAGAGGGAGGGAATTCCAGACCTTGGTGCCTAGGCCACTGAAGACATGGTCACAAAAGGTGAAGAAATTATACATTTGTTCTAAGTCATTCATTGATTGCCCTACACCATTGTCCTACACACCAGAGGCAATGAAACAGAGCAGAAATCAAAATGCATGCCCACAGTGACACTGTCATAACTTTACTTTTAATGATACCTACCTCTCCTGACCAGCAGTGTGCATAATTTAAAACCATTGAGTTAATAGGTTAAAAGAGCACACAGAGGTACCTCAGGAGAAAGTAAATCCACGCATGTCCCTGTTGCTCTGTAATTTTGCAAATCAGAAGAAAAGGATGAGAAATGTGTGAGAGAAAGTCTGCTGTGTTTCCCATAGGTTAACAAAGTTTCCAGCCCACAGTGAGTCAATAAAGCTACCTGTCTGCAGTGTTTGCCAGCAATGCCAGCTGTGCTGTTACTGGTATGTATGGAACAATTGTCTACAGTATAAGTCACCCTCTGTACCTCCTAAGCTGAAACAGCTGCATTTCAAAGTATTGCAAGAAGTCATTACTGCAACAACAGTATTCCCCTCCAACAACCACCTCCCCCCGTACACTACACCTCACAAATCAATTCAAGCTTACCCTTATTTTAATTTTTTGTACACATGAAGAGGCATCATTTTTGAAGAACAATATTGCACACATCTCCCAACCAGGAATAATGCTGTCATCTGCAAAGCAAGATTTCCTTTACTCTCCAAATAGATCACCCCATTTATCAGTGTAACAAATCAGTTCTTATACAATCAGCAGTAAGGTTTCTCTGTGTGTCAAATTTAAGATCAGTCAGAGTCAAATGTAGACATTCTTGAGCTATGAATCCACACATTTTTGCACTGGTTATGATTGTCCAGATAAAAGTATTTGGAACTTTTATGCACAATGATAAAGAAGCTTTCATCGCATTATTCCATTCTGGTGTCAGTTCCTAGTTCCAGAAATAAAGGACAATGTTTCAATGATAATACAAGTGTTCTGTTTTAGTTACGTCATAGCCTACACCAACTTTTTGAATAGATGTTGCAGCATCTCTGAGCTGTTAGAAATATTTCCATAGATACAGGGTGCTCCACACTCCCCACCAGCCCCACCACCCCTGGTACCTTTCCCTGCAACAGCAGGAAGTGCTCCACCTGCCCCTACACCTCCTCACTTACCCCCATTCCAGGCCCCAAAAAAACTTTCCACATCAAACAGATGTTCACCTGCACATCTGCTAATGTGGTCTATTGTATTTGCTGTTCCTGATGTGGCCTCCTCTACATCGGGGAGGCCAAATGGAGGCTCGGAGACCGCTTGGTGGAGTACCTATGCTCAGTTTGCAACAAATAATAACACCTCCCCGTTGCGGACCATTTCAACCCCTCCTCCTACTCCCTGGATGACATGTCCATCCTGGGCATCCTCCAGTGTCGCAACGATGCCATTCAGAAACTGGAAATTCAGAAACAGCACCTCATTTTCCACCTTGGAAATCTACAACCTAATGGTCTCAATGTGGATTTTACTAGCTTGAAAATCTCTCCACCCCTGACCTCATCCCAAGACAAATTCCCCTTTCATCCCTGCCTCCTTGACCTGTCCGTCTTCTCTCCCACTTATCCCCTCCTCCCACTTCACTGACCAACCTCCATCCCCACTTCCTACCTACACTCAACTTTACGAGCATCATTCCTCCCTCCTCAACCTGTCTGTCTTCTCTCCCACTTGTCTGCTCCACTATCCACCTTCTATCACCACCCCCCCAACTATTTATTTCAGAGCCCCCTTCCCCTCCCCCATTTCTAAAGAAGGGTCCAGACCTGAAACGTCAGCTTTCCTGCTCCTCTGATGCTGCCTGGCCTGCTGTGTTCCTCCAGCTCCATACCTTATTGTATCAGAGAGAAAAAAAGCAGTTTTTCAAACTTACTATACTCATTTCAGAAAACTGTGGCAGGACTCAGCTAAAACAATGTGTGAAAAGTGATTTTGTGTGAAGTAAGCTCTTCATTGAAGTTTATTCTATAATAAATTGCAAAAGCAAAAGTTGCTGAGAAAGGTCAGTAGGTCTGGCAGCATATTTCTCTTCACAGATGCTGCCAGACCTGCTGAGCTTTTTCAGCAACTTTTGTTTTTGTTTCTGATTTACAGCATCCGCAGTTCTTTTGATTTTTATTCAGATTCCTCTAGAATCAGTCTACAGGTATTTACATGGGAAACCTGACAGGATGTCATTGATATGGTGCAGACGTATATTTCTCTAAAACATAATTGACAGGTTTATCTTTGTCAGTTTCTCAGTGAGCAATGGACTTGAAAAATGTCTTATGCAACATGCATGTCCCAGTCACCTGTTTGTAGTATTGGAATTGGAAGGTAACCCTGGAGAAAGCTATCACAGTTTGGAGATCTCATTGCAAGTGTCAGCCGAGAACTTGTGCTCAAATCTGAAGGACATACCCTCTAAAGACACAGGGACTTGAACGGCATTCAGCAGATCAGAGTGTATCCCATATCCTGTAACAAATTATTGGCGATATGAAAACTTCACGAATAGTTTTGACTTTGCCAATACATTTTATCAGATCATCAGAATCCTATTCTCATATGCAGATATTCACAGTAACATGCTCTGGACAGCTGTCATACACCATATATTACATCACCAACTGGTAAGGTGAAAGATGCTACCACTAACTTTATTATCTACAACTACTTGTATGCCTGAAAATCTGGTCTCAAGATGAGTAATCTATTCCAACCAGTGAAACATGTGCCATTGTAGGGATTGATAGTCAGGGGTGGGGTCACAGCGAGTACTACAGCAGAGATGCATTTGGAGTGCAGAATGGATGGTCAGCCATAAAACACAATCAAGGAGATTTGGGTGTAATGTACTCTCTCAAGTAACTGGAGTACACCCAAAGTTTTGTGGTCCTTTGCATGATTAATTTGCATTCCAGTGAAGTATCTCTAATTCTGGCTTCCTGTGCATTCCTGATTTGCTTTGCTTTGCCATTGGTAGCTATGTTTCAGATGCTTATGTCCTAGCCTTTGAAATTCTTGCCCTAAACCCCTCTAATTCTCTATGCTCCTTAAAAATGTTCATTTTGGTAAATACTAATGTCTGCTTATATTTCTTAGTGTTACATTCTTTTTGATAATGGTCCTTTGAGGCCTCTTGGAATTTTTTTGCAGTGTTATTGGTGGTATTAAATGCATGTTATTAAAATCAGAAGAAATAACAACAGGAATAGGTAACTGGACCCTTTGAGCTCCTGCTCTGGAATTCATCAAGACCATGGTTGATCTTTTACCTCAATTCAACTTTCCATACTATCACCATTTCCTAAAATGGTCTTAATTACCTAAAATCTATCAATCTCCATCGTGAATATATTTAACTATGAAACATCCGCAGCCTTCTAGGATAAAAAAATTTCAAATTGTTCTAATTCCAAATTTAAATGGAGCCAGAGAACTAGGCTAGGAAGAGGTGGTGAGGCAGAGGGTGTGAATCTCCAGTGACAGGGACCATATCAGCCAATGGTAAGTCAGTTCCACTTCCTCCAGAGGGCACAGATGTCAGACTGCTGCCGTGTACACTTACAGGACCTTGCCATGTAAATGCTATAGTGATTGGTAAAAATTTCTGTGGTTACTGTAAAACAGAACACAAGTGTACAATGTATACCTTAGCCTGATCTGTATCAAATAAAACCTCAAATAGGTGCCCTGGTTGGAAGTGAAACAATGATTTCCAGAGGTTGTACAGAAGCAGGCCTTTCCTCTGTATGAATTAATAGCTGCAATACAATTTTCCCACCAATGTTTTTCTGAGTCAGTTTTTAAGTTGGTTCTTAAATATCCAAGTTGTAAGTTTGTACTTTATAAACTATGCTTTAGGAATTTTATTTTAAAAATTCGAACCAGTATTATATTTCTGGTAATCAGCAGCAAAGTATTTCTGGAAAACTTTCCAATATGATATCGCCATGGATAATTCTCCATTTGAATGTTACAAGGTCCAGATAACACAAAGGTCACAATAAGATCTGCTTTGTCTGCAAAATGGCCCAATTTAAATCAAATTGCCCCCAACAAATCTAACAGCATAGATTTCAGAAAATACTTGACTTCCACAGTTAACATCCAGACAAGTAACAAGATTGTTATGAAACACAAGGTAAGTGAATTTCAGGGTTATTTAGAAACTTGTTAGCACTGGTTTGTACTCATGACACAGCCATTTATAATTAGCAATTGGACTAATCATTTAAAAATAATTATTAAGTGAAATAACTGTAATTATAGAAAAATTTATTTCAGCATTTAGTAACTCAACATTTCTCTCAAGTGAGATGAGTGAGTTTGATTTTAGTTCCGCGGGTCAATAATGCATCTTTTGGGACTTTGCTTTGGTTGCCGCATTTGACTCTGCTGTGAATTTGAATGAAAATTAACATGGCTCTTAAAGTGCACCCAAAATCTTTGGTTAAAATGAGGCAATGAAATACAAGCCAAACCCAACATCTGATAGCCATTATCAATGGAATATTATTATCAACCTTGCCCCCTGTTGGGTTCAATACTGACATAAAGTTCTTACGTTGTCACAGAAAATGACATGCTGTTCTTCCAACTTGCACTGATCTTCACTGGAATGCTGCAGCAAGACTGAGACAGAGATTTTGGCCAGGGAACAGGGTGGTGTGTTAAAGTGGTAGGCAACTGGAACTCAGGGTCTTTTTTGCAGGCAGAACATAGATGTTCTGCAAAGCAGTTATCCAGCCTAGGCTTCATTTCCCCAATGTGGAGGAGACTACATTGTGAGCAGTGAATGCAGTAGACTAGATTGTGGGAAGTACAGGTAAAATGCTGCTTCACCTGGAAGGTACGTTTGGGCCCTTGGATAGGGGGGAGGGAGGAGATAAGTGGGCAGGTGTTACACCTTCAACGGTCGCAGGGGAAGGTACTGTGGGACTGTGAGAGGGTGAAGGAAAAGTGAACCAGGGTTTACCACAGGGAATGGTCCCTGTGATAGGCAAAAAAGGACAGGGAGGGGATTGTGTGTCTGGTGATGGTATCTCATTGGAGCTGCAGAAATGGTGGCTGATGATCTTCTGGATGTGGGTGCTGATAGGATGGTAGGGAAAGACAAGGGGAACCCAGGAGGTAAGAGAGGGGGTGAGGGCAGAGGTGCGGGAAATGGGTCGGACCTGGTTGAGAGTCCAGTCGACAAAGGCCCTGGGGAACCCTCGATTGTAGAAGAAGGTGGACATTTCGGAGGCTCCCGTGTCACATCCAAAAGGGAACACTGAGAGGCTTTGCTAAGCATTCTGGGAGAAGTCGTTGTAGTCACTATGACTATTCAGTGGAGTAAGGAAGAACTGAGTGTCAAGGAATGGTAAGCCCCAAACTTTACATTACTGTTGTGTTGCCGTCCTTCCTTCCTCCTCTAACCAAGCAAAAAGGAGACACATTGAGAAAAACTGTTCGGAAGTTTGTTGTAGCCTCAAGGATATTTGGTCTGCTTATAAAGATTGCACTGTAATCTAAAGAACCAGTCAGTGCAGTAGTTGGTATAAGTGTGGGTTTAGGAGAATACTAGACCAGGTAAAAGCGAGGCAAGATTATTTAATCTTTCAGTGTAAAGGGGGCAGAGATGGCATTTAGGGAACTGGTGTGCTCTTCCTAGATAACAAGCTGTAGAGCTGGATGAACACAGCAGGCCAAGTAGCGTCATAGGAGCAGGAAAGCTGACGTTTCAGGCCTAGACCCTGCATCAGAAATGGGGGAGGGGCAGGGGGTTCTGAAATAAATAGGGAGAGAGGGGGAAGCGGATTCTCCAGCATCTGCAGTTCCTATTATCTCTGGTGTGCTCTTCCTGCCAGATGTGGCAGATCAGGGAACAGTCTAGTGTCCCTGCAGGAAGTTTGACTGACTGCAGCTCCTCAAAGACTCCGTTGGACGCATTGACCAGATAACCATAAGACTATAAGACATAGGAGTGGAAGTAAGGCCGTTCGGCCCATCAAGTCCACTGTGCCATTTAAATCATGGCTGATGGGCATTTCAACTCCACTTCCCTGCACTCTCCCCGTAGTCCTTGATTCCTTGTGAGATCAAGAATTTGTTGACCTCTGCCTTGAAGGCATCCAACGTCCCGGCCTCCGCTGCACTCCGTGGCAATGAATTCCACAAGCCCACCACTCTCTGGATGAAGAAATGTCGTCTCATTTCAGTTTTAAATTTACGCCCTCTAATTTTAAGGCTGTGCCCACGGGTCCTAGCCTCCCCGCCGAATGGAAACAACTTCCCAGCATCCACCCCTTCTAAGCCATATATTATCTTGTAAGTTTCTATTAGATCTCCCCTCAACCTTCTAAACCGTAATGAGTACAATCCCAGGATCCTTAGCTGTTCATCATATGTTAAACTTCCCATTCCAGGGATCATCCATGCGAATCTCCGCTGGACATGCTCCAGGGCTACTATGTCCTTCCTGAGGTGTGGGGCCCAAAATTGGACACAGTATTCTAAATGGGGCCTAACTAGAGCTTTATAAAGTCTCAGAAGCACATCGCTGCTTTTATAGTCCAACCTTCTTGAGACAAACGACAACATTGCATTCGCTTTCTTAATCACAGGCTCTACCTGCAAGTTAACTTTTCAAGAATCCTGGACCAATACTCCCAGATCCCTTTGTACTTCTGCTTTACAAATCTTCTCACTGTTTAGAAAATAGTCCATGCCTGTATTCTTTTTTTCAAAGTGCAAAACCTCACATTTGCTCACATTGAATTTCATCAGCCATTTCCTGGACCACTCTCCTGAACTGTCTAAATCTTTCTGCAGCTTCCCCACGTCAGCACTACCTGCTTGTCAACCTATCTTCGTATCATCGGCAAACTTCACCAGAATGCCCCCAGCCCCTTCATCCAGATCATCAATATATAAGATGAACAGTTGCGGCCCCAACACTGAACCCTGTCGGACACTACTCGTCACCAGTTGCCATTCCGAAAAAGAGCCTTTTGTACCAACTCTCTGCCTTCTGTCAGACAGCCAATCCTCAATCCAAGCCAGTAGCTCATCTCGAAGACCATGGGCCCTCACCTTACTCAGAAGCCTCCTGGGAGGCACCGTATTAAATGCCTTTTGGAAGTCTAGATTTCCCTGGTCTAACCTACTTGTTACCTCTTCAAAGAATTCTAACAGGTTTGTCAGGAACAACCTCCCCTTACTAAATCCATGCTGACTTGTTCTAATCTGACCCTGCACTTCCAGGAATTTAGAAATCTCATCCTTGACAATGGATTCTAGAATTTTACCAACTACCGAGGTTAGGCTAATTGACCTATAATTTTCCATCTTTTGCCTTGATCCTTTCTTAAACAAGGGGGTTACAACAGCAATTTTCCAATCATCTGGGACTTTCCCTGACTCCAGTGACTTTTAAAAGATCACAACCAAAGCCTCTGCTATTTCCTCAGCCACCTCCCTCAGAACTCTAGGATGTAGCCCATCGGAGCCAGGAGATATATCAATTTTTATACCTTTTAGCTTTTCTAGCACTTTCTCTTTTGTAATGCCTACCGTACTTAACTCTGCCCCCTGGCTCTCCCTAATTGTTGGCATACTACTCATATCTTCCACTGTGAAGACTGGCGCAAAGTACTTATTAAGTTCTTCAGCTATTTTCTTATCTCTCATCACTAGCCTTCCGGCATCAATTTGGAGTGGCCCAATGTCTACTTTTGCCTCTCATTTGTTTCTTATGCATTGAAAGAAGCTTTTACTATCATTTCTAATATTACTAGCTAGCCTACCTTCATATTTGATCCTCTCTTTCCTTATTGCTCTCTTTGTTATCCTTTGTTTGTTTTTGTAGCCTTCCCAATCTTCTGATTTCCCAGTGCCCTTGGTCAGTTTATAGGCTGTCTCTTTTTTTTATATATATTTCCTGACTTCCTTTGTCATCCATGGCTGTCTAATCCCACCCTGGATAATCTTTCTTTTCTTTGGGATGAACCTCTGTACTGTGTCCTCAATTACACCCAGAAACTCCCGCCATTGTTGCTCTACCGTCTTCCCCACTAGGCTCTGCTTCCAGTCGATTTTCGTCAATTCTCTCTCCTGCCCCTGTAATTACCTTTATTTAACTGTAACACCATTACATCCGATTTTGCCTTCTCTCTTTCAAACTGCAGACTGAACTCTACCATATTATGATCGCTGCCTCCTAAGTGTTCCCTTACTTTAAGGTCTTTTATAAAGTCAGGCTCATTACATAGCACTAAGTCCAGAATAGCCTGCTCCCTTATGGGCTCCATCACAAGCTATTCCAAAAAGCCATCCTGCAAACATTCCACTGGCAACATTATTCACCCAGTCCACCTGCATATTGAAGTCCCCCATGATCACCGTGACCTTGCCTTTCTGACATGCCCTATCTATTTCCCAGTGCATCTTGCGCCCTTGGTCCTGACCACTGTTAGGAGGTCTGTACATAACTCCCATTATAGTTTTTTTGCCTTTGTGGTTCCTCAACTCCACCCACACAGACTCCACATCCTCTGACCCTATGTCATTCAGTACCATAGATTTAACTTCATTCTTAGCTTCCAACGCAACCCCGCCCCCTCTGCCCACCTCCCTGTCTTTTCGATATGTTGTGAATCCTTGGGTGTTTAACTGCCAGTCCTGAACTCCCTGTAACTGTGTCTCTGTGATGCCTACCACATCATAATCATTCAAGAGGATTTGTGCTGTTAACTCATCTACTTTGTTGTGAATACTATGAGCTTTTGGATCAAGTGCCTGAATGCTAACTTTCCTATTATTAGAGAGATTGGAAATCCTAAAATGTCTTAAGCTGTCCTTCCTTTTTGCTGTATTCCTAGTCTGCCACGAGCTTAAACCCACCTGTACACATGCTATCCTGTTGCTTATCTTTCCATTTAACTCCATACTCCCTGTCTCTTTCACCTTCCCTTCCCCCCAACTCAGAAGTTTAAAGTCCTACTGACCACCCTATTTATCCTTTTTGCTAGAATGCTGGTTCCAGATCAGTTCAGGTGGGAACCGTCCCAACGGTACAGACCCCCCCGGTTCCAAAACTGATGCCAATGCCCCATGAAATGGAATCCCTCTTTCCCACACCAATCCCTTAGCCACGTGTTTACTTCCCTAACTTTCTTCTCCCTGTGGCAATTAGCATGTGGCTCAGGCAGTAATCCAGAGATTATGACCCTTGAGGACCTGTACTTCAATTTCCTTCCTAGTGCTTGATAATCCCTGAACAGGTCCTCTACCCTAGCTTTGCCTATGTTGTTAGTTCCAACGTGGACCACAACAACGCTCCAATATCCTTTCAAGCCGGTCGGAGATGTCCCGCACCCTGGCACTGGGCAGGCAACACACCATGCGGGACTCCCAATCCGGCTTGCATAGGATACTATCTGTCCCCCTAATTATAGAATCCCCTATAACAACTACCTGTCTTTTTGCTCCCCCATCTTGAATGGCCTTCTGCACCATGGTGCCGTGGTCAGCTGGCTCATCCTGTCCACAGCCTTTTCCCTCATCCATACAGGGAGCAAGAATCTCATGCCTGTTGGTCAAGGTCAAGGGCTGAGTCTCCTGCACTTCTGAACTCAGAATCCCCCTACCTGCCTCACTTACAGTCACACCCTGTTGTTCCTGAATACTTTTTGAATTTGAGTTATTTAATTTAGTGGGTGAGACTGCCTCCTGAAACAAAGTGTCCAGGTAACTTCTCCCCCTCCCGGATATGCCGCAGAGTTTGAAGTTCAGATTCCAGATCATTTACTCTGATCCGGAGTTCTTGCAGCAACCAACACTTGCTGCAGATGTGGTCGCTGCCGTTCACAATGCGATCAGCCAGTGCCCACATCATACAGCTACAACACATCACCTGTCCAGCCATTACTACTTACTTAGTTAACTTTTACAATTTATGTATTAAATGCTTTCTAGTACTTCTCTGCTCGCTCTTGTTCAATCAAGCAATTAAACTTTTCATCAATTACACAATACTCAAGAAAGATAAATTGAAAAGCCTTACCTTAATAACACATGAGAGTCTTTCACGGTTCGAGCTCCTGCTACTTCTGCTGCTGGAACAGGAATGGAGGGCTCCGCCGGTCAAGGTAGCAATTTTCTGATCCTTAAAGCAGAGATTCACCCACCTGTAGGCCTCTGATCGAAGCTCCCACTCTTCCTGCTGCAAGTCTGTGGAATTTTAATTAGGTTAGAGGAGGAGGGAGGGAGGATCTACTCTGTAGGACCTGGGGCTTTGAGGTAAGTGCTTCAATAACAATCACTTACCTTCCCAACTGCTCTCTGCTCTGATGTCACTTCCAACCAGCTCCCGCCACTCTCTGCTGAAGAAACGACCGCTGGCTTTGAGGTAAGTGCTTAAATAACAATCACTTACCTTCCCAACTGCCTCTCTGCTCCGACTTCATTTCTGTCCAGCTCCTGCCACTCTCTGCTGAAGAAAAGGTCAGTTGCATTGCTAGTTAGGGGCACAGGCAGACATTTCTGTAGCTGCCTTTGAGACTTCAGGATGGTGTGTTGCCTCCCTTGTGCCAGGGTCAAGGACGCCTCTGAGCAGATCCGTTAAATTCTTAAGGGGGAGGGTAAGCAGTCAGACACTGTGGTACACATTGGCACCAATGACATAGATAGAAAGGGGGATGAGATCCTGCAGAGTGAGTGCAGGGAATTAGGAAAGCAGCTGAAGAGCAGGGCCTCAAGGGTAGTAATCATTGGATTACTAACACAGCCACATGCTAGTGAGGCAAGGAATAGAAAGATAGGACAGGTGAATGTGTGGCTAACAAGTTGGTGCAGAGGGCAGGGTTTCAAGCTCTTGGATCATTGGGACCTCTTCTGGAGCAGGGTTGACCTGTAAAAAGCAGACAGGTTGCACCTAACCTGGAGGGGAACCAATACCCTTGCAGGGAGGTTTGCTAGTACTACTCAGGAGGATTTAAACTAGAACAGCATGGGCTGGGAACAACAGCAGCAGGCCAGCAAGTGGTGGGATTGAGGGGAAGGTAGATGTTAAGACCAGCAAATCAGAAGGAAAAGATAGGCAGAGTCAGGTAAATGAGCACAATATTTCTAATCCGCTGAAGTGTGTTTATTTCAATGCATGGATTATAGAGTATTATAGATAACACAGATGAGCTTAGAGCCTGGATTATTACATGGGACTATGATGTTGTGGCCATTACAAAGACTTGGTTGAGAGAGATGGGACTGGCTGCTCAAAGACCCAGGGTTTCGTTGTTTTAGATAAGATAGAGAGAATGGTAAAAGAGGTGGAGGAGTTGCATTACTAATTGGGAAGAATGTTACATTTAAGATTTTAGCAAAGATCTGTAGCTTGGGTTGTGGGTGAGGTTGTTGACTTGCTCACCGAGCTGGCTTGTTTTCGCTCAGACATTTCATGTCCGTGCTATAGTAACATCATCAGTGAGGCCTCCAATGAAACTTCATAGGTCGCATTGATGATGTTACCAAGAATGGTGATGAAATGTCTGAAGGAAAACAAGCCAGCTCAGCAAGCAAGTCAACAACCTCAGAATGTTACATGTGCGCTCAGAGAAGACATGCTGGAGGGCTCATCCATTGAGGCAATATTGATAGAGCTCAAAAATAAGAGGATGCAATCACTCTGATAGGATTATGCTACAGCACTCCCCTCCACTACTCAGCACTCCCTCCCCACCCCCACCAACAGCCACCAAGACATTGAGGAACAAATACATAAACAGATAATGGAAGGGTGCAATAAAAACAGAGTTATCATATTGTGCGTCTTTAACCTCCCCAGTATTGACTGAGACTCCAGTACAGCAAGAGGCTTAGACAGGGCAGAATTTGATAAGTGCATCCGAGAGGGCTTCTTGAAACAGTATGTGGATAGTCCAACAAGAGGAGGGGCCATACTGGACCTTGTATTGGCTAATGAGCCTGGCCAGGTGACTGACCTTTTAGTGGGAGAGCCTTTTGGAAACAGTGATCACAACTCCTTAAGTTTCAATGTAACTATGACCAAGGATAAGTCAGAGTTCAACAGTTTTAGGACCTAAACTCTCCCATGTCCCAAGCCCTACCCTGCACTCCAGGTCTTGTTACCACATAGCCTGCCATTACACACCACCTATTGTTAGTCACAAATAGTCCCCATTAACAATTATTCACCCTCCCAGCCTGATCCTTATCAACTCTTTGTCTATCCAACTGTTCTTCTCTCTCTTTAGGCTCATATCCTATTGTTTACTCCCTACCCCAAAACCCTCCCCTATTTTCCGCATGTAAACTGATGTTTTCCCAGTCAATATTAGTTCTGAGGAAGGGTCACCGGACCTGAAACATTAATTCTGTTTCTTCCTTCACAGATGCTGCCAGACCTGCTGAGCATTTCCAGTAACTTTGTTTTACATCATCTGCAGTTCTTTTGGTTTTTATTAGGGATAAATCAGGACTTTACAGGAAGGTACTAAATTGGGGGAGGGCAAATTATGTCAATATTAGGTAGGAGTTAGGGAGTGTTAATTGGAAGGATCTGTTATCAGGCAAGTCTGCATTGGACATGTGGGAACTGTTTAAAGACCTGCTAGAGAGATTTCAAGACTGGCGTGTTCCAGTAAGGAAGAAGAATAAGGATGCCAAGGTAAGGGACCCTTGAATAACAGGAGACGTTGTGAATTTAGTCAAAAGGGGGAAAAAAGCATATTTTAAGGTTTAGAAACCTAAAATCGGATAGGGCCTGGAGGAATATGAGGAAAACAGGAAAGTATTCAATCATGGAATTAGGAGAACAAGAAGAGGCCATGGAATGGCCTTAGCAAGTAGGGTTAAAGAGAATCTCAAGGCACTTGATAGATACCTTTAAAACAAGAGGATAACTAGGGGAGAAGGTAAGGCCACTCAAGGATAAAGGTGGTAACTTGTGCTTGGAGGCAGAGGATGTGGATGAGATCCTAAATGAGTACTTTGCATTAGTATTCGCCCAGGAAAAGAATATGGAGGATAGCGAGATTTGTGTGGAGCATGCTAATAAGCTGCGGCATTTTCAGATAAAGAAAGAAGTGGTATTGGATCTTTTGAAGTGCAATAAGGTGGATATGTCCCCAGTTCATAATGGTATCTACCCCAGGTTGTTGAGAGAGGCAAAACAGGAGATTGCTGGGCCCTTGACCAAGATCTTTGTGTCCTCACTAGCCATTGGACAGGTCCCAGAGGACTGCCGAGTAGCTAATGTTGTTTCCTCTGTTCAAGAAAGGAAATAGGGATAATCCAGGAAACTACAGACCAGTGAGTCTCACGTTGGTGGCTGGGAAGCTATTGGAGAGAATTGTTAGGGATAGGATTTATGTACATTTGGAAAAGCATGGCCTAGATAGGGTCAGTCAGCATAGCTTTGTGAAGGGCAGATCATGTTTTACTAACTTGATTGAATTTTTCAAGGAGGTGACAAAGGTGATCGATGAAGGTAGAATAGTGGATGTTGTCTACATGGATTATAGTAAGGCTTTCAACAAGGCCCCTCATCGGAGGTTCATCCAGAAGATTAAGATGCGTGGGACCCACATTGACTTGGCCACGTGGATTCAGAATTGGCTTGCCCATAGAAGGCAGAGGGTAGTAGTGGAAGGGTGGTTTATAGGCTGGAGGTCTGTGACTCGTGGTCTTCCGCAGGGATCCAAACTGGGACCTCTGCTGATTGTGATATATATATATAAATTATTTGGATGGAAATGTAGATGGATGGGTTAGTAATTTTGCAGAAAATACAAAAGATCGGTAAGAATTATGAATAGTGCAGAAGGTTATAAGTACAGCGAGTTATAGATTAGTTGCAGATATTTGTGGAGAAATGGCACATGGAGTTTCATCCGGGTAAGTGTGGGGTGCTGTATTTTGGGAGATCAAATGCTAATGAAAAGTGCACAGTTAATGGCAGGACCCTGAACAGCATTGATGTACAGAAGGATCCTGGGATTCAACTCCATAGCTCCCTGAAAGTGGCCTCGCAAGTAAATAGGGTGGTAAAGAAGGCAAATAGCATGCTCGCCTTTATTGGTTGGGGAATTGAGTTCAAGAGTCAAGGTGTCATGTTGCAGCTTTATAAGGCTTTGTTTAGGCCCCACTTAGATTATTGTGTTCAATTCTGTTCACCAAATTGCAGGAAGGATATGGAGGCTTGGAGAGGGTGCAGAAAAAGTTTACCAAGAGAACCTCGTTCTCACTTATCACCCCACCAACCTCCAGATACAACGTATCATTCTCCGACACTTCCACCATCTACAATCCGACCCCACAACCCAAGCTATTTTTCCATCCCCACCCTTGTCTGCCTTCTGGAGAGACCATTCTCTCCGCGACTCACTTGTCCGCTCCACACTCCCCTTCAACCCCACCACACCCGGCACCTTCTCCTGCAACCGCAGGAAGTGCTACACTTGCCCCCACACCTCCTCCCTCATCCCTATCCCAGGCCCCAAGATGACCTTCCATATTAAGCAGATGTTCACCTGCACATCTGCTAATGTGGTATATTGTATCCATTGTACCCGGTGTGGCTTCCTCTACATTGGGGAAACCAAGCGGAGGCTTGGGGACCGCTTTGCAGAACATCTCTGCTCGGTTCGCAACAAACAGCTGCACCTCCCAGTCACGAACCATCTCAACTCCCCCTCCCATTCCTCAGACGACATGTACATCATGGGCCTCCTGCAGTGCCACAACGATGCCACCCGAAGGTTGCAAGAACAGCAACTCATATTCTGTTTGGGAACCCTGCAGCCCAATGGTATCAATGTGGACTTCACAAGCTTCAAAATCTCCCCTTCCCCCACTGCATCCCAAAACCAGTCCAGCCTGTCTCCGCTTCCCTAACCTGTTCTTCCTCTCACCCATCCCTTCCTCCCACCTCAAGCCGCACCTCCATTTCCTACCTACCACCTCATCCCACCTCCTTGACCTGTCCATCTTCCCTGGACTGACCTATCCCCTCCCTACCTCCTCACCTATACTCTCCTCTCTACCTATCTTGTTTTCTCTCCACCTACGGTCCGCCTCCCCCCTCTCTCTATTTATTCCAGTTCCCTCTCCCCATCCCCCTCCCTGATGAAGGGTCTAGACCCGAAACATCAGCTTTTGTGCACCTGAGATGCTGCTTGGCCTGCTGTGTTCATCCAGCTCCACACTTTGTTATCTTGGATTCTCCAGCATCTACAGTTCCCATTATCAGAGATAGAGTTGTGTTTGGGGGCTGGAATCGGACTAGAACAAGGAAAGTTCCAAGCACCCCACGAAGAGACATGCATAACTGGACTCATGGCCAATCTCTCTTACCTGAAGAAAATGAGACGAGTTATAAGAGAAGTTGTTTAGGGTGAGGACAAGGTCAGCCAAGCAGAGGAGGTTGGTGGTGGGAGTGGACGGTTCAGGACTTTTCCCCAGGAAAAAACAGAAAGCCCTGGTTGTGTAAAGGGATTGCACATAAAGAGGAGGTGGTTGGAGTCTGCAAACTGGAAATTCTGAAGCTCCCAGAATCCCTTCAGTGTACACAGGTCCTACGGCTCAACAAGTTCACACTGACCTTCAGAGGATCTCACCCAGACCCATCATGCATAACCCACTTAATCTACACATCCCTGGACACCATGGGCATTTTAGCATTGTCAATCCACCTAGCCTGCACATCTTTGGACTGTGAGACAACACCCACACAGACAGGGGGAGAATGTGCAAACTCCACACAGACAGTCACCTGAGGCTGGAATCAAACCCAGGCTCCTGGTGCTGTGAGGCAGCAGTGCTAACCACTGAGCCACCATGCCACCTGTGTAAAGCTTCAGTGGAATCACAGCTGGACATGGGCAGAGATTAGGCCGGGGTGGAAAGACCAACTCAATGTAGAAAAAGATGGGCTCTGTCGGGCAGGAACAGTGTCTACCTGAGCAGAAACAAAAGATCTACATGGGCAGTCCTGTTTGTGGATTTTCTGAAGTAGGTAAAAGCAAGCTGTGCAGGGCTGAGGGGCCATCAGCTTGGAGGCAGTGGATGGGAGATCGCCAGATGAAATGAAGTCAGTGACCACAGTTGATACAATGGCTTGAAAATATGCGAAAGAATACATGAAAGAGTTTGTAATTGTTATTCCATTTTGCTCTTATGATAGCTGATGATTTGAGTTGAAATGCTGGATGATTTGTTCAGGTCTTGATTTTCCCCCAGTAACCTTTTAAAACATATAAATGTTAGACAGCAACTCTGCTAAACAGACAGAGAATTGCACAAGTTATAAGTGGAAAATGATTACTGATTACATAGAGTGAATTTTTTGTTATATCCCCTCAGTATCAGTAACCTGGACAAATATAATGGTGTTAGTGTAATTAAACAACTAGATGAACTTCATTAACTCAATATAATTAAATCAAAGTAGTGATGGGATGAGAATTAGCGGCGGTCACTGTAAAGGTTTTGAGAAGACTTTGAAGGATGCTGGTGTATTGTATGGTTGACTGAGGCTATTCAGTACTGTGGGCTGACATTAGTGGAACATTAGTAACTGAAATTAAATGGAGATGGGGGTGAGGCAGTGTGGAGGAATTGCAAAATAAAGGTCAGAGTTGGAATTGCAATGTGAGATTGAAGAAGTTTGTAGAGATGGAAAGAGATTGAAACTGAGGGACACTAATGATGGAGGCTTTTGAAATTGATAGAATGGGGGAGTAGAAGACAGATTTTTTTTGACTCTGTGTTTTATAGAGGAGCAGGACATTATGCAGAGTTACAGCCAAGTTGCAATTCGTTATGGGCAAAATTCATGAGGTCAGCAAGGAATGTATTGGAGTAATATAGCATTTGATAATTATTTGTGGAAGGAGCAAGATGGAGGCAAAGATTTGTCCTGGAAGTAGTGAAAATAGGTGGTGTTTGTGGGAGTTTGGAAATAAGGATTGATGCTCATTTCAGGATAAAACAAGATGCCAATAGAAGCCAGAGTATAAATAGAATTAATCTAGGCTAGTGACACATTAGTGGATTATAAAGAATTCGCAAATGAGGTAGTTGGAATGTTCCAGAGAGTTGAGGGAGGTGAAATTGAATTATCTGCAGTCAGAAAGGGTGTCACAAATTGTTTTCAGGGGGTCAAAAACAGTATTGTAGAGATTTAATAAGAAAATCATGAGATTGATGACATTGAGCTGAGTAGCAATGACAAAAGGATTTTATACAATAGCCTGAAGAAGGAAACAGAAGAGCTGAAGGATCAGGGTGAGTAATTTGAGGTGACAATCTGAAAATGAGAAAGTTGGAGCCACAGTAGAGTAAGATATTAATGACTTTATTGAGCATTAGTAGAGGAAGGTTGTTGTTCCAGGAGCTGTGGAAGGAGGGAGTAAAGGTGATAATGAGGACTAGGAATGGATTAAGGACCAACTGCAGAATGGAGCCAGAGAAAGATATGAAAGTTGGGGAAGACTGGAACCAGCAATGCCTAGCAGTTGAGAATCTCTTTCTTCAGCAAAAACCCTAGATATTGTGTTATCCAATTTTCTGATATGCAAGAAAATCTTTTGTAGTGTGTATATCTATTTAACACCATCTGCTATCCATTACATTCCTAAGTGATCATTTTCTTTCTTACATCTTATAGTCAGATTCATATGTACATACATAGATACAAAAATACATCCACTCATGTAGACCCACATGTGCACACACCTCACCCAACACCACCACCCCTGCTCCTCCACCTCCTCCAAACACAGTGCTAAATTAGAAGTTGCTTTCATTTGACAATGCTATCATTGTCAAAAATGAATGTTGTACTAAAGCCTGATGGGCACTTACGTAGCACATAGAAAATTACTGTTCTTCAGCTTTCCAGAATCGTGGCCAAAATATTGTTCTTTATACCATACAGGATTGGCAAAAACATTGATGCATGCTGTAATATCTTACTCCTTCTAAATCTCCTTCCTTCCAGTCTTTTGACAAGACATTGCGTCTTTTATAATAGCCGTCAATGTTATGACAGTAAGCTAATCATTCTTAAATTAAAGAAAAGAATACCAACACTCCATTGGCAAAAATCTGCACATGGTGAGCTGAAAATAAAAAAAAATTCCCAAATAAAGAAATTCTCAACATTAGGCGAGTACAATATATATATAACACTGCAGATGCACTGGTGTGTTTAAATACATTCAGAATATCTCATTATCAAGCTCATGTATAATCTGGTTGTCATAGGCAAGTGCTTTACAAAGGGCTTTGCATATGTGTCAAAATAATGATGGAGTTGTTACATTTTATAACATGCAGCAGCTTTACTAGGGTACTCCGCCTGGTGTGGTTGGAATGTGATTGTATTGGAGGAGCAGCTCTGGTTTATATAAATATAATAAAATTGAAAAGGTCTTGTGAGAAAGGGCAGTTTGTAGATACATAAACGAGTGCTCATTCAAAGCAGCAAGTGAAAGGAAATGCACTTGCCAGCTTATGTGCTGTTTATTATTTTCATACACCACATCACAATTTCCCTTTCTACATAGATATTAACACAAGAGGAATGCAGGAGATAAGCAATGGCTCAGAACAAACAGTTAAATTGCTTATGCTATAAGGCAATGAACGCAGGCATCGAATTTCACAGTAATTAACTGCAGGTTATCTGCAGTAATGGTGCATAATTACCAACTGTTAAAATCATATTATGCTAGGGACAGACAGCATATATTTTCATGCATGGCTGACAGCGGCACACCACTTCATTTTTGAAAAAATTTCCAAAAGAGAAACTGCTACAATTAGCCTCAGGTCCATAAAATTGGGAGAAAAACTCAACCAAAATGTGTGCTCCTATTCAGTTTCCAGTGCTAACTACTTAAACATTGTGCAAGTGAGGATGTTATATGAGAAAAGGATTGAGTTTCATTGGCTGTACTGGCTGCTGAAACTTGCTTATGAATTCCTATCGCAGCTTTGCTCAGTTGACATCAATCCTGAGCCTAAACCAGGGGGTTTCAGCTTCAAACTACACTCACACTTTGAGCATTACTGAAAAATTGCTATTTTTCAGTGCTGATGCCATGTTTCAGTGTCAGGTTAGTGTGAAGCCCTTTCTTGGTTTCCATAGATGTTATAGTGCCCATAGCAATACTTGTAGTGCAGAAAGTTCTCTTAACTAACCAAATTAATTGATTCTGCAAAATAATGATGCTTACCGAATTTTCTATTGCCCAAAAGACCTCCATTTTCTTACATAAGTCACAATATTTTGTGAAAAGTATTAATGTGATGCTGTTTGACATTTTATAGTGAAAAAGATAATGTGGTGGTATATAAATTTATTTTCTTTGCCTTAAAAAATGAAGGTGACTGTACGGTGATTCTGTACATTTCTTTATTTCCGTGATTCTTTACCATCCTGAACCAAAACTTACTGATGACCAATTTGATAAATGTACCAATTAGAAACAAGTCCACAGCGTGTGTCCTTACCTGATCTCAGTGGAAGGTATGCATGTTACAACGGGCTTCAGTATTTCTGAGTTAGTGCACAGATGTAAAAATCATCCAAAAGCCTCATTTCTGACTATTGTCAATTGGCCCATCCTCCACTTGGAAAATGTACAGCCTTCATATCCCATGTGTTCCAGAGGTGAATAATAACAAAAACTAAATAAGTTGATTAGAAAATATATACACAAAGGTATCATGGGTGAAGTACATGGGTAAGGATGAAATCAATTTCAGCTGTGATTATCCCAACCCACATGGTAGAACAGACAGCTCAAATTCCCTGCTGAGGCACAGAGATGTAAAGGTCTATTTGTAAGGAACAGAAGCCCTGCTAGTACTTATTGAACTGCAGTCTATCAGGGTTCAGCACCTTCAGAGGAGGTGAAAGAAGAGATGAAAACCCAAACAGATCAAATATAAGCGCCATAAGTTTCACGGAGCGAAATGATAAATTGGTAGGAGTAAGTTGCTAGAAAAAATGCATGGGGTAATTAATGCATGCCACAGAGAAACAGGGAATGTATATGATATGATGAGGTGCCAGGGCCAAAGAAACATACAAAGAAGGAGGAGGCACTTTAATGGTGACAAGGAGAGAATTTCTAACTCATCCTCATCTATCTTGTTCAACTTCTATCAGCTGATTCAAGCATAGCATCATCAAAGATCTGGAGGCCCTGTGTGTCATGATAGATGAAAGAACTTAAAAGAACCATGCAAAAAGAGGGACAACTAAAAAGCATACAGATGAAGTAAGGATGTGCAGCAAACAATAAATCAGTCAATGCAAGTATATTAAGCTTAGTTTTAACTTAAGTCCACTTGCACAACATTGAAGTGGATGGTATCATAAATAGTAGGAAAATGAGTACATTTCTAAATAAAGGAATGCGTGGGTGCAGCTTTCTCAGATATGATATCGTACATCATCCGTGGCATTCAGATGTCTGATTATGCACTAGTATCATTTTAACATCATTTTCCGACAAAGTTCTGGCTCTCATTTTGGTGAATTAACTTGGATTTGAACAAACTCAGCTGCCAAACCAGCCTTTGACAAGCTTAACTCATTGCAAATGTTCTCTGTACCTCTGAGCTGTTTTTCAGCATTTATAATACGACATATATGCTGGAGTAACTGTACATTCTTTCTAACTTAGGACACTTCCGTTTGATAAATTTCCATGGAAGCCCACTTCAAAACAGTCACAGGGTGAATAATATCAGAGATAATGGGAACTGCAGATGCTGGAGATTCCAAGATAATAAAATGTGAGGCTGGATGAACACAGCAGGCCAAGCAGCATCTCAGGAGCACAAAAGCTGACGTTTCGGGCCTAGACCCTTCATCAGAGAGGGGGATGGGGGGAGGGAACTGGAATAAATAGGGAGAGAGGGGGAGGCGGACCGAAGATGGAGAGTAAAGAAGACCTCCGCTCAGTTCGCAACAAACAACTGCACCTCCCAGTCGCAAACCATTTCCACTCCCCCTCCCATTCTCTTGATGACATGTCCATCATGGGCCTCCTGCACTGCCACAATGATGCCACCCGAAGGTTGCAGGAACAGCAACTCATATTCCGCCTGGGAACCCTGCAGCCATATGGTATCAATGTGGACTTCACCAGTTTCAAAATCTCCCCTTCCCCCACTGCATCCCTAAACCAGCCCAGTTCATCCCCTCCCCCCACTGCACCACACAACCAGCCCAGCTCTTCCCCCCCACCCACTGCATCCCAAAACCAGTCCAACCTGTCTCTGCCTCCCTAACCGGTTCTTCCTCTCACCCATCCCTTCCTCCCACCCCAAGCCGCACCCCCAGCTACCTACTAACCTCATCCCACCTCCTTGACCTGTCCGTCTTCCCTGGACTGACCTATCCCCTCCCTACCTCCCCACCCACACCTTCTCCACCTATCTTCTTTACTCTCCATCTTCGGTCCGCCTCCCCCTCTCTCCCTATTTATTCCAGTTCCCTCCCCCCATCCCCCTCTCTGATGAAGGGTCTAGGCCCGAAACGTCAGCTTTTGTGCTCCTGAGATGCTGCTTGGCCTGCTGTGTTCATCCAGCCTCACATTTTATTAACAGGGTGAATAATGTTCCTTTCGTGTAAAATTGATTTTCCATAAATTTTGGGCTTTGCTGAAGTACTGAGTTTCAGGTAATGTATTAGCGAAAAATAGAACTAAAACAAATTTGGTTGGAAAAATTCTCTTTTCATATTTGCCATATGTGGACTAAATTATTATTAAATGCATTTAGTATAAACGTATTTAGTACACTTTTGTTTATTTCCTTCAATATGTATTATTTGCCATTTCATGAAAGGAGAAATAAATTACTCCCAAAGCAGTTAAAAGAAAAAACATGGGAGACTGGATTGTGCACCTGAATGCTACAGTTTAAGTTATCCATGATATTTTTCAGATTTTAGTGAATTCTTTGCTCATCGTGATTAGGTTTGTTGGTGACCATCTTCGAAAAGACTATCCCAATAGCAGAAGTGCAATCCAGTCAACAACTTAGCAGCAATATTATTTAACTCATTCCTGGGTATCAGTGGCTGGACCAGCCTTAGTTGCCCCTGAGAAGGTGATGGTGAGTAGCTTTTTTTGAACCACTGCAGTCTATGTGCTGTAAGTAGACCCACAATGCCATTAGGAAAGGAAATCCAGGATGTTGGCCCAGCAGCACTGAAGGGGCAGTAATATATTTTTGAGTCAGGATGGTGAGTAACTTAGAGGTAACTCGCAAGTAGTGGTGTTCCTATGTATCTGTTGCGCTTATCCTTCTCGTTGGAAATAGTCATAGATTTGATAGGTGCTGATTTTTTTTGCAGTGCTTCTTGTCAACGGTACACATTGTTACTGAGTGCTGGTGGCGGAGGGAGTAGATGTTTGTGGATATGGTGCCAATCAAGAGCCTTAGATCGTGTTAGGCTTCTTGACTATTGTTGGAGCTGCACCATCCAGGCATCCTGACAGCCATGTAAATGGTAAACAGACTATGGCAGTCAGATGGATTATTTGACACAGGGTTCCCAGCCTTTGTTCTACTTTTTGTAAATACTGTAATTATATGGCTTGTCCAGTTCAGTTTCTGGTCCATGATGTTAATAGTGTGGGATTCAGTGATGGTGATACCATTGAATAACAAAGGAAGATGGTTAGATTTTCTCTTATTAGAGATGGCCATTGCCTGGCATTTGTGTGTGGCAGTCAATGGCCATTTCCAGCAAGACAGTTTGAGGCAGTTTGATCTGTGGGACAATGCCACTGGACTATATGAATTTGTTTTGCATGTTTCACTTACAAAACAAAAGACCAGGGTAAATTTTGGTCAATGTATTCAGGGCCGTATTTGAACCCACAATACATTACTTTTTTCCTCATGTTTTTTGATGTAAACTAAGTATCAAGATGTCTGATGCAGTCAGTGTATGGTTATTTTTTATAGATAACCTTGCCAGATTTCTGTTCATTATCACTTAAGGAAGGATATGCATTTATATAGTGCATTTCATGTCACAAATCTCTTTAGAGCCAATTAATTATGTTTAATAGTTGAGTCATCATTATAATAGAGAAAAGAATGGCATGTAGAATGCACATTGAAAAGTCCCACAATAAGAGAATAACAAGATTTACTTTAGTGATATTGATTTGATGAATAAAATATTAGCCAAGAAACTGTGAGAATTGGCTACTGATTCTCTGGAAAATAACATGCGATTTCTCGCATCTATGTGAATAGCCAGACTGAGGTCTGTAGATCAAGTTTGCAACTGAAGGAAGGTATCACTAGGAACATTAATTTAGTTGAGGCAAATATTACACTTTGGTTCTTTGATTATTTAGTTCTTAAATTCATAGCAATCAGTTTTAGTGGGATTTACTCCAGTAAATTGAAATGTACTGAATTTAAAAACAGAAAATACTGAAACTATTCAGCAGGTCAGGCATTATCTGTAATGAAAGAAACAGAATTAACACGAGGAATATTGTGGAAGTGCCAGTGCCTTAACCATTGGCCGGGGTCCAATAAGGCCTCTGCATTGTCTTATTGCAGGCAGGTCTACTGCATGTTGTGTCACTCGCACACTTAACAGGCTAGTGGCATCCACTTGTATTGATGGGCATTGGAGGTGGGTGTTTCACATACCAAGAGCCGTGTCAGCCAATCCCTGACGCTGGTATATGCCCAAATAAAGGCAGGTGATTTTTGGAAAGGGCTTTCAGGAAGACATTGTAGGGGGACGAGTTGAAGGGCTCAGCAACAAGGGCAATGAAGATTTTTTTCAGCAGATTCCTCCTTTCTAATGCCAGATTTCTTGACCGGGCACTGAGTGCCTTTGAATATGACACTCCTCCTGGGAGTACAGAAGCAAATATGACAAGATTTTATTGATGTGATACCTGCATGGTGATACTCTGCTAGCTTCTAAGTTAATGGTAACAATGGTTGTAAGGGGTTTAAATGTCACCCATTTACAGGGCCTCTGCATAACAGCCCCACTACCACTCTCTCACCAGAAAAAAATACCACCTGCCGCAAAACCTGTCTCAAGGGAGGGCATAAGTTTCCACTCAATGTTTCGGATCAATTACCTTTCATCAGAACTAAAGAGTATTGTTTGTTTTTTATAAACTGAGAGTTATTAAATTCTTTTTGTTGAGTAACATTGTCTTCTTAAATGTTCCCATCATTTTTTAATCCGATGCCATACTCCCAATGAAAAATCACTCATCATTCTCCCATCTGATATCTGCCAGCAATTTGATTGATTCTAAAGTGTAAAAAATGAAAAAACATTTTTCCAACAAATTTACAATCCTGTATGACCCACATGTACTACTTCATTACGGTGAAAATTCTGCACAATATCAGTCATGTGCTTGTTAAATGTGGTGAAGCCTGAAACTTGTATGTGTAAGGTTTGTAGCTGTAATGCCTGAGTCTTTTCATTCTGAGGCACTTTGCAGGTTCAGGGATGCCATGCTGTCTTGGGGTTATTTTATTATGTCAGTTTAAAATGATGTACAAGCAGATGAAGCAAGTATGCTTTACTTTTGTTCAAGCCAAATAAATTCAAAGACAGTCTTTCTGGAAAATGATTCCACTTTCTCATGGAAATCAAATATTGGCATTTACGCAACAATGGACATGGATACATTAATCTAATGTCTGCCACATGCGTGCATAGTTTTACTCTTCAAATGTTCCACTTATGCTCACAGCAGACTTTGAAGTTTATCAGAGCTACTAAAGCTTTTGGCAAGTGACCAGTCAGCATTAGTTTCCAGACCATGTAATATGTTACAGATCTTCTTTAGCCTCTAGAATTCTAGTCAACCAGGAATATATTCTTACTAGATGCCTGACAAGTTCTTTTTTTCCAAATGTTTATTTAAAAAGGTGACTTACTTCAAAACAGCATGAAGTAAAAAAGAATGGTGAATCCCAGCTGATGCAGGCTGAAGTATACTCTGTATATTCAAATTTGACGAACTGAGAACAACAGTAATACATTCTCGCAATGCTGAAAATAAATCAAATTTTGAGACCTCCCGGTAAGTTTGCAGAACACTTCAATCTGAAAGTCTCATATCAATACCAGTTACATCAGAACATGTTTCTTTACAAATAGCTCCTTTATAGAGAGAAACAAAAAATCATTTGCGTGTTGCTCAGGACAGCTGCATGTTTGAATGTGATAAGTGAAAATAATTGTTGTTCATTCTTTCTTTCATAGTAGAGCACAATTAATATAGGCCTATGGTAAAATATGATGTGGGGATGTCGTTGTTGGACCGATGTGGACAAAGTCAAAAGTCACACGAAACTAGATTATAGTCCAACAGATTTATTTAAAATCACAAGCTTTCAGAGTGCTGGTCCTTCATGAGTTGAAGTGGAACATTACTGTTAACAGGAGACTTCTAAGTACAAAATGGCATGATAGTTTTTGACAATTAAATTTCACTTAGCTATTTCACTTTGCATTGTTTGCACTCTATTCAAATGTGCATCAGCATTGCTTTTTGAGATAAGCTTAATCAGAGAGCTGAATGTTCGTGGTTGGCATGCATTGATGCTTATTAGGGAGTTAGAGATATTTGCTTTATTGTGGAAGAAGCAATTTTCTTTTGGTTTTTAGTTGAATGCTCATGCTGCAGGACACAGTTGAACTCATAGGCTCAGCTGGCCTTTCTTTCAATACCCCATAAAGTATACCATCCAAAATCACTCTCAGCTGGAGTAATTGATGTCAAGGGAGAGATGGTAAGATGGTTCCACTTTGCCTATCTCTTGACTGACTGAAGATAGATGTATTTCAAAAGAGAAAGCTCTTTTAACCCTGTTATGATCCCATCTAATGGTATTTCAAGTCAGATTACAGAATGAAGCCTGGCTTGATGGACAATGAGTTTTACTTTTTTAAAAGCTGGTTACAGTGATGATAAATTGGAACAATTGTGTTTGGGTTTTCTTCAGCAAAACTCTGAATTCACTTGTCGCTATTTTCTTTAGATAATGTCTCTTCATGAGACATGGAGTCATATAGCACAGAAACAGACCATTTAGTCCAACTAATCCATATCAAATTGGTTTCCCAAACTAAACTGGTCTCATTTGCCTGTTCTTTTGGCCCATATCCCTCTAAATCTCTCCTATTCATACACCTGTCCAAATAGCTTTTAAATGTTGCAACTGTACTTGCACCTATCACTTTCTGTAAGTTCATTCCATATATGAACCACCTTCCGTTGCCCCTTAGGTCCCTTTCAATTCTTTCCCCTTGCACCTTAAAATTATACCCCCTAGTTTTGAACTCCCTTACCCTAGGGTAAAGATCTCGGCTATTCACCTTGTCCATGCCACTCATGATTTTATAAACCTCTATATGGTCACCCCTCAACCTCCTATGCTCCAGGCAAAAGAAGTCCTAGTCTATTCGGCCTCTCCTTATAGCTCAAACACTTCAGTCTTGGTAAGATCCTTGTAAATCTTTTCTGCACCCTTTTGAATTGAACAATATTCTTCCTATAGCAAGGTGAACAGAACTGAACAAAGTATTCTAAAAAGCAATCTGCTAACACAGCTCACTTGGTTCTTAAAATGAAATTCCTTCAAACTTGTCTTCCACAGTTTCTGTTTCTGGAACTTCTCAGGACTTCTTTCTTCTCAGCTGACTGTGTTGCGGTGACTGCTATGGCTGGTGTGGTCCTTTACCCTCAGAAAGAAACCTACACATACATTGCCTGAAAGAAGTCTTCATGCACTTTAAACTTCTGGACGATTTTCTTCATCTTTAAAGGAAAATCTTTCTGTCTTTGTCTTTCGGTGTCACTGCACATCTTGTTTGACAACAGTCCAAATCCTTTATTTTTCATTCTAACCTTGTTTCTGATTGCATAGAAATATTCTCTTCAAGCAATATTGACAATGAGGATTCTGTGGGTGTAGGTTAACAGGATTTCCAGAAAGCATTTGAAAAGTGCCACTCAAAAGATTAATACTGAAGGTACCAACACATGGCATTGAGGTAATTTATTAACTTGTATAGAGGATTGGCTAACCAACGGAGATCAGAGAGTCAAGATAATTGGATGATTTTCTCACTGGCAAGGGGTAACGGGGAGGGAGGCACTGGATTTGTTCCTTGGGCCCCAAGTATTTGCAATCTACATGGATTGTATCATAGCCAAATTTACAGATGAAACTAAAAGAGGTTGGAAAGTAATTTGCAATGAAGACATTTTTTAAAAAGTTACAAATAGACATGGATAGATTAGATAGGTAAAAGGGCCAAAATTTGGCAAATGAAGTTTAACAATGACAAGTGTGCGGTTATCCATTTTAGCAGGAGATATAGAAATGCAACTTATTATCTAACTGGAGAGAAACTTCAGTGTCCTTCGGTGCAGAGGGATCTCTGTGCCCTTGTCTATGAATCACAGTGAACTAGTATGCAGGTACAGCAGGCAATAAGGAAGGCAAATGAAATTTTAGCATTTATTGCTAAAGGTGTAGAGTTTAAAAGCAGGGAAGCATAGCTACAACTGTACAAGTCATTAGTGAGGCCTTGCTGGAGTATTGCATACAATTTTGATCCCTTACTTGAGGACGGATGTGGTTGTGTTGGAGGCAATTCAAAGTAAGTTCACTAGACTGAGTCGAGATGTGAGGGGTTTGTCTTATGAAGAAAGATTGAACAGTTTAGACCTATACTCTCTGGAGTTTAGAAGAATGACAAGAGATCTAAATGAGGTTTATAAATGCTGAAGGAGATTGACAAAGTAGACATAGAAAGAATGTTTCCTCATTTGAGGGCAATCTAGCCTTAGGATAAGGGATAGCAGATTTAAAACAGATGTGAGAAATATCTTCTCTCAAAGAATCATGAATCTGTAACATTCATTACCCCAGATTGCGGTGCATGCCTGCAAATTGAATAAATTTAAAGAGGAGACAGATTTTTTAAAATTAGTAATGAGTTGAAGAGTTGTGAAGAATGGGTAAGAATGTAGAGCTAAGGCCAAGATGAGATCAGCAATGATCGTATCAAATGGCATAAAGACTCGAAGGGCTGAATTGCCTACACCTGCTTATGTTCTTGTATTCTTATGTTCAAGAGCTTCGTAACAGCATCATCAAAATACATGTCAACAAACTTCAGATGACTCACAGACTTCAAAATGACACTAATCTAATTTTTCTTAATATAAATGACACAAATACAAATCAAACTTAATGCAATACATTTTTGAACCCTAGTTTCCAAATCAAATATAATATTCATATCACTGTATTTACAAACCCCGAGAACAGACCAAATGGCTGTTTTCATCATAAGTTTTAAAGGTTGAATTTCATTGCTTCACATCTGAAGAAGCATCACGGACCCACTGATTCAGACACTCATGCAGACACACACGCTCAAGAAAAGACAATGATTACAAAAGAGGTAGTATGTATGTAGGTCTTAGAAGTCCAGTAATTCACTGTCACACTTGTTTTTCTCAACCTAGTAAAATAATTTTCCATTCCTTCCAGCAGCATGGACCATGGTTATACCGGTGTTTGCCAGCAGCTTTTGCAGCAAACATACTGCATGTACTACAACCAAATGCCACATCTGAAAATGTTAGGGATCATTCTTTAATGGGGTCAACAAGGCCTGCATAAGACTCCTCCTCCTTAAGTGTGTCTTATAGTATGGCCCTTTGTCCCTGAAAGAAAGGGGCACCTTGAGTGAGGTCATGGTCTTTTGACCCTCCTCTTGCCTTTCTATTTATGCTGAGCCCTAAGGCTGGAGCAACAGAAGGCAGGCCCATGCAGAAATCCAGCAGACACTGAATGTACTGACGGTCTTGGCTTCCCAAAGCAGTCACCAATCTGTCAATGATGGCAGCCAGATGCAAGCATGTGAGGGACATTACTAATAACATAGGTAGACATCTTTATCCTTTGATACAAAAAATGGGAGACATATATTAATAAGATCAGACTTAACAACAATGAGGGTGATTAAGAGTGATAATTCCCAATAATAGACCTTTCACTTCTCATTAATGAAAGTATCATCTTGATGTCCAAGATGTCTTTGGAAAGCATGAGTTTTCAGTCTCAATGTTGAGAAGGTCCTCGCTTGAAATCTGCTTTGATGCACCTGAATTTCTCATGATAGCCCACACCATTCAGGGCCCATAGTTTCTATCACGTAACCAGAATATTAGTTGCTCATTTTCCTCACAAATGTTCTCTGATGACTTGGTCAGTGGCAAACAGTGGAGTCAGAGTTTCAGCCATTCACATGCCATTATGGTAGAAGAGGAATTTTTCACTCATATACTTTGGAATTCCACCCTGAAGTCAAAAATCTGTGAAAGGTTTTTGCAGACATGTTTGTCTAATTATTTGGAAAAGTATATCATTACTCCATTGACTTCTCACTGAGATGCCCCAAATGTTCATTTACATTTTAATACCTTGCTGAGGCACGAAGGTTTAGCTCCAGGGCCTTGTGTAGGCCCATGTAGGTTGTCAGGAAGCTAAAGGTCATCTGAACTCTCAAATTCATTTTGTGTTGAAAATGAAGTGTTTCTTTTGAATTTATACTTTATAAATCCGTTGCATATGCATGACATTAGAATGTTGTCAGCACTGTAAAGGCTCTGTTTGAAGGCAAACCAAGATGGAAATAGGACTCCAGGTGCCTGACCCATCTTCCTTACCACTGACTCACACTAGCTGGTCCCAGGCCTCCATGCAAGCTGCCATTCCCCTGCTCCTCTCCCCTGCACCTTATAGTTCAGTATAGAAACCCACTGATTTACATACAACTGAATAAAGCCACTTGGTGCATGCAACCTTCAAACAAACATGAATCAAACACAGTGAGATTCTCATGCCTCACTGATATTATCATGAATGTGAAACATAATTAATAAAGTTTGATTTTAAGTATTCATGGCATATCAATAGATTATAAGCATGAACCTGTGAGCTTTGACATGCCACAAGCACATGCTTTCTTGTGTTCTGAGGAAGGGTTTTTGGGCTTGAAACATTAACTCTGATTTATTTCCACAGATGCTGCCAGGCCTGTTCAGCTTTTCCAGCAATTTCAGTTTTTATTGCTTATTTTGCCTCCTCAAGCCACCAATGGGGAAATTGAAATTTCGCATCCTGCCTAATTAAATCAACCCACATGCCATGTTTTCCATTATTCCACATTTTTGACACTTGCTTCTTTGAATAGCCAGCCTGGACAGTGGTTTAAAACACTACTACCACTTCCATTTTACTTACTGATGTTGATGTAGTCTCTGCTGCCTTTTTTGCATCAGCCCAGTTTAAGTCTGGGGTGGGAAGGCCTCTGGGTGGACTTCCTGTCACTGTGTCAATTGATGGCCTTAAGTGGACAATGGTCTTATCCCGTGCCTGCTGGTATACACTCAGCAGCAAGAGAGAGACTTGCCATGTAAGGAGCATGTAAAGTTAACTAGAGCCAAAATGTTGTTTGCAGGTTTCCTGGGGAAAGGGAAGGACCCATACTCAGTGCCTGGTATTGGGAAAGGGGAGACCAGCTGAGAGCCAACAACCTTGTTGCTGATCCCATTACCCATAATTGCCCCTCAACCCTCCTGCTGTGCCATTGCTCACCTCTGACTTGGGACCTAGCAATGATCACAGACCTCAGCCTGACACCGCATTCCCAGAAACACCACAGTTCAAATGAGCTGCCAGCTTCTGATTGGCCAGCAATCCTCAGTGAGTTGGCTTTCCTTCATGAGGGTTCCTTGTTCCTGGTGTAATGCCCCTCCCTTCCCACACACTGATGCATGATAGAGTGGACCCTCCCAAAAGGAACTGACGCAGGGCTGCCACTGGCTTTCCAACCAGGGGCTGGGACTCCTCTTATCTCCACAGGACTATGCTCACAAAAGCACAAATGACAAATGAAGCAATCTTTGGAGCAGAACACCTCCGCTCAGTTCGCAACAAACAACTACACCTCCCAGTCGCAAACCATTTCCACTCCCCTTCCCATTCTTTAGATGACATGTCCATCATGGGCCTCCTGCAGTGCCACAATGATGCCACCTGAAGGTTGCGGGAACAGCGGCTCATGTTCCGCCTGGGAACCCTGCGGCCTAGTGGTGTCAGTGTGGACTTCGCCAGTTTCAAGGTCTCCCCTTGATGTCACCACATCCCTAGACCAGCCCAGTTCATCCCCTCCCCCCACTGCACCACACAACCAGCCCAGCTCTTCCCCTCCACCCACTGCATCCCAAAACCAATCCAACCTGTCTCTGCCTCCCTAACCTGTTCCTCCTCTCACCCATCCCTTCCTCCCACCCCAAGCCGCACCCCCATCTACCTACTAACCTCGTCCCACCTCCTTGACCTGTCTGTCTTCCCTGGACTGACCTATCCCCTCCCTACCTCCCCACCTATACTCTCTCCACCTATCTTCTTTTCTCTTCATCTTCAGTCCGCCTCCCCCTCTCTCCCTATTTATTCCAGAACCCTCCCCCCATCCCCCTCTCTGATGAAGGGTCTAGGCCCGAAACGTCAGCTTTTGTGCTCCTGAGATGCTGCTTGGCCTGCTGTGTTCATCCAGCTTCACATTTTATTATCTTGGATTCTCCAGCATCTGCAGTTCCCACTATCTCCAATCTTTGGAGCCATTTTGTTTTAAGTGATGAGTGGGCCTTCTCTTTACTTATAAAACTCAGCATTGTAAGCATAAATCAGCAAATCTAGTCCACTACTTCTCTTCCTCCTTCACATTTGGCCAGCTCCTTTTGCCTTTTGAAACAAATTATCCTCTTTAGGGAGCAATGAAACATATGTGCAACATTTGATCTTCTATTTGCTGATCTTTAACCTACAAAGAAATTTCGAAGTAAGTGAGATTGTGAGTGAAAAAAATACCTCACTGGGGAAATCAGAGAATGAAATGGTTCCAAGTGAAACTGTGGGCTAGGTTGACTTGCTGCATAGCTTTTTCAATACAGCTTGAAGTAAATATTGCCCTTACGGATCCTTATAGACCTCACAGATCTTGCCTTTGCAGTTTCCATAGAGGAACATGTGTAGTATTATTCAGAGTGTGTTAGAGCACTCTTACCTGGATGAGCACAACTTAAACAATGTTTAAGAAGCTCAGCACTATCCAGGACTTAGCAGCCTACTTGATTGGAACTTCATCTATCCCCTTCACTATTGATTCCCTTCATATCCAGTGAAATGTGTACATATTATACATAAAGTACAAGATGCACTGCAGCATTTTGCCAAGGCTCCTTCAAAAGCACAAACTGAAATTCTCTGCCACCTACATGAACATAAATAGCAGGTATATTGGCAGCGCAACTAGCTATAACTTCCCCTCCAAGCCGTAAATGATTCTGACTTGGAATCATAACACATTCCTTGACTGCTGCTGGGTCAAAATCCTGAAACTTCCTTTCCTAACAGTACTCTGTGTGTGCTTTCGCTGCATGGGCTGTAGTAGTTCAACTACCCCCTTCTCAAGGGCAATTAGAGATAGGCAACAAATGCCGGCTTGGCCAACAATGTCATCGTCCCATGAGCAATTTTTAAAATAAAGTTTCTGTCTGCCCAGTTACTAAACTTTCTCGACAAGAAATGTTGTCTCTTCTTTCCAAAAACCACAAAATATTAAGCTACCCCAGCTATATTCAGCAAAGTACTCTTACGCACATCCACTAGTTTTTCAGGAGGAATAAGAACCCAAGAGATGCACACCAGAACAGGAGAAGTTCCTACCTGTACACACAAAGAACTCCAATGGGAAAGGCAAGAAACATAGGAGCTGGGAAGGTAGCTGGACGCAACACACATCAGATTATCATTCCTTCCTTTCCTCTTTTATGCAGTTGTTACACATAATTACGCAACATGACAACCTGGTGGAGCAGTGCATCTACTGCTACCTACCCTATTACTATGGGCTAGGCTGTGCATGTCTCCCCATTTTCTAGGGCTATCATATAGTTCAGGTCTTGTCGGAGCACCGATTCATGTTGCGTTTTGTTATGACACAATCCATGACATCTTTCATAGAGAGGAGCAGTCTTACCTCAGAGACCTGCAGCTATATTGTCCATGACATCTAAACTCTACTGGCAATGTAAGGTTCCTGTAAACTCAGCCACTTCTACTTGGGCTCCTTGTAGCTTCAGCTACATGTCCTCGTCCTCCTGCTCCTGTGCGTTAGAATCTTGAATCTATAACTTGATCAGCTGATTTAGGTCAGGTCAAAATCAGACTTTCTTGTTTCAACTTTATTTTCTGCAGCAGACACACAGGATTCTAGCAATTAATATCCAGTGCCTGCCCTTCACACAAACCAAGATGCTTTCATAGCTACAGCAGAATACCTTGGAAAATTCCTCAGGAGCTTTGCACTGACTCACCTTTTGCCCCTGTCAATTCCTGTATTTTTAGCAGAAATGATGGGAGGATGTCTGAGAGCTTTTAAACATTAGAATTTCTTCATTACAAAGGAAACTCATCTTTCTAGCTAAACCTTTGAATTTGAGCCAAATTTTAATTTCTCCACTAAATCAATGAAATGGGTCATTATGACTGGCTTTTCAGGGAAAAAAGGAAAGAACTTGCATTCATTTAAAGAAGTAGGAAGGAAATAGGTTGCACTTATCATAGCATTTGAATGTACTGAAGCCTTTTTTTTAAATGTGTGGTATTGTTGTGGGAAAACACAACAGTTTGTGTACAAACATTGATAAAATAAAAATGCCCAGATAATTTATGTAGAGTAATGTTGACTGAGAGAGAACTGCCTGGCTTTTCTTTCATTGGGACCTGCGAACATTTTTATGTCGACCAAAGAGGACAGACAGGACTTCAGATTAATGTTTCATCCCAAAAAAACAGCATCCATGGCACAGTAATCACTCAGTGTGTATATAGTTGAAGTGTTAGTATCAATTACCCACAGTTCTATGGAACCGAGCTTGAATTTATGACCTTCTGACTCCGAGATGAAGTACTACCACTGAGGCGGGGCTGATGTGGGATGAAGATGATGTGTGCTACGTCTGAAGTGCAGCTATCTTTTTTCTTTAGCCTGCTAACATAACAGCAACAAAACTTCTTTCAAAACTTAGCGGCCACAGTTCAGAGTTTAGCATTGCTTGATATTACTGTCTGTTAATTTGAACATACACTTCTACTTTCTGAACAGTTAACTCAAGGCAAATGTACCAATTTATTATTCACTCTGCTTACAATTTATTCTCCAACATCCTGATATGTAACACACAAACGTCCTTCAAATCTACTACCTCCAGCACATGCTGGGTCATCCACGCCTCCTTGACTACTACACCTGAATGTTTCCAGGCCTGAACAACATGACAACATGGAGAAAAATAGTCTGATTTAGACAATAAAGTTTTTTAACAGCTAGATTAGAATCTCACTAGGAAGTGGTGCGAGGTCTATTTGCATACATCATCATCTTATTAGCACCTAATCTCACGTCTTCACATGCAGGTGAGAGATAACGGGAACTGCAGATGCTGGAGAATCCGAGATAACAAAATATGGAGCTGGATGAACACAGCAGGCCAAGCAGCATCTTAGGAGCACAAAAGCTAATGTTTCGGGCCTATCTAGATGGCCTGCTGTGTTCGTCCACCTCCACACTTTGTTATCTCTCTTCACATGCAGGTTGCTGTTTTCCCAGATAATGAAGGGAATCTAGATGGTGACAATGCACAGCTTGAATATCAGAACAGTTATCCAGCAGCCTCAGATGTGACAATCTTCTTCAGGTATCCACGGATCATTTTCCCCAATGCCTTAGGGAGTGCCCCATTGGGAGCAATCACCTGTAGCTGCAAACCACCAGGGCTGGCATCAAACAGCAATGAGTCCTGAGCTAGGTTACCAATGACTACTACAGCTCCAGCCCTCCACCCCCCTCTACACCCCCTGTGCCTCTCCCACCAACATAGGAATGGCCACTCTTTCAGTGCCATCACCCAGCTGGGCTCGCCTCTCTAACACTGGCACCACCGCCGATGCCAGGTCCCATGTTGAACCCACACTCACCCCACAACCAATATTGCCCGCCTCTGCTGTCACTGCTGCCTTGCTGTGAGTCTAACGTGACCACAATTAGGTTTGCCCAGCTCCACTGCCTCCTCTATGATGCCAGAAGGCCCCGCTTCTCTGAAATGTCACCTTGCCGGTGCCGCCATCTTGAAAAATCTACTGCTGCCTCTGATCACTGCAGGAGTTTTAACATCACTGCCACTGCTGCCGGTCCCAAATTCCAGGAGTCTGCTTCCATTCCACGCATAGCCCACTCTCTCTACTGTGCCGATGCCACTGATTAACCTGCCGCAAATGGCTTCAAAGAAAAGAAACACAAACGATAAATGAAACACGAATAAAAAGAAGAAAGAGAAAGAGTAGAGGTAGAAGGAGAAAAAAGGAGAGAAAGCAGACGGGAACTGACAAGCACTGGGCTCAAGATCCCACACACAGACCTGCTAATTGAATCTTAATCCTGGGATGATGGGTCTAACATATGGATAGGGGTTGAATTGGAGCCGACACAGAAATTGTTGTTGTCTTCTTGGCTGCTGGTCTAGGAGCAGTCACAGCAGTTGATGGGGAATATGTGTTTGTAGAAGGTTAAAACCAGCAGCAACTACTAATAGCTGTAAAGAAGCTTCCTAAAGCAAAGTTTCCATCAAAAGTAGCCCTCTAAATATAGACGAAGTACAGGAGAGCCACAATCACTCACCTTCATTTGAATACCCTCTAGATGGAAGAGGACAGAGGCATTGCTGAATGTGGACATCCAAGGCACCATAACAAAACTATGTCACCTGCTGCAGTGTTGAAGGTGCTGGATGCTACAATCTGTATCGCAGTCACGCTCAGAATGCCAAGACAGGAGACCCAGTGTGCACACAACAGAAAACATTCCTCCACTGGGTCTAACAAGATCAAACTTAGTCCCCTTAAGTTGTGTTTCCCATGCGTGCACAGGTCTGGGGTTTTCTTGCATTATTGTACAGACATAGTGCGCCACATCATCCCTGCATGCTGTGCTATGGACAACTGGTGGATGCAATGAGGGGTAAGTGATGGATGATGAGGATCTGTGAGAGCTGCAGCATTGTTCCAAGTTGAAAAATTAGGATGTTGATCTGGAGGCCATGATGTGGAGGTGCCCATGTTGGACTACAGTGGACAAGGTCTGAAATCAGACAACACCAGTTTACAGTCAAATGGGTTTATTTAAAATCACAAGCTTTTGGAACTTTGCCCCTTCAACAGGTGATGGTTCACTTGAAAAAGGGAGAACGCTTTGAAAACTTGTGATTTCAAATAAACCTGTTGGACTATAATCTGGTGTTGTCTGACCTCTGATCAGAAGGCCCATCTTCTTCACAACCTTATAGTGTCACAGCTTTGGCCGCAGTGACCCAAGCAGAACTTGGCTCAGCAACTGCTTTCAATGGAATTGAATTTACTGTCTGTAACTGTGTTGGCACTGCAGTGTCCGGTATCTCCATTTAATCCCAACTGCAAGTAGAACATGCGTGTGATAATGGGAACTGCAGATGCTGGAGAATCCAAGATAACAAAGTGTGGAGGTGGATGAACACAGCAGGCCAAGCAGCATCTCAGGAGCACAAATGCTGACGTTTCTGGCCTAGACCCTTCATCAGAGTGACCTCTCTGATGGGTCTAGGCCCGAAATGTCAGCTTTTGTGCTCCTGAGATGCTGCTTGGCCTGCTGTGTTCATCCAGCTCCCCACTTTGTTATCTTGCAGATAGAACATGCCATTGTTTTTCTCTTTCTTCACTTTTCCTCTTGTTTAATTTAATGTTACAAACTGACAGAAGCCTTCACACCATGTAATGCTCACTCATTCAATAATTACAATATGTAATGCTACCATGGGTGTTGTGGAGAGAATAGCTAACCTTCAGATAGGATTGTAACATTGTGTGGCATTAAGGGTGGCTAGCCTTTCTGCCTTCATTCTTTTAGCTGCTGCTAAAATGACAGTGAATCACACAGGCGATGATGTAAATGATCATGTATTTTCAACTATAATATTCTATTTGAAATTATGTTTAATCTGGGCCATCAATGTGAAAGATAGATAACAATGTGTGGATGAACACAGCAGGCCAAGCAGCATCTCAGGAGCACAAAAGCTGACGTTTCGGGCCTAGACCCTTCATCAGAAAAGGGGGTGGGGAGAGGATTCTGAAATAAATAGGGAGAGAGGGAGAGGTGGACTGAAGATGGACAGAGGAGAAGATAGGTGGAGAGGAGAGTATAGGTAGGGAGGTGGGGAGGGGATAGGTCAGGCCGGGGAGGACGGATAGGTCAAGGGGACGGGATGAGGTTACTAGGTAGGAAATGGAGGTGCGGCTTGAGGTGAGAGGAGGGGATCGGTGAGAGAAAGAACAGGTTAGGCAGGTTGGGACGAGGTGGGCTGGTTTTGGAATGCAGTGGGGGGAGGGGAGATTTTGAAGCTGGTGAAATCCACATTGATGCCATTGGGCTGCAGGGTTCCCAAGCGGAATGTGAGTTGTTGTTCCTGCAACCTACAGGTGGCATCATAATGGCACTGCAGGAGGCCCAGGAAGGACATGTCGTCTAAGGAATAGGAGGGGGTGTTGAAATGGTTTGTGACTGGGAAGTGCAGTTGTTTACTGCGAACCGAGCGTAGGTGTTCTGCAAAGCGGTCCCCAAGCCTCCGCTTGGTTTCCCCAATGTAGAGGAAGCCACACCATGTACAGCGGATGCAATATACCACATTGGTGGATGTGCAGGTGAACATCTGCTTTGTATGGAAAGTCATCTTGGAGCCTGGGATGGGGGTGAGGGAGGTGGTATGGGGCAGGTGTAGCACTTCCTGCAGTTGCAGGGGAAAGTGCTGGGTGTGGTGGGGTTGGAGGGGACTGTGGAGTGGACAAGGGAGTCGCGAAGAGTGTGGTCTCTCCAGAATGCAGACAAGGGTGGGGTGGGAAAAACGCCTTTGATGGTGGGGTCGGATTGTAGATGGCGGAAGTGTCGGAGGATGATGCGTTGTATCCGGAGGTTGGTAGGGTGGTATGTAAGGACTAGGGGGATTCTCTTGGGGCGGTTATTGTGAGGGCGGGGTGTGAGGGACGAGGTGTGGGAAATGAGGGAGACATGGTCGAGGGCGTCCTTGACCACAGCGGGGAGGATGTTGCGGCCCTTGAAGAACGAGGACATCTGGGATGTGCAGGAGTGGAATGCCTCAACATGGGAGCAGATGCGGCAGAGGCGAAGGAATTGGAAATAGGGGATGGAATTTTTGCAGGAAGGTGGGTGGGAGGAGGTGTATTCCAGATGGGTGTGGGAGTCGGTGGGCTTGAATCTTTTTTCCTTTCCCGCCCACTTTGTCTCAGTGCAGTCCTTGGGTCTGTAGCTAGGGTGAAGGGAGCCTGCCCTATAGACGGAACATTACTGGCCTTCAGGTTTTGGATAGGTAGCTCTGACAGTGTTTATACATAGACAGCGCAGACAATGCTGAGGCTATCCTGGATAGATATAGGCTCATTCCCTTCAACTTGAACTTCCACATGTTGAGGGGTCACAGGCAATGTGGAGGTGGATGCATATAGCACATCAGGCATATTCTTCGAGGAGACTTCGAGGAAAGGTTGTATGTGGCTCCTCTTCTGACTGACTGCTAACTTGCTCCATTGATCTTCAGAGAGGAAGAGGCACCAGGAGTGAATGCAAGGTCACTTATACACCTGTCACCTTGCTGTTAATGCTGAGCATCAAAGGTTTGAACAAGAACAAAGAACGAGATCAAAGAAAATTACAGCACAGTAACAGGCCCTTTGGCCCTCCAAGCCCGCGCCGATCCAGATCCTCTATCCAAACCTGTCACCTATTTTCCAAGGATCTGCATCCCTCTGCTCCCTGCCCATTCATGTATCTGTCTAGATGCATCTTAAATGATGCTATCATGCCCGCTTCTACCACCTCCGCTGCCAATGCGTTCCAGGCACCCACCACCCTCTGCATAAAGAACTTTCCACGCATGTCTCCCTTAAACCTTTCCCCTCTCACCTTGAAATCGTGACCCCTAGTGATTGAGTCCCCCACTCTGGGAAAAAGCTTCTTGCTATCCACCCTGTCTATACCTCTCATGATTTTGTAGACCTCAATCAGGATTTCCCCTCAACCTCTGTCTTTCTAATATAAATAATCATAATCTACTCAACCTCGCTTCATAGCTAGTGCCCTCCATAACAGGCAACATTCTGGTGAACCTCCTCTGCACCCTCTCCAAAGCATCCACATCCTTTTGGTAATGTGGCAACCAGAACTGTACGCAGTATTCCAAATGTTGTCGAACCAAAGTCCTATACAACGGTAAAATGACCTGCCAATTCTTGTACTCAATACCCCATCTGATGAATGAAAGCATGCTTTATGCTTTCTTGGCCAGTCTATCGACTTATGTTGCCACCGTCAGGGTAAAATGGACTGAACACTCAGATCTCTCTGTGCGCCACTTTTCCCCAGGGCTTTTCCATTTACCGTATAGTTCGCTCTTGAATTGGATCTTCCAAAATGCATCACTCGCATTTGCCTGGATTGAACTTAATTTGACATTTCTCTGTCCAACTCTCCAATCTATCTATATTCTGCTGCATTCTCTGACAGTCCCCTTCACTATCTGCTACTCCACCAATCTTAGTATCGTCTGCAAACTTGCTAATCAGACCATCTATCCCTTCCTCTGGATCATTTATGTATATCACAGACAACAGTGGTCCCAACACAGATCCCTGTGGACCACCACTGGCCACAGTTGGAGAAACCCCCCTCCACTACAACTCTCTGTCTTCTGTTGCCCAGTCAGTTCTCTAAACATCCAGCTAGTACACCCTGGACTCCACGTGACTTCACTTTCTCCATCAGCCTACCATGGGGAACCTTATCTAGCACCTCACTAAAGCCCATGTATATGACATCTACAGCCCCTCCTTCCTCTATCAACTTTGTCTTTGTCCTCAAAGAATTCTATCAAGTTGGTAAGACATGACCTTCCCTGCACAAAACTATGCTACCTATCACTAATAAGCCCATTTTCTTCCAAATGGAAATAGATCTTATCCTCAGTATCTTCTCCAGCTGCTTCCCAACACTGATGCCAGGCTCACCAGTCTATAATTACCTGGATTATCCTTGCTACCCTTCTTAAACAAACCGACAGCATTAGCAATTCTCCAGTCCTCCAGGACCTCAGCCGTGCTCAAGGATGCTGCAAAGATATCTGTTAAGGCCCCAGCTATTTCTTTTCATGTTTCCCTCAGTAACCTGGGATAGATCCCATCCGGACCTGGGAACATCCACCCTAATGCCTTTTAGAATACCTAACACTACCCTCCTCCTTGTACTGACTTGACCTAGAGTAATAAAACATCTATCCCTAACCTCAACATCCATCATGTCCCTCTCCTTCATGAATACCAATGCAAAGTCCTCATTAAGAATCTCACTCATTTTCTCTGACTCCTCGCATAACTTTCCTCTTTTTTCCTTGAGTGGGCCAATCCTTTCTCTAGTTACCCTCTTGCTCCTTACGTACGAATAAAAGGCTTTGGGATTTTCCTTAACCCTGTTTGCTAAAGATATTTCATGACCCCTTTTAGCCCTCTTAATTCTTCGTTTCAGATTGGTCCTACTTTCCCGACATTCTTCTGAAGCTTTGTCTGTTTTCAGTCACCTTGACCTTACGTATGCTTCCTTTTTCCTCTTTGCACAATTTCACCTGTCATCCATGGTTCGCTAATCTTGCCCTTTCTATCCCTCATTTTCACAAGGACATGTCTGTCCTGCACTCTAATTAACCTCTCTTTAAATGCCTCCCACAAATCAAATGTGGATTTACCCTCAAACAGCTGCTCCCAATCCACATTTCCCAGTTCCTGCTGAATTTTGCTATAGTTGGCCTTCCCCCAGTTTAGCACTCTTCCTTTAGGACCAGTCTCGTCTTTGTCTATGAGTATTGTGAAACTTTCGGAATCATGATCACTATTCCCAAAGTAATCCTCTGCTGAAACATCAACCACCTGGCTGGGCTCTTTCCCCAACACCAGGTTCAGTATGGCCCTTTTCCGAGTTGGACTATTTACATACTGCTCTATGAAACCTTCCTGAATGGTCCTTACAATTTCTGCTCCATCTGAACCCCTAACACTAAGTGAATCCCAGTCAATGTTGGGAAAATTAAAATCTCCCATCACCACCACCCTGTTGCCCCTACATCTTTCCATAATCTTTCTACATATTTGTACCTCTATTTCACACTCGCTATTGGGAGGCCTGTAGTACATTGTTACCGCACCCTTCCTATTTCTGAGCTCTGCCAATTTTGCCTCACTGCTCGAGTCCTCCTTAGTGCCCTCCTTCAGCACAGCTGTGATACCCTCTTTGACCAGTAATGCAGCTCCTTTACCCCTTCAACCTCTCTCTCTATCCCACCTGAGGCATCTATATCATGGGATATTTCATTGCCAATCTTGCCCTTCCCTCCTCAGTAATAGCAATAACATCACACTCCCAGGTACCAATCCAAGCCCTAAGCTCATCTGCCTTACCTACTACACTTCTCGCACTAAAACAAATGCACCTCAGACCACCTATCCCTTTCCATTCATCATCTGTTTCTGCCTACTTTTCCCCTTAGTCGCACTGACTTGATTATCTAGTTCCTTACAGGCTTTAGTTACTACCTCCTTACTGTCCACTAACCTCCTCATTTGGTTCCCATCCCCCTGCTACATTAGTTTAAACCGTCACCAGCAGCATTAGCAAAAACACTGTTAGGACACTGGTCCCAATCCTGTCCAGGTGTAGGCCATCTGATTTGTAACAGTCCCGCCTCCCCCAGAACTGGTCCCAATGTCCCAAAAATCTGAACACCTCCCTCCTGTATCATCTCTCAAGCCACTTATTTATCCTGCCTATTCTCTCATTTCTACTCTGACGAGCACGTGGCACTGGTAGCAATCCTGACATTAATACCTCTGAGGACCTACTTTTTGACTTGGCTCCTAACTCCCTAAATTCTGCTTGTGGGACCTCATCCCATTTATTACCTATATCATTGGTATTATACGCACCATGACAGTTTGAGCAATGGAGTGCAGGTCTTTGCAAATATTTGGTAGGTATTGGATGTGCTGGACCTGGCGTTCCATGGCAGCCTCCGGCCAATCCACAGAGGTAGCCAGAAGCATGCATGCCAGAGCCAAAATGGTACACATGGCATTGTGAGCTCCACCAACCTTCAATCCAGTTTACTAAGTGTCTTTGACAAACCATCTGCTGGTCCTGCATCAGCTGATGCATTTGATGAATAGAAAAGTGGCTGACACCCCATAAGTTCCTCCCTTGTCTGGGGCTGTGAGTAACCTGGGGCGATAATCTGATCACAAGTGTGTGCTACCAACTGAACTCATGGTAACAATATCTGAGGGAGCCTTGCTACAGCTTCATCTGATGGATCAGTCCCTATTTCTCAGGGGTGGAGGAAGAGGTATTGGTCAGAAATTATATCAATGCCACTCATATTTATAGAATACAAGGAAGGTAATGAGCTATGAAGTAGGGGTAGAATCTTGGGCATATTAACAGTATATTCACAATGACAGTCATGGGAGAGCAGCAAAGCACTTGACAATGGTCGTTATTTGTTTTTCAGGACATAGAGGCCTGGTCATCGCGATAAGAGTGATCATGATCCTCACCCACTGGGGCAAGGATCCTCTCCTCATAGGAGAAGAGTTGACAAATCTCGGACGCCCAATCCTGGGCCCTTCATCCCTACTTTGGGTCGTTTTGTCCTGGAATGACTGAAAGGCAGGGATTGAATGAGATGAAAGTGGCTGTCACTGCTGTTAGTACTGGAGCAAGTGGAATGCCCAGATCTCATGGTATTGTAGCACAGATCGATGTTTCCTTCTGGGATTCGAGCTCCAGAAGTGTATGTGCACAGAAACATAGGAGCAGGCTTGAGTTCCATATAGCCCTGCTGATACGCCAGGTCTTGCCTTTCAGCAAGCGTAAGAAAAGTACCCCAAGTTTGTAAAATTAATACAGAAAAAGCATGAACAAAATAATCTCAGAGAGGGAGAGCATTATGAAAGGGGTGAGTAAATTCAAAATTGTGGTGAAACAATGATGAATAAACAAACAAATGTTAGGAAGACTGAGAGTTTGAAAGTATATTTGTAAGCGAAAGCAAATTACTGCAGATGTTAGAAATCTGAAATAACAAGAGGAAATGCAGGGAAAAAATCAGGTCCAACAACACGTATGGAGAAGGAATCAAACAGTTACAGTTGGCAACAATCTGTGTCGGTAATTTTTAAAGTAAATTGCCTTGAGTTTTATCATTGATGCAAAAGAAAGCCAAGTTTGAAGGCAACAAGCAGGTCTGCATTAATGATGGATACAAGGAAATGGTCAGAGATGTCTGTCAGCAGAGTTCATAAATAAAAGTGTGCAGCTCATTAAATGGTTCCTCCTTAGAAACTACCACACCTCCACAATCAGTACTAAAACCACAATTAATTGCTTCTCAATGCACCATAACATGTACATTAGTTTTAATTCACAGAGCAAATTGAACATTAGTTTGAGGAATACTGCTCACAAAGGGTGGAAAGGAATTAAATGCAGGAAATTGAAACGATATCTACACTGATGTAGCTCATCAGGGATGGGGATGAGGAGGTGGGAAGTCATGATCAAGTGAGATTAAGAACAAGAGCTTTACTGTATATCCGACTGTGACATGTTTGAATTGGAACACTCAAGGCGCTGGAGTCATGACTTGGGCTGTGGATTAATTTCTATTGAATTGAAATTCTATTCTCCCACTGCTAAGTATTCTCCCTGCTGTCTATTCCCTTCTTAGACATTCAAACAGAAGGGTAGAAGAGATTCTTTTCTAACTCTGCATCGTTCAAAGAATGAATCCCAGTTCAATTTAGAACTGGAAGAACTGAAATCCTCCCCATTTTGCAAAGTAATGCTTCATATATCAAAACCCCTTTGGATATTGCTGCTTGCTCTGAGCTCAGAACAAAGGACCTTTGCTTTGTTCCACAAAGGCACTGTATTCCTGAAGCCTGACATTCTTTTCCTGTAATGTGATACTTTGAAATAGCACAGAGTACCTTGGGCAATGGACAAGACAAATAAATTCCTGTTGTCTTCTGATTGAGAGGATTCCGGACCCCTAACTTTATCTGTGGCTCCAAGCAAAACAGAAAGACTCTTCTTTTTCTGAGTAATGTTCACATAGGTTTTACTTTCTGTGAACTACATAGAGCCTGGCACCTGTCCCTGAAGCAGTGGAATCACATTTCTCTATGTCTCAATTAATCTGACCATCAGGACTCCAAAGGGGCAAGGCAAATTGTTCCTGAAGAGTGATATTAGCTCTGAAGATTAAAGCTGGAAATGGCAAACAAAATCTGATTAAGCCGAGAAAGAGGAGACTTTTGCAACAAAGATCAGAAGCTGATTCTGACATTCAAACTGCCGTGCCACCTTTTTCTAATTTTGTGTTTGTGGGAAAACAACCAGTTCCGCATAGAACACTGAGTCACCACTGATTTCATTCAACAATTTGGAAATGGTTTTGCAATGCTTTGCACATTCTGCACGACATGAGCCAGCAAGAACTATATTACAACTAAGCGTGCCAAAGATAGAGAATAAAGCAGATTAAAGAATAATTTTTAGTTCAGAAATGACAGAAAGTCCTTTCAAATTATACAGAATTTCAAATAATGGCTGAAAAAATATTGTTTGTAAAGGTAAATTTAATTTGATTGTATTAATTTCAAGAATATATTAAGAAGAACCTGCTCTTATAACCATTATGTTTATGTGACAAGTCCAGTTGAGTTTCTGGTCAATGGTAACCTCAAGGATGTTGCTAGGGGGGATTCAGTGATGGTAACAAAATTGAATGCCAGTGGTTAGATTGTCTCTAATTGGAGATGGTCATTGCCTGGCACTTGTGTGGCATGAATATTGCTTGCCACTTGTCAGACCAAGCCAGATCTTGTTGCTTTTGAGCGTAGACTGCTTCAGTATCTGAGTTGTGGTGAGTGATGCAGGACATTGTGCAATAATTGGTGAACATCCCTACTCCTGACCTTATGATGGAGGGAAGGTCATTGATTAAGCAGCTGAAGATGGTTAGACTTAGAGCCTGTTTTTCTATGTGGCCATTATGACTTCAAACACATGAAAATTTAAACCCACAACTCATTGATTCCAGTTTTGCTAGGATTCCTTGATGCCACACTTGGTCAAATGCAGCCTTGATATCAAGGGCAGTCAATCCCATCTCACCTCTGGAATTCAAATGTTTTTGTCCATGTTTAAGCCAAGGCTGTAATGAGGTCAGGAGCTGAGTGGGCCTGGTGGAACCAAATTGGGCTTCACCAAGCAGGTTATTGCTGAGCAGGTGCTACTTGATAATACTGTTGATGACACCTTCCAGCACTTTAGTGCTGATCAGGAGTAGACTGATGGAGCAGTAATTAGCTGGGTTGGATTTATCCTGTTTTTTATGTACAGGACATACCTGGGCAATATTCCAGATTGTCAGGTAGATGTTGTAACTGTAGTGGAACGGCTTGGCTAGGGGAGCGGCAAGGCCTGAAGCACAAGTCTTCAGTACTATTTCCAGAATGTTGTTAGGGCGTATAGCCTTTGTTTTATCCAGTGTTTCCAACTGTTTCGTGGTATCATGTAGGATTGGCTGAAGATTGGTATCTGTAATGATGGGAACCACTGGAGGAAGCCAAGATGGATCATTCACTTCCCACTCTGGCTGACAATTGTTGAAAATGCTTCATCATTATCGTTTGCACTAGTCTGTTTGGCTCTTCCATCATTGAGGATGGGGATATTTGTGGATCCTCCTCGTCCAGTGAGTTGTTTAATTATCCACCATCATTCATGACTGGACGTAGCAGGGCAGCAGTACTTAGATTTGATTCGTGTGTTGTGGGCTCACTTAACTCTATCACAAAAAGGTAGTGTGTAGATGCAACTCAAGGCTATTGGGGTGACATCCTTTATTAGAAGAGGAATTGAACTAAAGAGTAATGATGTTGTGCTACAGTTTGACAAGGTAAGGCAGTAGATGTTGTCAACATGGACATTTGACAAGGTCCCTCAATCAGGCTGGCTTATAAGATTGTAATCCATGGTGAGTTGGGAAGTTGGATACAAAATTTGTTTGGCTATAGGAGACAGAGAATAGCTGTGGAGCGATGTGTTTCTGACTAGAGTTCTGCAAGAATCAGTGCTGGGACTTCTGTTGCATGTAATGCATACAAATGATTTGGTGAGTGTCTGATGAGTAAGTTTGTAGATGACATGAAAATTAGTGGAATTTTAGATAGTGAGGAAAGATACTAAAGGATGCAGTAGGATGTAGTTCAGCTGGAAAGTTGGGTGGAGAAGTAGCTGATGGAGTTTAATCTGGACAAGAGAAAGGTGATGCATTTTTGGAGATTAAATGCAAGAGAAAAGTATGCTGTAAGAGGTTGGACCCTTAGGAACATTGATAAACAGAGGGATCTTGGAGTCCAAGTCCATTGCTCCCTGTGAGGTAGCAAAGAAGGCATATGGCATCCCTGCTTTCATCTTCTTTGGGTATAAAAGTTGGCAAGTCAAGTTGCAACTGTATTAGACTTTGGTCAGGGCATTGGAGCATTGTGCACAGTTCTGGTTGCCACACTATAGGAAGGCTGTGGAGTCTCTGGAGAGGGTGTAAAAGAGGTTTACCAGGATGTTGCCTGGATTGGAGTCTATTAAGTATAAGGAGAGGTTGGGTAAACTAGAATTGTTTTTGCTAGAGCACTGTAGGCTGAGGGGTGACCTGATAGAATTATATAAAGTTATGAGAGCCATGTTTAAGGGGGATAGTCAGAATCTCTTCCCCAGAGTGGAAATGATAAATAGTTTGTGGCATAGGCTTAAGATGAGAGGAGGTAAGTTTTTTTGCAATGGGTGGTAGGTTCCTTGTATGTGCTACCAGGGAAGGCAGTAGAGTGGATACAATAGCAATGTTTAAAGGTATTTGGACAGGTAGAGAATAGAAGGATATGGACTATCTGCAGGTAGACAGGATTATTTCAGAGTAGCATCATGGTTAACACAGACATGGTGGGCAGAAGGGCGCATTCCTGTGCTGTACTGTTCCCTGTACTGTAATGTTCTAAGGCTGCCAGTGAGAGCATCAAGGTAGCTCGGAGATGATTCAAGAGAATTTCAGTTTGAGGAAGTGGGAGGAATCCTGGGACAGGGAGGTGTCCAAGTTCACATGTGGAGCCCAGAGCATCCATTAAAACAAATGAATCAACCACTTGCTTATTTGGGTTTCATTTGGCTGCAGCTGGTTGTGCTGCCAAATTGGCCCAATGACGAAGGTGCACTGTTTAGCTGTCACAGGTATTAGGACTTGTAATTAAAATTGCTGTTGAGTCCTCAGTAATAGCAATAGAACCTGGGCTACCTATTTGAAGAAGGATTCTACTGTTTTGCAGCAAGCCCTTCTCCTGTTTATTCAGAAGAACAGATTAAAATTTGTGTGGAAATCCATTGGTCAGTGAAACCTAGGGGCCATTTTAACACTGCACCCACCTAGCTTCCTTGGAGAAGGCAAGGTAAACATTTCCACAATAATTAACATGAATCAGTGGAGTTTTGAGAAAGAAATAATGGAAATGTTATCAGCCAAATTGTAAACTGCCTTTGCAGAGAGAGAGGGTGATGACTGAAAAAGTCAATGCCCTCAGAATTGTGAAGTTTCACAGTAGTTAATCTGTTTCCTTTGTTGTTTATTCAAATGACAGTTGAGAGGAGATATATCTAACCTATTTGTAAATTCACCAAAGCCAGGTGTCTCGTGCAAAGGAGATTGATAGCATTCAAAGGAACTGGGCGTCAAGTGAATGTGGTAAAAAATAGATTTTAGCATTGATAAATGTAAAGTTATAGACATGAAATAGGAAACATGAAATATACACAGTCAAGGGACATTGGAAAGGTGGAGAGAGAAATAAATTTACAGTTATAGAGTCATAGAGATATACAGCATGGAAACAGACCCTTTGGTCCAACTCAAACGTGCCGAGCAGGTATCCTAAATAAATCTAGGCCCATTTGCCAGCATTTGTCCCATATCCCTCTGAACACTTCCTAATCATGTACACATCCAGATGCCTTTTAAAGGCATCAGTGGCTCAATAGTTAGCACTGCAGCCTGACAGCACCAGCGACCCAGGTTCGATTCCAGCCTTGGGCGGCTGTCTGTGTGGAGTTTTCACATTCTCCCTGTGTCTGTGTGAGTTTGCTCCAGTTTTCTCCCACAGTCCAAAGATATGCAGAGTAGGTGGATTGGCCATGCTAAATTGCCCATAGGGATGCGTAGATTAAGTCAGTTATAGGGGGATGGGTCTGGGGTGGGATGCTCTGAGGTTCTTTGTGGACTTGTTGGGCTGAAGGGCCTGTTTCCACACTGTAGGGATTCTATGAAATTGTACCAGCCTCCACCACTTCCTCTGCAGCTCATTCCATATACTCACCACCCTCTGCGTGAAAAACTGAGTGACTTTTAAACATTCTTTGCAAAGTATTTAGTTGTGAAGTGGTCATCAACAAAGATAATGTGACTATACCTTAAGGGAATTTGATTATAGGTGTAAACTTCTCTTCAGCTGTTATCAAATAGCAAAAGTATGTACATAGTAGTGAAGCTGGATGAACAGAGCAAGCCGAGGAGCAGAAAAGCTGACGTTTCGGGTTGAGACACTTCTTCAGAATGGGGGAGGGGAAGGGGATTCTGAAATAAATAGGGAGAGAGGGGGAGGCAGATAGCAGATGGATAAAGGAGAAGGTAGGGTGAGAGGAGACAGACAGTTCAAAGGGGCAGGGTTAGAGCCAGTGAGGGTGAATGTAGGTGGGGACTGGGGGAGGGAATAGGTTGGTCCAGGGAGGACGGAAAGGTCAAAGAGGTGGGATGAGGTTTGTGGGTAGGAGATGGGGTGCGGCTTGAGGTGGGAGGAATGGTTAGGGAGGCGGGGACGAGCTGGGCTGATTTTGGGATGTGGTTGGAGGAGGGGAGATTTTGAAGCTTGTGAAGTCCACATTGGGCTGCAGGGTTCCCAAGCGAAATATGAAATGCTGTTCCTGCATTTTTCGAGTGGCATCATTGTAGCAATGCAGGAGGCCCGGGATGGACGTGTCATCCGAAGAATGGGTTGGGGGGGGTGGTAGTTGAAATGATTTGTGACTGGGAGGTGCAGTTGTTTGTTGCAAACTGAGTGTAGGTGTTCCGCAAAGCAGTCCCCAAGCCTCCGCTTGGTTTGCTCAATGTAGAGGAGGCCACAACGGTTACAGCGGATACAGTATATCACATTAGCAGATGTGCAGGTGAACATCAGTTTAATGCGAAAAGTCTTCCTAGGGCCTGGGATCGGGGTGAGGCAGGGGAGGTATAGGGACAGGTGTAGCATGTGCTTTTGTTGCAGGGAAAAGTGCCAGGGGTGGTGGGGCTGGAGGGGAGTGTGGAGCGGACAAGGGACTCACAGAGACAGTAGTCCCTCCGGAAAGCACATAACGGTGGGGAGGGATAAATGTCTTTGGTGGTGGGATCAGACTGCAGATGGCGGAAATATCGGAGGATGGTGCATTGGATTTGGAGGTTGGTGGGATGGTACGTGAGGATGAGGGAGATACTGTTTTGGTTATTATTGTGGGTAGGTGGTGTGAGGGATGAGTTGCGGGAAGTGCGGGAGACATGGTTGAGGGCATTTTCGATCACTGTGGAGGGGAAGTTGCAGTCCTTGAAAAAAGAGGATTTCCAGGATGTTTGGGAGTGGAATGCCTCATCTCAGGAGCAGATGCGATGGAGACGAAGGAATTGGGAATGGGGATGGCCTTTTTGCAGGAAGGTGGGTGAGAGGAGGAGTATTCTAAGTAGTTGCAGGAGCCAGCAGGCTTAAAATGGATATCGGTTTCCAGGTGGATGCCAGAGATGGAGATAGAGAGGTCCAGGAATGAGAGAGAGGTATCAGAAATGGTCCAGGTGAACTTAAGGTTGGTTTGGAAGGTGTTGGTGAATTGGATGAACTGTTCGAGCTCCTCATGGGAGCGTGAGGCGGTGCCGAAACAGTCATCGATGTAATGGAGGAAGAGGTGGGGTTTAGGTCCAGTGTAGCTTTGGAAAAGGGATTGTTCCACGTATCTTACAAAGATGTAGGCATAGCTTGGGCCCATGCGGGTACCCAAGGCGACCCCCTTTGTCTGTAGGAAGTGGGAGGAATTGAAAGAGATAATAGGAACTGCAGCTGCTGGAGAATCCTAGATAACAAGGTGTGGAGCTGGACACAGCAAGCCAAGCAGCATCTTAGGGGAAGGAGCCTTCTAGGTCCAAAATGCCAGCTTTCTTGCTCCTAAGATGCTGGCTGGCCTGCTGTGTTCATCCAGCTCCACACCTTGTTATCTTGGAATCGAAAGAGAAGTTGTTGAGGATGAGGACGAGTTCGGCTAAACGGGTGAGGGTGTCAGTGGAGGTGGATTGGTTGGGTCTGCAGGACAGGAAGAAGCGGAGGGCCTTTAGGCCATCTGCGTGAGGAGTGCAGGTGTATAGGGACTGGACGTCCATGATGAAAATGAGGTGCTGGGGACCGGGGGATTGGAAGTTCTGGAGGAGGTGGAGAGCGTGGCTGGTGTCATGGATCTTCCCCTCCCCCATTTCTGAAGAAGGGTTCCTGCTCCTCTGATGCTGCTTGGCTTGCTGTGCGCATCCAGCTTCACACTGTTTTATCTCAGGCTCTCCAGCATCGGCAGTTCCTATTATCTGTGTATATGGTAAATTGAATGCCAGTAACATAAAATCTTACAGTGCATGGAATAAGTCCTGAAGTTGCCGTGTTCAGCTGTTCACAATGTAAATCCTTCTGAAATAAATATACTACGAATGTCCTGTCTGATTCCATAGCATGTTATCCTGGCATATTTATGTATCAATGTTCAAAGCTTAATTCTTACCTATTCCTTACTTTCCCCTGTCTCTCTTTATTAACGCTTCCTCCAATACTTTTCTCATATTTCTGCAAACAAACCCCAATAATCTGCTTGATGAGTCAATAATTTGACGTATGGATGTGATAGCACTTGAGGCGATGCAAAGGAGATTAACCAGGGTGTTGCCTGGAATAAAGCACTTTAGCTATGAAGAGAAGCTAGATAAACTCAAATTGTTTTCTTTGGAGCAGAGAAGGTTGAGGGGGTCCTGATGGAGGTATACAACATTATTAATGTGAACAAAGAGGATAGAAAGCCCTTTAGTTGAAGGGTCAAGAACAGGGGTGCAGATTTTTAAGGTGGAAGGTTTAGTGGGGATTTGAGGAAGGATTTTTTTCACCCAGAAGGTGGTAGGGGTGTTGGATGCACTGCCTGGAGGGTAGTTCAGACAGGAAATCTCACAAGCTTTAAAAATTGTTTGGTTGAACATTTAAAATGTCATAATATTCAAGGCTACGGGCCCCATGCTGGAAAGAGAGGCTAGTGTTGATTTAGCATAATTTTGTACAGGTTCGATGGGCTGAAGGGTCACTTCTTTACTGTATGATCCTAAGATGCGACTGATGAGGCAAATGTCACAGAACTGGCTTGAATGTGATGCCTTTTATAACAAAGGACAGGACTAATTGACAAACTGACATGATCAGATTAACCATGTCCACATTATATCCCATCCTATTAAAACCTTTCCTTCCTTCAGTGGAAATTAACATCAAACAGGATGCAAACAGGTGTTGATCTGACACCCATCAGTGCTGTGCTAGATTGGTAAGACGAAAATGATCTTTCTCGTCTGCGTGTTTGTCTTCAGTAGAACATACTTCATGATGATGCAACACAGTGAATTATCCAAGTGCCAAGTTGGAAATGTTCTGTTCTGGGCTGGCCGTGGGTAGACTCTAATCGCTTGAGGTTTAAGAGTGTCTGATTTTCTTTACTCTGTTGGAATGATTCTCCCTCCTCTGAAGCCAGGGCAGTTTGTGTTTGGTCTACTACAATGACCATGCTGAGCAGTGTGTCTGTCAATGTTAGCAACAGCTGTTAGTGACATTGTATATTAGTGACATTGTTGTCACTGAATGTTTATCCACTAAAGGGTCCTGTATCACAGAAAGCCAGCAACAAACAGAATGCCAAACAATTCAGAACCACCTCTGCTAAAAGAGCAATGTGGCAAGTTAGAACAAGCTGGAAATGAAACACATCAAGATTAGCCTGTACTGGGTTGAAAATTGTCTGTTCGCCTGCTCCTCATTGAGGCTGCCAATTTTATTTCAAATGGGCACATAATGACTGCTATGACAAACCAAGGACTGATTTTATTAAATTACCCACAATTTCAAAACTATAATGAGGCCCAGAGGGACTCTCAACACAGTTTCAACATCATTTCAATCTTCAAAGCATTGAAAGTTTGTAACTCTACCCATGTGCTCTCTCAGTTATTCGGGATGGAATCTGTTGGAAAAGATGGAAACTAGACTCATAATCTGTGCAGCTGTATTCACAATTGTCTACTGATGGTAAAGATGATAAAACATGATTGTCTTTGCTGGAGGTGCCTGGTCCTGAGCTGGCGTTCCAATACTTGAGAATTACTGAATTCAGGATGTTCAGTACACCCAGGTACACCAGCCTGATGGTGCCGCTTGTGGTACTTAACAAAGTGGGTCTCACAAAATGGAAGGCTACCTTTTAGGTGGGGTAGGCTTGCAGGAGAGATTTTAGACCGAACCTCTTCCTTCAACAAACCTGCTTGTATACAAAGATTGACAGCTGGAATCTATATTGCAGTTTTGCTCAATCTATATGCAGATTAAAGTCACCCATAATTACAGGTGTTCCTTTACCGCATGCATCTATGATTTCCTGTTAAATGCTACTCCCAACATCACCACTATAGTTTGGTGATCTATGTACTGCTATTACTGATGTTTTTTACCACTGGATTTTTCTCAATTTTACCCACACAGATTCTACATTTTCTCAAATAACATCTTTCCTCAATATTGAGTTTATACACTCTTTAGCTAGTTTCTTCCTGTCTGTCCTTCCTAAATACTGAATACCCCAGAATGTTCACTTCTCATTCCTGGTCACCCTATAGTCATGTCTCTGTAATCTCAAGAATATCACACCCATTTACATCTATTTGCCTGATTAATTCATCCACTTTATTTCAAATGCTCTGTGCATTCAGTCCACAAGACTCAAAATGTAGGGGCAGAATTAGGCTATTTGACCCATCAAGTCTGCTCCACCATTCGATCATGGCTCATATATTTCTCAACCCTATTCTCTTGCCTTCATCCCATAAACCTTAGTTTCCTTAATAATCAGGAATCTATCTGCCTCTGTCAAAAATACACTCAATGATTTAGCCTCCACAGCCCTCTGTAGCAATGATTTCCACAGATTTAACATCCTCTGGCTGAAGAAATCCCTCCTCCTCTGAGGCTATTCCCACAAGTCCTAGTCTTTCTTATTCGCGGAAACATTTTCTCCATGTCATACTCTATCCTTACTTCACAACATCCTGCTAGTTTCAATGAGACTCCCCTCATCCTTCTAAACTCCATTGAGCACAGACCCAGAGTCCTCAACTGCCCCTCATATGACAAGCCCTTCGTCCTTGGATCATTCTTGTAAACTCCCCTGGACTCCCTCCAAAGCCAGAACATCATTCCTTAGATACATGGCCCAAAACTGCTCACAATTTTCCAAATGTGGTCTGAACAGAGAATTATACATTCTCAGCAGTATATCTCTGCTCTTATATTCTAGACCTCTTTAACTGAATGCCAGTATTGCATTTGCCTTCCCAACTGCCAACTGAACCTACATGCTAACCTTAATTGAATCGTGAACTAGGATACCCAGGTCCCTTTGTGCTTCAGATTTTCAAAGCTTTTCCCAGTTGAGAAATAGGTCTATACCTCTATTCTTACTACCAAAGTGCATAATCTCACACTTTTCAACATTCTATTATGCATTTTGCCAGTCAGCCAAAGGCCCTCCGCTTCTTCCTGTCCTGCAGACCCAACCAGTCCTTCTCCACCGACACCCTCATCCGTCTAGCGGAACTCGTCCTCACCCTCAACAACTTCTCTTTCGATTCCTCCCACTTCCTACAGACCAAGGAGGTGGCCATGGGTACCCACGTGGGCCCGACCTATGCCTGCTTCTTTGTAGGTTACATGGAACAGTCCCTCTTCCATACCTACACTGGCCCCAAACCCCACCTCTTCCTCCGTTACTTTGATTACTGTATCGGCGCTGCCTCATGCTCCCAAGAGGAACTTGAACAGTTCATCCATTTCACCAACACCTTCTACCCCAATCTCAAGTTCACCTGGACCATCTCCAACACATTCCTTACCTTCCTGGATCTTTCTGTCTCCATCTCAGGCAACCACCTACAAACCGATGTCCATTTCAAGCCCACCGACTCCCACAGCTACCTGGAATACACCTCCTCCCACCCACCTTCCTGCAAACATTCCATCCCCATTCCCAATTCCTTCGCCTCCGCCGCATCTGCTCCCAGGATGAGGCATTCCACTCCCGCACATCCCTGATATCTTTGGTTTCTTCAAGGAACCACAACTGCACCCCCCAACAGTGGTCGAGAATGCCTTCAAGTGTGTCTCCCTCATTTCCCACACCTCATCCCTCACACCCCGCCCTTGCAATAAAACCCCTAGAGAATCCCCCAGTCTTAAATACCACCCCACTAACCTTCGGATACAACGCATCATCCTCTGACACTTCCGCCATCTACAATCTGACCCCACCACCAAAGAAAAATTCCCACCCCACCCTTGTCTGCCTTCCAGAGAGACCACTCTCTCCGCAACTCCCTTGTCCACCCCAACCCCACCACATCTGGCACTTTCCCCTGCAACCGCAGAAGTGCTATACCTGCCCTCATACCACCTCCCTCACCAAGATGACTTTCCACATCAAGCAGATGTTCACCTGCTCATCCGCCAATGTGGTATACTGTATCTGCTGTACACGATAATGGCTTCCTCTACATAGGGGAAACCAAGCGGAGGATTGGGGACCGCTTTGCAAAACACCTACGCTTGGTTCACAGTAAACAACTGCACCTCCCAGTCGCAACCCATTTCAAATTCCCCTCCCATTCCTTAGACAACATGTCCATCATGGGCCTCCTGCCGTGCCATAATGATGCCACCCGTAGGTTGCAGGAACAGCAATTCATATTCCACTTGGGAAACCTGCAGCCCAATGGTATCAATGTGGATTTCACCAGCTTCAAAATCTCCCCTCCTCCCACTGCATCCCAAAACCAGTCCAGCTCGTCCCAGCCTGCCAACCTGTTCTTCCTCTCACCTATCCCCTCCTCCCACCTCAAGCTGCACCTCCATTTCCTACCTACTAACCTCATCCCGCCCCCTTGACCTGTCTGTCCTCACTGGACTGACCTATCCCCTCTCTACCTCCCCACCCATACTCTCCTCCCCACCTATCTTCTCCTCTATCCATCTTCAGTCCGCCTCCCCCTCTCTCCCTATTTATTCTGAATCCTCTCCCCATCCCCCTTTTCTGATGAAGGGTCTAGGCCTGAAACATCAGCTTTTGTACTCCTGAGAAACTGCTTGGCCTGCTGTGTTCATCCAGCTTCACACTTTGTTATCTCGCATATTTGCAGCATTTTCTATTCAAATAAACCCTTTTTTGTGCTTAAGCTTAAATAAGTTCCATGCTACTAAAAGAATCCCAACATGCCAGAAAATGATTATGATCTTTATGTGCTTCTACCAAGGAAAAATGTAACCTCATTTCACGTATTCATGTATTTCTTACATCATATATCAAGAAAGGATGCCATTACAGGACCGAAAATACCAGAACCTAAATCATTCTCCAAACTATTTTGAACCTATATGGTAGGCTGTTTAACTTCACACTTGCAACAGAGAGTTTCTATTACAGCAAAAATACTACACCACGAGGCAAAAACAATCCACCATTTCTTCAGAGAGAATAAAAGTTATTCTGATGTTAAACAGGTTCTGTCTGTACAAACATAATAATTGCTTTCCAATTGCAGAACCAACCAGAGTACATGAAACCAGTGAACGTCAGGGTGTTCATTTCAATTTCTAGGTTTGAGCTACTTTCATATTAAATGAAAAGCATCCAAACAATAATAAAACTGGTACAGTGGGTTCTTTCCCATATTTACTTACACTATATACCTTTGCATGTAATGAAATATGTTAAAGTTGTGTAACTACCCTAATAATATCAAGCAAAGCTATTTTCAAAATGGTTCAGTTAGTAGATGCATTTTCTAGTCTTGAAGTGAACCAAAAAACTGAAAGAACAATGGATGCTGGAAATCTGAAACAAAAGCAGTAATTGCTGAAAACTCTCGGTGCATCGGGCAGCATCTGTGGAGAGAAATCAGACTTAATGTTTTAGGTCCACTGACCCTTCTTCTGAACACTAGAATTGAAATGTTACCTTTGCTTTCTCTCCAGAGATGCTGCCAGACCCGCTGAGGTTTTCCAGCAATTGCTGTTTCCCTTTCTTGAATTCAACCACGTTGATCAAGAAGATCTGTGTTTAATCTTTCATCTGTCCTGAAATGGCTGATCTCAGCACGCAGTGACAGGAGCCTAAAATAGTCTCAGCTACTCTGGGCTTGACAGAGAAAAAAAATAGCAGGTGCCTGAGCTTTCAACAACTGCATCTGGGATTCTACTAGAAAATACATGTGTAAATGTCAGTCACTGTTGTGGTGCACCCCATGTAAAACAGCCCAGTACTCATTATATAGAATTACAAACACAGAACATTCACTTGTGCAGGAGATAAGGATTTAATTGTATTTTTTCTCTGTTTCATTCTCATGAAATGATAGCTGTGAGAAAACTTATGGACACTAAAATAGCTTTGTTTTGAAATATTCCAGCTTTCAGAACAATGGCTGCTTTGAGAAGTGCTATTGCATTTGCCAATTATTTTCCCTAGGATTGAAAAATATTTGGATTGAAAAATATTTGGAGGAAAGTATTCACTTTAGGTACAACATATTGAAATGGCCAAGGTTCATTTTATTTTTGTGTTTGGTGTCACCATTTATGAGACATCAGTAAAGAAAGAAGGGCTTGCACTTAGGATTTATATAAGGACATTGTTGACCTCAAAACATCTGAAGATGCTTTATAGCCAATGAAGTGACGTTGAAATGTAGTCACTGTGGTAATGTAAAAAATATAGAAGCCACTTTAAGCACAGCAAGGTCCACTATGTATATAATAAAACAAAGTAATGTAGATGCTAGAGATTTGAAACAAAAATGGAAATTGCTCAAGAAACTCAGTAGGTCTGACAGCATTTGTGTCGAGAAACCAGAGTTAACCTTTCAAGTTCGGTGACTCTTCCTCAGAACATTTTGTTTCAAAGCTCCAACATGTGCTAATTACCAGAAAATTTACTTCTTTAGTTTTGTTGGTTGAGAGATAAATATTGACCATGGTAATAAGGAGAACTCAACTACACTTTGGATAATGCTTTGGATACATATTTTGGGCTATGTGCGAGTTGCATTGAGTTTTTTAGAGGGATCTTTGTCTTGATGCCCACTGAGGTTTCACACACTATTTTACCACCATTCTCTCGGTAACTATCTAATCTGCTCCAGTTGTGTCCCTGACATCTGATTCTTTCTCCACCTTAGCATACAACATTCCCAGAACAACTCGCCATTCAGCGAATATCTCTGAAAGACTGGCATCTTTGAAAGGCCACTTTGAGCCTAAACAAGCATTGGTAATCCATGCTGCCTTCACTGTCAGTGTAATGCACTGCAGCTACACTGCTCATGGTATTCTGCTGGCATGGCTGACATTCCCCTACACATGCAACCCCATTCTCTCCCCTTAGTTGCTGTTTAATCACCACGCATCACAGCTTACCTGGCCATACTTATATCCCATTGAAACATCTTCTGAGTCTGTCCCCAGTGTCCTCTGTAGACCTGCATTTTGTCATTATTCGCGGGTAGCATGACTCACAAGCAAGCAATTGGGCACCAAAGTGAACACAAACAAAGCAATAGAGGTTTCAGTTTGCTGCCACATTGCAAACTAAATGCTAGCATCATGACCAGCAGACTACAGTCCATTTGGTCTGCTGCACTCAACTCCCATCTACCGGAATAAAAACAGAAAATGTTCGAGGAGGTCTGGCGGCATCTGTGAAGAGAGAATCAGAGTTAACGTTTTAAGTTCAATGTGACTCTTCAGCTTAACTCTATTTCTTTTTCCACAGATATTGCCAATACAGACCACCATCAAATTTACAAGGGGAGTCGAAAAGTAGAGAGCATAGATTTCAGGCGAGAGGGGAAAAATTTAAAAAGGACCTGATGAGCAACTGTTTCATGCAGAGGGTGGTGTGTGTGTGTGGAATGAGCTTTCTGAAGATATAGGGAAGGCAGGTACAATTATAATGTTTAAAAGGCATCTGGATGGGTAGCTGAATAGGAAGGATTTAGAGAGATATGGGCCAAACACTGGCAAATGGGATTAGGGCAGATTGGGGAGTCTCGTCAGCATGTATGAGTTGGACCAAAAGGTCTGTTTCAGTACAGTATGTTTCTATGACTCCTCCAATCAATTGCTGACCAACTGGTGAAGGTTAAAGTTTGCTGCAACATAATATATTGGAACAGGAGTTGGTCATTCAGTCCTTTTAATGAGGTCCTGCCTGATCTGTATCTGGCCACCATTCAACTTGATTAGCAAAATTCTGTAGATTGAAAACCATTTTGTAAAACTAGCAACTTTCTTTTTCTTGTGGAGGAGTTTTACATGTCTACCATCCTTGGCACTAAGATGTGTTTCATAATTTCCCTCTGAAATGGCCTGGATTTATTTTAATCCTTCTTGTCCTAGACTCCCAATAAGTGGAAAAAGTTTATCTCTGTTTACCCTAGTGATTCTTGCTTTTCCATTTAAATCAAGCACCATCCCATTGACCCCAAATATTGCATGAAAATGAAGTATTACCTACAGACATTTTGTGCTTTTATCAGCCCAACTTTTCCATTGGCCAGATAGTCATTATTCCAGTATAGATCAGAGTTGTTTATGGGGACCCTGAAGAATCCCCATCATGGGAGACTCTGAAGAAATTGCCCAGGAAATTGAATCTTCCACTGCCAAATCCTCTATGCCTGGAATTTCTGAATGTCTCCATTTCAATTAGAGACGTGGAAGAGTTCCAGTGATTTTAAGCAAAATAGTTACTCGGGAAATATTAGGTTATTAAATGCATTGTTTTACTCTTGACAAACTATTCAACTGATTCCACACTAACCCCACGTCTTCTAACTACAAATACATGCACTCCAGGCCAGAACTGACATCCTCTCCTGGGACCTGACCCTCCTTTGCAACGTAACACCCCCTTACCCCTATTTTGGATGTGACCTGATCCCGCACCCCCCCCCCCCCCCCCACCCCACCAGACCCACACAAACCAACCTGTCCTAAACACTGCATCATGTAGCATATCACCTGGCAACCTGGCACCCTACCACTTGGCATCACATTGCCTTCCCATGTGGCATCCTACCACAGACACCCAACCCCTTCCCACTGAGCAACCTACCATTGACACTCTATCCCCTCTCTAATTGACATCCTATCCAGCTGTTACACTGATGCCTTACCAACTGGCACCTGACTAATCTGCCATTCTTTCATCCTATCCATCTGACACCCTACCCTCCCAGCCGTGTAACATCTCACTTTACCCTATGTCTTTATGGGTTTGACAGCAGCTATCAAAGTGGCTCCAAAGGGATAGCTTTAGAAGGGAGGGAACACACTACAAACTGCATTATCATCAGTTTGAACCTGTTATATGAACAATTTCTTCCCTGCTGTTATTAAACTTCTGAATGGACTTCTCAAATATTAAATTTAGTGTTGATCTCGCTGTCTGTGTATCTTCTCTATAGTCATCGCATTGCATTCTTCACACTGTACTATCACCCTACACACTTTGTATGATATGATCTGCCTATACTCTTTGCAAAACAAAACTTTTCAATGTACCTAGGTAGAACTGGCTCTGTCTATGGAAGAGTCAACAACAACATTCGTATACTGCTGTATGACTACCTGACTACGCTACTGTTGATTGCAGACAGCGTGAACAGTCCATGATCCAATGCAGCAGTAATTGGTTCCATCAAATACTTTTGATTGAGGCCCTCAGGACTTTGGTCCTCAGTATACAACATAGGGGTCAGAAAGCACAAAATTTCAATCATTTCATTGCTTCCTTGCTGTCCATTGGCCTCTGGTTTACATATAAAAGTAATTCCAGCAGCAGGGCCTGGTTTGGAAGATGGATGTGTCTCTAAAGGCAAATATATAGCTTTAGTATTAATTCACAATTAATTACACAATATCATACAATATGAATACACCAAGGTTGTATTGTACGATTGGGCTCTCCAAAGCGCTGGCAGATGACTTGAAATTTGGAAATTTTCCCACCAGATGGTTTAGCAGCATCCGTGGAGAGAAAGCAGAGTTAATGTTTCGGGTCCAGTGGCTCTTCTTCAGAACTGATTGTAGCCAAGAAAGGTCAGTATATGTACTGAAAATAGGGTGGGTTAAGGTGGTAGGAATAAATGAAAGGTGGAGGTGAAGCCCAGAGAGAGAGAACAACAGTCGAACAGACGTTGATCAGCCTGGGAAATCAATAGCTGCTAATCAGCATCTGAAGAAGAGTCATTGGGCTTACAATACTAACTCTGCTTTCTCTCCACAAATGCTGAGATTGCCTAGCAATTTCTGTTTTTGTTTCTGACTTCCAACATTCACAGTTCTTTGGTTTTTTTATTCGCTGTCAAATGAGGCCCCGTCTATTTTATTACATGGACGTAAAATATCCCGTGGCATTAGAGTCATAGAGTTGTACAGCATGAAAAGAAGCCCTTAGGCCCAACTAATCCATGCTGATTGGGTTTCCTAAACTGAGCTGGTCCCATTTTCCTGCATTCGGCCTATGTCCCTCTAAAATTTTCCTATCCAAATGTCTTTTAATTGTTGTAGTTGCACTCGCCTCTGTCATTTCCTCTGGCAGCTCGTTCCATAAAGTCTCCAACCTCTATGTGAAAAAGTTGCCCCTCAGGTCCATTCTAAACCTTTTCCCCCCTCACCTTAAACTCATGCCCTCTAGTTTTGGACTTCCCTACTCTGGGGAAAAGACCTTGGCTATTCACCTTATAGGGTCATGCAGAATGGAAACAGACCCTCTGGTCCAAATCATCCATGCTGACTAAACATTCCAAACAGACCTAGTTCTGTTTGCCAGCATTTGGTCCATATCCTTCTAAATCCCTCCTATTCATATAGTCATACAGGTGCCTTTTTAAATGTTGTAATTGTGCCTACCTCCACCACTTCCTCTGGGAGCTTGTTCCATACACATACCATCCTCTGTGTGAAAAAGTTACCCATCTGGTCCTTTTTAAATCTTTCCCTCTCACCTTAAACCTATGCCCTCTTCTTTTGGACTCCTCAGCTTAGGAAAAAGAGCTTAGCTATTCGCCCTATACATGCCTGTCATGGTTGTATAAACCTTCATAAGGTCAGCCCTCAGTCTCCAATACTTCAGGGAAAAAAAATGTCCCAACCTTATTTCAAATAAGAAAAGATGAGTTATCCCTGACATCCTGCCATTTCTTATCCCTGAGCCAAAATAACAAAAACAGGCTATCTCTTCATTCTATTTGTGGGAATTTACTGTGGGCACATTGACTACTGCATTTCCTGCATTACTTTGGTGACCACACATCTGAAATACAAAAATTGGCTGTGAAACATTTTGAGATGGTAATGAAAGGCATTAGTACAAGTATTTTATTTAGTATTTTCTCCTTCAGAATTTCTGTTCTCAGCATGTAGGTGTGTTCAGATGTATCCAGACAGATTTAGGTAACTGTGCATACATGGATAATGCCAACTGAATGTCCAAGGTACAAATACCCCTCACTAGCTTTCCTCTCGTGTTGCTTCTTCATCTCCTCCAAGACCAGCAATTATGTGTGTAGGCAATCAAATCATCTTCATGAATCAAACATAGTAAAGAGAATGCAACTTTATGGAGCTATTAGTGAGTTAATTTCCTGAAAAATACTTAATCATTAAAGAAGCATTAAGATAGGTATAAAGATATAACATAGGTTTATGTATCATGCCCTTTTAAGAGCTAAGATCCAGTATGAGACAAAAAACCTGTCTCTCTTTCAGCACCTGTTTTATACGTTGCAACCCTGATCTGGCTTTTTGCCCATAGTACAGGGCCTGGCCCCAATTTGCAACTTTTATGGAGTCTTAATGAGTCTGGTGCACAATGCCCACACAGGTTTGTAGTGTTACATGCGCTCCCGTGTTATAATATGACACAAGCTGTGCATTGACCACTGAACAGACCTCAGCACAGCATAACGGGGTCACTACTGTCCGACACATTCAATGCAAAAGAGAATTGTTAAGGATTGCACTACCAGCCCCGTAATTTGCATTATAAGAACTTAGAGGAAGGGCAATTGTGCTGCCAATAAACGTAACTCAATAACTTTTATTACCTAAATATATCTTTTCCACAAACTTATAAAACTCTCTAAAACCAGAAATTCTTTTGGATAGAGAATGAAGCTTTGTCTATACATCTATTTTTCCAAGCCAAATGTCTTTTTTCATTAGGCATGAAAACCCCGTAAATCTGACAGCAATAGAATACACATGATTTTCTAGCTTTTTCTCAGAACTGAAGAAGAGTCATAGATGGCTTGACAAAATACATTAACTCTGTTTCTTTCCCCACAAATGCTGCCTGGCCTGTTGAATTTCTCCACGGCACTTGGTTTTTATTTCAAATTTCCAGCACCTGCAGTATTATTTTGTTTTTATTTTTACTTTTATTTTTCATATCTTATTTCAAAAGTCATATATGAACAATCAATGTTTATGAAAAAAGTATCCCCAACAACCTCCTGAACAGCATGCTTGCTTTCTTGTCACCATTAAGATGAGAAAATGTTAGTTTACCTGGTGTTGTGACATCAGTCCAGCAGATGAATAGCACAGTAATCGCTGAGTAGTGAAGAGATGACAAAAAGATAAGATTTAGTAACAGTAGCAACTACATGGATACTGGCACCATGCATACAGATGATATTGCCAAGCAATAACAAGTTGAGGAGAAGCAAGAGTGAGTCAAGGTTCAAATCTTGGGAAAGTCTAGTGAGACAGTAATTCAATGGCACAGATGTGCTGTCAAAGGACAGTGTCACATCAAAGGAATTTGAACAAGTTACAGTGATAGCATAAGGAGCTAGATGCTGGTGGTTCTTTTAAAATCCAATATGAGGAAACATAGGATTAAGATTAAAACTGGGGAAATGGATGGAGAGATGTTCAAAACTATAAAAAAAGAAGTTTTTTTAGAAAACTGAGCAGGAACTAGAAGTCCTAACTTAGTAAGTTGCTGGCCAATCTAAAAGAACAACAAGTTCAAGTAAAACTGTCAACGAAACCAAGCCCAAGGATTATAAATGCATTAAACACATTGAACATTGAAGTATTTGCCACATGATACTGTGCAAAACTCTTTAAAATGTTTAAAGAAATGTAATACCCTTCAATAAATGACCACAATAATTAAATTAAATTTAGGAGAAAAAGACACCTGGCATAAAATAGTTTTGACTGCAGATAAACAAGGTGCTGAGGTTTCTAATGCCTTGATTAAAATAGTTTCTCCTTGTCCTAATTTTCCAGTTCTCTCATCCGGTGAATCATAGGAAGCCAGTTACATGCCTGACAATTACCCCAGATTTCTTTCATATCCTTCGTCAGGATCTATAGTAAAGGAAAAAGAGTTGAGCCCTGATTTTGCAGGCATGATGGAATCTGACTGAAGCTGAAAGCTGACACCATTTTTCAAGTAAAGCAGTGGCAAACAATGTAACTATGGCAACTTTTTTTCTCTCTAATATTCTTTAAAGAGCAGGCACACAGTGTTGTGACAGTGCACAAAGTGTTGTTTCAATTACATAATCTCATTACAATTAAGGCATCTGTTAATTTGAGATGATAAGGGTTGTATAAATTGCGAATATGTCACCCAAAGGAAGTCTATGTGAGTATGCAGCCTTACAGAGAAAGGAAAAGTACAAGAGAAATAATTTCAATTCGTCTGCAAATATCATCTTTTTCAGATAGCAGAAGAAACACCTTCTCAATTTCATTTGACACAGTAGTCTTCATGGATATTTAATCAGCATTTCATGTTACAAGCATGATTTATACAAGTTTATATCCATATTCATTTTTATTCAATTCCAGTTACTCACAGCATTGAATCATTTCCTTTATAGTAGATCTGCATGATAGGAAATGTTTATATATTAGAAATGGTTAAACTCTTCTTTATGACACCAAAAATAAATTTAGGCAATGACGCTGCTTTCCTTCTTGTTTTCAAATTGTCATTATCTTTACAGATAATTAGGTTGATGTGTATTTAGCAATAGGAATGTGCCAGCAGTTGAGACAAAAACTAAACGTAACATTAAAAGGTAAACTTCAGTCTTAAATGTAATATATTTATTTTTTCGTTTCGCGTAAAGATATTCAGAGTCTGCAAGACATTGAATATGGAGTAGACTTTAAAGTCACTTTAGCAGTCTGGATGGATATATATCACATACTGCATATTATGTAGAAAATTGCTCAATTACATTTAACTGTGAATAGGATCCATTTCTGACTTTGTTCCAAAAGCCTTCTCTTTCCAAGTTGGACTGTTTGGAGGATTGCATCAACTACATGTTAGCAGCACTGTATGTACTTACTGAACAAGGAAATCAAAATGGACTGAATCCTCCTTAAAATCCATCAGTTGTGTTTAGTACAGTGTCCTTCCTATGTTTAAATGCATCCGATTCCCCCAATTGTTTCATTTCTGAAGATTTTTGCAACTTTTTATTTTTATAAAAAATAATTTTACAGTGCATGCATTGTAAACTAATAACAGTGATGTTGAATAACAACCTAACAGCAAGGTAGGAGCAAATTACTGCAGATACTGGAATCTGTACTGAAGACAAAAGATGCTGGTGATAACAACAGGTCAGGCAGCATCTTTGGATAGAAAGCAAACAAACATTGGAAGTCTAGATGACTCTTGAAATGAAGCGCAGAGGGGGCAGCGTTTATACAATAATGGGGGATCAAGAACTTGTACTTATGTAACCCTTTTTAAAATAATTAAATATCCCAAGCATTTCACAGAATTGTTATCAAACAAAACAAAACACTGACTCAGTGATAATGAGAACTGCAGATGCTGGAGAATCCAAGATAACAAAGTATGGAGCTGGATGAACACAGCAGGCCAAGCAGCATCTCAGGAGCACAAAAGCTGACGTTTCAGACCGAGACCCTTCATCAGAGAAGGGGATGGGGAGAGGGAACTGGAATAAATAGGCATTCCACTCCCGCACATCCCAGATGTCCATGTTCTTCAAGGACCGCAGCTTTCCCCCTGCAGTGGTCGAGAACGCCCTTGACCGCATCTCCTGCATTCCCTGCAACACATTCCTCACACCCCGCCCCCCCCCCCCCATAACCGCCCCCAGAGGATCCCCCTTGTTCTCACATACCACCCCACCAACCTCCGGATGCAACGTATCATCCTCCGACACATCCGCCATCTACAATCCGACCCCACCACCCAAGCTATTTTTCCATCCCCACCCTTATCTGCCTTCCAGAGAGACCACTCTCTCCGCAACTCCCTTGTCCGCTTCACACTCCTCTCCAACCCCACCACACCCGGCACCTTCTCCTGCAACCGCAGGAAGTGCTACACTTGCCCCCACACCTCCTCCCTCACCCCATCCCAGGCCCCAAGATGACCTTCCATATCAAGCAGATGTTCACCTGCACATCTGCTAATGTGGCATATAGTATCCATTGCATCCGGTGTGGCGCCCTCTACATTGGGGAAACCGAGCGGAGGCTTGGGGACCGCTTTGCAGAACACCTCCGCTCGGTTTGCAAACAAACAACTGCACCTCCCAGTCACGAACCATCTCAACTCCCCCTCCCATTCCTCAGACGACATGTCCATCATGGGCCTCCTGCAGTGCCACAATGATGCCACCCGAAGGTTACAAGAACAGCAGCTCATATTCCGCTTGGGAACCCTGCAGCCCAATGGTATCAATGTGGACTTCACAAGCTTCAAAATCTCACCTTCCCCCACTGCATCCCAAAACCAGCCCAGTTCTTCCCCTCCCCCCAGTGCATCACAAGACCAGCCCAGCTCATCCCGTCCCCCCACTGCACCCCAAAACCGGCCCAGCCTGTCTCTGCTTCCCTAACCTGTTCTTCCTCTCACCCATCCCTTCCTCGCACCTCCATTTCCTACCTACCACCTCATCCCGCCTCCTTGACCTGTCCGTCTTCCCTGGACTGACCAATCCCCTCCCTACCTCCTCACCTATACTCTCCTCTCTACCTATCTTGTTTTCTCTCCATCTTCTGTCCGCCTCCCTCTCTCTCCCTATTTATTCCAGTTCCCTCTCCCCATCCCCCTCTCTGATGAAGGGTCTAGGCCCGAAACATCAGCTTTTGTGCTCCTGAGATGCTGCTTGGCCTGCTGTGTTCATCCAGCTCCACACTTTGTTATCTTTGACACTGACTCAAATGGCACTGGAGAGCCATGACATTGTACAACACTTTTCACTGTATTTTGTAACCAAATACGTGATAATAAATCAATCAATCAATCCATAAATCCATAAATATCACAAAATCCCTACAGTATGGAAGCTGACCATTCAGCCCATCCAGTCCAGACTGACTAGATTCTTTCCGAAGAGAATCCCAACCAAACACACCCCTCTACCTCATCACTGTAGCCATGCCCTCCCAATGGCCAATCCACCTTGCTTGGACATCACTGGACGCTGTGGGTAATTTAGCATGGCCAATCCATCTAACCTGCACATCTTTAGACTGGGGAGGAAACTGAAGTAACTGGAGGAAACCCACACAACCCAGGGGAAAATGTGCCAACTCCACACAGACAGTCACCCGAGACCGGAATGACAGGGGATTCAATTGTAAGTAGGTGTTTCTGTAGCTACAAATGAGAATCCAGGATGGTATGTAGCCACCCAGGTGCAAGGGCCAAGGATGTCTCGGAGCAGCTGGAGCCAGTTGTTGTGGTGGTGGATATAAGATATGGGTAAAAAAATAGGATGAGGTCCTACAAGGTGAATTTAGGGAGTTAGGAGCCGAACTGAAAAACGGGATTTCAATCTCAGAATTGCAACCAGTACCATGTGCTCGTCAGAGTAGGAATGGCAGGATAGGTAAGATGAATATTTGACTTGAGGAATGGCACAAGAGTGAGGGATTCATTGGATATGATGTAATTGGGATCACAGAGACCTGGCTCCAAGGTGTCCAAGGATGGAAACTCAACATCCAGGGGTATTCAATTTTCAGGAAAGATAGAGAGAAAGGAAAGGGAGGCAGAGTAGTGTTACTGGTTAAGGAAAAGATTAACATAAAAGTAAGGAAGGACATTAGCCTGGATGATGTGGAATCTGTATGGGCAGAGCTGCGGAACACCAAAGGGGAGAAAAATGTTAATAGGTGTTGTGTACAGACAGTTCTGTAGTTGAAATGAACTGATTAACAGTAACAATATTCAACTTTGTTATAACAGTGCAATTGTTGTAAGAAAGTACGACAATTTCAGAGGATGTACAAGTGTCAAAATCAACCTTTGATCCACTAGCAACGCTTACATATATAAAGAAGCTAAAACATGACACCACGTGTCTTTGGAAGAAAATCCAGAAGACCAATACATACCTTAATTAAAACACATATAATTATATGATGATATGTTACCTTAAGAGATACGAATCAATCTTTCTTAGGGGTAAATGATGACTCATCTGTAACCAGCCGTACATAGATTATAGATGTTCATAGTCATCCAAGTAAATTCAGATTTAATACTGGGGCAAGAGTCACTGTATTATCTGAGAAAAATCTTTTCAATGAAGGGGATGGATTTACAACTTTTCAACACAGAACTGCATGGTGCAGGCAGAACACCATTCAATACTCTGATCATAGATCAACACCATATGATACAAGTATACATCATCAGAATCGAACACTTCTAACTTCTGAGCAAAAACTCATGCGTCACTCTTAAAATTATACATCAATAAACTTTTTCATTTAAAAAACCTCAAACAGTTCAGAAGCCAAATACCAGTAATCAACTTAACTTTACTCAGCCTGAGGAAAACTTCATAAGTCGTAAAAAAATGTTCATGTTGGCATCTGACACCTTTTCATGATTCAGAGATGGGAAGATATAACTGATTTTACAGGCTTGGACGCATTCTTCAAAACATCTTTCAACAGCAGACAAATCTTCTAAAACTGATCATCGGACATCCTTGGCACCCTGGTAGACTTTCGATGCAGTCAACTCAGATGTTTACAGGAAGCTGTAACAAAACAGCACAACTGGCTTTACTGCCTGTGATTGAACCTTATTAAATGACAATGTTATCTAAAATAATGGAAAGATCACATGTGAGCACACTTCATTGCGACATTAGAAGGAGAAGACTAACTCTTTCATAAACACAACTGTCTTCTGTGACATGATTTGAAGAAACTAAACAAAGTCTAAGGGAAACAAACCTTCAACAGTGACATCGATGTCAATGGATGCCCCCGGCAAAAAATATCTGGGAATATCAAAGATCCACACGTTATAGTGTGGTAATGAACTAAACCTAAAAACTTCATCCTGCAGATCAGATGTCCAACCCACTCAAATCCATGAGGCATAAAGACATTGAAGAAGAATTAGGCATTTAGTTTTCCATTCGTTCGTGACTGATCTATTTCTCACCCCATTCTCCTGCCTTCTCCCCATAACCCTTGATCCCCTAACTAATCAACAACCTATCTATCTCTGCCTTAAAGATACTCAATGACTTGGCCCCCACAGCCATTTGTGGCAATGAGTTCCACAGATTCACCAACCTTTGGCTGAAGAAATTCCTCCACATCTCTTTTCTCAAGGGTGGTCCCTAAAACTGTAAGGCACTGCCCTCAGATCCTAGTCTCTCCTGTTTGTGGAAATATCTTCTTCACATCCACTCCATCCAGGCCTCTCAGGACTCTGTAAGTTTCAGTCAAATCCCTCTCATCATTCTAAACTTCATTCAGTACAGACTCAGAGTCATCAACTGCTATTCATATGTCATATCCTCATATCCAGGATCATTTTTGTATACCTCCCCGGACCCCTTTGAACCTGCATATTAACCTTTAGAGAATCCTGAATTAGGACTCCCAAGTTTCTTTGTGGTTCAAATTTCTAAAACCTTTCCTCATTTAGAAAATAGTGTACATCTCTGTTCTTCCTACCAAAGTGCATAAACTTACACTTTTCCAGATTGCAATCTATCTACCCCTTCTTTGCCACTCCCCTGGCCTGTCCAAGTCCTTCTGAAGCCTCAGAGATAATGGGAACTGCAGATGCTGGAGAATTCCAAGATAATAAAATGTGAGGCTGGATGAACACAGCAGGCCAAGCAGCATCTTGCTCCTGAGATGCTGCTTGGCCTGCTGTGTTCATTCAGCCTCACATTTTATTATCCTTCTGAAGCCTCCCTGCTTCCTCAACACTCTCTGTCCCTCCACCTATCTTTGTGACATTTGCAAACTTAGCAACAATGCCCTCAGTTCCTGCCCCAGATTGTTAATGAATGCTAGTAATCAAATATGTATAATAGTTGTGGTCCAATAACTGACCACTGCTGACCTCCACTAGTCACTGGCTGCCATCCTGAAAAAGGTCCCTTTATTCCCAGTCTCTGCCATCTTTCAATCAGCCAATCTTCTATCTGTATCCCCAACATCATGGGGTCTTATTTTATTTAGCAGCATCCAGTGCAGCACCTTGTCAAAGACCTTCTGAAAATCCAAATGGATTTGTGTCCATTGGCTCTCCTTTATCTAATGTCACCTCCTCAAAGAATTCTAACAGATTTGTCAGGCATGACCTCCATTGATGAAGCTGTGCTGACTCTGAAACAAAAGCAGAAATTGCTGGTGAAGCTCAGCAGATTGGGCAGCATCTGTGAAGAGAAATCAGAGTTAATATTTCAGGTCTAGGTTCCTCGGAACTCAATAGGGCTCAGCCCTTTTTAACTATGCACTTCCAAGCACTCCACAATCTCATCCTTAATAAATGGAATTTACAATCTTTCAATGGCTGACGTCATGCGAACTGGCCTGTAGTTTCATCAATCATTTAAGAACTGATTTAGAATGTCAGAGGTTGGGTGGAGAGGATGGGTAGTGATAACTCTCCTTTACTGATTTCAAACAACTGCATAAACAATTTAAAACCAGCAAAGATTGGTTGATGGCATTGTGTAAGATGGTGCCTTAAAGTGGTAGCTGACGTCATAAATTAAACTCCACCTATCAGGATATAAGAATTGCCCTAGTAGGAGCTGACCAGTTTTGTGTTTGTTACCAAATCACTGTGAGAAAGTTTCAATAGTAGTTCTACGGCTTTACTCTTAAGTTGAGCTTGATGTCTACAGACCATCATTTATCAGACCGTGATGTAACAAGGTAATAAGTAATATATAATAAACATGTTTACTACTCATCAGGGTTGACGCTATGTTCAGCTGAAGAGTTTGCATGGGCATCCTCCCCAACATGATATTAATACTTACACTAAGACCAGCAAGAAGGGTTGGTGGCAGTAAAACTATCCAAAGCTTCTCAGCCCCAACATCATAATCGGCAGTGCCTGAAAAGAGAGAATGCTTAATAATATCTGCTAATATGGGAAGCAGGAAGGGAATTTGGCCACCAGTTCAGTGGAAGTAGGGTTGAGGGAACACAAGGTGGGTACCATTGGCATGATGAGTTCTGACAAGGTATGAGGACAGAAGTATAAGGAGAAAATGATGTGAGTTCAGGGGTAGCACTAAGGGGAGCTTCAGAGGAAGCTTAGCCCAGCGCCTGCAAGAAGGAAAAAAATGGCAGATGCAGTTGTCCATTTGGTTTCAACCTTAAAGACAAAGAAGCTGCCTTTTAGTTGATTAAAAAGTTGGGGTTGTCTTTGCATTTTTGGATGTTCCTGTAATAGCTTTAGATGTCAAAAGCAAGTGTCAGCTACAGCTTTATGTGGTCCAAACTAGATCCAACGGTAAATGCCTTCACTGGTTTTCTGACATATCAAGTCTGTATCCCTTGTACTCAAGGGTAGGAGGTGAGGATCATAGGGATATTACACTGAAACAGCAGCTAGATGTGTTACATGTGTAAGTTAGGCCTGGGATGGTGGTGAGATTAAACCACATTTTTGAGGCAGCAATGAGAGGCTTACTATTATATCTAAGTTACTCATTATAGTCATGTTCCTCAATTATAAATTTTTGGACTTGAGTTCAGACCTGATGTAATCCCATTGGTTTTGTTTTTATTATGTTCAATATCTCAAAAATACTGGGCATTAGATGCAACTAATTATGATGGAAGCTCTTGATTTAACACTCAAGAATATGATTTATTAGACTTGAAGAAATAAATGAACTGATGCCCCCTATGGAGGATCATATCCCAAAAATCTGCTTTTTAAAATTTGCTGTCAGAAAATAGCTAATGCTGGCAAGGTTAGATTTGATGCTTTCCTGAAATACAAAGCCTTTGCCATAGAAATTGTTAGTTTTACGTAGGTCACTTCCATGGTGCTGATAATCAAGTACATAGGGTGAAACTGGAGTCATGGATAGGCTAGACTAAGTAGGAATGGCAGCTCCTTCCATCAAGGCCTCTTATGAATCAGTCAGCATTTATAACAATCCAACAGCTTTATAGTTTATTGCAATCAACTTATGACCTCTGAATTGCTAGTTCATTGCCATGCCCATAAATCAGGTGAAGCTTAATAGGTCAGAATGACAAACAGAGCTGAAGGTGGGAAAGATGTGTCTAAGTTGAATGGATTTGCTGTGCATTGTTGAGTAAAATCTTATGCTGCAGCAAGTCACCTCATTCTTCAAATATTGAAGTTATCCAATAGATCTCTGATAACATTTCACATGGCAAGGCCAGCATTCAACTTAAGCACATTTAAAGGATTGCTGGACTGAGATGAGGAAAGGAATCTATGGAGGGGGAATGGGTCATTGTGCAAGAGAATGTTGTTGAGAAAGACAACAGTGGGGATAAAGAAAATGGGAGAGAAAGGAAGGGAGGAAATTTATGGATAGGTGAGTGTAAGGTAAGAGAGAATAGAGAAGAGAGGAATAAACTAGAAGGGTAGTTGAAGGAGAGAAAGTAACAGAAGAAAGTAAAGAGGTGCTTAACTCAGAGTTCTCCACAGTTAAGGCAATATTGTCAATTGGGCAGGGCCTCAGGTGGAAGACTAAGTTTGTCCTCATTGAGAATGGAATTGTGGGTGAACCACTACTAATAGTGACTGGGAAGGTTGGGTAAGGGGTAAATTTCTACATGTCAGAGAGATTAGTTGTTAGATTCGATCTAGTCTGGTTGGGGAGTTGGGCTTGCTGAAGATATTCCTATTTGTTGGGGTTGCTGGGATTTCTGTTTGGTGGGAGTAGATAATCAGGTATATTCCCAGAGGGAGAGAGAGTTATCCATTCATAGAATCACAGAAATCTTACAGCACAAAAAAAGTGGTTAACTAGTCTGTCATGTCCCACTTACTCTTTAACTTCAATTCATTTAGTGCTATCCCCCAAACTTTTCCCCATAACTGACTGCATGCATTCTTTTTATATAATAACCTAATTCCTTTTGGAAATGCCTTGATAGAGCCTATCTCCACCATGCATTCTGGCCGATAAACCAGCACAAGAGACAGAGTGAACACCAAATAAAACGGGGTAGAGAGGGAGAAAACATCTCGGAGTGATACCACAGGAAAGTCATGATTGATTAGCTGTTTAGCAGCTGCTTTTGGAGACTGTGTCTCAAATCCAGTAATTTCGAAGTTGGTAAATTTCTGAATGAACACAGGGCAAGTAAGTGTTTAAAGGCGCAGGTGAAGGATTTGTTTTGTGGGTGAGAACAAGGAATTCCTCCTTTCTAATCCTCTCCAGCTTTATTGTTGGTAGTGTATGATTAAACTTAAAAATAATTTTAAAGTCGGTAAGTTAAAGTAAACTGAAACAAATGTCTGAATAAGCTTGAGCTGCAAGTTTCAGTGATGTGTAAGATATGTCTCTGGTGGCGGGCAAACAGCTGGAGGTCATGATCTACACTGATATGAACAACATGGGTAGGAAAGAATAACACAGTGTGAAGCTGGAGAACTCTGACTCCAGCATCTGCAGCTCTTCCTATCTCATAGGTAAGAAGGGGTCTTGCAATCAGAATTAGGGAGCCACATAGAAAATTATCAAGCAGGAATTCTAAAATAGTAAATCCCAGGTTACTGCCAGCCCCCAGTGCCATGCAGAAGTGAGTATAGATACAGAAGGTCAAGACAGACAAATACATGCCTGGAAGATTGTGACGGAGTGAGGAATTTAGATTTGTGGGGCACTGGGACTGACTCTGAGGTAGGTGGTGTCTGCACAAACCAGACAGATTACATCTGTGCAAGGTCAGGACGAAATTTCTTGTTTGGCATTTTGCCAGTGGGGAGGGCTTAAACTAATTCAGGAGGTGTGTAGGAACCAAGAGAGAATATTAGAAAGCATTATCAGGTTGCACAAGATGCTGGGAGAGGCGAATAACTCATAAATAGAAATAATATGTTAATAGGTGGAGTTGCAGGAAGGGAGTAAGTGATGAAGTGAGTGAACAGGTTAGAGAGTTACAGGCACAGTTTGCTATATGGAATTATAAAATTGTGGCGTAACAGAGTCTTGGGTCAAGGAAATGCAGTCTTGGTGTTAAACTAACCCAGTTGCAAGGTGTTCAGGAAAGTTAGGAAATAAGGGTTACATTTTTGATGAAGGAAAGCATTGCAATATGAAGAATAAGTATGTTTCAGAAGGTTCAAGTACAGAATAAATTTGGCTACAGCTAAGAAATAAGAAGGGTGAAATTACAATGCTTTGTGTAACCCATCAACCACCAACTGGAACAAAGAATATAGAGGGACAAATCAGCAGGAAGTTGCAGATAGGAGCAAACATCACAAGAGTTGTGTAAAGACTATGTCATTGTATTTTTCTGTATTTTTGATCATGGATTGAAATGGGAAATAGACTATTGAAAAAGCTGGGATTATTGAAGGTCCTGTGACACTCTTTGAAAGCAAGTGTTATTTGCAATGTTCTTTATTCAAGTGGTGGGGAATGTTTAGTTGCAGATGAGCTAGCACCAGGGATCAGGTACAAAGAGAGAGTTAGCAAGCAATAAGAGGCAAGTTGGACTGTAGAGTGATGACTGGCTTTTGACAACAAGATTTTCTGCCTGCCAACAACTATGTGATTGGCTGCCAGGTAGGTGAACAGCTAGTGATTGTGAATGAGATGGTCAGAAGCCTTCAGGCCTCCAGAAAGGAAGTTTCTGCCTTGGTCTCTTCAGTAAAAGAAACATAAAACCCAAAGAAAGTCAATTTATTTTCCCCTCACCAGTTGCTGTAAACTGAGATAATGGGGACTGCAGATGCTGGAGAATCCAAGATAATAAAATGTGAGGCTGGATGAACACAGCAGGCCAAGCAGCATCTCAGGAGCACAAAAGCTGATGTTTCGGGCCTAGACCCTTGCTGTAAACTGATGCTTTTAGCAAATAAGACAGAGATTTTAAATGTAGTGATTCAATATTTCTGAGCAAGTGAAAGAGCAAGATGACTGCATGACAGGTCATGGTAGGGCAAAAGGATAGTCTCAGAAACATTGTGGGCAAAGGGCATTGATCAGCTGCCTCAGTTTTTCCCACCATCCATGACAACCTTTCCTTTTCTGTCTTTGTCTGAATGTCGGTCTGCATGTTATATAGGGTGAGCTTCATAAGAGGGTTAGAGCTTCAATTAGTAGTGTTTTATGTTGATGGTTCATAAGTGTTTGCCTGTAGCTAGAATCTATTTGTAATAAGTAGTAATCATTGTTAAATACAGAAACTTGGTCCATCTATTTTTTTTTAACCAACCTGGGTCTAAAAGACAGGTAAACTGGGATATTTTGTGTACTTCTATAAAATTCCTAACTTTTGTGATGGCTCCAGGATTTATTTCCAATGTGCTACCCCACTGAAGCATGAAAATAGTTATAATTGAGAATTTAATTCCCCACAGATAGACTGGGATAGTGGTGGATACTGGTAAGGTGAGGGGCAGCAGGGGACAAATGTTCTTTGATTGTCTTTAGGAAAATTTCGTACATCTGCATGTGTCCTCTCCAACAAGAGAGGAGGTGTAAGTAGATCTGCATTTTGAAAAGCAGAGTGGGACAAGTAAATCAGTGACATTAGCGAAGATTAATGGTTAGTGATCATTGTATCGTAAGGTTTAGGGCAATGTTGGAGAATGACATTGCTCAATCCAGAGTAACAATAACCAACTGGTGAAGTCCAGACTTCACTGGGACAAGAATGCAGTTGAATGTTGACAGGAAAAGCAATAGCTGAACAAAGACTATTTTCAAAGAGGAGAACGTTTAGTACAGCCAAGGGATATTTCCTCAAAAGAGAGTGGTAGGACAAACAAATCTGAGCTCTTTGGACAACAAAGAAGATAGAGATGAAGTTAAAAAATAAAACATGGCCTTATGACAGGTGTCATGTAGCAAATACAATTGAGAATCAAGCTGAAGAGAGAAATTCAGAAGTACAGCAAAAAAAAGGAAGCAAATAGGGATGCGAAAACAAACTGGCAGCTGTCAAAAAGGGAAATACCAATGTCTCCTGCAAGCACATAAATAGTAAGATAGTAGTAAAAGTAGGGTAGGGCTGGTTATTAACCAAAAAGGGGATTTTTACATAGGAGCAAGAGGTATGAGTGAGGTGAACACTTGAATAACTTGTATCTATCTTGACCTAAGAGGTAAACACTGCTCAGGCCCTGTTGACAGAGGAGGAAACCTGATCACTGGAAAGGTTTAAATCTGATAAGGATAAGGTATTGGATAAGCAATTGGTACTTAAATTTGACAAGGCTCCAGTTCTGGATTAGAATCATTAAATTTGGTGAAGGAATTTAGAGTAGAAACTACAGAGGCATTGCAGTAATTTTGCAAACTTCCCTGGATTTGGTGGAGTGGGAGCTGGTGAGGGTGGTGAGTGCTGAAGCTCAGGAAATTGCAGTTAAAAATTGAGGTTAATTTAGAAGGATTGGCATGGATTTGTTAAGAAAATATCATTTCTAAGTTGCTGGAAATGTTTGAGGAGATAACGGGGAGGGTTAATGAGTGAAAGGCTATTGATGCAATGTGCACCAAAATGTATCTGATACAGTGCCATACAACAAACTTGTGAGAAACGTTACAGGCCACAAAATTATCAGGTCAGTAGTAATGACGATAAAGAATTGTCTAAACATTAAGGCCCTCTTGTGGTGCAATGGTAATGTCCCTTCCACTGGAGTAGGAGGTCCACCTGCTCCAGAGGTGTGTGATAATATCTCTGAACATTTTGATCAGAAAAATAGATTACATTTTAACAAATAGAGAAAAGTGTTTTGTTGACAGGTATCTTTTAGAATGGATAAAGGTTTATAGTAGAGTTTCTCATAGGTCAGTATTGGGGCCCTTGCTTTTCCTCATATATATACATAAATTATCATGATTTTGGAAGTTTCAAAGTTTGCTAATCGTGCAAAACTTGGAACAATTGTAAACTGAACAATATAATCGTGGACCATTTCAAAAATAAGTTCAGTTGGCGGAGTGGGTGAATTAGTGCCAGATGAAGCTCAATACAGTAAGTGTAAGGAACAAGTTGGTACAAAGAACACAGATGTTATATAAAATAAAGGGTACAATTCTAAAAATTGTGCCAGATCAGAGAAATCTGGATTTATATATGCAAAAGTCATTAAACATGGTAGGACAGGCAAAGTGAATTCTTGAAACTGCATAAGCTATGCTAGGCATCATTTATAGTGCATGCAAGAACAAGAAGGCCACGCTGAACTTATACAGGTTATTGGTCAGACCTCAGCTGGATTATTATGTATCGTCTGGGTGTCACATTTTAGGGAAGATGTAAATGCATTGGAGACAGTGCGGTAGAGGATTACGCCAATGTTTCAAAGGATAAGAAACTTCAGTTATGAGGAAAGATTGAAAGGGTTGAGATGGTTTTCCTTGAAAAGGAGAAGGCTGAAAGGAGATTGGTACAAGTTTACAAAGTCATGAGTTGCTTGGACAGAGTAGATGATGGATAACTCATTTCAACTCATAAAAGGATTGAGAACCAGAGGCACAGTTTTAAAGTGTTGTGCACAAGTTACAAATGTAAGGTGAGAAAAGACTTTATCATGCAGCAAGTGGTTCAGATTTGGAATGCACTGCATGAAAGTATGTCGATGGCAGGGTCAATGGAGAAATTCAAAGGATATCGAATGATTATTTAAATCGAAACAATGTGTAGGGTTATGGGGAAAAGGAAGGATATCGGTGTGAAGTCAAAACACTCAGAGGACAGGCCAAATATCCTTCTGTTGCACTGTGACAAATCTTTAATTCTGTGCTAAACCTCAGAATTAGCATTGTATTGATTCCTATAGGGAATGAAGCTTCCAGGTTTATTTGGGGTAGACAAGTATAGTTGTCATTGTATTAGCCTTAGGGTCTTGATGAAGAAGCAAAAGAAAGTCTTCTCATCCTATTTTGTTCTGTGAATAGTTGTCTTTTCCTGGTGGATTCCTCCTTTAGCCCAGAAGTGGGAGGTGATGGTCTAGTGGTATTATCGCTGGACTGTTAATCCAGAGTTCCAGATAACATTCTGGTGATTGGGTTCGAATCCTGCTATAGCAGATGGTGGAATTTGAATTCAATAAATATCTGGAATTAAGAATCTAATTATGATCATGAATCCTTTATTGATTGTCAGGGGAAAAACCCATCTGCTTCACTGATGCCCTTTAGGGAAAGAAACTGCCATCCTTATCTGCTCTGGCCTATATGTGACTCCAGACCCACAGCAATGTGGTTGACTCTTAACTGCCCCTGGCCCCTAATGAATACTGCCTAGCCAGTAATGCCACTCATTCCAAGAATGAATAAAGCAGGGGGAAAGAAAACTCCTTGTCTCTGAATAGAAGAAGACTGTTTTGATTAGATTAGATTCCCTACAGTGTGGAAACAGGCCCTTCGGCCCAACAAGTCCACACCGCCCCTTGAAGCATCCCACCCAGACCCATCCCACTATAACCCACACACCCTGAACACTACGGGCAATTTAGCACGGCCAATCCACCTAGCCTGCACATCTTTGGACTGTGGGAGGAAACCGGAGCACCCGGAGGAAACCCACGCAGACACGGGGAGAATGTGCAAACTCCACACAGACAGTCACCTGAGGCTGGAATCGAACCTGGATCCCTGGTGCTGTGAGGCTGCAGTGCTAACCACTGAGCCACCGAGCCATCAATATCATACTAACTCAAAATTGTCATATCCTGGCATCCACATGTGCACAGCAAGATTTGCTAGGTATCAGGAGTGGCAACACAGGTTTCTTCCTCACTTATCTAGGGTAAAGTGCAAATAAGTCTACTGTCCACAGCTGGACAAACCAGGTGCTCCTCAAGCATCCATTTCCTCTACCATTTTGGTTTCAGTGAGTAGTAGCTACAGGGTGAACTACAGCAAAATGCCAAGAATACTTCAACATTTCCTTCAAAACCCCTGACCTCCACTATTCCATCTGCCAGAAGCACCAGGGTGATACTCACATAGAGTCACAGAGACTTACAGCTCAGAAACAGACCCTTCAGTCCAACTTATCTGCACCAACCAGTCATCCTCATCTGACCTAGTTCCATTTGCCAGCATTTGGCCCATATCCCTCTAAACCCTTCCTATTCATATACTCATCCAGATGTTTCCTAAATGTTGTAATTGTATCTGCCTTCACCACTTCCTCTGGCAGCCTGTTCCACACACTTCACCCTCTGCATGTAAAAGTTACTCCTCAAGTCCTTTTTAAATCTTTCCCCTCTCTGCCTAAAACTATACCGTCTAGTTTTGACTCCCCCACCCTGGGTAAAAGAATTTGGCTATTCACCCTATCCATGCCCCTCATGATTTTATAAACTTTGAAAAGGTTAACCCTCCACCTCTGGTGCTCCAAGGACAATGGCCCCAGCCTATTCAGTCTCTCCTTATAATTCAAACCCTCCAGTCCCTGCAACATCCTCGTAAATATTTTCTGGTTTAACAACATCTTTCCTGCAGAAGGTCAACCAGAATTATATGCAATAGTCCAAAAGTGGCCTCACCAATATCCTGTGCAGCCACAACATGACATCCCAACTCCTATACTCAATATTCTGACCAATGAAGGCAAGTGTGCCAAAGCCTTCTTCATCATCCTGTCCTCTTATGATTCTACTTTTGAGGAACTATGCACCTGCACCTTTAGATGCCTTTGTTCAGCAACACTACCCAGGACCCTACCATTAACTGTATAAGTCCTGGCCTGGTTTGCCTTACCAAAATGCAACACCTCACAGTTATCAAAATTAAATTCCATCCGTCACTCCTGGACCTATATGATTAAGGTTTCATTGTATTCTGAGATAATCTTCTCCACAGTCCACTGCACCACCAATTTTGGTGTCATCTGCAAGCTTACTAACCATACCGCCTATATTCATATCCAAATCATTTACATAAAAGTTGAGAAGCAGTGGGCCCAGCACCAATCCTCATGGCACACTGCTGGTCACAGGCCTCCAGTCTGAAAAACAGCCCTCCGCTACTACCCTCTGTCCTTTACCTTCAAGCCAATTTTATATCCATTTGATTAGCTTTCCCTGCCTCTCATGTGATCTAATCTTACTAACCAGCATGCCATGCAAAACCGTGTTGAACGCTTTGCTGAAGTCCACATAGACTACGTGTACAGTTCTACCTACATCAATCTTCTTTGTCACTTCTTCAAAATCTCAAACAAGTTAGTGAGACCTGATTTCCCATGTTGACTATGCCCAATCAGTCCTTGCCCTTCTAAATGCATGTAAATCCTGTCCCTCAAAATCTGCTCCAACAACTTACTCACAACTTCTCATATACTAGGACACCAGCTTATCCACGTCTTCGTCCAAGACTCAAATTATTCTGACTTAGAAGTTTATTTCCATTCTTCCTTTGTTGCTCGTTAATAATCCTGGAGCTCCCTACACAACAGAACTATGAATTAATTTTGCCATATGCTCTCCAATGCTTCAAAAGGCTCATCATCACCTTTTAATGGGCAGCCTGGGATGGGCAATAAATCCTCATCTTTCAGAAGGTCTTACCAGTGATGCCAACAACCCAAGATTAAACATTTTTAAAATACACAATTTTCAAATGTATATGGTGGATCTCAGCTTGTATATACTCATTTCATTTATAACTTACTTCCAGTTTGATTCCTTGTGGTTCCTGGACATACTTGCATGTTCTGCTAATTGTAATCGTTAGGGTTTTCTCTCCAAGATTCTTTTTAACCTTCCTTTTATTTTGGCCTATGTAGCTAAATCTGTAGATGCTTCTCTTGCTGCCTTGTGCTCTTGTTATTTCTGGTCTGAAATGATTATGATTTCCTTTGGAATTATAGAGTTTTTACAGCATGGAAAGTAGACCTTCAGCCCATTGTATCTGTGTTGGTCAGCAAACGTCCATCTATTCTGATCCTATTTTCCAGCATTTGGCCTGTAGTCTTGTAGATGATGGAGCTTCAAGCGTTCATCTAAATAGTTCTTAAATGTTTTGAGGATTCTCATGTCTCCCACTTTTATAAGCAGTGAGTTCCACAACGTTTTGAATGAAAACGTTTTTCCTCAAATCGTCTCTAAATTTCCTGTGCCTTTCCTTAAAACTGTGTGCCCAGTTATTGACCTGTCTACTAATGGGAAATGTTTCTCCCTGTCTATGCTGTCTGTGATTCTCAGAACCTTATACATCTCAATCAGGATCCCCCCTCAACCTTCTTTTCTCGAAGGAAAACAACCATAGCCTATCTAGATAAAAACCAAAAGAACTGCGAATGCTGTAAATCAAGAACAAAAACAAAGTTGCTTGAAAAGCTCAGCAGGTCTGGCAGCATCTGTGGAGGAGAAAACAGAATTAATGTTTGGGTCCGGGTCCGGTTCAGTTCTGAGGAAGGGTCCCCAGACCCAAAGCATTAACTCTGTTTTCTCCTCCACAGATGCTGCCGGACCTGCTGAGCTTTTCCAGCAACTTTGTTTTCATAGCCTATCTAGTTTCTTTTCACAGCTCAATCTCTCAGCTCCAGCAACATTCTGGTGAATGATTTTTGCAACCTCTCCACTGCAAGCACATCCTTCCTATAATGTGGCAACTAGAACTGCACACAACATTCCAGCAGTGGCCTAACTAATGTGATATACCAAACATAACTAACGTGATATACCAAACATAACTAACCACCGAAACCTTCTTGTTCTTGTATTCAGTGCCTTGATTAATAAATGCAAGCATTCCATATGCCTTCTCCTCCATCTTAGCTACCTGTCTTGCTGCCTTCAAGGATCTATGGATATGCACATTAAGGTCCCTTTGACTCTGTACTTCCTAAGTCCTACCATTCAATATGTATTCCCTTGTCTTGTTAATCCTCCCAAAATGCATTACCTCACACTTTTCAGGATTAATTTTCATTAACTACTGTTCAGTCGATCTGACCAGCCAATTATATCATCCTGTAGTTTAAGGCTTTTGTCCTCACTATTTACTACACCACCAATTTTCCATTAATGTTCAAAACAAACAGCAAGAAAACATGGACTGAACCCTATGGTATAAATTCTAACTGGCTTCACTGTTTCCCTAGTTACTCCTTTGCCCATGATATACTTGTAAAATGCCTTTAGATTTTCCTTAATGTTACCCACCAGTGATTTTCTTTTTTAAAAATCACCTCTTCACTCTCCTAATTTCTATATTTAAGCAATGCTTCGATACAACACTGCTATGACTTCTTCAAAAGTCACAAAAGACTAAAAAAAGTTAATTCTATTTCTATCTCCACAGATGATGTCAGACCTGCTGAGTTTCTCCAGCATTTTGTGTGTTTGTTTCAGATTTCCAGCATCTGCAGTAGTTTACTTTTTTCCTGATTGGCAACTGCTATTATGTGCAGTAAATTCTGGAGTATAAGTTGAATATAATAATGACTGATCAAATTATTTTGCCAATAAATAGTTGCATTATTGCCATGCTTTCCTTTGTCTATTTCTTTCCAAGTGTTCTCCCCTCAATCCCAAATCAAGATAATCACAAATTAAATTTGCTCATGTTTCCATATCCAAACCATTTGACCTTTCAAGCTCTCAGGAAACTAGTGTTTTTTTCTAATCTGCCATGCCACACATCAAATATATTCTCCAACCAGCCAGTCATATTGACACTGAAAAGCAACTGAAAAGAATGCTTTTATAAACTATCTGCAATGAACCCAATCATTAAAATAAATCAACAGGAATCACTAGAAACACACGCAACTCATTACACATACATACTTACACACAACCACGCTTAGCCCAGTAAATAATCTAGCTCTGTGTCACGGATGTTTCTGGCAACTTTCTAAATTGTTTAGTATTAACGTTTTTTTAAAAAAAATCTTTCAGTTCAAATTTCCTCTCTTTTTCACCTGCTTTCCTCTATCCTGTCCCTCTTTGCTCCAATCCGCTTTTCCCCTCTTTCTGACCTAATCGCAACCCATTGACCCTTCCCAAACTTAACACCATGACTTTTACACTTGATTTATGGTGTGCCTGTGAAGGGTCAGGCCTGGTTTTAGTACCGAGTTATAATCACTACTAATGTCTTTATTGGGCTACTGTGCTTCTCAGGAAAATTGACATTAAAATTTTTACTTTTTCCCATTGTTATTTGTTTATACTGCCATAAACAACTGTTATCAAATGACACAGGAAGTCTAAAGCAGAGTGTTTAGGTAATTGTTCTATTGCACTGACAAGAAACCTATATATTAGTCTTAGGAGTGTGTAATTTCCCACAATACTATTAGACTATATCAGAGGCGTGGACGCCTAGGGGAGGTTTGAAGAGCTGTTCGCGTGAGGTAATCACACAATAACAGAGGCAGTTTCTCATATATTACCAAGCGAAACTTTCAAAGTAACGGTATTGCCATTTTATTGTTCATCCAATGCCGCACCCGCACGGTCGCCCCACGTATTATTTCGGCAACCCCGGCGATGGCTGCACTACTGTGAAAACTGCTCGGATTGTGTTTGAAAGTTTACTATTTTCCAGCTCGCGGTTGATTGTCCAATTTCAATGGTTCCATGTTGCACTCACTTCGAGGTGCTAAACGTTTCTTACAAAAGCGAGTCCTACTTTTCCCCCCTTCTTTGCTCTCCTTGCCTTGCTCTGTTTCTTATTCATTAATTACTCTAAGGGTCTATTTATGTAGTTTACAAAGCCACTTAAACTGCGCACCAATTTAACATATTTATGACCCCGTTTTTCTTTCTTTTCTTGGAGACTGTACGCTGATTGTTCTCCGGACCCGAGGACCCCGGAGCGGCGTAAATGATGAAAGAAGACACATAAAGAAGGAAATGAATGTGTGAATGATGAATACCTTCGAGAAACAACTGGGTGCAATTTGGCCCATGGCCCTGGGGGGTCACTTTAATAGAGTCTCGCCTCAGCCCATTGAGTGCATGAGAGACTATTAAAAAACAAGAGATCACTAGCGTAGGTTGATCATTCTAGATCTCGTTTATTTGCACCAACGGTCAGGCGAAAATATAACGATCAGATGTAAAAGAGGAACCATAACTTGAACGTTGCTCGAGTCTGCATTTTTTTTTGATGCCGGCTCATAAATCGTGGAGCTTGAGTCCCTTTCAAAAGCCCTCCATGGTCTAGTTTCGCTTCTGGGTCACTAAAGGCATTGAAGTTTTAATGGCATGCCACGGCAGATTACACGATACAGCTGTCCCGGCACCGTGAAAATTAAGTTATGCCCCGTGTCAGCAAGTTTTTATTGGCAAAGCGCTGAGAAGTGCGCATCCAGGAGTGGAGTCATTGCTCTGAGTGCTTACTGACTGTCAGCAATGGAGATGATGGGGGAATCCGAGAGAAATGTGCTCTTTGTTCTGCTCTCACACAGAGGTCTCACCCCATAGAGTCTCTCCTATAGACCCAGCCTCTTTATTAAAACACTTCACTCCATCTTCAAGCCACTATACACTCCAGAGAACAATCGCCCTGATTCTGGTGCTTCTTATCCAGCTGGTTTTTCAAACTTGCCTGCTGGTCATGATTTCTGCCTCAAAGCACTCCCCCTACTTAAAGTCTCCTTATTCATTAGAAGATTCTCCACCCCCACCCCGTCCCAACTTTTTTTTGCAGACCAACTCTTTTCACTATATTACTCGTGTTACAAAAACTAGCGCCGGGTCATTTAGTTAGGCCGAAGTTTGTGCATCAATGAGTGTATTTTTGTGTGGAGGGTGTTTTTTTTGTAACAGTAACACGATTTAAAGTGGAAAAAGATTCCAACGGAGGAACTTATAAAGACAAAAACATATGTTTTCTTGTAAAAGTTTGTTTTTGTGCCCTGGGTGGTTGCAATCCCGACTCAGCCATCGATTGCTTCAGTTCAATAAACCTAAACAACATGCTACAATGGAAAATGTCAGATCATAGAAATATCAGAATAGCAAGGCTCTGAAATCACTGCTGTGTCCAAGGGATCAAAAGTTTTAATAAAAAGTGCCCAGTTAAATTGAGTTAACACCTCAATTTCTGAGGGACGATACCACTTCTGCAATATGAGAGGGCATTTTCTATCGCCACATATTTACAGCCCCTCAGTTTGAACGTGTACATTTGCTCGAATGCAAATCTGCTGGTACTTTTCAAGGCTGTTGGCTTGTTTGAGTTTGTTTACGTTTCCAGCGTGCATCGCGTAATTAATATGTTGTTTTAAGTCTCACCCACTCTGGTGGTTGTTCACTTTCCCTGTTTGAACAGCTTAGGAATTTATCTTCTACAGCCGTGCTAACCCGGGTCGAACATTTCAAAACTAGGTTTGCTCTGAAACCTCGCTATTACTCGAAAAAATTCATTAGTACTTGATGCTGTCAAATGACCATCATTTATCATCACTTAAAGATAAACAAACAGAGGTACAAGGACAAGGACTCCCAGATAAATCTTTCTCCGCCTTCAACCTGACGTCTTCTCCTCCCCAGAGAACAACTGGCTCAACATATTTGAGAAAGAAACTCAATAAGAGAAAGCATGGCCCGGAATTTATAGCACATAATACCTGTCTGCTCGCCCCCGGACCCATTTCACAGGTCACAGAGCAGCAAAATGACCAATTTAAGAAGTGTTGGGCACCGAAATGTGCTCAGTAAGTTGATGTACTGGAGACCTCTCACCTCCTGGGTCACAAAATTAAAATGTTTACCAATGCTGTTAGAAACATGAGCGCGTGTGTTAATCTGTTTTCAGTAAAGAAAAAGGGAATCCACCAATATATCGAAAACTAGTTGACATTTTTGCATGCACGTGGAGCGCAATAAATGATAGAAGACACAAGAATAATGACTCAGACCCGAGCAAATAAAAGTAAAACAAGATTTCAGAAACACATAAGATTTCAAGGGAATGTCTGAGGAATCTGATGTGTTAATAATATCGAGTGCGTCTTGTTGTCAATTGGCACACCCTGATGAACATGGATCATACATGTTCACTTGTTTGACAGCGTATACAGTGGTTAAATGGCTGGCGCTGTGAATCGCCCTTTCTATCTTTCTATCAGGTAGCGAATGTCTTTAAACGTTTGAAATGAAGTGTATCTTGAGCCAATCTACAATCCCTCTCTATCTGTTGCTCCATAAAGTGGAATGCTCCCAGGACACGGGGAGCCGGACACCAGCCGTTCTAACTGGATTAAAAACCTTTTCTCATTTCAAAGGTTTGATCTCAACAAGTTTCTGATGTGATGAAATCAAAGTGGCAGCTTTGACTTAAAGAAACCTGGATTTAAAGTATTTAGAGCAGGAAAGTTTCATGCCAATAGGGCAAACGTTTGTGTATTTTTTTGTTCAATGAAATGGTAACATTTCAGCGTCCGATGTAGTATGGTTATGAGTGCTTTTAAAAGTAACATATAGAGAAGTCTTCACTTGTAAAGAACAGCTTTCATCTCTGTGCTTGAAAACAATTTCAAATGTCAAAATGTTTCCAATAGCCCAAAACACATCCAACGGGCCAGTGCTTATGTGTCATAATTATTACAAGGAAAGGGACGTTTCCAGGATATTGGTCACTAGAATGCTTTCCGAGAACAAGAACACCTTGCTCATCATTTCAGTTTGCAGTTCAGAGGAGGCGGAGTTGGTGTCTGTTGTTCCCTAACCCTTTCAAATGAGAAACTTCGATGCTTTCTTGGTGATGCCGTATTTGTACACCAATCTGAAGTGCTTCATTTCGTCGCGGTAATTTGGAGACATGAACAACGTTTAACCGTGTATTTGATCCAATGTGCATATATAGTTTAACTACTTGCATTTATGTGGCGTCTTTAACCGTTTCAAAACGTTTCAAGATGCATAACCAGAGCGGAGGTAGGGTTTTAAAAGAAAAAAAATCAATAATTGACATAAACTATAAATTCCTGTCTGCTCAAAATGGCAGAAAGGAAATTTCGGGTCTTGGGGTATCAAGAGTAAGTGATCTGGGTGATAAGCCATAGCTATTGAAATGCCAACAGTACGAATATTGTCAGCACCAAGACTTACTCGTGCAATGTCCGGTCAAAACAAACTTTGTAAAGATCTCATCAAATCATTTACTCATTGCAAATTCCCGAGAATCACTTGAGTCCCATGATCAATGGAAGGGTTTTAACGCTGGGTAGAAGTCGCCGAATTATTATGCGCCTTTTTTTAAAATGAAATTCCGTTCCTGCTGAGATCTTCCCTAGCAGTTTTACATATTGCAGCCTGGGAAACGGTTTCCTCTCTTACGATTAACAAACGTTATAATTGAAAGCATTTTAGGGGAAGTCAGATTGAGGGTGAACATTGAGATTCCAACTGAAAGTAACATTTTCAGTTTCACCCATACCAGAACCGACAAAGGGGAGCCTTGATTTCTTAAAGGAGGAATCTTTAATCCTGCCAACTCTTGAAAGAGGTGGCAGAGTCAGTTCTTCAAATAGGCATTTGTGTTCTCCACGTAGTAAGACGGGCTAGATCCATTCATGGTAGCGTGGAACCTTTGAGCTACCGTTTACGCTGTTTTGTAGATTTACCCTAACAATTTATTATGCCCTGGAATGGAGAATTGACCATTGCAGTTTGGTCATTGGGGTCGGATTGTGGTGGTGGCATTGTAGATTGCGATTTCACATCTAGTTGTATTGATTTTGTTTTTCGATGTATTCTTAAGAACACACGTTTACCACCACCACTACCACCCCCAAAAAAACCTTAACACTTAAGATGGCAAATCAACGAGGTTAGCTCAGAGATATTCGTTAGTAGAGGTATTTATAAACTATGCGTAACCTGCGCCAGTTTTTGTCGATCGATTCCCCGCTTTATGACGGATACCTTATTGTCGACTCCACAACAGTCACTAATAACTACAATGGATGCAAATTGCAAAGTAAGATGGGAAATATTGGAAACATTCACCACATCATTAACTGCCATCTATCTCTTTGGATTCAGTGCTTCCAATATTTTCAGTCTTAATTCAGATTTGCAAGCTCTCTAATATTTTGCGGTGTTTTAGCATTAGTGTGGCCATTTCCCTATCTTCATAGCGAATATAAAAATTACCGCATGCTAGTATAAGAGGAAGTTGGTAAAATGGGCAGACACATTTTCCTACCTCAGGCCAACGATGTGCAGGCTAGATGGATTGGCCATGCTAAATTGCCCGTAGTGTTCAGGGATGTGTAGATTCGGTGGGTTATTGGGGAATGGGTCTGGGTGGGATGCTCTGAGGGTCGATGTGAACTGGTTGGGCCGAAGGGCCTGTTTCCATACTGTAGGAATTCTATGAAAAACCTATGCAATCTATGAACATGGCAATGAAATGTGATGTATTTGGAAGGAAGAATTAGGAGATACACTATGGACCAAATGGTAGGATTAGTGTAAGAATGGAGAGAGACCTGAGGATTTACATTTTTTTAAACAAATGCTAGGACAAGTTGCTAATAGAATATGTGGTATTCAGAGTTTTATAAGTGAAGGCATAAGAATACAAATTCAAGAACATTATACTAAACTTTAGTGGGGCTTACTGGAGTATTGTGATCAATTGTGCCATACTTTGCTGAGGATAAAGGGGATATTCATCATAATGATAAAAGGGGTTAGGAACCTCTGTTAGATAGATTATAAAAACTGAAATTGTTCTCTTTGGAGGAAGGAAGTGGGAGATTTAATAGAGGTGTTCAAATCTATAAAAGTTTTAGTTGAATAACAAGATCCTTTATGTTGGCAGGTGGGTTAATAGCCAAATGACACATTTAGTATAACTGGCAAAATAGAGGGAAAATTAGGCTAATATTCCATATGCGTACAGAGTTTTCAAATCATCTGATATGTGCTGTTCAAAAAGATGGTTGATTAAGATTTGTTAGCTCTTTTTTGATGAGAGTTTAATATATACTTAAAAATGGAAAAAATGCAGAACAATGGAGAAGGAACAGTAGAGTAATACTAAATTGTTAGCTTTATCAAAGAACTAGCACAGGTAGTGCTTTCTTCAGTGCTGCATGTCTTATGAAATGTAGAGTTCTAATAAAGATGATTAATACCAAGTGATTCTGTGAAAGAGGCACTGCTAATCAAGAACTGATTTTTTTCCATATTCTATCATGAAATTTGTACATTTACACAATATTTTATCTTTGTAAGAATTATTTTTAAAAAGTGGTTTGCAAAGTTCTCAAATTGGAGGGACAATTTTCTTTGTGCAATCAAATCTTAAACTTGGTTATAACAAATAGGTTTAAGATTTAATTAAATGTAATGTACAATCAGGAAGTCTTTCCCCTGTGGTATTTCATTGGGAAGTAAATACAACCCATGAGACCTTTTTCTCCTGTGTATCTTCTCCCATTAGGTGATCAATAGGATCTATGAATTAGGCAGAAGTACAAAGGCAAAAAGAACTTTACTCAGTAGGGCTTGGTGTGAGTTAGGAGGTACTGTTTATTACAGTCAGAACATATGGAATTTTGGGATTGGAACTTGGTCAACCACACAAATGTTTCACATTCTTTTTCTCAAAAGGACAATACCAATATAAAGAAATTGTTTCACTGCCAACAGCTAGCAAATTGCAATGTTTAAGCGCTGCAACATTTTCATAACTGACTGTTTGTAGAATTAAAGATGGAACTCTCTTCAGAATCTTTGTTGAGATTAATAATTTGCTTTTAAGCAAAAGAATTTTACTACGCAAAAACCAAAGAACATGAAAACCATTGGTTACATTATATCTTAACTAGATGATTACATTTAGAAATTAAAATTACAATGAATATATTTACTTATACTCTAACAATTTAAATTTTTTTCTGCAACGATGATTAAATGACTGAAAAACTGAAGTCAGACACATCAGAATTGGAAGATTTAACACTTGAACTGTTGAGATTTCATGTACCTTCCACTTATTTCTGATAATATTGTCCCTTCAATTCTTCTCCATTGTCCCACAGTTGCAAGCTCCCAGTTCAACAGAGGCATAACTAGCATCTTTAACACAGCCTCCTTGGTTCCGATCTGTTCTGGTTATAATGTTCTTTAACACAGTGTCTTCATTGAGAAACTCTCTCTCTCCCCTTCTCTTTTTCTCTTCTCACCATGGATATCCTAGAAGTTCAAGCCATTGTTAGTACAGAATTTCAGATATCAAGGCATATAACTCCTTTTACATAGCACACAGAATTTCCACTGAATCCTGCTTGAAAAGATGTTCCCCGTAATTAGTTGGTTCTAAACTAAATTGCCTGAAAAATAACCACACCCCAGGAAACTATTTCCTTCTGTAATGAAATGCTTATTGATCTATTATCCATTGTTTGTCCCTCAAGCAGCTTGGCCACTTGATTGATGTCTGGAAACAGGTGTGAAACAAATGTGCTGGAGTGCTGGAGAAACACGTTTGGTTAGGTCGCATCAGTGGAGAGAAAAACAGAGTTTATGTCTTATGACTCATCTTCAGTTCTTCTCCAGCATCTTCTGTTATTGCTTCAGATTTCCTGCAACCACTGTATTTTGCCTTTTTGTGTGGTGTGTCAAAATTGGCAGATGACACTGAGGTGAGTGGTAGAGTAAAGTGTGCAGAAGACACAAAGTCTGAAGAGGGATATAGACAGTCTAAGTGAGTGGGCAAAGGTCTGGCAGATGGAGTACAATGTTGATAAGTGTGAGGTCATCCATTTTGGTAGGAATAACAGCAAAACAGACTATGTTTTAATTGGTATAAAATTGCAGCAAGCTGCTGTGCAAAAGGACTTAGGTGTCCTTGTGCATGAATCACTGAAGGTGGAATTGCAGGTGCAGCAGTTGATTAAAAAGGAAAATGGAATTTTGTCTGCCATTGCTCGAGGGATGGAGTTTAAAAACAGGGAGGCTATGCTGCAGCTGTAAGGAGTCCTGGTGAGGCCACACCTGGAGTTGTGTGCACAGTTTTGGTCTCCTTACTTGAGAAGAGATATACTAGCACTGGAGGAGATGCAGAGGAGATTCACTCGGTTGATTCCAGAGTTGCGAGGGTTGGATTTTGGGGAGAGACTGAGTAGACTGGGATTATACTCATTGGAATTCAGAAGAATGAGAGGAGATCTTATAAAGACATATAAGATTATGAAGGGAATAGATAAAGTGGAGACAGGGAGGTGTTTCCGCTAGTAGGTGAAACTAGGACTAGAGGGCATTGCCTCAAAATAAAGGGAAGCAGATGTAGGACTGAGGTCAGACGGAACTTCTTCACCGGAAGGCTTGTGAATCTGTGGAATTCCCTGCCCAGTGAAGCTGTTAAAGCTACCTTGCTGAATGTTTTTAAGGCAAGGCTAGATAAATTTTTGAACAGTAAAGGAATTAAGGGTTAAGGTGAGTGGGCAGGTAAGTGGAGCTGAGTCTTAAAAAGATCAGCCATGATCCTATTAAATGGCAGGACAAGTTTGAGGGGCTAGATGGCCTACTCCTGCTCCTAGTTCTTATGTTTTTTACCCTTATGAAGCCATTTATATAAAAATGAAAGCATCTGTGTCTTCTGCTACTGTCTAATGCAACTTTTTTAGTTTAAGTCGTGCATGTAAAATAGAACATTTTTAACAATGTTTTTCACAGAAATGCACAGCAAACTAACATGATATAGATTTCTCTTGCTGAAGACGTGTGGTGTGGAAACTAATAACCTTTGTGACAGTTATTGAAAATAGCAGCAAAGTGTAAATGTTTGAATTGCAAGTCTGGACCTATCTGATGCCAGTTCTATTTCACAAATTCCATACTGATCAGGGTTCCCATGGGCACTGATGTTTTTAAGAACACCAGCTTGGTCAGTATCCAGTACAGACAGTGGAGCTTTGCTAGGTCATTGTGGTGTTCTTACATGTCCTCTGGGTAATTTCTGTTTGCCTGTTTGTCTTTGACCATTGTGACAATGAAATGTCCAAACAAAAACTGTCGATTTCATAAAAGAAAAACCTGTTCCCGTACTTATACAGCTGAACTACCCTGTTTGTTAACTCTTTTCACAGCTCCAATGTTAGGTTCCAATTATGCAAGGTGAACCAACAACTACTGGGAATTCAAAGATTATAGCATTTGGTTCCTGATGTATAATCAGCTTTTCACAGGGTTTTATCAAGTTAGGTAAGCCTTACATTGGTCACTTCTCTAAATTTTCTTCAGTAGTGTACGCAAAGGAAGAATTCCAGCAGAGAGCAGGTAGTATTGACTACGATGAGCCCATAGATTTACTCAGCATAGTCCCTCATTTTATTCATTTGACAAGCTTTAGAAAATGAGAGGGCTGTTGTCTTTTCTCGTATCACTTATATATCTGTTTATCAGGGTGAATGTCTATTAGGAAAGTGATATGAGTGCAAGTGTAAGAATGAGTATGATGATTATGATATGATACAAATTATAGATATTTTCATGAGGAAAGAATGATTAACTATCAAAATATTCCCGATCCCGATGGCTTTTACTTGTACAAATTTAAAGATCTTAGTTACAATTGATGCATGCTGAGGTCTCTGTATCTTCACAGGTTGTGTATATATTACTTTATTATCTATGACGAACTGCTGGGCAACACTTATCAGAACAGGTGTTCACTGGATCAGCATCTGTGCCAAATTTAAATGTACAGTTACAACACAGTTTCTTCAGAATATCTTTAGAAATTAATAGAACCAGCTATTTTTCATTTATGTTGATAATTTATAGCATTTTTCTTCTTTACTATCTATCTATGGGACAAAGGAATTTTATAGCATCAGTGTAATCGTCAAGCTATATTACCCCAAGAGAATACACAGACAATAACAGACTCTACTTTGTCCCAATGAAATATACAAGTGTAATATAATTGCTTTTTCAGTTGGACCATGCTGTATTAGCTGCCCTCCATAGAGATGCTTATGCAGAAATACATCTTTGATCACAAATTCATGGGTAGTTAGTATGTAGTGTCCTCAAGGCTCTAGGGATAAAAAGGAGTAAGTAGATCCTGTCAGATCATTCCCTGAACAGACCGTCAAAATCATTTGACAGAATGCCTCACAGCTGAAACCTGCAAAAAAGCACTAAGCTTAGTTTTTGATAAGAAAGTCTTTCCCTGTCAGGTTATTCCTACAGACCCAAAGTATCAACCTTTTTAAATTTCCATTTTGGTGATTGTGGTGAGAAAAGACTGTTGTCCACCAGCTTGTGGAATGTGCATTTGCAAAGAAGGACTGCAGAGAAATACAGTGATATCTGTCAAGGTTCATCTCAAGCAACTTCGTAGCACAGGTCTCTATGCTGTCTGGTCCGTTCCCAGGGATGCACTATTGAGGTAAACATCAGCAGCAGCTGGGGAACCATCTATTTATTTGAAAATGCCCTTTGGTCTGTCTGAAACTTTTTGTTTCAGGTTCCAGTCCCAAGTGCAGAGGGATGCACTAAAGCTTGGGGCAGCAGCTGCCACGTAGGCACAGTGGGGAAGTTCACTGCCTAAAGACTTTTGGCCATAGTGGGCAGACAGGCTAGAAATGGGATAGAAGGCCATGAGAATTTCAAATAATATACATTATGAAACAAAAATATTGAAAATATATTGAGGCTTCTCAGAGTAGAACAATAGTGTATAGTGAAACACAAATTAGTGTAGTTTTTGTAACTCCCAATTTGAAACTTTTGTCCTCGGGCTGTATACTCAGGATGTATTTTGAAATTATTGACTATTACAGTCCTATTGAGTAAAACATGTTGTATGGGGACAAGTTGAATTTTCTTGAAAATTTTGTCATAATTAATTCAAATGTTATAACCATCACAATAACAAGCAACCACAGTCCAAATATCTTACCAAATATCACATGTAATAAGTCTTCTACCACATCCTTGAAAAACTATATTTATTTTCATTCAACCAGAATGTATTTGCCAGCAGGTGTTAGAAATAAAGATTCACATTTGCAGTTCCTGGACTCATCATTTGGAACACAGGTATGCAAATACATTCAAGAAGATAAATAAAAGACAATTAGAACCCACTTTTAAGAGAGCAGCATTGTATAAACTATTATGAAATCATTTTTCCTCTTCATAATTGCATCCAAGTTATTTGTCTTACCCACTTCCTATTGGTAGCTCTATGTTCTAACCACCCTGTGAGTAAGCAAAGAATTTATTACTAAAGTCTTGTATCAATGAACCCTGGTTATGGCTTCTCTGACAATTGGAAATATGGGACAGTATTTTCCAACAGGATTAAATTCTACCCTCAGGACTGAAGGTCGGCACTGTCCCTGCTCCTGCTGGAGTTGAGAATCTATAGCAGGCAATTAACAGCTAGTTCAATTAGATTAAGTAGAGACCGAGTTCGTGGTGAGGTGAACTTAAGTGGGAAGTTTATTGAGATGATCAGGACTACAGTTACGGTTAGGGTTATTGGCTATTGGCCCTATTCTAGCAGGGCACATTAGACATTTATGGTGTTTAATACCAGCAGAACACTCTGTTGACCATGGAGCAGACATTAAGGGAGAGGTCCCCTCCAAGAACCTGCTGGAAGACTGTTAGTGCCTACTTGACAGTCTTGTAATGTGGTAACAGGTCCTTTGACAATGAACAATTGCAACCAGTAGGAAGTGGGTCTTAGTTGGACATTTAATTGTCTCAATTCACTATCTATGGTCAATGACATCACTGAGATTTCTGACACAGGCAATAACCAAGGTGACTTCAAGATATTAGGCTCTTTTCCCAACAGATCCATCCATCATATTACCTGGAGTCTTGCCTCCCAGCTCATCTCCAAAGACCTGGAAACGTTTAAACCCATTCTTTCTACAATTACCCTGGCCAGCATATTCATAACTTTAAAACCATTTTTTACCCCTGAGTTTTTCCTTGTCTTAAAAAAATATAGCCACAAGCTATTCAATCTTTCCCAAGAGATTTAATCTCTCATTCCTGGGACAAGCCTTGTAAATCTTGCTTACAAATTCTTCGTTGTACCTTTTACGGCACAGAGGCCGGAACTGGTCTCAGTTTAAGATAACTGCACTTCTTCTGAATTCTATTCACCATAAAATAAATACTGATACTCTGTTAACATTTTAATTGTTTTGCTGAGATGCATTGTTATCAGTTCACTCCTATCTCTAGATCACTATTTGTTGTGGTCTTTTTACTATCTTAGAAATTGAGGTATAGAAGACGGTTTGCTTTCCCTACCAAAGTACATCACCCCATAATATTCATATTGAAGCTAATTTGCTACTTAACTGTCCAGCTGGCAAATTTAGATTCCATTTCTAGCTCCATTAAAAATACATCTACCTTCTTATATGGAAAAATTCTAAACAATTTTGATGAGTTTACATCCAGTGAAATAGGTGGAAAGACGGATTGTACAAGTTTTAATTTTGTCCAGGTGCCAGTTTGTGAACCATAGATAATAAAGAGACTAGATTACAACTTCTGCTTTGCACCAATGCAATTCTTAACACAGCAAAATTTTCTCACGCAACTCCACAGAGTACAATTAAGTGCGAGCTGCTCAAAACAACTAGTTGTGGGTTTGAGAGAGATAATGGGAACTCTGGATGCTGGAGAATCCGAGATAACAAAGTGTGGAGCTGGATGAACACAGCAGGCCAAGCAGCATCTTAGGAGCACTAAAGCTGATGTTTTGGGCCTAGACCCTTTCTGATGAAGGGTCTAGGCCCAAAATGTCAGCTTTTGTGCTCCTAAGATGCTGCTTGGCCTGCTGTGTTCATCCAGCTCCACACTTTGTTATCTCTTGGTGTAGGTTTGACTTTACTTGCAACATAATGTCTTGTTAATCAGATTTTAAGAGCAAAACCAAACACTTGTGAATGTTAGAGACCTGAAATAAAAACAGAAAATGCAGGAGAAACTCAATAGGTCTGGCACTACCTTTGGAGACAGAGCCAGGTTAAAGTTCTGAGTCTGAAATGATTTATTTTGAATGCTTCTTCAGAGGTCTGAATAAGGGTCATATTGAACTTTGCTTCTGTCTCCACAGGTACTTTCTCTTGTACATTATTTTCAGATTTTAAGAATACTCAGGTAGTCTCCCAGACGAATTGGGCACATTATGATGAAGTTAGAGATTTCTTTAGTTGTTTAAAAATTTGAGGACTTTGTCTATGGTCTCAAAACATTCAATATTCACTGGAGAAAAGCTTTATCCTAGCACACGCACACTGATTTGCAAGAGTGATTCTGGTGTTGCCATGAGTGCATTTCAATTGCAACCCAGAATGAAATCAACATTTGACTATTTCATCCAATAAGTTTCAGAACAGTGCAATACCAATGCACATGAAAGATACTTACCTCAGACAAGTGCAGGTCGAAATATCTCTTTAATATCAATTTGAGCTGATTGAACGAGGCAGTGTGACAGAACTTGTGTCAATCAATATTTCTGAAATACTCTGTTTAAATATTAATTGCAATATTTCTTTTGAATACTTATGTCATCCATCTTTTGTTTATTTATTTTTCATTATATGATCTATTAATGTTGGCTTAAATATACTTTGGGTTGATATCAAAATAACTAGTTCCATATAATTCTCAAGAGTTCCCTAGAGCTTGAAACTCAAACTGCTTCTTACTTCCACTAATGCATTTTGACATTGCTTCAAATAAGATAGATGCACAGGAAAACAATTTAGCCCTGAAAAATTATGGCGCTGTACCTACTATAACCTAGAACAGAACAATGCACTATAATTCAGTCTTCCTTTTATTTATTCGTTTCTTTTTTCTTTGACACTGTTTTAAAAGTCGTCCTAGCAAAGTTTATGGAAGATAATTCGCTTTCACGGTCCCAAGAAGTGCTTTGACGACTGCAACGCGACTCTTGGTTGTTTTTCTTTCGGCTTTTGTCTCAATAATGAATAAGTAACATTTTACAATTGGCCACACAGAAGATGAAAGTTTATATATTTTTGAGAAAATAGATAACAGCCATGCTCTTTACATTTATAATGCCTGCGACCACTCTGTGGATTTTGGAATCTATTTCATTAGTTCTTGGTTTGTCGTATCTGCTCTGTACAGAATGAATTTTTGATGCTCATGAGCTAACGCAAAGTAAATACTACCCAAAATAAAATAAAGCCTGCAGATGCTGAAAATCGGAACCCAAAACAGAAATTGCTGGAGAAACTCAGCACTTCTTGCAGCATTTGAGGACAGAAGGCAGAGTTAACGTTCAAGTCCAGTGACTCTTCTTCAGTTACTGAATTTCTCCAGCAATTTTTGATTTTCTTGCAAATATTCCCCACGTCATTCATCCGAATGCCTAGAAGGTCTTAACTCCAAAAGCTTTGCAAATTTTGAGTTTCTAATCTCTGTTGTTGGAGTGAAGGCAGGAATCTGGCAACCTGTAGATATTTGACCAAGTCCATTCATCTTTTAATATCGCACCTCCTTTGTGCGGTACAGCATTTCCTTCAACGACTGAAATACAATTTTCCCATAAATCAGACATAGTGCAGAGCAAAGCCCTTCGAGATGCCGGTACTTCCCATGTCATTTCTTGCAGTGTCCTGTCAAATGCATTATACTTGCACTTAGTCCTTGAGCCATTTTTCTCTCACATCAACCCTTTTGTCTCTAAATAAAACATTTCCACAATAAGCAGATCTAATTCCTACACGTTTATGATGTAATAGGGACCGCGGACTGCCACTGTGCAGATAATCCACAGGCAGTGTCACTGTATTGGTTTTGTAAAGGGTCACCTAAACATTTGGTGACTGAAAGCATTCTTTCCACAATAACAATATATGAAGCCCATACATTTATGATGCACCAGAGACTGGGGGTTGTCAGTGTGTAGATATTTCCCACATAATTCCCTGCAGTTTCCTAGACGTGTAGTATGCTAGAATGAAGTGCCTCCTCATTGTTTGACTGAACTATTATGTGCTTAACATTTACATAACAAAAGTGCCACTCGACTTCCCCGATTAATGCAGCTGAAGGGCTCTTGTCGTCCAGTAATAAACATTGTTGAAATAATTTATTTGGAGCCCTGGTTACTTGTGGGAGAATGGTCACTGCGAGTTAGCTGATTGGACAGTCAATGTTGTTGTCATGATAGTTTCATAAACACCAAGTACTGTTTTTCTCCATTGTGTCTTGTTACAAAAGGTCTGCTGTCTGCCAGGGTGATCAGTGGACCAAGAGACCCTCTGTCCATATACTGTATGCTCTCTGTCAGTTAAATGAACTGTTCCTTGTTCTCTTGCATTGTTCAGGAGTCCCTTAAACATTTTGTCACAGAGAGCGAGAGGAAAAAGTTTTTGCACTCTCTCAACGCTGAATCTCAGAATCCATTCTGTCTTGTGTGGCTCCAGGCAGCATTCGTTCAAGTAATCGATAAATCAACCTGTAGTTTTATTTAGCAAGCAATATCATTGAAACAAATTCCTGATCGAATCATCTCAACATGTACTAATTATAGCGGAGATTGTAGGGACTTTGGCAGCAAACAAGGTTAGACTAGCTGATTTGGCAGTGTGGCATTTCAGACATGCGTCCCCTCTTTTCAACTTAACAAGTTGCATATTTTTGGTGAGAGCTTCAAAATAGAAGTTTGTCAATATTTCTGAGTTTCTTGAGGTATGATGGGAATCTGACTAGCATCAGATTCAATCTTAAAATGGATAAAAAATATTAAACACTAGTTATTGAGGTCAAACGAAACGAGGAACATTTTCCATTCTGTGGGCTTTGAAGAATGTCCGATTATGTTATGATGAAGATAATGGTTCCTCCACTATACTTGTCTGTCTTAGTCCCACAGTTGTCGTGTCTCTTGCTGCTCTCAGATTGAAGCACTTTTTTAAATACAACTGCAACTCCATTTGCCAAAGTAGCTGTTTGGCTAGTGATTTATTTTAGGCAGATGCTATTGACAGCCGCTTGTAAACCAGACCCCACTTCTCCTGTGAGTTAATTATCACTCCAGTTGCTAGACCTCAGGCTTTGCAGTGCTAATGTTTTCACTCCTTAGGGGAAATCTTGGGTGTTTTGAACTGCAAGATGCATTCAATGGAAAAAGGGAACGCTAAATCTACTTAGACTAATATAAACAGCCATCACTCCAACTATCTGCACAGTAGAAACCAAAAGCATCTAGGCAGTAGTTAGCAAACAACGATTTCATTTCGGGTCACTGGGTCATCTTTTAAAACATAATATTCTTAGAAGACCAATACGTTTGTAAAAATCACCGACAGTTAACGACATTAAACTACGCTTCAAAGTACTCTATGTTTCCCTGCACTGAAATTTACATGATGGGATGACAATAAAAATCCACATTTCCAAAAAAATTATAAATCTAAACATGCTTATAAAATAAGACCGTATACGTAACTGCGAAAGATTAAAAATAATATCAGTTTACAGTAGAACTAAAGAAAAGTTGCTTTCGAGCAGACTGCCCACTTCAAAGTGCAAGTGACTAGGTGTACAAACAACTCCTTACAGCGGTTACAAACGTAAACATACAGGTTTCTCTTTATGTAAAATCCGCATAATAGTGTTGCGGTCGTTAAACAAATCCGTCAACCAAAGTAAGTTTATTTGTGGGCACTGTTAAACTTCTGACTGGGCTTCCAACCGCAACATTAAAGAATAAAATAAACAGCAAGAGAAAAGATAAATAAACTTCTTCCGCGAGCCTGATGTGGCGCGACTTATTTGAGAAGGCACGGGCAATCCCCAAAGGACTGAGCCTGCTTTGTGCTAAATGTTTAAAGATTTCAAACGACGGAGTTTATTCCTACTGCAAACAGTTCTATTTACAAGGTCAAGTATAGCAGCACTCGACGGGTGCTTAAGAGTGTAATTATTTATCTAAGGGCGTTTGAGTGAGGATCAGGAGCCCTGGCAGGAGCCCAGACTGAATGCCCTCAGAAAGCGACTTAAACAACATGTTACAATATATGCATATACTTGTGTTTTTTTTGTAATGATTCTACACGTTTGAATGTTTGCCCTGCTGCCGTAAAAAGTACAACTTAAAGAATGTACTCTGATTCGATACTGCAGTCCATAGTACAGAAAAATGTAACTTCTAACAATCCTGCCGTATATTTGCATTGCATTAAAGAAATCTTGACACTACGCACCTCATCAGGAAGTTTGCAAAGAAACGCGGATTTTCGTAGCATCTGGCTGGTGACAATGAAGTATGATTTTTTTTCAAATCCATTATATATTGTACAATGAACATGTCAGTCAGTGCTGCTTGGTCAGCCAGCTAAAGTTATGACGTTTATCCTCTTAGACCAGGACATTAAAAATAAAGGGGACATCGCTTAGAATAACTAGTGTAAAGCTTTCTGGAGTTATTGATAAAAAGCAAAATGACACCGGCAGAAAGTCGATTAATCGAAAGTCACAGCTCGACTCAGCTATCAGCTGTGAAAACAACAAATGTGATGGCTGGAAGTTTGGGAAACTTGGAATCTTATATGTTCACGGGCACATTATCAAACATCGCGAAACAACCGTCAGCATTTTCACTTTCAATCAACTCTTTGAACAGACACGCCAGTCTTGCGAAATTTTGTTTTAAACTAGCTGACTCTTTATGGCTTCTATGAAAATACAATGTTAATAACAGCCTTACAAAGTTATTTAAAAGAACAATATCTATCAAGGCAATTTTTTAAATATCTCTGCATTTCCAAAAATACATATTTAAAGACAACCTTTCGAAATCTCCATGTTGCATCTGAGACTGTTCAACTGGGGTCGCCGACAATTCATTATAAATCAATTTCCCTTTAGAATAAGTATTGAAATCCTGCAAGTTCGCTAGTAAATGTATCACTGCATTCTCTCACAGCTCGATGCTAAACCAGAGCCATGTGGTTAAGTCTCTATTTCAATAAATTATTCCCCAAATGTATACATTTGTAACTTTATACATAAACACACAACGACTGGCTAAAAAAAACACCAGACATATAAGATTTTTACTAGTTGTACCAGAGATTAATTCCGCACCTCTAATACAACCGAAAATACAAACAAATCTTACCAGAATTAAATTTATATAAAGGTCTATTAATTTGTCTTTTGTATATCGAAGATGGCAGTGCAGAGCTTCTTTCTTTGAAGAAGAATAAAAGTTGTACTCTTTATTTATAACCGGGAACTAGTAGTAGTAGTAAAATGGATGCCATCAAAGTCAAAACATTAAGTACCGGGAAACTGGAGGACGATCTGGCGCTTGTAGAGTACCTGTATGTGTCTTTATTCTCATCATCATAACTGATAACATTGTCTCCTGGATCTTCTTCATAGTCCCAGTAATCATCTGGTTCCATGTCCGAGCCGCTGCTGCCAGAACTATGCTCAGGTCCTAAGAAGCACAGTCTGGCCATGTTATCCTTGATCGCCTCGCAGATAGGTCGATCTGCTCCGTCGCAGACGCATTCCTTCAGGAGCAAGGCTTTCGGGATGACCAGCATGCTCTCGATCACCTCCCGGCACTGGTCCGTGCACTTGATGCCATTGAAAAGTTTGCCGCAGTTCTGGAGGTAGCGGCGCATGGCGTTGTTGCACTGGGGATCGGTCTCGCATTGCAGGCGGGCTTCGGTGCAGCCCATCACCCCGTCCCGGTTGCGGGTTCTCGGCAGGCAGGGCTCAATGGCACGTTTGGTCCTTTTGCACAGCTCGTCCTGGAGGCAATCGCAGTTCTCGAGCATGGGCCCGTTCTGCGTGTGGTTGAGGTGGATAAGAGCCGAGAGGCAGTGGCTGGGACAGCGTCTGGTCTCCAGGTTTAAAACGGATCTGCAAGCCTCCATATACTGGTCGTACGCGAAGCTGCAATCTTGCTCGACCTGGCACTGCACGATAGCTTGCCAGCAGATCCGGCGAACGAGCGCCCGAGAATTGTTCAAAACCAACAGAAAACAGACGAGAAGGTGGCTTCCGACTCGGATCAAGGCAGCGAGACTTGCCATCGTCTTGGTGTCTGTAAGTTTTGGAGTTTGCTAATCTTTTGCATAAGGGACGGCTGGTGTCAGGCATCCATTCAGAAGTCCCTTGCGCTTGCAGCCAAGAGTTTCTTTCTCACTGTGCTGTGCAGAGTGCGCCTCTCGCCTGCTTTTCCGTCCACATTCTGCAGGCAGTGCTGCCCTGAGTTTGGCTACGGTTCTTTTTTACAGGAAAGACTTCCCTCCTCCCCGCGCATACACACACACATACGGGAAAAAAACTCCAGCGTGCTCTAATTACCTCGGCAGCGCCTCATTATCTATTCAACAAAACTGCAAACAAATAGCGGAACAGCCGCTCCACATCCTGGTCACTGCCGTCTCCTGACCCCGCCTACCAGGACAAGTCCACGGGAAACGATTGGTTCGCTGTTCCGCATTCCGCCCACCCATTGGCGGGCGGCGAATGGGCGGTCGGTATGATCGACAGCGATGGTAGCCATTCGGAGCGAGACCCCGCCCTCTCCAGGGGTCCGCCTGTTGCAGCTGTCTGGGGTCGTACTGAGTGGCTGTCGGCCCTTTTGCGAAGTTGATCGGAGAGACAATCTCTGTACCTCGCCTCCCTTCCAAATACCCTAACTCTGAGGCTGTACATTGCATTTGTCGGACATGCGTCTGCATCTCTCTCCAGCATCAGCTTCCCATCAAAAAGTTACGGTAGTGTGTGTTTGTAAAACCTTTTAAAACATTGACCCCACTTCCATTAAAGCTCAACATATTCCTTACAGAGCTCAAGTGACGCAGTAGCTCACCGAGTTCTTCTCAAGCGTTATCTGAGCCTTCGGGTTGTGATTTGATGTGCTTAAACTTTCCGGTGTGGCCTAATGCAGAACATGGAAAATCTAATCTGCGTTAAAACTTAATGATAAGTTTGAGTTGACTTTAGTCTGGTTTGCTTGGGATTTGCTTGAGAATTGGGTTTTTTTAAAAAAGTGTTACTTCCTTTCTCATTGTCTTCTTTTCACTTTCATTCATAAATTCCGTTTCCCCCTCCGCCCGAATCTCTGATCCGTATTGATTCATTCGTATTGTCTTTCTGATTGACACTCGCACCCGCTCTCCGATTGGCAGCCCAGCCCAGGTAGGTTCATTTCCATGGAAACCGCCCTCTGTGTATGACGTCACTGATGCCTGCAAAGTACTTTAATTCACAAAATTTGGGGCAACTTGTGTGGTCTTGTTTATACCCTGTATTTGGGTGAGAAAGGAAATGAACAGCAAAACACACTTAAGAACGTGCACAAAGTATTTGCCTTCGCCCCACCAGTTCTTGATAGAAAGAAGCTCCAACAGATAACAGGTTATTTTCTCCGGGGAAGATGTGACATCTCCCAATGCATTAAAATCAGTTAAAAAAAACAAGGGAAAAACTTGCAAATAACTTAAATCCGGTTGTAGTAATGGTAAAACGCATGCAAAAACGATGAGATTTAGTTTGAAAATAATTGCAGTAGCAAGATATGGTTTCTGACAATGTGAAACTGTTTGGAGACAATGCCGGTACCTGTAATAATTACTGAGTTGCAGCACATGGTGTCGGATTGTCAAATTTATTCACGCATTCTCTGTATTTCATAATAAACATTGACTTACACAAAGCAAATCACAAATTAACGACACCTATAATCATTCCATGTTACCATAATAGACAGTAATCCATAACTAATAGCAAGAATAACAAAACATCTATGTGCAAACGTAGATATCAAAATACTGTATTGTTTGTTTGCATAATGAATAACTGGAGGTGATTTACTTTGTTAATAAAAGTCAGCACAATAGAATTTTAAATTTAAGTTGGTACAGCACTTACATGAAAATAATGATTACACTGTGTTTCTTTATTTAAACACCACAGTTGATTAAGAATGCGAAAGAAATAGAAGCGGATGAATGTAATTTGATGCCATGCATTTTCTGAGAGGCATGGACCCAAGGTTCTTCCCTCGCTAAGTAGTTTAGAATGTGCTTCCTGTGGTGATTTGGCTGAAAGAATGGTCACAAGGGATTTAGAAGTATAAAAAAATGTTTAAAAGGACATGATATCTTGAGAATATGAAAACAGGATGTAGTTCCTGTTTTGTCTTGTGCTTAAAACCAATGTTCTACCTACACAATGAGATACAGGCCTGAAGTATCTCTGCCTCTGTATGTCTGTACGTACGCCGTCCTGAGGTTGTTGTTATTGTAAGGTTAGGCATTTCAACTCCCTATGTAATGAAACACTTCCTTATTTACATTCATACATATTAGCAGTATTCCCTCTAATTTTTCTGGGGGCTGTGAAGGGAACATGGATTAGTAAAACCACATGCATATCTTGATCAGAAATCATATAGCAGTTCTTTTTGCAGTTTGTTTATTAACTGTTAAAAGTGTACATTTATATTTACAGTTACAGACATTTTAACTGCATACAGCACTTTTTCATGATGTTAACTATTAAAAATGTGCATTTATATTGTTTTATGATTATACGTATTTTACCTGCTAAAATAAACAAACTTGTTTGCTCAGGACCATTTAGTGGTGACATTATGTACACTACAGATACAATGTGACCAAAAGAGAACACTAGTAATTTATTCACTTCTATGTTGGCAAGATTTCGCACCTCACTTTATTTGCTGCCCAATGATTGTTTACTATATTCAGGTTGATATTTTGTCCAGATGAAATGTACAACTTAATTCACGTTAAGTTGTCCAAGTGATATGTATCTAATATATTTTTGGATTTACACTTTATCAAGTTTATGAGTCAGTACTTGATGCTTGATAAGTTGCACAAATGTCTAGAAGAATGGACATTTGTTGAAACTGGTCATCTTTTAAGAGCACAGTCTACCAAATCACTGAATGTCTGAATGGAACTTGTCTTGACTTTTTCCATAACCAAAAACAGAAATTGCTGATGAAACTCAGCAGTCTGGTAGCATGGGATGGCATGGTGGGTCAGTGGTTAACACTGCTACCTCATAGCGCCAGGGATCTGGGTTTGATTCCAGCTTTGTGTGACTGTCTGTATCGAGTTTGAACATTCTCCCTGTGTCTGTGTGGGTTTCTTCCAGGTGCTGTGGTTTCCTCCCACAGTTCACATTTGTGCAGGTTAGGCGGATTGGCCATGGGAAGTGCAGGGTTACAGGGATAGGGTAGGGGACTGGTTTGCTCTTCAGAGCATTGGTGTGAACTTGACCAGTTGAATGGCCTCCTTCTATACAGTAGGGATTCTATGATCTGTCGAGAGAAAGTAGAGTTAATGTTTCAAGTCTGGTGACTCATCATCAGATCCACAGTTTCTTGTTTTGTTATAACATAAATTTGGAATTGGAGTATTCCTCACATCTTTTCAGCTGCATTTTCATTATAGTTTGGCATAGAAGTGGAATATTCCGATATCAGTTGTACAATACTGTCTTCGACAAATTCATAATCAGTTGTCTTGTTGATTACAGCCAGATCAAATGCATGCTATTCTCATAATTCATCTCCTGGAAATCTGCTTTCCATGTGGCCGTGTAGCAATTGAATGATTGAAGGTTTGCAGCAGTGTCCATATCTCAGTTGGGAGCAGCCAGAGCTTTCTTAACTTCATCACTTCATTAAACACATTCACCTAGATACTGAGTCTTCAGTTCATTGATCTTAGGTTTTGTAAATTACACAGCTTTGGTTACTGTCAAACAGCTTCTCTGTAAGAATTTGCACAGTGATGCTAATTCATTGAGAACATCTTTCGGAGCTGTTAGTGCAACCTGATATTTTGGCTTTTTAAGGATTTTTAGGCAATATTTATGAATTGGATTGTTGCATTTGTTCACTTGCTCTCTGCAGCATATGATTAAGCCATTGCAGTTTTAGATTAGTACACTCACTACATAGTGTGTTGACAGCCACCTCTTCTTTCAGAGTTTGAAATGCCACAGTATTACACTTTCTGACTTTGACAAAATCTTCATTGAGTGATAGAGCTGCACATCATGGAAACAGATCCTTTTGTCCAATTTGTCCAAGCCAATTATATATCCTAAATAAATCTAGTCCCATTTGCCAGCATTTGGCCCATATCCCTATAAACCCTTCCTATTCACATGTCCATCGTGATGTCTTTTTAATGTTGTAATTGTACCAGAATCCACCACTTCCTCTGGCAGCTTGTTCCATACATGCACCATCCTATGTGTAAAAAGTTGCCGTGAGGTCCTTTTTAAATATTTCCCCTTACATCTTAAGCTTTTGCCCTCTAGTTTTGGACTCCCCCAACCTGGGAAAAAAAGACCTTATCTATTCACCTTATCCATGCCTCTCATGATTTATGAACATCTATAGGTCAACCGTCAGCATCTAAAGCTCCTGGGAACATTAGCCTAGTCTATTCAGCCTCTTCCTATATATCAAACCCTCCAAACCTGGCTACATGCTTGTAAATCTTTTCTGAGCCCTTTCTAGTTTCACAACATCCTTCATCTAGCAAGGAGAGCAGAATTGAACGCAGTATTCCAAAAGTGGCCTAAACATGCACCAACCGATAAAGACAAGCATGCCAAATGCCTTCTTCACTATCCTACCTACCTGCAACTCTACTTTCAAGGAACCATAAACATGCTTTCCAAGGTGTCTTTGTTCAGCAACAAATTTCAGGATATTACCATTAAGTGTGTAAGTCCTGCCCTGATTCGCTTACCCAAAATGCTACACCTCATGTTTATCTAAATTAAATCCATCTGCTACTCCTTGGCCCACCTGATCAATGTCCCGTTGAACTCTGAGCTCATCTTCTTCATTGTCCACTGCTCCTCCAATTTTAATATCATCTGCAAACTTACTAACAATACCTCCCATGTTTAAATCCAAATCATTGACATAAATGTAAAAAAGCAGTGGACCCAGCACTGATCCTTGTGGCATATCACTGGTCACAGACATTAGTCTGAAAAGCAACCTCCACTGCCACCCTCTGTCACCTGCATTCAATCTAGTTCTGTAACCAAATGGCTAGTTCTCCCCGTATTCCATGTGATCTAACCTTGCCAATCAGTCTATCGTGCAGAACCTTCTAGAATGCATTACTAAAGCCCGTATAGATCACGTAAATCACTCTGTCTTCATCAATCCTCCTCGTTACTTCTTCAACAAACTCAATGAAGTTAGCAAGACAAGATTTCCTAAGCACAAAGTCATGTTACTATCCCTAATCTGTCCTTGCCTTTCCAAATACATGTAAAACCTATCCCTCTGATCTCTTCCAACAACCTGCCCACTACCAATGTCAGGCTCACTGGTCTATAGTTCCTTGGCTTTATCTTACCAGCTTTTTTAATATGTGGCACCAAGTTAACTAACCTCCAGTCTTCTGGCACCTTACCTGTGGCTATTGATGATACAAATATCTCAGCAAAAGGCCCAGCAATAACTTTCCTCACTTCCCACAGAGTTCTAGGGTACCCCTGATCTTGTCCTGGGGATTTATTCACTCTTATGTGTTTTAAGACGTCCAGCTTAATATGGACATTTTTCAAGATGCCGTTATTTATTTCCCCAAGTTTTCTTGCCTCCATATCCTTCTCCACAGTAAACACTGATGCAAAATACTCATTTAGTATCTTCCCCATCTCCTGTGGGTCCACACATAGGCGGCCTTGCTGATCTTTAAGGGGCCCTGTTCTCTCCCTTGTTATCCTTTTGTTCCTAATGTATTTTTCAAATCCTTAACCTTATTTGCCAAAGCAATCTCATGTCCCTTTGCTGCCCTCCTAATTTACCTCGTAAATATATTTCTACTGCCTTTATACACTTCTAGAGATTCACTCGATTCCTGCTGTCTATGCCTAACATATGCTTCTTTCTTTTTCTTCAAATTATCCTTTCTTCACAGTTGATCTGCTGAATATCATATACATTGTTCTTACAAGTATTTCTATATCTTGCATAACTGAAATTGTGTTCAAGCATCATCTACTCACAGATTTTCTCTGTGAGCAATGCAATGTGGTTGCAACAAGCATTCAATTTCACATTGCAAGATTGTGGCTACTCCATTTTTCTTTTGTAGCATAATAGAAGCTCTATCTGATGTAAACAAGACAACTCTGTAAATCAAGGTCAATGTTGACATAAAATTGCTTGATTGCTGTCGCAATAGAGGCACTGTCAAAAGCAGTCAGCTTCAAAATTCCTGCAAAGACAGTCTTCTAAGCAAGTTTGGATTCCGATCAAAACCTGATGTATAAAATCAACATTTTTGTACTGAAATGTCTGTACTTTCATGCAGTATCAAGGCATGAAAACATGTTTTGTGCAATTCATCCAGGAAAACTTCCTGAATAACGAAGCCACTTGTCAGTAACATTTTTACTTTGTCACATAATTATGGATGTCTTGGATGGAAAGCATGTACACATTCTTCTTTACTGCAAAAATGACATTATCAGTGAGGACTTTCACCACATTGGAATTGGACTTTTTGTTCTCTGCATGTTCCACCTTCATTTCACAACCTCCACGTGTTTTGGTGAGCACTTGTAAAATTCTATCTTTGCTTTGGTTTCATAAACTAATAATGGCATCTATGTGCATCTTTTTGGCTCAAATGCCACTTTATGTAGCCCAATTTTCAATCCTACCACTTCATCTCAGTGCTGACCTCACCTCCAGCATTTGCTTTAGAACAAACAATTCAAATGACATAATCTATTTCATGATAAGTGAAAATCTCATCAATTTGTACATTCTGTTTCTGCATTTAAGATGGTGTTTTGATTCCAATGGCCTCAGAGAGCCATTTCCTTTCGAAATGTGCATGAGACTTCTTTTTTATGGAGCTTGACAATGCATTATTTCATGATTTACATGAATCTCATTATGCCATGCCCACCAAAATTTCTCTCTATTTTGACTACATCATTCCAGTACTTTATACTTATTTACTCATGGCTTTTGTAGTATTAATGTCATTTTAACATCCTTATGAGGATTATCATCAGCATTACTAGCATTCCCATTCCCCCCCCACTCAAAGTCCAAATGCCACCAATTGTTACAATCTGGAAATCTGATTGGACATCCCAATCTGGTTTGCTTGAGTTTAACCCGAGGGTAATAGTGTTATTCCATGACTGGAATAGTTACACAACTTTGCACTTTGCCTTATACATTCCAGGTATTACTTCTGAGGTGATGAAGATGCAGTTAACTTTCAATATTTTCTAAAATGTTCGAACTACCACATGTCTAGCATTTGGCTTTCCCTGCTGGATATTAACTGTGCTTCTTATTAGATTTGAAGCTACATATTGTACAACCTAATATGGTCAATGACGTTGGCTCCTGAAACAAAACAAAATCAGATAAACACAGCACAGTAGCAATAACCTGGACTACATGAGTCATAAAGGCATAGAGTCATAGAGAAATGCAGCACAGAAACTGACGTTCCGGTCCAACCCATCGATGCTAACCAGATGTCCTATATTAATTTAGCCCCATTTGCCAGCATTTGGCCCATGTCCCTCTAAACACTGCCTATTTGTATATCCATCCTAATGCCTTTTAAATGTTGTAATTGTACCAACCTCCACAGCTTTCTATAGTAGTTCATTCCATATTCGCATCAAACTCTGCATGAAAAAGTAGCTTCTTAGGTCCTTTTTATATCTTTCCCCCTTCATCTTAAACCTATGCCTTCTATTGTTGGACCCCCCCCCCACCTATTTACCCTAGCCATGCCCCTCATGACTTTATAAACCTCTATAAGGTCATCCAGAGCCTCGAGTGCTCCAGGGAAAATAGCCCCAGCCTGTTCAGCCTCTCCCTATAGCTCAAACCCTCCAACCCTGGCAACATCTGTGTAAATCTCCTATGAACCCTTTCTAGTTTCACAATGTCATTCCTATAGAAGGGAGGTCAGGAATGCATGCAAAACTCCAAAAGTGGCCAAACTAATGCCCTGTACAGCCACAACATGACCTCCAACTCTTTTACTCAATGCACTGACTAATAAAGGCAAGCATACCAAATGCCTTCTTCACTATCCTATCTATGAGGTTGTAGACATGCTTGCCAAGCCTGTTGGTTTGGTTGCAAATGTTTCGTCATTCTGCTGGGTAACATGATCAGGGAACCTCCAGTGAAGTGTTGGCGTTCTGTCCCGCTTATTATTTATATGCCTCAGTTTGGAGGGGTGTAGGGTATCATGTGGGGTTCTGTTTCCCAGTGGTTTGTACACTGGCTCTAATTCAATGTGTTTGTTGATGGAGTCCTGTTTAGAATATTAGGCCTCCAGGAATTCCCTGGCTCATCTCTGTTTGGCTTGTGCAATTATGGATGTGTTGTCGCAGTTGAATGTGCGTCCCTCTTTGCCCATGTGTAGTGAGACAAGTGAGAATTGCTTGTGTCTCTGAAGAAAATCCGAAAGAACTATGGATGCTGTAAATCAGGAACAAAAGCAGAAGCTGCTGGAAAAGCTCAGCAGGTCTGGCAACATCTGTGAAAAACAAAAATCAGAGTTAACGTTTTGGGACTGGTGACTCGTCCTGATGTGGGTTTTGGGGTGGTTGCTAACGTAGTTGAGTATCTGGTCCGAATGTGTGGTCTTTCTATATGTGTTAGTCTGGAGTTCTCCATTGTTTATGCGTTCTACCCTTATGTCATGGAAGGGTAGTCGGTTATTGTTTACTTCTTCTTTTGTGAATTTTGTCCTGGGGAGGGTGTTGTTTATGTGTCGGTGGGTTTCTTCTAGTTTTGTGCATTCGATAATCATGAAGATGTCCTCCACATATTGGACCCAAAGTTGTGTGTAGTGGGGTGTGCTGTCCAATCTAACCTTTGCATTACTGCTTCTGCAATCAGTCCTGATAGCGGAGATGCCATTGGTGTTCAGTTGATTTGTTTGTACGTGCCATCATTGAAAGTGAGTGTGTTGTGAGGCACAGGTCTAGTAGTTTCATGGTGCTGCCCTTATAGATGTTGTTCTCCTGGAGTACCTGTGTATTTGTTTTTGTCTAGTAGTGTGGCAATCGCCCCTTGGCCATCGATGTTTATGGATGTAAATAGTGCTATTACTTCAAAGGATATCATTGTCTCATCCTCTTCTATCCTGGTGTCCTTGATGCTGTTGAGAATTCTTGGGATGAGTGGATGGAGTGGGTAGTGTTGTCCACTAAGTATTTCAATTTCTGTTGTTGTTCTTTGGCAAGCCTATATGCTGGTGTGCCTGGTAGAGAGACATTGGGTCTGAGGGGGACCCCGGTTTGTGTACCTTGGGGAATCCAAAGAAGTGGGGTATATTGGATCCCTCTGGCTTCATTTTTTGGCAATCTGTCATGCTGATTTCTCCTGACTTGTGTAATATTTACATGGTCATTGTAATCCGGCTCCCTAGCTGTGGTGTCGGCTGTATCACCATCCCGTTGCAGAACAGGAGCACCTATACAGTGTTTTCGAAAGGAATGGATTCCTGAAAAGTACAATCTACCATTACCTCTGAGACAGACCACAACAGGAAGACACAACATGACCAGATTCATTAAGCACCCTACTGTACATCAAGGACATAACTAACTACAACCCTATGACAGCTACTGACAAATGTAAAGGATCCCACACCCAAAACCAGCAAAACCAGTGTGATATACAAACTACAATACAAGGACTGTGAGAAATACTACATAGGCCAGACTGGAAGAAAACTGACAACACAGATGCATAAACACCAAGAGATACAAACAATTCTCACTTGTCTCATTACACACGGGCAAAGAGGGACACAAATTTGACTGTGACAACACATTCGTAATTGCACAAGCCAAACAGAGACTAGCCAAGGAATTCCTGGAGGCCTGGTATTCTAACTGGAACTCCATCAACAAACACGTTGAATTAGACCCTGTGTACAAACCACTGAGAAACAGAACTGGAAGAGACACCATACACCCCAACAAACTGAGGTATATAAATAGCAAACGGGACAGAACGTCGACACTTCACTGGAGGCGCACTGACAATGTTACCCAGCAGGATGATGAAACATTTGCAACCAAATCCACTGGCTCGGCGAGCATGTATACATTCTCATTCACAACCCGAGCTACAAATCTTCTCGAAAACTTTAAACTATCCTATCTACCTGTGACTCCATTCTCCAGATACTATGAAACTGCACTGCAAGGACTCTTTGTTCAGCAAAATGCTCCAGAATGTCATAATTCATACAGTTTCTTGACGTAAGTTTATTTGTAAACCAATGCTGTCTTTTCAGTCACTGGTTCAGAACTTTTCCTTTCACTGTCTTTAAAAGTGTATTATTCCTCCTTCAAACAAGGTTTCAGAGAAAGATGACAAGATGACAGTTAGCAAATACTTGAGACTTGCTGGTACCGCTGCATTAGAAATAGAAACAGAGAGAAATTGAGTTTTTGCTGCTTTCTTTTTGCAGGCTAGTTGCATTAGCTGTATACATGCCTATGGCCAACTTGTTAATAGTCAATCAGAAGGCTGTTGCCAATCGATTATTCTTCAGTTCAGAATCCATCTGTTTCATGGTGTTTGGATTTGCTCTCACTGTTCCTGGAAAATGCAACATTCCATAAAACTGACAATATGCTCCAGTAAGCTTTTATTATGTTTTCAGATAAAAAATGGAAATAAAAACATGACAATTGATTCTCCTAAATGCTGAGATTGCTATTACTGTCCATCCTGTTTTATCATTACCTTTCCTTTTGGGCTGAAGTATTCATCAAATGCCTTCATTGATAGATCATACTCTGTGGTGATTTTCTCCACATTTCATCTTACCATCTAATCCTCAACCATCGAATCTACAGCATGCAATAATGCATGACCATTTTAAAACATTTATTTTCAGGATATGGGTTTAATGGTTAAGTCAGCATTTATTGACCATCCTTAATTACTGTGGAGAAGGCAGTGGTGAGCTGGTTTCTTGAACTATAACCGTCTATGTGGTATAAGTACAACTCCCATGTTGCAATGAGGGAGTTGCTGGATTTTGACCCAGTCACTGGGTTCTCACTTACCATGCTACCAACATCCACATTCAAAGCGTCATAAGCCACAATTTCTGCCACCTCCAGCAGGATACCTCCACATCACATATTTCCCTCCCCTCCCTTGTCAGCTTAGTACAGGGATGGTTCCTCTCCAGGACACCTTAATCCACTTCTCATCTACTTCCAGTGCCTTCCCACATCACCACGGCAATTTCACATGCAATCGCAGAATTTGCAACACCTGCCTGTTTACTTCCTCTGTCCTCACCTTCCAAGTCCCCAGACACACCTTCTAGCTGAAGCAGTGATTCCAATTAATCTGGCCTAGTGCATTTGCTGCTCACAATGTAGCCTCCACTATATTAGAGAGATGAAATGAGGATTGGACAGCTGCTTTGCAGAACATCTACATTCTGTCTGCAAAAATTACCCCAAGCTTCCAGTTGCCTGCCACTTCAACACACCGCCATGTTCTCTGGCCAATATTTCTGTCCCAGGTCTGCTGCAGTTCTTCACAGCAATGCAGCGTGAACAGAATGAACAGCATCTGATTTTCCACCTGGGGGACCCTGCAGCCTTCAACGCTCAATATCAAGTTCAATAATTTTGGGCCTGAGTACCTTCTCCCATGTCTTTACCACAAGCGCCACACACCAGGCCTAATCATCAGATCAGCTGCTACCACACACTATCCATTGTCACCCATTAATAGTTTCCATTAGCAGCTATTCATTCTACTACTGGTGAGTGATAATAACTTTTGCCCATTATTTTCTCTGCCCAACTGCTGTTTTCACCCGCATTTTGAGCTCTAAGGCCACCTCTAGTTGACTCCTTCCCATCAACCCCACTACATCTCCAAGATATATACCAACTGTTTCCTAGCTACAATCAATTCTGAAGGGGGATTGCTGGGCCTGAAACCATAATTCTGCTTTCTCTGCAAAGATGCTGCCAGATCTGATGAGCTTGTCCAGCAATTTCTGACTTGGAACAAAGTTTCCATTCTTTCACTGCCACTGGGTCAAAATCCTGGAACTGCATTCCTAACAACATTCTATGCCGCAAAGACTGAAGACGTTTGAGAAGGTAGTTCACCATTTATAGAGCAGGGCAGTTAGGGACAGGTACTAAATGCTGGTCTTTCCATGGACACCCATATCCTATGAATGAATAAAAGTAAGTAATCAATAAAACCAGAACAAAGTTCAACACTATCAATGACAAAGCAGGCAGCTTGACTGGTACTTTAGCCACTACCTGAAACATTCACTTCTTCTGTGCAGTGTATGCAGTGCGTATCCTGTACAAATGTATTCTGACAACTTATCAAGTCTCTTCGAACATCACCTTTCAAATGAGAGATTTGTACCACCTAAAGGGACAAAGGCAGCAGTTGCATGAGAGCACCAGAGCCTGTCAGTTCTTTCCAAACTGCAAACTATTATATTGACAATCCTTCACAATTGTTGGATCAAAATTCTCGAACTGCCTCCCTAACACAGCATGGACTGCATCATGGGTCAAGAAATGAACTCACCACTGACTTCTCTGGGAAAATTAGGGATAGATAGTAAATGTTGGCCTAGTTAGCAATGTCCACAGCCTGAGAGAGAATTTAAGACGTGATGAGATTAGAGTCTTTGTTTCAATTGACCTTGGGCAAAAGTAGCAGGTTTTGTTCCTTGAAGAACATTAGTGAACCAGTTAGGTTTTTATCACGGTTTGCAGTTTTTGTCATGATACCTCACAAATGACTGGATTATATAAATTCAAATCAGAATTTGCCATGATGGATTAACTAAACAAAGTTTCTTGTTTTTAATCTTGTGCCATGATTAATAGGTTTTGAAAAAATGCACACGCAATTAATTAAGTCAAATGGTGGTGGAGAGGAGAGAGATTTAAAAAAGACATGGGGGTAAATTTTTCACACGGAGGGTGGTTCACGTGGATCTGAGGAAGTGATGGATGTGGCTACAGTAACAGTCTTCTAATTCTCTTAGATAGCCCATATGAATAGTCCACTTGAATAGCCCATGAGCAGGGCAAGTTTCGAGGGATACAGGCCAGCCGCAGGCAGTTTGTGATTATGTTCGACATGGTTTGGTTGGAGTGAAGGGTTTGTTTTTGTGCTGTATGATTCTGTGACCAGGTGATTTTGTGGCACAGTGGGTCATGCCCCAGCCTCTAAGACAGAGTTTACAGGTCGAGTCTCATTCCAGGACTTGCTACCCATGGAAAGTGTGTTCACAATCTGGCATAATTGTTTGATTGTCAATGTTTACATCCTTCCACCATACTTGTGGTGGTAATAACAGCAGAGAGTCCATGATTGAGATGGAGTGTCACCCCTTAAGATATATAGCCTGTTGATATAATAAAACAAAGAACTATAGGTGCTGACGATCTGAAACAAGCAAAAACAGAAATTTTTGAAGAAATTCAGCAGTTCCAGCAGAATCTGTGGAGAGAAAATAGCACTACTGTTTCAAGTCCAGTGACCTTTTTTCAGAACTTTAGTGATAAATTGGCAACCTGTTGCAGGAAGTGATGCCACCGAAATGGACAAAAGTGCATATTTTTGTGCTTCATCCAGCTGAAGATGTTGGAAATGAACAAAGGATGTGGGGACATATTCTTTTGGCATATGCCTGACAAAAGAGACTTACACTTCTTTCATTTCCTTTGTTTTGTAGTATGTTATGTTGATACAAAGCTCCAAATGGAAACAAAACAATCATTTTTCTTGGAGATAGCAGGAACTGCTAATGCTGGAAGATCTGAGATAACACGGTGTGAAGCTGGAAGAACACAGCGGACTAAACAGCATCAGAGGAGTAGGAAAGCTTGACGTTTCGGGTTTGGACTCTTCTTCAGAAATCATTTTTCTTATTGCTTTGTTTTGAAAGAATTTTCAAATGTTAATGCCAGAACAGCAAAGGTAAAATCATGTTAAAAACCTTCAGGGTCTAACTGTTCACATTAAATGCTAATATTTAACCACCAAATGCATCTATAATCTTATAAATACTAAACTTTATTGAGCAATACACCGTTTTGCTTTAGTTCCTATTCATTATTACATTACAATTTAAATAACTGAACACGCATGCATATTTAAGTGTAAGGTGATCAAGGTTGTCTTCCAAAGCAGAAGTCTTGTAATTTTGACAGCAATGTGATTGACATTTCAATAGCAGTTTCAGTCTAAATTATATAAGGGGTAAAAATTAAAAAAGCAGAACCCATTTGAATGAAAATACATACATAACATATTTGGTATTAACTTCTGTCATGATTTGGATCGAACTAAAAATTATACACTGGCTTCTATTTCAAAAAATTACATTTTTGAGGTGACATTTTTTTCAACCCATTAATTGTAGGTATCATATGAATAGATCTGAAGGAATTGATGCTCATATTACATTGAACCCAATCCAATATGATTAATGTAACAAGGTTGTTGATGGAGACAGTTGAGTTCTGCAAGTGGTCCATCCTCTACCACTGGTAATTGGACAAGACATAAACTGCACACTGGTAAAGGAAAATTGGTGGCTGTGCACTGAATAAACCAAAACATTATATGTTGGCAGCAGTGGTATTTGAAAATACTACACATGGCATATGGGACTGCAGCGATAAATAATTCTCTGGTGTCAAGTTATAATGCTCCTAGATGAGACTTAGCTTGGATTAGAGGGAGAATGAAATGTTCTTCTTTCATAAATTCTTTCAAGGGAGGTGGATTTTGCTTCCAGAGTACCACTTATTGTCCATTCCTAATTGCCCCTGAGAAGACAGTGGTGAGCTGCCTTCTTGAACTATTGCAATCCATGTGCTGTCAGTAGACCCATAATGCCATTTGGGAAGGAATTCCAGGATTTTGAACCAGCAACAGTGAAGAAACGTCAATATAGTTGCTAGTCAGGATGATGAATAGCTTGGAGATGTACTTGAAGATGGTGGTGTTTTCATGTATCTGCGGTCCTTGATTTTCAAGAAAGTAGTGGTTGTGGATTTGGAAGGTGCTGTCTAAGAAGTGTCAATGAATTTCTGCAGTACATTTAGCTGATGGTACACAATGCTGCTTCTGAGCATTGATGGCGTGGCTGGATTAGTTTCTGGTGAATGGTAATCTCCAGGATGTTGATAGCAGGGATTTCAGCATTGGTAATGCCATTGAAAGTAAAGCGCAATGGTTCGAGTCTCTCTTGTTAAAGATGGCATTTTTATGGCATTAATGTTGCCTGCCACTTGCCTGCCCAAGCTTACACTAATCCTTCATCCTCCTAGGTATGTCCGTTAGGTCCAAATTCAAACAGTAGAAGAATGGCAACACAAGAATAACAACTGACATTTAAACAGTATCTTTAACATTAAAGTTATATCAAAGTACTTCACAGATTAAACCAAAGAAGACATGTTGAAAGAGAGTTTCAAAGGAATAGAGGGAGGTGGAGAGTAAGAGAAATCTGACCTTGGAATTAGGAGGCATTGGGCTGAGTAAGCTGAAGACTTGGCTGCCAGTTTAGTTGTAAATGTGGGGATGGACAAGAGGCAGTATTAGAGGATTGGAGAATTTGGACCAGTGGGTTGACAGTGTGCCAGATGTTCAAGTGCTGTTGGGAGATCCTCGTAGAAGCAGAAGAAAGCCCATGAATGGATTTATAGATAAGGATGCTAATTTTAAATTTGAGACTTCTGTGTATTGAGCATAACAAGACAGAAGGAATAATGATAATTATGATGATGTAAATTGGATACTAGCTTTAAAGTTTTTAATGAATAGAAAATAATGAAGAACAGATAATAGAAGACCAGATAAGTTTGAAATTACAAGGAAAAGAATGAGAATTTCAGCAGCAGTTGGGCTGAGGTAGAGGTTGAAGAAAGAGAGATTGAAGTATTAGGTCAGTGGCTTAGTTTGTTCAATTAGTTTTCAGACAATGTAAATTTTAAGATTTCTCCTATGAGTGACCAAGGAAAAAAGTGTCATTTTCCTGTCATAAACCCTTGCTGATTTTGCCTAATTCCATGGATACTTTCCAATTGTTCTGTCATCACATATTTTAGCGTATACTGCAGCATGTCTCCACCTATCCCTTGTCCCCACACTGCCACCACCACCAACCCCACTACAGAAGGCAGTGCTCACAGTAACCAGAGTATTGAAAACCATGTCTAAACTTCTTTCTCACAATCCACTTTTTCCTCACCTCACAATCTCTTCTGATTTACAAGCCACAGATGGCGTGAAGATGCATCTCCTGTTTTTTTTTCCTCGCATTATCGCAATTCTTCCTTCTACATTTCTGGCCATGCAGTGGTGGAAGAAAAGCAGGAAGACAATGATGAAATTGACATGAAATGTCTACAAAATGTTGTGTGCAATGGCCTAGTGCTAATATGGCTAGGCTATTGACCCAGGAACTCAGCTAATGTAAAAGGGACCATCTTCTAAGTGTAGATGCCGACAGCCCATAGATACAATGGGCAAGTATCACGGAAGCCTTGAGGGCAGTAATTTCTGGATTACTCCCAGTGCCACAAGCTAGTGAATTTAGGAATAGGAGGATAGAGTAGATGAATGGGTGGCTGGGAACTGGTGGAGATGAGAAAGATTATGGATCATTGGGGTAGGCGTGACCTGTATAAGGATGGATTTTACCTGAATTCAAAGGGGAATAATATACTGGTGGTGAGATTTGCTAGAGCTGCTTGGGAGGATTTAAACTGGTGAGGGGGCTGGGACTCAGGGAAATAGTGAGAAAAGAGATCAGTTGAGACTGGTGCAGCTGGGAAAAAAAGAACGAATCAGCTCTACGATAATGAAATGTGAGGCTGGATGAACACAGCAGGCCCAGCAGCATCTCAGGAGCACAAAAGCTGACGTTTCGGGCCTAGACCCTTCATCAGAGAGGGTCTAGGCCCAAAACGTCAGCTTTTGTGCTCCTGAGATGCTGCTGGGCCTGCTGTGTTCATCCAGCCTCACATTTCATTATCTTGGATTCTCCAGCATCTGCAGTTCCCATTATCATGAATCAGCTCTACACCTTGTTATCTCTGACTGGAATTCTTCGCGGTACTCCACATGTGGTATAGCTTTAAATTGAGGTGTGAAAGATATAGGACATATGTCAGAGGTAGTTTCTTTACTCAAAGAGTAGTAAGGGTATGGAACGCTTTGCCTGCAATGGTAGTAGACTCGCCAACTTTAAGTACATTTAAGTCATCATTGGACAAGCATATGGACGTACATGGAATAGTGTAGGTTAGATGGGCTTCAGATTGGTATGGCAGGTCGGCACAACATCGAGGGCCGAAGGGCCTGTACTGTGCTGTAATGTTCTATGTTCTAACAGTCAGGGCAGGCAGGAACAAAGCAGAGAATGCAGTAGGACTGATAAATTAAACTACATTTATTTCAATGCAAGAGACCTAACACATAAAACAGGTGAACTCAGGGCATGGGTAGGAACATTTGACTGGGATAGCATAGCGATTACAGAGACATGGCTCAGGGATGGACAGGACTGACAGCTTGATGTTCCAGTGTACAGATGCTACAGGAAGAATAGAAAGGCATGACAAGAGAGGTGGGGATGTGGTGTTTTTGATTGTGAGGCATATTCCTGGGAATATGTCCAGGGAAGTTATTTGGGGTAGAACTGAGATATGAGAAAGGGATGATCACTTTATTGGGATTGTACTATAGACCCCCTAGTAGCCAGTGGGAAATTGAGAAACAAATTCGAATGGAGATCTCAGGGTGATTACAGTGGGGGATTTTAACTTTCCAAACATAGACTGGGACTGCCACAATGTTAAAGTCTTCGAAGAAGAGGAATTCGATAAGTGTGTACCAGATAATTTTTTGATTCAGTATGTGGATACATCTATTAGAGAAGGTACAAAAATTGACCTAATCTTGGGAAATAAGGCAGGATGGGTGACTGAGGTGTCAGTGGGGGAGCACTTTGGGACCAGTGACCATAATTCTATTAGTTTTAAAATAGTGTTGGAAAAGGATAGATCAGATCTTGAAGTGAAAGTTCTTAACTGGAGGAAGGCCAATTTTGATGGAATTAGGCAAGAACGGGCAGCACAGTGGCTCAGTGGTTAGGACTGCAGCCACACAGTGCCAGGCACCCAGCTTCAATTCCACCCTTGGATGACTGTGTGGAGTTTGCACATTTCCCCCTGTGCGTCTGTGTGGGTTTCCATCAATTGCTCTGGTTTCCTCCCACAGTTGAAACATGTGCAAATTAGGTGCATTAGCCATGCTAAATTACTCATAGCGTTCAGCGATGTGCAGGTTAGGTGTGTTGGCCATTGGAAATCCAGGGCTGCAGTTACATGGATAAGGTAAGGGGATGATTCTAGGTGGGATGCTGTTTGGAGGATCGGTAAGGAGGAGTGGGGCTGAATAGTCTGTTTTGCACTGTAGGGATTCTATGGAAATCTAACTTTCGAAAGTTGATTGGCAGCAGATGCTCACAGGTCAAGAGAGAGCTGGAAAATGAGAAGCCTTCAAAAATGAGATGACAAGAGTCCAGAGATAGTATGTTCCTATTAGGATGAAGGGCAAGGCTGGTAGGTGAATGCAGGATGATGAGTGAAATTGAGGTTTTGGTCAAAAATAAGAAGGAAGCATATGTCCAGTGCAGACAGCAAGGTATAGAGGCAGTAGGAGTATACTGAAGAGGGAAATCAGGATGGCAAAAACGAGATATGAAATAGCTTTGGCAAATAGGGTTAAGGAGAATTCAAAGGGATTCTATAAATACATTAGGGACAAAAGGGTAACTGGGGAGAAAATAGGCCGCTTAAATATCAGCAAGGCCACCTATGTGGGAACCGCAGGAGATGTGGGAGATACTAAACGAGTATTTTGAATCAGTTTTTACTGTCGAGATGAATATGGAAGATAAATTTAGGGAAATAAATTGCGACATCTTGAAACATGTTCATATTACAGAGGAGGAGGTGCTGAAAATCTAAAAACACATAAAAGTGGATAAATCTCCAGGATCCAATCAGTGGAACCCTAGAACCCTGTGGGAAGTGAGGCATATGATTGAAGGCCCTTTGCTGAGATATTTGTATCATCAATAGCCACAGACGGAGTGCCAGAAGACCGAAGGTTGGTTAACATAGTGCCATTATTTAAGAAAAGTGGTAAGGAAAACCCAGGGAACTGTAGACTGGTGAGCCTGACATAGTGGTGGGCAAGTTGTTGGAATGAATCCTGAGGGACAGGATTTACATGTATTTAGAATGGCAAGGAATGATTAGGGATGATCAACATGACTTTGTGGGTGAGAAATCATGTCTCATGAACTTGCACATGTTTCAGTTGTGGGAGGAAACCGGAGCAACTGATGGAAGCCCACACAGACACACAGGGGGAATCTGCAAGCTCTACGCAGTCACCCAAGGGTGGAATTTGTAGGAAGTTTGTAAGACACCAAAGCTGGACAATTAGGACAAAAACACAATACCACTGTACAATAAATTACATTGTTCATAAAGTCTGTAGCCACAGATGACAAAATGTTTCTGATTCTCATTGCAAATTAGACTTCCTATCAGATAAAACAATGAACTGCACAATATCGGTGGATACTTCTATTTGGTCTCAGACATTGGAACAGTGGAATCAATCTGACAGGGTAAATTACGAGCAAAATGCTCAAATTACATGGAAGCAGCAAATGGACTCACCTGCTTAAGCCCCTAAAATGCCTGTGAAAATTCAATCATGGAGAGCCATCAACAAAAACGTTCCCCTGGAACTGAAATGGACAAAATCTCTGAGGAGCTGTTCCTTTAATCACAGGCTGGCTCTCTCTCACATTTACAGCTAATAGGCTCAAAGGATCATGGGCGAGAAACAGACTGTGATTGGACAAGCAGCAAGAAGGTAAGTGACAGGGTCATCAAAGCTGCTGGGTTGGTGTAGAATTAAAAAGTGAGGTCAGAATCTGGGGAGGGATCTGCTGGGCGGGTGAGAACTGAGGGTACGAAGAGTTGCATAGGGGAGAGAGGAGCTGCACAGTGAGGAGAGTAGCTACAAAAGGTGGAGAGGAGCTCTAAAACAGAGAAAGCAGACCGGACTAGGGGCAGGGAGAGAGAGAGTAAGGGGCAGGAGCAACTACAAAGTGGATACAGGTGTTACAATGGGGGAGAGAGGCTGCAAGGGGGAAGAAGATGGTAAAGGGAGAAGGGGAGCTACGAGTGTGGGAGAAGGGTTACAATGTGCAGTGAGATGTTGTTAAGGGAGAGAGAGCAGCAAATGAGAGAAACTGTTTTAAAACTTTCAATAAAAAAATAGCAATTGCGATAACATAGCTATTGTAATGACCACTTTGTCCGTTGAATAATTTAGTTTATGAAGATTTGCATTTATATTTATTACATATTATTAAATCTTACATACCGTGAATTATTTGAGGTACAGTGACTGCATTAGAGACAAACATTCAAATGTTTAGCTGCATTCTCTTTGTAAAATGTATTTTATAGCGATTGTTTCTTATGTGTAGGTATGTAACAGCTATTTAAAAAGAAAAGAAATTCTGCTAATTTATGCTAGTTGTTTTGTGCCAATTTAACTACTGTGGTGTCTAGCAAATGAATGCTTTGCTTCTGTGTTGGATTTCAGCTTTAATGAAGCAATGATTTTTATTGAGGAAAATGATGAATTCTTCTAATTCTGTTTCTGTTTTAGCCCAATTACACAATATCTCAACACAAATGTAAAAATGTTATTATTTGACTTGCATCATCTAATAATGAAATTGGTAAGAAAGGAGCTACTGAAAACTAAAATATCATTCCTGAAAATATAAAAGTAGCCCTTGAGAAAGTCTCAAGAAGAGGCCTCAAAAAAATTGATCCCTATATTAATGGACGTAAAATACTCTTCAGTTTCTCATAACCAGTCTCTTATTAGTTGTTCACAATATATTTAAAAATACAAATACTTGTAAAGCTCTTTTCATGATCATAGGATACTCCAGAATGCTTTACAGTCCATTAAATGATTTTGAAATTTAGTCACTAGTGTAATTTTAGAAATGCAGTAACTTATTTGCTTACAACAAGTTCCCACAAACAACAAATCTTTCCTGTTGCTATTGATTGAGGAATAAATATTGGCAAGGAAGTAGTGCCATGGGATCTTTTACATTCACCTGGGAGAACAGATAAAGACCTAGTTTAATATCTTATTTAAAAGACAAGTTAATAAAATAATCAGACTTGAAAGAAAATAATCATAGTGAAGAGTTTTAACAACCAAATGGTTGTCGATCAAATTATGCTGCTGGGGATTTCAGAGATATGTCTTAAAATTCATCAAAACATTTTTCCACAGTTAATGCTTTAGGTCAAGCTTACGTAAAATGTTAGCTCTATTTCTCTCTCTACAGATGCTGTCTGAACTGCTGAGTGTTTCAAACATTGTTATTTTTCATTCAGATTTCCAAGACATTGCTTTTGAAGAAATGGTTCTCTATTTTGCTTGACTGATGAAAATCAACGGTTCAGTAAACTTTAGTTCAAATATATCATCATCTGGACAACACAGTACATAAGCAAGCTTCATAAAGCAATGGCCATCTGGTTAGGGTCATAGTAAGTCCAGAAAAGAAAGAAAAAATGGTTTTCAAACCCTCAGCTCATGGGTGATTGACATCAAAACCTTAAAAGCCTCACATCAGTAGAGGAAGCTGTTGTGAAATAAATTATTCCACAGGCAGTGACAGAGGTCAAAATGGGAGTTACTGTCAATTGATATTTATTATACTGTTCACTCTCCCCTCTAGTTGCTTGGACTATGAATTAACTTATCTACTTTATACCACTAATTGGAATTTGGCCATTTGTCACCTTTGGCACCTTAATAACATATATGACAGTTTTCTCTACAGAACCTAAAGCATTTATGATGCACTACATTGCTCTAATAATTACATATTACTAGTAACTTGTGCCGGTTATATATATCATGATTTTTAAATTGCAACAGTCGCTACACAGCAAAGTCACACAGCCATCTGAGGGAAAACAAATACTCCTCATTTCTGTCCTAATAGGCTGAGAAATATTTTAAAACAGCTTCTCTATATTTGGACTCATACGGAGGAGGAAACATTATTTCCACATCCACTTGTCAAGACAGTTCAGAACCACATATGTGGCACATTGTCTTCTGGAAATCCAAATACAGTACATCAATGTGTTTTCCCTTATTCAGAATGCATGTTACTCCCTTAAATAATTCTAGTAAATTAATTAAACATAATTTCCCTTTCCTAAAGCCATGCTACCTCTGTCTAATTACCTGTATTTTTCAAAATAACTACCTTAATAATTGATTCCAACACCTTCCCAGAACATGTGTCAACATATCTGGCCTAGATTTTTCTGTTTTCCGCCTCCTTCTATCTCTTCTTGATTAATAAAACCACACCTCATTGTCCTTTAATAAACTTTACCACTATGAATAACAATTTAAATTATTGATAGTTGTAGGTAGATAAATGTTTAAAATAAAACTCTTTTCCAATATTGGATGTGTACACAAAGCCCACAACAAACTAATTCAATAACCATTATTTACAAACCAATCAGCCCATGACTTTTCTATGACTCACTGCTTCATTTTTGTTTCTCAATTGGGTGTTCTCCAGGAGCTGTGGCTCTTAAATCCCGACTCTTCTCTTGCTACTGTCTGGAAACTATAGATAAAGATTGTGGAGGATTCAGTGATAGTAATGCTACTGAATGTCAAGGGGTAATAACTAAATTAACATGCAGTGAATATAATCCTGCAGCAATGTTCTGGATCTGTAATGATTGGGTCCAACAGCCATAAATACCTTCCCTTGACTTGGTTTGATTTCAAGCAATGGTGAAGATGCCCTCCCTCACCAACTGATTCTAATTAACATCTTGAGTGTGACTGGGAGAAGTGAGTGCTGCTGAGGTGGGTAGGTGAGCTAGAGACTGGCTCAACTCACAGACACCCTTGGAGGGATAAAATCAGCTTAATAAAGCAGAGGTACAAGCCATTTGGCCTGTTGCATTGAAAGAAAGACCCATCAAATGCATCAGTGGGCCAGACAAGACTTGAGATTACAAAAATAATAGAAGGTCAAAACTTAAAGCTCTGGATTGGAAGTATTCTAAACAAAACAATGAAGCAATAGCATAAACACAAACAAACAAGCAGGATCTGATTATTATTACAATGATTGGCCACAGTATGACAAAGATTGGCATCTGGATATTGACCGGAACAGAATATTTAGGAAGGACAGGAGACTAGGCAAAAGTGGAGGGTGTCTCTTAATTAATGATGACATCAACACATTGCTCACCTCTAAGTTCAGGAGATTAGAATGTAGAAGTGGTTTGGTTACTGATGAGAACATAGGCAAGAATTCCCTTGTGAGTATTGTGCACAGGCTTCTAACAGTAACCACAAGTAGTGTGGAGTGTCAACAAAGAGGTAATGGAGCTTGTCAGAAAAGCATGCCAATAATCATGGAGGATTATGATATACGTATAGACCAGAAAAATTAGATGGCCAAAAGTGGTATACATGAGAACTTCATAAAATATTTTCAGAATAGTTTATTACAACACATTTTGGAGCCAAACAAACAGCAGGCAACTATAGACCTAGTATTATACACTGAGATGGGATAAATTAATGCCCTGTAGTCAAGGTGTCCCTGGATAAAAATGGCAGTATAACTGAATTATACAATTGAACAACAAATCCAATTTCACAATAGAAAAAGTTGGAAGATTAGAAAGGAAATGAAAAAATATTTTTTCATCTAGAGGATGTTGGAGACATACCGCTTACTTACTTACTCTCAAAGTTACTGCCCAAAAGGTTACGAAAGGCAAAAATGTACAACTCACTTTAAAAGATACCTGGAAAGTTACACCAAGTGCTGGAGGGCTGTGGACTAAATGCTGAAAGTGAGATTACATTGGGTGTTCATTTTTAAGCTGACACAGAAATGATGAGCCAACTGGCCTCTTTCTGTGCGATATACATTTAATGATACCATGTAAATGCCGTGGCTGTTTCATCCGTAATAGGCACACATCTGCAAGATCAAATGTCATGGTCACACAACAGTCAGATATCGAGGGAGTGGAACTTTTCTGATTAATAGAAGCATTGGCTTGCCCAGGGGAACATTCATGGTCATGAGTGAGGTCAGTCATATCCTGTAATTGGGAGAATCTAGCAACATCTCTGAATACTTTGACTGCCTTGGACTAACTGTTCTGAACTGTACAGTAATTGATGTACTAACTGATCCTTCTGACCAGGGCATTGGTCACCAATTTCATGGAATGGCATGAGATGTCGCTACTGGGCAGCTAGAATGAATGGAGGCATGGAAATTAGGGATCATGGAGGTCTTCACTGGTATTGGCATTGTTGACCACCCATCTCAATGAAATTCTGCTCTTTTGCCATTCTAGTCAAAATATCTGCAATGGTCTGTCAGGAATTGTTAAGACATTTGGAGGTAGCTCATTCTCTGTCTGTTTACTCTTGCTCCAAGATACCTTCTTTGCACTGGCGCCAGCTGGCAATCCTCCTTGTGGCCTTTTGTGATTTCTCCATCAGGAGATTATCTGAACATGAAGTCATGAAGTTATTATGATTCCGATGTCTGTAGCTGCAGACACTCAGATTTCTCCTATTCTCTGGATGACCAACAGCTTGAGTGGATGATACAAAAAGGAAGGTGGGCACTTCCAGTCACAAGGGGCACTGTCCCAAATGCTTCCTCAAACCATCTTCCTATCTGTCCCCATCTCAAAGCATATGTGTAAGGCTTAACTCCAAAGCCCTGGCCCTTGAACTCTTCTTACCCATTGCAAAATATTCTGAGTCCTGTGAAGACATGTTGTCTCACTTGAAGCCTAGTTGCTGTCCATATAGATTTGTTGAAGTTCTTGTACCCTGTGCCCCTTACACACTTTTCAGAAAATTAGAACAAGTCTGAAAAATACGAGTCAATTACCCCATATTAATTCCTCTTCATAGTAATTGGGTTTATAGCAATGTGATGGGAAATGCATTAAACAATATGGCATTTGGTTAACACAATTCAGGGCTAATTGTAGTTCACCTTCCTCTAAAGCTTGGCATACAACTATCCATAGAGAAGCAATTAAAAGCATTATCTTTGCTGTACTATGTACAGGCTGTAAAAAATACAGGAGTACTCTGACTTTCAGAAGAAACTGGATTGCTCACATTTTGAGTTTTTTTCCAGACAATTAGATCAACCAGCATGTTTTTACTGATCTAGGGTGGAGATTTCACTTACATTGCTTCGTAGAGAGACTGATTTCCCAATCACATTGAGATGTTACTTACTTATGGAGAGCTATGCTACACAGTTGGTACATCGGAGATGAAACAGCACTCCGTCAGCAACAGACTACTCAACTCATCTTAGTGAAATGAGGATAACCAAGTTTGAAATGAGATGTAGTAACTCAGCATAAGATTTTCACATTGAATAATGCTTACACTTGGTACGAATGCTACTGTAAAATCCTTTGATACTTAAGACATCTCTTGCTCCACTGTTGTACATTTGATGCAAATTTGATAGAAGTGACATCTGTATAGCAGTGATGCTGCAGTTATTCTCTTTGGTTTGGAAAAGAAGCAGTTACTTGGGTTCTTCTTCTGACACAAGGGTCCAGTTTGGTTGTGATAGCAAGAAGAGCTTACATTAGTACAGAACCTTACCACAATCCTCAATTATCACACTGTGTTCTAAAATCTTGAAGGTAATCCACATGTTGTCTGGGCAGCAATTTTGTGCACAAAAAATTCCCATTAACAGCAACAAATTTTACAAAGGGCAGTATGTTGGCCATGAAACCTTTTTCTAAATAGGGCTGCAAGAACTACCGAATGATGAGAGAAGGCAGATAAAAATCAGTTTTACCCAAAGATAGCACCTCTAATAATGCAACAGTCCTTCAGACCCAACCTAGGTGTGGTGTTTAATTCTTAAAATGGAGTTCAGACCATCAATCTTCTAACACAAAAGGAATAATGCTTCTAACTGAGCCAGACAGTTATAATACACCCTCCTGTGTTGAATGACTGTCAAAATTCACTTTTTAAACTCACACATGAAAAAAATTCTGTTAAATGAGGTACAGAAAAACTGCCTGAGCCATGGAACCATGCCCTCCAGCAAGTTAATGATTTTCAGAGATGGGAGAAAAGTTGGAGGAGCACTTTGAATCAATAACATGAGTTGGAGTCTTAGCTTAGGAAAGAGAAAATTCTTCATTAAAAAAAGACGTTATGAAAAAGAAAACTTGCCAAGGACACATTGAAGACAATATTTAGCCAAAAAAAAATCTGTTTTGGTCTGAGAGACATGTGACTCATGCTCAAACCCATCATTAGATTTAAAGGTCTTTTGTCCAGGGTTCCGACAAATCCTCACATTTCTGAAATTTTTAGCAGTTTGAACAAATCCTACATTATAACAACATTGTGTCCTCGTCATTTTTGAGTTCAGATCCAAATCAAGATGCTGGTGGGATTAATGTCATTTTTTGAAGTATGTATTCTCTGACTATTTTCTGATCATATTATTAAGGTACACTTGGTCTGAATGATGAACAAGAAACAATTAAATATAATTATCTGTACTGCAATGAGATTTCAACAAACAAAGCAGGCATTGTTCAGTTTTGACATTCTAATAGGTATGTGTCATTTCATGGCAACCATCCTTATTTTCCAAGCTGAGTTAAAATGATAGCAGGCCTGCATAATCAGTAAGTTGATACAGTACATGTTCACACATGAAAATGCTTTCAACATTGAGAGCAAGTACAGCTGTATTGGAGGAGAAAAAAAAATGCACAAAAGGATTGCTGTTTAAAGTAGTCTTCAGATATGTACCTTTAGGGGAATTATTTGGATTCTCACAGAAACCAGTGCACCAAATATTAGCCACTGCCAGTTAGACTGAACTGTCACATCCTGGTATTTTTGAATGGTGGATGCTGGGAAACTCAGTTTCTCTCCCCCAAGGGACAAATGCCTGTTGGCAATTGAATAAAATTTTTAAAAATGGTTTTATTTACTAACATGTCAAAAGCTGATACATGTGGCAGTTTAGCAAACCCCACCCCTTCTAAAAAAGGGAAAGTGATAATATATGCAACTCTCACGTAATATATACATGGAGACATTTTCCAGATGCACATATTGGAGATGTATTTGGGAATTCAGAAATTTGAGGTCAGAACACTTAACAGGGCTGTCTAACCTTTTGCACCTGAATTCCTGATATGCGTTCCAATAGATAACACCCCGCACGAAGCAAAAACATTTATAACATTTCCCCCGTAATGGCACTAAACAGCATACAGTTTTAACACAGACAAAATAACTAAACCATGTGTCTGTTGATTGCATATACAGAGTTGGGGTGAACAGTTGGGCATTGAAAGAGTTGTGTTCTGCAGCAATTTTAACTGAGTGCATTTGATATCAATGAGTGAAATTGTGGGAAGAAGTTATCAATCTTAAGTGAAAGGTCAAAATTAAAGCATTGCGACAGTTAAGGATCATCAGCACTATGTGTTTCATAACAGTCTTCCATTCTTCCATCAATGTAAGTTCCTCTTCCAATTTTCTTTAAAAAATACATTAATGCACAGGGCTTCTCTTGTGTTCCACAGAATATAGATCATTCTTCATTAGTTTCATTGTGAATGGCCAGTGCTTTAGGATTCCTTTTCCTCAGATCTGTTGGGGTGGAGGGTGATCAATACAGAGCAAGCGCTAATCAATGGCGTATGCATGTTGAATCAGTTGATGACTTCATCCTGTTGTAATCTCTGAACACAGTCTCTCCTAGATGCTAAACGCTGTGACTGAGCTCCTTGGAGGATTAAGATCAGTAGGAGCTAAGCCAAACAGTTATTAGTGTAAGCCTAGAAAGTACTGACCATTGATAATACCTACTCATAATAGCATTATCTTCTCTGTTAATATCATGGTATGCACTCATTAAACCTGATGTTTCATCAATTTAGTATACCTGCTTCAAATAAGTTCCTCTATTGAATTCACCTGGACTTAAGTTAAATATTAATAGTAAACAAAATTGACATTTAAACATTAAAAAATAAACTATCATTTAACTGATCTTTGCAAAGATTTCTAATGATGGGATCATCTTTAAACTGTAGTTGCTGCTGCCTCAGATTTGTATTTCCTTCCTCTATAGCTGTAGGCCACCTTAGAAAAATTCTTGCCAATGAAGAAGTCCATACTGGAAGCAGGTTAAGCTTTGTTCTTTATGAGATGTGTTTTATGTTATGTTTTCTTCATATCATTCATGATATGTTTTAGGTAACTACACTCAAATCCCTGTTTTCCTCATGTGAATGCATGAATTCGTAAAATTACAGAATCATTACAGCACAGAAGGAGGTGATTCAGCTTGTTTGTCGTGTTTGCTCTTTGCAAAATTAAGTTAGCGAATTAAACTCCCCTGCCAATTCCATGAATCCCTTTGGGTTTTTAATTAATTCCCCTTAGAAAGTTATGGTTGATTCAGCTTCGACCACCTATCATACAGTGTATTCCAATTCATAACCATTTAAATAATAATATCCTCACAGTGTGGAAAGAGGCCATTCAACCCATTAAGTCTGCACCAATCCTGTAATCCCACATTTACCAAAGCTAGCTATGGACACTACTGGCAATTTAGCATTACCAATCCACCTAACCTGCACATCTTTGGATTATGGGAGGAAATTGGGGTGACACGGTGGCTCAGTGGTTAGCACTGCTGCCTCACAGCGCCAGGGGCCCGAGTTTGATTCCACCCTTAGATGACTGTCTGTGTGGAGTTTGCACATTCTCCCCGTGTTTGCATGGGTTTCCTCCAGGTGCTGCAGTTTCCTTCCACAGCCCAGAGATGTGCAGGCTAAGTGGATTGGCCATGCTAAATTGCCCATAGTGTTCAGGGATATGTAGATTAGGTGGGTTTATAGGGGAGTGGATCTGTGTGGGATGCTCTGTGGGTTCGTGTGGACTTGTGAGGCCAAAGGACCTGTTTCCACACTGTAGGGATTCTATAAACTTCTATAAAGAAACTGAAGCATCCAGAGGAAACCTACCCAGACACCGGGAGAATGTGCAAACCCCACACCGACAGTCAATTGAGGCTGGAACCACACCTGGGTCCCTGGAGCTGTGAGGCAGCACTGCTAACCACTGAGCCACTAAGGCACCCCCATTGAGTTTCCTCAGGTTCCCTCTAATCCTTCTATCAATCACCTTAAATCAGTGCTCCCTGATAATTGACTTCTTCACTCAGAGAAGGATTCAACCCTATCTCAAACTCTTATAATTTTGCATATCTCAAGTCTCTGTTTTTTCTCTGTTCTAAGGAAAACAACCCAAGTCATATTCCATCATTGGAGAATATCTGGAAAATGTGACCAAAAATGAAGGTATAGGTCAGCAAGGAAGACATTGTTATCAACAACTAATATATCAGAGAAGGTAAAATCTACATTAGTATTTATTAAAATTGATCTGTTAATATTATCTATAGTTATATATTAACATAAGCAACAGCTTCAATTATAGAACGTGTAATTTTATGAACATCTTCTATTCTCTGATGTACTCCCAAAACATATATCAAAACTCATGTCTATTTGCCAGAAATTATTCGAATTTGCAGACAACAAAAGATTTTTCTGCTTCCTGGACCTTAATACTTTTGGGGCTCAGCAGAAATGATTAATTATGGAGCACTCATGTTCTATTGCTCATGTTATCGGTTTTGAATTTCAAAATGCACGTATTATTCATAATAGTCCAGCTCAGTTGTGTAGCATATCCGGTTTCAACACCAAGTGCACAATGTAATTCTCAAATTTTATGAAAAGCCGACCAGTTACTGTGGTAACATTTTTACTTAGCAAAATAATAAATATATTTCTTGCACAGAAAATGATTCAATACTAGTTTAGATTATCTCAAATGATATCCCTAATTATCAAAACATCATTTTAAAATATTTAACCAGTTGACTGAATGATACTTTAAATTGTTCCCACTCATTCTTTGGGAAGGGTGCCAAGAGTTTTATTCCTGAGGCTGCAGTTTATGGAAGATGTGTCTATGTGTGTGTGTGTTGGTGTGTGTGTAAGTTGCAATGAAGCTGATGTACTCCAAGCTCGTCAATCTAATCGTATGGCAACTCTATCACTCCATACAGGGCCCACTTCCTTTGGTATGGCAGCATATTACTCAAGTTAAAATGCTTGCTAACAAGCCTAAATGACCATTAACTATTTATTTAACAATGTTGGATGAAACACTCAATTCATGTTCTTCTGAGATAATGGGAACTGCAGATGCTGGAGAATCTGAGGTAACAAAGTGTGAAGCTGGATGAACACAGCAGACCAAGCAGCATCTGAGGAGCACAAAAGCTGACCTTGCGGGCCTAGACCCTTTCTGATGAACAGTCTAGGCCCGAAATGTCAGCTTTTGTGCTCCTAAGCTGCTGCTTGGAGTGGGGATCAACTCAAAGGGGGTAAGGCAGTGCTGAATCACCTGATCTCTCTCACAAGTCACTTACCATTGAAAAATCCACTGCAGGGGTACGTAAAATCTAGCCTCAAGAGTTTGATTCTGACTAGCTTTCTTCGTGTATTTTGTATGTTGTTCCACAAATCCACAGCCTTGTAATACATGGAGATCCATCTGGTCCACAGTCATACAATGAGCTGGTTATGACCCTCCTGACCCAGATTCCAGGAACTCTTGCCAAGATTGAAAGATTTTATTAAAAATTTAATGATGAACTTTTATTGAAATTTTATATAAACATCATGTGCAGGATTTGTTTCACTGAGAGATAAACAACTTCTGAGCGAATACAAAGGAGGAAGAAAAGATTGACGAGAAATTAATGATATGGTTTGCAAAGAGGTAGCATCTAAACAAACAGGGATGAGAGCCAATAATTACAACGTGCCTTCGGAGATGTCAGGCTACTTAATGTACAGTCTTAGTTTTAACATTGGAAAACATTTCCAGTTCCATGAAGCATGTATAATGAGCAATTGGTGCTATATACAGCATATGCAAATTCTCATTTTTAGTTTGCTTTGGTGACCATTCGTGTCCAGAAATAAAAGTATATGCACAAAGTGTACTGACAAGTTACTTAGAAAAACCATTCGGGTTCACTGAAAGACAGTGTTGGTTTCCTTTTATCAGGCTTCAGGCAGCAATCTCTCTTATTGGTAGTACCATAAGCTAATCTACCAAATGAGAAAGTATACCCACTTGAAGAAGATAAGCATATGATAAAAAATGTTTATTATTTAATACTTATTATCGATTCACATTAAACCTAAGCTATATGTTCTCTCATGAGACGTACTGCTCAACTTGAGAATAAGTACTCATTATGTGACTAACCATAGCTTAGCACTCAAATTACACAAACTGAACGTACACTGGACACAAGATAATAAAATGTGAAGCTGGATGAACACAGCAGGCCAAGCAGCATCTCAGGAGCACAAAAGCTGACGTTTCGGGCCTAGACCCTTCATCCAGGATGAAGGGTCTAGGCCCGAAACGTCAGCTTTTGTGCTCCTGAGATGCTGCTTAGCCTGCTGTGTTCATCTAGCTCCACACTTTATTATCTTGGATTCTCCAGCATCTGCAGTTCCCAGTATAACTGATACACTGGACACAGGTGCGATACATTTGGTACCTCCTCTCAGGAAAGGTCCTTTATAGTCTAATGGGTGGAAATGGTTTCATGATGCCAGCTGGAAGCAGGGGACCTAAATTGGGTGGGATGGCAGAATGCAATGGCCATCACCTTCCCACTATTGCAGGAATTTTACCAGAAACAGGGAAGGTGGCAGACATTCCTCTCATCCTTAACCCAATTGAGGTGGCTAATTAATGGCCATTTAATGGCCTCTTCCTGCTATTGTACAAGGCTATAAGTACCCAAAAGGGTTAGATGGCATCATGAGACCAGCTCCAGCCAGTAGGATAATATATTTATCTTCTTCAAGTGGGTATCCTTTTCCACCTGTTATCAGTAGCTTTTAGCATTACCAATCTACCCAAGCCATCCCAGAAGATTGAGTCACAACATAGCATAGTTTGTGACATTGATGAAGATTTTGTCCAAGTACAGTGCCAGTCACTGCTGGTGGGTGGACCCTTCATCATGAAATAATATTATCAGCTATACCATGGTCGCCTCCTTCTTGGCAGTTTCCTAACCAATCAGTCTGTGTCCCAGGGATGGTCCTACTAGTAGCAAGGCTTGCCCTACTGAAACACACTGCTACACTTTATAACTGACACCCCTTTCACATGCTCACCAAGGCCTCCCTGATTGGCATCAGTGGGCATGAGCTGATTTCTGGGATCTCCTTCGCCTTCGCCGGTGCAGTTTGGCTGCAGTGCCAGCAGTAGTCATCATTGCTGAGACAGAAGTCCAAACTACAGGCAGTAGGCAGTACAGAAAAACCCCTGAAGGATTTTGCTTTTCATTGAGATCACTTCTCATTCCTGTTAATGATGAAGTAGGCTAATCTGCTCTTTCCCTTGTCTGAGGGCAAATGTCTCCATTCCAGGAATCAGCCTGATTGATCTTTGTTACACTCCCTCCGAGGCAAAATATCCTTCCTTTGCAAAGGAGGCCAAAACTGTAGACAGTATTTGGACTGTGGTCTCACCGAGACACTACATGGTAAAACTGTTTCATTCTTCTATACTACGAGTCTTTTGTCATAAAGACTAACTCGGGCACTTGCTTTTTGGTCCACTCATTTCAATGCTGGATATAGATTGTAGATAGCTGAAACCCAATGCTTACAGTGTTATAAGTTACCATTATTTATAAGTTGCCAACTCAAATGGACCTCTTTATTTCTACTGTTACTTTTGTTTCTATTCATTCGTCCTGAAGCCATACCAAGGTATCACTCACAAACTCATCAGGTCTAATTTTGAGTGATAACTTCTAATGTGGCAACTTATCAAAAGCTTTTTTCAAGAAGTTCAACTGCACTACACCCTCTAATTTATTATGTACCCTTTTAATTGCAACCTCAAAAACATTAATAGATTTGTCAAGCATGTCTTTCATTTCATAAACCCATACTGACTTGGCTTTATCACATCATGATTTTCTAATTATCTTGTTAATTATTCCATAATAATACATCTTAGCACTTTCTCTACTACTGATGATGCAAGAATTGGCCTATAGTTTCCCATTTTCTCTCCTCATCCTTTCTTGAATATTGGGGTTATGTTTGCAATCTTGTAATCACGGAGACAGATCAGATCAAAACCAGTGCATCCACTATCTCTGTAGCTACTTGTTTTTAAAGCTGTACAGCACAGGCAGTTAGTCAATACAACAAATAGATGTCTAATATAGTTACAAGCATGTACACAGTACCATGGCGATGAGTTTCTTCAAAGAATATACTTGGATGTTCATTGTCAATGGAACATAATTATGTTAATTAAAGTCGATGATTGGAGGTATAATTAACAGTTCATCCAATACTGTCAAACTTTTACCCCATAAAATTTATAAAAGATTTATAAAATATTCATTGACATTAAGTCTACAACACCTCGGGTGTAGTTTCCACTAGCAATATCAAGACAATTGGAGCAGTATTGGTGGAATCAATGCGAAGGATCGAGGCATTTTTAACCTGATGTTGTAACGGTATGGCTAGATGAAGACATGAGATGACTACTCATAGTACCACGTTATATAAGAAAGTTCGAGTCTTGGTTACCATAATGTAGATTTGTTGCTACCATCCTCCTTTTAGTTTGGGACCTGCAATGATATACTTGTCTGGTGTGGTAGAGCAAAACAACTTGGTAGTCTACTGAGAAGAGGTTCTTGTTTTAGACAAGATGTAAGTTATTGCATGATAGCAATGGGGTATAAGTTATATTGGTATGATAGACATTGTTACAAAGAGTATAAGGAGAACCAGATTATAGGTCTGACCTTTGAGATCTGGAGCTGTTCTCCCTTTCTCCACCCAAATCCTTAAGACATCATCAGACTAGGCAGAGTTTAAAGCAGTCTTTAGCATTAACTCTGCAGCACTACCTTGTACAGCACATATTTGCACCCTAAATCACTATGTTTCATGGTTGTTTGCATTGGCTTAAGATTCAACTTACCAAATCAGCCTTCTACTACAAAACCGACCACTCCTTCAAGTCAAATCAGGTAAATTCTGCTGGTGAAACTAGTTAGTAAAGCTTTTAATTTTCTAGGCACACAGACAATAGCTTATATTAAAAAAATTAATTCACTAACAAATTGACTAGTATACATGAAGGAACTGATTGTAATGAAAATAAATAGAAATACAATAGAAATGAAAATAGAAAATGTAAGAATTATTCAGACATCTGGAACATTTGAGGGAGGGGAAACAAAGTTTATTTTTCAGGTCAATGACCTTTCACCAGAATTGGATGTTTGAACATGGTTTTTATAGATATTTCCACTGATATTAAATCACGTCACCACAGATCGAGGACAGGACATTCATATTGAAAATTCTTGCTTTTCTGATAAACCAATATTCAGTTGTATTAATAAAACTACACCAGATTACCACTTAAGATACTTAAACTGTAGACCAGCCTTGTTTTTATATGCAATTTCTTCATTGTGTCCAAACTAGTCTGTGACGTGTTTCCCCACTAACACCACTTGCTGATCTCCTACTTTAATCAACAATAAAACTCAGAAACCGTCGGTAGTTTAAATTTTAAATGAAGTTTAAATAAATCACTGTCTTTTCATTAAAATCCCAAAGTTGTTATTTTTCACTGTTATTACTTAGATTAGAAATTGGACAGCACATGAACTCTACCAGCATGAAGAGAAAATGCTGGTGACAAAGACAGTTACATCAGTTGCATTGACACAAAGTATACTAGATGCACTTCTCATCTCATTGTTCAGCCTTCTGAAATGCTTTAATATTTCAGAAATTACAGTTTCTTGGTCTATGTTCACCTTGATTCTGTATTGACATCCCCTTCAATCGTTTGACATTTACCTCAAAAAATATTGTGACTGATAAAGAAAGGAAAAACTTTGCATTCATATTAAGCCTTGCACAAGCTCATGATGTTCCAAAGCACTTCATAACCAATAAATTATTTTTGGACTTTGTGGCATTATTATTCAGAACGTAAATGTGGCAGCCAAATTGGGCACTTCGTAGTTCTATAAACAGCAATGTGATAATGACTAGTTTAAATTGCTCTGCTGGTATTGGCTGAGGGATAAAGGCTAATTCGAAAACCTCCTTGTTCCTCTCCAGACTGACAAGATTTCAGTTTAACGTATCAATTGAAAACAGCTCCTTTGATGTGTAGCATTCACTTAGTAATGCACTAGAATGTCAACCCAACTTGTTAACCAGAAAACACAAAATTATAACAAGAGTAACTTGTTGGACTGAAGGACCTGTTTCCACACTGTAGGGATTCTATAATTCTATGATGTATGATAACTTCGTTTGGGCAGCATGGTTAGCTCAGTGGTTAGCCCTGCAGCCTCACAGCACCAGGGGCCTGGGTTTGAATCCACTCTCGGGCAACTATCTGTGTGCAGCTTGCACATTCTCCTTGTGTCTGCATGGGTTTTCTTCGGGTACTCTGGTTTCCTCCCACAGTCCAAAGAAGTGCAGGTTAGATAGATTGGCTAGGCTAAATTGCCCACAGTGCCCAGGGATGTGTGGATTAGGTGGATTGTAGAGGGATGGGTCTGGGTGGAATACTGTGAGAGTCAGTGTGGACTTGTTGGGCCGAAGAGCCTGTTTCCACACTGTAGGTAGTCTAAGTCCAAGTAAAACACATAATATGTTACACCCTATCCACGTTCCTGTACGTCTTAGAATCCTGAACAATAACTAAGTCATCTTTGGAATAAAATAGAGGCTTTCAAAGCGAGGATGCTGAAAATTCCACATACAGATCAAACAAATAAAGAGGTACTGAAATTGCAAGAGTGAAAAGAATGCTTAAAAAGTGTCACCCAGAAATGAAAATGTCAGTATTTCAGCCATCAGAATTAGTGAGAGATCTCTTCTAAAGGGCAAACTGGAGGGCAGCAGAAAGATGGGTGAAGTTGGTGAAGGTTAGCACAGAATGGTTGTAGACGAGCTACAGTGGAGGTATGAAGGTGGTGTAAGACAGATGAGTATGGTATACCCAGGTAGCAGCAGGATCAGAAGAAGCAATTTTAGTCTCTATGTTTACAGGGAAACAGGAAGGGAGCAGGGGATCAAATTAGTATTCAGAAAGCTAAGAAGTGCAGTTATCACTCAAGCCCTTGCTATTTTTGGAATTGTATACCTATTACAGCAAGCCAGATTGAGATGTTGGCTGGCTATTATCTATGCTCTCTCTAATTTTTATTTTGTAGTGCGCTGTTGATGAGTTTAACTGCATGGGTCATTAAACATTTTGTGTGGCCATGTATATGCAGTACATTGAAGGTGCTGATTTATATGCACTGCACAAGGAAAATGGTTGGGCTGCTGCACAGCCACATGGCTGCCAGGCTTCCAAAAGACATTGGCTGTCAGGCAGGTTTGCTTTTGTCACAAGACATAGTAAAGAACTTAAGTGAGGAAGAGAAGTAGAGATTGGGGATTTTAAAGGACACTAGTTGAGTATGCTTAGAATTGTTGGTCTTGAAGGAGATTGTAGCGTATAGACTGAGGAAGAAATCATATGCAGAGGCTTTGGAAAAAAATTACATTAATTGCATAGGTCACACAGCACAGAGACAGGGGCATCAGTCAATCGAACCAGTTTGTGCAGGTATTCTTCTTTTTTACCCAAATCTACCATCGTACCCCTATATTCCCTTCTCCCTGTACGCTTGTTATTTTCCTGTGATTTCCCACTCTTACCACTTCTTGGATAAAGAAGGAAATGCAGTGATATAATGGTACTGTCGCTGGATGAGTAATTCAGAACCCAAAGCTAATGGTCTCGGGACAAGGATTTGTATCCCAGCACAGTGAAATTTGAATTCTATAAAAATCTAGAATAAGAAGCTGGCCATTACCTTAAAAAATGGATTCATTGATGTCATTTAGGGAAGAAAATTTGCCAACTTGACCTGGTCTGGCCTACATGTGATTCCAGACCCACAGTAATGGGGTTGTCTCCTAACAGCCTTCCAGGCAATTAGGGATGGGCTATAAATGCTGGTATAGCCAGTAAAAGCCCTCATTCCACAAACAAATCAAAAATACTTCCTTCCGAATTCCCAACTGAATTTCTTGATGACCAGCTTATTTGACAGCTTGCAATTGTGCTTTTCCCAACATTGTGAAATACTGTCTCTGCATCTACTCTATTAAAACTTTTCATAGTTTTAAATTCCTCTATTAGATTGCCACTCAGCCTATTTTTCTTTCCAAAAGAGAAGAGAATCAGCCTGTCTTTCCTTTCCTAATCTGTGTACCCACCTATTTCTATCCTGCTACTGGATCATCTTTTGCACCCAACTACTTACAGTACTTAAAGTGTGATCTAACTAAGGTTCCACGCTGGCTGAACATAACTTTCCAACTTGTTAATTCTATCCCTCAAGAAATAAGGCCTACTGTTTGATTAGCATTTTTTTTATGGTATTGCTACTCTCAGATCCAAGTTATAGTGATTGGTTTATTTATATTTCAAGTGCCCTTTGTTCTTCTACCTAACTTAGACATGCATCTTCCAAGTAGTTAGCCTCCCATGCTTGCTACCAAAATGAACTACCACATGTTTATCTTTGTTGAACTTCATTTCACATTTATTTATCCATCTGTCTCTCCTACTTTGTTGTAGCCAAAAGGAGCTGTTGTAAGAGCCTTGGTGAGATACTGCCTTGCATCTTCTAGCTAGTACACACTGCTGCCACAGTATGTCAAAGGTGGAGGAAGTGAATGTCGAAGGTTGCAGATGGGGTGCCAATTATGTTGGATGCTGGGTCCTGGGTGATAGAACAAAGAACAAAGAAAATTACAGCACAGGAACGGGCCCTTCGGCCCTCCAAACCTGCACTGATCCAGATCCCCTATCTAAGCCTGTCACCTATTTCCCAAGGATCTGTATCCCTCTGCCCCCTGCCCATTCATGTTTCTGTTTAGCTACTTCTTAAATGACGCTATCAGGCCTGCCTCTACCACCTCCGCTGGCAACGCATTCCAGGCACCCGTCACCTGCTGCATAAAGAACTTTCCACGCATATCTCCCTTAAACTTTTCCCCTCTCACCTTGAAATTGTAACCCCTAATAACTGAGTCCCCCACTCTGGGAAAAAGCTTCTTGCTACCCGCCCTGTCTATACCTGTCATGATTTTGTAGACCTCAATCAGGTCCCCTTTCAACCTCCATCTTTTTAATGTAAATAATCCTAATCTACTCATCGTCTCTCCATAGCAAGTGCCCTCCATACCAGGCAACATCCTGTTGAACCTCCTCTGCACTCCCTCCAAAGCATCCACATCCTTTTGGTAATGTGGTGACCGGAACTGTATGCAGTATTCCAAATGTGGTTGGACCAAAGTCCTATACAACTGTAACATGACCTGCCAACTCTTGTACTCAATACCCTGTCTGATGAATGAAAGCATGCCGTATGCCTTCTTCACCACTCTATCGACCTGTGTTGTCACCTTCAGGGTACAATGGACTTGAACACCCAGATCTCGCTGTGTATCAATTTTCCCCAGGGCTTTTCCATTTACCATATAGTTCGGTCTTGAATTGAATTGATGGCGAGCTTTCTGAGCGTCAGTTTCTCTGCCCCCAACATGATGCAAAAGCTGCTGAATTTCTCCACCACTATTTGTTTTTATTTCAGATCGCCAGTGTCTGCACTACTTCACTTTTATATTATTGTTGCAGTCCTCTTCAGAATGGATAACTCCCAAAATTGTCTTTTTCCGTGAATTTAGAAGTTGCACCTTTGTATCAAAGTCCAAATTTTTAAAACAAATTGTAAACAGGCAGTGATCCTGGCGCTGACTCTTGTGAAACGCCCCTTAAGAGTCATAGGGACATACAGCACAGCAACAGACCCTTCAATCCAACTCATCTGTGCCAACCAGATATGCTAAATAAATCTAATTCACTTGTCAGCATTTGGCTCATATCCCTCTAAATCCTTCCTTTTGATGTACCAACCAGATGCCTTCTAAATCTTGTAATTGTACCAGTCTCCACCACTTCCTCTGGCAGCTCATTCATTACTTGCACCACCATCTATTTGAAAAAATTGCCCCTTGGGTCCCTTTTAAATCTTTCCCCTCTCAACTGAAAACTATGCCTTCTAGTTTGGGACTCGCCCACCCCAGGGAAAAGATCTTGTCTATTTACGCTTTTATTGCCCTTCGTGATTTTATAAACTTCTATAAGGTCACCCCTCAGCCTCTGCTGCTCCAAGTAAAATAGCCCCAACCTATTCAGCCTCTCCCTGTAGATGAAACCCTCCAATACCAGCAACATCCTTGTAAGTCTTTTCTGAACCCTTTGATGTTTCACAGCCTTCTTCCTATAGCAGGGACACCAGAATTGTATGCTGTATTCTGGTAGCGGCATAACAAATATCCTGTACAGCTACAACATAACCTCCCAACTCCTAAACTCAATGAACTGACCAATAAAGGCAAGCCTTCTTCACTATCCTATCTACCTGCGAATCCACTTTCAAGGAACTATGAACCTGTGCTCCAAGGTCTCTTTGTTCAGCAACACTCCTCAGCACCTGATCAGTACAGTACCTCACACTTATCTAAATTAAGCTCCGTCTGCCACTCTTCAGCCCATTCGACCATCTGATCAAGATCCTACTGAACTCTGAGGTAACCTTCTTCGCTGCCCACTGTATCCCTGATGTTTGCATCATCTGCAAATTTATTGACCATACCTCTTACGTTTAAATCCAAATCATTTATACCAATAACAAAAAGCAATAGACTCAGTGCCAACGCTTGTGGCACACTGCTGGTCTCAGGCCTCCAGTTTGAAAAGCAACACTCCATCAGCACAGAAGAAGGGTCCAGACCTGAAACGTTAGCTTTCTTGCTCCTTTGATGCTGCTTGGCCTGCTGTGTTCATCAAGCTCTACACCTTGTTATCTCAGACACTCCATCAGCACCCTCTGTCTTCTACCTTCGAGCCAGTTCTGCATCCAAATAGCTAGTTGTCCCTCTGTTCCGTGTGATCTAAACTTGCTAACCAGTCTACCAAGAGAAGCCTTGTTGGATGCCTAACTGAAATTCACTTATTTCATGCCTATTGTCCTGCCCTCATTAACTATTTTCATTACTTCTTCAAAAAACTCAATCAAGACACGATTTTTCACGCACAAAGCCATGTTGACTGTTCCAAATCAGTCCTTGCCTTTCCAAATACATGTAGATCCTGTCCCTCAAGATCTCGTCTAGTAACATGCCCATCACCAGTATCAGGTCTTTAGTTTCTTGGCTTTTCCTTATCCCCTTTCTTAAATAGTGGCACCCCATTAGTCACCGTCCAGCCTTCCAGCACCTCACTGGTGGCTATTGATAACACAAATATCTCAACAAGGGGCCCAGCAATAATTTCTCCAGCTTCCCGTAGAGTTCTAGGGCCCACCTGATCGGGTCCCAGAGATGTATCAACCTTTATGCATTTTAAGATGTCCAACACCTCAACACCTCCTCCTCTCTAGTCTGGACATTTTTCAACAGTCACTATTTATTTTCCAATGCTTCAACTTCTATCTCATGAATAATAATCACTTACTCCTATTGTCTACTTTCTGTCTTAAAACTAGCTGCAACTTATCTGCCACTTGTTCCCTAACCCCAAATACTTTGATCTTATTCATTTGTCTGTTGTGGGCCTTATTAAAATCCTTCTGAAAATCTAGACAAATGCATCTGGCGAATGAATTTTGGGGAAAAAGTATTTTTTCATTCTTTCTTGGGAAGTCGACTTCACTGCCTGGGCCCGGATTTATTCCTTACCCTTAGTTGTCCTTGAGATGGTGGTGATCAGCTGTTTTCTTGATTGTTGCAGTCCATTTGATGTAAGTGGCCCCAAAATGCTATTAGGGAAGGAGCTCCAGGATTTTGACCAAAGAAGCGCTGAAGAAATAGCAAAATACTTCTAACTCAGAATGATGAATTATTTGGACAAAAATTGCAGATGGTGGTGTTCCCATATATCTACTGCCCTTATCTGTCTTGATAATAGTTTTGCAGGTTTGGAATACACTGTCTCAGGAACATCGCGGCCAGTTTTAGCAGTGTACTTTGTAACAGACACACACTGAGCATTGGAGTGGTGGAGGGAAGTGAACATTTTAAAATCTTGGCCAATGAATTGAACTGCCTTGTCCTGGATTGTGTGAAATGTCTGAATCTTTTTGGAGCTGCACTCATCCAGACAAATGGGAAGTATTCCAATGAATTCTTTATTTGTGTCCTGTAGATAATGGATACGTTTTAGGGAGTCAGAAGGTAAGTTACTTGCTGCAAGATTCCTAGCCTCCGACCCACTCTTGTAGCCACAATACTTATACGGTTAGTTTAGTTGAGTTTCTGGTCAATGGCAACCTTAAGGATGTTAATAAGGGTAGATTGGGTGATGGTAATACCATTGAATGTTAAGGAATGAAGTTCAGATTGTCTCTTGTCGAAGATGGTCATGGCGTGGCATTTGTGTGATGTGAATTTTACTTGCCACTTTTCAGCGCAAGCCTAGATATTGTCCAGGTCTTACTGAATTTGGACATGGACTGCCTCAGTATCTTTTGCATTGTGAATGATGCTGAACATTGTGCAATCATTGACACATATCTCCACTTCTGACCTTACGATGGAGGCAAGGTCATTGATGAAGGAGCTGAAGATGCTTGGGTCTAGGACACTAGAGCTATGTAATGGCATCCCTGAAGAGGTTGACTAAAAATAGATAAAAGAGCTCTTGCTGAAATGTCCTGGAGTTGAGATGACTGAACTTGAACAACCACAATCATCTTCCATTGTGCCAGGTCTGACTCCAACCATTGGTGAGTTTTTCTTCTGATTCTCATTGACTATTTTTGATAGGGCTCCTTGATGCCACATGTCATCAAATGTAGTCTTGATGCCAAGGGCAGTCATTCTCACTTCACCTCTGAAAATTATCTCTTTTGTCCATGTGTGAACCAGAATTGTAATTGAGTCAGTATCTGTGTAGCCCTGTCAGCCAGCAGGCTTTTGCAAAGCAGGAGATGCTTGATAGCACTGATAATGACCCCTTTTATCATTTTACTGATGATTAGGAAAAGACTCATAGGGTAGTAATTAGGTTGGACTTGTCTTACTTTATATGTACAGGGCACACCTTGGTAATTTTCAACATTGCTAGATGGATGCTACCTTGCAGCTGGATTTGAAAAGCTTGGCTATGGTTGCAGCAAGTTCTGAGGCAAATGCTTTCATTATGTTTGCCCATATCTTTATAGAATCCAGTGACTTCAGATATTTCTTGATATGACATGGAGAGAGTAGGATTGGCTAAAGGTTGGAAACAAAAACAAAGTTGCTGGAAAAGTTCAGCAGGTCTGGCAGCATCTGTGGAGGAGAAAACGGAGTTAATGTTTCGGGTCCAGTGACCCTTCCTCCGAAGGAAGATTGGCATCTATGATGGTGGCGTCCTGCATAAGAGGCCAAAATGAATCATCCAAGTGGCACTTCTGCATCTGTCCAGCTAGAGGTTCAAAACATATCCAGGATTGCTAATGAGATTATCTGGGACATGGTCTGCAAGGTATGACTTCATGCAATAAACTGTGTCAGGCTGTTGCTTGACTAGTCTGTGAGACAGCTTTTCTATTTGTGGCAGTAAACCCCAGATGTTAGTAAAAAGAGTTTTGCATGGCTGAGTTTGCTGTTGTCCTTTGAGTGACAGAGTGTTTGTGGTCAATTGGATTGGTGACTGAATGAGGGTGGGCAGGTGAGTTGTTGAGCAAGTTAGTATAACTGAGTGGTTTAGTGAATGAGTGGGTTCCAGTTTTCCATAAAGTAACTTGGGAGAGAAGGAAAACCCAGAATGAAAAGCCTTCATATGAAATCCTGTCAAGGACAGCTCAGAGTGTGCGCTACCAGAGGCAAACTCCATTCTTTAAATCAACCTCGTCCCCACCTCCTTCCATGTGTGATAATAAAATGTGAGGCTGGATGAACACAGCAGGCCAAGCAGCAGCTCAGGAGCACAAAAGCTGACGTTTCGGGCCTAGACCCTTCATCAGAGAGGGGGATGGGGTGAGGGTTCTGGAATAAATAGGGAGAGAGGGGGAGGCGGACCGAAGATGGAGAGAAAAGAAGATAGGTGGAGAGAGTATAGGTGGGGAGGTCGGGCGGGGATAGGTCAGTCCAGGGAAGACGGACAGGTCAAGGAGGTGGGATGAGGTTAGTAGGTAGGAGATGGAGGTGCGGCTTGGGGTGGGAGGAAGGGATGGGTGAGAGGAAGAACAGGTTAGGGAGGCAGAGACAGGTTGGACTGGTTTTGGGATGCAGTGGGTGGAGGGGAAGAGCTGGGCTGGTTGTGTGGTGCAGTGGGGGGAGGGGACGAACTGGCCTGGTTTAGGGATGCGGCGGGGGAAGGGGAGATTTTGAAACTGGTGAAGTCCACATTGATACCATTAGGTTGCAGGGTTCCCAGGCGGAATATGAGTTGCTGTTCCTGCAACCTTCGGGTGGCATCATTGTGGCACTGCAGGAGGCCCATGATGGACATGTCATCTAAAGAATGGGAGGGGCAGTGGAAATGGTTTGCGACTGGGAGGTGCAGTTGTTTGTTGCGAACTGAGCGGAGGTGTTCTGCAAAGCGGTCCCCAAGCCTCCGCTTGGTTTCCCCAATGTAGAGGAAGCCACACCGGGTACAGTGGATGCAGTATACCACATTGGCAGATGTGCAGGTGAACCTCTGCTTAATGTGGAATGTCATCTTGGGGCCTGGGATAGGGGTGCACCTATCTTCTTTTCTCTGCATCTTCGGTCCGCCTCCCCCTCTCTCCCTATTTATTCCAGAACCTCCACCCCCTCCCCCTCTCTGATGAAGGGTCTAGGCCCGAAACGTCAGCTTTTGTGCTCCTGAGATGCTGCTTGGCCTGCTGTGTTCATCCAGCCTCACATTTTACTGTCTTGGATTCTCCAGCATCTGCAGTTCCCATTATCTCCTTCCATGTGTGATCAGGATTTGGACCTCATCATTTTCTCCCTCCAGCTCAGCTTCTCCACTGAAAAGGTCAAAGAAGAGGTTTCATTTGTTAGTGTTGCCTAGCGCCTTTCAATAGTCATTTTATGCATTTATTATTCACTTAAACAATCGTTTTGCTGTTTTGAAATTGTTTCTATTTGCAATTCACGTTTATCATTACGATGAATTTAAATTTTCTGAAATCTGCTTGCCTGTCCCCCCATGTGAGAGAAAAATTGAAATGCACCTTGCATTTCCCTGTACCCCATGTGAAAATTTTGGGCAACCTGGTTCCTAAATATGATTACTGGAATTTTGCACAATATTCCAAATGCATTTTTCTTCAAACATTTGTTACAAATTCAACATAATATCTCTACTTATCAATCAAACATCTCTATGAGCAAACTCTTGTTTATGGCTTAAAGAATGCCACATGGATGATTCATTTTGGCCTCTTATTCAGGGCACCATCATCATAGATGCCAATCTTCCTTCAGAGGAAGGGTCACTGGACCTGAAACGTTAACTCTGTTTTCTCCTCCACGGATGCTGCCAGACCTGCTGAGCTTTTCGAGCAACTTTGTTTTTGTTTCCAATTACTTGGTGTATTTGTGCTGCTCAGATCATTTTCTTCCATTATCTCACTTAAATTCCTATATTCCAAGTAATATGCAACTTCTTTAAAGATGTGCAGATGTAATCCTTCTAGAGCAGATGGTTTATGTTACTTGAGTTTAATCATTTTCTTTAATATTTTTATGCTTTGAAATATATTTGCAATAATACTATTTTTAATTTCATCTCCTGATGTCATGTCATCTTAGCTATTTTCCTGATAAATACTGAAACAAAATGCATAATATCAAATTTGCATGGTCTCTGTATGCTTTCCAACTCTTTTGAAACTTCTCTCCTAATCTCTTCATATTCCCCCTTGTGGTCCTCTTTCCTGCTGATCATGAACTTAGTGTATATCTTGTTCTTTAATCTGAACTTTTCTCGTATGATTTTGTTAATCTATGGTGTGCTTAGTTTCTTGCTTCTTTTTAAGCAAAATATACGTGTTCTGAATTATGTTGTTTTTTTTCCAAATGTTTTCCATTTCTACTCTAAGCAATTGTTTGCCAATTTTATTATCCACTGTATTTTCCCGTTCCATTCTCAGTTTTTTGTCAATTTATTCTCCTGGTCTTTGTCATACTCACATTCTTTTCAATCTTTTCTATCGCTAAGAAATCATGTTGTGATCAAAAATATATTGAACAAGTACATTGACAAAATTTTATTTATATTTTCATTTATTGCGCACATATGCACAATATAAAATGTGTCTTTGTTGTTGTTCAGGAATTGATGCCATGTAAAATTCAAATGCGAAACAGTTGCAGCCATTTAACTTGAATGATTTTGCAGACCTGTTGTCAAATTGTTTATATTCCCAAACATTTCCCCATTATTAAAGCCAAAACCAGTTGGCTCTTTCCCACTGAAAATAATGGAAATTCCTGAAAACCATAGCGAGAAAGGCTTTCGCTGTGGGGAGGGAAGAAAAGACTGCCAACAAACTGGCTGCTTGGCAAAGGAAACACTGTATCAAGATTTAGAATCATTGAACCTTTGAAGCAAAAAAAAGGCTAAAGACCATATAGTTCTTCTTCCATCATTCTGGTAACAACATGATCCAACAATAATGGAGCTATTAATTAATTATGACAATAGATCTCGATCAGTTAATCTTCTACAGAGCCAGATGTGGGTATGGAAACCCACCAGAGGTGGTGAGCATTAATGAATATTGTGCAAATTTGGATTCCACAAAGCCAGTAGTTTTCATACCAGTGGCACTCATTCCACACAGGCAGATGTCCAGTATAGCTAGCACCAAATGTCTTCTTGGCAATGAGATTGTGACAGACACTATGAGTGTGTGCTGGAAATGTGCAGGGTAGTTGATAGTGACCAATGTGCAGCATGAATTCAGCAGGAAGCACCTCAATCAGAGATAAATAAAGTGATCATAAATGCCTTGTAGATTAGTTGCAGATTTACCCGTACTGCCTCAGTTGGATCTTGTAAAAGCATTTAGTGTTTTAAGAAGTTGGTTATACTTAATGAAGTAATGCCACATTTGGAGAAGGCCTTGAACTTGCACTCAGTCATCAAATCCAGAACATTGTTTGCATTGCCTGCACTTTATGAAAGAAGAGGTTTCAAAATCCCACCAACTCTTCCAACCAGACTTGTGCCTAAAAGGAGACTGTCACCGCGATCCAAGGCAGCGGGTTTATGCTCTATGGAATCACTGCCACTTTTTCCAGGCCAGAACCTGAGCAATCCGAGTCATCTGCTAGGATGCATCAATTGCTGGACTGTCATGAGGAGCCTGAAAGGCTCTTTGAACACTAGAATCTGGAGCCATGACGACGGTAATCTGAGCCTCCATGGTATCAAGCCAGGTTCCGTAGCAAGCAACCAAGATTTCATGGCTTAAGTGTGACTCTCCAGCACAGCACTCAGATGCTGGGTGATCCATGTCTTTGCTGCATGCAAGGTGAGATGTCAAACATCAGATGCTATGAAATGGTTGAGTTCCGAAGTACTTTCAAGAAGTTGATCAGCACTTCAACACTGGAAAGGATGATTCAAGCCCTACCTAAAGGCCTGTGCCATGTTGCCAGCACTACACCATGCTCTGTGACATGGCAGCTGCATTTCTATGCTGATTTTCATCAGCATTTTTCTGTACCAACCCTGTCAAAGCCTTCATCAGACACCCCTGAAGCAGAATCCACTCGGAACCTCTCCCTCTGGCAAACTGGCACACATATTATTCTTGGCATATGTACCTTGAGCTTGCTGCAGTCCAATGTATACTCGCTTCTACGTTCTGCTTTTCTGTTTTCCTCCCAAGCTTTGTGGAGTTCCAGTACCTGAAATGTTAGCTGTGTAATTGTTTCTCTTTCACAAATCTCTTATTTATCTCAGATTTACAATTTCCCACAGTCAATCTTGAAGAGACAGATGTTCTGGACTATCTGAAAGGGCAAAGCCACAAGAGTAGGAAAGCCAAACAATTGGGGATGTAGTAAGAGCTGGGCTTCCAACTCCAGAGAGATTATGGAATGAGGGTAAATGAGATGTGAGCAGTTTCTCAGGCAGGAGCAAACTACCATGTACAATCATTGTAGCCCTGTCATTGGCTACCGCATGAGTTGTAGCACCGATTGCCAACCGTCTCTCAAATATAGAAGTGAGGACATGGGACCATGCCAGTCCTTCATCTGTTAGGTATTGTTGTCTCTGATAATGGATCACCTTAATCTATAGGAGAGAGGGAAGTGCGCAGGAACTATAGTGTAACGTGTTTGAGTGATGTACCTGCCACTGATGAACAACTAGAACTTACTGCTAATGGGAAGTAGAAGTGAGTCTCATTGTATTACTAAGTGTCTGAGTGTGAGGTGAAGCTATATTTGGCAAATGTAAGACATGTTTGATAGGGACTGTTGATAAGCAGAGTTGGTAAATGGATCATTGTGTTCAACTGGTGAAGTGTTTGTAAGGATATAACCTGTGATAATGCATTCAGTGTCATTGATCACTTATGTGAGGTCAATGATTTTTTTTTCTGGCATTGCTTCCAGGTCCTTGGTCTTAACTGGTGACATTCACTATCACAATTAGTTGTTTTCGTAATCTTTCTGTAAGGCATCCTGTACTGCTGATAGAATATGACCTCTTTCCTTCTGTCCATCCCTCACTTAGATTTCCAAACTGCACAAAGGTTCATCATGGTTTGTATATTTGTAGTTGGAATATTTGGCAACATTCCTGCATTATTGAAGGTAAATATCCAACTTTCACCAGAAATGCTTTTCATCTTATGTTTCTTACTTATATTCTGTAGATTAGTCATTCAACAGCCTGTGTGGGGATTGCACATTTTCTTTGCATTTACATGGATTTCCTCTGGGTGCTCCAGTTTCCTCCCACAGTCCAAAGATGTCCAGGTTAGGTGGATTGGCCTTGTTATATTGCCCATAATGTCCAAGGATGTCCAGGTTGGGCAGATTGGCCATGGGAAATGCAGAATTACAGGGAGAGGATCGGGGGTGTGTCTGGGAGGAGGGTCATTGTAGCCTGAATGGGCTGAATGGCCTGTATCCATACTCTCGGGATTCTGTGATTCTACAGTTCGATAAACATTTGCTATATTTTCTCAGACCCAAAGCATAGCAAGGATACTAACCTTGTTAGCAGCAAGGCAACACTTTCCATTCAAAGCCAAAAGCTGGTCGGTAAGATAAGATGTAACCATCAGTCAGAACGATATCGATAGTTCCAAAAATGTCTCGTATTCTCCTTTGAAAGAGACATCATAAAAGCTGATAATGGTTACCATTGGGAACCATGTCTATAGCACCTTTCCTTTTATCAAGCAAGCTTGTCATTTGAAAGGAATGTGACAGTCATTTCAGTTTGCTACTTCATGGGTATGTCCTAAACCTGGCACCACTGGCTGAGGTATTGCATTTATTCATATACCCGTGACATTTTGGAATTTATCCCAGTTGCATGGGATAATGCTGCAGAAATCTGAAACACATTATCCCAAAATCTAAGAGCACTGGAGGAAACTGAACATGATGAATAGATTATAATAATAGACCAGTAACTGTATTTTTGGCCTGCACTAAGCAAGCTTTGTATACAGTAAATCATTTATCATTTACATCACCAACAGTTGAAATCTTTCTTTCCCGAAAGCCTGTCACATACTCAGCTCTTTTTCAGTCAAAGATTCAGAAGTTTTGGTTGCACTATTTTGAAATTAATAACACCTAGCATTGATCTGGAAGGCTCACCTGCAAATAAATTTACTCCTGAAGCCTCAAAGAACAACAGGTATTCAAGAAACGAAAGACCCATGCAACAAGTTACTGAGGTGTGTTTAAGTTGAATACATACTGAGCATTGGATTCACATAGCCTGCTCTTTCAATGTTTTGAGCAGATTAAGAGTTTAAAGGGCTACAGATCTGAATCCAGACTGCAAACTTTCACTGATCACTCAGTTTCAGTTTTGAGGGAGGATGAACAAGTTAGGGAAGTGTATTGGGCAGCCCCCTCTCTTTACTGAATTGAATTGATGATTTATTGTCACTTGTATTTTACAGTGAATAATGAAATATAATACAATGAGAAGTTTCAACTGTCGCCACAGCTGGTGCTATTTTGAATAGTTTTAAGAATGGAAAGATAAAACTGAAAGAGAATCTATTTTCATTCCACCAACTCCACATGAGTTCTGAGCTGGCTCACCAATGACACTTGGCACCACCAGCTCTCCTCCACCATTTCGTTGCCACCTGCACTGGACCTACCAATGTAGGGGTCACCATTCTTCAGGTGCCATCTCTTTGCTGCTGGGCCACCATCCCAATGCCAATGCTGACGGAGGGTCCTGTGTTGAACCAACGTTTGCTCCACAACCAGGAGTCCCCAGGTCCACTGCCACCACTGCCTTGCCTATAATCAGGATTTCCCCCTCCAGGCCGACCACAACCAAGATCTGCGCCACTATCTTGTCTATAATCAGGGTCCCCAGCTCTGAGCCTACCGCAGCTAGGAGCCCTTGTTTCCATCCCACCTCACTGATACTATGCTGTCACCGCTGGAGGGTGTATTGGCAATTTAAATATTATGATGTGTTTGCATGCCTTGCTGTTATCCATGATTTCCAACTTAACTTTGGATAGCCTGGTTTCCAGGACCTGGGATACGTGGCAGCTAAAAGACTGCTAGATCCCATGTGCATTTCCACTTACCTGTTTGATCTAGCATTCCAGCCTTGACCACATCCCACTATTAGAAATTCCATCCTTTTGACTTCACCACAACTTCGTAACCATTAAATTTCAACCTCCCTCCATGCACTCCTGTCAAATCCTCTGAACATCCCAGGCCCTCTTACTGAAGCTTTAGACCTGTCCCAGGTCTCTCCACCAAAGTTTCCTGTTTGCATCCTTACCCTGCAACAAACTCTCCAGCACAACCAAGGCTTTCAACCATCTACAGCCACTTGCCCTGCCTTAAAGGTAAGATTTTAGATAAGTGCTGGCAACTAATTAAGGAGATATTTTATAATTCTCAACAGAAATATATGCTATTGATAAAGATAGATTTTGTGAGAAACTGTGCCTCATCAAGCAAAGTAAATTTAGTATCAAATTGAAAGAAGTGGCAAGTAACATGACAAAGATTTTTACTCAAGACAAACATACGAAAATCTTAGCAATTAGCAAAGGATACCTAAAGAAAGGGAAAAAATAAAAGAATAAACTATCAAGGCATATGAAAACAGATAGTAAGAGCTTCAACAAACATGTAAGAAGGAAGAGAAGAGATAAAGTAAGCACAGAACCCTTAAAGAATGAGACCAGGGATTTAATAAATGTAAATACAGAAATGGAAGAGGTTTTGAACGTTTTTTTATCTACTCGCCCCGACTATAATTTTATTAAAATCAATTGGAAAAGGGAGGGAAGAATTCAAAGTATTCACTATCGCAAATGTAAAAGTACAGGGCAAATTAAAGGGACCAACGACTGATGAAATGTCTGGAGCAGACGGACTGCATCCTAGGTATTGAAGGGAATTGGCTTCATGTCCCTGCCATTTCCCCATTACACTTGAGTCACCTATGGGTGTATGCCTGTCTCAGCTTTGTACAATTCAGTGACTTAGCTTCCACAGCCCTCTGGCATAGAATACTTAAGATTAATAATTATAATAATAAACACATTAAGAGTGAAGATATTCTTCCTGATCTCCATCTTAAATGGGAGATTATTTATTCTGAAGTTGTGCTTCCAAGACCATGATTCTTCCTGGAATCTAACCTGTCAAACTCTCTCTGAATCTTACATGTTTCAGTAAGATCAGCCCTCATTCTTTTAAACTCTGCTGAGTTGAGCAAAACCTGCTCAAACTTTCCCCATAAGATTGTTTCTTCCCAGGAGTCAACAGTTCACATAACTGCCTCCAGTGCAATTCTGTCCTTTTTGAGCAGAGCCGAAAACTCAAGTGTGATCGCACCATAACGGTATACAGTTGTAGCAAAATTTCTAACTTTTACACACATCCCATTATAATAAAGGACAACATTCCATTTGCCTTTCTTTTATTTGGTGTACTCTAGTTGCATACTATTATTTTGAGATTCATGTATCAGGACACCCTGATCTCTTAGTACTGCAGCATTCTGTATAGTCTCTTTCTGTTTAAATCACATTTTATCTTTCTGTTCTTCTTAATAATTTGGGTATCCTCATGTATTTCCACTTTCTGCTTCTCTGCTGAATGTTTGCCCACTCATGTAATTCACATCTACTTGCCAATTCTTGGGCTGGAATTCAGTGGGCCATTTGAGAATTTGTTCAAAGGCTGGGGTGGGGTGGTGGGGGAGGAATAGCAGAATGTAAGACATCAGCCATATCTTCACATTGTTTCCAGGTGTTCCTGATGCTTGCCAAAATAACAAAAGGAATTATGCCTGAATATGACAAGAGCACTAATTTGGCAAATTAGGTTTCCAACTGAGAGCAATTTATTTATTTTACTGACAGGTACAGAGCCAAGTGCCCTCCGCCTCATTATTTTCATCCAAATCCCAGTGTTGAACTCAGCACAACACTGAGCTCTTCTTTCACCACCTCCACATCTATTTCTTTGATCAGCAGTCCTGCCCCTGAACAGCAGACTCTTTTACTCCTCTGAAATATTCTCCCACCTTCAAGCCTCCCACCAGCCTTTTGCACTTTCTGGATCTTTTCACAGAGAGCTGCTGATGTGATAGTAGCCATTTGAATTTATCTGCTCCCCTAATTCATTCTAGATTGTTTTCTTGTGAACTTGCAGAACTCCATTCATTCTCTTAGGCCCACTGTCAAGATCATCATATTTGCTGACAAGCGTTATCCTGCTGTAATCTGGCATCCTGAGCTCTTACTGGCAGAGACCAAATAGCAATTTTCTGACACCTCCTCCTACCATAATTCCAATTGCCATTTTGCTTCGTGCCTTTCTACTGCCCAGAGCTGAAGACACTATCTCTGCTCAATCTCTCCTACTATGTCTACAGACACTCTTTCCAGGTGAAACAGGGACTTCCTCGTACATTTATCCATGTTGCATAGTACATTTGCTGCTTGTGATGTAGTCTCATTGGTGTTGTGTATATCATAATTCAGGTGTTCTTTTAAATCACTTACAACGCTTAAAATGATTAAGTGCCTGCGGCAGAACAATGTAAAGCCTGTCATGGTATGAGCACCACCAACTTTGAAAGAGTATCAACCACAGTGCAAAAAAGTTGATAAAGAAATCAATAGCAACTCTTCAATAGCAAGAAATCTGACATGTGGTAATAAAATGGTGAAAACACTGAGAAAGACCTTTCCAGCACCACGTTTTTCTGCAGAAGCATTTTGATTAAATTAAAGTGTATCTTTTTCTTCACTCTGGCAACTGATGCTTCAAATAGGGCTGCAACATATTCCATATTTTACATATTCCAATTTTAAGAAGCAGCTGTGGAATTTATTGTTAGATCTAGCTAGATAATCTGGAAAGCAACCATAACAGAATTATTGTCCAAACATTGACCCCAGCATAATCAGCTGACAGTATGGGTAATAATTGTACAGGCACCAAACTTCACCAAAATCAGAAAGATACCCAAAAAGTGCAGTCAACTATGTGGCTCATACTTTGTACAACAGAATAAAGTATGCTGCCTGACATGTTGATTGTTGATTTGTCGTAGAAAGTATCATTCTCAAGTTAGATGCTAACGTTAACATTTTTACAAGCAGATCTCAGCGATAGTGGGGGGTACTGTTACATTGTTGAAGTGGAGGAATGCAATCTACTGAAACTGTTTTTAGCCACGTGGCTTTCCTTCTGCCAACTATTAACAAGCTGCTGAAATGCTGCAAATCTGTGACGAGCTACTTTCACTGTGTAGATAGAGGAGAGACCCAAAATATTAGTGTGCTATATCAGGGACTGGGGGAATTAGCTAATAAAGTGGCTAGGCTTTAATTCATTTTCTCAGCTTTGCTCTGAAACATTTACGTACTGTGTTGAAGCTTTAGGGATCAAGTCATTCAGTGTCCTCACAGTGTATGAGCTGATGATTGACATGAATGGGAACCTGGGGAGAAGGATTTGGGACAATTTTTTTTAGGTTGAATACAGACAATTAACACCAGATGTGGCAGGAAAATGTGAGAGAGACTTTGTAGCTTTCTACAAAGAGTACTTGAGTGACGGATATGACTTGTCTGAAACAGCTTTCAGAACACAATGTCAAAATTAGCCCTTACAAATGCTGTGTCCTTTGATGAGTTTTACGACGGCATTCAAGCATGCAGTTTTAAAGAGATTGCCATGGACATGGTAAATGAAGAATTGGGTTAGTGAGTTTTGAGAAGATTTGTAGCTCAGTTTGAGGTTCTGGATGTGAGTTTGCTCGCTGAGCTGGAAGATTAGTTTTCAGACGTTTCATCACCATTCTAGGTAACATCATCAGTGAGCCTCCGACGAAGTGCTGGTGTTATGTCCCGCATTCCATTTATCTGTTTAGGTTTCCTTGGGTTGGTGATGTCATTTCCTGTTCTTTTTCTCAGGGGATGGTAGATTGACTCCAAATCAATGTGTTTGTTGATGGAGTTCCGGTTGGAATGCCATGCTTCTAGGAATTCTCGTGCGTGTCTCTGTTTGGCTTGTCCTAAGATGGATGTGTTGTCCCAATCAAAGTGGTATCCTTCCTCATCTGTATGTAAGGATACAAGTGATAGTGGGTCATGTCGTTTTGTGGCTAGTTGATGTTCATGTAGCCTGGTGGCTATCTTTCTGCCTGTTTGTCCAATGTAGTGTTTGTCACAGTTCTTGCAAGGTATTTTGTAGATGACGTTCGTTTTGCTTTTTGCTTGTTGTCTGTATAGGGTCTTTTAAGTTCATTAGCTGATGAGCTTATCAGCTAATGAACTTAAAAGACCCTATACAGACAACAAGCAAAACGAATGTCATCTACAAAATACCTTGCAAGAACTGTGACAAACGCTACATTGGACAAACAGGCAGAAAGCTAGCCACCATGAACATCAACTAGCCACAAAACGACATGACCCACTATCACTCATATCCTTACATACAGATGAGGAAGGATACCACTTTGATTGGGACAACACATCCATCCTAGGACAAGCCAAACAGAGACACGCACGAGAATTCCTAGAAGCATGGCATTCCAACCAGAACTCCATCAACAAACACATTGATTTGGAGCCAATCTACCATCCCCTGAGAAAAAGAACAGGAATGACATCACCAATGCAGGAAATGACATCACCAACCCAAGGAAACCCAAACAGATAAATAGAAAGCGGGACATAACACCAGTGCTTTGTCGGAGGCTCACTAATGATGTTACCTAGAATGGTGACGAAACGTCTGAAAACTAACCTTCCAGCTCAGCGAGCAAACTCACATCCAGAAGAATTGGGTATTGTGTCTAGCCTCTGTGCCAAGATGCAGAGTTGCCATACAAGTAAGGAAAAGCACCTGAAACCTTGCAACAAGATCCATAAAAAAAATCACAAACATAAAGAAAATTAGCTCCTGTGTACTCTCTATATCATACAACAATGCTCATCTAGAACACATTTTCCTTATAAAACCACACGGAGAAACAGGAGGGTCAGTGTAAAGCAGGACTTCAGGTCTCCATCAGTTTTTCAGAGAAATGCAAATACATCCATTTGGAGTTATTGAGGACAAAACTGCTTGTGAACTACAAACAAGATTGGACAAAATTCTAAATACCAGTTGTCCCCTCCCAGCAAGGGTACAACAGCTTTACATGTTTGATATTATTAGTTACTACACCATTAGTTATTTTATTAAATGTATTAGTTAGCACTGTTCTTATTGGTAATTATTTCTTGAGTTTAGTCAATAAGCAATTAATGCAATTGTAGCTGCCATGTTCAATATGAAATAGAACAGTCAAATCTTTGCTTGCCTTGTAACCATTTTTGAATCTCTGTATGTGCAGGGTTGGACCAGCTGGGGCATGGTATTTCTGGCCATTCTATCTTGGCCATTTTAAAACTTTAATTATTTTGATTCCCCTGACGATGCCTCCATTTGAGACATCATCACCTTCTCCTAGCTGGGTAAGCAGCAACCACCCCTTTTAGGGGCTGCTTGGAACCACAGAATTGCTACGGTGCAGGAGGGTGCTGTTATATCATATTGAGTCTGTGCTGGCCTGCTAATTTATTTTAATGTAGTGCCAATCTTCTACCTTTTTGCCATAACCCAGGCATTGTTTCTATTTAAATACTCGTCCAATGCCGTCTTGAATGCTACATTTCCAGACGGTGAATTCCAAACCAAATTGCATGAAAAAGATTATCTCACCTCACGTTTCGTCTTTTCCATAACACTTTAAAACTGTGACCTTTGGCTCTGAATTACTTTATGAGCAGGAGAACTTTCTCCCTATCTATTCTGTTCAGACCCCTCCTGCTTTTGAAAACATTTAACAAGTCCCCCCTCAGCTTTCTCCTTTCTAAGGAAAACAGATACAATTTCACCAATCTATCCTCATAACTGAAGTTTTTCATTCCTGGAATCATCCTTGCAAACCTCTTCTGCAGTCTCTACAATGCTTGCACAGAGTGGCACCTAGAACTATATACAATATCCCAGCAGAAGTTTAATCTCTAATTTCAGCATACACTCCTAGCTCTTGTTTCCTATATACATAATAATGAAGCCCAGAATATTGTATGTTTTATCAAAACTCTCTCTACCCACCCTACCACTTTTAATGGCTTACATAAATATGCAGTGAAGTCTCTCTGCTAATGCACACCACTTCAAATAGTATATCGTCTCTTCGTGCCCCCAAGTGTATCATCTCAAAATTCTCCACACTGAACTTCAGCTGCTACCCATCTACTCACTCCATCGATATGCTCATGTCTTTTTGAACTTCCTCCTTATAGTTTACAATTCATCCAAGTTTTGTGTTGACTGCAAACTTTGATATTGTTCCTTGCCCACCAAGATCAACGTCATTAATATATATCAAGAAAAGCAAAGGCCCCAACACCAATTCCTGGGGAACTCCACTACAAGTCTTCCTCCGGCCCAAAAAATACCAATTAACCATTCCTCTCGTTTCCTGTTCCTCAGCCGAATTTATATTCATGTTGTTCTGTCTCTATTGTTCCCTGAGTTTTAACTTTGTGTACAAGTCTGTTATGTTAAGTCTATCGAATGGCTTTTGGAACTCCATGTGCAACCACATCAACAACCTTCCCTTAATAAACCGTCTACATTACCTCTTCAAATCTCCAGCAGTTAGACACCATTTCGCCCTAATAAATCCAAGCTGACTCTTCTGAACTAAGCCAAAATTTTCAATGTGACTGCTAATTCTATCCCAAATAATTATCTCTGGGAGATTTCCCACAATTGAAGTTAAACTGGCTGGTTTGGAATTGCTGGTTCTATCTCCCCAAACATTTTTTGAACAAGGACATAATGTTTGCTCCTCTGGATCTAGGGAAGATAGGAAGATAATTTCCAGTGTCTCTGTTATTGCCACTTTCACTTCATTAATATCCTTGGGTGCATCTCATCCGGCCCTGCTGTATCCACATTTCCTTATACATTTTAAATTCTACCAGTTTCCTCCTCTGTCATCGTGGCCTGGGCAGCTTTTGCCCCATAAGTAAAGACAGATGCAACTTGTTCATTTAACACCACTGTCATACCTCTTACTTCCATGTGTAAATCACATTTTGGACCCTTATCAGCTCACTCGTTTTGCCTCTTTTATCATTGATGCACTTATAGAAGATATTAGAATTTCCCTATATGTTAGCTGACAGTCTTTTACCACAATCCCTTTTTGCCTCTCATATTTCCTTCCTCAGAACTGAGGAAGGGTCTCTCGACCCCAAAATGTTAACTCTGATTTCTCTCCACAGACACTCCCAGGCCTGCTAAGCTTTTCCAGCAATTTCTATTTTTGTCTCATGACTGAATCATTTAAAACATCCTCCTTTCTCTAGAACTGTGATACACTCCTTAACTAAAAACACCATCTTTGCTTCTTTATTTTCCCTTTCTATCTGTGGAGCACCTTGTAACCAGGTATATTTAACACCCATATTTGCTGTTCTTTGAGCCAGGTTCCATTATTACCACATATCAGAATCACACATGGCAGTCTGTGCCTGTAACTCCCCGGTGATACTCCATACATTCACATATGTGCAGTGTAATCCTGATTTACACTTCGCTATTTTCTCCTTTATTCTGATTATTCTCTATTCTAACGTTATCTTTCACTCCTGGGTTTTGTACACACTGGTACTACTTTCTAACATTCTCTTCTGGTTCTAACCCCCTTGCTGAATTAGTCCAAACCCTCTCTCTAACAGCACAAGCAAAATACCACAAAGGAACTCAGTTCCAGCTTTGTTCAGGTGCACCCTATTCCGACTTATGCAAGTCTCATCTCTCCCAGGCCAGCCCCAGAGTTCAAAAATTCTAAAACCATCCAACCTGCACCATCTTTCCAGCTACATATCCAATTGTCTTATCTTATTTCTGTACTCACTTGCATGTGGCACTGGGAGATGACTATATTTGAGGTTGAGATCCCTTCACCTTAAGCTCCCTAATCAAGTCTGCCCCATTACACATCACCAAGTTCAGAATTGGCTGTTCCCTAGTGGGCTGTACCACAAGCTGCTTCAAACAAAAAACACATCTCATAGATGTTCCACAAATTCCTTTTCTTGGGATCCATGAATAGCACGCTTTTTCCAGTCCACCTGCATATTGAAGTCCTCCATGATAATAGTAATAGTGTCTTTCTCAGATGCCTTTTCTATCTCCTGATTTATTTTCTTCCCCACATACTGACTACTGCTGGGAGGCTTGTACATAATTCCCATCAGGATGCTTTTCCCTTTACATTTCCTCAACTCTATCCACACACCTTCCAACTCTATGTCACTTCTGGCAATCAATTTAATTTTGTTTCTACTAATGAGGCAACCATACCCTCTCTGCCCATCTGCCTTGGCTATTTAGTTCCCAGCCCCGATTCCCTTGCAGCCACATCTCTGCAATACCTACAATTTAATCAATTTCAGTCTGTATTATAAATTCATTTAGCTTGTTTTATATACTGCATATATTTAAGTACAATACTCTCAGTCCTGAGTTGACTGCCTTCTCATAGTTGTCCCTTTATGTTCTGTGCCTGAAGTTTGATTCCTGATCCTTTCTATACTCTCTGTCTTATTACTTGTTCTGAAAACTTTAATAACCTCTGCTGATCTCTCCCTCCCTTTACCTTTTCCTTTAATTTTCAATGCAAGTGAGCACCCTCTCTCCTATTTAGTTTAAAGGCCGATCCACAGCTAAATTATGTGATTTGCCAGGAATCTTCTTCAGTATGATTCAGGTGGAGCCAGTCCCTCTTTCCCCAATACAGGTAACAATGTCCCATGAATTTGAACCTGTTTCTCCCACACCAATCTTTGAGCTACTTACCTCTCTAGTCTTATTGACTCTGTGCCAATTTGCTTGTGGCTCAGGTAGTAATCTGAAGATGATACCTTTTTGGTTCCATTTTTAATTTAGCCCTTAGCTGCTCATATTCCCTCAGCAAAATCACTTTCCTCTTTCTATCAACAGTCAGATGAAATATCCTGAACCCAGGCTCCAGGCAGGCAACACAGCCTTCAGGAATCTCGATACTGGTCACATAAAACAGAGTCCCTGACTATATTATCCCCAATTACAATTACATTTCTCTTTTCTCCCCACTCTTGGCATCCTCTACCACGGTGTTATGGCCAGTTTGCTCAACCTCCCTACAGCCCGTACTCTCATCCACACACACACAGCAAGAACTTCAAACCTGTTTGACAAGCTCAAGGGCTGAGGCTCCTTCAGCACTACCTCCTGGATCCCTCTACCTGCCTCATTGTTATCACAGCTTCCTGACCCTGACCATTGACTGAATTTGAGGTCATTAATCTAGTAGCTGTGACTGCTTCCTGCAACACTCTATCCAGGTAACTCTCCCTGTCCCTGATGTGTCACGGTGTTCAAAGCCCATCAACTCTGAGCTGGAGTTCCTCAAGCAATCAACACTTGCTGCAGATGTGGTCACTATGCATCACAATGGGGTCCAACAGCTCCCAACTCATGCAGTTACAACATATTAGGGTCTAGGCCCAAAACATCAGCTTTTGTGCTCCTAAGATGCTGCTTGCCCTGCTGTGTTCATCCAGCTTCACACTTTGTTACTTGGCCCAGCGTCTCTATTTTAATCACTTAGTTATTAATATGACTTTCAAGAATTTCATGCTAGTCTTTTATTTTGTAGCGGTAAATATTTCCCCTATTTATTTTCAATCTGACTGTAACAAAGATATCAAATCAGTAGATATTACCAAACAATAAATGTATTGTTTGCCTGTGATATCATTATTTCTTTTATATTGGGCCTCGGTCCCAGGCTTCAATCTATCCTGTTAAAACTTTACAAATTATGAGCCAAAAAAAGCTCTTCTTCCCCTCTGTACCGAATTCCCATGCTGCCCCCAAATTTCCAGAACTATATATTCACTTGGGTTGTGTCTCACTGTGATCTTTCCTTCCTTACCATATACAGATATCACTCTTAGATTTCTTTTCTCTTTCAATGTACTGTTTTTTTTTCAGTTTCCTCCTCTCTCCTGTTCTTTTAGGTACTCGTCACTGTCTCCAGGCCTGAGTCCTCTCCTTTCTCTAGAACTGCCTACTGTCTCAATTATGAGACTGCAAAAAGTCCCTGGTCTGGCTCCTGGTAACTGCAGGTTCAGGAATCCCACTTGGTCCTAATATTGGGGTCTCAAAGACCGCAGCAAAAATCCTGACTTTTAACACTCTTTTCTCTCCACAGATACTGCCTGACCCATTGACTAGATCCAGCTTTTTCATTTTCATGAACTCACCCAGAGATTGGATTAACATAATGTGTGACAATACTCAGGGGGCAATGGTGAGGGGGGATGAAGTGGTGGATACAGGCATAGTTACAACGTTTAATAGACATTTAGATAAGTACGTGAATAAGAAATATTTGGATGGATATGGGTCAAGCGCAGGCAGGTGGGACTAGTTAAGTTTGGGATTATGGTAGGCATGGACTGGTTGGACTGAAGGGTCTGTTACCATGCTATATGACTCTATGACACTAAGTAACATTGTGTCACATCTAATGGCTATTTTTTAAAACTGGAGGCACAGATATGTCTGATCTAAAACCATCCAACACCCTACTTAAAAATAAATATAGCATTCTGTACAAGCACATGAATCTTCAAAGCACTCTTTAACTGTTAATTTAATTATCTCAGATTCTTTCATAGCACTTCCACAATCCCTAGCTTCCTTACTTTATATTTTTTGTTTTTCATCTTCTTGTGATTTCTCTTTATTTTTCCAAGTTCCCCTTCTCCCTCTATCAGTTGTTTTCCTAGACCTTTGCCTAGTAGTTTTCTGGCAAATGCAAAACAGTCATCAATCATAAACATCCTGTTCTTTTAAACAAGTGAAAGAATGTCTGTAACACCCCATTAATACGACGATGTTCTGTTTATTCCATAGGTTCACTCTTAAACATGCTCTGGAATGTGTTGCTTGCTACGGAATGTTAGTGTCATTCTTCATGAGCAGTAGCATTAAATTCTCAACATTTAGTCATTGATTTAAGAAAAAGCATTCAGGAAACTTACTTCTTGCTTGCAAAGTCCTTTTTATAGCAGGTGCTTGTTTTTGGGGAGTAGTACATTGCTAACCATTAACACAAAGCAGTACATTGATATCTGTAGGAACTGTTGAAGAAATTGATGCTTAATGTTTATCCATATGATCAATCAGAATCCTCCAATGTGTAAACATCTAATTATGCAAATATTCTCCGCATCATCACTAAATCAGTAAGTGCTGGGGATATTTATTGCATTCCAGCTGGCTCCCTGAATATGATCTCTGAATACCAACCCCTGCAAAATGTAATTATGTAGCTTTTATATGAAGTATTAGCAGGCAAAGCAGCAATCCAGACAATCGTACAATCATTCAGCACAATGAATATCTGCTGTGTCTTGGAGTCAAAGTAAACCAAACAGTGACATTCAGACAGAACATCAAGAATGTGAACTCAGGCACTGGTCAAAATAAAAAAGATCTGATTCCAAAACATTCCAAAGAAGTGGTGACAAGTGATGAGTCTTGTATCTCATTGAATTGACATTCAATATGTCTGCACAAAACTGACACTAAGTTCAATCCCATAAGACTTTGACAGTGACTTTGAAACAATGGTTATATGCCTAACTTCATCACAAGGTTTACAGTACCACCACTGAGGCAAAAGGCCTCCTGCAAAGTACAAAGACAAATATGTAGATGACATCTACTGCAAAGGTACATTCCACTAAGAATTGAAATTCAGAAGGAGCTTTACCTCTGAAAATCTTCCATGCCTAAAGTCAACAATAGAAAGTTATAGAGAAACAAATTTGTTGGTAAATGCTAGTGATCTTGGAGAATTTGGTTCTCTCAAGATGGTAATCTCAATCAAACACACGGGGGTACCTAAACTGAGCAAGACTTGCATTGATAAGGATTGGTATCAGTATGGCCAATTGGTTGCAGAATATGATCACATTAGTGAATGTGAAAGGTCTGATCAAACATTTGATGCAGTGTTCCATGCCAACTTCCCGTGCTCATGAGGAAGAATTTGAGACTATTGACGCAATCTGATCGTGCCTTTGGAAGGCAAAAACTGTGATGACGATTTACAAGATGACCCCAACTGTATCATAACCAGTAGATTGTTTGTAAGAGCAGTTATTGTTGGAACACCGGAGAAATACAGAAGAAAAAACAATTAAAATGTGAGTGGTTATAATGTAACATGAGGAAAATAAAACAAAGTAGACTGGAGAAATTACCTTCCAGTATAATCTAGATTTTAAAATCATGAACCAAAAACTAGTTGAAAAGAATGTAAAATAAACCTATTAGGAAAACTAATTAATTTAGGGCTATTAATTTAAGAAATATTAAACATAGGAGGCAGAGTGGCAATATTGGTCGAAGTAGAAATGTGTGTGCTGTTGTGTCACTAAACTCTGAGGGACACTGAGTTGCTGTGGTAACATCTTATGTGCATGTCATAGTCAGGAGCCATGAATAGTGATGGTAGATGCTCTAACTTTCTATTGATAGATGGCTGACCAGAAATCTCAGATGATCTCACCATCTGCACTTGGCATATTGGAAGGATTTACACTTTGATAAACTGGCTTAACCACATTATGAATACACTTCCCTTGGCCATCAAGTTCTGGGGTAGGACTCAAACCCGGAGTGCCCGTCTTATAGCTGGGAGATTATTCACAATGCTACATGATATTCTCAATAAAGACTGTCAAAAGGGTTAAGGTTGTTAAAGAAAGGGTACAGCCACAATTAGCATGGTTAGAGTTGTAAGTTTAAAATTGATTTATTATATTAGCATGGGTGCAATGTGGACCTTCAAACTGGGGGAAGGAAATGGATGAGGCACCTTGTATTCAGATTAGAGAGGTAAGTATGAATAACTGAATTATTGTTCTGGGAGATTTCAGTTGACCATTTATTGATTAATACAACAAGGGTAAATAGATGAAGAAATGGAAATGAAATTCATAAAACATGTGCCAAGATTCCTTCCTCAAGCAGCTGACAAGCCTACAAAATGTTGTCAGGTCTGTTATGAATAACATTAGGTAGAGTATCAAAATGTGGGTGAACAACTTGAGGGTAGTGACCACAGTATGATAAAATTAAATGTACAACTGGATAAAAGTCAGTTCAGAAACTAGAACAGAAAATGAGAACAGGGCAGATTTTATCAAGTTGAGGACCAATCCACATGAGGGGCAAGAGAAATATAAATTGACACATTGGGTTGTGGACTCTAAATGAGACTTGTTTTTAGAAACGGGATTTTGTGGTCTCCAGACCTTAGCTTGCTTGAGATGATGAATTCCATCTCATGAGGCAGAATGTCCCAGCTCAGCAAGCTGTTGACCAGCCACTCTTCAGCCTCAGCAACACCACTCACAGCATCCAGGAGTATTGTTGGAGATGAGATTCCAAGGAGTGTGTAACTGGAGTGGCATTGTCAGGGCAAGGTTAGAAAGGGAGGTCACATGATGAAGCTTTCATTTGCCAGTATTGCCATCATGGGGCAGAGAGCTACCCATTGAAACAGGATACTAATTAGGAACATTCCTGCTCCCATCACCGCGTGGCTTGAGCAACTCTAACCACTGGAAGCATATTATTAGCAGCAGGATGAGGCTCGTAAATTGTCATTAATTGGCCAGCAAAAATATAGTCGATAGGAGCAGGAGGAGGCTATTCAGTCCTTCAAGCCTGCTCTGCCATTCATCACAATCATGGCTGATTGTCCAACTCAATAGCCTCTGCTTTCTTCCCATAACCTTTGATCCCATTCACTCCATGTGCTATATCTAGCCACAAAAGCAGAGGTTTCTGGAAAAGCTCAGCAGGTCTGGCAGCATCTATGAAGAAAAAAATCAGAGTTAGTGTTTTGGGTCCAATGAGCCTTCCTCAGAAATGATGGTAGCTAGGAAAATATTAGTTTATATGTGCAAGATAAGGAGGGTGAGGGACAAGGAATTAAATGATAGGTGGGGATAGAACCCAAAGAGAGAGAAGAGCAATTGGACAGACAAGGGAGTTGCTAACGATCAGGCTGGGAGGGTGAATAATTGTTAATGGGGACTGTTATTGACTAACAATAGCTGGTGTGTAATGGCAGGCTATGTGATAACTATATCGAGCTGCCTCTTATGCCATCGGTCCATGGGTAGATGGTCTTATAAAATCCTAGGAGCTAGGTGGACAACAGGCATTGCAGCTCAGACCTCACCTTAATTTATCCCACTGAGCTTGCCACCTTGTTCCCTAGGCCTGGAGAAGGCTAATGGTTCCGGCACCTGAAAACTATCCGTAGTTTCAGATGCCATGGAGAGAAGTTAGAAGCCAATAAAAATTGAAGAAGAGGGACCATAATGAAGAAGAAGAAAATTAATAATAATAAAAAGTTGTGGCAAAATGAAATTAGAAGTTGGAGATAGCCTTTAATGAGGGCAATTGACTTTTGGGGTTCCTTCTCACCTGACTCCTACACTTCATTGTCCCATTCTGACTCCAACATTCATCAGGCCATCAACTGAACTCTCACTTACTTCCTTAAATGTGCACTACCACCAATGGAGTCACTTTGTTTTCGCATCAGCCTCCCATCTCCATGCTCTCTACCACCAAAAGCAGCAGATGTGAACACCATCACTTGCAAACAACGTTTCAAATAGGGTACCATTCTTTACAGTCTTTCATCAGCATAATCCTGGAATTCTATGCTAATAGCATTGTGGGAAACACCTTCTCCATTTGATTACAGTAGTTTTGAAAGAGCACTCACTGGCTCTTATGGCAGCTGGGCCATTTTAGAGCATTAACTGCCAGTTCCTCCCATTGCTATCCATATCTTAGTAGCAAATATAAATAAACAACTAATTTGCAAAAATATGTAAACTCATGGAATAAGAATACTCTATCCAATTTCTAATGAGTATTCCTTTCACAGACTATATGCAATCCATAATCTTTGTTAATGGACCTGAGATGAAGTTCTTCACATGTTCCAATTTGATTCAACAATTATTGATTAATTTTATGTTTGTGCTGCTGTACATTTGGTTCAGAACTCCCAATGACAACATCATCTAGGCAAACTCTCAGAGATAATATCATCTCCAAGAGTTCTGCAGAACAAAGAATACATATGTTCACCTGTTTCTACTTATAGACTTATTCCTACTATTCACTGTTATTCATATCTGCCCTCAATATAAAACATTAAAATAACTAGAACTTGCCGACTGATTATAACCTAATTCTAAATCTACTGTCCCTGTTATTGTCCTTGCATTTTGCCAGTGTTGACCATTGTCATGGTGTGGGGTTTGTCCTGACTACATGCTGAAATTATATTGGGAGTTTGGGATTAACCTGTCTGCAAATTTAGTGCTACTGTTTCAAGATTTACTTGAGGCTGTGAAAATGTTGGGAGCACGATTTCCAGATGGGAAATCCATCAGTTAATGTCACTTGGACAGCCTGCTGAAGTGAACTGCAGGAATTTCTTCAATTTTTTCACAACAGATTTCATGCTTGACGTCCAGCCAGGTTATCAGGCCATCTGTCTGTTGGGCAGGGAATCAGCCCAGGAGCAGATTACAAGAGATTGTAAAGGAAGTTGGAGAGAGAGAGAGCTAGGGAAAAGTGGAGATCACAGACAGTGACAAAGAGTGAAATGTTGCAGAGACTGCAGGAGGTGTTGGAGAGAGTGGCAGAGGCAACTGGAGATCACAGGGAGGCATGAGAGGATGAAGTCTTACGGATGAAGGAGTTGGAGATCATGATTGGTGGAGAAAACAATGATTATGGGGGAGCTGTTTACTCTGGAGGTTAGTGGGTGTCAGAGATTGTGCACTCATGGACTTAGAGTTAGGGTTAGTGGGTTGGACTGGATTCAGAGAGCATAGGGGCATGAGAGGTGTGTGGGGATGGGTAAGTCAATGATCTTGGCAAATGTTGGAAATGTCAGACGTTGCAGAGACTTCGTAATTGACGATCATGAATTTGAGGTACTCTGATATTGCAGATTCCAATTATTGGGTTTGTAAAAGTATTTTGGGTCTAGGGAAACACTCCAGCTTCTCTTGGCTGTCAAGCAGTGCCGTAAATGCACTAATTTCATGGATCCAGATAGTTTACCTGTCAGGGTTCCTGATCTCCAGGAGACTTGACCATTTTGGATAAGAATGTAAATGTACAAATAAAATGAAAGCTCACAAATGTTTTTAGATTTTATACTCTTATCTCCCAAAGCTGAATCGGTCACTCTAGATTTGCCACCTTCCCCACCAAAAGATGGAAACTCAGAAGCTCAGAGGCGTAGGTGGGGCGGCCACTTGTATTTTACATGTTCCCTGCCAAAATCATGCTTGATCGGGTGCCTGAGGTCCAGTCCCAGAAGCAGACAAAGGTGAAGCAGATTTGTGTCAGTTTTCAGAATTCTAAACCTTTAACTTCCCTCCAACCCTCAAGCTACATATCTTTGTGGCTTAAAATTCCTGTTATTGTGTAGAGAGGAAAGGCCAAGGATTCATAATTTAGTACGGGCCAGATGTTTGCAGCTTGAGTGCTCTGATGTGATCCTGGCAAGTCATCTGACTTTAGACTTAATCAGGCTTGATCTCTGGTGCAGCAGCTGCTCTATTCCACTTTCAAGAAGCAGCTTTCAAACTTACCCACTCTAGCCTTTTTTTCATCAGTAGAAGTAAAATTAATCTTTTTTATTCCTCGTATTTCTATATGCAGGCAATCTGTTGCTTCGGGCTGACAGGGTGGGGCAGTGTGTTGGTGGCTCAATCAGAGGTGATCAATACCCAATTGAGACACTAGAAATCAGGCTGCAGGGTGCTTGAAGTGAGCCAACCTGCCTTTGCTTCTGATCCTCCATTCCCCCATGATCCAAACTTTGGAACATCCCCACCCTAACCCCACAATATTTTAATCTTTGGCCTGGGACTCTGGCAGGTGTTCTCCTTGCAGAAGCCACAGCCTGCTCCATGGAGCTGCTGAACTCAAGTGCCTCTGATTGGCTAGTATCCCTCACTGGATATGAACTCTGCCCTGACCCCCGGTCTTGATTCCAGGGGACGTCCTACCAGTGGCCTCAACATGGATGCATTAACATTTGGTTTAGTGAATCTTTCTAGGAAGAGACAGCGCGGAATTGTTTTACTTTAAATAAATCTTTCTGTGCATAGTCACTGGTATTGTGAAGTTGGGTAGACTAGTTATTGATTGGAAAGCTGAACATGAGAATTTGATGTTTGTAAAATAATAGGGTGGAATACTGAATGGTCCCTTTAAAAGATGATTTGTTCTGGTAGGCTTGGAGATGTAAAAAACTCTGCAGCCAGCCGCAGATGTACAGAAAGTTCTTGAAATTGAAACATTATATCAAAGTTAGCAGCCAAAGCAGCATTTTTACCAGGACAACAGGTTTTTGAATTTAGCCAATCAATTTAAATGAGGGCCTTGACATCAAAACCTATTTAAATTTAAAATCTGATGGTTTTGACAAAGTAGGACCAATCCGATTGTAAGAAATTGATACGTCATCAATATTATAAAAGAAAGGGCATTTGAAAATTGGTATGAGTCAACTGTCATCTGCCTAGAGAATAGCTGTCAGCTATAAAAGAAAGAATCACTGGCTCTCACAGAATTCTCTGAGCTCTCAGAAAACCATTGCCTAAGCTGAAGGCTTAGCTAATATTCCTGACACAAGAATTCAATGGAGAAAGGTGTTCATGACAGAAGAATTTGATGGAGAAATGTGTTCCTGACTGGAGAACAGTGGAGAAGGCAAAGAACATTCTGGAAAACTTATCCTGGCTGTAATTTTGAGCGACTAAGTTTTTTTTTATTGCTTTGCTTTATATAAGTAGGACTTCTATTTATTGGATAAGCATACCATTAGAATGTTATTTTATTTGGGAATAGTTCATAGTTAAGGGGTAAATGTTTGGTTTGTTAGTAGATCTGTTATTTTGTTTACTGTCAGAGTTAAATAAATAAATTGATGCTTGCTGATTACAAAGTGAGCGTCAATGATTTCTTTAATTTAACCATGCCTTTATAACAGATTGAGGGGGTGAGAGGCAGGTTATACCACGTTTCACATTTCCTTTAACAGATTACCAGGCGAGGCGAGCTTCTCTGGATGTTTCGATTTTAGTTATCAGAGCCGGGGGTGGGGGCAATCTCTGCTTTGTAACACTAGAGCAGTTTGGTTCAGTACAAATGTTGGAGTTTGACTTTCCTGACAGCTCCAACAGACAACCCAATGGCATTTCTCACTATTTAAATATAATTGAGGAACTGGACCGATCCAATAACTGAACATACTCCCATTTAAAGTTGGAAGAAAGACCTTAGATGGTGGTCTTTCCCCACTGCGCCCCAAGCTTTAAAGTGTCCCTCAGCTCATAGTCCTAGAGCTTGGAGTGTGCAGTCTGCAACACTCAGTCAATGTCAACCCCTTGCTCTGGAAGACCAACCGGTTTTGGGCAGAAAGAAGAGCATCTTTCACCTAGTTGATTGCCCTCCAGGCATAGTTGATGTTTGTCTCAATAGACTGTAGAGCACAATGTCATGTGTCACGGAGCTGCTCAGGATGAACTTCAACAAGAAACACTGCATCACTCTCTAGACGCCCTGTGTGTAAGCATATTGCAGGATGAAATTTTGACAGTCTCTACCCACCCACAGCCACTTCAAGGGCAGCATGCGGTGGTGCAGACAGACCAGGCAGACAAGAAGGATTTCACAGGTAATGCCCTTCTCACCACCAGCTGAGGGGTGTCTCGGTGGTTGTTGAAAATTCCTGGTGATGAGGCATTCTGCCAAATGACTTTGATAGTCTGCTCAGGGCACAACCTGACAGGATCCATCCTTTCCTTTTCCTGCAAGATCTCGAGGAAGCTACACCATGATGAATTTATGGTCAAAGCTGTTTCTCTTTAAAAATTTCTTCATGAGCAACAGATGATATGGAATGGTACAAATGTTTGGAGTGTTCTGCAATGTTGAGACTAGTCCTATCCTTCGCAACACCGGGACATGTAGAACCTTCGTACATAGTGACACTTGGTGTATGTGTACTAAGGGCCTACACACAGCTTGATGCAGCCAAACACAAAGGTGGCCATCAGGATGAGGGTGGTTTTAAGTATGTCATTCACCCCTTATCCAAAGCCTTGTGCCCCTGCAGATATGGTCCAACTTTGACCTCCAGATGACATGGAAGATGGTTTGGGTGACTGCGATGGTGCAGGTTCTGGGAATGCGACCTGACAGAAGCATACTTTCATACACCTGCAGCGGGTTCTGGTCAATCAAGTCCCACAGAGCTGAATACAACTCAGCCAGTAAGCCATTATTTCCAGGAGTTTTATTCTTTTCTAAGGGGGGCCTGGGTCAGCTCATTGAGAGATAACAGCTGGTGCATGCTGCCATCTAAGACCTCTGTGATTGAGGATAGGAACAACTGAGAGGCCATGCCGCTGTGGGCTTCATGTCGTACAGACTGGCATAAAAGGATTTGCTGATCCTCAGGATGTCAGACTGAGATGACCTTCTTCCTTCAGGCTGCTGATGACAGAGCTCTCCCTGTGCACCTTATTGAAGAAGAAATGTGAGCGCATCCTGTCCTGTACCATGATGCAGACCCCAGAGTGAAAGGTTATCTTGGTGCCCTCCAAGGCATGTTTCCTTGCCAATTCGCTGTTTGTCCTGTAGGTGACAGTTGGCCAGCAGGAGACAATGGTCAGAGAAGAACATCAGCTTGACATTGATGAATCTGACCAAGAGTACTCGGGATGCTGGCTCTTCACCTCCTGGAAATCTCCTTTGACATCAACCCCCATGATCTGCAGCAGGACCAGGTTCTGCAAGTTTTTTTTTCCGGTTTGGACAATTTTCCCAATCTCTCTCCCACCTTTTCAACATCTTTCAGGATAGAGAACATCTTGATGTCTCCCATGACTGTTTGAGGGTTTTATGGTTCTGTGTAATCCCTTTTGAACTCCTCAAGGCATTATGGAGTCAACAGTTCCACAATCAGCTTCCATGTTGCCTTCATAAAAACCGAAAGAACAGTGGATGCTGTAAATCCAGAATAAAAATAGAAGTTGCTGGAAAAGCTCAGCAGGTCTGGCGGCATATATGAAGAAAGAAAGTCAGAGTTAACATTTTGGGCTCTATCCTACCATTTACTCCCTACCCCATCCTCCTCCCTATTTTCTGCATATAAACCAATATTTTCCCAGCTACCATTAGTTCTGAGGAAGGGTCACTGGACCCAAAATGTTAACTCTGATTTTTTTCTTCACAGATGCTGCTAGATCTGCTCAACTTTTCAGCAACTTCTATTTTTGTTCCATATTTCCTTGCCGGCTCACTGGTCGTGCTGTAGGTGACAGTTGGCCAGCAGGAGACAATGGTCAGAGAAGAACACCAGCTTGACATTGATGAATCTGACTGAGAGTACTCGGGATGCAAACAGGAAATCTATCCCTCAGCACATAGCAGTCTCTCTGTGATCAGGTGTATCTATGCTGTCCTCCATCTGCAGGAGTACTAAAGACATTGTGCAGGTTGGCTACTTTTACTGTTTCCATCACGCATCTCGACGTGGCATGTGGTTTGCTGTCAGTGACTTTGGATTGTCCATCTGTTTTGTTGATGAAATTGAATCCTCTGGCCTGAATGACCAGCCTAGATGGCACCAGCAGCAGCTGCTGGAAGTCAGCCAGACACTCACTCTTTATCACCAGGGCGTACATGGTAATTAGTCTCAGGGGAGCATTTCTGTGCGTAAGCACAATTTTTAAAATTTCAAAACCATACTTTATTCATAAAAAAATCGTTATATAAGTATGTGTTCAATGAAGCAGTTTGAATATGTATGGTCTTTACATATGGAGAACCAACAAACCCAAGGCTTTTCTTCTTTATGCAAGATATTATTTATGTGTATTTCAGGCTGTACATGGGTTCGATAACTGAACAGACACCCTTTTTAATTTTAAAAATGTACTATATTCATGTCTTCATAAAATGTATATACATTGTCACAAATGCAGTTTGGTTCTGTACAGTCACATATGAAGTAACACAAACGAAACATTGGACTTTGACTTGATCCAAAAAAAACCAAAGACCTCTCTTACACATACAATACAAATACTTATATATTTTTGAGACACTGGGAGGGTCCAATAGGATCTCCATTTATCTTCAGCAGGAAGACCCCTCAGACAGTGGTCTTTCTCACCCACACCTTTGCAGCAGTTACCCCAAGCTTTGGTGCATCCCTCAGCACATAGTCTTGGATCTTGGAATGTGCCAGGCTACAACACTTAGTCAGGAGCAACTACTTGTTCTGGAAGACCAACAAGTTTCACACAGACCAAAGTGTGTCTTTCACTAAATTGATAGGCACTGTCGTTGTTTGTCTAGGTGTGCTTCCCATAGAGCATCAAGTCCTGCATCTTGGGGCTGCTCGGAATGAATCATGATAAAAACCATTGAATGTTTCTCCAGACTCCCTTTGCAAAGGCACATTCTAACAGCAGATGCTTCGAGGGTGGGATACGGTGGCGCAGACTGAACGGACGCCCATCGTACTTACTGCTCTCCAGAGCCTGGACAGTGAGTATTGATCACAGGGATCATCATAGCTGACCTAGTCATGTACTCACTTTTATGTAAGAGTGTTCAGCTTGGAAATACTGTCTGCTCTTTCCTTCCTTAATTTAGAGCAGTAACAATAATTGTCATTGCTGCACGGTGACCAATCTTTATTGGACCTATTACAATTCAAGCTGTTTTCAAATATCACACTATAGCTGCCACAACTACAGGCAATGTTTTTAAAGCAATAAGTACATCAAGAAACTTGCTCAAGGCCCACAAGAATTAGAAAAAAGATAATGGAACTCCTGTCAGCCTCTGAAAATTGCAAAATGCTCAACTGGAAGGCTTCACTTTGTACATGATGTTTTATAAAATTGCGCTAATGTTTCTACTGGAATATTAATTGATAGCATTATTCTATTAGACACAACGTGCCTCCATTGTATTAAAAATATGTTTTTCTTGTTGAATATATTGAACTGCTCTAACTCTAAGGGAAGAAAATGCTTTGAGTGACATTTCTCTTGGTAATATATTTAAATAGCTTATTTATTGAATTGTAAATGCTGAGTTACCAGTAATTACCCATGAATTGTACAGTAGAAGCAACAATGTTTATTTTCTAGACAGTGGGATACCAGATGTTATAACATAATTACAGAGAGCTTCACAGACTCATACAACATACAAATAAGGCTCTGCAGGGAGTAGTGGAATCATGTTTGTGTTTTTCTGGTCAACCAGCATGTGCACAATCCTGTTACTGTATTTTGGAGACTACCAAACAAATTACAAAGAGCATGCACACATTTTTAGAAAACATTATCTTTCCACGTGACTACATCCAGTCAGTTTTGCAGAGCCTAACCTTAATGCCCCGAGTATATACATGGCCCAAAATCCTCAAAACTGTTCTAATGCCATCAGGACGACAAAGTGGGAATCTCAATGTTACGTCAGACATTAATTACAACTTGAAATTATATCATGTCTTTACTGTAGTAAAACCTCTTAATGTGCTTCAAAGGGATCTTACCAAATTAAATTTTAAACAGAGTGATATGAGGAGATAATAGGACTGAAGATTTTAAAAAAACCTGGTCAAAGAGGTAGGTTTTGCTGACTATCTTAATTGGAGAGATAGAAATAAAGATAAAGATGCAATTGCAGCTGGACAAGTTCATTGCTATATACAATTTCAAATGTGATGTAGCATTGTATTTCAGAGGAGATGTTATTCCATGGATTGACACACCCAGAACACATAGCATTCACATACAAGAAAAATTTAAATATGAACTGGATGACATGGAACATAATGGTATCATCCACCATCTTCATCATCACACAGACAGGTACAGTCAAAGGGTCTAGGCCTAAAACATCAGCTTTTCTACTCTTAAGATGCTGCTTGGCCTGCTGTGTTCATCCAGCTCTACACTTTGTTGTCTCAGGTACAGTTCAAACTTGTATTAACTGTAGAAGGATGGCAAAGTAAGATTATGTTTAGACCAGAGACATTTAAAACATCTGTCAGACGTACACAGGATGGATGAATTCCAAGATTACATTAGTTAAATTCTTCTCCAAGTCTGACATCAAACATAGACACTAACAAAAACAAAGTTCTGAGTTCTGAGCTCTGAGGAAGGGTCACCGGGCCCGAAATGTTAACTCTGTTTTTTTTCTTCACGGATGCTTTCAGAACTGCTGAGCTTTTCCAGTAACTTTGTTTTTGTTCCTGATTTATAGCATCCACAGTTTTTTCAGTTTTTACTTCGATGGACACTAACAAAACTGGTGTCAGTGGGAATGGGAGGAAATCTCTCTGCTGGTTGGAGCTATACCTGGCACTTAGAAAGCCAGTTGCTTTTGTTTGAGGTCAGTCAGCTCAGCTGCAGGCTATCCTGAAAGCCAATGCTTTGCATAAAGTGTAAGGAGTATGGACCATGCAAATAACATTTGGATTTGAAAACCTATTGCTAGCACAATTCTGACATAAAGTATGGAACACTTGCTCTAATACTCTGCATCACAAAATGCCATTCACTTTCAAAACCAATCACAAACTATTGGAAACAGAAACAGAAATTGCTGGGAAAACTCAGCAGGTCTGGCAACATCTGTGGAGAGAAATCAGAGTTAACGTTTCAGGTTCATTGACCCATCTTTAGAACGGAATGTGTTTCTGATTTCCAGGATCCACAATTCTTGTGTTTATCTGTTCACAAGTCATTGGGAATTATTTGCTACAAACCGTTGATAACTACCACTCCTAGCTTTCAACTTCCAACAAAAGTATAGGGATATGAGTTTGACAACTGCTCCAAACATGATACTAAGTGGTCATCTCAGAAACTCAGAGAAGATTGCCAAACCCACACAAGATTTCAGGTGTTCAACTGGATCTACAAGTCTACAGCATGTACAATGAAGTGCAAGATATACACAAGTTCAATCAATTGCATTTTGATTTCCATTACTGTGAGCAATTTCAAGTAGAAATGACTAGTGATCCACAACTGAAGGCACAGTGGAAATTTATCGTTGAAGAACTACCTGAAAAAATATAGCAGATGCCAGACTGTCTCAGATACTACAAAAACAGAAATTGCTGGGAAACTCAACAAGTCCAGCAGCATCTGTGCAAAGAAAACACAGTTAACATTTCTAGTCCAGTGATCCTTCTTTAGAACAAATAGCGGCTAAAAAAATCTCTTAGATGACTTTGGTCTTATATTTGAGCTTTGTATCTCCAGGTTTCATTTTCAAAGGAAAACAAGCATTGGTGACCAAAGATGTCCACCAGGATATATTGTATGAACTACAGGAATGACATATGGGCATATAGAAGATGAGACAGTGAACATCAGAATGGTCTTTTGGCCATTAATGGCCACTAAAGAGATTAATGGTGACATTGAAAAGTTAGTCATGATATATGCAGCATGCCAGAGCTACCAGCCACAGGAATGTAGGGAACTTTAATGCCCAAGGGGGTCATAGAATCCCTACAGTGTGGAAGCAGGCCATTCAGCCCATCAAGTCCAAACCAACCCTCTGAAGAGCATTCTATTCAGACCCACTCTATCCTCCAACCCTGCATTTCCCACCCTAGACACTGTGGGCGAGTTAGCATGGCCAATCCACCTAACCTGCGCATCGTTTGACTGTAGGAGGAAACCAGAGCACCCAAAGGAAACAAACGCAGACACAGGGAGAATGTGAAAACTCTACACAGACAATTGCCCGAGGTTAGAATTGAATCTGGGTCCCTGGCACTGTGAGGCAGCAATGCTAACCACTGAGCCACCATGCCACCCCAGGTCTTAGTAGTCCTTCAATCCAAAATTGCCACTGCTCGACTTACTGTAAATGAAGATGACTTAATTTTAATCAACGATTATTTCTTCAAATTTCCAAATGTTAGACAAGTGAAGAATGCTACAAGCACATCTGTGGCAAACACATTGATTACTGTATTCAATCTGCTTGGGCCACATGGAGAAATAATTTCTGACAATGGACCATAGTAAACTAACCTATCAGGGGCACATGTTGCCAAATAGGGTGTAGACTATGTAAAGTCCTACCACATTACCAGATCAAATGGTCTCCACTGACTGAATGGTTTTCACCACTGAAGTATAGGAAAACAAAGCAAATTATTCATGTCACCATGCTATACCTCCACACCTCTGGATACGGGGTTACCATTATCTGCAGAGATTATGTTCAGAAGGCAAGTGTGAAGGGATAGGCATGCCACCACCTACCCAATTTTCTGAGCTGCAGGACGCAATTCTTGACCAGTAAGGAAGGATGAAGAGGGTGCATAAATGACATGGATTGCAAAGTGGCCTAGCTTCATGTAGGAAGAAAGGTCAGAGACATCCCATAAAGGGAAATGGTTAGCCTTGGAGGATTTCCAAAGCGCAGCGTGACTCCTGGTCTTACAAAATCACAACATGGAAGAGGGCAATGCTGAGGAGGAACAGAAGCCAGCAAAAGGAAGTGCTCAATACGTTAATTGTGGGCTGTGAACATGAGAGAACACACCCAGACTGCAACAGTGTGATGGAACACTTGGAATATTGGATTGAACATTGAACATTACAGACCAAAAACAACCAACAGCAGAAAATGTCGTAATGGTAGCTTACTTAATGAATATCAAGCATCAGAAATTCTTTGATTAAAATGCTCTGGTTTTGGTTTTTTAATGTTAAATGATCAAATAGTTTTTCTTCAACAGTGACACATTCGAACATTCTATATGTGTTAAGTGATGCAGTATGAAGAGCTCACAACTTGTGGTTGCAGAATTTTATGGTCACCATCCCATTTTCTTATAGAAGCACATTACTGCAGATGCCAGAATCTACACTGAAAATTAAAAATGTTGGAGATCATTGCGAGTCAAGAAGCATCCACGGAGATAGAACAAGTTAACGTTTTAAGTCTAGATTGCTCTCTCACCAGAGATGCTGTCTGATCAACAGAGATCTCCAGCATTTTTTTTAGTTTTTATCCCATTTCCTAGACTGGCTCTAAGAACCTAGCTGATTTGCAGTGGGTAAAGTAAAGTCATTTATGAGTCTTAATGAGAAGAGGCTCTTGTTTTAGAGTCATAGGAGTTGGCAGCACAGAAAGAGGCCCTTTGGCCCATTGAGTCTACACTAGTCAATACCAACTACCTAATTGTTTAAATCCAATTTTCCAGCACTTGGTCAATAGCTTGGCATTGTGAATGTAAATTAGAATCTTCTTAAACGTTGTGACAGTTTCTGTATCTACCACTCTTACAGTCAACGTGTTCCAGATTCCCACTACCCTCTAAGTGAAAAATATGGTCCTCACATTCTTTCTAAACCTCCTGTCCCTTACCTTAAGCCATTGGAGTCATTGATCCCTCCATCAAAGGGAAATGTTCCTTCCTGTTCCTTCTTGTCTACCCTGTCTATGTCTCTCATAGTTTTGTACATCTTAATCATGTATCTTCATCCGTCTCCTCTGCTCTGAGGAAAATAGCTTCTGTCTATCCAACCTCTCTTCATAACCAAAACAGTCCTTTCCAGGCAATATTCTGGTAAATGCCCTCTGTACCCTCTCCAGTGCAATCACATCCCTCAAATCCAGAATAACATCCATGGTTTTAAACTCTATGTCTACCTCCAGCCTCACCCACCCCCTGCAACTTTATCCGCATGTCCTACTACCTTAAGGGATCAATGGGCTGCGGACCAAAAATATAATACAGACCAGTTAGCATATAATTTAAAAGATAAAACACAACAGCTTCTGAAAACAAAGCCAGAATTAATTAGTTTGATCATCCTGACCCTTCATTTCGTTGCAAAGTTACATTCAAAGATATGATCTCGAATCGTTGGTATGTAACATGCAGCCATGGACCACTTCACACTTTTCTGAATTGAATTCCATCTGCCAATTATCAGCCCATCTGACCAGCCCATCTAAGTTTTCCTATATGCTAAAGTTGTTCTCCTCACTATTTACACCCCAACAATTTCATTTCATCTGTGAACCTAGTAATCAACCCTTCTACATTCAAGTCTAAAATGTTTACATACGTCATAAACAGCACGGGCCCCAACACTGATCCCTGTGGAACTCCACTGGACATAGGCTTTAAATCACAAAACCACGCTTAACCATGACCTTCTGCTTCTTGCAATTCAGACAAGTCTGGATCCAATTAGCCACTTGGGTTCATGGGCTCTTACTTTCACTCTCAGACTCCCGAGCAGGGCTGTATCAAAAGCCTTACTGAAGTCCAAGCAGACCATGTCAAATACACTACCCCCATCTATACACCTGATCACTTCTTCGAAATATTCAATCAAGTTGATCAGAAATGACCTTCCTTTAAGAAAACCACACTGACTGTTCTTGATTAATCTCCAAGTGCAGATTCATTCTGTCCCTCAGAAATGATTCCAATACTTTCCACAACACTGAAGATTTTTAAAAAATCACATTATCTAATAGCAATTAGGTACAAGTTTCATTCATAAGTTAAACATCATTACAAAGACTATTGGAAGATCTGTGGAAATAAGTCATCACCCTAAAATATCTTAAATTGTTCTTCCATTCCACACTCAAGCCTTTATATTATTGTCCAATTAGGTGGAGCTTAAAGCAGTTTCTAATGTTTACCCTTTCAGAACCATTATCTTGTACAATAAAATGTACCAACACTTCGTAACTTTTTCTTTTCCTCAGTAACAACAACATGCATTCATTAAAAAATACAACTGTGTGTCTGATTGCAGCTCCCTCTGTAGAGCCTAGTAGGCTCTTTGGCCTAGGACTAAGTTGTGCGGTTTTAACCCCATGTATTTGTCCTATCACGAAGTGACCATTCACATGACCTATCCTGCTTTTGCTGTCAAATGTCTCCTCACGTATATGTCAGGCAATAGAACCTTCAGACTTCCCATGTTAAATGATCGTCCATTTGGAGAAAAATGTATACATGATTAGAACTGAAATGACATGAAGACTTGAGGCTTTGAACTGAAACAGATGTGAGAGGAAGCATTAGGGTCCCTCACATGCCATTTTCTGCTAAAGATGAGTAATGGTCATCCTTATATTTTCTTCTCTGGTTCCATTTCTCTGCTGTCTTGAGTTTCGCATACTCTGTTATATGTTTAAAGCAAACATGCTGACAGCAAGCAAAATTGTTAATTGTACCTTGATTAAATTTTTTTCCCCTTTTCCAGCCTCTTTCCGCTTGCACCCATGATTCTTCTGACGCTTTACACTGATTTCAGTACTTCCAGTTCACAAGAAACTGCAACCTTCTCTTCATCATGGATGTGCAATCCTGTTACCTGTCCATTCCCCATCAAGGTGGTCTTCAGACTCTCACTTCTTTCTGGAAAGAATGCTTAAGCCTTTCCCATCCACCACCACCCTCCTCTGCCTGACTGAGCTTGTCATCGAATCATAGAGGCTTACAGCATGGAAACAAGCCCTTCGGATCAACTAGTCCACTTCTCCTGTCCTCCCAACATATCCTCACAGCACCTCCCATGCATTCACAGAAGGTGCAAAACCTGCCCATTTGCTTTCTCGCTTCTCATTATCCAATGACCTAGACACACCTTTCGGGTAAAGCAACCATTTGCCTCAATTCCCTCAATCTAGTCTACCGTATTCACTGCTCACAATGTCCTCTCCTCTACAGTGGGGAGATGAAACACAAGCTGTGTGGCTACTTTGCAGAAACCTATGTTTTGTCTGTAAAAATGACCCTGAGATTCCAGTTGCATGCCTACTTCAACACATCACACTGTGTTCCCTGGCCATTATCTCCAGAGTGACATGGTGACTCAGTGGTTAGCACTGCTGCTTCATAGTGCCATGGGCCCAAGTTTGATTCCAGCCTTGGGTGCCTGTCTGTGTGGAATTTGCACATTCTCCCTTTGTCTGCGTGGGTTTCTTCTGGGTGCTATGGTTTCTTCCAGGAGCCAAAAGATGTGTAGGCTAGATGGATTGGTCATGCTAAATTGTCCATTGTGTCCAGGCATGTGCAGGCTATGTGGATTAGCCACGGGAAATGCAGGATTACAGGGATGAGGTGAGTCAAGGTGGGATGCACTTCAGAGGGTCAGTGTGGATTTAATTGGCCAAATGGCCTGCTTCCACACTGTAGGGATCCCATGGTTCTATCTCGAACTTGCTGCACTGCTTAATTACAAGCTCGAAGAACAGAACTTAATTTTCTATTTGGGGGTCCTGCAGTCTCAAGACTCAATGTCAAGTTCAATATTTTAGAACCTGAAAGCGTCCTTCCAGGTTCTTTACCCAACCCATGTTCCAGGCCTGTCACAATATGGGCCACTTTCAGCATGGCCAATCCATTTTCACTTTTTTATGATCCCATTATCAGCTTTTATTTCTCCTTGTCATATTGTCATCCATCCTTCTGTCTGCCTAACTGTTTATTCTCTCTCTGTGAGCTGCATCTCTGCCTATCCAATCACTCCTCCCACCTCCCCTCTCAATCCCCTTTCTTCAGCATACATACCACCTCTTCCTAGCCACTATTAAATCTGAAGAATGTTCAAAGGACTCTAAATATTAACTCTGCCTTTAAATGATTGTAATGAGGTCAGCCAGGTGAACCGCATAGAAAATGAGTTCCCTGATTGGGGCTGTTAATCTGGTCCAACCAGAGACCCCTGGCTGACACATAAGAACAAGAGTGTCAGACATCCTCGGAAGCTGGCTCTGAGGAAACTGGATCAGTGTTAATGACTCCCCACATGTAGATACGAGGTGAGTTGGTGACAGGATACTGGCCTATATGGAGTTATTTTAATGGCTACAAGAGAAAAGGATGCTGCTGAAGCAATTCATTCACCACAATCATCTTGAAGTTGGGGTATGCATTTCTGGCAACTTGTTGTTATTTGGGAAGCTTGACTCACTAGATCCTGCCGTTAAAGACAGGTCCCAGTAGGTGGAAAGAATACATTATTTTTATCAAGCAAATGATGTTGGGACAGATGAAAAAAATGAGAAATTTTCCTGAGAGCTTGTGGACCCTCAGCTTTTTCTGGTTACTAGGTTCCTACCTTTCCCTGAGGCACCAGATACTAAACTTTTCAAGAGTTGACAGATTTAGTTAAGGAATATTATGATCCAAAGCATCCTTGAATTCTGACACTCTATCAGTTTTGCTCAGCAATTCTAGAACCATGGAGTCCATATCCAAATTTTTGATGAAGTTAAGATGACTGGCAGAGGCGTGGGTTATGGTTTAACCTTTATTGAGATACTGAGAGACCATTTGGTATGTGGGATTAATAATGCAACCATGCAAAACCACCTACTAACATTAGCCCAACTGGACTTCAAACAGGCACTAAACTGGTTTTATCATTGGATAATGTGGCAATTTGAGTATATGAGTTGCAGGGTATTCCAATGGACATGGACAACCTCACCAGGCTGACTGAGCTTGGGGAATGCTACTTAAGTGAAGGCAATTGCATAACCTCACTCAGGATAAATCCTAAACAGAGACACTCTAGGTCTGTCCACAGCAAAACCCCAAAACAAAGCGAAAGCCTTGGCCAAACAGTTACTGCCACTGGAAGAGCCCATAATGGTTTTAAACTTTCTGGCCGCACTTCCAGTCACAGCCTACAATATCAGACTTTGGATGCAGAAAGATCCAGTCCTGACAAAACTAAAACAGCTGGTGGTGATGGGGGAAACCAAATGGCTGTCACAACTAGAATCAAAACTTCTCTGCACCCTGAGAGACTAGATCAGAGTAGACGGCGGCAAATTATTATGGGAAGCAAGAGTGATTGCCCTGAGAAAAGGTTGCTGCCAGATACAGGCTGAACTCCACCAGGATCATCCGGAGGTTTCCAAAATGAAGATGTTGTCAAGATGTTATATCTGGTAGCCAGGACTGGTTGCAGACATAGCTGCATTGGTGGGGCAGTGCCCAGAGTGCCAACAAGGCCAAAAATTATCACCAGCAGCTGCCCTACATTTGTGGGAATGGCTGGTGAGCCCTGGGCTTGGTTACATGCCAACTGTGCATTTCCTTTCTGTGTTCCATATTCTTAGCCATCATGGACATCCATTCAGAGTGGATCATCATGCATGGAGTTAATTTGTTAAACACGGGGACTATGATAGGAAAACTGTGCACATCTCTTACAGCACATAGGCCCCTGGAAGTGTTAGTCACATACAATGCACCATCATTTACTAGCAGGGCATTTGAATATTTCTTAATGTTGAATGGTATTCGGCACATAACAACAGCTCCATACCATCCATCGTCCAAAGGTCTGGCAGAAAAAGCAACCCAAACTTTGGAGGCAGGCTTAATGAAACAGCCACAGCTTCACTAGACACCAAACTGCCCCCATACCCATTTGATTATAGGACTACCCTCATGCAACTACAGTAATAGTTCCAGCAGAGTTGCTAATGTGGAGAAGACTCTACACCAGGTTAAATCCATCTTCCCAATGGAGTGAAACAGCATCAGGAAAGCCAATGCCAGATACAAAAGTCGACTAAGCAAGGAAACAGTTTACTTGAAGGTACAGAATTTGGTGTAGGAACCAAGGGAATGGTGTTGTATGGGTATGAAGCATGGTCCATGCAAAGTCAGGTCTGATGATATATAAAGCTTGGGCAAGTGCAATGGCCTAAACCAGCACGTGAACCATATGAAAGCTACAAACTCAAAAATATTGTGGGAGACAAGCGTGCCTGGCTCCTCCACGGTCTTTCCAACTATTCCAGATCCTGTGGTTTCTCCCACTCCACTGTGTTAAAGACACCTTGGAATCTGAGATGGGCATGTGGATATCACCACTTCAATATCTTTGCCACCTGAAAAGAGAATTAATTTCTTCCAAGACATTCTGAGCACCAGAGGCAAGCTACTGTGTGTTAAATGCTGCCCATATCAGAGGCAGAATTGGAGGAACCTGAACAAGTGTTAAAATGCCCCAAGAAGAGTTGAAAAGAAAAGAACCAGCCTAAGTCCTCGGAGTCAGAGGATGAAGGATATAATGATTGTAATGAGGTCAGCCAAGTGTACCTCATAGAATGTGAGTTTCTGATTTGGGCTGTTAACCTGGTCCAATCAGAGAGCCCTGGCTGACAGATAAGAATAGGCGTGTCAGAGATCCTGATCAATCTGAAAGCTGGCTCTGAGGGAGTCAGATTAGAAATCCATGTGTAAATAAAGAGTGACTTGGTGATGGGATGCCAGCATCTGTGGAGTTATCAGTGATAATGGGAACTGCAGATGCTGGAGAATCCAAGATAATAAAATGTGAGGCTGGATGAACACAGCAGGCCCAGCAGCATCTCAGGAGCACAAAAGCTGACTTGCCCCCACAACTCCTCCCTCACCCCTATCCCAGGCCCAAAGATGATTTTCCAAATTAAGCAGAGGTTCACCTGCACATCTGCCAATGTGGTATACTGCATCCACTGTACCCGGTGTGGCTTCCTCTATATTGGGGAAACCAAGCGGAGGCTTGGGGACCGCTTTGCAGAACACCTCAGCTCGGTTCGCAATAAACAACTGCACCTCCCAGTCGCAAACCATTTCCACTCCCTCTCCCATTCTTTAGATGACATGTCCATCATGGGCCTCCTGCAGTGCCACAATGATGCCACCCGAAGATGGCAGGAACAGCAACTCATATTCCGCTTGGGAACCCTGCAGCCCAATGGTATCAATGTGGACTTCACCAGCTTCAAAATCTCCCCTTCCCCCACCGCATCCCAAAACCAGCCCAGTTCGTCCCCTCCCCCCACTGCACCACACAACCAGCCCAGCTCTGCCCCTCCGCCCACTGCATCCCAAAATCAGTCCAACCTGTCTCTGCCTCCCTAACCTGTTCTTCCTCTCACCCATCCCTTCCTCCCACCCCAAGCCGCACCTCCATCTCCTACCTACTAACCTCATCCCACCTCCTTGACCTGTCCATCTTCCCTGGACTGACCTATCCCCTCCCTACCTCCCCACCTATACTCTCCTCTCCACCTATCTTCTTTTCTCTCTATCTTTGGTCCGCCTCCCCCTCTCTCCCTATTTATTCCAGAACTCTCACCCCATCCCCCTCTCTGATGAAGGGTCTAGGCCCGAAACGTCAGCTTTTGTGCTCCTGAGATGCTGCTGGGCCTGCTGTGTTCATCCAGCCTCACATTTTATTATCTGTGGAGTTATTTCAGCTTTTTCTCCGCAGATGCTGCCAGAGCTGCTGAGTTGCTCTGACAATTCCTGTTTCTATTAATTGTACTGACAGGTGAGATGTGTTAGTTCCCCACGTAGAACCATTACTGTAGCCTCCAACTTCAGAAGTATTTTGTTCACCTCTGCTCCTATGCACCAAAATCAAAATTTAAAACAAATCAATTATCTTTAAGAGAGCGTTTAACTCCAATTTGTATTTTAGATTGACCATCACAATTTAAACCAGAAATGACATCAGCTAAGCACCTATATTGATAACGCATAAATCACCATTGACATTCATTTCCTTAAAGGATATACTTCAGCTCAGAATTAATATTTCAAAAATGTACTAAACCTGACATGAAACTGTGAATTCTCTTGTAAAAGAATGGAGAGAGTCAGGAACTAGAAGTAAAACCTTTTGTAAGTCTTAAGTATGGTAAATCACTGTGTTTTGAAAATATCAGAAATGACTTTGTTCACAGAAGACTATCAGGTGGATGTAGTCACCATTTTGTGTCTCCTCTCTGAATCTTGCTGTTTTCTTGATAAAGCTTCAGAAACACCCCTATTTTTGCCTGAGCATAAGGCCCCACTTATATGAATCAGATTTTGAGGCCCGATTTCTGCGGCTTATCTTATTTCTATGTTTAATGCTTTGTAGAAAGAAATCCTATTACTGAAACCACAGCTGCCATGAATGCAGCCAACATGACAGTAATTACCCAAATTTCAGTACCTGTTGAAGTACCACCTAAAGAACCAGGCTAGTGGTTTGGCAAAGCATTGCAGTCAAGGCCCATGCTGCCTGCTAGTCAGAACTATGGCTCCACAGCTATACGTATAGAAACCTGAAGGTGTAGCACAAGCAGATATCACATTTCAGCATCTAACATTTGAAAAGCCCTGTTACAAAATATGATAATGTTTTTGTCAGGGACCACAATTAGGATATTAGGACTGGTCTTTTTGTTACCTGGACTTTTGCCAAATTTAATGTATTACTCAGTTAATTGATAGGCTAGACTAAAATGCTTACATTATAAAAATGGAGAAGGATCTCTGCAAAAAATATTCTGAGATATTTTGTGGTTTTAAAATGGAAAGTGATATAAAAATAGATTGAACACAAAACCTTGGCAGATCACTGATGTTTTACACATACTTGTGTTCACAAACTCAGTAAGGGTGTTTTGAATGAATATAAACTATTTCAGCACAATTTTAATAACTTTGGCTCCAGAAGAAAACATTTCAGTCACCCACCAAAACAATGGTTTCTTTTCAAATAAACAAAATAAAGAAGGCTTTAGAAATTCTGTCTAAACTGGGGGACACTCTCAGCAGCTGCTGCTTAGTATAAGCTGCCCAGTATATTGGCTGCAGCAGTGAGATGTTATCAGCCAAATAGTTAGGCCCCATAATTGCATCTCATTCCTGACGCCTGAAAAATAAGAACATATCCTCCCACAGCTTGAGCACAGCACATGCAGAGGAAATAGCACTGCATAGCCCTGACTTCACAAAATTCTATCCAGATGATAGCAAGCATTTCTCAGAATAAAATACTAAAAGCACTTTGTTAACAGAACATGTTCAGAAAAAGAAAGGACTCATTCTGTGTGGCTAAGTCCTATGACAGGTTACTAATGGGCAAAACGTCTGATTCAATATATCAGAAGTGTCAGCTTTTACAAACTCAGTATCATTTTTTTTTCAGTCTCCAGCACAAGCTCTGGTGAAGTCTCAGTGGAGCTTCCTCTTGAATGAGCTGAATGTGCAGATCTGTTTGCATTCCTGATTTTTAACTTGAGTCTGACAGTCAGTGCTGTTTTGCATCTGGACAATCCATTGGTAATTTCGCCAAGCTTATTTTAAGACAAACAAACTGTTTTTAAAATTTTTTTTTAAAAGACTGAAGCAGTTAAAACTTTAGACTTCAGTGACAACAATTTATTATTTTTCCAAAACTGCTTTGAATTCATTTGATAGAAAATTTCAGAAATTAGTTCTCTAACATGTCAAATGCAATCTTTAAAGGTTCAATTCAAATGCATTGGAACACTTCTGAAAATTTATAGCCAAACTTTCTGAGCATAAAACTGCATTTAATACTCAGAATCAGAGAAAATTTAAAATATAGGTTAATGCATTTTTGCAAATCTTTAATAAAAGAAATGTACATGTGACCAATCCAGACCACAAAAAATATGTAGATACTAAAAGATCATGGTATTTCCTGACTGCAACAGCAATTCAACAAAATAAGCAAAATGAAAAAGCAGATGAATTCCTTAAAAGTGTTTACAAACAAGAGCAGACATTATTAAATATATACAATATGGATATTGTAGTGACTGTTATATTATTCACTTTGGATAGTTTCCAAATATGCAATTAATTAATCCTTTTGATTTATTTTCTTTCTCTTGATTTAACTTTGAATGTTTTCTAAGACTAGCATAGATGTATTCCAATCTTTCTTCAGTTTAACCCTCAGAATACAGCATATCCACAATCTCAATTCTCACCCTGAACCAGATATTTTGAAACTTACAGTGTTAGCTTATTCACACTGATACAATGAAACCTGGACTAATTTTGAATTAAGAAAACAATTTTGTGTCAAGAATAAGCTGATAAACAGATTAACTACATTTTCAATTCAAAATGAAATATTAATTAACTTTAATTTGCTTGCACTAGATGCAACTTTTCTTCATGGACTTCAAAGCACCAGGGATCAGGGTTTGATTCTAGCCTTGGGAGCCTGTATGTGTGAAGTTTGAATATTCTTCCCATGTCTGTATGGATTTCTGCAGGGTACTGCAGTTTCCTCCTACAGTCCAAAGATATTGAGATTAGATGAATTAGCCATGTTCAAATTGTCTGTGGGTCCAGGGATGTACAGATTAGGTGGATAAGCCATGGGAGATGCAGAGTTATGGGGATACGGTGAAGTCTGTGTTTTGGTGGGTTGCTCTTTGGATGGTCAGTGCAGACTCAATAGGTCAAATATCCTCTTTCTGCATTGGAGGGATTTTATGATTCTTATTCTGTTGGGGTTGAACCTTACTTTTTTATTGAGTTAAATTGAAGTGACACCAAGTATTTTGGCATGTTTGTTGCCCCAAGGCTGAACAAATTCTTTTGCTGTATCTGACCAAACTTGCCTAATTAATTACCTGCCCAGTTCCTCCTTCAATTGCAGTCCCATCTTACTAGGCACCATTGACAGAACAACTTGCCACTCAGCAAAAATCCCAGAACTCATGGTATCCCTTGCCCCTGCACGTTATGTGTACTTAGACAATCGCTGCTGGTCTGGAACTGCCCCTGCACACTTCCTGATATTTACCCTGGGCGTGGCAGACAGGAGAATTCAGCACCCTACCATATAGGCAGTGTCCTTGAGGTCCTGTTGAATGACATGGTGCACAGATAAGACTTCTTCTACCACCTCGAGGACACGAGACCATGCCAGCCTTGTCTGAGGTTTAGCTAACTGGAAGAAGGCCGAGCAATGGCGTTCTTCACTCTGCCAGTGTAGAGACACCATCTTTCCTCTAATACCTCACACACCATCTGTCCTTTTTTTTCAATTCACTCAAGGAATGTGGGTAACTCTGTCTAGGCCAGCATTTATTGCCAATCCCTAATTGCTCAGAGAGCAGTTATGAATCAACCAGATTGCTATGGATATGGAGTCACAGGGAGGCCAGACTAGGTAGGATGAAAGATTTCATTTCCTAAAGGATACTAGTGAACCAGACAGGCTTTTCTGACCATTGACAATGGCTTTATGGTTATCATTAAATCCTTAACTCCAGATTCTTTATTCTGAGTTTGTGGAATAATGGTCTAGTGATAATACCACTAGGCCGTTGCCTCCTCTTTTCTGTTGTACCTGCCACCAAGGTTCATACATTACCACCCCTCTCTAATGTGTGCAACATCATCCCTCACTCACTTTCACCCACCACTGACCTTCAATGCCCTCTGTGCTACCTAATCACTCAAGACACTCCCCATCTGAACCAACAGTCATAGCTGCACTACCCCCTTTTGGTTCCTGTAATATCTGTCTCTCTTGTCTTATTCAGGAAGAAAACAGCCCACAATATGGGCAGAAATATTTAATTAACTGACTGTGATGGGAACCCCTAAGTAAATGATAATCCCCCTTGACTGGATTGAGGCCTATTGTCTGCTATGACCAGCTTCCTGGCTTCACCTGTGCTTAATGGTGCAACAGTATAGCGTAATATGAGCTTGTTATCTCGGCTGAGGGGGAAAAGCGCAAAAAAGCGATGCAAATTAAGGCAAGGTTGCAGTGAGAAACCAGATGGCTTATGAGTGATTGAGTGCTTTGACAGCAAGTAAAAAGCCAAGAGATGCAGCCTAGTCCAGACCATGGGCTGGGTGTTTGCTCCTGAGCACACAGTGCCCTTATTATTACAATAATATTTGTCAGTGCTAAGTCGAAGTGTGGAAACATCTCTATATGGATCAGAGATGTGCCATGAGGGTGTTTAAGAGGCTGACACTTGTTAAATGCCATTGCCTGTGTATGTGAGGTGTGGCCAGTGCCCATGACGTGTGTCTGAGATGTTGGTGCCTGTTTTCTGACATGGAGGTCATTTAGGGCAAGCAGTGCACCAGTTCTCATTCATTTTCCTCATCAAGTTTTCCTGATGTTACGTTAATTTGTGAGTTTAGTAAATTGAGAGTCTGAATATTCATGGGGCAAGTTGTTCCATTAATAAGGTGCTTAATATGTGTTGATCCATGTCAACTGACATCTTATTCCAGTCTCATGGGAATCTTACCATGCCTCTTGTGAAAAGCAGAGAAGATGCAGTGAGATGGTCTTGATGTCAAAATGAGCCTTGCTACACTTGTTACCTAATTCTGCCACATATTATTTTTCAGGCATGGGATGAAATATTTGCTGGCTGGGCCAGCATTTATTACCAATCCCTAACTATTCTAGAAAAGGTTGTGGTAACCTTTTTTTTTTCGAACTGCTGCAGTTAATTTTGTTTAGCTAGGCCTACACTGTCATAACGGAGGGAATTCCAGGATTTTGACAAGTGACAGTGAAGGAATGGTGATGTATTTCCAAGTCAGTGGTTTGGAGGGGAACTTGCACATGGCGGTGTTCTCATGTATTTTCTGCCCTTGCGCTTAGTATGTGGTGGTCGTGGATTTGGAAGTTTCTGTCTAAGGAGCTTTGGTGAATTACTGCAGGATATCTTTCAGATATCCTGCTGCTACTGAGCATTGGTATTAGAGAGTGTGGATGTGGAGCCAAACAAGTGGACTGCTTTGTCCTTCATGGTGTCATGCTGCTTAAGTGTTGTTGGAGCTGCAGCCATCCAGGCAAGTAGAGAATATTCCGTCACAGTCCTGGCTTGTGCCTTGTGGATGGAGGATGGAGTTTCAGGAGCCTGGAGGTGACCTGCTCTTGTAGCTGCACTATTCAAATGGTTAGTCCCATTAATTTCCTAATATGTCCCTGGATGGTAGATAAGATTTTGATGATGATCTCATTGATTATCAAAGGGTGATAGAATCTCACTATGTTGTTAGAGATGTTCATTGCCTGACACTTGGGTGGCACAATTGATACTTGTCGTTTGTTAGCCTAAACCCGGTACTATGCATGGTAAGGAAGCATCCCTGCCATCATTTACTGCCAGCGTGTTCCAAGTTTCCCTGCATGCCAATTGGTGTGATTGCATGCAGATGCATTGACTTCTGGTTACGGATGTTGCTGCCAAGCACATACCTCCGAGTTCTCCAGACGAAAACAAAATATCAGAGGGAGTAATGATCCATACCTCTGACTTCATGATGGAGGAAAGTCATTGGTAAAAGGGCTGAAGATGGTTGGCCCTTGGGCACTACCCCAAGGAATTACTGAAGAGATGTTGATGTCATGTGAAGGGATTATGTGATTCTATGATATCCTATAGCTGAGATGACTAGCCTCCAACAACCATAACTGTCTTCCTTTGTGCTAGGTATGACTCCCACCAGCTTTCCCCTCTTGCCCATTGATTCTAGATTTGCTCAGGCTCCTTGATGTTACTCTAGATCAAATGTGCCCTTTATATTAAGGGCAGTACTCTCACTTCAACTTTGGAATTCAGGACTTTTGTCAAAGTCTGAGCTAAAGCTGTAATGAGGTCAAGATCAGAGTGATCCTTTCGGAGCCCAAAATGAGCACCAGTGAACAGGTTGTTGCTAAATAAGTGCTGCATTGTTTATGACTCTTCTATCATTTCGCCGGTTATTGAGAGTAGGCTGATGGGACAATAATTGGTTGAGTTGGATATTTGATATGGGGCATACCTGGATAATTTTTTCGCATTGCCAGCAGTGCAGTTGCACTGAAACAGTTTGATTATGGGCACTGCAAGTTCTGGAGCGCTAGTCCTCAACACAATCCACAAACATTCTCGTTCTGTACCACTACTACATACTTATACAGTAACTGGAATGTTGCCAGGGTCCATAGCATTTCTCGTTTCCAGTGTTTCCAACTGTTCCTTGATGTCATGTAAAGTGCATTGAATGGGCTAAATGCTGGCATCTGTGACTCTGGCAACCTCTCAAGGAGGTTGAGATGGATCACTGAAGATTCTTGCAAATTATCTTTTGCACTTATGGGCTGCCCCATAATTAATGATAATCCTCCCCCAGTGAATTTATTGTCCACTATCATTCATGATGAGGCAGGGCAGGATGCTGAGCTTAGATCTGATCCATTGATTATGGGAATGTTTACCTCTGTCATTTGCAGCTTACATTGTTTGGCATGCCAGTAGTCCTGCTTTGTTGATAGACACCAGCTCGACACTTCATTTTTAGTTGTAGGCAGTCCCTAGGTTGATAACGAGTTCTGTTCTTGAGGACATTCACAAATCGGCTTGTATGCATGTCGGAACACAAATAAGACAACATAAAATGAGTGATCATAAGTTTGCATGTTGGATCTTTAAAATTAGTATTAATTCATCCCTCCGTTTTCAAGTATGATCGTTTGTAAATCAGATACTCTTAAATTTAGGCTTGCATGCCTGCTGCTACTACTGCCCCCTCTGCACTCTTCATTGAATGAAAGCTGTGGCAGGTCATGCTCCCAGGTAATGGTGATCTTGTCTGGGATTTGGTCAGTAGCGTATGATTCTGTGTGTTTAACTGTGTCAGGCTATTGTTTGACTAGTCTGTTAAATTACTATCTCAATTTTGTCATTAGTTGTAAGAAGGATTTTACAGAATTGGCAGAATGATATTTGCCATTGTTATTTCCGGCACCTTTGTTGATACTAGGTAGTCCAACTTTTTTTTTTCTATTTTTTGCTACTTTCTAGCAATTATTGCAACTAAATGGCTTGTTTGGCCATTTCTGGAGTCAGCTAAAGGTTGATCACATTTCTGTGGATCTGGAGACACGTAGACCATTCAATTCAATCATGCTGCAACTATACAAAACGCTAGTGCGGCCTCACTTGGAATATTGCGTGCAGTTCTGGTCGCCCCATTACAGGAAGGATGTGGAAGCATTGGAAAAGGTATAGAGGAGATTTACCAGGATGTTGCCTGGTCTGGAGCACAGGCCCTATGAAGAAAGCCTGAGTGACTTGGTTCTGTTCTCAGTGGAGAGAAGAAGGCTAAGAGGGGATTTAATAGAGACATACAAGATGATAAGAGGATTAGATAGGGTGGACAGTGAGAGCGTTTTTCCGAGGATGATGACGTCAGCTTGTACGAGGGGGCATAGCTACAAATTGAGAGGTGATAGATTTATGACAGATGTCAGAGGCAGGTTCTTTAGAGAGTGGTAAGGGTGTGGAACGCCCTGCCTGCCAGTGTAGTTAACTCAGCCACGTCAGGGGCATTTAAACAGTCCTTGGATAGCATATGGATGATGATGGGTTAGTGTAGAGGGATGGGCTTAGATTAGTTCACAGGTTGGTGCAACATCGAGGGCTGAAGGGCCTGTTCTGCACTGTATTGTTCTATGTTCTATGTTCTATATCTCACCATAACCTGTATTGCTCAGACCCATAATGGATCTCGGCTTATGTTTGCATTATGTTCAGCACCGTTTTGCAACACCTCAGGTACTGAAACATTTTGTGACTCTCACAGCACACTAGACTGCACGGTAGGATGTGAGATCTCTAACATAGAGAGACTATGCTCGTTCTTATCCTCTGCCTCTGTGTATTCTTGAAAAAGGCAGAAAACACCAATATGTTTCTCACCCAGGCTGATTTTTTTTAGCATCTCGTTCATCTTGGCCTCAGATACTCTAAAGAGAGTGCTAGTTCAGCTTCTAGCACATTTTTTTCCCTTTGAAACTTGTTTCACAACTCATCAGGTGTGACATTGCAAGTTCTCTCAAGGCAGCCACATCTGCAGTTGATATTTGATGACATGTTTGTTTCAAACAAAGCAGATTGTAATTGCAATGACTCTGATTGTACATGGGATCTATATGCAACACAAATGACAAAGGTTGCATGTTGGCAAGGCGACAGCAGCAGGGGTCTCCTGGGTCATTGGAATCGTCATTGCTACACCCAGAGCGGGTACACCTTGAGACCCGGATCACCTTGCAGAAGCTCTGGGGACGTGCTTGTGACCCAATTTGAACAGAAGATGAGCTCTGTTTAAGTAATTTCTTTTTATTCTTTTGTAACTCAAAATGATTCCAGATCATGGTGACAAAACATTTTTCACTGTATCTTCCGAGTTATATGTGGTGATAAAATCATTCATTCATGTATCAAGGAACCATTGGCTGCAGGCTCCTGATCCTTGATTACCTGACTTAAGCAAGATTCCTCTTCAGTAATTCATACTTGTCACATTGTTCCAAAGGGCTGGGCAACTGTGATAGGGCCAATTCGATGAGCTTGTCGAGAAAAGATTTGAAAAAGACTGCTGAGACATCCTGTGTTCTGTGTACATGAGACCAGTTCTCTCTTCCGTTATTGTAGCAAATAACAGAAACTTCTGTTTGCTGCTGAAATTTGTCACATGTTCCACTGATTTAGAATCTGCTACATACAAAAGTTTCATAAAACTACAGTAGTGGTGAAAGGATTATATAGAACACCATAGGGAAAACATAAAGCTGTTACCGAGTATTGCACAGAACACTGGATGGGGGAGGACGGTAATTGGAAAAACATTTCTGTGAGTGGGCTGCTTGATCACTCATGAGGGATAACATCTTGAATAAGATATCAAATGGTGCCAGAAGTGAAAACTTTGCTCTGCCTTCACAATTCTATTTTCCTCAATTTAAGATGCTAATACAGTTGCTGTGTTGAATGAAGAGGAAGAAGCTGCATGGCATTATGGGAGAAGGTATCCTGGCAGAAATTTACAATACAGTTCAGAAGAGAAGTTAGTTGTGAGATGACAAATGCAGAGTAAGCTTGATCCACAGCATACTCAGAGACGTCCAAGTTAGTGCAGCACAGGACTTCAACTCCTCACAGGGCAGAAGGTCTCACCCTATAGAGTTCTAACTACCCCGGCAGTGCCAGGACTCCATAATGAGTGCTAACAGGACAGCAGGCAAGCCCACAATGTAAGTCAGATGGATCATTGGACATAGTTGGGGCATTGGGCAGGAAGAGTTTTGCCACGCTGGGGGAAGGGAGGGACTTGGCAATGGATGTGGAGGAATAATTTTTAACATCTGTGTGGGTAGGAAGAAAGATGGCTGCAGGTTGTCTCCAAGAAGCAAAGAACGCCATTGCAAGTCTAGTTTCTTGCCATTTTATAAACTTTAAAATATGGGTTACCTACTGCAGCCTGGCTGCCCATGCCAACAATATAACAGCAGTAATGGTATTTTAGTTGATTGTTTACAGATGGATTGTTTGTTGCTGATTTTAGTGCCTATAAACCTTCATAATATGGGGTTAAGTTCGGGGTGGCTAGGTTTTGATTTTTATCTTTTTGTACGTGCCACACAGAAGTCAGTCAGCATGTAATACCAATTTCATTGTCATTGTTGATCTCAAAGCACTGGTTGATGCCCTCTGTTAGCCTTATCCAGCCACACTTGAATTCAGTAGGAAGGGCATACCTCCAAAAGTACGATTTAAAGGGAATAAATGAACAGTTTTCATATTCTGATTGATTTCTGCTGCCTGGTACTGAGTTAGTTGGAGTGTTGGACATTTCCATTGCCACTAAAAGCTGGTGAAGCTGATGGGTGTAATGAGACATATGCTGAAGATCTTGATTCTCACTTCACTGGTCCTGCTGAAATCAGATGCTCCCAAACGTGGGTGCTGTAGTTTCTAAGTCCGCGTCCCTGAACCCGCAGCATGAGACAGAGAATTATTTTCTTACTTTCTGTCTCTTAATTATCTTTCTCTTTTAATACAACCTTACTTTCCTTGTATTTCTTTCTGTATCTGATTTAAGACCATGAGACATAGGAGTGGAAGTAAGGCCATTCGGCTCATCGAGTCCACTCTGCCATTTAATTATCCCTGATGGGCATTTCAACTCCACTTCCCTGCACTCTCCCCATAGCCCTTGATTCCTTGTGAGATCAAGAATTTATCGAACTCTGCCTTGAAGACATTTAACGTCCTGGCCTCCACTGTGCTCTGTGGCAACGAATTCCACAGGCCCACCACCCTCTGGCTGAAGAAATGTCTCCTCATTTCCGCTTTAAATTTACCCCGTCCAATTCTAAGGCTGTGCCCACAGATCCTAGTCTCCCCGCCTAATGGAACCAACTTCCCAGTGTCCACCCTTTCCAAGACATACATTATCTTGTAAGTTTCTATTAGATCTCCCCTCAACCTTCTAAAATCTAATGAATACAATCCCAGGATCCTTAGCTGTTCATCATACATTAAACCTACCATTCCAGGGATCATCCGTGTGAATCTCCGCTTGACACGCTCCAGCGCCAGTATGTCCTTCCTATTTGATGGTAATTCACCCTCTTTCTCAATCTTGGTTGAGAAATACACGCTAGTCAGGCTGTTTGTGAAGTTCCCACATGTCCCGTTATTAGTTCTCAGATCTAGCAAAGTAACAGCATAAAATCATTTTGAACAAGAGTGCAGAAAATTGTTTGTGAGATGCCCTGCTCCAACAACATATGGCCCAATAATAAACAGGAAAATACACAGAAATCAGAAATAACCTTTCTCATACTATTTCTCTGATGTTGAGCATAAAATGCTACTGCAGTTCTTGATGGTGGAAGGGTGGGGTGAGAGCTAGAGGGAGGTACAATGCTAAGAGCTCACCACAACTATCTGGCTAAATGCAGTCTGCACCACACAGTAATTATATTGCATCACATTATTATATGTTTTGAAGGAAACAAATAGATTTAGCTAAATTGTCTTGTTACTGCTTTTGTCTTCCTTTCTTTAACCTGCCAACACTTTATCTTTGCTTTCATTTGTCTTTAGTCTCTAGATTTTCATTGGTAAATAAATTTTAATATTGAAAAGTGTGAGGTGACGCTTTTTGGCAGACTAACAAGCAAGGCAATAATGAATGGTAAGATTGTAGGAAGTGCAATGGATCAGAGAGATCTTGATGTGAATGTCCATAAATCCTTGAAGGCAGCAGGACAGACATATGAGATACTTACCTTTATTAGTCGAGAAATTGAATACAAGAGTAGAAAAGTTGTCATGGAGCTAGATAAAATTAGATTCCATAGCTAGTGTACTGTGTACAGCTCTGGTCACCAACTATGGGAATGATATGTTTGCACTGTAGTGGGTGCAGAGATGATTCACCAGGATGTTATCTGGGCTGTAGCACTTCACTGGAACAATAAACTGGAGTTGTTTTCACAACAAGAAGGGGGGGCACGTGATTGAGGTGCAAAAAATTTATGAGGCAAAAACAGGAGAGATAGAAAGAAATGTTTCCTCATGGTAGAGGGGTCAATAAGGTAAAGGGCAGGAGGTTTAGAAGGGAGTTTAGAAAAAATATTTTCTCTTGAGTGTGGATGGTGTCTGGAAGTCATTGGCTGAAAGGGTGGTTGGGAAACAATCACAACATTTAAGAAATATTTAGATAAACACTTATGATGCTACAGCATACAAGGCTATGGGTCAAATGCAGGAAAGTTGAATTATAGTAGATAGGTGATTAATAACCAGCATCAATATGGTAGGTTGAAGAACTTCTTTCCTTGCTAAAAAATTCTATGACTCTACAGTGACTATTTTGCATCTCATCCTTTTTTTCAGCAAATATCTCTCCTTCCATATTCATTCTCTTTATGGATTTGTGTTGCAGCTGGGATGGCACAGTGGCTCACTGGTTAGCACTGTTCCCTCATAGCCACAGGGACATGGGTTCAATTCCAGCCCTAGGTCACAGGCTGTGTGGAATTTGCATGTTCTCTCCATGACTGCATGGTGCCAGGTGCTCTGGTTTCATCCTGCTATCCAAAGATGCACAGGTTAGGTGGATTAGCCATGGTAAATGTGGGGTTTATGGGGATGGGGTGGTCTTCAGAGGGTTGATGCAGGCTTTTTGGGCTGAATGGCCTCTATCTGCACTATGGGGATTCCATGAAAGATTCTTTAGCAACTACTAGATTCGCCAACTTTAGGTACATTTAAGCCGTCATTGGATAAGCATATGGACGTACAGGGAATAGTGTAGGCTAGATGGGCTTGAGATCGGTATGACAGGTCGGCACAACATTGAGGGCCGAAGGGCCTGTACTGTACTGTTTTGTAATGTTCTATGTTCTATGTACTCATCAGAGAGTATCGTGTTCACCTGTATATTCTTCATCTATTATTTTATACTACCAGTGATAATATTCAATCTTATAGGTCCGGGGAGCAGCAAGTGTCAGCTTGATTCTGATATCTGAAATCCAGGCCACAATTCCAGCAGCCTTAGTTGGACTCTGATCAGGATTGAGGTTGTTTTGCATTTCCAGGGAGACTCAGACAAATATCAACACCCGTGCTGAGATCGGTTTATACGGCACAAATTGTGAGTTAAGTCTGCTATCTGTCTAAGTCTGTTTGGATTTACCTGCTGTGGTCTAGGCCCGAAATGTCAGCTTTTATGCTCCTAAGATGCTACTTGCCCTGCTGTGTTCATCCAGCTCTACACTTTGGTATCTCGGATTCTCCAGCTTCTGCAGTTCCCATTATCTCTGGGTCTACCTGCTGCTCCATTAAGATGTTGCTTGTTCATTTCTAACCTCATTGCCTATTTGCATCAGAAATTCTGGGTATTATGAGTCATCACTGGATATTCAACGAAGCAGAAACCCCTAGCAACCCCCTTCAAATTGGGCTGATAATATAATTTGCATGGTTGTTGTGGGTCGCCAGTATCTTCTCAGATATTTCAGCAACATTTCCCCTTTTAAGCAATTGTGGCTCTGCCTCTGCTTCCTGAGTTTCTCAGGAGTGCAGCTCCTTCCAAAATGACTGAAGCATCTTAAATTCCTCTTTTTCAGAGTCATGGAGATAAATCTGATAGGTGAAATTACATCTTTTCTGCTGTTATTTCTTAACTCTTTTGTACACAAAATATTGAAATTAACCTGATAAATTTGTTGATCATCAAATGCAGGCAATGTCCAAGCTTCAAAACATCCAAAACCAACTCCAAAGGTCTGCCTTTGGACTTTGATATTCAGTTTTTTTAAGAATATCACTAGAAAAATGGAATCAGGAAGAGTAAGCAGCTGTGCAATAGGAATAACAGCACTATGACGAGAAATAGAAGTAATAAGAAAGAATGACAATTTGACCACTCCCCACCAACACACTCCTCAATGTCCTAACGTTGAAATTCGTCTACCTGGGCCTCAATCGCAACCAGTGTTTGAGATGTCTATATTTTAATAATGGTATCGTCACTGAAATCTGCCATCTGCTGTAACTGTAATTCCTACCTCAGGGCTGGGGAAGGACATAGTGCCAGTGACTGTAAGGGTCAATGAACTTTTATGCTTACGGTTTTTTTCCAACCTGCACTATAGAGGCATTAGTAACATCTCACTCTTTGAAGGAGACTACTGCATAATAGATGTCACTGAGATCCAATTCAAAGAAGAGATAATTTCATTTCATTGCATTTTGCCAGATGGAAACAGGTGGATTGTGCATAAGTGTGTGTGAAGATTACAAGGCTCCGATGGTAGAAGGTGCAATTGATAGCTTGCACTGAGCTTTGTATGCACCTCATGTCAACTGTGCTATACAATGAACCAAAAAGCATTCTACTCCCTCAGCATGGAGGTCATAACCCATTATCCTGGCAGCAATCATGATGAATTCATTCTGCAGCATTTTGCCGTGCTGCATGTATTTGACCCATTATGCCGTGTCAAAGGCTGGCTCCAGTGTCACAAGAGTGAAGCACTCATGTTATGGCTTCTGACTCCAGTTCGGAACTGCTGCACACATGCACAGCAGGCCTATAGAAAGAGTTACAGAGCACACCATTCATGTCCTCAGTGTAGCTTCTACCAGCTGGACCACCTTTGAGGAGTTCAGCAGAAGTTAGCCGAGTGGGTATCAAAATTTGTGATTGTACAATGCATGCTGCACAAATTGGTTATTGTGATGGAACATCCCCTACAAATATTTATCAGGTCAGAAGCTGAGCAGAAGGATCACAAAACCACCATGACAAATCAAAAGGTGGTTACTGGGTGACAAAGGCCATTTGTGGGCAACATGGCCCATGGCTTTAATTTGCAATCCACATACATGTGCAGCATGTATGCAATAATATATTGTCAGAATAAATCTGATTGCTGAAGCAACTATTCCACTTAATGCAGTGCTCTGGAGGAGGAAAACTGCATTACTGACAGAGAGACTCAAGATATGTGCTGATCTGCTGCAAGTTGCATGATCTCACCATCACAAGGGGACAATCCTTCCTACCAGCTATGTGATAGGTAACTGAGTGGGAGGAGGTGAAGGAGATGGAGAAAACAGAAAAGGGATTCCTTTCTGCCCAGGCTGCACATTAAGAACAACTTCATGTCAAAAGCAATAACCTCAACCACAATTCCCCAAGCTCTAACATCCCCACCCGTCAGGTTTGCTTTTGCGTTGTATTGATCTCAAATTTAAAAGACAAAACAAATACACATTACAAGCAAAGTTTATAGAGTAAATGATGCCATATTGCATACAAAAGTCAACTCATGCAAACCCATGGTGCTCATTTTCACCTGCCTTTGTCTGATCTATGCTGTTATGAAATGCTAGTCCACGGGTTATGGACTTCAAATGAAAGAAACTACAGATAATCTTCCAGGGTGACCTGGCTGTCTGTGCAGAGGACACTTCAACCAGTTTATGTATTAAAGACACTTTATGCTGGCAAGTGGGACAAAGGTACGTAGAATTCAGTTTCCAGTTCAAATCAATTTTATTAACAAAATATTCCTTATTAAAAACATTGGATATTTCCCAAATTCCTGCAACATTTGCTGTCTATTTATATCTATCCATCTGAGAAAGGATATTACCCACAATGATCAGAGATAATGGGAACTGCAGATGCTGGAGAATTCCAAGATAATAAAATGTGAGGCTGGATGAACATAGCAGGCCAAGCAGCATCTCAGGAGCACAAAAGCTGACGTTTCGGGCCTAGACCCTTCATCAGAGAGGGCTCTAGGCCCGAAACGTCAGCTTTTGTGCTCCTGAGATGCTGCTTGGCCTGCTGTGTTCATCCAGCCTCACATTTTATTATCTTACCCACAATAACCCCTTTGTTTGAGCTGGTGCATTGGACCCGTCTTCCTCTCTGATGTTGGTCTGGTTCTCTTCTATGAAGATGGGTCTCACAGGTCAGGGTGGATCTTCTCCCAGATCTTCTTGGGCTGCTACACAGTGTTGAGCCATAAGTCTTCCTATGAGTCTTCGCTGAGTGGGTGGCTCCCAAGTGTTTTTATTTTCCTCCCCTTCGCCCTGGACCCAGCTACTCTGCTCAACTGTATGATAAACACTGGCTGCTTACCACAATCAATGAAATTAGCAGGGAGAATGAAGTGTACAGAAAGATTGCATCTGAATCCCATTTTATGACCTCTACGCTAGTTATCAGGCCCATTGAAATTTTATGGCTTTTGCTTTATTATGGCAGCAAATTTCTGTCCATTTGTTCAATATCCGTAGTTGCAGGCATAAATGGCAGGGAATGAAGTGTGGGGATTAGCTGATAGCTAGACTCTCTCAATTCGGTGCCTGTCTTAGTTTTTGTACAAATTTCTTTGATTTAATTTGGGGCAGAACCTCAGCATATAATTTAAGATCATAAACCTCATTTGAATTTCCCTTGTCAGTTGTTCATTGGAAGACTGGGCAGAAGAAACATTTGGCTGCATGTGCGTGCCAAGCGTTGAGTGACACGTTATTACCCAACAAGGACTGGAAGAATTGTCTCCATCACTTGGGGGAAATTCTGCAACAGAGTCCTCACATAATTGGGAGGGTGGGAGCGTGGGAAACAGATGCTAAGACTTTCCTAATGGCTTCTGGCTTTTTTTTACCTCGGCTAGAACTTTTTCCAAGGAAAGTAACAATTCGCTGAGCTGAATTATTCTGCCTACTAAATTTACCTCACAGGAAAGCAATATGATTCCTCACAAGGTATGGATTACAATAACAGATGGACATCAGAAACATTATCTGAATCTATTCAGTTCCTTGCAAGATGGCCATGTATGTTTTGCTAATCCTGGAAGCTGTGGGTAAGTCAATTAATTTTAACTGACTACCCACTGACTTTACAGCATGTAGGCAGGGTTTAAGGCACCTATTCACAGAGTCATAGAATTATATAGCATGGAAACAGATTCTTCAGCCCAACTTGTCCAGGCCAATCAGATATTCTAAACTGATCTGGTCCAATTTGCCAACATTTGGCCCATATCCCTTTAAACCCCTCCTATTCATGCACTCATCAAGATGACTTCTAAATGTCATCATTGTACCCATATCCACCACTCCTTGCAGCTTGCTCCATACATGTACCACCCTCTGTGTGAAAAGGTTGCCATCAGGTCCCTTTTAAATCTTTCTTCTCTCACCTTAAACTTATGCCCTCTAGTTCTGAACTGCCCTACCCTGGCAAAAGAGGCTTTGACCATTCACCCGATCCATGCCCCTCATGATGTTAGAAATTTCTATAAGATAACTCCTTAGGCTCCAATGCTCCAGGGGAGAAAAGAAATTTTCCAGCATCTCCGTAGCGCTCAAACCCTTCAATCCCAGCAACGTCTTTGCAAATCTTTACTGTACCCTTTCAAGTTTTAACGACATCTTTCCTATAGCAGGAAGATCAGAACTGAACACAGTATTGTAAAAGTGGCCTCACCAGCATTCTGTACAGCCGCAACATGACATACCAACTCCTATACTCAATGTGCTGGCAAGTGAAGGCAAGTATGCCAAAAGCCTCCTTCACCATCCTCCGTACCTGCAACTCCACTTTCAAGGAACTATACACCTGCACTTCTAGGTCTGTTTGTTTGGCAACACTCCCCAGGGCTGTACCTGTTCAACACCTCATCGTTATCTAAATAAAACTCCATCTGCCACTCCACATCCCATTGGCCCATCTGATCAAGCTCCCATTGTACTCTGAGATAACTTTCTTTACTGTCCGCTATACCAGCAATTTTGGTGTCGTCTGCAAACTTACTAACCATTTCTCCTATATTCACATCCGAATCATTTGTATAAATGGCAAAAAACAATGCACTCAGCATCGATCGTTGTGGCACACTGCTGATCACATGCCTTCAATCTGAAAAACAAACCCTCCACCTCAGCCCTCCATCTCCTATCTTCACACCAATTCTTTATTCACTTGGCTAGCTCCCATTGGATTCCATGTGATCTAACCTTGCTAACCAGTCTGCCATGCAAAAACATGTCAAATATTTCGCTGAAGTTTGTCTTGACAATGGCTACAGCTTTGCCTTTAATGATCTTCTTTGTAGTTTTATAAAAAAATCTCAATCAAGTTAGAGAGACATGATTTCCCATACCCAATGCCATGTTGATAATACCTAATCAGTTCTTGCTTTTCCAAAAGATGTAAATTCTGTCCTTCATAATCCCCTCCGCTAACTTACCCACCATTGACGTCAAGCTCACCAGTCTATAGCTCTCTGGCTTTTCCTTACTACCTTTCTTAAATAATGACACCTTGTTAGGCATCCTCCAGTCTTCTGGCACCTCATATATGGCTATCAATGATCTCTTACCAAGCTTCCCGCAAAGATCTGGGATACAGCTGATCAGATCTCAGGGATTTATCCTCTTTTGTGTTTAAGACATCTGGCACCTCCTCTTCTGTAAATGGGCACTTTTTAAGATATCACTACCTTTTCCCCCAAGGTCTCAATCTATCACGTCCTTCTCCACAGTAAATACTATAGCAAAATGCTCATTTAGTATATCACCCAACTCCCTGTGTTTCTACACATAGACAGCCTTCTTGATGTTTTAGGGGCCCTATTCTCTCACTAGTTACTGTTTTGTCCTTAATATATTTATAGAATCGCTTTGGGTTCTCCTAAGCCTTATTTACCAAAGCTATCTCATTTCCCCCTTTTGCGCTCCTGATTTCCCTCTTAAGTGCACTCCTACTGTCCTTATACTGCTGTAGATTGATAATGGTTGAAACCCTTAGCTTACACTATGGTACCCAATAAATGGTTTTTAAAAACAAGCAATCTCAACTGGTTGTCTTTTATTTTCAAAACTCTTTCCTCCTTATTAAGGCACTGTTTTAAGCCTAAAACTAAAGGGTTAAGTTCTGTTTAACTGCAAAAACTCACAGCTGGCAAAAATTTAAAAATCTTTTCCTCAAGTTTGACACTAGTGGTAAGCTGTTTTGAGGGATGAAATTCCTTTTGACCCAAAACCAGGAAAAAGTATGTTTTCCTCCACAACAAATAATTTGCCTTGGATACTGTCAGATTCATAACATTGAATGATGAGTTTCAAAAATTCCAATTTTATGTTGAAAAAGGCAATCTCTCACAGATGATTGAGATTTTCAGATGCACAATCGAGATAGTATGGTTGCAGCTACAGATTGGAAAGAAATTTGTTGAGTTGCTTCTCAAATCAATGCTTATTTTACTTGATTTCTGTGGAAATTTTAACCAATGGAGTTTATAGCTTTGAGTGCATCCATGAGCTTAACATGAGCAGGACTGCAAGTGCACCAGGAAGTTGGCTATCGACGTCCACATTAACCTTGAGCACATTCGGGTAAGTGTGAACCTCTTAGGAGAATTAGATTGCCTATTGATATAGGGCAATCAATGAATTGGGTCTCCATATGTTTAGAGCTCTGTATCTTTTCTCCTGCAATAAGGAAACAATAGGCCTTTATGAGATTGTAATGACATGTGTTCATCTCACAAATGTAGTACATTTAGTGAGGGTGAATATCAGGGAAAGGCATGAAATTGCAAAAGATCAAAAGTGACTGGTAGTTGTGGATGGACAGTTTGGGATTTGAGTAAATACATAGAGAAGGATGGATGTAAGGAGTGATATGATGGTGTAGGCTTAGAATTAAAGTGAGATTGGATGACACACTTAGCAGGATGTAGATGAATATACAACAGTACTTTCCTTTCTTGATCTCTTTTGATCACTAAACTGCTTCTTGGGCTGAAGGTTGGAATATGGCACAATATTGATGTCCTGGATCTCTTCCAGCCAGGTTTTCTTTATGAATTTATTAAGTTTCTTCTTCCCTTTGCTGTGGGGAAGTATCTCTCTCCAGCTTTTTACAGTCCCAATCAGCAAATCAAGTGTGGTGTCACTGAAGCAATGCACGGCTTTCGAGTGCCCTGAATCCATTGTCATGGCTTGTCTTATCTTGCTTCCAACACCAATTCCTCCAAATTCTATCACTGGATTGATCTTTCAGAAATTGTCCTTGAGTTTGCATCATATAAATCTTTATTACACAATTGACAAACTTGGAAGAAAAATGATAACTGCCTGTGACAAAATGTAACTGATATGCAATGGACTTAGTTCCACTTTCCAATGTAATATCTCCTCCCCCAACCCCTACCAATCTACCATCTGCCCAATCATGTTTGAGCATCATTATTCAATTTTTCACCCTGTTATAGCACTGAAGTAACACTTGTCAAAATAACAAATTACATTTTATGTAACTGGAGCAGTGATAAACTATCCCTTCTTATTTCTTGATCTATCAGCAGCCTTTGACACAAATGACAATACCAGCTTTCTGTAAAGTCTTTCTTCTGTTATACATCTGTACATACTTGTGCCATTGAATCATTTGATATTATAATTGGAAAATTCCAATGATCTCCAGGCTAACTTCTGATCTTCCAACCTCAATAAGCTTGAGCTCACAGAGAGAACTGGACTGTCCAAATCCACAATTATGACAAGTTTGATTGACGCATAAGACCTCTGCTTGCTAACCGATATTGATTCCTGGTTTATCAAAATCTAAACTATAAAATGCTCAGTCTAGTGTTCAAATCTCCCGACAGACTTGTCCTTACTCTAAAGCTCCAATAACCCTACAACACTGAAAGGACTCTATAATTTTCCAACTTTCACTTCATGTAAATCCCCACTTCTTTCACCCCATCTTCACTGCCTCTGCTTTTGAATGTCCAAGCTGAACTCTGGAATTCTCCAACTATCGTCCTTTTAAGACAACTTTAAAGTCTGCCTGTTAGACCAAGCATTTAGTTACTAATCTTTATATTTTGTTATTTGGCTTAGTACCAATTGTTGTTTGATTATATCCCTGTGAGGCATGAAGAATCATAGAGTCATACAACTCAGAACAGGCCCTTTGGCCCTTTGATTGTACATCGACCGATCTGCAATAATCCCACTTTCCAGCCTTGGCCAACCTCCTTGAATATTTTGACCTTTCAAGTACTCATCCACATACCTTTTATAAGTTGTGAGAATTCGTGTCACTACTACCTTACCAGGAAGTGCATTCCTGATTCTCACCACTCTCTGGGTGCAAACATTTTTTTCCCAAATTCCTTCTAAACTCCCTGTGCTTGACCTGAAAATTATATCCCTTAGAGGCAGCAACAACTGCAGATGCTGGAGTCAGAGTCAATACAGTGTGGAGCTGGAGGAACACAGCAGGTCAGGGAGCATCAGAGGAGCAGGAGAGCCATTGTTTTAGGCCTAGACCCTTCTTCAGGACTGGGGAGGGGACAAGGGAGCTGGGAAATAAATAGAGGGAATAGGGGTAGGGCTGGGGCAAGGTAGGTGGAAAGGCAATAAATGGATGCAGTTGGGGTAGTGGGGATTGGTCACTGGGAAGAGTGGGGTGGATAGGTAGGAAAGATGATGGATGAGTTGCATCAGGTCAAGGAGGCTGGGATGAGAGGGAATGTTGGACATGGAATGAGGTTGAAGGTGGGGACACTGTGAAACTGGTGAATTTTATGTTTAGGCCATCAAGCTGTGGGCTCCTGATGTGGAATGTGAGGTGTTGTCCCTCCAGTTTGCATCTGGCATCATTGTGGCACTGGAGGAGGCCCAGGATGGACATGTCACCCAGGGAGTGGGAGGGGGTGTTAAAATAGTTAGCAATCAGAAGGTATTATTGATTATAGCGTACAGAGCACAGATGCTCCACAAATCATTCACGGAATCTGTGCTTGGTCTCACCGATGTAGAGAAGGCCACACCAGGAGCAACAGATACAGTCGACCAGGTTGGAGGATGTACAGGTGAACCCCTGTTGGATATGGAAAGTTTGTTTTGGGCTTTGGATGGAAGTGAGAGGAGAGGTGTAGGGGTATGTGTAGCACCTCCTGTGATTTGCAGAGAAAGATGCTGGATGTGGTGGGGTCATACTCTTTCATTATTGACTCTTCAGCTAAGAGAAATAAGTGCCTCCTATCCACCTATCCATAGCCCCTCATAATTTTATACACCTCAATCAGGTTCCCTCTCAGCCTTTGCTCCAAAAAAAACTTGAGTACATGCAGCCTTTCTTCATAGGCACCTAGGAACATTTGATTACCTTAGTGGAATATAAATGGAAGTTGTTGTTGCATAGTCCAACAATATTGTTCAGCTAGACGTTATTCATCCCCTATATTGCCACGTATGTACTTGTTTCCAGCATAAACCCTTTTTGTGAAATAGATCTTTTTCAAAACTGCAACTGCTCAGTGCATGCAAAATAGGGCAGATATACTACATTTCCGCTTTCAGATTTTTGACAACTTGATTCCTGCTTGACTTCAGAAAATGAGTGCTGACGAGACTTTATTTCCCCGAAATAGCTCTCAGCAAAAACAGAAAGATCTCTGTGTCTGTAGCATTTTATCCTTTTGTCATCCTTACTTTGTTCTCAATCATGTAGCTTGCCAATTTTGGGTATCTGTCACTTACAAAGAAGGCTATTGGAAATTCTATAGGAATAATTATACGAAAGATATTAATAACAGAATATTGCTTACTGTTGGCTGAACAACAGATTTCTGTGGCATGGTAAGTGAATTTCAAAATATTTCACAGCTTGTACACAAAACAAGATAGCTATCCAATATTAATGAGAAGGGTGGAGGGGAGGCTGCGAATGGTCCATCAACTTCGAATTTGATGATGAAACATCAAGACGTTGTTATAATTTACTTTTACATCTCCCACCTGGCAGCCAGCCAAAGGCGCTGCATAGGGAAATCATTGACAGGAAGTCAGTGCCAGGAAGACCCCAGCAATTGGGAGAGAGATGGATGGGAGTAGCCATTATTGACACCACAGAGAGAGAAAGGCGCTATTTCATGGGGAATGAGATGTTGGTGGGGAAGAGGCTGCAATTGACAATGGAGGAGACAGAGGTTGTGTTGAGGGTTCCAGGGAAGCATTCCAGTTTCTGGAAAAAGCACTTAATTTTATAGAGCAATCATACCCATCTCCCTTTCACTGCTGAATTTTCTGACCATGGAATACTCATTTTGTAATAGTAACAATTAATACAGGCTCCCAATTACCCTATTTAAATATCAAACTCCAGAGCAGCAAGACAGCAACAGTTCATTGTTTTGTGAAATACATTAGTTTGATCCTCCAGCTATGGAAAAATTGTTTCACCAGGAATGAAACTACCAGCTTTTTATACGGCTATAAACTTGAGTCTCGTTTCTAGGTCTGTTCCACTGAGAAATAAAATGGAGGCATTACAATCAATAGAGGGGGATGTTTAAATCTAATAGGGATAATAGTAGATTGCTTGACAATGCACAGTGCACTTGGGCTGACCTACTAATACAACAGGAAGGTACCCAAATCTCAATTATGAATGCCATTGTGATTGGCATTTTGTGAATTCAAAAATACTTTTACCAATAATTTTATATGACTCAACGAACCAGATGGTTTAAAATTAAGTGCTGGCTCATGTGATATGAAATTTAGTCTAACGACTTGTCGGAAAGTCTGTGTCCTCCAGTTTTGATTGAGCCAGGCTTCATCCGATCATACATGGAATTACGAGTTCTGGTCATAAAACCATTGGAACCACGACTCGGGTTTAAACGCCAGAAGAAAATGAAGCCAAGCTGAGGTTAACGTGCTGCTGGTAATGAGTACTGAACATAATAACCAGTTTACAAGCAGAATGAAGCAGCACATCCAAATTGGAACTGGATAATTCCAATTGGCTTGAGTTGCCCATATGCGAATATTAAAATTCAACTCTTGCCACTGGTTGCTGACAGACAAAAGAAGGGTGTAAGAGATTATTTTAGATTGAAGTTTTGTTGTTGTGTGATATGTTCCAGATTGGAAGCCAAATTTTATGTTTCAGATTAGCAGAACAGGCTGATACCTGTGGCATAACGGGAATTAGGTTTAATCTGGTTGTTTGCTGATAAAGGATAGAAAATTTGATTTTTGACAGAATATTGTGGTGTTACAGTGTAGCACGGTAAGGTAGGAGCTAACTAAAAATATTATTTCCAGGATCACACTCTCTTCATAGCAGAATAAATTTTATTTCAGATGAAATACAAGACCTCATCCACCACATTTGCAATTCATTACCAAATTAATTGATTTTTTTTCCCCCTGTTGTTATTAAGACAAGATGTTGTTCCTTGAACGCATGCTGGATTAATCTTTTAAGAAAAAGGCGGGGAAAGAAAGCTTCAAATGAGTCATTTTTTCCAGTCCTGCCTAATTTAAAACTTGCTTAGAATCCTAAACAAAAGCTTCCATGCTGGTATTTTGCAGCTTAGCTCCATGGTGTCTGATTTCAGGCAACAATGCCAAGGTCATAATTTTCGGCCGCTGACAGGGCCCCCAGATGTCTTTGGTAAAATTAATCGCAGTTTGCCCGAAGGTCACCAGCAAGTAATCCATCAGGAAGTAATTTTAAATCACATTCCATGGCAAAAAACAAAAAGTAGCCATTTTAGCCCAGTTCATGCAGAGGTAACATAAAAGCAAGTTCGGCTCTCTTTCCCCTGCAGCTGGCAAGGGTGTAGCTTGTACCTATGATAACATTTCCATGCCAAAGATTTTGAGGAACATGAAAATTTTATTCCCTTTGGTGATCATATTTGCATTTAAATATTCTTTTTTTGGAAAAATTAGAATTTCCTACTGTTTTTAATTCTAGCAAATGTAATTAAAATATAATACAACAGTTCTGAGAATAAAAATCACTTATCTGTGTGCCAAGATATTCTGGCTTTTCCCTGTCTGAGGCAAATTTACGTTTCAGTTTTTAAACACAATCTGCTGTTGGCAATTGTTGTAACATGAACCCTGCTCTGAAATTCAGCTTTAAGCTGTCTGACTCATGACTCTCCTGTGAGAATTTATGTAATTTTGTATTTCCTTTACACATTGGGAATCAGAAATCTTTGCCACTTATTAGAAATGTACACCAAGGATACTACGGCTGAAAACCGGAGTTTGCAATTCTTCAGAAAACTACTTTGTAAGTTCAGTATCTCCCTTTCTGCGTCAAACTGGATCTTGGTCAGTTTGGCAGAATCAGGAAGAGCTAATATTGGCTTTGGGAAATTCATTTTGTCCATATAGATTTAATCCCACGGTTTAATAGTCTACCTTTGCCCTGTCTAATTGCATTCAGTAGAATAAAGCTGACCAAGAAATTCAATCTGAATTTCTGAGGAAGGGCTCCAACCCGAAACATTAACTTTCTTGTTCTTCTGATGCTGCCTGGCCTGCTGTGTTCCTTCAGCTCCATACTGTGTTGTACCTGTCACTGGCAACTGTAATTCCTGCTATCTCCAAGAAATTCAATTGCTACCTTTCCATATTTTAAATAAGCCAAATCACCTAATTATAACTAGTTAATTAAGATTAAACCTGTCTTCAATGCCAATTAAACAGTTTTCTACATTAGGTAGCAGACTATTTTGTTATATTCTATGGGGTCTACCAGGGATCATCACTGGACACAAGTGAGTGGTTGGTGGGGGTTGCAGGAAAGGGCAAGAGTTGGGGAGGGATGGCTTTCAGCAGTGCATCCCTTCTTCCTGATAGGCTTTTCTGGTTGGACATCATACAGCACAAGAGAGTCATGCCACTCAAACAGATATTGAGTTGTGCCAATCTCGCAATGACTGATAAACTTCATTATGCTAAGAGATTGATGTTGAGTGCCTCATGAATGAGCCAAACCATCTTCTAGCCATGAGTAAATTATTAATTGCAGGAGACTTCCCTGTCGCATTGGAGTGATGACATTGCCTCATCCTTGATTTAGTGGCTTTGACAACCATGTTTCCTGCTGTGACAGGAATTGGGAGCTCCATTGATCCCAGATGTCACTGTCCCAATACCTGCCCTGGAAGTTTATGTTGCTGATCCGTTGAGTGCGCTATTGATTTACAGGGTGTAGTGGTGATATCTATGGTCTAGTAATTCAGAACCATAGTATTCTTGGTACAAGGGATCAGATCTAATATAAGGAGTGGTGAAATTTGAGTTCAATAAAAATCTGAAATGAAAAAGCTTCAATGCTTGTTAATACTGGACATGTCTGTTTATGAAGTACGCTTGAACAATACAGTTTGAGTGCAATTGCCACATGAAACATCAGCTGGACTTTTGGCACTTTCAACCATGTTATAGGTGAGTCTGCTTGTTAAGTCCAGCAAATGTTTACACATACACTGAACAATGATTTGTTTATTTCAATGGTTTGTTTTATATCACTGCAGTTATTAAATTCATTGTGTTGAAGTTTAAAGGAGTTGTCACAAGAAGGACATTGATTGATGATTGTCAAGAGAATTAATTTATTTAAAATCAAAATCTGAATACAAGAGAAATTAAACTGTTCATTTAATTGTATCAAAATAGTTAATGATCAGTGAGACTCTTCATCTTCTGTTTTGTTCAGTTTGAAATCTGCTCTGCTGATTTTCATCTGAAAATTGGCAAGCTTTCTATTCTATACAATTCTCAGAACATCTACAATGTTTGTCATTCCCACGAGGTTTTGTTCTCTGTCTTTTCCAGATGCACAGAGCTGTACAGTTTAGGCAGAGCATCCGGTATATTTAGCTTGTAATGATGTTTCCTATTGCTTCTTCTCTATTTCACCATCAAACCCACAGGAGAAAAGATAGTAATGAGAAAATGTAAAAAGAACTGATACTTTATTATATTGCAGTGTTCCAAACTATGGGATCAAGTACAAGAGGTACAGTGTACCATTTTACTTCGCATTATGAAATGTACTTTCTGCTACTTAAACATGGAACACTGCTGCAAATTTCCATATCCTGCAGACCCACTAATGGAAAATAAGATAAATGATCGATAAGCTACAATTTTGGGAGGTGTCATTGGTTAAGGTAGAAAGTTGACAATGTCGTTAGGATGCAACATGAAATTTAAACACAGATGGCACAAAGATTGTGCTGAGTTTCACCTCTAATTTTCTCCTTGGCTATGCAGGTCATTGAGTCCAGTGCACAGCAGCATCTTCTGGAATCTGACTTCAATGCCCCCGTTGGTGAGTCGATGCTCACTGCTGTGCACAGAACCTTGGAGTGGCTGGACAAGTGTGCAGCCATGTTGTTTTGAGGGACCATTAGCCATTAAGCAGAGATCCTTTATTCCACTGACGTAAGGTCTTTACAAACATGAATGGTCATGAAGATTGAATGAGGAAACACTGTACATACATAGAATTAAGCTTGTAGTTCATATCTAGTTAAGAAAATGTTTTTTTCCCCCACTGGCCAGGCGAGAATATCATGTCCATCCCTCACTACATTTGAGCTGAGTCTCTTTGTCAAGTCATTGTGGAGAGCTTTTGGCTGCCCCTTGATTTGAGGATGACATCTAGTCAGGTTTGTTGATTTGCTTGCCGAGCTAACTTGTCTTCATTCAGACGTCTCAACACCATGCTGGGTGACATCATCAGTGAGGCGTCCAAGGAAACAATGCTGTTCTACTCCACTTGGAATTCATCCTGTCCTGTCCGATGTGGTAAGTAATGTCATTTTCCAGTTTTTATCTGTATGGGTTTGTATATGATGTCCAATTCTGTATGTTTGTTGATTACATTATGGGCGAGAATCATACCTCTAGGAATTCCTGTGTGTGTCTATGTTTGGCTTGAGCTACTATGGAGGCGTTGTCCCAGTCAAACTGATGGCCTTCATTGTCTGAGTGTATTGATATGAGAGACAGTTCATTGTGCTGTTTTTCTGCGAGTTGATGTTCAAGTATTCTGATAGCTAGTTTCCTTCCTGTCTGATGTAATGTTTATGGCAGTTGTTGCATGGTAATTTGTAAACCATGTTTGTTCTGTATGTTGTGGAGATGGGGTCTTTATTTCTTCTGAGTGTTTAATGTGGAGTGGCTGCGGGCTTGTGTGCCTCCATGATTCCTATTGGTCGTAGGAGTCTTGTTGTTAGTTCTGATATGTTCTTGATAAAGGGCATTGTGGACAGTGTGTTACGTCATACTGTGTTCTCTTCTTGTTGGCTGTTTAGTAGGCCTCTGTGGATGGAGTAGCAGGGATGACCATTCATAGCAAAGATTTTGTATAGGTGTTCTTCCGCCTTCCTGGGTAGTTCTGGAGTGTTGCAATGTGTCGTGGCCAATTTAAATAGTGTCCTAAAGCAGCTTTGTTTCTGGACATTGGGGTGGTCGCTGTGGGAGTTGGTGATTTGATCAGGGTGGGTTGCTTTTCTGTATACTGAGGTTTGGAATTCCTCATTGGTCTTATGCTCAAGTCTAACATCCAGAAACGGAAGTTGATTGTTGTTTTCTTCTTCCTTTGTGAATTTAATCCCTGCAATTACATTATTGATGAGGTGGTGGGTCTCTTACGATTTGTTGAGTTTAATAATGCCAACTGTGTCGCCTATGTACCAGATCCACAGCTTCGGTTGAATACTGGGGTGGGTGGTGTGTTCTAGTCTTTGCATGGCTGCTTCCACAATGAGTCCTGAAATAGAAATTAGCTATCAGAATACTTGAACATCAGCTAGCAGCAAAATGGTACAATGACCTCTCCTTTATATCAGTACACTCAGACAATGAAGGCCATCAGTTTAACTGGGACAACGTAACCATTGTAGCCCAAGCCAAACATAGACATGCATGGGAATTCCTAGAGACATAGTTCTCCACCTGTATTGCAATCAACAAACATATAGAATTGGATCCCATATGCAAACCTGTACATATCAAAACTGGAAATGACCCTACTCACTGTAACAGACCAGACAGTATAAATTCCAGGTGGGGTAGAACAACGTTGTTTCATTGGATGCCTCACTGATAATGTCACCTAGCACAATGATGAAATGTCTGAACGAAAACAAGCCAGTTCAGCGAGCGAGTCAACAACTTCAGCCACAACCCAAGCTACAGATCTTTGCTAAAACTTTAAACAAACTAGTTAGAGTCACAAGTTGTTGCTATGTGTCTTCTTGTGACTTATCACCCTGATTCTCAGACCTGCAATGTGGTAGAATGGCCTATGAAGCAGTGCACAATTTGCTTTCTCTCTCTCACTTCTGCTGCTCTGCCTCATCAGGAAGGCATTTGGCCTTGAGGTGTTATGCTTACTGATGGATAGGTTATTGTCTCCATGAAGCCTCTCCCTGTCAAAGATGCCCTTTTCTCTAGTAAGATCCTACTCAACTTCTCAGGCTCCCTTCCCGGTGACCTCTCTCACCATTACCATGTGCTGCTGAAGGCGCTGTTGCACAGGAATGAAAAGCCCCTGTAGAGATTTATATCTAATACATGTATGAAAAAGTTTGGCAAGAACAATTGCTTACAATAGCTGATGCTGCTTTATTAATTGACTGAGAAAAGCACCTCTGTTGTTTATACAAAATTGTCCCTTTCACAATGCTCTATCATTTATTTGTAATTTTTACTTTTATGTGAAAGCATAAATTTATTGAAGTGACAGCAATTGAAAACTGAGTAAATTCAGTAATAGAACAGAAATTCAAACAATACGTTTCTATCTGCCAGTACTGTAAGTGATAAATTCCATATTTGATCAGTTGTCCAATCACAGTTATTCTTGTCCCTTACACTGGTTATTTCCAGTAATGGGTGTTTATCTGATGATCCAGCAAATAGGAAGCTATTGGCAAGAGTACTTTCTGATGTGGCATTGAGCCATGCAAATAAAAACATGATCAGTTCAACTCCTGGCTTGTGCTAACTGGATGATCTCTGCCATCAAGGTATTAAAATATGCCTCGATTTTTCCTCAGTTAAGAAAAGGAAAGGCTAACTACCTTGGCAGTGCGGTGGCTCAGTGGTTATCACTGCTGCCTCACAGAACCAGGGACCTAGGTTCAATTCCACCCTCAGGCAACTGTCTGTCTGGAGTTTGCATGTTCTCCCTGTGTCTGCATGGGTTTCTTTTGGGCGCTCTGGTTTCCTCCCACAGTCTAAAGATATGCAGGCTAGGTGGATTGGCCACGCTAAATTGCCCAAAGTGTACAGGGATGTGTAGATTAGTTGGGTTTTTGGTGAATGGGTCTGGGTGGGATGCTCTGTGGGTCAGTGTGGCTTTGTTGGGCCAAAGGACCTGTTTCCACACTGTCGGAGTTCTATGATATTTATCATCCACATTTCATCTAGGTGTTTCCATTTCATCTAATTTGTCTGAAATGACAATTTGTGGTACTCAGCTGAAAGGCCTAAAATTGTGAATGAAAGCAAAATGTGCATTTTATTTTGTGAAAACTCTAAAAAATATCATGACATCTTCCTTTCTTTCTTACCTACCGAAAAACTAACTTGTATTCATTTTTAACTGAAGCACATTCAATTTTTCTATTTTTTTTTCTAAGAATTTGTACTCAAGAATCTGTGCCTAGGTACCTAAGATAGTGCCTAAGATTGATAAGTGGCAACTTGTAAACTTTTCACTGAACTCATGTGAGTACATGTAACAATGAAGCTAATTCAATTCAACATATCTGTTTTGAGGCCTGAGGAAACACCTTAGCAAACACTGAAATCAGTAAATCAGTTCAACAGTTTCCCAGCGCTGTTGGATTCCCCTTCTTGTATACAGAATGTAAAAATGGACATTAGAGCAACAAGTGTACGCAGAACTCTGACAGAATTCTCTTTGGTAGAATAGAACTTGAATATTGTTGACAAGAGTGACATGGCGTGGAAGCTTTTCATCTTGCATTCAACAGGTTAAGTGCAAAAATGCCCAGTTTCAAATCGTCACAACAAATTATACTACAGTCAAAAAAAAATCACTGCAAGTTCCTGGATAATTCAAAATATGCACCATATGCAAACATATTCCCTTGGTTTCCAGAGACTGTGTCCTGTGTGTGAATGTGAGCTGCTTCAGGCAAATGTGAATAAACTGGGGGCTTGAGGATCCAATAGTTCCCTGCTGCTTTTTTATGGTGGCAATCCATTGGCAATGCAGAGCCAATTTACCCGACCAAACAGCATGTTTTTGTGGCATAAATTGTGATCATTTGAAATTCACAATCTTAAAAAAAACTTTGTTGCCATTTTTTGTTATTTTTCATTTTGTAAAATGTCCTTTAGCAATATTCAAGAATTCTGTTTGTCAACACTTGAAAAGTAAGCATTTGAGGATGGTTTTGTGGCTTTGATCTATATAAACATGAATGCTACTTTGCCAGGCTCAAAATGCCCAATGGGGCTAGGGAACCTGTGTGTTGAACTCATTTAGAAGATGCTCCTAATGCCTGAGTAGCAGTCTTTATACATAACTCCTATTCCAACTGTGTGTTGCCACCTGGCATCTTTTATGCCCCCTTATTCAGTCTCATAGCAGTAGTGTATATGAATGACAATGTACAGCCATAAACCCTTAAGCAATAATTAAATATAGCAGATTGACAGACTAACAAGATATGTTGCCGGAGTAACTTATGAAATTTAGAAGTGTAAAATTAATATGATTTGTATCAACTATGAGATTAGCAGCAGGATCTTTTTCAGGCAGCCATTCTGTGTATCTGTTACTACATTATTGCACATTGACATTTAAAATTCTGTCCCAGGGGTTATTGATTGGTCCATTCAAGCTGTGTTCAATGTTTATTTTAATAATTCTGCAGGTGATCATAAAAAAAATCTCTCTTACATTTCACTCCCTTCCGACACTGTTTTGTGACAGAATACGAGGGGAAGTATAGCATTACTGGATCAAATTTCCTTCTTCTCAAATATTGTTCAGTCACAGTGACTCAAATCCACTTCAGCTTATCTGCCCTTTCTGCTGCTGGTCCTTTGGAAAAGCTGAATGCTCATGTATGGATGAGTATATAAGCTGTACAATAAAAAGGAAATGTGGTTGAAAATCATTGAATAGAACTGCCAACAGCTAAAGGATTATTGGCAACAAGAGTGTACATTATTAAATTCTATGAGATGGGATTAAGATAAAGAGTGCTCGGTATATAAGAAAGAATAGATTAAATTCTTGAAGATAAAAGCTCAAATGTTTGCTGTACAGGTAAAGCAAGTCAGAGCTCTTGACATTAAAGGGGCAATTTCTCATTTAATTCACTGTTTTAAAAAGATAAAACTAATGGAACGATTAATTTATTTAATTCCCTTTTATCCCCTAACGCTGATATCACACTTTACAGATCATTATCCCATTTTCATAGCTTTGCCAAAGTGGTCATTTCTTAAATGTGTAGTTTGATGATAAATGTTGGCAAGCTGTTACACTTTTGACAGAGGTATATGAGAGCCAAGTCAGAACTTACCCCAACATATGAACATGAGAATTATGAGCAGGACTAGGCTGCTTGGCACATTGGGTTTGCTCTGTCATTCAACAGGATGTTGACTGATCTGATTATTCCACATCCCCACCTACCTTAATAACCTTTCATCCTCTTGCTTATCAAAAGTTTATCTATGTCTCTGCTATTAAAAAATTCAAGAAAACTGCTTCCGCCACCTTTTAAGGAAGAGAGTTACAAAGGCCTACAGTCCTCTTTGAGAAAAAATTCCCATTTCTGTCTTAATTGGGCAGCACCTTATTTTTAAGCAGTGACATCTAGTTCTAAAAATCATCTCATAAGAAGAAACATCTTTTCTGCATTCATTCTGTCAAAATTCCTCACAATCTTATTTGTTTCAATCTCATTGCCTCTCACCTTTCGAAACTCCAGCAAACACAAGTCTGGTCCATCCAAGCTTTCTTTACATGATAACTTGCCTATTCAAAGTGTAAATACAGTAAATTTTCTCTGAACTGCTTTCAGGGTACTTACATCGTCCTTAAACAAGAAAGCCAATACTGTAGACAGTTCTCACTGTGACACACAAATACATTATGTAGCACAGGCCATCACCAACAGCTTTCTAGTTTAAAAGTAATATCTATATGTTTCAAGCAAATTTTACCACCAGCCAATGTTTTGTACACAAATAAGCAACAGGTCAATACAAGAAGAGATTTTTCCAGATTCCCCTCCTCTGTCTCAGTCATCACCTTGGTCTGCTCCTTCTCCACTCAATGCCCGCTATAACCCATAGAACCCATGCAATTACAGAAGGTGACACATGCCTGTTTAGTTCCTCCCTCCTCACTATCCAAGGCTCCAGACACACCTTTCAGATGAAGCAGCAATTTATCTGCACTTCACTCAATCTAGTCTTCGCTGCTCACAATGTGCTGTCCAGTACACTGGCGAGACCAAATGCAGACTGAGTGACAATTTCACTAAATATCTATGTCCTGTCTGTTAAAACGATTCCAAACTTCCAATTGCCTGCCACTTTAACACACCACAGTGTTCCCTGGCCAACAGTTCTTTCTCAAGCCTGCTGCAGTGATCCAGCGAAGGTTAACGCAAGCTGAAACAACAACATCTCATCTTCCACTTAGGTACCTTATAGCCCTCAGGACTCAACATTCCGTTTAACAATTTCAGAATGTGAACACCTTTCCCTCACATTGGTTAACACTACGGGCAATTTCGCATGGCCAGTCCACCTAGCCTGCATATCTTTGGTCTGTGGGAAGAAACCAGAGCACCTGGAGGAATCGCGCACAAACATGGGGAGAATGTGCAAACTCCACACAGACTCAACCATCACCTGAGGGTGGAATTGAACCCCAGGCCCCTGGCGCTGTAAGGCAGCAGTGCTAACCACTGAGCCACTGTGCCAACCTTAGGTAATTTAGGTGGATTGGCCATGGGAAATGCAGGGTTACTGGGATAAGGTAGGGGCATGGGTCTGGCTGGGATGCTCTTCAGAGGGCCAGTACAGAATTGGTGGGACAACTGGCCTGTTTTCGCACTGTGGGGATTCTTTGATTATGATTCTATTCAATCTCTCTTCAAAAGACAGCTTTCTCATGCCAGCCATTAACTTAATGAGCCTTTATACAGATTTTCAGTCAAGTATGTTCTTCCTTAGGCATAGAGAACAAAACTGCACATAATACTTCATGCATAGTCTCATCAAAATATTATGCAATTACAGCAAGACTACCTTACCTTTGTACTCCAACTCCTACTCCAATAAGGATCAACAAATCATTTACTTATCTTATTGTTGCTAGACCTGCAACTTAACTTTCTGCCTTTGGGGTGTACAAGGAGACCAGCATTTAATATTTTCTCACTGTTTGATAAAAATCTGCTTGCCTACTCTTCCAATGAAAGAAAATAACCTCATACTTCGTCCCTAACGTACATTCCCTAACTTTATATTATCAGCAAGCCTTGATGCATTACCCTAAGTTCCCTTGTCTGTTGTTAACATAATTTGTAAATAACTGACAATAGACAGTAGACAATAGGCAATAGGTGCAGGAGTAGGCCACTCAGCCCTTCGAGCCAGCACCGCAATTCATTATGATCATGGCTGATCACCCACAATCAATATCCTGTTCTTGCCTTATCGCCATAACCCTTGATTCCACTAACTTTAAGAGTGCTATCCATCTCTTTCTTGAAAGTATCCAGAAACTTGACCTCCACTGCCTTCTGGGGTAGAGCATTCCATATATCCACCACTGTCTGGGTGAAGAAGTTTTTCCTCAACTCTGTTCTAAATGGCCTACCCCTTATTTTTAAACTGTGTCCTCTGGTTCTGGACTCACCCATCAGCTGAAACATGCTCCCTGCCTCCAGAGTGTCCAATCCCTTAATAATCGTATATGTCTCAATCAGATCCCCTCTCATCCTTCTAAACTCAAGTGTATACAAGCCCAGTCACTCCAATCTTTCAACATATGATAGTCCCGCCATTTCGGGAATTGACCTTGTGAACCTACGCTGTACTCCTTCAATAGCAAGAATGTCCTTCCTCAAATTTGGAGAGCAAAACTGCGCACAATACTCCAGGTATGGTCTCACCAGGGCCCTGTTCAGCTGCAGAAGGACCTGTTTGCTCCTCTACTCTTTGACCTCTTTGACCTCTACTCAATTCCTCTTGTTATGAAGGCCAGCTGCGTTAAGTACCAATTCCTGTGGCACCCCATTAGTTACAGCCTGCAGATATGAAATTTATCCAGTTATTCCTGGTCTCTGCTTTTGTCCTTAGCCAATCTGTAATCAATTCTACTGTTCACCATAACTCCTCAGACACTTACCTTCTGTAATAAGCTCTTAACTGTCACTTATTGAAAAAGCCTTTTTAAAATCTGAATATACTGCACCCAATTGTTCCACTTTCTCTCCAAAGCTAGTTACATCCCAAATATTTCAAAAAAATTTGTTGAATATGGCTTTCTTTTCAAATAAACCCATGTTGACTCTGCCTAAACATACTGCAATGTTCTTAGCACTTTGTTACCACTTCTGTTATAATGGAAATTAGTGACTTCTGGTGATTGATGACTGATTTAAACTTGTCTTCTAACCCACTGGAACCTTGCCGGAATAAGAGTGAAATTTGAAAGACCACAATCAGTGCATTCAGTATCTCAGCAATTACCTCTTTATAATCAGAAGATATCTATATCTATTTGTAATTCATAAGTTACCTGAAATTAGACTGTTTTCTAAAAAAACGTTATCTAGAAAACACTGTTTCTCTTCAAAGGTCTTCTGTAGATTTTTTGAATTCTTGTAGAATATTGTTTTACACATGAAATTTATATGAAGTCTGAAAACTCTACTGCCCAAGATAAGATTTAGACAGCTGAGGTTCACCTCTCTAAAGTTGGGGACTGCAAAGGTTATTCTCATTCATTTCACCTGTCTGTGTGATAGACTCTACTGCAGCTAAAAATCAATCCTGCTAACTGGGACAAGAAAATCCAAAACTTCTTGAGGATTCCTAGCCTTCTACTAGCTTTCCCAGCCTCTTTTCCCATTTATATGTTTCTGCACATTTTGAATCTGATTAAAATGGTGAATGCTTGTGTTAACAAATGCTTTGTACGCTTATATAATGGGGATGGCTCTCAAGCAGGATCTTCATTGTGATGATAACAACCGATGAGGCCGGAAATCACAGGCCTCACTCCCAAACACCTCATTTCCCACTTTCATGTGGTTGGATGTCATAAAATCATCAAATGCTTATAGCATGGAAAGAAAGCATTCTAACCATCATGTCTATGCCTGCAGTCTACAAGAACAGCCCAGTTTGTTCCACCTCTCAGTTGGACTGTGCCTTGCTGCTAATAACCATATTTGTGAAACTTTGCAGTGAAGGCACTTGGGTAAGACTCCCGACCTACCTTTTAAGAATAGCATTTTCTGGAACTGTACCGTTACATAGTGCCACATTTGAACAGACAGCTAGGCAAATACTTGTGATTTTATAACATGTTTATTTGTTGCACAGTATTGACCCTTTATAGTGAAATGTAACTTCCTATTTGAAATATCATTTTCCTGTTAAGTTAGTAAATATATTGTCTTGGTTTACGGTTTCTCTGCAATTAAATGGATGAGAATGTACCCAGCCAGTGCAGTCAACACACTGAGTGTGCAAGTATGATTCATAGAGGCCATTGACCAAGTGAAATCATTAATTGCTTCCATTGGGGTGGAAATTTGGCAGCTTTGGAGTGTGAAAGACAATACGTGCACAGTAAATCTTATAAGTGCAGGTTTTGCCTTTGAACAGGTTTCTCTGAACAGCCAAAGTTTCGAGTGTATGTTCCAGATTTCCAGCATCCATAGTATTTTGTTTTTACACAGGCTTTTGAAGAACGTCATGTCCATTGTGAGCTCTGAGATATATTACTTTATCCAAAGATGTCATGTTATTTTGGGAGTAGAATTCTGCCAGCAAGCCATCATGATCACCCCAACTCAAATAAAAGGCTCCTTTCTATGTCATGACCATGGCCTTGCATACTTACCTTTCAGTGTGCAATTCTAGTAGCTGCAAACATTGCCTTACAGTGTTTGTTATGGAATGTGTCTGTGAACTGGAAACTTCAGATTCTGTTTCTATGTACCTAGGTCTCATTACGGTTGCTTGGCTAGCATGACCAGGAGGCAATTAGTGCACAGAATTTAAGGGTCATGATTTCTTGAGACTATAACTTTTAATGGTAATTCTTTGAATGGCCAATTAAGTGCAAATCAAAGTCAGATTGGCTACATTACAGAATTACTGCAGTCATGATTACTTCAATTGCCCCTAGCACGATCTTCAATTCCAAGAATTTTACTTTGCAACTGAAGAAGAAAACAATAACTCACTCAATCTACTTTGCATATAGTATCAGACATTGTGTTTTGTTATTGCACATCAGAAACTTGCCATGGAAGATTGTAAGTCCAAATCCATTTTTAACAACAATAATTTGCAACCTCTATCTGTGGCACATGAATTTCTCCTATCCTCCATGTTCCCTTTTGTGTTACTGTCTTGCTGACCCTTAAAACTCATATTCATTTATTTTAGCCCTATTATATAACTATTAATGTTGCCATTTTACATTGAGAGCCCATGGCTTTTGGAATTCCTATGCCTTTTTGAGCCTACACCTTGCCATGTTCAGTCCAGAGTGAACTCCCTCTCCTCCCTTTTGGAGATTCCAAAACCCTCTTCACAATGCGGGTCGTTTATTCATTGACAGGATGAGGGCATCGCTGGCTAGGCAACATTTATTGCCCATCTTTAATTGCCCAGAAGGAAGTTGTGAGTCAGCCACATTGCTATGGGTCTGGAGTCACATGTAGGTCAGGTCCACCCTATTAGATACAATTGTCCCTATGACTGGCACCATTCTCTCAGTGACCCAATACAATGAAGCCCCAAGATTTGAGTTGCCCACTTTCCCCAGGTTTCATGGACTGCTCCTTCACAAGCCCTATGGGCAGCACAGTGGCTCAGAAATGAGTCGGAGGGCCCACTATGTGAAAGGCGCAGGGATGCTTCAGAGTAATTAGGATCTGTTAATTGAGAAGGAAAATGCATGGCAGGTGAAGTGTAACACAGATAAATGTGACATTATCCAATTTTGTAGCAAAAACAGAAAGGTGATTATTATTTAAATGTCAATAGATGGGAAAGGAAGAGTGCGACGAGACTTGGCTGTCCTTGTACACTAGTTGCTAAAAATAAGCAGGCAGGTTCAGTACATTGTGAATAAGAAAAACAGTATGTTGGCCTTCATAATGAGAGGATCCACGTACAGGGGCGGGGATGTCTTGTTGCATTTGTACAGGGACTTGTCCAGCACATAAACAATTAATCAAACAAATGTAGCCTGGCTAGGAATCTAGATGTGGCATTTCTGATTAACAAATCAAAACAAAACACATCATAATCGGATGTGTAATAGGAATATTGATTTGTAAAGCCTATGTACTTTAACATTCTGTTGCATTTACGAGTAAAATTAAAAGGTACATAACTATGTTATTGGTGCTTTCTTGTTTACTGAATCGTGACATGAGTTAATAATATATTCGTGAAGCACATTAACTTATGGTGTTTGTGGCTTGAAGATATTTCCATCAAAATGAGTGTATGTGCCTAAAATGATGTCACAGTAGCTAATCCAACAATTAGTTAGCAAGTTCTCTTGGACAATAATGATCTAGTGCTTGAGATTGGAGCTGTAGAGAGGCACTTTGTTGAGATGTAGATAGATAGAGTGTCACTACTACTCTGATTCTTGTGTTAGCTCCTGTAATTCATAGGTGACAAATGATTCACACAGAACTGAAGAATAGAACAAATTGTTATGAAAGCACTAGGCATCTAAGTACTTGCATTATAATCATTGGCATATGCATGTCTGGACTCAAACTAAATAATTTGGATGTACTTCTCTCAGTCTCAGTTTAACATGCTGCAAGAAAACAAAGCTCTGTAAGATTCAGACCTCAAACTTGATATCATTAGGTCACAGTGACATCATTATGACCATGTCCCTTAAACATACACTGCATTTCTGTTGAAAGAGATTACACAATAGAGAACATCATTTAGCAAGGCCTTGACCTGTTTTTTTACTGGTATCTTACAAATTGTCAGGCCTGGAAGCATTCTGGACATCAGGTTTTGAACAAGTGTCAGTAGACCCCAAAGCCAGCATTTACTTCAACTGCTGCAGGGCTCTCAATAGAAGGTATAAACTTTTACCTTAAATTTATCTACCACTAGCAACCGTGAAAATTCACATTTATGAAGCAGTAAGTACGAATGGATTATGGTCAAATGGCAATGAACTTATGCTCAATTAGCACAGTGTAGGAGAGAGAGGAAATGCAGCCACATCCTTGTCCAATTTTGGTAGTTCACTCAATGCACTTCAAAAGGAGACCTTTTTAATGATCTTAAAGCCCCATGCCACTGATAAGCTGAGAAATGTTATGAGTTGTTTTTGTACTTGGGAAAGAAAGAATTGCTTAATTTCTAAGACCAAATATGTACTTTTCTTAGGCATTTTGTTGCAACAAAACAGCCAATCATTGTGGCTCAAATATTACAAAAGTTTGTCATTCCCAAGAGGTTAGCATGATGAGAAATCAGTTTTGGTCTGTATTGTGGTCAGACACTGATTTTTACTTGCTGATATTCGCATTCTTTTTTGACTCAGAGGGCAATGTAGTTGTTAAATACATCAGAGTAAAAGCAATTACTTTTGTTTCATAATTCTACGACACCTGCTCCAACATCCCTATCTTGACACTCATATCCTTCAATCAAAAAAAATCTTAAATATTTAAAATTCCTAATTTGAAACGCATTACAAGGTTACTTTGAGCAATCCTGCAATCAGGAACAATTCCAGACTTCCAAAATTCATTTGATCTCCAGATGAAAATCAATGAATAATATTTTATGCATCCTCCAACAATTAATCTGATTTAAAAAAGGAACTGAGACTGAGATACTATATTCATGAGAGTGAAGGTATCTTTGAGGAGTACAAATAGAACTAGGTCTATAGTGCCATGGTTGGTTCACTTTTACAGGGAAGTTAGGAAAGAATATTAATTGAGACCGTTAATGATAGGAAATTCTAAAATTAGGAGAGTCCATTACTACAGCCACAATGTAGATTTAAGATGGTATGTTGTCCTATAGATGCCAAGATCAATTACACCACTGAAAATCTGCATGAATTTTCTGCTGTCTTTAAGAAGCTTGGTAACGGCAAGAAATGTTTGCTAAATACAACAAAAATGGAAAAATCAGAATCACGATCTCAAGAAAAAATTCCAATCTTCCCCTTCAGGTTTGAATGTAAGTTTAGAATCTTTCTATTGAGCAGCAATTACCTTATTATCATGGGTTTGAATTTTATTATTAGCCGAATTCATCTCATTTCTATGCAGCTTCAAATTCTCCTCTCCTTCCTTGAGAGGCCCATCTACCCCAATTCCTGACAAGAAAATCAGGGCCATTACCTGACAGCAGCAGCTCACCCCTTCCTTGTCTGGGCCTTCATCCAACTCTAACTACACCAGAACACACCATCATGCTACAATGACACCATCCTCCTCCACTCTCCACCCAAACAAATTGGCAACAAGCAGACACCAACCTCATCACATCATCATGCTTCCTTTCGGACCAACTCACATGCCACTTTAGTCCTCCAGAACTTCATTTTGGAGCTCAGGGACACTTATGCTTAGAGGTTTCTGCCAGGTCATTTTGCACAAAGGGACACCCAGCTATGTCATAATTCTACTCAGAATACATCTTAATGCACTTAGTCATTTCTTAGCGCTTGATCACTTTGTGCCTAATTTTATGTTATCATCTTCTGTGGCTTGCATTGCTTTTAAATGCATTTGTTGGTCAGTGAGATAAAGTACTACCCACAATTCTCCCTCCCTTTCCTCAAATATCTCTGGGTTCCTTTTGCTATAATGAGAAGTTAGTCTGCCTTTCTGGGTCATTTCCTTCGGGTAATGTTGCAGGGCTGCAGTGCAAAGGGGTAGTCCCTGGCTTGCAAGGTCTCAAGTGGTGCTCAGGTTTAAATTTGTCACTAATGTAATGACATTGAAAAGTACTGCTAGCAGTGAGGATGTCCAAATCTCTTTCCGCATAGTTCTATAAGATGGGAACTGAAGAAGTTAGTTAAATATGTCATGAGGTGAACAGCGGGAGATTGAGTGAAAAGTGTTGCCGGGGGCCATGGCAGACTGTGTGCCATAAATCTCACTTGAATAAACATTAACAAGGAATGGGAAAATTCAGCCTTTTTTTTCAATAGGGGATGTTCTATCTGAAAATAATGATCACTTGGAGCCCTTTCAAAGTAGAGCCAGTTATATGACAACTGTTAATTCACAGGTCGGCGCAACATCGAGGGCCAAAGGGCCTGTTCTGCGCTGTATTGTTCTATGTTCTATGTTCTATGTTCACTGTCAACCATAAGGCTATCAGCTCATTTTGACACTATTGACACCTTGACAATACCAAATGAAAAGAAATTGACTTTGTGAAGTACACTGGTTGCGGGGTCCAGCAGGAGATAATATGAGTTTTCATGTTGTATTGTGCTGGCCCAAGCCATGTAAAAACATTTCTACTTAATCATTGTCAAGTAGATGCAACAATGTGTACATATTTGGTTTGTGTCAAGATGATCAAATAAATATTGCTGGCGGTCGACCATCCTAACATACCACATTTTATACAATACTGTCTGAAGCATGATGCACTACGATTGGGATGTCTCTGAGGAATCTTCCAGCATTACGGTTCATCAAACTTTCCGACTACTTTTTGTACTTTTTGATCTGATGTCGCTGGTTCCTTTGAGAATAGCAAGCTCTACATTTAGTCATCCTGTGCCAAAGTGAGGACAAACAGTCTTGTTTACAGATACTTGTATGATGATGGTGACCACAGAACACTTGGACTGCAGCCTGATCAGACTGGCATTCCTGTGTCCTTCCCTTCATCTACCTCCAGCAAGCTCACATATTGGGGAATTCTTAGTAGGAAGTTCGTATTGCCATTAGCAAGGAAATAAGAAATTAGAAATGTAACTGGCACAATCGGCTTTCTTTAGAATTCAAGTGTCAAAACAAACATAAAATATGAAAGAATTAGGAAAATTATATCAGAATTCATTGGCAACTGGAACAGATATGAGACAGGTGGCAGAATCAATAAAGCTTTCTTGACACCAATTTCCAATATGAAAGTTCCCCAAAGCAGCTTCTAATCTCATGAATATTGCTGTCTATTTATTGTGAGACAGCATTGAGAGAATTCTCCTCATTTGCTCATTTCACCGCCTAACATTCCTGTGCAATGATTCCTCTGACACCAAGATAAGTCTAAATACCAGAAATACCAGAGTACTGGTATGAGTGATGGTACCTCTGGGGAGTACAGACAGAACCAAATCCACAATTTCATGGCTGAGTCAGCTGCGCAGGGGGGCAGAACAGCATTAGTGATATGTGATTTTGTAGTAGGAGAACAGGATGGTATGTGTCTTACCATTGCCAGGGTGAATTATGTCACTGAATGACTGCAGGGCTCTCTAACGGTATGGGTGGGGGTGGAGGAAGGGGTGAAGGGAATAGATTAGATTAGATTAGATTAGATTCCCTACAGTGTTGAAACAGGCCCTTTGGCCCAACAAGTCCACACCGACCCTTGAAGCGTCCCACCCAGACCCATCCCCCTATAACCCACACGCCCCAGAACACTACGGGCAATTTAGCATGGCCAATCCACCTAGCATAGAAGGAAGAATAAACAAACATGGCTAAGATCTACATCTGTGCCAACAATATAAGTTGAAAAACAGATCAGCTCCTGAAGTCAGAGCCTTGGATCTTGGAAAGCAACTGGTGTGCAGACTCTCAAAGGTTATAATGATCTCCAGATTATTGTCAGTGCTACGCACCAGTGAGTATAGGGGGGAGTATAGTATAGGGGGAGAGAACAGATAACTGCATAGCTCAAGAGTAGCATCTAGAGGCTAGAGGGAGGAGTTTGGATTTCTGGGCTAAGGATTATTTTTATTGGATGTTGAACCTATGAGCACCAAACAGGTTTCACCGAAACAGACGGCATGCCTTTGTTGGGTGTTTTGAAGCATTACTCAGATCAATTTAGTCAGACAGGGATTGGGAACCAGATAACATTAGAAGTCAGCTTCAGTTAAACTGATAGCACAAGTTTAAGAAATAGCAGGCATAAGTGGGGTCAGGCTAATAGGTAATACCATAGAATCTAAACTAAGTTTATACTGTATGTATCAGAATTAATAGAACATAATAAGTGTGGTCATTGAGCTCCATGTCAGCCACACAGAAACACAATATATGATGATAAAAGAGACTTGACTTACAAAAAGAGTTGAATGGGCTTTTAAATATTTCTGGATACCACATGTTCAGAGAGGAAAGAAAGGAGGAAGGCAGCCATATTCTTTAAGGAGAATGTTACAGTGTTGAAAAATGAGTCTTTCCTACAAAACTCAAAGATAGACTTTATTTGGCTTGAACTACCCAAAGGTAGATGCATAAAGATGAGGTGCATTCTTTACCTTTTCCATCAGTTTGTGACCTATAAATCTGGATTTTACAGGAGATCGGGTTGTGGCAAGGAGAAGTATACAGTACACTTCTCCAGAAAAGGTAGTTGGAAACCAATCAACATTTCAAGAGACAGTAGGAACTGCTGATGCTGGAGAATCTGAGATAACACGGTGTGAAGCTGGATGAACACAGCAGGCCAAGCAGCATCAGAGGAGCAGGAAAGTTGATGTTTCAGGTCGAGACCCTTCTTCAGAAAATCTTGACATTTCAAGAGCCTGCTTTGCAACAATAACATAGTGGGGCAACTTAAAGAAGCTCAGGATTGGATTACTACCTCTCAGTGGACAAGTTGCACTACACTCATGGGCTGCCAACCATCTGATCGGTCAGCAGCTCAAGCAGTCCAATTAGTGCTAGACCTCAGTCATGAGACTGGACATTGCCAGGACTGCAAAAGGCCCGTAGAGATTGTTGAAAGTGTCCAGCCCCAGGTAACGATGGGACAGGTTAGAGCACCCTGGGGACGGTAGCATGAGGGATAGAGGCACAGATTTTGCAGGCCATGCAGGAAGAAACAAAGGGTGTTAATGTCCAGGGAGCATCCACCCCCTTTCCCACAATGCAAAGAGGACATCAATAAACAGTCTGCTCCCATCCCTTCCAGCCTTTCAAAAAAAACGTTGTTAAAAAAAAGCCATCTTCTGCTTGGGAACCCTGCAGCCCAATGGTATCAATGTGGATTTCACAAGCTTCAAAATCTCCCCTCCCCCTACCGCATCCCGAAACCAGCCCAGCTCGTCCCCGCCTCCCTAACTTTTCTTCGTCTCACCTACTCCCTCTTCCCACCTCAAGCCCCACCCCCATTTCCTACCTACTAACCTCATCCCACTCCCTTGACCTGTCTGTCCTCCCTGGACTGACCTATCTCCTCCTTACCTCCCCACCTACACTAACCTTTACTGGCTCCATCCCACCTCTTTGACTTGTCTGTCTCCTTTCCACCTATCTTCTCCTCTATCCATCTTCGATCCGCCTCCCCCTCTCTCCCTATTTATTTCAGAACTCCCTTCTCCTCCCCCATTTCTGATAAAGGGTCTAGGCCCGAAATGTCAGCCTTCTTGCTCCTATGATGCTGCTTGGCCTGCTGTGTTCATCCAGCTCTACACCTTGTTATCTCTGTAAAAAAAAGCCTGTCCACTCTTGCCTGTCTGTCACTGCCCATGGTTTATGATGGTAGAGGCAGATTGACCCTTAAGTGGACAACAATGGAAGTGTTTAAAATTGATAAGTTACCATGACTGGATCAGGTGCAACCAAGGATACTGAGAGATGTTAGACCAGAAATCACAGAGACTCTGGCCACAGTTTGTTAATCCTTCTGAGAAAAAGTGGTGGTAACGGAGATAGGAAACTTCAAATGTTGCACCCTCATTCCAAAAGGACTGCTAGGTTATAAGTCAAGCAACTACAGGCCAGTCAATTTAACCACTAAAATATGAAAACTCTTAGAAATTATAATGTTGGATAAAATTTACAGTCATTTGGATAATTGTAGATTAATCAAGGAACACCAGCAGGCATTTTTCAAAGGGCAAATTGTGTTTAACCAACTGGGTTTGAGTTTTTGATGATGGAACAGATTGGATTAAAAAAGGTAAATTTGTTAACATTTTGTTCATGGACTTGCAAAAAGCAATTGGTAAAGTGTCACATACCAGGGATGTGAAAAAAGTCAAAGCTTATGAGTATCAGCATGAATAGGATGTGGGCTGAATAATAGGAAAGAAAGTTGTGATGCACTTTCTGATTTTGCAGACTATGGAAACTATATAGTGTTGTATCCTAGGAGTTGCTTTTCTTAATTAATATTGATGAGTTTGACTTGGATATGTAGGACAATTTTAAAACTTACAGATGGCACAAAACTTGCAATATTAGGAGGACAGTGCAGAGTTCAAGATGACCTAGGCTGGAATTGGTGGCCATGTAGAAAATTCAGTTTGATGCAAAGAGATTTAAAATTATATATTTTGAAAGAAAGAATGACTAGGATATTAAAAGTGCCTACACTCAGACTATGTACTCTTAACACTGACTTCATTATTTAACAGATAAATCACATTGTTAGAAAGATTGATGTTCATCTACAGCTCTATAATTAATGAATAGGGCATACAACACATCCTTGAGCATGAGCTCACCAGAACCATAATTTGACTCCCAAAGGACAATATGCAAGAGTTGGCAATTGTGCTTGTTTCTTATAAATGTGACGCTTGGTTTGGTTTATGATATTTTTGACCAAATGATCAAATCACTGGAATGTGTGGTTTTGAAATGTGTGAGTCTTGAAATGAAAATTATGTTGATGTAATCCTGCTCAAGTAGCCAACAAACCACTTAACCAGCAAAATAAATGTCAAAAGATGTGTTAAGCCAGGCGCAGCAGATATAAAGATTGATGCGATCATATGGATGGAAAGCCCTATTTTCGTACCATTGGAAGCCTTTCTAATGGATTGAGATGAGGGTTGGAACAGACAGATGCCTGGATGGGGAGGGGAATGTACTACCAAACACAAATGGTAGAAACTACAGGACAATTTTTATAGTCATTTCCATTTCACTGATTTGGACGATCGTAAAACCGCTTTGGGATTAAAGGAGAGCGCAAAGTATGAATATTACTGTAAAGAAACAGTACATAATTAAAATGAGCACAAAGGAAAGTAGCAGTTGTCACAGTTGGATACAAATCTGCTCTGCAAACGCAAAGATGCATCAAGAAAGAATTTGTAAATTGGTTGTGCCTTGTTTTTGCAATCAAAATTGGACTCAAGCTTTATTTCAATAATTTGAATAAGAGCCTGTTGTGAATCCAGAGATATTTGCCCACTACACAAGGTTAAAAATTCAGACAAAATAAAAGCCAAAAGAATTGCGATTGCTGTAAACGAGAAACCAAAACAAAAATTGCTGGCAAAGCTCAGCAGATCTGGCAGCACCTGTGGAAAAAAATTGAGCTATGTTTCAGGTCACTTGCTGAATAAGGGTCATTCAACCCAAAATGTTAACTCTGATTTTTCTTCACAGATGCTGCCAGACCTGCTGAGCTTTTCCAGCAACTTCTGTTTTGGAACAATTCAGACAGTTTGCCTTGCACTTACGCAGGCCTTGCGAGGCTGTGGAAGGAGGGAATTATTATGGCCAGCAGTAGCCAGAGAAGGACTGTGGAGCCAGGAACGTTACACAGCGATTGTTACTAAGGCCACAGCAACCATTGATGAATCCCGTGAGGAACAAGTCCACAGCGTGTTCCAGCCTTTGCTCTGCTATCTTGTGTAGGGGTCTTGAAACAGGAACCGGGTCTCGATCTACATACGTACAGCGCCAGATTTCAATTACAGACAGGTATCATAAGTGCCTCGTCAGCCACCTATGTCAATGTGATAGTGCTCATAAAATTGCCATAGTCCTACTGGATCATAGGACAGCTGTCTCATTAGAGAAAGAGAGAGAGAGAGAGAGAGAAAGAGAGAGAGAGAGTGGTGATGGTTTAATCTGAGATTTACCATGCCTCAGGCAAGGACAGTTGGGGGAAGGGGCTCAGTTATATTAATTGGCAGGGCAGCTGGTTTGTGATGCAGAGTGATGCCAACAGTGTGGGTTCAATTCCAGCACCAGCTAAGGTTACAATGAAAGGCATTCCTTCTCAGCAGTTCTCTTTCCCAAAAAATGGGTGACCCTAAAGTTAACTTGCCAGCATTTGCCTCTCTAATGACAGAGCAGCACTATAATCTCATAATACTACAGTGAAACACTTGCACTGATTGGATATTGTCTCTTTTTGCCTCTCATTGCTCTTGTTTATGGAGGTACAATGATGAGGAAATCCAATTCCTAAACAATGAGTGAAAATAATAAACTTTTAAAAATAACGTCATACTTTTCAAGACAGCAAACATACCAAATCATCCTGTGTCAATCCTAATCATGTTCTTATGTTTAAAAACTGAACTGGCACATAATTGGAAAGTACAGTGTGGTACATCTGTTGAAAACTCAATGTGGAAAACTTCAGTACATTCATGGAAAGTATGATCAAAACATTCTCCAGGGAGAATTTGGCAGATATTGGAATTTTATATATTTAAGAGCTATTGCTGTGTACTACAACATATAGTCTATGTTGTACCACAGTGCTGGTGTTGGACTGGGGTGGCGAAAGTCAGAAATCACAGAACAACAGGCTATAGTCCGACAGGTTTATTTGGAAATATAAGCATTCAGAGTCTTGCTCCTTCATCAGGTGTTAGTGAGAGATGTGGCATCAGACACAGTATTTATAAGTAATATATCAAAGGGTCACACAACTGCTGACGATGTATTCAACACACCTAAGATGCTGTTAAATCTTTAATCAGTTAGAAGGTTTTAATTTATTAATACATGTATGTAAATCCCTGAATTTCCTTCAAATCACTGTCCTGAGAGAACTAAAGGCTTTATCAGTGTAAAGAAGAGGTGACATTTTAGGTCAGACAATGTACGTTACGTGTAAGGTCTTGTTTAGATTCAATTTGTGTTTTGGTTAGGAGTCAGATTGGTTTTAGTTCTAAAGTAGGAATTTATAAAACACCACATTGACTGACTGACTATAAATTGCATGCTTTTGAACAAAATAGAATGTATCTGTAAATACAAATTAACCCCATAGATTTTATCTGTTAGTCACTGTCTCATAGCTGGTCTGCTGTATCCTGAGCGGAAGCTGAGAATATGGAGTCTATCTCAGTTTCAAGGTTATGGTGCTTGCTGTAGAGTTGGTGTATGATATGATTGAGGAGTTTGACATTATTGAGAGAGGCAACAGCAAAGTCTCTCAAAGTAACCATTGTTGTAGATTGATTTGAGTGTGTTCATGATCTGTAGTCCTTTTGGGATCTTTTGTGCTTTATGCTGATAAACCTTTTGTTCTATCAGGGCAGTGACTTGAAAGAAATTCAGGGATTTACATATACATATTAATCAATTAAAACCTTCCAACTGAATAAAGACTTAACAGCATCTTAAATTTGTTGAATACATCCTCATCAATGGTGTCAGAGATAATGGGAACTGCAGATGCTGGAGAATTCCAAGATAATAAAATGTGAGGCTGGATGAACACAGCAGGCCAAGCAGCATCTCAGGAGCACAAAAGCTGACGTTTCGGGCCTAGACCCTTCATCAGAGATATCTTTTACTTATAAATTCTGTGTCTGACACTAACTCTCTAACTACCACCTGAAGGAGGAGTAAGACTCTGAAAGCTTGTGTTTTCAAATAAACCTGTTTGGACTATAACCTGGTGTTGTGTGATTTCAGACCTTGTCCACCCCAGTCTAACACCAGCAACCCCCCCCATCATGGCTACCGTTGACACCACCAACTGCCGGCTCAAAGTGGAGACCATCTCCAAGAAGATCGCACATATTGACACAGGCATCAAGTTTCTACAGAAATGCAAGGAAGCACAAAAGATCATGAACCCACTCAAGTCGACCTACAACACTGATTACGCTGAGATCCTTTGCTGACGGGCCTCTCACAAACTGCTCAATCGTCCCATAGACCAACTCTACAGCAAGTCCTGTAACCCTGAAATCAAGATAATCCATATTCTCAGTTTACACTCAGGATACAGAGGACCACTACAAGACACTGACAAACAGAGAAAATCTATGGTGTGAATTTGTATTTACAGATACATTCCACTTTGTTCAAAAAGCACACAATTTATAGATAGCCAATCAATGTAGCGTTTTATAAATTCCTATTTTAGAAATAAAACCAGTCTGACTCCAAACCAAAACACAGTTTCTAAACAAGGCCTCACACCTAACATGCATTGTCTGATTTAAAATGTTACCTCTTCTTTACACTGATAAAACCTTTAGTTCTCTCAAGGCAGTGGCTTCAAAGAAACTTGAGGATTTAGATATACGTATTAATCAATAGAAACCTTCTTACGGATTAGAGATTTAACAGCTTCTTAGATTTGTTGAATATATCCTCATCGGTTGTGTGATCCTTTGATCCTTTACTTATAAATTCTGCAGTTGGTACAACCTCTCTCATTAACACCTGAAGAAGGAACAAGACTCCAAAAGCTTCTGTTTTCAAACAAACCTGTTGGACTATAACCTGGTGTTGTGTGATTTCTGATGAGGAGATGATTATGAGATAAGATGTGTTCCATTATTAATCATAATAATTGTCAAAATATGGTGCTCAAATGGATAAAAGTATCTCCGTATTTACCAGATACAGCATAATCTTACTATTCAAAGCTGGTACGGTGGAGTGAATTTTTATTCCAATGATTTCAATGAAATCGGTGGACAATCCACTTTGCCAAATTAGCATACACATGGTTATACAAAAATTCATTGGAAAACATTTCAGCCTCTCGTGTTTCATGTAATGTGTTTTAATTGTTGCCCTTTTTAACATGAAAGCAAGTTACAGCAGAGATCACATGACTATGTAAGTCATTACATATGGTTGATTCAGTAATCAGTCTTTTCATAATTAGTCTTGTTACCAAGATAAGGGCTTAAGGAGTGTAAGCCACAATTGTACAATGTACAAATACATCTCTTCAGTCATCTAGGATAACCCAGTAATTTGTAGTGTACTACTGGAAGAGCACTACACAACCTTCACCAGCTGTGTTTGAAGCAGGCTAAATGTATACAGACACGAATGATGTAGGATACTGTCACTGGTGTAATTTACTGCCTTATGGGAGGCAACTGTAGAGTCAGGGGAACCATGTAATCAGTTGAGAATAGGCAGGTGGCGATCCTGGCCTGCTTGTGTTTGGTGTGAAAGGTTCAAGGAAAGCCTTCCCATGCCAGCCTCTGATCAGCTGTTCCACGACATTAAGGTTTCTGAAGGTATAGTCACATTGCAGGAATCAGGAAGCCCAGTGGCAGGAAAGATAAATGGCTGATTAGCACTTAATTCTATCAGATCTCCTTGTTTTCTTCTGGTGGAGGAGTCCCTGACTGTAAATTCCACCCAGAGTAGAGTTAAGCAGGAAGCATAGGTAAGTAAATGGAGAGGAAGGAAAATCACTGATGGCATAAGGCAATAAATTAATATAGTATCAAGAAGAGAATAGGAAATTGCACACCTCCATGCACATGATTTTGGTCATAAATGGTTTATAAAGGCTGAGCTCAAGCACTAGTTTAATAAAAGACATTCAACCTGAAAATGACCTATTTATACTCTGTTTTCTACTTTAATCAATTCTCTGTCCATATTACCCCAACTCCTTAAGCCTTTTTCTTGGTAAGAAGACTAATCATGAAAACACTGCTTAATAAATAATGTATCTGGCTCCTGTATATAATTCAAAGTTTATGGACTTTGCTTTTACATTTTAATAACTTACCATAAAAGGAGCATAGTTTTAAAAATATTCCTGCATGAGAGTGGTATTTGTTTTACATCAACAAGCTGTCTTCTGTCTGTTTATAGAGACTATCTATTGCAATCATTTTCCATTACTGTTCGTTGGATCCTAAAACTGCAATGAATCATGGGATTCACATTCAGTGGTGTTCAGCTGTTGCTGTCAGGGCCACACTTTTCAAGCTGCACGTTGAATATTCACAATGCATTTGTTAACACCTGGCAAAAGCCGACTGACTTCAGACTTAAAAGTTTTAATTGAGCACAGATCCACATACTTTTTGAAGATGAAATGATGATTTCTCAGGTTGAAGAATATTTGGGGGATTCGTTCAAATGGAAAAGTCTGGGACAGCTAACACACAAACATTTGAACATACAAATATGAATTAGGAACATTATAAATGATTCAGCCCCCTGAGCTTGCTCTGGCTAATTCTGTATGTGCCTGCAAATGCACTGTCCTGTTGTTCCTCCATACCTCCGGCTCAAACAGTTTCCATATAAAGGAGGGTAGTGTGCTTCAGATTTACAACAACCACAGTTTTGTTTTTTTATAGTTTGTTATTACACCTGCCACATTGACCAGGATTTGCCATAATGAATTCATCTCTGTTTCTTTGTAACTTCCTGCTCCGATTAACCTTAATACTATGTGTCATTAGCTAATTCACATTTACAACTCTATACAGCTTACGTATGGTTAGTTCCTAACACTCATTCTAAATTAAAACTGCTGTTTAATGCATGTCTTTCAATCACTAGCAATGATACAATTATGAATTAGCCTTTGGCATTTTACTAAAATGAACAGGATTCAGCCATCACTATAATTAGCACAAAACAGCAGATCAGTAAAAGGTTTTCATCAGAACTTTAAATGATGCATGAATTTCTTTTTAAAAAACTAACTGCAAGGATGTTCCAAATTTTTTCTAAGCTTTTCTTTACCTTTCTTGAAATGTCGTAGCTTTGTAACTATCCATGATGTAATTTTTTGCTAAACTACTTTAGAATCAAAAGCCTTTTCTACCTTGTTTTTCTGTGAGGTTGGAAAGGCAGACAGTCTATTAAAACAGATTTATATCAATGTACACATATAGTGATTCCATTCTTCTCCAGCTCTCTGGTGAACTGAGTGATGTTCCCAAACTTCATGTATTATCTGACTTTAAGATGCACCATAAATACACGAAGGAACGCTGCTGTATGGTTCTCTTTGTCTATCCACAATAGAGCTGTTCATCTGACATTTTTAACATGCATCAGGAAGGTCAAAAATTAGCCAATGTGATGAAAGAGCTAAATATAGAGAAAGAATGGCCCGACTATTTTTGAATGAATCTAGTATTGTTGTCAAATCTAAGGTATCTATGTTTAATCAAATAGGTGTGGGTTAGTTTCCTGACAGGTAAATGATAAAGATGTTTCATTCAGATATCAGTTAATAGGTGCCCTTCATTCATAGAAATTTGCACATGTTTTTGAACAGAAGTTATAATTTACTCATGTAATCAGTGGAACATCAAGTAACCTAATAAGGGAACAACTTCACCCCCTGAATTAATTTTACCACATACATCACTTTAAAGGCTGTGAGACTGCATCCAGAAACTGTAGCCATATAATAAGATCATTCTAATCTCTACAGACAACAAAAAATAGCTAAGTAGAAAACCAAAATAACTGTGGATGCTGGAAATCAGAATATAAAACAGAAATTACTGGAAAAAATTGACAGGTCTGGTAGCATCTGTTGAGCGAAATCAGAATTAACATTTTGGGTCCAGTGGCCCTTCTTCAGAATGGAAATGTTTTTTTAAAAGAATAGGCCTTTACAAGTGGGCTTTAACAAATTGAAATTGCTTCATGAACAATTCATAAGCAAATCTGATGCACACGTCAGTGAAGTGACCTTTATCATGGAACAGCTAAATTTATAACAGTAAAGATCTTGCCAGGGAACAGTTAGCTCAGTTAGCTAGATGGCAAATGTATTGTTCAGAACTGTGCCAATAGCACGGATTTGAATTTCTGATCTGACTGAGACTCTGCCTCCTTGTCTACTTCATGTGTGATGTAGAATGGTGCCTCTCAAGCCATCTAATCAATATTACAGACGGATGCTTATGTCCCTTATGGACTATGGTTAATTACCTATCTAAAGGTCTTAAAAATAAACCAAGCAGCACTTTGCACACAGGAAAGATAAGACTACAGCTAAAACACATGTTTCAAATTGATTCAGAGAAAGTACGAACTGCCGATGCTGGAGAATCTGATGTAACAAGGTGTAGAGCTGGATGACCACAGCAGGCCAAGCAGCATCAGAGGAGCAGGAAAGTTGACGTTTTGGGTCTCGACCCTTCTTCCCTTGAATGACCTATCCCCATCCTAACTCCCCAGCTACACTCATCTTTACTGGCTCCATCTCCGGCTCCTTGATCTGTCCATCCTTTCTCCCACCTATCCGCTCCTCCCACCTCAACCCCCACCCCCACCTTCTACCTACCAAGCTCATCCATGCCTTCTTGACCTATCTATCTTCCCTTGACTGACCAACCCCCACCCTAACTCCCCACCTACACTCACCTTTACTGGCTCCATCCACGCCTCCTTGACCTGTCCATCTCCTCTCCACCCATCTACTCCTCTATCCATTTTTGATCCACCTCCCCCACTCTCTCTCTCTGTTTATTTCAAAATCCCCTTCCCCTCCACCATTTCTGAAGAAGGGTCCAGACCCAAAATGTCAGTTTTCCTGTTCCTCTGATGTTGCTTGGCCTGCTGTTCATCCAGCTCTACACCTTGTTATCTCAGATTTTTCATATTGATGCTTTGCTGGTGGAGCTCTGAATAGGAATTGTTTCTTTACCCTTGACTCTCTGCATGTTTCCTGATATTATTAATTCTTGGTAGGATACAATTCTGCGACAAATGAGCCAAGACAAATAAAAACAAAAAACTTGCAATTATAACTATTCTTAATCAACCTGTTCAAATGCCTATGACACAACTCTGGAACCTACAAGGGACCATAGGACTTGCAATTATAAATTTTCTTAATTAGCCTGTTCGGAGATATGATTACCTACCTCTGGACGAGGTGCGACTTAAACCAAAGTCTCCCCACTCAGAGGTAGGGACACTACTACTATCACTAGAGCCCTTAGACTTGCAATTAGACTGTGTGCTCTGAAGAATGGCAGAACGCTTGCATGGTATATAAATGCTAGTACAGATCAGTTGGATGAAGTGATTTGTTCTGTGCTGTCGATTCTCCATAATGTTAAAATTGCTATCAAATGCAGATTATTGTTTCCATTACAAATCATAGTCTGCATCTTCCTTACATGGATTCAGAATCAGCTCACTCATAGAAGGCAGATGGTAGTGGTGGAAGGGTGTTTCTCAGGCTGGAGGTCTGCGATTATGGTGTTCCACGGTGATCCAGACTGGTTGGGTTAGTAAGTTTGCAGACTACAAAAATCAGTGGGATTGCGGACAGTGGAAAGATTGTAAAAGGATTCAGTAGGATATAGGTTAGTTACAGATATGGACAGAGAAATGGCAGATGGCGTTTAATCCAGGTAAGTGTGAGGTGCTGCACTTTGGGAGATCAAAAGTTAGGGAAAAGTGCACAGTTAATGGCAGGACCCTGAACAGCATTGATGTACAGAGGGATCTTGGGGCTCATGTCCATAGCTCCCTGAAAGTGGCCACGCAAGGGATAGGGTGTTAAAGAAGGCGTATGGCATGCTTGCCTTTATTAGTCGGGGAATTGAGTACAAGAATCAGGATGCTAAGGACCCTTGTAGGTTCCAGAGTTGTGTCATAGACATTTGAACAGGTCGATTAAGAATACTTATAATTGCGAGTTTTTTGTTTTTATTTGTCTTGGCTCGTTTGTCACAGACTTTACAAGACTTTGGTTAGGCCATATGTACAGTATTGCATTCAGTTCTCATTACCACATTACAGGAAGGATGTGGAGGCTTTGGAGAGAGTGCAAAAGAGGTTTACCAGGATGCTGTCTGGATTAGAGGGTATGAACTATAAGGAGAGGCTAAATAAACTCAGATTGCTTTCTCTGGAGTGGCAGATGCTGAGGGGAGACTTGATAGAAGTCTGTAAAATTATGAGATGCATAGATAGGGTTGACAGTCAGTATCTTTTTCCCAGAGTTGAAATGTTTAATACTAGGGGGCATGCATTTTAGGTGAGAGGGATAAATCAAAGGCGATGTGAGGGGCAAATCTTTCACATAGAGTTTGGAATGCACTGCCGGGATTGGTGGTGAAGGTGGATTCTACAGGGGCATTTAAGAAACTTTTAAATAAGCACATGAATATGCAAGGAATGGAGGGATTTGGGCAGGCAAAAGCAATTAGTTAAATTTGGCACCATGATCAACACATCATGGGCCGCAGGGCCCATTCCTGTATTATATTGTTCTTTGTTCTATGTTCTAATCTATTATTGAAGAAGGCACAATTCTTTTACAGAAAAGTATGTTAAGTTTTGAATATCTTGATATATTTATTGCATTCTGCAAACATCCAGTGGAGCCAGGAAAGACTAACTCTTCAGAGTGGTTTGTATAACTCCTGACTTGCAATCCAGAAATTCCATGCTGTAAACAAAATCCACTCTGCTTTACCAAAAAAGGTTGGCGAGAATAAGTTCAATTAATAGTTTCTAAAAATTTATTCTTTGCTTTGAAAACCCATTAATGGATTTTATACATATATATGTATATATTCATATAACACACATATGAGAGCATTTTCTATGTGTAACAGTACTTTGGAGACATTGTTAATTTGATCTTTTACTTTTCCATTTGTTTTCACTTTTGGCTTAACTTCCAATGGTGAAAACAATTAGGTGGGTATTTTCTTAAGAACTAAAGCAATAATTGTTATCAGATTATTCAGCTGTGGAATAAGCTGTGGATAAGCGTTTGGACGTACATGGAATAGTGCAGGTTAGATGGGCTTGAAATCGGTATGACAGGTCGGCACAACATCGAGGGCCGAAGGTCCTGTACTGTGCTGTAATGTTCTATGTTCTATGAAACCATCACAGCAGAATTCAGCCCTGCTGTCAACCAATATCCACATGTACTTTTTAATGGGAATCATTGAGTAGCAGTCAGGGGGAGAGATCCCAGCTGTTTTTCCTGTCTAGCCCTGAGACTGTTGTATCTCCAATTCAGCCCCAGCTAAAATGAGCTAGCTCTGCATAGGATAACTTGACAAACCTTCACTTATTTCATTACAAATTCAAGATACAATGTCATAAATCACGTTGACAGACAAATCATATCTATTCCTCACAATGTCACATACTTTTTCTGTTGTTCATCACTCAGACAAATGTAGATGTGTACCACATTAAGCAGAGGTTCACCTGCACATCTGTCAATGTGGTATACTGCATCCACTGTACCCGGTGTGGCTTCCTCTACATTGGGGAAACCAAGCGGAGGCTTGGAGACCGCTTTGCAGAACACCTCCGCTCAGTTCGCAACAAACAACTGCACCTCCCAGTCGCAAACCATTTCCACTCCCCCTCCCATTCTTTAGATGACATATCCATCATGGGCCTCCTGCAGTGCCACAATGATGCCACCCGAAGGTTGCAGGAACAGCAACTCATATTCTGCCTGGGAATCCTGCAGCCTAATGGTATCAATGTGGACTTCACCAGTTTCAAAATCTCCCCTTCCCCCACTGCATCCCTAAACCAGCCCAGTTCGTCCCCTCCCCCCACTGCACCACACAACCAGCCCAGCTCTTCCCCTCCACCCACTGCATCCCAAAACCAATCCAACCTGTCTCTGCCTCCCTAACCGGTTCTTCCTCTCACCCATCCCTTCCTCCCACCCCAAGCCGCACCCCCATCTACCTACTAACCTCATCCCACCTCCTTGACCTGTCCGTCTTCCTTGGACTGACCTATCCCCTCCCTACCTCCCCACCTATACTCTCTCCACCTATCTTCTTTACTCTCCATCTTCGGTCCGCCTCCCCCTCTCTCCCTATTTATTCCAGTTCCCGCTCCCCATCCCCCTCTCTGATGAAGGGTCTAGGCCCGAAACGTCAGCTTTTGTGCTCCTGAGATGCTGCTTGGCCTGCTGTGTTCATCCAGCCTCACATTTTATTATCATGGAATTCTCCGGCATCTGCAGTTCCCATTATCTCAAAAGCAACAATCTGCCAAGATACCAGGATAACGATGGGTTTTATACAAGACTTAGTGTAAAACGATTTGTTGTTTCCTGCCCAAATTCATCTGGTCTACTTTACATAACAAAATATAGCCTCAAGCTCTCAGGCGCCTGAATTTGAACAGTATAGTCTAAGATAATGGCAGCGTTGAATCAAGTAATGATGACACCAGAGAACACAGCCTCTGGACTCCTCGCGCCAGTCCTCCGCAGCAACAGAATTTATAAACATTGCACCTAAGAGTGGTATATCAGTCGTTTACCGAGCTTTTTGTCACCTCTCTACCAACCCTGTTCTACCACCTCCGCCACCCCCAGCACCTCACCAAGTTTCTCCTCGTGTACACAAGAGATGACTGCAAGTAGGCTATTCAGCTATACACACCATCACAAGTGGTCCAGGCATAGGCACTTTAGTATCAATCTTTAGTGAAGACCTCGCCTGTGTTTGTTCTCTGTAGTTGTGATACGGTGGTAAGCTACCACTTCCCCTGCGACCCACTATCGAATTAGGAGCACAAATTATATCTGTGATCAACAACAGAGAGAGGGATTCAACCAGGCATTTTCATTTCAAACTGGACTGTTTGTTTCCCTAACAGTCATCAGGATCACTTGACAACTCTTCATTTTGTCTGAAGTTGTGGCTAAAATCTGAATGCAAATGGTTTGACAGCGTTACTACGAATTGAATTCACAAAGAGTAAAAACACAAATATGTTCCTCTGCAAAGTTCGAAGTTTGACTGCAACACTAAAACAAAAGGAATCTTCATTTATTCGTTGCAAAGTGAAGACGTGTTGTTACGACGTAAGTTAATCCTGTTTTCCAGATACCATAAAGAGAAAACTATCTATCAATTCAATGATCAGACTGTTCACCGTAAAACTGACGTCCCTTCGAGATACAACGCCAATGTCATTTTTTTCTCTTTCATTTGTTTACTTCTTTCGATACGAAGAAAGCAGGTTAACGAGACGAGCAGCTGTCATTCTTAATACCTTCAGAAACCTGTAACATCATCCGACCAGCAGCTGTTAACCCGTATTGCAGGCATGCAGAATTCTTCAGAGACTGCGTCTTTTTGTAGGGATCTCTGCAGTCAGCTTGCATCTGCAGGAACCTCTAATTGTGTAACCACAGCCTCACTTTGTAGGACATGGCAGCCAAAAAGCAGAATGAATATAGCCATTTAATTCATTATGCCGTATAGATTTCAGAAAATCAACATTGGGAAAGGGGAGTTGAGTAAACTTGATCCCCCTCTAACTGCCATCAAGCCCCTCCCTCAGGAAATACCTGTCTGGAGGAGGTTGTGGGGGCTGGGGGTGCAGTGTGTTATGGGGTTAGGGTAGGAAGTGAGTCAGACAGAATGAGTATTGTCGGTAAAAGCTAGTGTGTCAGGGCTGTGTGACAGACTGCTATTTCCTACAGGCTATTCTGAAAATTGTTTTGCAAGTGGGCTTTCAGTCCCCTGCTTGTCAATTATCAGCAAGAAGAGCCATCTCTGCCACTCTTCAGTGAAATCCGTCCAGTTTCCCCTCCAGCTACAGGTGTGACCAAGGCTGCGGGTAGAGCCAAACTTCCTAAAATAAATAAAAACAAACACAGAATGTTTTTCATTTTCTACCTTTTAGATACTGTATTCCTTGATGGGTCGATGTTATCAGATGAGCTATTTAGTCTCCTTCTGGTAACAAACAGAGTTTGGAAGCTGATGTCATGTCAGGCAATTTTTAACACATTCATGGTTAAAATAAAAAGTTTCCAAACAATCACAAGAAGTTAACAACAGTAATACAAACGCCTTTCTTTTTTGTCTTCTTTGCACCATTCCCACCCTGAAGGAAGCAGATCAAACTGGGATTCCCCCCAACAAGCAATGCTCCAATGCCTTTATCAAAGAACCTTCAATTCAATATGTCTAAACAGAAAGTACCAACAGTAGTGAGGGAGTCACAATTTGGCCCAATTTTCCCCTTTCCATCGGCACTTACACTGCACCAGGGTCCTTTATTATTAACCAGAATGAGCACTGTGGCTAATTCCTCAATTTCCTCTGAGATGCCTCAACCAACTGCAATACTCAACTATTGTTCTGTTTGAGTTTGACTAAGAAGGCACTGACAAGCAATTAAATCCAGGGCCAGTTTAGTTTAAGTAATTTAATCACACACATCTAGATTTTGACTAGTTTAGAGATATATACTCAGTTTGAGCATAAATTCGAAAAGTAGAAGTAACTAGCACTGATATTTCATCTTCATGATCTCTGACTGTTTTAAAGCACCTTTCACATCTAATTAGGTAGTTTTAAATTGTTATCCCTAATTGTAGACAACACAATAGTCATATTATATATGCCATCAGTTCCCAAAAATATTAATAATGCAAATGACATTTTTTATTGTGATGTACGTTGACAAAAAATGAATGACTGAGTATTTGAACAGCAGCATCTTTATCATTGCTGCAGTGGGAGATAAGAGTGATATGAGAAGGAGACACCAAGACAGCAAAACCTGGCCTGAGAGATGCCACAACTGCTGCGTAAACTCCAGCATACTTTACCACAATAAATCACTGCTCTTGAAAATCTCCTAAACCTGTGCATAATTCCCTTCCCCCCATTTCCAAGGCAAAGCTCATTACTGCCACTGGAGGCTAGACTATGACTTCTGAAAACTAAAACAATCAGTGGCAGAAATTGTGATTTTAAAAGAAGGAAAAACTTACAAATACATAATTCACAATCTCGGGATATTCCAAACTGCTTAACTGCCATGAAGTACTTTCAAATTGTAGTTACTGTTGTAGCATAGGAAATTGACAGCCAATTCATACAGTAAGTTCTCGCAAATTGTGACAGTGACCAGAAAAATGTATTTTTGCAATGTTGATTGAGAGCTAAATATAACCAGGGCATCTGCTTGTTATCAAAGTAGTGCTAGGGATTCTTTAATACCACCTCTGAGGATGAACAGGGCCTCGGTTGGATGTGTCATCCAAAAGGTGGCACCTCCCACAACACAGCACTCCTTCAGTATTGCACTGGAAGCAAAATTGATTTTGGGGTGCTCAGATCCTGAAGTGGAACTTGAGCATAAAATCTTTGGACTTCAAAATGAGAATGCTACCACTGAGCAATGATTGGAACTGAAATTGGACTCACGAGGGGCGCCAGGAAGTAAGTGATATGCTGTGATCCAACACTTTCCTGACCTCAATTTTTAGGAATTATACAGGCAATTTCATAGACTTCCTCAGGAGCAGTACAATTGTGAAATTACAGCATCATAAATCCAGAAGATTAGGCTCATCATCCAGTGAACATGAGTTGAACTCCTACCACAGCGAATTGGAAAATATTTCAGAACAGAGAGAAGAACTAGTATCAGTAAAAATGCCCTTGCAGCCATAGGATTATTCCAAACCAATTTCCAAAGAAGTGGACTCAAAATATTAACTTGGTTTCTCTCTCCCCAGATGCTGCCAGACCTGCTGAGTTTCTTCAACACTTTCTGTTTCTGTTACAGTTGGACTGTTGTGTTATGAACCTCCGAAATATACAGAGAATGACGTTGCTGTTTCTAGATCTGATCAACAGCTTTATTTTTGAAAACTTTTCAAATATCTGCGCAGCCATAAGCTTATTGTTTGCCTTTGATTTTCTTTGTAACCGCAGGCAGGCTTGATTATTTGTACACACCAATCAAAGCAGTCAAAAGACATAAATAATCAAATACCAAACAATTGAATATTAAATCATTTCCTCTATGTAAAATGTAAACATTATATTAAATTAAACCATCCTAAAACAAATAATATATACATCAAGTCATTTCAGCAAGTCGATTTTCCCAAAGTACTAAAATAGTCCGAAGGATATGAAGGTTACTTTTGACACTATTAAGGTTAATGAATCTGTGACTGTGCAGCTGGACAGGCACTGTGAAATTCTATCTCCTTCCCAAAATTCACAAACCTGCCTGCCCTGGTCGACCCATCGTCTCAGCCTGCTCCTGCCCCACTGAACTCATCTCCACCTATCTGGATTCCATTTTCTCCCCTTTGGTCCAGGAACTCCCCACCTACGTCCGTGACACCACCCACGCCCTCCACCTCCTCCAGGACTTCCAATTCCCTGGCCCCCAACACCTCATCTTCACCAGGGACGTCCAGTCCCTATACACCTGCATTCCGCATGCAGATGGCCTCAAGGCCCTCCGCTTCTTCCTGTCCCGCAGGCCCGACCAGTCCCCCTCCACCGACACCCTCATCCGCCTAGCTGAACTCGCCCTCACCCTCAACAACTTCTCTTTTGACTCCTCCCACTTCCTACAGACTAAGGGGGTGGCCATGGGCACCCGCATGGGCCCCAGCTATGCCTGCCTCTTTGTAGGTTACGTGGAACAGTCCCTCTTCCACACCTACATAGGCCCCAAACCCCACCTCTCCCTCCGGTACATTGATGACTGTATCGGCGCCGCCTCTTGCTCCCCAGAGGAGCTCGAACAGTTCATCCACTTCACCAACACCTTCCACCCCAACCTTCAGTTCACCTGGGCCATCTCCAGCACATCCCTCACCTTCCTGGACCTCTCAGTCTCCATCTCAGGCAACCAGCTTGTAACTGATGTCCATTTCAAGCCCACCGACTCCCACAGCTACCTAGAATACACCTCCTCCCACCCACCCTCCTGCAAAAATTCCATCCCCTATTCCCAATTCCTCCGCCTCCGCCGCATCTGCTCCCACGATAAGACATTCCACTCCCGCACATCGCAGATGTCCAAGTTCTTCAAGGACCGCAACTTTCCCCCCACAGTGATCGAGAACGCCCTTGACCACGTCTCCCGTATTTCCCGCAACACATCCCTCACACCCCGCCCCCGCCACAACCGCCCAAAGAGGATCCCCCTCGTTCTCACACACCACCCTACCAACCTCCGGATACAACGCATCATCCTCCGACACTTCCGCCATTTACAATCCGACCCCACCACCCAAGACATTTTTCCATCCCCACCCCTGTCTGCTTTCCGGAGAGACCACTCTCTCCGTGACTCCCTTGTTCGCTCCACACTGCCCTCCAACCCCAACACACCCAGCACCTTCCCCTGCAACCGCAGGAAATGCTACACTTGCCCCCACACCTCCTCCCTCACCCCTATCCCAGGCCCCAAGATGACATTCCACATTAAGCAGAGGTTCACCTGCACATCTGCCAATGTGGTATACTGCATCCACTGTACCCGGTGTGGCTTCCTCTACATTGGGGAAACCAAGCGGAGGCTTGGAAACCGCTTTGCAGAACACCTCCGCTCAGTTCGCAACAAACAACTGCACCTCCCAGTCGCAAACCATTTCCACTCCCCCTCCCATTCTTTAGATGACATGTCCATCATGGGCCTCCTGCAGTGCCACAATGATGCCACCCGAAGGTTGCAGGAACAGCAACTCATATTCCGCCTGGGAACCCTGCAGCCTAATGGTATCAATGTGGACTTCACCAGTTTCAAAATCTCCCCTTCCCCTACTGCATCCCTAAACCAGCCCAGTTCGTCCCCTCCCCCCACTGCACCACACAACCAGCCCAGCTCTTCCCCCCCACCCACTGCATCCCAAAACCAGTCCAACCTGTCTCTGCCTCCCTAACCGGTTCTTCCTCTCACCCATCCCTTCCTCCCACCCCAAGCCGCACCCCCATCTACCTACTAACCTCATCCCACCTCCTTGACCTGTCCATCTTCCCTGGACTGACCTATCCCCTCCCTACCTCCCCACCTATACTCTCTCCACCTATCTTCTTTTCTCTCCATCTTCGTCCGCCTCCCCCTCTCTCCCTATTTATTCCAGTTCCCTCTCCCCATCCCCCTCTCTGATGAAGGGTCTAGGCCCGAAATGTCAGCTTTTATGCTCCTGAGATGCTGCTTGGCCTGCTGTGTTCATCCAGCCTCACATTTTATTATCTTGGAATTCTCCAACATCTGCAGTTCCCATTATCTCTGTCCTGCACAGTTCCTGACAATTGCGTAGGGCACAAGAGACAGGAGAAAATCAGTGACCATGCTGTAGGATTCTCTGACTCTATGACTGTATGATCTGCTGTGTGGGGAGGGACCTTAGTGGTCCTACTGGACAGGTGATACAGAAACGGGACTTCCTCTTTCCACAAGACCACTAGTGGAGACCATGACACCAGATGATGCCAGCCTGATGTGAGGTAGCTGCCCCTGTTAAAGCACCCTCATGCCTTCTGAAGGAATGCACAGCACTGTCAGAAGTAGGTCAATGACTATATGCACTCCACCAGCATAAGTGCCACCATCTTCTCTCCGAAACCTGACACTCATTCTGGTTCTTTACTGTGCTCATCAACCAACGAGGTTCAAGCTCTACAACTCTCACTATTACGTGCACTATCTTCCCTTGCTTTTCATCATCCAACTCAATGCCCGACAGCACTAATCTCACATTCCCTCTGTCCCGAGCCTACACATTCACTTGGGACATCTCCCCATCTGCACCAAAAGTAACAGTTGTGACACACATTTTCATCTCCATCAATACACAAGCAATGAAATTAAAGATCACAACAGCTAATGCAATGTTAGTTATGAATACCAAATGGAGGTGGCAGCGATCATCACCAAAGCAATGATAAAGATATAAAATAAGTCCAGCACAGACTTGTACAAGGCAATCCTTGATTGCAGAAATAAGCCAACTAAATGCTTGGAATGTTGCCTCGTTCAAAGAATAACATTACACCACATGCAACTATTCTCCCAACAGCAAAAAGCTACTCAAATTTCTTTGCTTGAACAACAAGATAAAGGGACAACAATAGCAGCCAATTTTCATTTAGTTAAAACTGCTAAGTCATTATCAGAGCTGAGCATCAGAAAGCCAGTCAGAGTGCAAACGTTCAACATTCTCAACAAATGTCAGCCCAAGAGGCAACTTGGGACCAGTGATAAATAGTTTCCACCTCAGTTGTATGCACTGGGGTGGCATGGTAGCTCAGTGGTTAGCACTGCTGCTTTATACCACCAGGGACCTGGGTTTGATTCCAGCCTCATGTGACTGTCTATCTGGAGTTTGCAGATTCTCCCCGTGTCTGCATGGGTTTCCTCCAGGTGCTCGACTTTCCTCCCACAGTCCAAAGATGTGCAGGGTAGGTGGATTGGCCATGCTAAAGTGTCCGTCATGTTCAGGGATGTGTATATTAAGTGGATTATATGGCTGGGTCTGGGTGGGATGCTCTGAGGGTTGGTGTGGATTTGTTGGGCTGAAAGGCCTATTTCCACACTATAGGGTTTCTATGCACGTGAATGACCAATTATGTTGTCATAACTATAGGCATCGACGTACAAGTAGAGAAGCTGTTTCTTCACTACAGGCAGCTGATCTGGAAGATCTTACCGCTGACACAAAATAAAGAGCAACACCCCGAAGAGTAAATATCACCTTAGGGATGAGCAGATACCAGATGAATAGTGAATATAAATGTGCATGATATGCATGCATATAAAAGACCAGCAGAATTTAAAGACTGTTTATACAGTACATGTGCAGACGCTGATGGAAGTGAAACTGACTAGAGTTAACACATTATTCCATTAATGAATGATGACTTTCATGCAGCAATGGTAACCTTCACAATTAGAGGATATTTTTGAGAATATTTGGCCATGGTGGGCTGTCTTACATATGTGGTGGTATAGATATAATTTGATTATTGCAATATACTTTGGTCTGAAATATTTTTGAGAGCAATTGCTGTTGCACCAAGTGTAAATGTGTGTTCTATGATCTACCTTCTGCCTTTTATTCAAAGATAACATCCAAGAATTCTTTCATTCAGGCCACTGTGATATTTAAAACCTTCACCACTATTATGAACATATAGGCTTTGAACTCTGAAGTGCTTGGGACCATAGTACGGAGGAACCTCTCGATGAACAAGGGAAAAATTTAAAGTAAATTTAAACTATTCTCCATTTCAATATGAATTGTGTCTCACGTCTCAGAGATGTGAAGAGGTCTCACAGCCGTTATAATGTTTGAAAGGGAACTTTATTTACAAACATTTTCAAAGCCACAAATTTACAGTTTAGTTTTAATTTATATTTTTCTGTAACTGCAAGTTACAAGATATTAAATTGATAGAAAAAACATACAACCCTGAAAAGGTTAATGATTGGGTAAAAGATTAGGAAATTCTTAGAAACCAGCAAAAATGAACTTCTACAAGTACGTAGAAAGGAAAAGAGTAACTAAAATAAATATTGGTCCCATAGAGTGGCCAGGGAAATGGACAATGAAATTGCAAAGGTGCTGAACAACTATTATATCTATTTTCTTGGTTGAAGAGATATTAAAAGAATTCAAAAATCAAAGAACATATTGCAAGGGAGAAGATAAAATAATCATCACCATTAGAGTAATGATCTAGAAAGATTAACCTGACTGAAGCCTCAGAAGTAATTTGAATTTGAGGAAACTGGCATTGAAAGTTTTTACTTGCAATGGTGACCATGAAACAATCACTAATTATTTTAAAAACCCATCCGGTTCATTAATGCCATTTAGGGAAATAAGTCCTTATTGGGTCTGACCACAGATCCATAGTAATATTGTTGACTCTTAACAGCCCTCTGAAATAGCCCAGCAAACTATATGGTTCCAGGTCAGTTAGGAATGGGTAATAAATGCTAGCTTAGCCAATACATCCCGTGAAACAATGTTTTAAAAAAACTCTTGCTAAAGGGGACAAGAGTTGCAGTCTATTCATCTTGCACTGATCAGGACTATGTTGCAAGAGTCATGCCTGAGAAGACCATAAGACCATAAGACATAGGAGTGGAAGTAAGGCCATTCAGACCATCAAGTCCACTCCGCCATTTAAATCATGGCTGATGGGCATTTCAACTCCACTTCCCTGCACTCTCCCCGTAGCCCTTGATTCCTTCTGAGATCAAGAATTTGTCGATCTCTGCCTTGAAGGCATCCAATGTCCCGGCCTCCACTGCACTCCGTGGCAATGAATTCCACAAGCCCATCACTCTCTGGCTGAAGAAATGTCGTCTCATTTCAGTTTTAAATTTACCCCCTCTAATTTTAAGGCTGTGCCCACAGGTCCTGGTCTCCCCGCCTAACGCAAACAACTTCCTAGCGTCCACCCCTTCTAAACCATACATTATCTTGTAAGTTTCTATTAGATCTCCCCTCAACCTTCTAAACTCTAATGAGTACCATCCCAGGATCCTTAGTCATTCATCATACGTTAAACCTGCCATTCCATGGATCATCCGTGTGAATCTCCGCTGGACACGTTCCAGGGCTAGTATGTCCTTCCTGAGGTGTGGGGACATCATATTAAAAAGCCTGTGAGGAGAATGCTAAATGCTGGGCATACTTAGATGTGATTCTGCACTTGGAAATCATTTATTAAGTAATATTAACTATACTAAGAGTTACATTAGAAACAAATTTAAGATCATTAACTAGACTTGCAGTGTGATGTATTTGTGTGTGCTAAAAGCTACACTTATTAATACACAGAATCCTGTTTATGTAGGCACAAGGAATTTGTATATGGTTTACTCCTCTTTCATGAAAACCAAGCTGTGATGGAGATTTCCAATCTCCACTGCATTCCCATGGCAACACCCTGACTGTTCAGAACTTATCTATCTATAAGAGAATGAGGATTGAGAAGTAATTGTTCTTATTGCATCTCCATACCAATCATGGCTCAACCAATCAGGGATCTCTTCTTCTGCGGTATAAATTGGTTCCTCTGTTTTTCAAATCTATTTCTTGCCTCATTGTCCTGGAGATTGCAAAATGAAAAACTTAGCTTCTTTTAGCAATGCTTAAGTTATGTACTAGCATATAATAATTTTAAAAAAAGAAAGTGCATACTTTCATATAATCTTCCAAGATTCTGTAGAATCTGGAAAGGGTCTGGCAGATTAGAGAGCCACAAATGTAACACTGGAATCCGTTATTGAGGAACAGTTGCAGAACAGGGCTTCTGGTAGGTCAAGTGGCTAGAAGTTAGCCAAATTTTAGCCCTGTTCAATCTCATTCCTTGCCTCCTCGTCCTACTGCATAGTAAAGTTGCAGCATAAGTTGCATTTTGCCAAATCTCAAATCATCGTGTCTACTATCTGAAGAAGTTGTAGCTGGGCATTTAGAAAAGCAAAGTAGAATTTTACAAAAGTAAAATCACGTTTCTTTTTTAACTCACTTGTGGGACATGGCTGTTGTTGGCCGGGTCAGAAGATATTGCCCACTCCTAGCCTTGAGAAGGGGGCATTTTTGAACTGCTGCAGTCCATGTGCTGTACGTTGACCCACAATACCCTAATGGAGGGAATGCCAAGATTTTGACCCAGCAACTCTGAAGGAATGGTGATATATTTCCAAGTCAGGATGTTGCTCGGCTTGAAGGGGGTCTTTAACAAATTTGTTTGTGTTCTTGAGGATGTAAAAAGCAGGATAGCTAACAGGGAATCCATACATGTAATATATTTGGGCTTGCAAAATTCATTTAGCACATTGATAGAAAATTGGCTAACTAACAAGAAACAGAAAGAAGTCTCTTTCAAATTGACAAGTTGTGACCAGTGGGATACGATAAGGATCAATGCTGAAACTCCAACTAGCTACAAACAATATTTATGATTTGAATAGTGGGACAAGGAGTATCGTAACCAGATTTGCTAACAACACTAAAGTAGCTAAGAAAACAAGTTGTGAGGAGAATAAAAAGTCTGCCAAAGGATGGAGATAAGTTAATCAAATGGAAAAAAAAGGCATATGGAGTATTAAGTGTGAAAATATAAGGCAATTCACTTTGACAAGAAAAATAGAGAAGCAAAATATCACTTAGATGGCGAGAGACTGAAAGGTGCTGTGGCACAGGGAGATCTGGGGGTCCCTATGCATGGATAAAACAAGTTCACAACAGTACAGCAAATAATTAGGAAGACAAATGGAATGTTAGTCTTGATTGCTAGATAGATCAAGTATAAAAATAAAGAAGACTTGCTACAATTGTGCAGGACACTGGTGAGATTGCATTTTGAGTACTGAAAACAATATTGGTCTCCTAATTCAGTAGGGACTTACATACAAGGTAGTTTAGAGAAAAATCATTAGGTTGACTCTTGGAAGGAAAAGTTAGCTTACAAGGAAAGATTAAGAATATAGAACATATACTCATTGGACGTCAGAAGAATGAGAGGTAATCTTATTAAAGCACATAAAATTCTGAAGGGGCTTGACAGCTTGGTGCTGGGAAATTGTTTTCTCTTATGGGAGTTGATAGAACTATGGTGCACCAGGTGAAAATAATGTATCTCTTATTGAAGGAGATGAGAAATAATTTCTTCTCGCAGAGGGTTGGGAATCTTTAGAAATGTAAATAGATATGTGCAACAGAACATCCTCAGAAAATATTTTTTTTTCTGGGCAACTTTGACTTTTACCTTCTGAAAGCAAAATCCATGTTGTTAACAGGAAGTTGCAAAAGGAGCTGAAACTACCGTATATTTGAATACTATGTGTTTCAGTTAATGACCCTTCCCCAGCACTTAAGGAGAGTACTTGCATTATCAAATGAACCATTTACAATATGGTGGATACTACTCAATAGCAGGAACTGCATAAAAGCATTTTGCTCATCATGACGGCACTCCTGTCAAAAGACTTGTTATCGTTGGTCATGTACACAAAAGGATTATTTTGACAGGATTTCTGTTAGTTATAGAAAAGGGTTCAGGTTCCCAGAGTTAGGAAAATGTTTACACAGTGTAATCTGTAAATTTGATAGTTTTTGAAGAAACCACATCACAGCATGGGTCCCATTTATTAGCTATATACTAATGATCAAGCAATTAAGTCGTAGGCGGCAGTGCTCCTTCCCATCACTGGACCCTCACAGGAAGTGTCATTAAACAGAAACCTTAAAGCACAACTGTGTTCACTTAGGATAAATGTTTTTCACAACAAGCTTTGAAGAATTTTTTTGCAATCACTTTAGTCTTATCCTTAACTATTGCAATACCAGTGCTCTAACTGTGCAGATATGTTCTTCAATGTTAGAAGCGTTCTGTTGAGTGCATACAAACAATAGTGGGCAATGAAATAAATAGTCAGAACTGGGAATCTTAACAGTTCCGTATTATTTCTAAAATTCTGTCTGGTTTCACTTTTCGTAAAACCCAGCATGAGGATTTTGACATAAACATGGACATAATTATTCTAGATCCTGTTACAAAAGATATACAGATGTTTCTGTTCAATCCTTAACAAAGTAATTCGTAGAAGAAAAAAGTGCAGATGGTCATCATGAAACATTCCACTTCAAACCTCAGATACTGAGTAAGAATATAAACATTTAGACATTACATTTTCTACAGCTATTGTGCCCTTTATGGAGTCTTTGAGGTCTGCACCACAGAAAAGGGTCTTTGCCCCATCTATTCTGCACTAGTCAAAAACAACCACCTAACTATTCTAAGAGATAATGGGAACTGTCGATGCTGGAGAATCTGAGATAGCAAAGTGGAGAGCTGGATGAACACAGGAGGCCAAGCAGCATCAGAGGACCAGGAAAGCTGATGTTTCGGGTCTGGACCCTTCTTCAGAAAATGAAGCTTTTCTGCTCCTCTGATGCTGCTCGGCATGCTGTGTTACCTTGTTATCTCACCTAACTATTCTAATCCCATTTTCCAACACTTGGCCCATAGCCTTGAATGCCTTGGCATCACAAGTGCACATGGAGTCCTCTTGTAGCATTCATCAAATTCTAGCAAAGGGCTTTCTATTGTTATTTAATAGTATCTCAGATTTATTTTTAAAAGACCTGCCACCTTTGACAAAAGTAAAATCTTGGTGCTAGATAGCTGACCCTAATTCTGTCTCTAAAAGTCCTAGATCTAGACCATCAGCTCAAGGAAAATAAAAAGTCCCAGCATCTAACATGTTAAACTGCTGAATTTCGATGAGATCCATCCTCATTCTTCTAAACCCAATGGAATACAGGTCTTGTATATGCAATCTTTCCCCATGCCCATATTTCAAGAATTAGTCTGATGAACTTTCGTAGCCCTCCTTCCAAGGCTTTTAATTCATCCCTTACAAGCTGAGGCCAAAATGATTTTTGTAATCATACATTCTAAACTTTTGGAATTTTCCAAATCCCCAAGTCCCAAAGATTTGCATCCAACAATTCTAAAAGAGATAACTGCAAAGAGTAATCATAGAATCCCTCCAGTGTGGAAGCAGACCATTTAGCTCATTGAATGCACACTGACCGTCTGAACAGCATTTCTCCCAGATGCAACCCCCTACCCTATCCACGTAACTCTGCATTTGCAATGGCTAATCCACCTAGCCTGCACATCTCTGGACCAATGGGAAATTTAACATGGTCAATACACCTCACCTGCACATTTTGAACTGCATCCATAATGGATGTACTAGTTTTGATCTTCAAAAATTTCCTTAATTATAGAATGATCCAGGCATAGTAGAGGTTGGTAAATATATCTCCAATGTTTAAGAAAGGAGGAGCAAGAGAGGAGAGAGATATAACAGGCAATGACAAGCCAACTAGTGAATAGGAGATAGCTGAGGACAACTGTCAGAAATCAAAAATGAGCCAGGAGGGGTCCCGGAGGACTGGAAAATGACTAATGTAACAGCCTTGTTTAAAAAGGGAGGGAGACAGAAGTCAGCAGGCAATTGGCTTGTTAGCCTGACCGCTGTCGATTGTAAAATTTTAGAATAAAAGAGCAGGCGTATATTGTTGAGGCTGTGTAATGCTCTTGTCAGACCACATTTAGAATATTGCAGTAGTTTTAGGGCTCTGTATTTAAGGAAGAATGTGCTGGCCTAGGAGTAGGTCCAAAGGAGGTTTATAAGAATGCTCCCAGGGATGAAGGGCTTGTAATATGAGGAGGGGTTGAAGACTCTGGGTTTGTACTTGACGGAGTTTAAAAGGAAGGCAGGTGGATCCGATTGAAACTTACAATATACTGAGAGGCCTGGAAAGAATAGACATGGTGAAGATGTTTCCACTAGTAGAAGACACTAAGACTTGAGGGCACAGCCTCGGCATGAAGAGATGACCCTTTAGGACTGAGACAAGGGAAATTTCTTTATTTAGAGGGTGTTGAATTGCCATAGAGGGCTGTAGAGGCCAAGTCATTGAATATATTTATTAGAGATAGATAGGTTCTTGGTTGGTAAGGAGATCAATGGTTATGGTGAGAAAGCAGGAGGATAAGGCTGAGAAACATATCAGCCATGATGGAATAGCGGCGCAGACTCAATGAGCCAAATAGCCTGATTCTGCTCCAAAATCTCATGGTCTTATGGTCCTATCAGTTGTCAAGAAATTGGAGTCTATCATCAAAGAATAATAGAGTCATTCTTAGAAAGTTCACAATATGATTAAAGTCAACATTGCTTTGTATAAGGGAAATCATATTTGACAAATTTATTAGAGTGCTTGAGTTTGTAATGAGCGGAGAATAGATAAACGGGAACCAGTGGATATAGTATACTTGGATATCCCAATTGTCATAATAAGAGTTCAGGGATTCTTGGTAATATTTAAGCATGGATTGAGGATTGATCGATGAGTAGGAGAAAAGTGTAGGAATAAATGGGGCATTTACAATTGACAGAGTGTGACTTGCTGTGTGTTGCAAAGAAAAGTGCGGAGGCCGCATGTTATTATTCTATGCTGATTATTTAAATGAAGATACAAGGAGTAATATATGGTGGCTTTGCTGACAATGCCAAGCTAGTGGGAATATCAGCTGTGAGAATGACACAGAAAGGCTGCAAAGAGATACAGAGGTATAATAGTAAGGGAAGTATAAAGGCAGGTGGAGTATATTATGGTGATGTTTTCACTTTGATCATAAGGATGAAAAAGTAGAACCTATATTAAAAAGTGTGAATTTTGAAAATATTGATGTTCAGAGAGACCTGCCATGCATAGAACACAGAGAGTTAACACAAACATATAGAATAAGCAGTTAAAAAGGCAAATGGCACTTTTGCCTTGATTGCGGTACGATTTGGGTTCAGGAATACAGTTTTTTGTGACAATTGTGCAGGGTTTTGGCTAGTATATTCAAATATCATGTGCAGTTTTGGTCTCCCTCTTTAAGGAAGGAGGAACCTGAGTTGGAGGTGATGTAGTGAAGGCTTACTGGATTGGCTGTTGGGATGTGGGTTGTGTCTGATGTTAACACACCTAGTCTATACATTCCCTGAACATTAGGGGTAATTTAACATGACCAAACTACCTAACCTGCACATCTTCAGACTGTGGGAGGAAACCAGAGCACCTGGGGGTAACTCCCACAGACACGGGGATAATATGCAAACTCTGCAGGGTGGAATCAAACCCAGATCCCTGGTGCTGTGAATAGCAATGAGAAACTTCCTCAACTCAGCCTATATTCTATAGAGATTAGAAAAATTTGAGATGACTTCATTGAGAAACAGAAGATTCTATTGGTACATGACCCAATAAATATGAGTTTCTTTTTGCTGGCTATAAATTGTCAGTCTCAGGATAAGTGGTAGTTCTTCATTCAAAACTTTTGGCTCCATGTGTTGTGAATCTTTGAAATTCTCCATCCTAGAAAGTTGTAGATTTCTGGATAGAACTTTGTTGAATATGTTTGAAGTTGAGATGGGCATATTTGGGAATCAAAGGGATATGGACAGCAGGAAGGAAAGTGGAATTAAAGCCAAAGATCAGCTACAATTGTACTGAAAGACAAAGAAGGTTCAGTTGGAAGCATAGTTTGCTCCTGCTCTATGTATTGTGTTCTGGAGTTTTTTGTAATAAATTCCAACCTGCCATTTGCTTTCCTAACAAATTGCTATTCCTATATGGTGAACTTCTGTGATGCATTAAAAAGGATCTTGGCCCCATTGGATACCAAATTTCCCAATCTGTCATTTTTTTTAAAAATCCATTCTTTTTAACCAAATAACATATTTAATATTGCATTCCATCCATCACATTCTTCTCCACTTCCACAGCCAGGAGAATAGGGTACTAAGTGAGTAGGATAGGTAGTGATAAGCCAGATAGGTAGTGTACAAGGTTGTGGGAACAGGGAGGTCAGGAATTATTCCATTCTGGGGATCTTGGATGGGTGTCAGCTCATTGGGGAAGGGTGTGTGGATCATTGGTGTTGCATCCTGGTAGGGCGGGCAATGGTTGTCAGATCTAATGGCAGGGAAAATGGTGTCATGATGGGCTCAGTGGATGGAGAAGGTTTTGGGTTCAAGGAGTAAAGAGTAGGTATCAGGCTAGGGTTTCTGGGAGTGTGATGGGTTTTTAAAATGTGTAGTTTGCAATGTGCATGTCGTATGTTTTGGGGGTCAATAGATAATAGACAATAGGTGCAGGAACAGGCCATTCAGCCCTTTGAGCCAGCACCACCATTCATTATAATCATGGCTGATCATCCACAATTGGTATCCTGTTCCTGCCTTATCCCCAAAACCCTTGATTCCACTATCTTTAAGAGCTCTACCCATCGCTTTCTTAAAAGTATCCAGAGACTTGGCCTCCACTGCCTTCTGGGGCAGAGCATTCCATATATCCACCACTCTCTGGATGAAGAAATTTTTCCTCAAGTATGTTCTAAATGGCCTACCCCTTATTTTTAAACTGTGTCCTCATTTTAATAGTCATTTTAATAGTTACTCAAGAGATAGACCCGGCATTTAATAGTCTAACTGCTTAACTAAAGATTCACTGAACTGCAGTGGAACCCTTCAAATTCTCCCATTTAAATGGAAGCTTTTAGAGGGTCAGGTTTAGGGGAATTGGTCATTAGAATCACCAGTTTCTCAGTAATTCCCTCAGAGTCTGCTGCGATGGAGAATCCACAAGCATTGTTTCTAAATACACTACACAATCGATCTGATCATCACAAAATCCAGGCCATTATGTCCCTTTCCTTTATTTGTGTTGACTCTGTGTAATTATGACTATGATTATTTGAGTCCCTCATTTCAGGTCACCAAAAGTAGATGTTAGTATTTTTACATAATTGAATCCAGGCTAGCTGAACTATAGTTCACTGATTTTCTCTCTCCTTTCTTGACTAGCGAGGTTACATTTGCTGCCTTCAAATTCATGAAAACGATTCTACAATCTACATTTCTGGTACATCACAGATTTTTACAAGTGACTTGCCACTGAGATACCTGAGATGAATTTTCAACTTAAAATTTTAAACTGTTCCTGTGCTTCTTTCCAGAAGATTTAACGGTTGGTATAAGTATTGCGATGAATAGGATATGATGACTGCTTGGATCATGGGTTTAGTGGTAATTTATTGAACCAATACAGAAGAGTAGATTTTTTCTCTGGGGAAAAATGTTCAAATCTCAGCATGGCAGCTGGTGTAATTTAAAAATTCAATTAATTAATAAATCTCATGACTATTAAACTATTGGATTGTTGTAAAAACCAGTTCATCTACTAATGTCCTTTAGGGAAGGAAATGTCCTTACCTAGCCTATAATATGTGACTTCAGACTTATAGAATAGTAACCTATCAAATAACATATCAAGTCAGTCAAATTTCCAAACAGTTTCAGAAGAGTCGGAAAGAAATAAAAATGGATGGACCATCCAGCATTAACCAAGGCACCAGAAAAGGCATCCAACTCAATCAATCCTGCACAGTTCCCCTCACAAAACTCAGGAAGCTGGAGCCAAATTTGGGAGAGAGGCCTTGTAGTCAAATCTAGCAGTAGCCTGCTATAGTGTTACCTTATAGATACTGCCCCAAACTCATCAATCACCATCATAGGGTTTGTCCTGTTCCACTGGGAGGTCAGAGCTACCACAGTAGTATACAGTCAGGACAGAGTTCCTCAGGGATATCTCAACATTTACTTTGGGCGCCATGGACGCTCGGACATTATGTCAAACAAGCGAAAGAAAGCATTCCGCTGATTACCATTTACTGCTGGCTCTTATCTGATGAGTCAGTACTTCACCATGTTGAACACCACTGTGAAAGAACAAGTGAGGGTTGCAAAGACACAGAACATACTCTGGGTGGGCACTTCGATACTCGACACCAAAAGTGACTCAGGTAACCACTAATGATGAAACTGACAGTTTCTGAAGGACATTTCTCCAGGTCTGGGCCTGCAACATATGATAAGTGGGCCAATAAATGTGGACAACCAACTTGACCATGCCCTATCAATCAACAGTTGCAGATGCAATCATCCATGAAAGTAATTGTAGGAATATCCATGTGAAAAGAAAGTCTCATCTTCTCACAGAGGATGCCCTCCATTGTGGTGTGTGGTGCTACCTCTGTACTGAATGGGATAGAGTCATGGAGTCATACAGCATGGAACAGACCCTTCAGTCCAACTCGTCCATGCTGACCAAGTTGCCCAATTTAAACTAGTCCCACTAGCCTGTGTTTGGTCAATATCCCTCTAAACATGATCTATTCATGTACCTGTCAAATATCTTTTGAATCTTGTAGCTGCACCTACATCTACCACTCCCTCTGGCAGCTCATTCTACGTATGAACCATCGTCTGTATGAAAATGTTGCCCCTTAGGTCCCTTCTAAATCTTTCTCTTTTCACCTTAAAGCCCTTTGCTTTGAACTACCCTCACCCTTGGGAAAAGGCCTTTGTTAGTCACCTTATCTATGCCCCTCAAATCGAAGCAGGGCACACATGATGCACTGTGGGCTATCCACAGCACTATTGTATTCAAGCACAATCTGTAGCCTCATGGTCCTGTGTATCCCTCATTATTTTCCCTGAAGGTAGAAGACTAACCCCAGTGGAGTGAAAGTTTGTGTAGTGCATACCGTGAGCAATACCAGATATACCTAAAAATGAAATGCCAACATAGTGATATTACAAAACAGGACTACACGCACACCAAACAGTGAAAGCTGCATGTAATAGATGTAAGTGATTCCATATTCAATGGATTAAATCAAAGCTCCACAGTTCTCTTGTGGCCAGTCTTAAATGTTGGTGGATAATTAAACAAATGGCTGGAGGACATGTCTCCACAAATATCCTCATCCTCAATGATGGGGGAGCTCAGCAGATCAGCACAAGAGACAAGGTTGAAGCATCACCAATGATCTTCAGCCAATAGTGTTGAGTGGATGATCATTCCCAGCTTTCTCCAAAGGTCCATAGTATCACAGAAACCAGTTATCAGCTCATTTGATTCTCTTGCCATGATAATAAGAAATGGCAGAAGGCACTGGAAACAACAGCAATGAGTCTTAACGATATTCTGGCAGTAGTACTGAAGGTTTGTGCTCCACAACCAGCTGTGGTCCTCGGCAACTTTTTCCTTTACAATTACAACACCAGCATCTACCTTGCAGAGTGAAAAATTGTTCAAAATGTACACAAGGAAAAGTAAGATCTAATCTGCTTAATTGCCATCGCATCAGTTAATTCTCCATCAAAAGCAAAGAGATAGGCTGAAATTTTCCAATTTGGGGTTAAAGTATTCCAGTGAACTCCTTAGGTGGCATTGCATCTGCAATGGCCCAGGATACGTTATCTCACAGGATTACATACTTCTCACTATATTGTCTACGCAAACAGAATATTGTACAAGTGACTCGATAAATCACATGTGGCAAGAGAGCAGCAATCTGAGCCCCTGACAGGCCTTCTACTGTTACAGGTTCTGGCATTATACTTAAAGATCAACTGGACCCCAACTTCACTTGCTGCAAGCCAGAAACATCCACTTAGTCTGCTGGTCACCTCTGACAATGAAACAATGCCTGGTAATGTCACCACCTTCTCCTTGCTAGCTGACACTCACAGGGGAATCTTTCACACTAACTCTGCCACTGCCCAGGTATCTCAGAAAGCCTCATAGCCATCAAGCCTCAGAATCATATACATGATCTGCACTCAAGAGCTTACACCCATCTCATACTCTCAAACTAGTAGCCTTCATAGGTACTGCGTTTCCTAGGGAGAATTCGCCTCCCCATATGCTAATGCATGCTCACAAGGTGCTCCTGCACCTAGTGACATTGCATTTAGTCCTTCTTCCTATCTCATTGCAGGAAAAAAAAATGGGCCATAACCACACAAAGAAGGTTAAGACGGGGGAGGGATGCCAAACATTATGGTTCTCAGCACCTTTGAGGAAAGGGCATTACAGCTGGCCAGGGAAGACCTTCTTGTGGTTACAGGGAGACACGTGTCAAGAGTCGCAGAACCAAAATTGCAGTAGTCGCAGATGGTCCTCAAAGTCACCCTGGAAAATGTAAAGTTTGAGAGGTGGACATATTTCATGTTAGTTTATTATCTTTATGGAGCTGAATGCACAGAATTTATCCAGGCATGGTTCAGGAACTGGCATCTCATTTTGAGCAGGTCTTTTCTTTTGTACAGTGACCTGGGTGGAAGCATCTGCAGCATTGTATTTCTTTTCAACATTAGTCTAAGGATGTCTTAGAGGTGCAATTACCAGATGTAGAAGGCTTATCCCTCGTTATCAAGCATCCATCCTTACATGGGCCAAGAACCTTTGAAAGAGGCTAGCACATGTGAGCAGTCCAGGATGAAAGAATCAAGGCCTCTAACACAGGCCTGCATTATCTGGCTGTTGTGGTCACAAATGATTTGTGAATGGAGTGGAATCCTTTTCATCCCGAACCTGCAAGAAACCAGCAAGAACCCTAACGCCCTGACTGCCCAACACGCACCTGTTAAGGGTAGACTTGTAAAGAGAGCATCAGGGACCTACTAGGTACACTTACAAATTACACCTGAGACACATCACACCAAAATCTGGTCACTCCCAGAAATTATCCACTCCAAAATGAAACTATGAACAGCTATTACTTTTATGACTTCTGAGATAGAACTGGCACCCAGTGCATAAGGACACTGGTCTTCCTCCAGCAGTTTATCATTCCATGCATGAAAAATTTTTAAAAGAACTAAAAAATGTATGATCAAAGCATCAACAACCTGAAATAATTGTTGATCATGAGGGTTCAATGTCAGAGCAACAAATAAAGCTCTAACAATCAAAGGAAATGTAGTTGGTTTCAGCACATAGCTATTTTTCTCAGTTATTTTTCTCATCCTAACCTCACACTGTGAGGTCCATTATGGCATTTCTTTCCCACCATTTAATCAATCAGATTATTCAAATCTCAAGTATTTCTGCTCTATATGACTCAATTACTCACTGCACCAACTAAATAACCGATGCAGGAATCCTGAAAAGATGATTGGTCAGTATTTCAACCTTCATATCAAGGAGACTTCACAATCTACATTGTTCAAATATCTCTTAAATATCTTAAAAATCAATTTCTCAAGCCTGTGAAAATAGTGTGAAGCACCTTCCCTGGTATAGTTGAAGTTTTTCTTTGCTTGGTGGTAATTATTTGTAAAGTCATATAATACATAGGAGATAGTTCTGGTTCAGATTACAGATGTGTGCTCTAAATTATCCTTTACCTTACCATAAAAAGTATTTTTACCATTAGAAGAGCATTTCAAATGTACCAATGGGAGCGATCGAGGACTTACTGGGCCAAGAATCACAATGCGCAACTGTCAATAAAGTAGTTGAAACTGCTAATATCCTTCCAAAAAGCCAAGAATGGATGATCCAGGAATTGGCACATTCAGTGAAGAAGGGCCCAGATCCAAAATGTCAACTTTCCTGCTCCTGTGATGCTGCCTGGCCTGCTGTGCTCCTCCAGCACCACACTGTTATCTCTGACTCCAGCATCAGCAGTTCTTACTATCTCTCATTGACACATTCATATTGTTTTATTAGAGAGTTAACTAATGTAGTTGGTTAAAATATTGAGCCTGAAAATCTGGGGTCATTCTGTACTCATATATCACGCACTCCAGCTTTAACTCTGGTGCAATTACCGCTGTTAGCAGCTAACTGCTTTCAAACCCAAATGCAATAGCCTCCAATATAGCACCAAAAATTCTTTGGATAATTAGAATTTTATTTTATCTTTGCACGGTTCCTGCAGCCTGTTCACAGTGTGTACTGAGTAATTGGCTTGGAATGTGGAAGGGCAAAGGATGGTAAGTGGGGAGCATCAAGGGTTTGCACTAAGTTAACAAAGAGGCTATAAAGGGATCATTGGTGGTAGGTGGAGGGCGTGGGTTAGCATAGACTGTATAAGGGATCATTACATGATTTACCATGAAGAGTATGAAGTGGATGGATAGGGACATGGATTGTTGTTGGGGCAATAAGGGCCAGTGAGGGTCAGTGGAGGTGCATAGGTTAGCATAATTTGGCACATATGAGTTTAGGGGAATGAGTGTGATTATGTGAGGATTTAAGGGGGAAGGCCCAAGGACCGAAGAAACTGATTGGTTAAAAGTTCCAGAGAACTGTGAAGGCCTTTAAATAGCTCAGCTGCGCACTTTGCAGTCCTTGTGATCTCCTCCGTGACTGGCAGGTCTGATTTTATCCTACACACTTTGGAATGAAAATCTCACTTTTTAGGGCGTTTTTTCCGAAGGCGGTTGTGGCAATCCATGAAATTTGCCAGCTTCAGAGTATAAATCTAGGCCTCTTATTCACTCAGAGATAATGGGAACTGCAGATGCTGGAGAATCCAAGATAATAAAGTGTGAAGCTGGATGAACACAGCAGGCCAAGCAGCATCTCAGGAGCACCAAAGGTGACGTTTCGGGCCTAGACCCTTCATCAGAGGGTCTTATTCACTGCTGATTCTTAGACTTGGTTTAGTTCAAAATAAAGTAATTGTGTCAGATTCTTTCAAGGTAACATCAAGATTGATTCATAATTTGAACAGACAACATTTATTCATAAATTAAACTACTCTTTCTCATTAATCAAAATATGGTTTTTTGGACATAACCTATTATAGTAAGGAAAGCAGACATGTATAGTAACAAAATACCCAAATTTCTTTAACAGAATGATCTGCTTGGTTGATTTAGATTCAAACAATGAATTAAATTTGTGACATCCATTTATATAACTTAGCTTTTCATAATTACACCCCTGTTATTATGCACCCTTTTAAAAACATTTCTCCAGTGCTAATTTGTTCAAGGGTTTATTCCCATATCTAAATGACTATCCAATACACATGGTTAACACTTGTTTGTTTTATATTAATAAAGCACTAACAGTTATAGAGAAAGTAAATGCAGCAGAATTACTCTCTTTAAGAAAACAGCATCTGGCCATCTGTAGACATCTAATTTTGACCTGTGAATAAATGAATCTTGAAAAGTTGCATTGTATTTGATAAATGTTCCAGCTTTCTCCCAAGCAATTTAGCAAATTTTGCTTATTTAAGGATTGTCCCTTGTGGCAGCAGGTCATAAAATTTCATCTAACAGTCGGTGGGTATTCAGTCTGAAGCCAATCTGTTGCCATTTAAGGGGCCTATTCAGCTTGCTATGCAAACACCAGCAGCAGTCCGGCTTTATTATACAGTCTCACAGTATTCAGGATGCAGAGGGGGAGGGAGGAGAGAAGAAGGTCACATTAATACATTCTAAACTTTGTTTTTAGACCAATATGAGAACACAATAGGTCTTTGTTCCACTGGTATTATGAGCTGTGTGTTATTTATAACTGTGTTAGTGATTTTTTTCTGAGAGCCACAATTGAAACCATGCTCATACGCCATTCTCTGGGGCTGACAGTGATGGCCTGCAAGTCTGTGTGCCATTCTCCACACTTTCAGTCATGTCACTGTGGACTGTTGCCAAGTGGAGGCCAGGCACTTACAGAAAGAGAAATAATAAATTAAACCGTTTTTAATTTAAGGTTTCTTTTGAATAGCTCTCCCTTATTATTTTACAGGTGGGTTTTGTTATAGTAATTTTACCTTCTTTATTTTGCCAACTTTCCCAGAGTTAAGGCCTCTGTTGGGATTTTAATCGAATGGAGTCAAGACATCATACATTAATTTATCCAAGTGGCCATTCTTCATTTGTGAGTCTACCCAATAAATGTCAATAAGCCCATTTAATCAGTGAAGTATGTATTGGGCTCTGGTATGTATATATTGATATTTTCCCAGGTGTGACCTCGAGCATCATTAGACCTCACCTTCCAAATGGATGGGTATTACCATCTAGAAGGAAGAGGTCAGCAGATACTTGGGAAGACCATCACTTGCAAATTCCCCTCCAAGCCACACACCATCCTGACTTGGGAATATGTCACTGTTTCTTTGCGATTGTTAGGTCAAAATCCTGGAACTCACCAACAGCATCATTGCTGGATTGCAGCGGTGAGATAGATTACCATTAACTCTCGAAGGCAACTAAGGATGGCTAATAAATACTTGCCTAGTCAGTGACGCACACACCCCTTGAACAAATAAACATTTTAATAAGTCGGAAATTTGCATGACAGGCTAGCTATCTGCCACAGTTCCATTTCTGAGAGACCTTACTGGAGGAGTCAAAGTGGCAGAGATGCATGATTATATTGGAGCTGGAACATTCTCCAATTAACCAACTTTTTGGGACAGGAAACTGTGTAAAATGTGTTCCTAAAGGCTGTCTTCTAAATCCACGGCGCAATACTAGAACTATGCCTCCATTCCTCTCCCATGAAGCTACCAGTTCTCTTTCAAGTCTACTAAAAGACTAATCCACTACACTGAAATAGAGTCAGAGGAATGTAATTTCCACCCACCCTGCTCAATTTCCACCCAAGATCAGCCTCAAATAATTATTATTGCTGTGTCAATGGCGGTAAGGGGTACTATGAGTCAGATGCTGCAAACACAAAAACAAGATGTCAAAGAATGTTGGAAATATGAAACAAAAATAAAATGCTGGAAGCATTCAGCAGGTCAGATAGCTTCTGTGAAGAGGGAAATCGAATTAGTATTTCAGATCATTGGCATTTCATCAGAACAGTTCAGAATTGTTGGCCGAAATGTAATGGCATGCTATGGTTTGTGCCACTAGGACAACTTCTAGCTATTCTGAGCCCATGCATGTGAACACATGACTATGGAAGACATTTTTCCAGCGATGGTCAATTAAGAGACATCAATATCAGTGGCATGCCCCTCTACACTGCCGGTCCAACGAGAGGGCTTGAAGCCACACCAGTAGCACGGATTATGGTGGTCACAAGAAGAAAGAGAGAGAACTTCTATGTTGAAGCATCTTTATAGAGCTGAATGAATCTTTTTCAATATACTGTAACCATGCAGACAGGACCTGGCAAAGCAACAGCTGAACCTTCCATTGTTGGCATCATAAGCGTGGGTATAGCTATTGTCCCTGGATAGCCCCTCCATGGCCAATAGACCACTGTTGAAGGAAGGGCCCCACCCCAACTTGGTAGCCATTGTGAGGCCATCTCTCCGAATGACAACGATAGTGGGGCCAACTTTGGCCAATGACCCAGCAAAAGAAAATTCAATTTTAAACTTTAAAAAGACATGTTTACCTTCTAAAGAAATAGTCACTTCTAATTCAAACAGCTCAAATTTCAATTTGTACCTCTTCCATATCTATAAATAATTGGAGAAGCACATTCCTGTTTCCAGTTGGAAGTCTCAATGGATACATCTATTGAAGTAACTATGAAATTGTCAGCTTTTGATGTAAAAACCCAACAGGTTTATTAATGTACTTTAATGATGGAAACCTGCCCTCTTCACCTGGTGTGGTCTATTTTTGTGACTCCAATTTGTGTCAATGTGGTTGACTCTTAGATATCCACTGAAAAGGCCACACAAGCTACTCGATTGATAAAACAGCCTTGAAAAGCTGTAAAAATAATAAAACAGGATGGAATTCTTGGCTTTAACCAAGCTATAAGTTATGCAGCTCAGTGAAAGTCATTCTCAATAACATTTAGCATGTGATGGCAAAGTTGGGACAGCTGAGATGAGATGAACAACAGCTCACACAAACATACACAGAATCATATTTGTCTTCAATTTTCCATCACCATTGCTGGACACAGTAATATATGGTCCTGTGAGATTGGGTCTGAGAATCTTCAACGTTAAAGTTGCATGCTATGATGCCTCAAAGCATTGGGTCAAAAATATGAGAAAATATCCACCTGATTACTGTCTAGCTTCCTCCCTCAGTCGACGACTTTGTGCTGCCCCTGCCCACAGCCATATATATCATGAGTTTGAAGAGGTAGACAGCAAAGGCACTGAATAGAGAACTTCATTGTCCATCACCAAAAGTGGCCCAATAGCACCATTGCTGATTGATCAAACTTTAAAAGACAGGTTTGTTACATTAGGGTCGTGGCAGGCATTGAAGATACCAACAGTAGAGAATAATCTCCTTGATTGTCTCCTGACCAATCTTCTCATCCCAAATACAAAGTGTTCGAGGTGGCACTTTTAGAGTAACCACTGCACAATCTTTGTGGAGACGAAGCCTCATCTTCACATTGTCAGCACCTCTAATTATAACATGTATTATTGTCAGGTTAAATGGGATACATGTCAATTAAGAACAGAGCTAGCAACTAAAATCTAAACATTCACAATGTACTTTACATCTGAAGCAGCAAAGTTGCATTCCATTACAGACTGTAATTTTCATGGTGTGACATACCCTTTACTCCTCAATCAACTTAAAGTGAGATAATTAAACTGGTTTCAATGGGGATTGCAGAGCACCATGCCACGAGTAGCATCATGCACACCTGAAAATGCACTGCTAACTGGTGAGGCTACAACGCCGGACAAAATGCTTTTCAGAAAGCAGAAGCAACATACTGTAGACAGAGCTAAGCAATCCCAAAGCCAACTGAATCAAGTGCCCAGAGATAATAGGAACTGCAGATGCTGGAGAATCCGAGATAACAAAGTATGGAGCTGGATGAACACAGCAGGCCAAGCAGCATCTTCGGAGCACAAAAGCTGATGTTTCGGGCTTAGACCCTTCATCAGAAAGGGGGGTGGGGAGAGGATTCTGAAATAAATAAGGAGAGATGGAGAGGCGGACCAAAGATGGATAGAGAAAATAGGTGGAGAGGAGAATATGGGTGGGGAGGTAGGGAGGGGGTGGATCAGTCCAGGGAAGATGGACAGGTCAAGGGGGCGGGATGAGGTCAGTAGTTAGGAAATGGAGGTGCGGCTTGAGGTGGGAGGAGGGGATAGGTGAGAGGAAGAACAGGTTAGGGAGGCGGGAACGAGTTGGGCTGGTTTTGGGATGCTGTGGGGGGAGGGAAGATTTTGAAGCTTGTGAAATCCACATTGATATCATTGGGCTGCAGGGTTCCCAAGCAGAATATGAGTTGCTGTTCCTGCAACCTATGGGTGGCATCATTATGGCACTGCAGGAGGCCCAGGATGGACATGTCATCTAAGGAATGGGAGGGGGAGTTGAAATGGTTCGCAACTGGGAGGTGCTGTTGTTTATTGTGAACCGAGCATAGGTGTTCTTCAAAGCAGTCCCCAAGCTTCTGCTTGGTTTCCCCAATGTAGAGCAAGCCACAACTGGTACAGCGGATGCAGTCTACCACATTGGTGGATGCGCAGGTGAATATCTGCTTGATGTGGAAAATCATCTTGGGGCCTGGGATGGGTTGAGGGTGGAGGTGTGGGGGCAAGTGTAGCACTTCCTGCAGTTGCAGAGGAAAGTGCCGGGTATGGTGGGGTTGGAGGGGAGTGTGGAGCGGACAAGGGAGTCGTGGAGAGAGTGGTCTCTCCAGAAGGCAGACAAGGGTGGGGTGGGAAAAATGTCTTTAGTGGTGGGGTCAGATTGTAGATGGCAGAAGTGTTGGAGGATGATTCGTTGTATCTGGAGGTTGGTGGAGTGGTATGTGAGGACTAGGGGGATTCTCTTTTGGCGGTTATTGCAGGGGCGGGGTGTGAGGGATGAGTTGCAGGAAATGCGGGAGACACAGTTGAGGGTGTTCTCGACCACTGGGGAGGGGATGTTGCGGCCCTTGAAGAATGAGGACATCTGGGATGTATGTTCGTGGAATGCCTCATCCTGGGAGCAGATGTGGCGGAGACGAAGGAATTGGGAATAGGGGATGGAATTTTTGCAGGAAGGTGGGTGGGAGGAGGTGTATTCTCGGTAGATGTGGGAGTTGGTGGGCTTGAAATGGACATCGGTTTCTATGTGGTTGCCTGAGATGGAGATAGAGAGGTCCAGGAAGGTGAGGGATGTGTTGGAGATGGTCCAGGTGAACTTAAGGTTGGTGTGGAAGGTGTTGGTGAAGTGGGTGAACTGTTCGAGCTCCTCTTGTGAGCACGAGGCATGCCAATTTAGTCATCAATGTAACGGAGGAAGAGGTGGGGTTTAGGGCCAGTGTAGGTGCGGAAGAGGGACTGTTTCACGTAACCTACAAAGAAGCATGCATAGCTTGGGCCCATGCGGGTACCCATGGCCACCCCCTTTGCCTGTAGGAAGTGGGAGGAATCGAAAGAGAAGTTGTTGATGGTGAGGACGAGTTCGGCTAGGTGGATGAGGATGTCAGTTGAGGGGGACTGGTTGGGTCTGTGAGGCAGGAAGAAGCGGAGGGCCTTTAGGCCACCTGTTTCAGCCATTGGCCCTGACACATCTTTCAATGTTCAAATCATTACAGGCAGTCAACTTCTAGTATGGCATTTGGCACTCATCCATCACATGGATGCACTGACAATCATCTTAAACATGAGAAACAGGTGCAGCACCATTGACTTTCTTTACAAGATTGCTGTATCAATTTATTCCATCTCTATTTATTGATACTGGAATTCAACCACAGCACTGACGATTTTATTTCATTTTGAAAAATGTTTTTATTTAGTGATTTTATAAGAAAGATTAAATTCATAGAAAGCCAGTTTCATAAACAAACCCAAATTCAATACGGAAAATGAAAGTACTGGAAATACTCAGCAGATCAGGAAGTACCTGTGGAAAGAGAATCAGAGTTAACATTTCAGGGCAACGTCTTACAAAGTGAACAGAGAAAGCAGAAAGATAGACTAATTTGTGTTAGATGACTGCCCTTTATTCTCACTCTTTTGATCAGGTTGAAACTGTTCTTGAGGAATAGAGGGAGATAAGAGTTACACATTTAACATTTATATATGTGTTGCACTGGGCAGCAGAAAGTACGCCTTTAAAAATACACTGTTAGAATGATCTGCAATCTTTCAAGAATGTTTTTGACTGTAACTTGCAGTGGAATCTGTGCAATGCTGCCTGGCTTTTCTCAGAAATGAGGCAAATTTAAAATCAATGTTATGTTGAACTTATGCCCGGGTTCATGTTTTTCAGGAGACTACTGGAAATGCGACAGAATTATTGGCTGTATAAAGACTGGTTGATTGTACTGCAAGTCGTTCATTACATGTTTGGCACTTAGTTGATGTTCTGTCTAAATTTTTACTTTTATTAAATAAAATGCCATTATTAATCAAAACATCATAATGGAACTTTAATAAGTCATGTTCTATTAATTGTTTCTAATTGCTAACATATTGATGAGTTCTATATCAGCAGTATTCTCTTGGGATAGCTCTGAAATGACGTGAAAAATATTCGACTAATACCAATTTAGCCAAAAGCACACAGTAGGATTCTCTGTACTCTATTTTTAACTGTTGAGTGCATGCAAGCCAATAATTGCATAGATGTTGTTACAGACGTAACTTCAAGTAACTGGGATTTAGTAACTCCTGACCAGGAATATGAAATTGATCAGGGTTTTTGGCCACAATCCAATGCACTGCGTGAGAAGTGCACTTGCATAGACCACAGGTGAGGAGAAATTTCAACTTTTCTAACATTCCCTCCAAACTGAAATAATCTAGCGTACTGTTTGGGCTGTGATCTTTCCTTTGCCGGTTATGTTTTAAATAAGCTAAATAAGCTGTCTCTAATAAGCTAAGGTAAAACAAGGGCAGAATCTTAAAGGGGTCTCAGCAGTGTGGGTTATGGTGAGATGTGTGAAAAAGTTGGAAGAGAAACCCAGTGAGGTGTTTCTCGATGTCAAGATTATCTTGACTCAAGTTGCACACTTTTTGTGAATGTCCTGACAAGACTTTCACCTGTCAGTGGCAAATTGCCAACTGATGGTAATGAACAATTTTTAAGGTCTTTACTGATTACCAACTTACCAAATAACTAGCCAACAGGAATACACAACATGAAAACCACTGCGGGTGTTTGGCGAGTTCAGTTCACTGCTTCCTCCAAACAAACTCCATCTTGCCTTTCACCAAACTGCAGAGTACAGCATGATCAATGAGAACCAGCTGCCCACACCCTTCCACCACAGACACTGACACCTGACTTTCAGAGAACTATTGCTGTCATCCTGGTATCTCTCTAATGAATCGGAACTTTGTCCAAAAACCTAGGGTTGTCTAGCAGAGCAGAATGGCAACCAGCAACATACAGGTGCATCAGGCGGAGGCACCACACAAGGACAGGCAATGAATCCACAGCATGGGCCAGGCTGCCTAAGAGGGTAGCTCCCTTGCTCTCTCAGCAAGCATTCACCTCATACCCACCAATATTCTCACAGCATGCAGTGCCTTGCCCTATCCATGTCTTGCAGTGGAAATTTATGCAGTCACAGGCAGTGGGTGTCCTGTGCTTCCATCTTCACTCAAGGGTGAGTACATCTTTGTGCGACATCTATCTAGCACATATACCATGCGACCTTAGTGTTCATCCAAACACACAGCATCTGCAGAAAGCAGTCACACATGTTTGAAGGTTTTACTGGAGTAATCTACAGGAAAGTCCATGTGGACACCATTCATCAGGAGGCCCAGCACAGTTAGTCAAGGACAATCTCCCATACCACTCCCAGGTTTCAGCTATGGCTAGGTGTCCAGCCGAAATGATTGTGCACAGAGGAGCTGTACTTCTGTGCTCCAGGGAGTACATAAAGGACAGTGCTTTACTTTCATAGAGGTCAGTCCAGGAGGACATCTGTCATTGTCACACACTTACACAGTTGCCAGCCAGGAGTCTGGGTGGATATGGCCCGGTGCTGTAAGGTCAGATCACTCAAAAGGAATTGGCCACCGTCATTCTATCATCTACATTCACAGAAATTAAGGGTTTGGAAGCAGAGGGTGACGATCAAAAGGTTTCTTTTGTGTCTGGAAGCCCAGTGACATACCACAGGGTTCATTGCTGGATCCCTTGCTGCTTGATATGTACATTAATGATTTAAACATGAACGTAAACTCACAGATTACAAGAAAATTGTTGGTGTGATAAATAGCAAGGAGAAAAGCTTTAAACCACAGGATGACATAGATGGCCTGGTCGGATCAGCTGAACAGTAGCAAATTAAATTTAATCCCGAAAAGTGTGAGGTAAGGCATTTTGAGGGGACTGGTAAGGGAAGTACAAGTTGAATAGTAGAATCTTAGGAAATACAGGGAATCAGAAGGATTTTAATATGTGTGTGGTAAGGACCTTATTTTTATTTTGGGTTCTTGAAGCTGGGGATTGAAATGTGCTGTTATAAAAGCCAGTGTTTCAAAGGATGGCTGCAATTTTGAAAGCAAATAATGTGCCAGGCATTGTTTAAATGAGCAGTGATTGGATTTTGTGTTGCATGTAACTTGGAGGCAACAGGTTACTGAGAGAGAGCAAAGCGTTTAGTTCTTCTCCAGTTCAGGAACAGTCGACACTATTGTCTGCAATTGAGACTCACTTAAACCTGAAGAAAACCAATTTATCTTGCCTGTAACAGTTGTTGCAAGCTGTTACTTTTAATTGATGAGTCAGACCTTTTGCAAGGGAACTGGCCACCCTATGTATCTTAACAACAAATGGAAGTATTCAGACAAAAGTGACTGAAGCAATGTGCTGACCAACTTAAGACACAGCTCAACAAGAGAACCAGGAAATAAAGACTACTGAAGTGTCTTTCCATTTCGTCCCCTCTGCCCATAACCTATTTAACTCTAAATGCTTTCTGCCTGTATCTGTAAGGAAGACTTTATAAGAAGTTTAGAGTTTTAAATGGTAGTGCTATATGCTGATAGTTTGTGACTGATTAGCTGTAGCTACATTCTGACTGCTTGTAATAAATCGTGTTTCTTGTTCACTACAGGACCTGTCTATGCCTCCTGTCAATATGTGTATGAAAGTCAAGTAAATAAGAAAATTTTACATACATTATAAAATCTTTAACTTCTGTGACAACCTCAGAAATAGTGGAGCTCAATTTCCAGTGCACTATTCCGGTGAGTTGTAACGATGTCCTAGAACCTTAAAAGCAGCATGACAGTTAGATAACAAGGCGTGGAGCTGGATTAACACAGCGAGCCAGGCAGCATCAGAGGAACAGGCAAGCTGACATTTCAGATCTGGGCCTTCTGTCATTTTCTGGCCTGCTGTGTTCATCCAGCTCCACATCTTGTTATCTCAGGCTCCAATATCAGCAGTTCCTACTATCTCTGACAGATACATAAACTGGTTAAGAAGGCAAAGGCAATACTTCTCTTTCTTAATAAAGACATTGAATACAAAAACAAGATTATAGTGGGGCTGTATGTAATGTTAGTTATGTCACAATTGGAGAACTATGTGCAGTTCTGGTTGCATTACTGTAGGAGGGATGTGATTGCATTAGAGAGGGTACAGAAGAGATTCACCAGGATGTTGCCTGGGCTGGAGCACTTTAACTATGAAGATTGACTAAAGAGGCTTTTTTCCTCTGTGCAGAGAAAGCTGAGAGGATCTGTTTGAGGTGTACAAAGTACTGAGGAACATAAACAGGATTGTTAGGGGGAAATGTTTCCCCTTTGTGGAGGGGTCAATAGCCATAGGGCACAGTTTTAAGGTAAGTAGCTGGAAGTTTAAAGGGAATTTGAGGAAAGATTTTTTTTCACCCAGACAGCTATGGACATCCAGAACACACTGCCTAAAAACGTAGGACAGACAGGAACTCTCAAAACATTTAAGAAGTAGCTAGATTAGCATTCGAAACACCCTGGCACTCAAGGTTGCAGGCCATGTCCTTGAAAATGGGATCAGAATCAATGGATGTTTGATGACTGGCATGGGAATGATGGGCCAAAGGCCCTCTTTCAGTTCTGTAAAATCTCTACAACTCTATTACATTGTCTGCCTTGGTCCTTATGTGCCCTCAGTATAATTTCTTCCACCTCTCCCTCCCAGTACACCACAATGAGCTACTCTGTCCACAAATGGGGTGCAGGAAACCCGCTTTGTAGTGGACTCATTGACTGAGGGAGTTTAGATGGATGACATTGGAGATGTTTGGGTTTGGACAGGTCAGACACGCTGAAGGTCTTCTTGCCAAATGCAGGTTGACCCTTCTTGGCCTGAACTTCCAAGGGTCACACAGGCAGGCAGGGCGGAGGTGGAGGGCTCAGCCACCTCTGCAGTGTCCATTTGAAGATATTCAGATACTTGATTGAAAGTACTTAAAAAGGATTCTGGAAGATTCACCCCAGATTGATAGGAGGAAGTGATCCTAAACGAAGCCTGTAGAAGTTTAGGACTTTATCTAGAACGCTGCATATCTACCGAGATGCAGTGTTATAAACAATTGAAAAGTGGGATTTTCTAACTTGTCTATTAATTAATGTGTAAATTCCTGAAATTTAACATAATAGTTGCTACAAAATAACTCATTTGTTCAAAATTGGTTTTAGTTTGTTTAAGTTTGCTTGTTTGTTATCGCGAAGGTATTTAAAAAATCTTGTACAATTGTTTTCATCAGCCTTTGGGAAATTCACGTCTGTTTTTAAAATTTATTGATCTCTACAGACAGAGTAACAATACATTTTGTCTATTCTTACTCATAATAAATCAAACAATTTGTCAAATGATTGGATTCCTACAGGCTGCAGTGGATATATATCAGAAGGCCCTCATGACAAAATTGGACAAAAAAAATTCTCCAGATAACTGCGGCATTCCATAAACTTTATACTAATTGCAGAAGGTGAACAATAAGCATACGCCAATCAGGAAATAGTATGGTTCTCATGTCATCACCTATCAGACCAGCTACTTTTAATTGTGTTCCTGGCAATTGTTCATGGGACAATATTTAGCAGCAGGTTTAACCAAAAAGAAATATAGACTTCTACCAAGAATGGATTAGCATAACAGGTGATATACAGTGCCAGAAGCAGGGGCTATCAGTCCTATAAAAAGAAAGATAAAGTAGAAGGAAGGGTGATTTCTGGCAATGACAGAGCCCAGGCCATATTCGTCTCAAGGAAAAGTGATCTCCCTATATTTGGCTCACTTCCCCTGGCAAATTCAGTTGAGTCTTGACATGTCCCAGACCCTATTTGAACAATTAATGCCATTATTCAGCAAATGTTGTAAATATGTGCTTTGTTCTGAATGGCCACTATCCAATACTAAGCACATAATCAGAGTATCATTATTTTGTGAACTGCATGGAAATGGGATATTTCAGCAAAACAAACATTGTATATGAAAATGTTGCAAAACATAATTTTATAGATCATCAAAAGATTAATCAAGAGCGGCCTTGAGAGAATTTTAAAACTTTCCAGCAAATGTTTTCATAACGTATGCCCAAAAAAGGACAATAAGCAAGAATCAAATGTTAAAACTTCAGCCGCAATCATCAGAACAGCAAGAGAAAAATACTTCAAACAGGTAGTACAGAACCTGAGAATTGCTTTTAAAAAAGGCATATTTTGTTGAGACTTTGCATCTTGTACTCATCAGGACAATACACAGGAAATGCCAAAGTAAAGGGAAAACATATATGCTGCTAGATAGGAAACTGCTGATCGGTTGATAAGTGGATTCTGATTGATAGAGCTGTTGCCATGAAGAATATATCAATTAATGATGAATGAAAAGGAGTTAACTATCGGTCATCATTAGCTGGTGTATTCTCCATGGCAATGCCTCTACCAATCACAGATCACTTTCCAACCAATCAGCATTCTCCTCTCATAGGAACGTACAAACAGGGGTACACATTCAGCCCATCAAACTTATGCTGTCATTCAATTTGATCACGGCTGATTAAATAATCTGATGCAATTTACACACCACACCCTCAAAATCCTGTATACCACTGGTATTCAAAAATCTATCAATCTCTACCATAAACATTTGCAAAGGCTAACCTTCCATGGATTTCTGTGGTAGAGAATTCCAAAGATTCATAAGCCTCTAAATAAAAAAAATTCTCCTATTCTCAGACCTAAGTGGCATCCCCATTATTTTTAAATTTCCTCCCCTTGTCCTAGGCTCCCCATCCAGGGCAAACCAGGGAAATCATCTTCACTTCATCATCTTTATTCATCCCTTTAAATATTTTGTAAGTTTCAATGTGATTGCCCTTCATTCTTTGCAATTCTCATACGATATAAAAGTTATTTTTCCTTTACTTTTGTATTTCTGGTGAATTGACCTGATGAGCACAAGACAAAAAATGGCTCAACAAAATGTGTCTTTTTTTTCCCAACAATGCCCAAAACTATTATTTTAAGAATTCTTCCTTTTATCTCTTGAGACCAGCACTCAATGTGATATTCTATACAGATGCAAACAATCCTTTGGTAGTTCAGCCAACCGTCAACCTGGATAGTTACCATTGCCAAGCTGTTGGACAATGTACCTCATCCTAATCTTGTCTTCAATCAATGCCCAACAGGTATCATTCAGTCGTGATTAGGCTCAAGACTTGCTGACGTTTCTTCCTACTTAGCTTAGGGATGCCGGAGCCACTTATGACATCCCTATGAGAGCCCTGACTGTGTTTAAATAACTCTGTTCAGATCAGAGATCAAATTTGGGTCTAGTCTGCCTGAATTCTCTTATGCAGAAGTGAATCAATTATTGTCATTTTCTGGATTATAATAATGTCACTTAAAATCTTTAGAGGTTATGAATCTTTAAATATTTGTTTCTGTGGGCTTTTTAGGGTTATTTGACTTTGTCCCTGTGAAGATGTTTTTTGCTAGAGCAGCATTTAAAGAAAAAATTGTGATAACTAATGGCTTAGGAAAAATGTGATGTTATTCCTGTGGAATCCTGGGAAGCTGGAAGCACTTAACTGCAAGAACTACATCTGCAGAAAGAGCCAATAATTTGTTTAAGGAATTGACATCTGGTTAGTTAGCTTTCAAATAGGGTTGATGGTCTGACAGAAGGCAGCATTTGCATTGAATCAGTGGTATAAGTAGGTTTATGTACACCAGAATCTCAAATACAGGAAATGCATTTGTTATGATAGCATAACCATTTGGACTGGCTAACAACCAGTAAAAACAGACTTAAAAGGGATTGTTTAATATTTTTAACAAAATATAAATTAACGTTCAAAAATACGTACACATGGGCATTTGAACTGTGTTTTTAATCACTTTATGCTGCATTATTTAACATGATTAAAAATAACAAACTTGAGGATAATTTTTACACAGCTCAACAATGGAAAAAAGCTTTTGAAGGGTGTATAAAGCTAAACATTAAATCTCTATCGAATGGTTATTCGCTTTATTTCTGTCTCTGTAAAAATCCTTTCAGTCATCTCATCCGACAACCAAAACCTCTTCGTGTTCAACGAGATCTTACACAGATGTTGGTCAGTGGATTGCACATCCTTGTGGGAATGATGCTATATATACAGTCTCTACTACGGTTGCTATGAAAATAAATGTATAAAATATTGCTTCCTTGCGCTTGTTAGAGTTTTTAATTGACTGATATATTGCGGGATATCCCAGGACGACAACAACATAAAGAAAAACAAATTAGAAAGTTATATATTCTCATAACTGAAATATGATCCAGTAAGAAAAACAGGAAGATTAAGATGTACATTTATCATGAATTATTTTCCACACATCGAGTGGTGAGATCACATCTGCACTCACTTGAGTGAATATTGGCAGATTTTCTTAAACATAATTATATGCAAGGGATGATAAGAGAAGACATCTCTGGTTGCCTTATAGACTTGAATCTCAGTTCTATGTGTTATTGCTCTGCATTCTTATATAGCTATTCTTAAAATTAAGGTACAGTTAACTTCTTACATCTTTCCCAAGTATTTACAGCATTTGTATATCTTCTTATTCTACCTCACATTATGTTTCTGTGTATTACGTGCACGCTCTGTGGGGAAGTTTTATCTATCTCCTGGAACTGCGCACAAGTTTCTTTGGAGGTTGAGGAGAATCAATACATGCCATGCTACTTGTCTAAGTGTCTACATTGTTAGCAACATTCCTCCTAAGCTGCGCACAGCTGGTCCAATGTTCTGTGCCTCACCTCTGGCTCTATAAGCCTCTGCTGTGCCTAGATTTCCAAGGCAGCATGGTGGCTTAGTGGTTAGCACTGTTGCCTCACAGGACTAGGGACCTGGGTTCAATTCTACCCTTGGGTGACTGTCTGTGTGGAGTTTGCACATTGTCCCAGTGTCTGCCAAGGTTTCCTCTGGGTGCTCTGTTTTCCTCGGGCAGGCTAGGTGGATTGGCCAAGCTAAATTGCCCGTAGTGTTCAGGGACGTGCAGATTGGGGGGATGGGTCTGAGTGGGATGTTGGTGTGGACATGTTGGGCTGAACAGCCTGTTTCCACAGTGTAGGGATTCTATGATGACATTAGAGGGAATGCTGGCTGTTAATGGCTACACTGTCTTATTTTGCTCTATGGATTAAGTTTTGCAGGCCATCCATCTACTTGCTTCTTTTTAGCTAAATTATGGCACTCCTGTTTCTTTGAAGAATGCCATTTGATGTCCAGACAGGATAAGATCTCTGTTGTTTAGAATCTCAAAATAACGGCTCTCACATGCTGCTGGTCCCTGTACCATACCTGGTCTCACTTTTCCAATATGGGCATGTTGTGAGCCTGCATTTTTGGTTGCAGGTGTGGACTTGATCTGTCCTTTAACATTTTTTTCTGTTTTGTTCATTCGTAGTTCTGTGCTCCGACACTTGGTCTTAGTTTATGGGAAAGTGAGGGGAGTTCAGTTTATAGCCTCTAACTTTGGCTTGGGCCAAAGCCTTTCAGTAACAGTGTAGAAAGGGGCCTGAGTAAGGCTAAACAGAAATATTAATTCTTTTTCGGGTGGTTTTTATGGTATGAACCCTTCTCTTGGCTTCATCTTTTTTTTGAGGTTACCTTGGTGAACCTATAACATGGACAAATCCGTATGAGACAGCAAAGGATTGAAATATTCATTGAAGAATTAGACCATAAGATCATAAGATACAGGAGCAGAAATCAGGCCATTCCACCCATCGAGTCTGCTCCGACATTCAATCGTGGCTGATGAGTTCCTCAACCCCATTCTCCCACTTTCTCCCTATAGCCCTTGACCCCCTTGATAATCAAGAGCACATCTATCTCAGTCTTAAATATAGTCAATGACCTGGCCTCCACAGCCTTCTGCGGTGGTGAATTCCATAGATTCACCACTCTCTGGCTGAAGAAGTTTGTCTTTGGCTGAAGCAGTTTCTCCTTATCTCCTGTGCCCTCAAGTCCTATTCTCTCTTACCAATGGAAGCTTCTTCCCAATATCCACTCTGTCCAGGCCTTTCAGTATTCAGTAAGTTTCAATTAAATCCCCCCCCCCCCATCCTTCTAAACTCCAATGTGTATAGTTCCAGAATCCTCAAACGTTCCTCTTAGGTTAAGTTTTCCATTCCTGGGACCATTCTGATGAACCTCCACCAAACCCACTCCACGGCCAGTACATCCTTCCTGAAATATGGGGCCCCAAACTGCACACAATACTCCAAATGTGGCCTAACAAGAGCCTTATAAAGCCTCAGTAGTGCATCCCTGCTTTTATATTCAAATCCTCTCAAAATAAATGCCAAAATTGCATTTGCCTTCCCAACTACTGACTCAACCTGCAAGTTTACCTTGAGAGAATCCTGGACAAGAACTCTCAAGTCTCTTTGCACTTCAGACTTCTAAATCTTCTCCCCATTTAGCAAATAGTCCATGCTTTTATTCTTCTTACCAAAGGGCATGACCTCACAATTTTCCACATAGTACTCCATCTGCCACTTCTTTACCCACTCTCCCAACCTGTCCAAATCCTTCTGCAGCCTCTCCGCCTCCTCAATACTACCTGTCCCTCCACCCATCTTTGTATCATCGGCAAACTTAGCCAGAATGTCCCATGGCCCATTGTAGGAGCATTCTACATATGGGATTTCATTCTTGGAAAATAACGTCTTCGGAGAGATTATAACAACTTCTGAGATATGTCAATTGAACTTCTACACCTTAATTCATTAGGAATAATTATCAACCAGGATGAAAAAACGCCATTCCTTAAATTCAAATGATTTATGCCAAGAATTTCACATGGTCTAGCCAGAAAATTGGAAGATAAAGAGTAGCACTGGTGTGTTACAGTGCGAATCACATCCTCAATGGAGTATGAGATACCTGGCCACAACATGGAATACTATACTTTGGCCTGACACTTGGAAATACCCAGATGCACTCTAGGCCAAGCAGCATAGGCCATGCTGCTTGGCCTGCTGTGCTCATCCAGCCTCACATTTTATTATCTTGGAATTCTCCAGCATCTGCAGTTCCCATTATCCCAGATGCACTCTGCAGACTTTCTGGAGATGTCCAGATGCAGCATTCAATGGACCAAAGTATCATTGATAATTCTGATGTGGTGACATTATTCAAATTCCAGGTGCACCAGCCACCAAGGTAGGACATGTGACTCTGCATTCCTCATCACACAACTGAGCCTCACAAACTTCCTGAAGCTTCTTTGCTAAAATGGCAAATATTGTGGTGTTAATGTTACAAAGGCCTAAACCTCTTGATGACTTTTTTTTTGTTTTCCTCCACTAGGCAGTTGAAGGATATCTTCAATGAAATGTCTAGTAAATGTGATTAGTATAGTTTGGTATTTGTTGGTCAACAGAGATGTGATGGCGCAAAGGACTTTTTTCTCTGCTGTATTACTCTATGACTTTATCCATGAGTGTATGATTCTAATGTCAGCAGTTGTCTGGTGTTTGCCTTACACATTTTTTTTAGCTGCGTCATAACATATCAGCTGCAGATAAAATCTCTGGATTCTAATCCTAACTTTAACCCAAACCTGAACCCCAACACAATCTTTCTGAGCCCCTGAGTGTTCAGTAAAGTTAGTGATGACCTGTCATTAGTTTTAATCTTTAGCAGTAAGCACAAGTTGTAGTCACAGGATTTTTCACATGCTCAACCGATTGTGAGTGCATCTTCCTCAATAACAGTGTATATTTTCTGTAAATAAGAGCTCTGAAAGCGTAATTGACAGGCCATCTGATGCCATTATACTGAATCTGGAATGAGACTGCCTTCAGACCTTTGGATGGTCCATCTGCTACTAGTATAGTTGGAAGGTCATGAACATAATGCACGTGAACCTCAAATATAATCCAAGCAAATGACTGTTGCTCATGCTCAGCCCATTACCAAGCCTGATCGTGTTTCAAAAGTTGCCCAAAAGTTAATTAACTTGTGCTAGGTCAGGTAGAAATTTTCACAATTGGTTCACCATTCCCAGAAACCTTTGGAGTTCCATTAAATCCCATGGTGCTGGAAATTTCCTGATAGCTTCCATTTTCTGTGGATATGTAGTGATTCCTATTGTGTCAAAAACGTGGTCCAAAATGTATTCATTAGTTTTGAGAATTCACACTTGTCATTAAGCCTTTGACCCACATTTTAATTTCCCTCATCTGGAAGAAGGAAAGCATGCCAGGATATCTCCAAGATGTCATAATTATGGCCACCTCCAAGAAAGAAGACTAACTGCATTAACTACAGAGGGGTCTCACTGCTGTCTGCCACGGGGAAGATCAATGTAAAAATCCTCTTCTTTGGCTTCCTAGCCTGGCTGAAGAGTACCTCTTACAATCACAATGAAAAGTAGTTAGATACATGAATATATAATTGTCATCTGTGCACAAACAAAAAACTGGGGGATGCAGTAGAAACATTGTGTAAAGTAGTGGCTCTGGAAGAGTTAATGTTGAGTGAGAATATCCAGGGGATCGAGCCATGATGGGAGTGGGTTGGTATCTTTTTGGGAAATCAGCTTGAGGGAAAAACAAGGACAAAGACTCTGGTTCCTCCATTCTGCAGAACATCTTCAGAATAAGAGGCATGTTTTCACCTGTCAATGTTGCATGCTTTATTTACCTCATTGAGTAGAATCATAGAATCCATACAATGTGGAAGCAGGCTATTTGACACGTCAACTCCCAAGAGCATCCCACCCAGAGCTAACCTCCCCCCAACCTTATCTCTGCAGTTCCCATGGCCAATCCACATAACATATTCATCATGGGAGAAAGCTGGAGCATCTGGAGGAAACTATGCAAACACAGGGAGAATGTGCAAAATCCCCACGGGAAGAATGTGTGAAATCCCCACTGAGTGTCACCCAAGGCTGAAATCGAACCCAGGTCCCTGGTGCTATGAGGCAACAAGGTAACTGCTGAGTCACCATACCGTATCATACCTAAACTGCTACTTCCTGAACAATTCAACAAACTATCAAGAAATTGTTGCAGTGCCTATATTGGGAAATTGTGATCATGAGGGCTTAACCCATAAATCAAAACTTGAGCTCCACCAAGCCTGATGACGTTCCATAGTCTATGTGACTTCCACAATGTTCTGATGGTATGAGATGTGCCATGTCTGGCTCCTGGTAATTATAATAATGCCTGTCTACATCCTTGCGCAGGCTTGTTGTGCCATCCTCACCACTTGCCTTCCTACCTATTTTTGTGTAATTTGCAAATTTGGTTACAATATTTTCACATTCTTCACCCAAGTTATTAAAATATATTTTAAATAATTGTGGACCAACACTGTTGTAGTTGTAGTTTGCCACCCTGCAAATGCTCATCTTATCCTAATTCTCTTTCTTCTGTTAGTTAGCCAATCCTCTATCCATGTTAACATAATAAAACACTTCAGGCTTTTAGAGTCATAGAAATGTATGGCACAGAAACAGACTCTTCGGTTCAACTCGTCCATGCAGACCAGATATCCTAAATTAATCTAGCCCCATTTGCCAGCATTTGACTTATATCCCTCTAAACCATTCCTATTCATATACCCACCCAAATGCTTTTTAAGTGTTATAATTGTACCAGCCTCCACCACTTTCTCTGCGAGTTTATTCCATACATGCAGCACCCTATGTGTGAAAAAGTTGCCCTTTAGGTCACTTTTAAATCTTCCCCCTCTCATCTTGAACTTATGCCCTCTAGTTTTGGACTCCCCTACCCTGATGAAAAGTCCTTGACTACTCATGTATCCATGCCCCTCATAATTTTATCAACCTCTATAACGTCATCCCTCAGCCTCCAATGTTCCAGCGAAAATAGCCCTAGCCTTTTTCAACCTCTCCCTATTGCTCAAGCTTCAAATGTTGGTAACATCCTAGTAAATCTTATCTGAACCCTTTCAAATTTAACAACGTCTTTCTGATAGTAAGAAGACTGGAATTGAACACAGTATCCCAAAAGTGGCCCAGCCAAAGTCCTGTCCAGCCACAACATGGCCTTCCAACTTATCTCATTGGGTAGTATAAAATCAAAATCCAATTATGTTATAACTACCATATCCCTTTTTTCTATCCTGCTTGTTTCCTCCTCAAAGAATTCCAGTAAATTTGTCAAGCATGATTTCCCTTTCATGAAGCCATGATGATACTGCTTGACCATGGTACATATTTCTAAACTTATAATAGACTCTAATAGTGTCCCAATGAGAGATTTACAGTTAACTGATCTATAGTTACTGTTTTTTTGATCTCCTTCCCTTTTCAAATAAAGGTGTAACATTGGCAACTCTCCAATCCTCTGTGATATTTCCAGAATCTAATAATGCCCAGAGATTACTCTCAGTGCACTCATTGTCTCTGTAGCTACTACCTTTAATATCCCATGATGTATTCCATTGGGTCCAGGGACCTATTGGCCTTTAGCCTCATTGGATTTCTGATGGCACTTTTTCTCTAGAGATAGTTATTTCCTCTCCTCCTTTTTCCCTTTGAATATTTAGTTATTTTGGAATGCTATTAGTGTCTTTTCCAATGAAGACTGATGTAAAGTATTTATTCAACTCCTCTGCCATTTCCTTGTTCCCCATTACTATTTCTTTGGCATCATTCTCCAAGGGGCCTTTGTTCACTCTGATTTCTGTCTTCCTTTTTTATATTGTTAAAGAAGTTTTTGCTGTCTAGCTTGATATTACTGGCAAGTTTACTTTCAAGTTTATTTTCTCCCCTGTTTTTGCCATATTTTGTTAGCTTTTAAAATTTTCCAGTTCTCTGGCTTACTATGAATCATTGATACATTGCGTACTTTTTTCTTTCAATCTGTTGCTATCCTTAACAACCTTGTTAATCATGGTTGCCTTATTCCTTTCCTAGAATCCCTCTTCCTTACTGGAATTAGCCTTTGCTGTGAATCATAAACTATTTTCTTAAACATCTGTCATTGTTCCTCAACTTTTTAGCTGCTAAACTCCTTTTCCAGTTCACTCTACATCAAGTCTGCCTCATTCCTTTGCAATTAGCCTTACTTAACTTCAACACAGTTGTTTCTGACACTAGTTCTTCCCTCTCAAACTGAAAGCTACATATTGTTACATTATGGTCACTGTCTCTAAGGAAATCTTTTAATATGACATCATTTATCAAACTTGCCTCATTACAGATCACCACATCCAAAATAGCCTGATCCCTGGTTGGATGTACTGCATATTATTCTGGTAAACTGGCCAAATACACTTTACTTTTCCACATGTCTTCCCTGACAATCTGGCTATCTAAATGAAGGTTAGAGTCACCCATGATTAATGCACTACCCTCATTATGTCCTGATTTATTTTCTGTCCCACTGTTAGGTGACCTATAAGCTAATCTTTCTGGTGTTTTCTTTCACTTCTTATTTCTTACCTCCACCCATATGGATTCTACATCTTCTGATTCAAGATCATTTCTTGCTATCATACTTATTCCATCCCATACCAACAATGCATCCCTCCACCCTTTCCTTCCTATCCGTCCTTTCAAAAAGTCACTTAGATACCAGCTTCGATCACCTTGAAACAATATCTCCACAATGGCTATAATATCATGTCTATTAATTCGTGCGGTTAATTAATCTATTTTGCTCTGAATACTACTTGCATTCAAGTAATGAACGATTAATTTTGCCTGATTGACCATTTCTCCCTTTTTGATCTTTTTTACTGCTATTTTTCTATGAAAGCATACACTCTGTCTTCCTGTCCCGCTCTGGGAAGTGTTTTTCAATTAGCTGTCCCATAATTGTGCTTTAACCTCATGCTTTGTAAGTCTACATATCCCCTATTTCAAACCCTCCTCTCCCTCATTAGTTTAAAGGTCTGTCTACAGCCCTAGATTTTTGATTTGTCACAACACTGCTCCCTGCATGGTTTAAATGATCCCACCAAAACAGCTCCCTTCAACCTCAGTACTGCTGTCAGTATTCTACAAACTGAAAACCATTCCACATTAATCTTTCAGCCATGCATTTAACTCTTTTACTTTAATTAACTTATGCCCGTGTACCCGTAGCTCAAGTAGTGACCCAGGAATTATTGCCACTGTGCAGTTGATTAAATGAAGGCTGTGGTATAATCTTTCAAGCCATTTAAGGCTTTTAGTGATCTTAGCATTTTGATATTAATTACCATGGCCTGTGAATTCCATGAGAGTAATAATTTGCTGTGCGGCTTTGAGTTTAAAACCAGTTACCTTGTGTTTTTTTGAATATGGGCTTTTACACAATAAAGAGTCCACTGTGATTGAAATTGCAGCTTTCAATGGGGTAGGAAGGATCTTCTTCCTGTTTCTAGATATTTGCACAGTGACTCATGTCCTCCAAAGCACTATCATCTCCCCCATTATATGTTGAGTTGTCCCACCTTCACCATTATGGCCCCCTCTGCATCCCAGCATGTGGCCTCCAATCTGACCAAGTGACTCACCCAATTTCCCGACCATAACATGGGCACTTGCTTTGACTTTCACTGAACAGACCCCAGGATGACCATGCCCATTTGAAAGAACAGGCCTGACTGTTAAATGACCAAACCCTTGAATTATCTCTGTGCACCTTCCTGGCTAATTCACAGCTTATCCCCTGGCTTGTGGCATTGAACACACAGGGTTGATTACGGCACACTCCTCTTACAATAATGCTGCAGAATCCCCAACCCGGACCCTAGCCACTGGACTGCTACCCTTGACTGTTTATAACAGGACTCTCTGATTTATTACTGCCCATTTTGATTTGACTGAGGACTACTCCCCTACGACTTTCAGACATGGACATTTGGTTGAAGAACATTCAGTGTGCTCTTTTTTATATTCATTTTGGGTGGTGGGTATCGCTGGCTGGCCAGCATTTTTTGCCCATCCCTGGCTGCCTTTGAGAAGGTGGTGATGAGCTGCCTTCTTGAACTGCTGCAGTCCTCCTGTTGTGGGTTACCCATAATGCTATTAGGGAGGGAATTCCAGGATTTTGACCCAGCAACAATGAAGGAACGGTGATATATTTTCAAGCCAGGATGGTGAGTGGCTTGGAAGGAAACTTGGAGGTGGTGGCGTTTCCATATGTCCACTGCCCTTGTCATTCTAGATGGAAGGGGCTATGGGTTTGGAAGGTGCTGTCAGAGGATCCTTGGTGAATTTCAACAGTGCATCTTGTAAATAGTACACTCTGCTGCTTCTAAGCATCGGTGGTGGAGGGAGTGGATGCTTGTGGGTGTAGTGCCAATCAAGCAGGCCGCTTTGTCCTGGATGGTGTCAAACTTCTTGAGTGTTGTTGGGGCTGCACTCATCCAGGCAAGTGGGGAGTATCACATCACACTCCTGACTTGTGCCTTGTAGATGGCAGACAGGCTTTGAGGAGTCAGGAGGTGAGTTACCCGCCACAGTATTCCTAGCTTCTGCCCTGCTCTTGTAGCCAATGTGTTAATGTGGTAAGTCCAGTTGAGTTTCTGGTCAAAGTTAACTCCTGGAATGTTGGCTGTGAGGGCTTCAGTGATGGTAACACAATTGAATGTCAAGGGGTAGTGGTTAGATTGTCTCTTATTGGTGATGGTCATAGCCTGGTATTTGTGTGGCATGAATGTCACTTGCCACTTGTCAGCCAAAACCTTTGCATTTGAAGACAGGCTGCTTCAGTATCTGAGGAGTTACGAAAGGTGCTGAACATTGCGCAATCATCAGCAAACATCCCCACTTCTGACCGTATGATGGAGGGAAAGACATTGACGAAACAGCTGATGATGGTTAGGGCGAGGGCACTATTAGAATTATAGAATCCCTACAGTGTGGAAACAGGCCCTTCGGCCCAACAAGTCCACACCGAACCTCGGAGCATCCCACCCAGACCCATCCCCCTATAACCCACCTAATCTACACATCCCTATGGGCAATTTAGCATGGCCAATTCACGTAATCTGCACATCTTTGGACTATGGGAGGAAACTGGAGCACCCAGAGGAACCCATGAAGAGATGGGGAGAACATACAAACTCCACACAGACAATCACCCAAGGCTGAGAATCGAACACGGGTCCCTGGCGCTGTGAGGCAGCAGTGCTAACCACTGAGCCACCGTGCCGCCCTGAACTCCTGCAGAGATGCCCTGGAGCTGAAATGGTTGAGCTCTCACAACCACAACTATCTTCCCATGTGTCAGGTATTACTTCAACCACCGGAGATTTTTTCCCCCGATACCCATTGTTTATAGTTTTGCTAGGGCTCCTCGACACCGCACTCAGTCGAATGCAGCCTTGATATCAAGGGCTGTCACTCTCACTTCATCTCTGGAATTCAACTCTTTGGCCCATGTTTGAACCAAGGCTGTAATGAGATCAGGAATGAGAGGCCTTAGCAGAACCCAAACTGAGCATCAGTGAGCAGGTTATTGCTGAGCAGGTGCTGCTTGATAGCACTGTTGATGATACCATCCATCACTTTACTGATGATTGACAGTAGACTAATGGGACGGGTTGGATTTTTCCTGCTTTTCATGTACAGAACATACTTGGGCAATTTTCTGCATTGTCAAGTATATACCAGTGCTGTAGCTGTATTGGAACAGCTTGTCAGGAGAGCAGCAAGTTCTGGAGCGCAATTCCTCAGTACTATTGCCGAAATGTTGTCAGGGCCCATAGCCTTTGTAGTATCCAGAGTCTCCAACCATTTCTCGATATCACATGAAGTGAATCAAATTGGTTGAAGACTGGTATCTGTAATGCTGGGGACCACTGGAGGAAGCCAAAATGGATCATCCACTCGGCATTTGTGGCTGAGGATTGCTGCGAAAGCTTCAGCCTTATCTTTTGCACTGATGTGCTGTGCTCTTCCATCATTGATGATGGGGATATTTGTGGAGCCTCCTCCTCCAGTGAGTTGTTTAATAGCCCACCACCATTCACAACTGGGTGTGGCAGGACTGCAGAGCTTAGATCTGATCCGCTGGTTGTGGGATCGCTTAGTGTTTCGTGGTTTCACCTGGTTGATACCTCATCTTCAGGTATGCTTGGTGCTGTTCCTGACATGCCCTCTTGCACTCTCCACTGAACTAGGGTTGATCCCCTGGCTTGACGGTAATGGTTGAGTGTGGGAGATATGCCAGGCAATGAGGTTACAGATTATGGTGGACTACAATTCTGCTGCTGTTGATGCCCACAGCACTTCATGGATGCCGTCTTGAGTTGCTAGTTGTGAAGTCTGTCCCATTCAGCACAATGATCGTGTCATACAACACGATGGAGATTGTTCTCAATGTGAAGTTGGGGCTTTGTCTGCAATGGTCACTCTTACCCATACTGTCATGAACAGCTGCAACAGTAGCTGGCTGATTGGTAGCAATAAGGCCAAGTATGTTTTATCCTCTTGTCGGTTCCCGCACCACCTGTTGCAGATTCAGTCTAGCAGCTTCGTCCTTTAGGAGTCAACCCGCCCGATCTGCAGTACTGCTGCTGAGCCAGTCTTGGTGATGGATACTGAAATCCTCCACTTGGAGTACATTTTGAGCCCTTGCCATCCTCAGTGTTTCCTCTAAGTGTTGTTCAACATGGAGGATTACTGATTCATCAGCTGAGGGAGGACGGTGTGTGGTAATCAGCAGGAAGTTTCCTTGCCCATGTTTAACCTGAAGCCATGAGACATCAATGGGGTCTGAAGTCAATGTTGAGGACTCCTAGAGTGGCTCCCTCCGAACTGTATACCACTGTGCCACCAACTCTGCTGGGTTTGTCCTGCCAGTAGCACAGGACATACCCATTGATGGTGGTGTCTGGGACATTGTCTGTAAGGTATGAGTTTGCTGCACAAGCTGCTGGCACAAATTGCTGATATAAGGTGTGATGTTGATGTAGCATGATGTTGTATAGCAACATGTCCACTGACCAGACTGGTTTGGCTGGCAAACATGACAGACTGTCTGGCGTTGTGTCTGCACTAAAAGGCAAGAGAGGTACAGTTAGCCTGTAAGTTCTAAATGACATGACTAAACACAATAGGATAAGGCAGTGATGCTGTGAACATCCAAGTGTGTAAAGACTGGGCTCTAAGAAAGTAGCGAAGATCCTTGAGATGCCCGTTACAAATATCAGTGCACTGAAAAGTGTGGTATTGAAGTGGAGAACTCTGTTCTAATTGATTTGGAAATGTGCCATGATGATGTAGTGAGGCTGGTGTATGTCCAGTCCCTCCATGGACAGGAACAGCAGACAGTTGCTGCCCATTGAACATCCCAGAGATGTCAGTCAAGCTGCAAGCCCAGGTGGGCAAGCATCGAGCTGGAGCCGCCGGGTACTTTCACATCTGCAATCGTTACTGTCTAGTTTGTCTCCACCATGTGGGATCATAGCAAATTGCATGTAAATCCAGCAGGAATAGATAATGAGACATTCATACATGTAAATGGGCCTTTCAGCGTTCACTGATGAGATTCTCATCTCACTATTAAGACCTTGGGTGGAAAATTGTGCTGCTTTTTTTCTTTCAACATTGGAATTCTCATTTTCTGATCTTGCCATATTTTCTCAATTGACTCACCCCAAGTCATTCAGGGACTGGGAAAACTCAAACCTAACTGTCATTGATATTTTCCACATAAAGTTACTTCCAGTAATTATCAGCTTATCTTCACTGTTGACAGTATGATAATTGTTTGGTCTGCCCACAACTTGCTGGTCTGCCAGCTGAAAGAACTGACCCCGACCGAGTGTTGCAGACTGGCGCACTCCAAGGTCCAGGACTACATGCTGAGGGACGCGCTAAAGCTTGGGGCAGCCACCGCCAAGGCGCGGTGGGGAAAGACCACCGTATGAAACCCCTCGTCCAGAATAGAAAAAAGGGCCCTATCTGGTAACTGGGCCCAGCTGGCGCCTTCCCCAACTGGTCAGGGGGCCAATGGGGACTGTGCGGGGTGACGACTGCCGGGGTGTTTTCTTTGCCTTGTTTTTTTTTCCTTCTTTTGTTTTTTTTCCTTTAGTTGGTGTATGTACCCCCTGGGTAACCCGGAGCAGCTTGCATGACTGGGTAGGTGTGTAAATATGTTTTATTTTTTGTACATCTTATGAATAAAGTATATTTTTTCAAATAAAAAAAAAGTTGACAATATGATCATTGTTCATGATTGGTAATTAATCTAACATACCCAAACAGTGAACAATTCTATGTGTGATCACATTCCTTCGGGTTGTGAACTGTTTCAGGAGACAAATAAAAGGTTGATTTTCAAATTTCCATTATGCACAGGATTTGGTGATTTTTGATTAAATTTATTTTAAAATATTACTTATAGATATAACTAATTTTAGATGAAAAAAAGAATTTGTTAACTGCATATCAGCTGTATTCACTTGTATGTAGATAGTGAACATTGATTGTGACTTCCCTTTTACCCATTTATATAAAGATAAAGTAAAAGTCACCAAAGCCATTAGAGAGGGATGACTGGTGGTGGTTTAAACTGAGAATCACTGTGCCTCAGGTGAGGGGAGAGTTTCAGAAGGACAGTCCCTCATGGTAACTACTGCTTGTATAGGAATTGAATCCAGACTGTTGGCGTCTCTCTGCAACGCCAACCCCTATCCCTTTAAACAGACAAAACTGAAACTGTAATGTGTGGGTTAGGAGGTATTTGCTTGTAATGTGTATCACTGAAAATAAATGTTTCTAAAAATATGTAAAGATTGGTTTCAGTTCTATCCTTCAGTAGCTGGTTTTCTGGATTATAAGAATAAAAAAAATCATACATGACAGTTACATTTTAAAGGAAACACTTAGACACAGCATTGAATATGTTTTCAATCCCTAAAGTTCCAGCAATTTCCAAGTGGATTTTTTTTTACATTTCTTAATCACCAATCATTGCTTCTTAAAGTAAGAAGCATACTTGAGAATGTTGGTAAATCATTTAATTAATGTAATTCTTCTGGATCAACAATAATTTTATAAGTGCGTATGAGATTCATGACACACATTATATTGATGTCAAAGTCTCCGCACTTTGCAAGTACGATAAAGCAAGTTAAGATCGGCATGATGAATGAAGCGCGCGTTCAGGCTTGTTATTTACCAGTTCTGCTGTTAAATCACTTTAACCTGAGGATATTTCCTTCTAACATCTTTTTTCCCACAATAATTTATGTCTACTTAAGGCATGAAATCATTATCATTTCAGATGTTTATAAGTAAAGGGCTATAACTAAACTTATGAATGTTTGAACTCCTCTTGAGCACTGCAAGACCAATGCAAAACAAAACTCAAAAATACAAGATTAGGTTTTATTTTAATTATCATGAACAGAGCTTTTTTTATGCTTGCAATGTTATTTTTGTTTATTTTACAAACCTACTTAGGCATTAGCTCTGAGGAGCAGGATGATTTTTTTTTCCTCATTGGTATATAATAGCACCAGGTAAAATGCAAGTCAACAGTCTGAAACAAGTCCAAGTATAGCTTTTCTTATTCAACACTGTTATAGCAGTTATGAAAGTAGATTGAACAGAGCAATATTGCTTTCCTCAGATCAGATGAGATTGAGAGGGGCCATGATTGAGGTTTGCAAAATTACGAGGGGCATTGATAAGATAGACAGGGGGAAACTCTTTCCTTTGATGAAAGGATCAATAACCAAGGGGCATAAATTTAAGGTAAGGGGAAGAAGATTGAGAGGTGATATGAGGAAAAACCTTTTCACCCAGAGAGTGATGAGAGTCTGAAACTGATTGACTATAAGTGTGGTCAAGTCAGAAGCGCTCATAACATTAAAGAAGTTTCTAGGTGTATATTTGTGATTCCAAGGCACACAAGGCTATGGGCCAAGTGCAGGAAGATTGGATTGGAATATTTAGGTGATTGTTTTTTACCTTGTGAACACACGATGGGATAAAGGGCCTTTTTCTGCACTGTAGATCTCTGTAACTCTGTAATATAAACTGATCACAGAACAACATCCAGTATTCTACAATATTTCTATTGCCCAAAAAGCTACCATTGAGGCCCTATGGTGTAAAAATGTAATATTTTTGTGTCTGTTTTATTAACTCATGCAGTATCATGCTGAAGTTCAATCAAATATCAAAATGATCATAGCCTTCAATAGGCAGTCACCAGTGCATATTTCATCTTAATGTTCAGCCCTGTGTGGCATCAATTTTAAACACAGACATCCCAATTTGTTTGATTAGATTAGATTAGATTCCCTACAGTGTGGAAACAGGCCCTTCAGCCCAAAAAGTCCAAACCGCCCCCTTGGAACATCCCACCCAGACCCATCCCCCTATAACCAAGACACCCCTGAACACTACAGGCAATTTAGCGTGGCCAATCCACCTAGCCTGCACATCTTTGGACTGTGAGAGGAAACTGGAGCACCCGGAGGAAACCCACAGAGACACGGGGAGAATGTGCAAACTCCACACATAAAAATTTGTTGTAATTGGAGCCTGTGATGATTTCTGAGTCTTGAATAATCTAACCAGGATCTCTTTCTCTGGACCACACTTTGAATATGCTCACGAACATGGAAACATTCTAACATTTGTGGAATTGGAAGGAACAGAAATTGTCTCCAATCCAGCTTAACCACTCTTTTCCCATCCACTCTATCCCCTTCAGCACACTCCCACCCCTCCTCTGCCAAACAGGCAACCAGTGCTGAAGTGGGTCACTGGCTACCACATTCACCTGCTTTATTCTGATGTGGCTTATTTTGGAAATTGTAGCAGTGTGCTCTCAGTTCGGCTAAGTTTGGAGAGAGGCTAAGGAATTTAAGCCCATCTGATGTTGTTCACTAATCTGATGTCACTTAATATTGAATTGGTGGCAATTTCATTCATTAAGCTTGTATCAATTCACAGGCAGACTGAGGCAGATCAAACTGATCTCACACTACTACTAAATTTTGATTTGACACTCTCACGTGGAGCATTTTGGAAAATTGGGACACCATTTCTCCTGAGTGTCCAGCAATCTTGGTTGAATAAAAATCAGGGGCGGCCTGTTCCTGTGTTTTTTAAATCAGTGTGAAGGAAGCCCTCCTGGGGGAACAGAGGACAAAAAAGTATTCTGTACTTTATAGAAGCAAGAGTATAAAGTCTCATTCCCTTGGTACTGTTAAATAATTCAAACTCAAGTGTAATATATTCGTCGATCTTTCTAAATTGTTTACTTTCTAGCCTCTCCTCCTTTTGTCACTTATTCAGTTCCAAAGATAGCAAGAGTCCTCTGAAATCTTTTTTTGGTAACAACAGTGACTGTCAGAAGGCAGCTTAGCTGTAGAGGATCACTCTTAAGGACAATCCTGTTCTCAACCAGTATTTATATGTGGACTCTCTACAAACAACAGCACTCTGAGGGCTATCAAGCCGAAGAGATGGCAATCTTTAACATCCTCTTAATCTTGCTAGATTGTATCTTGAATCTCTTTCCGCCTAAGGAGATTCAATACAAAAAAAAGCAGTTGGTATGATTTAAACTTGCACAACTCAATTCCATAATAGGTCCTATTAGGGAAGATGACAGTAAATGTTTCTTTTCATCAAAATATATTTAAATGAAATGAATTAAGCTCTGAATTCTGAGAATATGATGTACCAAATGAAAAGTTTTTGAAGAAATATTTAAAATGCCTTCTCAAATCTTTGGTGACTTTTAATCTACTAATGGATCACAGCTATATGCCCCTGTGGTATTAAAGCTTGAAAGAAACTAAAGTTATTTGGTGTATGTCTGTGTGTGCCTTTCAAATACTGAATCCAGTTAACTATTATGTGTAATATTTTGAAAATCTAATAAGCAACACTTTCAGGCAAGGAATTTAGCTGAAGTCACATAAATGCACAAACACTTTCACTCGCCACTAATATTCTCATTATCTTGCCATCTCAATTAACATAGTACTGGTTTGGGAGGGGGTATTATTGAATTCTGTCTGCAGGCCATAGTTCAAAACGGTTCACATTTCATTATAGTGTGGATGAATTCCAGATGTGGTACTGTGAGTAATCAGTATTGAGACTGGGGGCAGTGAATGTGTTTTGCACAGCTGGGAAATGGCTGTCACTAAAATATGACTAATGGCTAAATAGTACACTTATATTACAGACTAATTCACATTACCCTCAGCCAAAAAATAGCACAAACCATGGGAAATTAATTTATTTCAATCTGTTGTTGCCAATGATAATAATATTCAGAAATGCCAATAATATTCAATGATATCTATTTTATGTATTTTAAAATCTCCATTTCATCGCTGAATCATAAAATCTTGGGGCATAATGATGCATTCAAATGCATCATTCTTTTTGGCAATTTTATGTAATAGAATTGAAGGATAGCGATTTGATATGTTCCAGTTCTACTGGGAATATTGTACAGGCTGTCTGCATGGAAAGTCAAGAATGTTTCCCTTTGACTGGAATGTACAGTTGTCGAGCAGATAAATGGTTGCAGTAAAGATCTAAGATGGAGTGGGAGAACGAAAGAACCATGGCCATAATCAAGATTTCAGCTGTTGGGAGAGGGTGGGGAGACATAGCTGTGGAGAGAGCAAAACATGCTGGGAAAATTGCTGGGGAAGAGGGCGAAGGAGGAAGGAGATCAGCCACAGTACAAGGGAGTAGATTTAAAACATCAGACCCATCTGAGCTACTCAAAAAAGAAAGGAAGGGAAGGAACATAGAAACCAGGAATTGTTGGAAGGATGGCCACAGTGAGAAAAGAGTCAAAAGAAAGTAAGCATTCAGACTCTTAAGAGAAAGGATAAGCGAGATCAAACATGAAGACAAAAGCCACCATGCAATGTACAGGAGGGAGTTTTCACCAGAAGAGAAAAGAGCTCTGATGAAGGGTCTAGGCCCGAAACGTCAGCTTTTGTGCTCCTGAGATGCTGCTTGGCCTGCTGTGTTCATCCAGCTTCACACTTTATTATCTTGGATTCTCTAGCATCTGCAGTTCCCATTATCACTGTGCAAATGTTCTCCCTGGTCTGCCATAGTCGGGTGCCCTATACCGTGCAACACATACACTGGCAACAGACACTTCACTATAGACACTGCACAGACACAGCTGCTATCTGGTGAGCACTGAACAAACAGAGTTCTTAATGAAGAGAGATGGTGCTAATGTAATGTGTGCCATCTACTTCATCCTTCTCTCATTCCCAGTTGATGGGGCATGAAGTGCCTAATGCCAAGATTTTTGACCCATTCTGGGGGGATGTTCTGTCTTAGAGACTGCAGGATGATTAAATTGACTGACTGCCTCAATAGTAACAGTTTGAGCAATGGATACTGCTGGAACTACAGCAGCTTCCCCGAAGAGGAATCAATACAGGTCAGACTTCAACTAAGTCCAAGGTATCACTGTTCTAAGCTGGCAGGCTCTTGTGAGAGGCATGGGAAAAGTGCCTGATGGGCCAATATTTGTAGGCTAAAAAGAGCGGGGCTATGACTTGGCAGGGTGGTACCTCTATGGAGGGCCAACATAATGTTTTCCCTAACTTGCCAAGTACTATTCCACTCAGGAAAAGTTGCAGGCTACTCACCTGCCTTGTATTTCCCCACATCAAAGGCAGGTTCAGGATAAAGCACTCAAATGCCATTTAAAAACCTCAACAGGCTCAAGCATCAGTAAACTTCCCAAAAGAACAGTCAATTAGCACCAGTGCTGTGTGTCCCAGTTTTGGGGGCCCATTACCCCACCATATCTCTTTCCCAGGCTCCTCACCTTCAAACTTCTAATTCATTTGTCTGCGTTGAAATTGGATAGCATAAAGCTGTCAAACAGCTCAAGGGTAGCATTTTCATTATTAGTTGAATTAAAAACTGCAGTTCCAATGGATTATCTGAACACATATACAAAAACAACAGAGCATAAAAAGATCACTCGGTCTTTTGTCTATTCCATTTAATTGGAATGCCATATGCATCACATCCTCATGCCCATTCACTTCCTAGTGTACTACTAGACTACCGGGAGTTGTGAACAAACTGATCAATAATCAATGAATCAACTTTCACTGCAAAAGTGGCAACCTTGTAGAAACAGAACTTCCTTCCTTCCTTCCTTCCTTTCCTTCCTTCCTGCTTTGCTCCATCACTCCCTTCCTTAATTCCTTCCTACCCCTTGGTTCCCTTTTCTGAAATCAATAGATGTCATAGTATATATCTCTTGGCTAAGCACCAGTTGTAGGTATGACACAGTTTTATTCAATGCATTTGGGCAATGGTGAAATTGAGATAGTTTAATGAAATTAATAAAATAACAACTGTTGTTCATACACTTCATGAAGGAACCAGCTTGTACATTTTAAGTTCCAACAATACACAACTTAATCAAAGCTATCAACTCAAACACCATAACATTTAAAAATTAAAGCAACATTGATTTTTCTTTTGTAAATTGTTTAAAATAGATATATTAGTTATTGAATAGTGCTTGTCTCTCATTTCTATTACTGTAATTAGTGCTATTGGCTTTGAACAGTCATCATGAAGATGTAATCAACAAGTTGTGAAGTAGATTGGCACACATGACACAATCCAAAACTTGTTTTTTTCTCTCTCTTTTTCATTAGCTGTATCTGTGTGTGTGTCTTCTGCTCTCTTTGTCAAAAATATTGTTTGTTCAGTGCTCATCAGATAGCAGCCGTGTCTGTGCGATGTCTTTATTGAAGTGTCTGTCAAATGGCTGTTGCCTTGCCAGTGTGTGCGTTGCATGACTATGGCAGACCAGGAAGAACATTGTGCATGATAGTATTTCAACTCAAACAAAACCCTCTGTGTCCCCACCATCCTTGCCCCTTTTTGAAACTGGATTTGGCATCTGCCCTCCTTGCTTCTTGTTCAATCTTTCCATTCACAGCTCTGCTATTATAGAAACCTACTCTCACATCTTGCCCGGTAACTGTTGCCTTCATGTTTCAGCACTCTTACCCTTTGTCTAACGTCTCCATAAACATTTTGACGTGGTAAAGTGGGTCACCACTCAATCCAAAAATTCCTGACATTTAAGGTACCACAAGACTGCTAGAATATACAAAATGTAGACCTTAACTTGCTAGGAATGAAAAGAGTTAAAGATGAAGGCAAAGAAAGAAAATGATATGATAATCCTGATGTGATAGGTTTCCAAACCAGGATGAATTTAGGGCTAGAACACACTTGTTTAAAACTGTCTTCTTTAAATATTTAATGATTGCAGATGCCTCAGGCAAGTTAACACTTTTCCCATGTCTCTGCTTCTTATTAGTTGTCACATTTATTTCTACATGTGTCTGTTGGTTTTGAGTTGACCATTGGCACCGAGCTGATTAGGGGCTGGTACAGCAGCACTGGGTTTGAGCAGAATATTTTAAGGTAAATTTGACCACAAATGATCCATTAGCTCTTTTCACTAAACATGCTTTTAGAAGTGGACAGCTTAACTATTGCAAATGATAGTCATTCCCAACACAATTCAGCCCATGTTTATTCAGTGGGGTAAAGATTAATTAACCCAAAACTCAGACATATAATTTGTGATGTTTTTTTAACAATGAAACAACTTCTGCCATTTAAAGTAGTCATTATAGAGTTTAATCACCTAGCTCTAAGCTAAATGTAACCACAGGTTTGTTTCACTGGCTGTTTTTCATAGATTGGCTGTTAACATTTTGTCTTTAGAATTGTGGAGCTCTCAGCAGTACAGTGCAAAATTTCTCAAGTAAAAAACCTCATAACTCAATAATTTTGAATTTGAGTGCATTGCCTAAGGTTTCCATTGTAAGACATGACAGTTCTGTATTATCGAGTGTGTTTAGAATTTTTAAATTCATTTTTGCTGGACCTTGCACATTTTTATATAAGGGATTGATTTTATGGACCACCCACAGGGTGACTGGGGGGAGGGTAGGTTGACCAATGAATTAGAGTGCAGTGCCATTGGTGGTGTGACTGCTGAGAGCCGTCCTCTCCTACCCAAGCACAATTTTATCAAATAACATGGGAGCGGTTTGTAGGTTCCCCAACCATAGCCCTACTAAGATAACAAGGTGTAGAGCTGGATGAACACAGCAGGCCAAGCAGCATCAGAGGAGCAGGAAGGCTGACATTTCAGGCCTAGATCCTTCTTCAGAAATAGACCCTTCTTATTTCTCTGAAGAGGAGTCTTGGCCCGAAACATCAGCTTTCCTGGTCCTCCTATGCCACTTGGCCTGCTGTGTTCATCCAGCTCTATACCTTGTTATCTTAGATTCTCCAACATCTGCAGGTCCTACTATCTCCATAGCCTTTTCTGAGTTGTTTAAGCGAGTGACTAATACCCAGTTAGTGGCCTCTGCTTTGATATAACAGGTGGTGGAAAAACCTCCATGTCCAACAAGTAGCCCATTAGGGTTAACCCTTTAAAAGGAAGGGAGAATCCCTCTTGCCAGGTCTCTGGTGCCAATCAGAACACCCATGCCACAATTTTGCCAAGGCCCCACACTCCCACATTCCACGTCATCAGTCCTCTCCCAACCCCAAATGCTCACCAGGCCTGTCAGCCTGGCTCTAGTGAGATCCTGGGCATTACTGAATGGCACTTCCTGCCATTCATGCAGCCAAACCAGCAGAAGGCACTGGTCCTATTGCCACAATAGGTACACAGAGATGCAGACCTCCAGTTGGCCAGTGGCTCAATAAGGTGGGACCTCATCCTAGAGGTAGCCAGGAGTCAAACTTGAAAATAACGAAAGGGCCAATACCCAGAAAACTAAAGTGGGTAAGCCAACTTAGGAAAAACATGTCCACCTACCATCAGTGTATAATCTGACCCCAACTGTAAAAGGTATTTCAATCTTTCCAAACAATTAAAAATTCCAGACAATCAGAATCTATTTGTCTGGAATGGTTTATCACAGACTTGAATAATCCCATCAATTTACTTTTGGTTTATGATGCTGATCAATCAATCATTTTCAACAGGCCTTATTTGTATTCACAATTTTTCCTCACATTACATGGCACTACCACAAGGCTGCTTGCTCTTTCCTCATATCGGTAATCATGTTTGGAATGAGAAGGCTACTTTCCAGCCCTGCACCCTTCCCCCACTAACCGACGCAGTTTAGTATACTAAGTTCTTCAACAAGTTTTAGGGTAGGTTTTAAACCCAAGACCTTTAGCCTCGGAGGCAGTGAGCTACCAAGGGTGTCGCTCCACCTCCTTGCTTTGATTTCATATTTCAAAGGCGCAATTTGAACCCAGCTAGGTTTACAGGAACAGGATGGTTTGGGGATTAAAATCATGCCTGCAGTTCATTTGCAATTTTAACTGTCCATTTTTTGTCTTCAGAATTTGCAGCAATCCTTGGGCAACTAAGATAGAGTTAAAATCTCACAGTTATATTCCAACGATGTCTTACACGCCCATCAAGTGACTTTAACATCAAATTGCTAGGTAACTACCAGTCTCAGGCAAACTAATAAAATTTAATGGATTGATGTTTGAGAAAGCCTGAAAAGTATAAAAGGGGACCTTTAAACTGCAGCTTACTGGATCACAGGACATTTTACTGTTTGATTTTGCAGGCAGGTTTACAGTGTTACTTCCACACTTTAGTTGTGTTATAATCTTTGAGTCAGCAACGGCATGTGCAATCTATCGGCTTGTGCAGTGGTTCCACAGGACAGATGTACCAGGTACATTTGATACCATAAACAGCACTGAGACTCACAAATCAATGATCAACCAGAAAAACACTAATAATGATCAGGAAAATGTTTTCTTGATTAATTATGCTAAAGAAGCAAATTATACTGCAGAAAACATTGCATGAACTTGAAAATTATCTAACTTCATAGATTGCACAAACAGACCTTATAGTTGCCATTCAGATGTCTTTGTTGTCAGTGGCAATATTTATAGATGCAGTAGATCCTGGGATACTGTGGTTAGTGCATGAATAAATGTCAGCAACAGTTTATAACTTGCTGTTGAAGTATTTGGAATATCTCAAAAGAAATAATAGAGCACAGTCAGGCAGCAAATTATCATATAGGACTTTGCATTAAATTAATATTTTGAATACTCACAGGACAGAATAGACAATAACTGCCTCACAAGATAGTTATCGGTGATATTGTTTACCAAAGCCATTAGCTTATTCACTTAGTTAAATACCTGCTCCTGTTCCTAGTTGCCATCCATCAGATTTCCAAATCACAATTATCATCTATTTTCCAAAAAAGAGTTCTGCTTTCTTGGTTAGAATTGTAGAAATGTTAATTTTAAACATTTTCAGAAATGTACTTTGTCTTTAAATTTAACCCCCTTTCTGTCTGCCATTTTTGTTGATCCTTGACTTAATTTTGAATTTACTAGTGAGGGATGTGGAAAAATTATCTTTTTCATTTATTTGGTACTCTTTGCTCTGGTAGAGAACTGGATGAAAGAGGAATCCACATGGAAATCACACCAATCTAAATTTACTTCTAGAATATTCCTGAGTACATCCTCAGAAGAAACACGTTCTCCTTCAGCACAGTGGTTAACACTGTTGCCTTACAGTGCCAGGGAAGTCGGTTCAATTCACCCTTGGCATCATGTTCTCCGCATGTCTGTGTGGGTTTCCTCTGGGTGTTGCAGTTTTCTCCCACAGTTAAGAGAGGTGCAGGTTATGTAGATGGGTCATGCTAAATTATCCATAGTGCCCAGGGATGTGCAGGCTAGGTGAACTAACCATGGGAAATTCAGGGTTACAGGCATAGGATAGGGGGTTGGGTTTAAGTGGGATGCTGTTTGGAGGATCTTGTCCTGTGACATTACCAGTATGCACCATTGGAATAAATACTGTTCTCTGCAGAGACAGAGAAGCCGAAATGGTTTGCCTAACTGATGAGAGGGTTGAGGACACATTGTCTGGTCTGGAGAGTTACTTAGACTGGGAGGGAAATGATCCCATTATTGTAGTCCGTATAGGTACCAACAACATAGGTAAGGCTAGGAAAAAGGTTCTGTTAAAAGATTGCACGTTGCTCAGACCTAATTTGAAAGCAAAATAACAAATGTTATATCCTGCTGATTACTACCTGATCCAGGAACAAATTAGCTTAAGGTAAAAAAGATTAGGGAAATAAATAGAGATAATGGGAACTGCAGATGCTGGAGAATCCAAGATAACAAAGTGTGGAGCTGGATGAACACAGCAGGCCAAGCAGCATCTCAGGAGCACAAAAGCTGACATTTCAGGCCTAGGCTGTTCATCAGAAAAGGGGGATGGGGAGAGGATTCTGAAATAAATTGGGAGAGAGGGGGAGGCGGACTGAAGATGGGTATAGGAGAAGATAGGCGGAGAAGAGGGTATGGGTGGGGAAGTAGGGAGGGGAGAGGTGAGTCCGGGGAGGACAGACAGGTCAAGGGGGCGGGATGAGGTTAGTAGGTAGAAAATAGAGCTGCGGCCTGAGGTGGGAGCAGGGGATAGATGAGAGGAAGAATAGGTTAGGGAGGCAGGGACGAGCTGGGCTGGTTTTGGGATGCAGTGGGGGGTGGGGAGATTTTGAAGCCTGTGAAATCCACATTGATACCATTAGCTGCAGGGTTCCCAAGCGGAATATGAGTTGCTGTTCCTACAACCTACGGGTGGCATCATTATGGCACTGCCACCAGGATGGACATGTCGTCTCAGGAATGGGAGGGGGAGTTAAAATGGTTCCTTAGATGACATTCCTTAGACGACACTTTGTTATCTAGGGAAGTAAATACATGGCTCAATGAGAGAAATGGGATGCAATTCAAAGGGCTGTAGCAGCACTACCAGAAAAGGACAGATCTGTTCCTTTGAGATGAGGTTCATTTAAATCATCACTATTGTCCTGGTGAATTATATAGCTAGGGTAGCAGATAGAGCTTTAAACTAACTTGTGTGAGTGTGTGTGTGTGTGTGTGTATGTGAAGGGTGAGGGTAGGATAGTTAAATTGGAAGGATTCTTTCAAAGTCAAAATGAAACAAGACAGTAGGGTGCAGGGTAATGAAGAGTCACCAGAAGGCAAAGAAAATATAAAATGAAAAATGCAGGTGGAATTAGAACCAAAATAAGTAATTATGGCAAAGTGTCAAAGTTTAAGGCTCTTTACCTGAATGCTCATAGCATTTGTAACAAGATAGCCGAGTTAACAACATAAATAGAAATTAATGAACATGACTTGATAGCAGTTACAGAAATGTGATTGCATGGTGACCAGGACTGGGACATCAACATGCAAGGTTTTTTTGACATTTTAGTAAAATAGGCAGAAAAGGAGAATGAAGTGGCTTAGTGTTGGAAATGAAAGAAGGAATCAGTGCAGCGGGAAATAATCATGCAGGTGTAATAGGTCATAATGTGGTGAAATAAGGAACAGTAATTCATGGGTGGGCAAAATCTATAGACCCCAAAGAGTTGTCTCACTGTAGAACAAAGTATAAATCAGGAAATAATGGAGGCATGTAAGAATACCATAATGTGTCATGGATGATTTTAATTTGTATATTGACTGGACAGATGGACAAGTGTAACATGGAAGGAAAACTTGCAGAGTGCATTAGGGCTGCATCAGGGTTTGTTTCTTAGAGCAGTATGTTTTAGACCTGACCAGGAACAGGCTACTTTAAATCTAGTAATTTGTAATCAGGTAAGATTAATAACAGATCTCACAGGTAAAGATCTCTCGGGGTAGTAATCACAATATGGTAGAACTTCAAATTTATTTTGAACAACTCAGGTGTCAAACCAGGATTGACAATTTAAATAAGGGTATGAAGAAAGAGTTACCTACAGCAGGCTGGAAAAATAGAGACGGTTAAGTCAAAGAGCAGTGGCAGACTTTTAAATTTTAGGTAAGTATCTCATAAAATTTACTCCAGTCCATTATTAAGGAATAATGCAAAATTTAGAAATGCTGAATGCAAACAAAGAGAGTCAACTTGGTTATGTGAAAGGGAAGTCATGTTTGACAAACTTGCTGCAGTTCTTCGCCAATATACCAGAGTTTGTAAAGAGATGCAGTTAGGTGTAATGTGCTTGGATTTCCAAAAGACACTTGGTAAGTTTCCACGTTAGGAGGTTATTGTACAAGGTAGGAGTCTGAGCTATTGGGAATAATGTATCAGCATGGATTGAAGACTGGTTAACATACAGAAGACAGAGAGCCAGAATTAATGAGTCTTTTCAGGTTGGACAGGCACAACTAGTGTCATGCCACAAGGATCAGTTTTACAGTCGCAGTTATTTACTTTTTAAAATTCATTCACAGGATGATGAAATTCCTGGCTATGCCATTTATTGTTCATCCTAAATTGCATCAGAGAACAGTTAAGAGTCAGCCACATTACTGTGGGCCTGGAGTCACATTAGCCAGACCAAGTAAGGATGGCGGATTTCCTTCTTCTAAGGGAATAAATAGTTTGATTATTGAATTCAAATTCCATCATCTGTCACAGTGGGATTCAAACCTTAGACCCCAAAACACTACCAAGGTCATTGGATTAATAGTCAATCAACAATACCACTAGGCCATTGCCTCTATCTATACCATCGATATTAAGACTTGGAATAGGGGACAGATGGAATTTTGTTTTTATTCATTTGTGGGATGTGAGCATCACAGGCTGACCAGCATTTATTGCCCATCCCTGGTTGCCCTTGAGAATGTGGTGCTGAACTGCTTTCTTGAATCACTGCTGTTCTCCTGCTATAAGTTGGCTCACTACGCTTTTAGGGAGGGAATTCCAGGATTTTGACCCATCAAAATGAAGGAATAGTAATATATTTCCAAGTCAGGATGCTGAGTGGCTTGGATAGGACCTTAGAGTTGGTAGTGATCCCATATGTCTACTGCCCTTGTCCTTCTAGGCTGTGGGTTTGGAAGGTGTTGTCGAGAATCTTTGGTGAATTTCTGCAATGCATCTTGAGAATAGTACACTCTGCTGCTATTGAACATTGGTGGTGGAGGGAGTAGACGCTTGTAAATGTAGTGCCAATCAAGCGGGCTGCTTTGTCCTGGATGGTATCAGGCTTCTTGAGTATTGTTGGAGCTGCATTCAACCAGGCAAATGAGGAGTATTCCATCACATTCCTGACTTGACCCTTGTAGATGGTGGATAGGCTTTGGAGTGTCAGAAGGTAAGTAACTCACTGTAGTATTCCTAGCTTCTGACTTGCTCTTGTAGCCGCTGTTTATGTAGTGAGTCCAATTGAGTTCTTGGTTAATGTTAACTCCTGAAATGTTAGTTGTGAGGGCTTCAGTGATTGTAACACTATTGCATGTGAAGGGGTGTTAGTTCTGTTAATCAGTAATGTATCCAAATGTACTGACAATACAAAAATAGGTGAGAGGGCAAATGGTGATGAGTATATAATAAATCTCGAAGTGGGGTTTTATATATATATATATATATATCAATCAGAGATAATGGGAACTGCAGATGCTGGAGAATCCGAGATAACAAAGTATGGAGCAGGATGAACACAGCAGGCCAAGCAGCATCTTAGGAGCACAAAGGCTGATGTTTTGGGCCTAGACCCTTCGTCAAAAAAACATATACATATGTTGAGCGACTGGGCCAAACCTTGGCACATGGAGTTTACCGTAATAAACTGTGAGGTCATGCACTTTTTTTCTGAAGAAGGGTCCCAACTCGAAATGTCAAGCTTTCCTGCTCCTCTGATGCTGCTTGGCCTACTGTGTTCATCCTGCTTTATACCACGTTATCTCACAAACCTCGACCAAACAGTTTTCATTTCCTTCAGGATCCAGGCCAGCAAGCAAGTGGTTACTTCCAGTACGCGGACCCAAGACAGCAAAAGCATCCCATTTGACCTAAATTAAGTAAGGGAACTTAAGGTCAGTATCCAGAAGAGTACACACCCAGGAAAGCCCATCTACGTCTGACTTAGAACAGATAATTGCTTAGCAACATTCAGATCAGAACTAATCAAAATAAACATTTGGTTAAATGGTCACCCAGTTCTAATGGAGGTTGATACTGACGTGGCTGTATCAGTGATTGCAGAACCTGTCTTTAACAAAATTCACGCTGGACTCCAATCCCTAGGTTTGTGGCTAGGTTGAGAACCTATGCTGAGGAACTTTTACAAGATTAAGGGTACAATTTTGGTTCTGGTCTCGTATGAGAATTTGTTGGTTCAGTTACTACTGTTTGTAGCAAAATGCTTGGGACCAAGCCTGGTGAGGTAAAATTGCTTGAGAAAGATTCACCTTTCTGGATCATCATTTTTTGATTAGAAAATGACTGCTTGAATGGAGTCCTAATTGAAAACCCGGATGATTTTCAGTAAGGTCCAGTGCTATCTAAGGAGTCAAGGCCAGCTTACATCCTTACCAGGAAGCAATTCCATGCTTCTGCAATGCCTGCCCAGTGCCATTTGCCTTATTAGCAAATGTAAAGCCAAAAACCGGAAGGCTGGGAAGCGAAGGAATCCGCAAACTGGTACAGTTTGCAGAATGACCAGCACTGACCATACTGGTTATGAAGCCCAACGAATCAGTTCACATTTGTGAAGAAAAACAGTAAACCGCTTCTTGCAGCTGGATAAACAGCCAATTCCTTGCAAAGAGGACTTAAATGCAAAGCTGGCAAGGGGGCTGTCCTTCACAATGCTGGACATGAGCCATGCATACCTGCAGTTGAGCCTAGACGGGGATTCCCAGAAAAGTGTTACATTTAATACCCTGTGATAATGGGAACTGCAGATGCTGGAGAATCCAAGATAATAAAATGTGAGGCTGGATGAACACAGCAGGCCCAGCAGCATCTCAGGAGCACAAAAGCTGACGTTTCGGGCCTGGGCCCTCTGTTGAAGGGTCTAGGCCCGAAATGTCAGCTTTTGTGCTCCTGAGATGCTGCTGGGCCTGCTGTGTTCATCCAGCCTCACATTTTATTATCTACAATTAATACCCTTAAGGGTTTGTGCTGATTTGCAAGACTGCCATTTGGGGTATCAACAGGCTTTGCCATTTCTTAGCAGATAATGGAGAACATTTGACAAGGTTTACCCCCATTTATCTGGATGACATGCTGGTAACAGAGTAGACCAGTAAATAGTACTTAGAGAACCTGGACATAGTCCTTAGATGTTTCTCCAAGGTGGGCATATGCCTTAGAAGGGAAGAATGTGCATTCCGGGCACCCCGAATGGCCTACTTGGCTACAGAGTTGACAAGACTTTCCTTGCATTGGTGAATTATTATGGAAAGTTCATATGTAGCCTGGCCTCCATCCTGGCACCCTTACATCTGCTATTGAAAAGAAGTCAGCCTTAGAAATGGTTTCTTAGACAAGACATAGACATTAGGGAAGTGAAGAAGCAGTTATGATTGTCTGAAGTGCTGGTACACCATGGTCCCAAGCGAGACCTGGTGCTGACATGCAATGCCTCCCCACAAGGTATCAGGGTATTGATGACTCACAGATGGTTCAATGGAGAGGAGCATCCAATAATGCATGCTTCCTGGACTTTGGCTAATGCAGAGAACAAATATGTCCGGGTAAAGAAGGAAGGCTTGGTAGTCATCTTTAGTGTGAGAAAGCTCCACCAATACCTCTATAGATGTTACTTTATAATAGCTAGGGCTACTCAAAAAGGACACAGCCATGCCGTCCATAGCTTCAGTTTGAATTCAGTGGTTAGTTCTCATTTTCAGTGCATAAAATTGCAAATTGGAACACTGTCTGGGAGGCTGAGTAGCAAATGCAGATGCCTTGAGAAGTCTCCCTCCATTCTAGATGGGCGTAAGGTCATTAAAGATCTAACTGAATGTTGGGTTAATGTCCAACTCACATTTCAATGTCTCTAGATGCCTAACTCATAATGCCCAAGTGAAATGAAGAGCCAAAGAGTGCCAAGTGCTTGCAAACATGTACTCCAGCAAGGAGGCAGTGGCTTCAACATAGAAGAGTAAAAGGTTGATAAAAAAGATCTCTTCAAATTGAGTACAAATAAAAGCTGCACCTGCACCAGCACGAATATTTCAAACAAAGAACAAAACTCAATTCATAATTACAGCTCAGAACTAGTCAAAACCAATTTTAAAATGTTACAATTTTGTTTAAAGAAAGTGAATGATAACCTAAAAATAAAATAAATATGTGTCAGAGTTGACAAGTTAATTAAGAAAGTATGCTCCTATTCTGCTGTAATTTATTTGGCGTAAGGGTGAAAATTTAACACCAAGCCAAGCTGGCAATTTTGGCACTGTTTGCTAAACTTTGTACGATCCCAGAACTGGATAACTAAGCACACATTTTATATTCCAAGAAATATATATTGTACTTGGTATTTGTGGATTTTTGGCTGGTTTTGCATCTTAGTGTGGTGTTGACCACACACATACACACTGAACCTATCCTTGCATCAGGAAATTCTTTTTGTAAACTCTAATTCATGTACCTAAACATATGCTGTTCATTAAACAGTGTTTACTTATGTCATATATAGTTTGCTTACCCTTAATCTACTGAACACTCTAAAGGACCTCCTTGAAATTACTGCAGCCCTCACTCAAGCCATCTTTATCCAAACATTATAAAAAAATCATTTATCTAATAACAATGGTAAGATAATAATAATAATCTTAGTTGATCTGTCATAAATTAATGCAATTATTTAAAATGCTATTGTGGCTATTCACCCCACCCTGGGCAGTTTATTGTTCCTTCTGATTGTATTTGATAAAATATATTTATTTACACAAAATATACTTGCGAACAATTTAAACGAAATAGATTTGGGGGAACAGTTTGATACACTTTGGAGATGTACTGGGGAAGATGCAAACAGGAAGTTTCCATTTTCTTCTGTTAGTTTTGCATTTTTGGAATTTTATATGAGTGCATATACCTCAAACAACTTACTTATGTATTTTTGGAGATCTTTCGAGCTGATGCAAGACACGATTTGCCTGAATTACAGCTTGCCCGTAAAACAAGCCACACACCAACTGATCAAAATTATAAAATTCTGTTATTGTGCTGGCCCCTCTAAGTGTGTACATTTTTTAAAGTACACAGATGCCCAGAGTCAAATTTTAAAAGTGTTTTACATGAGAAAAGCAAGTGTTTCATGTGATAAAAAACTAACTGACTAGGATACACCAATGTCAAAAATACACAATACCAATGTCCGCGGCATAGTGTGCATGTGGCTGGTACCCACAGAGTGTGCCTGTGAGTTGTTGGTGCCCTATTTCCAAATGGTTGTCATTCAGAGCAAGTGGCCAGCTGAATCTGCCAGATGCTCTTGATTTTTTTGTGTTAAGTTTTCTTAAAGTCTCGAATGCTCGGTGAGTTTGGTAAGATGGGAGGATAAAGATTATTGAGGGGAGTTGTGACGTTAACAAGGTTTTTAAAAAGTGTTAATCACAGTCAGTTAGCATCTCACCACTACTGGTTGAGAACTTTTCCACACAGCTTGCAAAACGCATAAACGTGATAGCATAGGTTGTTCCTGACATTGAAATGGACCTTGCTGCACCTGTCACCCAATTCTGCCACACATCTCACCCAAGGCCCCATCGCTCAGACCACTATAAGATTCTATCCATTGCACTCAAGTCAATATGAAAGCACATCCTGCATTGTAGCAATTTCATTGAAAGTAAAGATAAGATAAAGTATCAATAGAGGGAGAGTAAGTTGTATCCTCACATGAACTGGAGGCAGAGGCTTGAACTTGGTTTATGCAGTTGGGTTCCTGAAGCATTGAGTTTGTCAGTTGGGTGGAAGTGACTCAGGAAGGAGAAAGTTAATTCTAGCAAGTTGGGTAATTAATGTAATGCATATATACAATTTCTCATTACTTTATGTCAAGAAGTCCACTTCACCAGCTGAGGTGGGGAGATTTCACTTGTTGGCAAGAATTATATTTTTGATTAACTCTTCACACCTCACAACATTCTCATCATTTCAGATACTAGAAAGTGACATCCTTGGATTCTGTCTATTTTTCCGTAAGTCACTATCAGTGTGGAAATGCAACAGGTCACTCAACATTAATTGAGGGAAGTAAAATGAGACAGATATCATGTGACATAATTCCAATTTAGTTGTATAAGTAGAGCTAACATCAGCATACAACAGCAAAACATGGCATTACATGAACCTTGCTTGACGTAGTTAAAGGGAGATAATAGACCAATTGTTTGTCCAAGTACAGCAGTTGTAAAAGCTGATATGCTTCTTTTTCTCGCACTTATGAACCACAAATGTTAAAACAGCATAAGCATATTTTCACCACTCAGGCGGAATTAATCCAAACTAAACTGAAGAGAATTTCAAATAAACTCAGAATGGAAGAGTATTCACTATCTCACTCAGTTTATATTAACCATAATGCATCTACCACCTTTGTCACTGTTTTTTATGCCCTGATCAGAGCATTTTCAAGTGGCACAGCTGGGATGGAACAAGAGAAGGGTTCAAATTAGTTGGGGATTGGGGTTACTAGATTTTGAGTGCATGCCAGAACCTGGATCCAGTAACTTTTATTTCACACAGGCCTTTTTTTTAACACATCCATAAAATAACACATGGTTAACATTCAATATTGATTTCTTTTCTCTCTCCGGAAAATCCAGATCAATGTAAGTTTTGTGTTTATAAAGCTGAAGGAAATATTTGTTTGGGAAGATGTGGGGGAGAATATCAAACTGGAAGATTATGTGAATTTGGATTCAGGTGTGCAAGCTGAATTCCTGTAAAGATGCAAGAAAGTTTAGAAATTGTCTCCAAATTACCAACCTCTATATTTCACCATTGTAAGCTATGTGGATGCAGTCCCTTTCAGGTTGTCACTGGCAATATTTCCATCACTCAATTACGCTGACATTTGCTTGAGTTCTTGAATTTCATTTTGAGCCTGCCAGATTCCTGGGCTTTATGGAATTGAAAGCCAGGCTGAAAAACAGCAGCAATTGAGGGCAATATGCAATAATATCCAGCACTCACTGCGGATTTCATACTTGCTTGTGTAAAAGTGTTTGTTCACAATACTTGTACTGAATGATTATTTTTCACACTCTGGAAGTATCATCTGGAATTTAGAAGTTCTGATCTGCACTTTGGATCTCTGATCTATCAGGTAGAACGTGGGTGCCTTTTACATTGGACCGCTGTTGAAGACCAAGATGGTCTGCAACAATGGCAGAACAATAAGAGATGCAGATCTGGCAATAGCAGGAGCAGCAGCGGTTCCTGTAGCAACAGATCGACTTTATTTGCCAGGACTGGCATGTTACATTAGATTTGTCTGCAATGATGTAGCTCAGAGTGAACATGTACTCAGGTTTGCAGTAGTGGCTGATTAGTGACAGGCAAGGCATCAATGTGCCCATATAACAATTTGTACAGCCCCAAATAAACTAGAAATGTCCATCAATGATAAAAGATTCCACTCCAACAATGTATAGCTGATATGCAGCCACAAAAAAACCTATTATTCAGCAATGATACAATGTTCCCAGGCAGCTACGATGATGTATTCATCCTAATATAGCCAACATACCCACTTCACATCTCATTGTAGAGCTACTGATGCGTTGGTTGCAGCCAGGCATATCCCCTTAAAACCGAATAGGTAACTCTGCTCAGAGCTGCAAGGATTTCAACCCAGAAGGAATGCAATGAATGCATAATACACGGATGTATCATCCAACAAGTAATTGCCATGTTGAAGAAATGCTTCAGGTGCCTGGTTAGATCTGGACGAACTGCTCAAAATGCACAAGACCAACTGTCAAGAATCATTGTATTGTGTTGCACTGTTATGTTGGACAGCAGAAAGTTTTGGACTTGTGGGAGGAACAAGTTACAGAGCTTAGAACATCCTCAAGTGATACTAAGGAAAAGAGTGATGACAAGGAGGAACTTAAGAGATAAGTGATATAGGCAATGCACCAGCAGCAGTGCATATTGCTGTTCAGGAAATTCTCATCATTATGAAGGTCACTCAGATTTTACCAGTCACCCCATTTAACAGCTTCAATGCAAAACCCTTCCTCCAGCCAGAATCACAGAATTATTATAGTTCAAAATAGGCCATTCAGCCCATCATGTCTGTAATGGCTTGCTGACTATTTCAATTATATGCCAAACTCCTGCCATAATCTGAACATTGTTCTATTTAAGAAATCATCCAATGCTGTTTTGAATTCATTTGAACCTGCCTTCATCACACTTCCTGAACTTATCTCTGTGTAATAGAATATTTTCTTACTTAGCATTTGCAATTGTATTTCATAAAATGATAGAATCACTCTAGTGCAGAAGAGGCCATTTGGCCCAGCGAGTCTGCACTGACCCCTCTGAAAAGCATCCCATTCAGACCCAGCCCATTCTTGTAATCCTGCATGGGGCTTTTACCACGGCCAACCCACCTAGCCTATACATCCCTAGATACTACAGGACAATTTTTAGTATGACAATCCACCTAACCTGCACATCTTTGCGTTGTGGGTAGAAGCCGGGGCACCCAGATGAAACACATGCAGACATGGAGAGTGTGTGCAAACTCCTATGGACTGTTGCCCAAGGCTGGAATTGAACTTGCTGTGAGGCAGCAGTGCTAATGACTCAGTCCAGATTATTGATGATTTTTAAAACTTCTATGAAATCTTCCCCAGCCTCCTCCTCATCATCAAAATCTATCCCATATTCTCTTATCTATGTCTTAACTGACATTTCTCAAATTTCAGCCATATTTGGAATCATTTTTGTTAACCTCTTCTTCACTCTCTCTGAATTTTCTCACATTTCACTTTCTGAGTTTATGTTGGATTCTGCATTAGTTTCCATTCAATCTGATGATGTCCTAAAACTTAAACGAGGAAAGATAAAGTGGGATCTTGTAGCATGATAAACTAATTCCTCAGGTCTCCCAATAGTTTTAGAGACAATCTCAAACTAATCAATGTAATTTGATACAGATTGTTATAATTCAATAACTACTTTTTGCTTAAGATAAGAACCTCTTCTCTTTCAGACTTACTATGGTTTTCCTCTACCACTGTAAACCAATTAGGTTCTTAGACCCAGACAAGGAAATTTGATTCTGGCAGCGATCTATTCAAAAATAGAGGCAGTAGTTTGTAGTGTGGGACACATAACAATTTTGCAGATAATTCAAATTAGTTCCCCTCTCAGTACACCATCTACAGAGGCAGCACTATATATATCTGCAAAATAATCAATCAGGATCACTGGTTGCAGGGGTCTTTGGTTGAACTGGCCATGTTCAATCACAAATGTTGCTGGGCTGCAATAAGCACCAAAGGCTGCCACAGCAGACTGGGGTTTGCTGAGGTTTCATCAACACCATCCCTGGTAAGGATCACTGTGGCTATAAGTGATGAGAAAGAGCTGATCTGCTGCAGTGGGGCAACTGAGTTTCTTAAGTGCCTGGTCAGGGGATTAACCTCATTGCTATCAGGATTTAACCGGTGGTGATGGGAGACCCCATGTCAAGTTCCCAGATCAGCATTTCTTTCGGCATGAGTAGGAGGTTTCTCTTTCAATAACACCTGGGCCCATCAAAGGTAAATACCCTCACCACCAAACCTTGTTGGATCATTACTGGGACCTGGCAGGAAGACCACCAAATCACTTCCCAAGTCCTTAAGTAGCACTGAGCACCCAGTAATGTCAGGAATGGAGTAACTGTAGTGACACTGCTGGTATAGGACAATTATTAATATCTGATTGACTTGCAGCTCTCTCCTGAGAGGCAGAAATCTGGCTTCCATTCTCTTGAAAGTTGATTGACTATTGAATGCAAGTGAGGTAGCCATCCTTCTCCTGGTTGTGCCACACCCTTGTTTTTCAGTCGGGGAGCAGGGACAAGGGTGCCGTTTAAAATATAGTCCCGCGTTTTGAGCAGCTGGGGAATAATTTGACGCCAATCGTACAATGCAGACAATTTTTAGCAAATTCTTTGATCAGAATCTTTTATAGGCATGAAACTAATTTTGGATGTAATCTCAAGAGAATTCTGAAATAGCATGGCTCACTGGCTGACCACTAATTGTGCATGATATAGAGAATAATGGATACCTGGAGGCATTTCAAGGCAGTAATCTAGTTAAAGGATTCAGATAACAACATAAACTATAAAACCAAAGCTCAAGGGTTTACAACTGTCATCTAAACCTAAAGCTCAGATTATGTTCATAAATCATTCCTGGTGTTTTATTTTTCATGATGGGCTGTTCTGCTTATATTTTATAGGATATGGAGTCTCAAGATTGTAGCAGGTTAGTATGCTTCCAACCACGAAAAATCAGTACGAACCCAGCCAAGAATAATAAGACTGCAGTTTCCTCTTTCTTCTGCTAATTTGGGAAAATTGTGGGTCTTTTCAGAAAAGGTGCTAGAAAGACATCAGAGAGAATCCTCTTCTGAGATTGCAGTGGAAGATGCCAGAACATTTTGGCAAGGAATCCTCCTGCCGCCTGCCAATGATTTCCAAATGCCACTTATCTTGCCACTCTATGCATGAAGCAGTGGTGGGCAAGGCTTGGAATTGCACCAGATCTTGTTGTTCCCCACCACAATTTCAGCTGTTCTCCAATGCTGACATACTAAAGGTAAGCCCCAGCATTCAGCGCTAACTACTTGAATTAAGGAATAGGTTATGCAAACAGTATATCTTATTATACAATATGCTTTGTAATATGAGCATCATTGTCTCGACTGATATTCTTTATCGATTTCTATTCACCCTTGAGAGCATGGTTGTGGGCTATCTTCTTGGACCTCTGTAGTCCACATGTTGTCAGTACTCGCACAATGCTATTAAGAATTAGGATCTAGGATCTTGACCTGACAACAGTGAAGGAACAGCGATGTACTGGTTACTTACTCCAAGTCAGGTGGGAGTATGGCCCTGGGCGAGAGGGAGTCTTTCAGTTTTGTTTGTTGTCATGTGGTATCGCAAAGGATTTTAAGGGGGAATTGTTCTGTAAAAGAAATATGCCTGAGGCTGAGGACCTTTCAAAGTAAATCTTTTCATTACACTAGCATTATACTGTACTATTATGCTAACTGCTCATGTTCTGGCTAAGCAAGAAGTCCAGGCTGTTGATCCTCTCTTCAAAGTCTTTCCATCATCATGTGATTATGAAATCAATGACATTGCTTCCTTAGACAGGCTCAAGAATCAACTGTTAATGTCTAGTGGTGAACTCATTCACATGCTATCCTTGTTCTTTAAAACAGTGGAGATTGCATGTTTGGGAGGTATTGTTGAGGAGCCTTGGTGAATCATTGCAGTGCATCTTACAGATGGTACACATTGGTGTCACTGTGCATTTGTTTATGGTGCCAGATGGGGGCCAATTGAGCAGGTGTTTTGTCCTGTGTCAACCTTCCCGAGTGTTTCTGGAAGTGCCTCTGAAAGAAAAGATTTTGCCTCAGGTTTGTTTTAAATGGTCAACCTCTAATTTTTAAACAGTGACCTCTAGTTCTAGATTCTGCATTAAGAGGAAACATCCTGACCACATCTGTGCTACCAGGTACCCTCAGGGTTTTGCATGTTTCAATCATGTCATTTCTTCCTCTTCTAAACTCCAGCACACATAAACCCAGCCCATCTAACCCTTCTTGATAAAACAACACACACATTCCATAGTAACAGAGTGTATTGGAAAAATTTCATGAAGAATTACACACATTCCATACATTAGTATGTAATTCTTCATGAAATTTTTCCAATACATTTACGTCCTTCCTTAAAAAAAGGTGACCAGTCCTATACACAGTACTCTAGATATGGTCTCACTGATGCTCTGTATAACCTACTTTTGAGTTGAATTTACCGAGCAACAAATTAAGAAAGAAGATAGACCTAGACCATTTGGCTTGTTGAGTCGATTCCACCATTCAATCATGGCTGATATGTTTCTAAACCCCATTCTTCTGCCTTCTCCCTATAACCTTTGATCCCCTTACTAATCAATAACTCCATACTTCAGAGTTCTGCTTTCTCTCACAATTTAAGTCATATACCTCTTAGTGTCTCTTCTTAAATACACTCAATGACTTGGCCTCCACAGTCTTCTGCAGCAACGAGTTCCATAGATTCACCAGCCTCTGGCTGAAGAAATTCCTCCTCATCTCAGTTCTAAAGTGTAGTCCCTTCATTCTGAGGCAGTGCCATCAGATCCCGATCTCTCCTACTAGTGGAAACATGTTTTCCACAGCCAGCCTATCCATACCTCACAGTATTCTGTAAGTTTCAATGAGACCCCCTATCCTTCCTCTAAGCTCCATCAGATACAGATCCAGAGTCCTTAACCGCTTCTCATATGACAAACTCTTCACCCCAGGAATCAATCTCAAAAACCTCCTCTGGACCTCCTCCAAGGCCAGCAAATCCTTCTTTAGATATGGAGTCCAAAACTATCAAATATTCCACATGTGGTCTGACCAGAGCCTTATACAGCCTCAGCAGTACATCTCTGCTCTTGTATTTACGTTAATCTTGAGAGAATCATGAACTACAACTGCCAGGTTCCTATGTGCTTCAGATTTCTATTCAGAAAATAGTCTATGCCTCTTTTCTTCCTATGAATGTGCATGACCTCAAACTTTCCCACATTATATTTCACAAAATATATCTTTGCGCACTCTTATAGCCTGTTCTTCTGCAACCTCTGCTCCTCCTGAACGCTTCTTGTCCCTCCACCATCTTTGTGTCATCTGCAAATTTAGCAACAATGCCCTCAGTTCCTTCATCCAGATCACTCATAGCATAACATGAATAGCTGTGGTCCCAACTTTAACACCTGCAGAACTCCACTAGTCACCAACTGCCATCCTGAAAAAGATGCTTTTAACAGCACTCTCTGCCTCCTGCCGGTAAGCAAATCCTTTACCCATGCCAGGACCATGTCCCTAACACTGTGTCCGGCCTTTTCTTATTTGGCAACCTCCTGTGTACTCCTCTTGGCAAAGGCCTTCTGGAAATCCAAATAGATTATGTCCACTGGCTCTCCTTTGTTGATCTTGCTCATTAGCTCCTCAAATAATAATAACAGATGGTGAAGAAGTAATTTGGCATGCTTGACTTCATTGGTCAGAGCGTTGAGTACAGGAGTTGGAACGTCGTGGTACAGCTGTATAAGTCATTAGTGAGGCGGCATTTGGAGTACTGCATACAAATGTGGTTGCTCTGCTAGAGGGCAGATGTTATGAAATGAGAAAGGGTGCACAATAAGATTTACAAGGATATTACTGAGACCAGAAGGTTTGAGTTTTATCATAGAATCCCTACAGCATGGAAGAAAGTCATTCAGTCCATCAAGTCTACACTGAGCCTCCAAAGACCATCTCGCTCAGATCCACCCCCCTATCCTATCCCTGTAACCCTGCACTTCCCATGGCAAAGCCACCTAACCCTTTTTGGACTATGGGAGGAAACTGGAACACCCAGAGGAAGACCATGCAGACACAAAGAGAAGGTACAATAAATAAATGTGAAGTTATTCACTTCGGAGGCAAAAAAAAAGAAGGCAGATTACTACCTGAATGGCTGTAAATTGGGAAAGGGGAATATGCAATGGGACATGGGGGTCCTTGGGCACCAGTCGCTGAAGGTAAGCATGCAGTTGCAGCAACCGGTAAAGAAGGCAAATGATATGTTTGCCTTCATTGCGAGTGGTTTCAAGCACAGGAGCAAGGATGTGTAGTTGCAGTTGTACACGGCCTTAGTGAGACTGCACCTGGAATATTGTGTGCAGTTTTGGCCTCCCTTTCTGAGGAAGGATGCTCTTTCTCTCAAGGGAGTGCAGCGAAGAGATACCAGGCTGATTCCAGGGATGGTGGATCTGATGTGTGAGGAGAGCTTGACTAGGTTGGTTTTCACTAGAGTTCAAACAAAGAGGTGGGATCTCATAGAGGCTTATAACATTCTAACTGGACCGGACAGTGTAGATGCAGGAAGGATGTTCCCAGTGGTGGGTGTGTTCAGAACCAGAGGTCACAGTGTGAGGATTTGGGTTAGGCGATTTAGGACGGAGATGAAGAGACATTACTTCAGCCAGAGTGGTGAGCAAATGGAATTCATTACCACAGGAAGTAATTGACGTCAAAACACTGAATATATTTAAGAGGCAACTAGATATAGCACTTGGGGTGAATGGGTTCAAAGGTTATGTGGAGAGAGCAGGATGAGGCTGTTGAGTTGGACGATCAGCCATGATCATGAAGAATGGTAGAGCAGGCTCAAAGGCTGAATGGTCTCCTCCTTCTCCTAACTTCTATGATTTTTTTCTTTCTATGTTGCTATGTCCCTCGCATTTTGAAGCAGCAGTGCTAACTACTGACCTACCATGCCAAAATGGCTTCTTCATTACCTTGTCTACCTGTGGTGCTTCTTTCAAGGAACTATGTACCTGCACTCCTAGATCTCTCTGCTGGACTACAATCAAGTCGTAGAATCATTGAACAGAATCAGAGAGAGTGCAGAGAGAGTCAAAACGAAAACCTGGGTCTTTTGTCCATGGAGTGTAGAGGCTGAGGGGTTACCTAATAGAAGTTCATAGAATCACAAGTAGCATAAAAAGATGGAATAGGTAAGGTCTTTTCCCCAGGATAGGGGAGTCCAAAACTAGAAGGTGTAGGTTTAAGGTGAAAGGCAAAAGACTTAAAAAGGATAACAAAGTGTGAAGCTGGATGAACACAGCAGGCCAAGCAGCATCTCAGGAGCACAAAAGCTGACGTTTCGGGTCTAGACCCTTCATCAGAGAGTCTAGGCCCGAAACATCAGCTTTTGTGCTCCTGAGATGCTGCTTGGCCTACTGTGTTCATCCAGCTCCACACTTTGTTATCTTGGATTCTCCAGCATCTGCAGTTCCCATTATCACTGATACAGACTTAAAAAGGACCTGAGTGGTAACTTTTTCACACAGAGGGGTGGTGTGTATATATAACGAGTTGCCAGAGGAAGCAGTAAAGCAATGTACAATTATAACATTTAAAAGACATTTGGATAGGTACATGGATAGGAAAGATTTAGAGGGATATAGGCCAAATGCAGGCAAATGGGGCTGGTTTAGTTTAAGAAATCTGGTCAGCATGGATGAATTAAGCCAAAGGGTCTATTTCCATGCTATATGACCATATGACTCTATGATTCTACGAGAAGTGGAGTTGAACCACTTTTGCAATATAATTGAATCATGGAGAAAGCTCAAGAGGTTGTTTGTTCGGCCCCTGAGTTGCTAAACATTTTATAAGATTTTTTTTAAGATAGTGAAATCTGTAGTCACATTCTGACTTGTCCAGTGGGTTAATATTCAAGGGATAAGCCTACTTGTTTCTTTTACTCATGATGCCAGAAAACAAAAGACAGTGTAAGAGCCATTGACTTATGCAAATGTGGTCTCTGTTTATTTATTGAAATGCACAAGCGTTAACAAAGCAAATCACGTTGCAGAAACAGGCTGAGCAGCCATTGTCGCAACACAACATAATTGCAAATTCTTAACTGAATGTTTTCCTTTTCCCTCAGATAGACAGACCATACATTTATGGTTGATTAATTTTCCACCCATGCTAGCATATTTTTGGATGCACTACATAAGAGTTGAGATGTGGCGCCACAAAAGCCAACAGTAATCTGTAGCTTCTTACAAACAATTGCTGGCAGCAGCAACATGGTGTTGTTGAGGAACAAATTGCCAACAGTACTGAGTCCTTTACTTAGTCAAACGTGGCACAGCGACTTTATCTTCTACAGATCCATGAATACATCTTGTGTTGACTGGCATACTAAATTTCTGATATAAAGCATTAACTGGGGGCTAGGTTCTCACTCTGGTTGTTTACAGGAGCTCGTGGTGCTGACATGAGGCCAGTTCCATTTTAAGGCCAGATCTTCACAACCCAGCCGCAGAAAACAAGAGTCTGTTCAGCTCACCAGTTCTGATCAATTGTAATTTCCACCGGGTAACTGCCTGTCCCACCCAGCCCCCACTCTGCCCTGCAGGCTTCAAGAAAGATAGGCCCCAAATGGGATCCATTTATAGCAGAGGTTAAGAGGACTCAATATAGATATTACTTTGATTTGAACAAACATTAGCTCCTACTTAGCAGACAAAATTAAAAACAACTTACTGCTGACTCATTTTTAACTGAATTGCCAGTTGAATCACTGGAATGAGCAGACTACTCACTCTGCTCAGTCAAATCTTGAAGCCACTGGGGCCCCAAATCAAGATATCCTGATTTTCAGATTAAAACTGCCTAATACCTTATTCAAAACCTTTCCGGAGAGACCACTCTCTCCGTGACTCCCTTGTTCGCTCCACACTGCCCTCCAACCCCACCACACCCGACACCTTCCCCTGCAACCGCAGGAAATGCTACACTTGTCCCCACACCTCCTCCCTCACCCCCATCCCAGGCCCCAAGATGACATTCCACATTAAGCAGAGGTTCACCTGCACATCTGCCAATGTGGTATACTGCATCCACTGTACCCGGTGCGGCTTCCTCTACATTGGGGAAACCAAGCGGAGGCTTGGGGACCGCTTTGCAGAACACCTCCGCTCAGTTCGCAACAAACAACTGCACCTCCCAGTCGCAAACCATTTCCACTCCCCCTCCCATTCTCTAGATGACATGTCCATCATGGGCCTCCTGCACTGCCACAATGATGCCACCCGAAGGTTGCAGGAACAGCAACTCATATTCCGCCTGGGAACCCTGCAGCCATATGGTATCAATGTGGACTTCACCAGTTTCAAAATCTCCCCTTCCCCTACTGCATCCCTAAACCAGCCCAGTTCGTCCCCCCTCCCCCCACTGCACCACACAACCAGCCCAGCTCTTCCCCCCCACCCACTGCATCCCAAAACCAGTCCAACCTGTCTCTGCCTCCCTAACCGGTTCTTCCCCTCACCCATCCCTTCCTCCCACCCCAAGCTGCACCCCCAGCTACCTACTAACCTCATCCCACCTCCTTGACCTGTCCGTCTTCCCTGGACTGACCTATCCCCTCCCTACCTCCCCACCGACACTCTCTCCACCTATCTTCTTTACTCTCCATCTTCGGTCCGCCTCCCCCTCTCTCCCTATTTATTCCAGTTCCCTCTCCCCATCCCCCTCTCTGATGAAGGGTCTAGGCCCGAAACGTCAGCTTTTGTGCTCCTGAGATGCTGCTTGGCCTGCTGTGTTCATCCAGCCTCACATTTTATTATCTTGGAATTTTCCAGCATCTGCAGTTCCCATTATCTCTAATACCTTATTCAGATGTACACCCATCCAGCTTTAGCCTTCAGGTAAGATCTGGTAGTGACACCATCAGAGGGAATAATAGTCAGAGCTCAGCATTATTGGAGCATAGAAGCCCATTTATCATTGAGTAATAGGTCTCAAAATCTCCCATAAATTAACTATTGGGGGTGATGACAAATGCTTAAGTATCTGTATACCATTCCAATGTGGATCGAGAAAGACAGGACACAGTTGTTACAGTGTTTGCAAAAGAAGCAAATGAGAGTTGAGAAAGAGCTTCTTCAAAAGGGTATGGAGTTAGGGTATGGAATGCATTTCCTGGGAGTGTGGAGGCATTCAAGAGGGCATTGGATAGCCATTCAAATAAAAATGGTGTGCAGGATTTAGGGAAAAGGCCGTATGTCGGAATTGAGTTAAGCCAGTTCAGACACGATGGGCCGAATGGCCTCCATCAGAATCATAACACTTCTGTGATTATACGTGTTTTGTTTCAGCAAAGGTTTCTTGATATCTTGAGATCAACTATTCTGAGGTTTTTTTTAACGTACGGATTCTTACTCTCTCCATCCTTGAAATTGTCACCAGGATAACACATGCAGAAACGTTATCTTTTGGATTTCATCAGCCAGTGATCTTTTAAATTCATGAGATCTTCCCTGTCTTCATGTGAAAAAATAACACTGCATCATTGCACCTCCCAGTCGTGAACCATTTCAACTCCCCCTCCCATTCCTCAGATAACATGTCCATCATGGGCCTCCTGCAGTGCCACAATGATGCCACCCAAAGGTTGCACGAACAGCAACTCATATTCCGCTTGGGAACCCTGTAGCCCAATGGTATCAATGTGGACTTCACAAGCTTCAAAATCTCCCCTTCCCCCACTGCATCCCAAACCAGCCCAGCTCGTTCCCCTCCCCCCAATGCATCCCAAAACCAGCCCAGCCTGTCCCCGCCTCCCTAACCTGTTCTTCCTCTCACCTATCCCTTCCTCCCACCTCAAGCCGCACCTCCATTTCCTACCTACCAACCTCATCCCACCTCCTTGACCTGTCTGTCTTCCCTGGACTGACCTATCCCCTCCATACCTCCCCACCTACACTCTTCTCTCCACCTATCTTCTATTCACTCCATCTTCGGTCCGCCTCCCCCGTTTATTCCAGAACCCTCTCCCCATCCCCCTCTCTGATGAAGGGTCTAGGCCCGAAACATCAGCTTTTGTGCTCCTGAGATGCTGCTTGGCCTGCTGTGTTCATCCAGCTTCACACTTTGTTATCCTGCTTGAGTCATCAGTAGCTTTTATTAGTGAAACAAATTTAACTTCCAACAATAAACAAAAAAACAGCAGTACTAATAAAAAAGGGTCTAGGCCCGAAACATCAGCTTTTGTGCTCCTGAGATGCTGCTTGGCCTGTTGTGTTCATCCAGCCTCACATTTTATTATCTTGGAATTCTCCAGCATCTGCAGTTCCCATTATCTCTGGTACTAATAAAAAAAAGACTCCATGCTAACTGACATTGTCAAAGCATCCCTTTCATTGTGTCATAGAGTCATAGAGATATATAGCACGGAAACAGACCCTTCATTTCAACTTGTTCATGCGGACCAGATATCCTATATAAATCTAGTCCCATTTGCCACCATTTGGCCCATATTCCTCTAAACCCTTCCAATTCATATACCCATCCAGATACCTGTTAAATGTTGTAATTGTACCAGCATCATCACGTCCTCTGGCATTTCATTCCATACACACACCACCCTCTGAGTGAAAAAGTTGTCCCTTAGGTCTGTTTTAAATCTTTCTCCTCTCACCTTAAACCTATGCCCTCTGGTTTTGGACTCTACTGCCCTGGTGAAAAGACCTTGACCTTGCCTCTTACCTTATCCATGCCCCTCATAATTTTATAAACTTCTATAAGGTCACCTCCCAACCTCTGAGCTCCAGGGAAAATAGCCCCAGTCTATTCAGCCTCTCCCTACAGCTCAAACCCTCCAACCCTGGCATCAGCCTTGTAGATCTTTTCTGAACCTTTCAAGCTTCACAACATTTAACAACATCTTTGCTTGAGGACCTTTCAAGATCATCATCACTTGTCTTCTCCTCAAAAAAATCCAAGTGATGCAGACCTGAGAAGATCACAACCTGTCTCAAATTGCAACTCATCTTCCAGTAGCACAAACCTGTATGGCCTTCCAATGGTGAGGAATTTGACATCCATAGGAGAAGTTGAGTGAAGAATTAATTGATTGAGAGAGGAACCAAAGGACCACTGGGTAGGTCTTACAGAGAGGTGTGAGGTGGGCATGATGAAACATAGGGAGGCAGGCAATCAGGTTTGGAGTGCAGGGAGAGGTAAAGAGAAGAGGGTAAGGAAAGGTAAGATGAAAGTTGTTGCATGGATGGTCTCAATCTTACAAAGGGTTCACAAAATTGCTACACTTGATGTTGGAGTGAAGGTGGAAGCGTAGTCTAAAGAATTTAGCTGGCAGCTGATCATGAAAATGCAGTCAGAGCTTGTTACAAGCTGAAGAGATCAAAGGCACAGTCATGATTCCCATTGTTGATCTATTTAGACTTTATTTTGAATTGTCAGCTTTTTCTTCCTTTTGGTCAACTTTGCTATGTTTTGCAGGCAGCATCCAAGCTAAGTTTGTATACAACTAAATTTTACCAAGGTCTTGACTAATTCATAGAATCATAGAATTCCTTGAGTGTGGACACAAGTCATTCAGCCCATCATTTCTACACTGACCCTCAAAAGAACATCCCACACGGACGAACCCCCTCACCCTATCCCTCTAATCCTGCATTTCCCATTGCTAATCCACCTAGTCTGAACATCCTGGACACGATGGACAATTTAGCATGGGCAATCCACCTAACCTGCACATCTTTTGACTGTAGGAAGAAACCAGAGTATCCGGAGGAAACCCACACAGACTCAGGGAACATGTGCAAACTGCACACCAATATTCATGAGTTGGAATTGAACAGAGTGAATTATTATTAAGAGCCAAATGATGTAGATGCCAAATGTTCTATACCGGATAAGATTTCATTTTTAGCATTTAAGCAAATGTAACCAGACTCCTGTGCTGATTAGACTGGGTGGGGGAGGGGCGATGTTGATATGCCTGAACTCTAGAGACCTCAGTAATGCCTGGAATGTGGAAAATGCCCTCCAAACTTTTGTGGATCAGATTGCCTGTGTTTTTACAACAATTAAGAAAAATGAAATATATACTCTGCAGATGTTTTAGAATGATAACTTACGCTTTGTTTTAAAAGAAATCAGTAACACTCATATGTAAAATGGTGCGTATAAAGGACAAGATAAGCATGGAAGTGAACACAAGTTATTTTCATTCTCAGCAATGTATGACTATGACCAAACTTCATTGAGTCACACATTATATATCCTGCAATGTAACAAAACTCCCCAATCAGCACTGAAGTAACACTAGCCCAGAGTTGAATGATTAATTAAATAGGTATTAATTTTCTTACCTATTTGATCTGTTGCATAACACAACTGGTATGAGTGATTAGAATGTCAGTCATGCACATTTTTCATTGCAGCCGCTGGATTATTATTCAGAGTACCAAAAAAAATGAACAGTTAGTTGATGCATGCATCTAACATGATGTCCTAATTCAAAATCAAAATCACTCCCTGTCACTTCAATGAGTTCAGGAATCCCTGCAGTATTACTATCTGGTGATCCGGTTGCGCATTCCTGGGACTTTACTTTTTCCATTCAGCCACAAATGAATGTCTGGACGAAAAATTGTCTAACATCTTTCAGCTGAAAGCATTTTAAAATAAACAACTGTAAGCCAAAATAAAGTACCGAAATGGCAGTACATCTTACTTTGAAAGTTACTTTGAAAGCGAAAAAGATTATTAAAACTCCAAACAACAGTCTGTTAAATTTGTTTTACTTTTGAAAGAGAGAACTAGTATGAGATTGAGCTTAGTCTGAAGCTACAGCCAGGAAAGACCTGCTATGAAGATCTCCATTCAAATTCATCCCATTGTTCCATTAAGAGCAACTATGTGCGTTGTAAAATATTATACTTTCCTCTTTGTTTGGCTTTGAACTTAAGTTTAAAACTTTAGAGGCGAAGTCCTTCTCATGGGCTAGTAACTAAATGAATATTCTGACCTGGTGCACAGCCATTGGGGGTGTGAAAGTCATAAGTTGGTTCTTTGATCTATGGCGAATTAGTTGATCACAGTTTGGAAGTCATTTAAGATTTAGAAGAAACAAAAATCAGTCAGAAGGTCTCATTATTATTGCGTAATGTCCGCTTGGAAGTCCACATGTAACTGTAAGTCTATGGCTGAATCTGTTTCAAATTTCATACATTCCATGGTTAAGTGACTTTCCACTCACTCTTTGGATACAAGAAGAATGATTTTATCAAAGATGTGGAATTGTCTAATGTGCAAATGTCAAGCAGCATTTTCTGCCGTGGAAATGAAAATGTAGGGAAATGAAACACCCATTTGTGCCATAAATGGTCAGTCTGAACATCTAACATTTCCAGCCCTGCCTCATCTTATTTGAACAAAATATTGTGCAGACCTATGACACTGTGGATAGCTTCTCTGTTTCCGAGCCAGAAACTCCAGGTTCAAGTCTCAATCCAGGCCTTCATTGCCAAGGAAAATGCATTCATAACACAGCCAAACAGGTCAAGGATCAACTTGTACACCTATCCAACATCAACCTGTGGTAGGTGGTAAGACCGGGAGAAATTCCTGGTCAACCATCTGATAAAATAAAAATTAAATCCTTCATGACTCCAGAATAAAGCATGTATTTTAAAGTGTATGTTTGCACAGCACAAGAACCAGTTTAGATTAATCTGGCAATTTCAAAAGGCAGTAATTTTACCATTAAAACCAGGAACTGTAAATGTCCACATTTGAACTGGCATATAAATGATAGCACAGACTGCATTAGCCTTTCTTATGTGCAGTGTGAACTGATGCTAATCTTTTCTTATGGGCCAGCTGTGCTCAATGATATCATGAGCTCAAAGCACAAAGAAGCACTAAAACAACCCACTTAACCTGCCTTCAAGGTGATTAAGGAGAGCAACAATCTTCAGCTATTCAGATGCCAAGGGTCACAGCACACATTCAACGCTCAAGGTAGGGACAAAATGTAAGATACTAAAATAAGTTCCCTCAGGCTAACTTTTTGTCATGCCCCTTCACCCAAGTTATTCACAAAGGTATAAGCTTGTGAGAACTTTGTTTTCTGCAAGTCTTCAGATTTTGTCTTCTTTTAGCTTTTTAAGATACATGCAGGTTTTATTTTGGTTTTCGTTATAACTTTGTTATCCTAGATCATTGCTGTTTTACAGCCTATTATCTGACATCAAATGCTCCATATTTCTCAAGCCAGGTGTTACAAATCCTGTTATCAAATTTAATCTTCAGCCATCAACCTTTGACACAAGAGGTAGATTTTGCCCCCAGGTTTAGCCACCTCTGCTAAAACAGTCATTACTCTTGCAATATGTCCTGCCGAGAACATTTACTGCTAAACAAGCCTTGCCAGCTATTTTGAACTGTGTCAACCATATGTCATCAATTTCCTTCATCACATCCCATATAGGGATACTGCTTCCATGATTAAGAGCTTAAGCCCATAAGGATTTTAAAGCAGCTCCAGATAGAGATAAGATTTATATGTACAAATTATTGCAGTAAAAATATAATATTGCTGTCATTGGTCAAAAGATGACCAAAAAGAGGATATATTATGTCAAGTATGGAAATACCTTAAAAACTATTGAAGTTTGCATGTAAACAACATCTATTAGATGAATCACATTTTACTTTTAAAAAGGATAATTTGTCATCCCCACTATATTAGAAAACCTGAAATACTTGATTTTGTTGCTAATAATTTAATATATATTGTTCATCAAGAGTATATTAAAGGAACTTTGTAAATTCCTCTGTAGAATATTTTCTAATGAACAGTAGAAATCAGCCATCTGAAAACTTCAAACATTTCAAAGGCTGTGAAATAGGTGATATTCATAAACCAGATGAATCATCTTATCCTCCTTGTAACTTTATCACAAGTGTTCTTAGGCATCAGGGGACAGCAAGATTAGTTTTGGTTCTGATTCTCCCTGAAGTCAAATACTCCATTGATGCTCATTGTCAAGGCTCAATATCTCAACAAATGTCAAAAAAAGAAAAAATAAATTCTGTACCGTCAAAAGAATTTGTGAAAAACTTTGCTGTGAAGTGGAAGGTGAATAAATATACACTGGCTAACCTAGACCAGATCATCTCTTTACCATGGAGCAGTTCTATACAACTAGCTATGACAATGGTTCCAACTACTTTGGAAATATGCTTCTCTAAACAGCAACGTTCCCTCCCTGCAATTTTGACGCTCGGTCCTTGGGCCAGTTGATCACAAAATCTTGCCCTCTCAGACAATTTCATATTTAAATATTTCATTAGGGTTTCCTTCCAATTCATATCACTGGCCATAGTGTATACTTTATCATTGCATCTAGGATTTTTGTCACAAAATCTACAGTTTGTGTATCTCATAATGTAAGCATTTGATTTACCGGAAGATGCTTTCAATTATTTCTTACCTGACCATCCAGGGACACTAATGTTGTAAAGTAAAGGTGGGTAAATGTACCCCTGACTAACCTTGACCAGTTTGCAGTAGCCTTTTTAAGCTCAAGTGCATTACATGGTGAGAAATAGACAAAGGGGGCAAGGATCAAAGTAAAGTCAAAAACATCTTTATTGATCATTTCATCAAGGAAAAACAATATTGACCAAACTCTACTCTAGTACTTTAATTAAACTCTATTAAAGTCTTCACAGGACTCTTCAGTAAACAGTCTTAAATCTCTAAGTAAACAATCTCAAATCTAGACTACCTATCTACTTGTGACATGTGCTTCTAAGTATTTGCTACAGCCTATCCATAGGTTCCTACTTCTGTATTCTAACTGTTTATCGGGTAATAACCATTCAATAAGCCTGGGACAGGCTGTTCCTCAGTCTTTGAGGTTGGCTGATGTTTTAGGATCTGCAGTCTTCAATATGGACTTCCTGTCTTTCTTAGGGTGGCTTCTGGTCTTTGAATCACCTCACCCAAGATACTGTGCAGCTCAGCTGCCAGTTGAAGGTGCTCTCTGGAGATGGCATTGAAGTAGATACAAAAGCAGAGAGAGCTGGCACTTCAGGTCCCCCCTTAATGCCACGTTTCAAGCTTTTCTCAAAGATTTGGTGACCTATGTCTAATACTAGCATCAAGTGTGGGCCAGAAGATCAAATGAGACAACAAATTTCTATATTTAGAGGTTGCGTGACATGGTTTGAACCTTCAAACTGTCAAGTCTGTCCTTGTCACACTATGCATCTAGGTTCTATTGAGATGGGTGCCGCCAAGTCTGTGTAACATTCTTCTAACAAAGCAGATTCATTGGCGTTTTTATCCATGCTCATGAGAAAATGGCAACACTTCTGTAACATTCTTTGAGATCATGGGTCACCTGATCTCAACTTCCATAAATCACATTTTGTCAATTCATTTCCAGCAATTATTGTCCCCGCTAACAGGCCTTGGACCGGTGGTTGTGAGCCATCATCCTCCATGCTTTTATTGGTTAGTACATGAGTTGGTAGGTCATGTTGCTGCTGTACAGGACATTGGCGAGGCCACTTTTAGAATATTGCATTCAGTGCTAGTCGCACTGCTATATGAAGGATGTTGTGAAACTTGAAAGGGTTCAGCAAAGATTTACGATGAAGTTGCAGGATGGCTTATAGGGAAAGACTGAATAGGTTGGGGCTTCTTTTCCTGGAGTGTCAGAGGCTGAGGGTGACCTTATTGAGGTTTATAAAATCATGAGGAGCATGAATAGGGTGAGTAGTCAAGGACTGTTTTTCCAGAATAGAGGATTCTTAAACTAGAGGGCATAGGTTTAACATGAGAGGGAAAGATTTAAAGGGACCTGAGGAGCAACTTTTTCACACAGAGAGTGGACCAAGAATGAAACAAGCTGCCAGAGGAAGGGGTGAAGGCTGATATGATTAAATCATTTAAAAAACATTTGGATGGGTACATGGATCCAAAGGCAAGAGAGAAGCCACCTCTAACAGTGCAATGGAATATCACACCTTAAAAGAGGGACTAATTAATTTTATCCACAAGATTAAATTTCTACATGAAAGAAGTTCAGGCACAATTTCATTTGAAAAAGCCAGAAACTTCCAACCACCATTGTCATGAGTGAATCAAGAGATAGTCTTTCAGAACTGCAATATTTCAGTCACCATCTTAAGGACTCAAGTAAGTAAGGAACTCGTTTCTTTTGTTCTGAAGAAGGGTCACTGGGCCTGAAAAGTTTTAAATCTGCTTTCTCTCCAAGGATGGTGACAAATCTGCTGAGTTTTCCCGGCAATTCCTGTTTTTGTTTCTGATTTCCAGCATCTGCCATTCTTTTTCCACCTGTTTCTTTTATTCTGTTAGCAATCTAAGTGAATGTTAGATCTTTAGAAATCACAGTTTCTAGTGAGAATATTTGTGCATTCAGGAATTGAGTGTTTGTTGCATTTGCATTTTGTGTGCTTTGAAAAATAAGTGTTTATTCTTTCTTTTGATTACAAGAAAGCCTTTAGTGGGGCTGTTCTTCAAAGTGACAGAATTCAATGTGTTGAAATACTCCTTCTCAAAACCATATATTTTTGTGATCTTTCAAGAAATGAGAAAAGGGTGAAATTGTCTCAAGGCCATGTCCATACACAACATACCCCATTCAAATGCATTGAATGAAGCTAAATTCCGCACTGTAGGTGTAGATAAGAAGTAAACTCAGAAAATTACATCAAGACATTTTAAATCTTACCATCTCTTTAACAAGGTGATGTGTTAATTAGCAACAGTCAACTATTCTGGCATTGAAAATTCACCATTCCCAGTCTGGAGTCCCATACTTTGAGCTTAGTATTCAATTGTTGAATTGTTAATGGAGAATTTTTTTAAAAAAATTCTGTTTCTATTTGCCTCATTTCTTAATTCAGGCTTTCTTTTTCTTTCTTTAATTTTATGTGTCTTATTTGACATTGAATTCACCCACTCTAACATGTCATTTCTCCTCAGTCCCTGCGTAGGTAATTTCATCATACTTCAGCCTGCTTGGTTAAAAGGGATACACAGTTGTTTACCCTTCTGGAGGGTACTATGGTGTTTCTGTTTTTTACTTTGAGCAATTTATAACAGGAAATATTGTCAACATCACACTGGCAGTATAGTCAAGTCCAGCTCATGTTGGATGCGATTTATTGATTGCTTCAGCAAATCCTGGGCTAATAATTTATGTAACATGTCTTAACATGGGCTCAGTGTATGCTTTAGAGTTCCCTCATTTGCATTAAAATCTCAACGCGGTAATAGGCTAATTTTTCTGATAATTATGGGTGCAAGCATTCTGATAGAACAAAGATCCCAATCAGTGATCACACAATGATTTGAAAAAAGATAGGTTCAATTCACACCTTTAAATAAAATTGAAACTGTCAAAACTTTGGCATTAGATTAATACATTCCCTCAAGTGTTAAGTAAATCCAAATTATTCTTCCTGTTAATCAGAGGAATTTTAAGCTCTCTGAATAAATGTAGCCTCTTGGCAGCCATATCAAACAAACACTGTTGACTACAGTAAACATTTGTTCATAATAGAAATGAAACACTCATGACAAATTCAAGTGGCAATAATTATATAACTGCTACTAGCTTTTACATAATTTGTCAAAGCTTTTGAATCCCAGAATAAACTTGCATTATTCAGTCCATCCTGGGAATCTGTGTTGTGATTATGGAGCTCTGCATGCTGTAATCATTTTTTATGAGTATTCTTTGGTGTCACTTAATTGAAATGAAAATTCCATTCTTCAATTCCTAGCATGTCCAAGCTTTGCCTCATTACAGCCCCTGGTGATGGATGGGACAAGCTTAACTGATTTTGACTAAGCACTTCTTCTAAAGAGATGACAGAAGTGAAAAATGAAACAGTTGAAGAAATTTTTACCACCTTAAATGCAAGCTGGTGTAAATGGGAAAAACAACTTTCTGCAAATTGGGATCATCAAATTGATGCTTCATTTATTAACTTTTTAATAAAAAATCTCACTTTACTCACTTACTTTGAGCAAAGTTGACAAAAGTTACTGTATTTAATTTTAAATCCAATATATTTGTGGTACTATTTTGTAGTAGTCAGTTGAAAACTGTTTTGTGATTAACTTGCAATGGGTACAATCATTGTACTGTTCCATGAGACTGTCATTATGCATCAGTGGTACTGTGTGCACTGATTGTTATAAACCACACTGACTGTCTATTAAACAAAAAAAAACTGAAGGAATAGTTTCCTGAAAGCACACATGTACATAATACAAGTTCAGCATTAGTTTCATGTAATCTCTTAAATATGAAGGAGTATTGTTGCCATCTCAACAGCATAAAGAAACTTTAATTTATTCTAATGTAACCTTCATATATTTGTTGACATGAATTTATCCAACTTACTTGTCATTTTTCCATCGCTTTAGTGTCACCTCAGTTGAGATCATTGAATACATCACAGACTAGGAATCAAACCATAAATTTGCATCATAAGAATATAACTGATGCGCTACCAGTCCTGATTTGAACTGACAAGGTGATAAAAGAAGTGTGCACATACCTCTGCAAGTTCAGAGTACTGTATGTAATGATTTATTTATATTGCCTAATTAATTCATTACTCCCACATACAAATATTAATTTTGATTTCAGTATGACCAAAACTCTTGTTTTGAAAGAATGCAGAAGAGTGCTGAGATTGACTCTAACCTTCAGTAACAATTGTATGACAACCCCTTTTGTCACAAATCTTGAAACTGTACAAACTAAAAGAGTTAATATATACCATGTCTCTTGTGCAATTTCAGAATTGGTCACTACCACCATAGCTGGAACAATCAAAGTAACTCAAGGGTTCAATTGAACTTTACCCAGTATTGATGCTGGCTTATTTCTTACCTACTTCAAATCCACAATGAAGCGGAAAAAAAGAAAATCTATGAGTACCTCAGCAAATAATGTAAGAATAATGCATTTGGTTGTGACTTTAATATAATTTTATTCAATTTTTCTTATTTTAATATCCTGTCTGCCACTTCTCTGTTATCTGTTGAATTTGTTTATCCATTTGTTTACTACATGGTGGTCACATGTTTCCATGTTTTTAACTCAATTTCTTAGGACATATATGAGTATTTTGATGTAAGAAACATTGCAATTTAGCTTTTGGGCTATGAATATTTCTTGAATAACTTACAATAAATACAATTGTTAAATTGTGTATCAATTATTTGAGCTGGCAAAAAAAAAATTAGATTTTTATTTCACCTTTCAACAACCATAAGATTCTTCACAGCTGAAGAAGTACTACTGAAATGTAAACATCCTTGTAATGCAGGAAACACCACAATCAGCTTGCACATGGTAAACTCACACAAACAGATACTATTCCAATCGTTTGTTTGAATACTGAAGTACTGACGAGGATACCAGAGTAACCCTCCTGCTTTTTATTGGAATAGGGCCATTTGATCTTTTACATCCATCAGAGAGATGAGACGTGAACCTTCTGTTAACATTGTATCCAGAAAACACTCCTTCCAACCGCATGCTACTCACTCAGTACTGAACTAGAATGAATACCTATGGACAAAGGGCAAAAAATTTTCATCTAATTGCTGGTTTCAAACTTGTGTTTAAGAATGTAAATGAATCCAGACTTACAACATAAAAGGAAATGAAGTGAAATCCGAGGGTTAGCACCCAGAATTGTCATGAAGACAGATCAAAACCCCAAAGTACTATGAGCAAGTTTTCACTTTTAATTTCAAAAGTGCTTACTTTCTTTAAATAAAAAGGGCTACTACAGACAAAAATAGACTGCAAATGTAAAGTCAGCATTGCGTGACGGTGTCCCGTATGGGACACATGGAATGTTGTGCCTTTGGAATTTCAGGGAAACTTCGTAATGAAAGATATATAGCAGAAAGAGATAATAAGGAAGCTAACTATCTCACCCATCTCAGCAGAAAATCAATTCTTGAAGACTTTTTTTGAGTTATATCCTTCAAAGAATGTACAATAAACATTACAAACTGATTACAAACTTGACTTGTCTGTGCTAGGGCACCAGCAGAGGGCCATTCCATGTGTCATAGGGTGGTCATAACAGAGGCCCCTACTGGAAATCTTGAGTGTTTGCTTGTTTTAAGATGCTGTGGGGGTGGATGCAATCCTTTTAGGTGAGATTATTGCTGGTGATAATATGGTGACAAGAAGTGAAATGACTGCACAGAGGCCAGTATCCCATCACTGAGGCTCCCTTTATTTACTTGTGCAGAATGCACTGGCTGTGGCCAGCCAGCTCACAGTCAGTCCCCTGGACTGAGGAGTATCTAAATCTCTTGGTTATGTTGGTTGGACAGGGCTTTCGTGATTGGGGTTGTTAACCTGGACCAATCAAGGACCTCATAGACAATGAGGTCTACCTGGTTCCAATCACGACAAGAAGATTTCAGGTTCCACCCTGATGCTTACTACGACTGAATCACATCCTTCCTGTCTCCCAACATGCCTTGAAAAGTTTGTAGAATCCAGTCATAGATTTAAAAGGGTTTCTCATGAGAAATTTTTTGCCAAATCTTATGACGCATTTTATGGTGATATTAAGCACACAAAAGGATAACTTTAGAACGTTTTAATTTGAAGTAGACAATTGTCAGCCTGTGCTAGATAAACAATATAAAGAGTAACTTGTAAGGGACAAAATGGTGTTAGAAATTAGACACAATTGTATTGTCTTATTGAACGGTCCAAATTTTTTTTCAAAAAGCTTCAGCCCTTCAGAAATAACATGTCCATGGTTTTCTCAGCATAATTCTCATACTTCCAAAAGGTCCTCAATACAGTGCAACAGGTTTTTGAGAAATGTTTAGCTCATGGAATAAAAGAGACAGTAGCAACATGCAAAATTGTGCAATTGGAAACAGAGAATTTGTCAATAGATATTTTTGAGGCTGGAGGAATGTTTGAAATGGAATGCTCCAGGGGTTGGTAGGAGGACCCATGTTTCTCCTGATACATAATAATGATGTTGATTTTTTCGTTCAGAGATCAAATTCAAAGTTAACCAATGGTATCAAACCTGGAAGCATTGTAAACTGTGTGGAAGATGGTACAGAACTGCAAAAGGATACAACTAAGTTGGTGGCCTGTGCAGATAAGTGGCAGATGAAGATCGTTGCAAGAAGTGAGATGATGAATTTTGGTTGGAGGGACATGGAAAGACAATACAAATTAAGAGGTATAACCGTAAGGGGGTTCACGAGCAGAGAGACCTGGATTATGTGTACACAGATCATTGAAAGTGGTAGGACTGGTAGAGAAAGCTGTTAATAAAGCTTACAGTATCCTGGGCTTTATAAATATGGACATCAGGTGCAAGAGCAAGGAGGTGTTGCTGAATTTGTTAGACCTCAGCTAGAATATTATGTACAGATCTGGGTGCCACAGTATAAGAGGAAAGTGAACACTTTAGAGAGTATGTAGCAGGGATTCACAGGAACAATTCCAGGGATGGCAAACTTCAATTATGAGAATAGTTTGAACAGGTTGGGACTGTTCTCCTTGGAGAGAAGAAAACATGAAGAAATCTTATACAAGTTTTCAAAATCATGAAGGGCTGAGGTAAATAGGGAGCACCTGACCCTACTCATAAAAGGATCAAGAACATGTCAGCACAGATTTAAAATGATTGGTTAAGTTAAGGCATCTTTTGTATACAATGTAAATCATCATTGCTTATAGTTATTGGTGCAATTACAGAACTTCATTGTGAAAAAATTGTTTATTTTTAAATCATAACACAGTTAAACTTTATTACTCATTTATCAAGTTCCTGAGTAAATAGGTGTAATTGAGAATAATCAATGCAAATCTTCCACTCACCAGTGAAAAATGGGAAAAGAAGAGCAGCTCCATTGAGAAGTGATGGTCTTGTGGAAGTATACTCCAACATGAGACTTCAGGGAGGAAGAAAAGAATGAAAATTGGAACATCTCCTTGCATCAATATGTTTGTTCCCAAATCCCCATTCCTTTATCAGAGCAAATTACTGCAGCTGCCAGAATCTGAACTGAAAACAATCAATGTTGGAGATCACACGAAGTCAGGCAGCATCCATGGAGATACAGCAAGTTAATGTTTCGAGTCTAGATAAGTCTTCATCAGAGAGTCTGACAAAGAAACATCAGCTTGCTCTCTCTCTCCAGGGTAATGTCTGACCCACTGTGATCTCCAGCATTTGTTGTTTTCAGTCCCCATTCTTTTATGTTGTTCAGCAGGAGCATTCCCTCTGAATCAAAACATTTTGTGCATAAGGCTCCTTCTAGGATTTGAATGTTATCTATGTTGACACTTCAGTCATTGTAGTCATGATGGGGTTTTGCCTCATAGGAGATGAACTCTTTTATGACAAGAAATTAAATAGGGACCTTAATCTACCTGATGAGAGGTCATTAAGCTGGAACATTGAATCTGTAGTCTCTACAGATGTACAAAATGCACTGCATTAACTAACCAAGGTACCTCTGATAACATCTTCCAAAGCCATGATCTCTACCATCTGAAAGGACAAGGTAGCAGGTACATGGGAATACCACCACCTGCAAGTTCCCTTCCAGGCCACTCACCATCCTGACTTGAAAATATATCTGTCACTGGGTGAAAATCTTGGAATTTCCTTCCTAACAGCACACTGGGTGTCCATACACCTCAAAGATTGCAGCAGTTCAAAAAGGCAACTCAGCACCATCTTCTCTTGGGCAATTTGGAATATAGGAACAATACTCCATTCAGCCCATTCTGCATGCCCTGCCATTCAATATGATCATGGCTGGATTGAATGTTTCAATGTCTTTTGTGTGCCCTATCCCCTTAACCCACTATGCTGCTAATAATCAGAAATCTATCAGCTGCCAACTTAAATGTATCCAAAAACTAAGCTTCCACAGCCCTCTGTAGCACAGAATTCAAAGGTTTACAACCATCTGGGGAAATACATTTTTCCTCATTTCAGATCAATCATCTGAAATACAGATAATTTTTAAATTGTACCCCTGGTTCCAGACTCCAAACTAGAACTAGAAGAAACTAGAAGAGACATCTTATCAGAGGAAACACCTCAGCTGCATCTACCCTGTCTAACCATGTAAATATTTTGAACGTTTTAATGAAATCATCTCTCATTCTTTGAACCGCTAGAGTTAAGTGAATATTTTTGACGAGCATTGACATGATGGGTCAAAGAGCCTTTTTCTGTATGTAATATTTGCCTGGTTTGCTCAATCTTTCTTTAGAGAACAGTTCTGCGATCCCAGCAGAAAACATGGTGAACCTCCATGACAATCCAGCTATTGCAATAATATCTTTCATGAGATAAGAATACTAAAACTGCACACAGTACTCCGGGTGCAATCTGACCAAGCTCTAATACAATTGAATCAAGACCCCACTATGCCTGTACTTAAATCCTCATACTATAAAGTCTACCATTCCATTAGCTTTCCTGATAGCTTGTTGCACCTGCATGTTTGCCTTCAGCGACATTTTTTCAAAGAAACCTAAGTCCCTTGTACATCTGCACTATCCAAACTCTTACCATTTAAAATGTAATCTGCATATCTGCTTCTCCTACTAAAGTGAATAATCTCATATTGTCAACCAGTCACTAAGCCTGAACAAATTCTCCTCAAGTTGTACATCTTACTCACAACAACATTTTCATTTAAGATAACAAGGTGTAGAGCTGGATGAACACAGCAGGCCAGGAAGCATCAGAGGAACAGGAAAGCTGACGTTTCCGGTCTGGACCCTTCTTCAGAAAAATTTTCATTTAGCCTTGTTTCTTCTTCAAATTTGGGAATATTACATTTGCTCATAAGACCTGCCCTCCAGTCCAGGCAGCACCCTGGTAAATCTCTTCTGCACCCTCTCTAAAACATCCACATCCTTCCTATAATGACTCGAAACATTAACTTGCTGTATCTCCAAGGATACTGCCTGAACACAATATTCCAAGTGCGGTCCAACCATCATTGAAATAAAATTTCAACAGCTGGGGTGTATGTACTGATCTTTGCGGTAGCCCAGTATTCATGGCTTACTGATGTGCAAACGATACATTTAATCCTACTTTCTGCCTTCTGTCTGTCTCTCTCTTATCCCATGTGCTTTCATTTTCTAATGACCCTCCTGTGGGGGATCTTTATCAAATGCTTTCTGAAAATATAAGTGTACAATATCCTTTGACTCTGATTCATAATTTTGTTAGTAACACGGGAGTTGAGTTTAAGAACCACGAGGTTGTGCTGAAGCTCTATAAAACCCTGGTTGGACCGCACTTGGAATATTGTGTTCAGTTCTGGTCACCTCATTAGAGGAAGGATGTGGATGTTTTAGAGATGGCGCAGAAGAGATTTATCAAGGTGCTGCCTGGACTGGAGGGCAGGTCTTATGAGGAAAGGTTGAAGGAGCTAGGGCTTTTTTCATTGCAGCGAAGAAGGATGAGAGGTGAGTTGATAGAGATATACAAGATGTTGAGAGACAAAGATAGAGTGGATAGTCAGAGACTTTTTCCCAGGGCAGAAATGACTACTGTGGGGGAGCATAATTTTAAGGTGATTGGAGGAAGGTAAAGGGGAGATGTCAGAGGTAGGTTCTTCACACAGAGAGTCGTGGGCATGTGGAATGCGCTGCCAGCAGTGGTAGTGGAGTCAGGTACATAAGAGAATTTTAAATAACTCTTGGATAGGCGCATAGATGATAATATAATGTAAAGTATGCAGGGTAGTTTGATCTTAGTAGGATTATAGGTCAGCACAACAATCATGGGCCGAAGGGTCTTGTGCTGTACTGTTCTATGTTCTAGTATAAACTTCAACAAGTTAATGAAACACAATTTCCCATGTGCCCATGTCAGTTATGCCCACTCAGATCACTATCATCAACGTATCTATTTAACCTACCCTCTATAATAGTTTTGAGCATTTTCTCTACTACTGATATAAGCCTAACATTTCTGTAGTTCTCTCTTTTCATTCTTGCTCTTTTTATAAATAATAGGGGTCATTTGCTACGTTCCAATCCACAGGAATGATTTCAAAAACTATAAATTTTGGAAAATGTTCATAAATATCAACTATCTGTATGGCCACCTCCTTCAATGCTCTCGTTTGTAGACCACCAGAGCTGCAGGATTTATCAACTGAGAACTCTATTAACATCTCTTCTTACAAATGTTCTGTTAGTAATCTTCTTACTAATATTAGTTTCCTTCACGTCCTCAATCTCTCCCCTGACCTGGATCTCTGGTTCTGGAATATTTCTTGTATCTTCTTCAAGAAAACAGACACAAGGTAATCACTTAATTTCTCTGACATTTCAAGATGCTTCAATATAAATTCTCCTGACTCTGCCTGTAATGGACCCATATTTGTTATATGCAAATGTTTTCTTTTTAGACCTATAGAAGCTTTTACAGTTCATTTCTATATTTTTTGCTTGAAAGCATTCATATTTTATTCTCTTTTTCTCTATTCATTTTATTTGGCCCTCTTTCAATGTATTCTAAAAAGTTTGCCAAAATTTCAGAAAGGCTTTTCTTTTCTTTGCATCTCATACTTTCTTTGTCAGCCACAGTTGACTGACCTTTTTGAGTTTTAAACCTTGATGGAATATACAGTTACCGTAAATCATATTGAGATTGGCAATAAATGCAGGGCTAGTCATTGACAGCCACATCCTAGGAATGAATAGTGAAAAAGATAAGCCCTGATCTGTGGAGCATTTATAACTTTTATTTTGGATTCCAGTATGTGCAACATTCCAGTGAATGTAAAAGATTCCATAGCCTGATCTTAAGAAGAGTTGAGGAGTTTGTCTAATCTTTTGGCCATTTCTTTTCTTCTCAATTAATAACTCTTAAGAAAACAGATGAGCTGATAAATCTTAACTGACATACTTTCTTATTTATTTGAATGTTATGTATACTTGAAAATGTTTGTTTGAATGAATGCTCCCAATCACACTGTGTTCTCCACAATAGTCAGTGTTCCAATGTTAGAGACATTCCTTTATTAAGTGTGGTCATTCACAGTAACCCTTTCTTTTTGTAGTGATTTTGGTGGAATCATAGCTTTGACCAACATCTTGTAATGTTTATGTCATGCTGAGAGATGCTTTACCTATTCCTAGGCCATTGTTTAAAGCTGGCAGTTTATTGGTTTTGTAATGATTTCAGAAATGGAAACCCATCTCAATAGCTGTTCCTTGATGATTAGCAACTTCTCAGATAATTGTATAATTCTTAGTTTCTTGGTACTGTGAGTTATAGCAAGGGAGTGTTGGTGCAGGATTCTCTAAAGGTTAACTTGCAGGTAGAGTCCGTGATCAAGAAAGCGAAGGTAATGTTGTCGTTTATCTCAAGAGGGTTGGAATATAAAAGCAGTGATGTGCTTCTGAGACTTTATAAAGCTCTAGTTAGAACCCACTTAGAATACTGTGTCCAATTTTGGGCCCCACACCTCAGGAAGGACATACTGGCGCTGGAGCAGGTCCAGTGGAGATTCACATGGATGATCCCTGGAATGCTACGTTTAATGCACAATAAATGGCTGAGGATCCTGGGATTGTACTCATTAGAGTTTAGAAGGTTGAGGGGAGATCTAATAGAAACTTACAAGGTAATGCATGGCTTAGAAAGGGTGGACGCTGGGAAGTTTTTTCCGTTAGGCAGGGAGACTGGGACCCTTGGGCACAGCCTTAGAATTAGAGGGGGTAAATTTGAAATGGAAATGAGGAGACATTTCTTCAGCCAGACAGTGGTGAGCCTGTGGAATTCATTGCCACAGAGCACAGTGGAGGCCGGGACGTTAAATTTCTTCAAGGTGGAGATTGATAAATTCTTGATCTCACAAGGAATCAAGGGATATGGGGACAGTGCAGGGAAGTGGAGTTGAAATGCCCATCACCCATGATTAAATGGCAAAGTGGACCCGAGGGGCCGAATGGCCTTACTTCCACTCCTATGTCTTATGGTCTTATGGACTTATGATCTGACTAGACAGCTCTCAAGTGCATCACATTAACATTAACAGTTTAGGATGCATCTCCTGTTCTGGGTGATCAAAATGAAGCCTTCCTCCCTCTTCAACCTACCCATAGTAAAAAATTAGCTCGCTAAATTTCAAAAGGATATACGCAAAGAATCTATTCCTTTCTTCCTCATGTATTCATCTATTTTCCCCTTAAATGGGCTTGTGCTACTGCCTCAATTATTTGCATAATATCTTGGAAAGAGGATGGACTGAAGTATAATTACTGGCTCATGAATCCAAAGTTTGGTAAAATAAGAGCTTAGAATTATGTTATAATAATAATTTCATTTCATGTCTAATTTGATCATAAATGGAAAAAATTGCATTATTTGTTCGGCAACAATAAACCATGTTTGACATTTTATTTCAGTGGTGTAGCATTTCACTTTGGAATAAGCCATGTTTACTGCCCAATTGACCTTTGTCAACAGATATAGAAGGATCTTCATGCAAATTGCCGAACAGGTCTTATGTTAACCAGGTGTTTCAGTATTATCCTTTAAGCTACACACTCAGTTCAGATCCCAACCAGATCAACAGCGCATTTGTATAGTGCTTTTGTTAACATAGGTATGTATTCCAAATATATGTAATCATTCCTTCATTCTCTCTTGTCAGATTATGTCCAAAAGGCATTGCAGCATAAGTTCTGGATGTCCTCGACATCTCAAATTACAAGTAATCATTTTATCAATATAGTTTTGTTAACAGCAGAAAAATGAAGACTTTTCTTCAACATGCTGTACACTTCAACTGTAAACATTGTATGCCGAAACTTTCATTGTTAAATATTAAAGTTGATATGAATTAATATGAAATAATAATAATATGAAAAACTTCGAAGTGAACAATTTTTATTATTCAAATGATCAAAAAGAAAACTATCAACCAAAATCTTCCTTGTTATAAGAAAAGTAATAGCTCTGATAATCCATGGTTCACACTGTCAAGATTCTGCGTCTCTGTTTTAAGATGCTGTAATACTAAAAGACAGCTTAATGGCGTATTAAGCTAAGTAGTTTAATTGCCTTATAGTTAGTAAAATCTGGCTTCTGATTTATCAGTTGTATATAATTAAACAGACACATTACAAGTAGGAAATGCCAATGATTTGGAGAATAGCAAGTCAACTAGTAATAAGCAGTATTCCAGCAGAGTTCTCCCTGAGAAAAAAAAATGAGTTTTGTGAACTTTAGCCTGAAGGTCATTGCTTCAGAAAGAAACTGTTTGATCTCTAATCTGAAATGTGCTATAAGCAGCTTGTCTTTGAAGATGAAAAATAACTGCATAGCTTTATTAACTCAATGAGTATTCTCCCTTAAAACTAGTTCCACATTTTTTTTAAGAAAAAAGGTCTGCCTTTGTTCTGATGATATAGTGTCGACCAAGTCAATGTGCATACCATTAACTTACAGGCTGAATCTGGAAAGAATATAAAATGGTGTTAGCCAAGGTTAGAACATTTTAAGGCACATTGGCATCAGGATTAGCAAATGCTGGTCCTTAAGTTAAGAAAGACACTAATAAACATGTTAGTTCCCAATTGACCCTCACAACAAGTTTTGAATCTTTCACAAGTTATATAACAATGCGTGGCTCATTAATAAATTTAAAACTCCGACAAAGATTTTTCACCCAAAACTGATGTAAGTTTCAAAGAGACATTTTAACGCCTGTTTCATGCATAGTCTTTTATGGTCACAATTAGGCTAAAATTCATCCATCCTGTTTGTTGGATGCAGATGTGACAATTTGTAATCTGCCTCCTCTAGCTTCATTAGAGTCAACTGAGTTTTGTGCTTTAGGAGCAAATTTCTGCAGGTGCTAGAATCTGTACTACGAACAAAAAATGCTGGAAATCATGGTGGGTCAGGCAGCGTCCATGGAGAGAGAGCAGGCTAATGCTTTGAGTCTAAATGAATCACCCAAGCTGATGTGAAATGTGGAGGGGGCAGCATTTGTACAATATTGGAATGATAGAATGGTAGAACAGGTGCGTTCATTTGCCAGACTCGAAAAAACTGACTGACTGGAGTGGGAGGAGAGGAGAGAGGACATGGAGATGGAAAATGCAACAAGTAAAGCTAAAAGAAAGGGAAGCTAAAAGAAAGGGAAGAAATGGGAGTGAGTTAACAAAATGAAGTTGTTGAACTTAAATATTAAATCCAGAGGCTGTAAAGTGCCTAGTATGAAGATGTGATGTTGTTCCTCCAGTTTGTGCTGTGATTTGTTGGAGTATTGCAGCATGCCAGGGACAGACAATTGGGCACGCGAGCAGGATACTGTACTAACATGGCCAGCTATGGGAAGGCCAGGGTCATGTTTGCGCAAAGACTGGGGATGTTCTGCGAAGTGGGCACTCAGTCTGCATTTGGTTTTTCCAATGTAGAATAGGCCACATCGGGTGCAGTGAATGCAGTAAACCAGATTGGAGGAGGTACAGATGAAATGTTGTTTCACCTGGAAAGATTGTTTAGGTCCTGGGATAGTGAGCATGAAGAAGGTGAAGGGGCAGCTGTTGCACCTTCTGCGGTTACGTGGGAAGGGGAGGTGGTCATCGAAGAATGGACTAGGGTGTCCCAGAGGGAACAGTCCCTACAAAACACAGGTGGGGGAGAGAGGGGAGCATGTGTTTGGCGTTCACATTCCATTGGTGTTGTCCAAAAAGGCGAAGGAGTTTTGTGCTACTGCCTCATCAGCCCTCTCTGCAGAACCAGGTACAATATTGAAGTGGGCAGAGCTGATCATGGACGGCACAAAGGGCACCTACATCCCTCTGTCCTACGGAGAAGATCACTGAATCCCAACGGTGTAGAAAGATGCCTTTCAGCCCATCGAGTCTGCACCAACCTTCCAAAGAGCATCCCACCCAGACCCAGCCTATTCCCGTAACCCCACATTTCCCATGGCTAATCCACTTAGCCTGCACTTCCCTGGACACAACAGGGAAATTTAGCATGACCAATCCACCTAACCTGCTTATTTTTGGACTATGGGAGGCAACTGGAGCACTCAGTAGAGATCCATACAAACACAGGGAGAATGTACAAGCTTCACACAGGAACCTCCTCAAATCCCACTTCAGACTAATTCTGCTCTCTGGCATGCCATGATGGCATGAACATGGAGCTCTAGCTTCCCATCCCAATCCTCTTCCTTCATCACAAACTTTCCCCTTTCTTTTGTTTTCAGGTATCCAAGAACTGCTGCTACTCAATCACAGCAGCCCAAGGTGGAAGAAAGAGAAAGCAACAGCACATGACTATTGAAAAGAATCCATTACTTGATCTGCCACTCATTGGCACCAGTTTAGATACTGGCACGGAAGATGGCTTTGAATGTGGCATAGATTAGGACCAGAACACTGTGATTCATCAAGAATGAGTGGACTGCAGCCAGTTGAGAACTAGGATATTTCAGTTGCGAGCATGTTGCCAAATGTTCTTCAACAGAAAACTCAGATGAGGACCTTGAATGCTGCCTTACAGGAGAACACTGAATGAACATACTGAGTGCTTTGGCTAACCTCCTGTCACTGTCAAGGAGGATTCCAGCTCCAAGTTGGTCAAGTGCATTGCACAGAATCTCCTCTTCTTACAGTCTCCACTCTATCTCTCTGCTATGCTGCTTACTAAGGGCAACGTCATTTCTGCCACATATTAGTTGCACTTTTTCTAGATATGTCATCAACTTCTCTGCCATCCCTGTGAGAAGAAAACGTACTGTGAAAAAACTAAAAATATACTACAATTTTTGCAGTAATGCTCTAGAATACTACTAGCAACTTAGCAAATGCAAACATTCTTCAAAATTGCCTTACCCTACACTGCGGTTTGTCAGCATGAATCTTTTAATGTCATTAGTGCAAGGTCCATTTTGCAGCTTTGTGCTAACTGTCTTCAGGGTGGTTGCCAAGTTAATTGCATCTTGATGTGGTTTCTAATTAGACATCTTGGCATCACATGAGCTGGTTGTGATGTATGATGTTAAAGTTGACGTCTGGTGCAAAATGTGAATGCTCATCCTAGGACTCTTCCCTACTAATGGCCCCACGTCTTCAATTGGACTGTGGAGATGAAACTGGTACTCATTCAATTGCAGAATATCTTTGAATGGTTAAAATAAGGTTTTCAACACTCAAGAGGTAATTGAAAAAGTTAAATTTTGAAATGCTTAAAGAGAGGGACTTAAAAATGTCAGAATTTAGGAACACAAAGGAATTGCGAACGTAAGTTTATCATGCAAGGGACAGTATACCTACGGAATGAGTTATCAGGGAAGGACTTTGAACAGATAAATAAATGGACGGGAGAAAGCTCAAAGGAGCAGATTGTGACTGATGTAGCTACGTAAAACTGTTTTACATCTTTCCTGATTGTATCACTATTGACTTCTTTGAAAACAAAAGTCAGGAGCGGTAAATGGATTGTCAATTCGTGACCACTTCGCCTTCAATAGAAAGGAAAGTGAGGGATATATGGGAAGACAGTTTCTTAAAAATAATTAGATGGGCATGTCGGGTTGAATGCCTTTTCTTGGCTCTGTGAGTTCTTTTACTTTTAAATAGTTTCTGTTTTCAAATAGGATCTTGTATCAAATCTGGGCCTAACTTACAGTAAGTACCGAATAAAATACTTTCTAACATGAAATAGCTTCTATTTACAATAACCAAAATATTAATTAAATTAAAGCAATTTCTCATATACCTGCTTTCTAAGGCTTCATATTTGTAAATGCTGCCATTTTTCATTTCTGTCTGTACCTTTGACCACAACTCCATTAGTATGTAGTGTCTTTGAAGCCCTTTGAGAAAGGAGAGGGCTGATCCTATCTGGTGGTTCCATGAGGAGACTATTAAAGCCACTTGACAGAATGCATAATTGCTAGAACGTTCCATCAAGCACCAAGACATGCTTGGCTGGTGATGAGAAGGGAGATCCTTCATGTATGCCCAGACACTGCACCAAACTTAACATTCCCCCACCTCCCCCCCACCCCGCCCCACTGCAGGAGTTGGGGAAAGAGACTATAACACATTTCTTTCTAGAATGTGCCTTTGCCAAAAGCCTGGAGAGAGGTGCTGTGGTTCTTGTTGAGGTTCATCTTGAACAGCTCTGTGATGCAAGATTCTGTTCTCCACAATCTGTTCCCTCGGCCACCCAACAAAATAAAAACATGTTCTTCCAGGTGGAGTCAATCACCTCAGTAAGGGAGGCTCATTCATCTGCCCGGAGATTGTTGGTCTTCCAGCATAAAGTGTCGGCCTCAACCAAGTGTTGCAGACTGGCACAGCCCAAGGCCCAAGACTACATGCTGAAGGATGCATTAAAGTTTGGGGCAGCTGCTGCCAAAGCGCGATGGGAAAGACTTATGTCAAAAATCTTTCTGCCAAAGTGCAGCGAGGATTGGTTCAGTTATCAAACCCTCGCTTTGCCTCAAAATGTATGTAAATAATGTCCTGCATAAAGTAGGAGATGCCTTTGGTTTGACAATTGCAGGGAATGACAAATTCCAAGTTTTGTTTTCTTTAGATGCAAATACTGTACAAAACTGCTTTAGTACCTACGCATGTTCATAAAAATAATTTCATGCTTTGTTTGAGTGATCCAGCCTCACATTTTATTATCTTTCATGTTTTGTTTCTTTGTTTTCTTTCTTTATTCTTTTTAAATGTTTCGAATTTGAATTTGTATAAACTAACATCAAAAAAGGCACATCCAATACTGACAAACAAAGGCATCCCCTTCATGTTCAGGGAGTAGTACTGGAGATGTCTAAGGTTGAATTTTCAAAAGCCAATGGAGTAAAGAATGGGTGCATGTGTAAACTGAAAATGGTGTACCTGGAATGCAGCTCCAGAATACAGTAAAATTTGTGACCAGAAATAATGTGAACTGCAGATTTGTGCCTGTTGAAGAATCAAAGAATAATGCTCAATGTCTCAATCAAAGGCACAGAGTTGTCATCGTGGCGCTATGTGGTTTACATTTGTGGATAGTGATTGAACTCTTGGAAAGGCGTGAAATCTTTGGCATTATTTGAGCGTCAGAGGTGGGTGCAGAGAGTGCTCATGAACAAATGATCAATAGGTGATTGACTTGTGCTTAGAATTCTGCCACTAATCCTCTTCCCCTGAGTTGGCCTAAGGGGCCATTCTGCAGTTTGTGGTGGAGGATGAACCACATTAAGTCTGAGCAGAAGAGGCTCTTGTCCTTGGATTACATCACAGTAACCATATACAAGTTCCATGAATCCAGCCATATAAACTATTCCTGACGAGAAGTAAACAGGACACGTGTGTCTTCATCAGGATACCTTGCGCAGAGTCCAACTATCTTCAGCTGCTGAATACTTAAACCCTGAGTGTCCACATAGTAGCTGTGCTATGTATCAGATTGGATCTAGCGTGGCAAAGTCAATACATTTCATTTCTTCCTGACCATTACCTAACAACATATGTTTCCTTCCTTTGTGTGCAGAAATTGTATGGTCTGAAGGAAGTTAATGAATGCAGAATGAAATCAAGGGCGAAAAGATTGAGAAGCTCATTATTATGTACAAGGAGCAAAATAACACGGCACTGGGGAACCTTGAGATAATGATAAAAGAGGCAGTTCCATCACTTACAACACAGGTAGATGACTTAAAAAGAAACTGAAGGAACAATGAAGATTGGTTGGAGCCTGTACAGAAGTAGCTTATTTTGAAATACAGAAAGGATCTCAATACTAGACTATCCAATGACAAATAATTCACAAAAGTAGTTGGCAATATCAGGATTTGGAAAATCAGAGCCAGCCAGATAGCCAATTAAATTGCCATATCAAAAACATTGATCATAGATTGGGCCCCAAAGATCCTTAGATATAACAGAAGTGAACTTACCTCTAGGCCAAAGGGTCTGGTTCACATCCCACCATGAGGTGGTAACTGTTTCTAATAACAATTTTATATTATTTTTCTTTGCGTAATTCACTATTACAAATGGGTTAGCAATTGAAAGGAGAATTAGAGGCATCAAGCTGATGGCTCATTACATTCCAGATATTTGGACTGCGTACTAAAGTATTGAACTGAATTACCAAAGAGCCCTACTCAACAGTGCTTATGTCATGCCATTTCCATCTGCAGCAATTGGAGCTCAGCAAACTGGATACATAGACAAACAAACAACTCTGTAAGACATTTGCAACCATGGTACTGAAGAGACATAAAGCACAGAGGCTAAGCAAAGCATGAACAGGTGTTTCTGTTGTGCCTGGAGAAATCATTAAAGTCATGTTGTAGCTAATATTGTCAGAGACCACCCACAGTGGAGCTAGCAACTAAATAACATGGAATGGGGAGGAAAAATAGCAAAGCTACACATTAATAACATCAAGAATTCACTTTTAAAATCTTGGAATAACAGGCAAAAACCTTTGAACGAAACTGAATAATATTACCTCAAATGAAGTCCGAATATAATCACAAACAGCTTAACTTTTATAAATTGGAGAATAATTGTAGATGTATTCGTTTGTTCATCTAAAGGATTGTTCGCAGACTATTTAGGTCATTTAAACAATTAGTAATTATAAAGATCTACAGTATGGAAGAATTATTACATAGATGTTGTTCCAAAAAAAAAACAAAGATTTATTACCATTGCAGACCAAGATTGCTGATAGGGAAATATAATTACATAAAATATAACTATTTACATTGGTCAGTAACATTGAATGTTTGTACTTAGTTACCAGACTTGAATCAGATGTTTGGTGTCTAACCTTGTAGATCCACAAGGAACAAAAGTCCCCAAGGACACTAGTATTTGGCTACTAACGGAAACATTTCAAAGCTACTCCCAGACCCTGTAACGTTCCCCCCTCCTCCAACCCTCCACCACAAACTGAATCATTAAGATCCATACACTGCTGCCACTGAGAAACAGGATGTTAGCCCGAAATTTCTGATCACAGTTTAAAATGCTTTTTTCCACAACTGACCAGAGATGGAGAAAACACTAATTTACCATCCTTTCTGGCCAAACCTCCAATGGAGGATTCTACATATCTTATTTCGGTAAACGCTGAGACATGAGTAAAGGAATCCTCTCAGAAGTTGCATGCCTTGTTTATGGTCCTAGCTGCCTAATTATGGTTAGTATGTGCGTAAATATCCCAAATGTGAGTGATTTTGGAAAATAAATTGCTATCAAACATGATTTAATGATGTAAAAATCATGGTGAGTGTCACATTCTTCACCTGCAATGTGGAGTAATAAAAATATTGAATGCTATGATTACACTTCTAATTTACTATATGAAATAAACAGTTAAAATGCTCCTACTGTAAAATAACTATCCATTAGATGATTAAGAAAGGTTATATTAATCAAAGGAAGCATCCTTCCCGGAAATTGCTGTCATAAGCATGTATTACAAAAGATTTTAACATTTTTGTATGATCTACCTACACACAATATAACCATTGAAACAGCGTCACCTGTACCAGGAAATTGAAAAGGAAATGCATCTAAACTACAAACAATCAAGTGGATTAGATTAGATTTCTCTTTTATGACTACCAGTTTTAATAGATTTTTAAGATTGTCATTCTACCCCCAGGAATTATCTGATTAACAATGAAATCTAAAATATTTTAGATTATCGAAAACAGCATTACTTATTTGTGGCATCTCAAGCCGTTGAATTTAATGTCTTGTTAGGTTTGAACACCTGATATGAATATTGATCTACCATGGCAGGTAGTTGTTAGATTTTATCAATGTCAGAGCTCAATTAAAATTGTTCGAGAGTATGGTTGTTTATAGTCACTCTCAATGTTTCCTCTCAAACAACTGCTTATGCTACAGTGGAGTGTATGAGTTGAGGATCGGGAAAAATTGAGGGGGTGGCGGTATGGAGTGGGTAGAAATTTCTAGAGAACAAAATCTTGTTTCCCTTCATTTCCCTCCACTGCAGCATGTCCAGATCATTGGGTTTTAACAGGACTTCATAAGTTTCTGACAGCCTCATTTAAATGTTTAATTATGTTCCATGTTGGAGACAAGTAATTTAATGAACAGGTCTGTGCACAATTAATTAAGCTCATTACTGTCCTAAATCACATTCCTCTGGATATTTGAATCATTCTCCATAAAAAGCTCATGCTATTGATGGGACATAATCTGTTTTGGATGAACTGAAAGGAATAAAGGGTAAGATCTTCTTGTCTAAGTCCAAAAGCAACAGGGATTGGAAGAAACATAGACACATAGGAGCAGGAGTAGGCCATTTAGCTCTTTGAGCCTGCTCCACCATTCAATATGATCATCCAACTCAGTACCACGGCTCCTACCTTCTTCCATAGCTTTTGATCCCTTTAGCCCTCAGATCCATATCTAATTCCTCTTCAAACCTTCAAGGTTTTGGCCTCCAGCATTTTCTGTGGCAGAGAATTCCACGGGCTCACCACTCTCTGCATGAAGAAATTATTCCTCATCACAATCCTTAATGGCCTACCCCATATCTTTGGACTGTGGCCACTCATCAGGAACTTCTATCCTCGAATACGCTCTCTGGTACTGTTAAAATTTTATAGGTGACTTTGAGATCTGTCCTCCTTTCTTTAAACTCCAGCAAATATAGTCCTAACCAATCCAGTATCTCTTCATATGTCAGCTCTGGCATCCCAACAATCAGACTTGTAAATCTCCATTGTACCCTCTTCATAACCTTCTGCAGATAGGGAGACCAAAACTTCACACACTACTCCAGGCTTGATCTCACCAAAGTTCTGTACAATTGCAGCAAGATACCCCTGCTCTTGCACTTAATGAGGCAGCTGGTTGGTCGTGGCAGGCTCCCAAGTTGAATCAAGACTCAGGACAAAGATGGCCCTACTGCCAAGAACTACTGACCAATCAGAGGCTGCCACTGCTTGATTTTGCCATTAACAAAATACACCAATGCTGCTTCAAATACAACGTCTTCTGGACTCTCAGGATGGAGGATCATCCATGAAAAAGGCAAATATTGGGGGACTGGGGTGGTAGGTGGAGGGGGGAAGTTGCAGCAGGTATAGGCTGTTGGAAGCAAGGATGAGGGTATGGCTATCACTTAAATGCTGTCTAGCCTCTCAGTCATGAACAAATGAGTGAGATCAAGGGGCACACATGACCCAATGGCAGCACCTCCCGACCCCACCTGTCTAACCAGTTGGAGGGGTGATTCTATCCAGCTCTGCCTGATGCTGGATTAATTGCAGACTGGATATGAAAAGGCCGTAAGTAGCCATTAATGTACCTCTTCAGGCCATTAAAATGCCAGCGTGGCAGGAATCAAGTTCTTGGGCCTTTGTATTTACAATGAATTTGGCAGAAGGTGGCAGCGTTCTGGTATACCACCATGCAACCTGATTAGATTCCCTGTCACCGTCAAGCCTGCTGCCTTGGGCCTGAAAGATCCAGCCCAATGAGTTACTGAATAGCTGAATATGTAGGTGGACAGCTGGGAAGGAAAGCGGGATATAACCGCACAGGATGATGAAGTCTGGTCGGAGGAAGAAAAGAATGATCAGTAGAGGAGATTTGAAGGAGGATTTAGGATGTCAGCTGTTTGGTTTCCAGGAGTTAAGCTCTAATATCTCGTGCGATAGCTATTCAGGTCTGTAAACTGAATTCACTGACTCTCAAAGAGGGAGATTTGTTTGGAAGGGCACAGGGGAGCAAGTGAATTACTCATTGGAGATGAACTTCCCTGGGACTTCCATAGGGCCCTGATGTGTGTCATGGGTTCAGAGACCAGAAGGTCTAGGAAATTTACCTGTTAGAGTTTGGGGAGGAGACAGAGCATTTCTTCTTATACTCTGGTTGTTTGGATGCGTTCACTTAGCTAACATGAGGGTTGTTTTGTCAACATAATCTATTTCATAGGCTGAGATATTGCAGTCTATTATTGACTAAAAAAGAAATCATGGAGTTCAAAAACTGTTAGTCACAGTTAAAATTTCTATATTTGCATTTATTTGTAGTTCTTGTGATGTTACTGAACAAATAAGTATTATTGTTGCTTTTAGGTTTTAGCTGCCCATGCCTGCTCTTATTGTGCATCTGATGGAAATTGATCTTTAATCATTGGAGTTGCGGGATGATATTTGATGCTATTAGAGGGGAATTCCGCCATATTGACCCAAATAGTAGCAAGTTGTGATATCTATTCCAGTCAGGATGGTGTGTGACAAAGTTGCCTTGTCTTCCTCACTGTTAGATGTTGGGCACTTAAAGATGTTGTCAGAATGTGTCTGTTGAGTTGCATCAATGTGCCTTTTAGACATTAGCACAGTACTTTATTGTAGAGTGAGTGACTGTTGAGCTCATTGTCAGGGAGAGTGTTCAGACAGACCATTTGGTCCAGGGCAGTGAGAGTTGCTGTAGCTATCCCCATTCAAAAAATGAAGAATATCCTATCACATTCCTGACTTCAGGCAGAGTGGATACTGGAGATGAGCTTACCATCACATCACCATTCTTTACACCTGTCTCCCAACCATGTTGTTGCACAGGATGGTCCAGTTGAGGTCTTTGTCAGTGATGACTAGGAACTCAATGCTTCTGCTAATAAACATTGGAGGAAGTTGTGAGCCCTCTCTTGATGGAGATGATCATTTCCTTCCATTTAAATAGCAAATTTGTTGTCACTTGTCAGTATGACCACACTGGCCAGAAGTATGGTGTAAAGACAAGGTACTTTCTGATAAATGGATCACTTCTTAACTCTGTCAACAATCTACAGTATTGATGCTGGTGGCGGTGAGGTAGCTTTTAGGTTTAATAGCCATGAAATTGAAGAGGCTCTGAAAATGGGCACATGTGCCACAAAAGATCTATCTGAATTGTAGTTATTTTAATTGAGGAATGAGTTTTACCTTTGTTAAAGATCTCAATAATCTTAATAGGCAAGGTACATCTTTTAAAACTTCATGTTCAATGTAATACAACATGATGTTGGCCTCCCTGCATTGACGTGAAGTCCAAATCAAGGAAAATTGCCCTATAGTCCCATAGAGACACAAAAACAGCAAAAGAATCACCACCAAAGTATCAGCATCTGCAAAGTGTATACATACAGCCAAAACAAATTAATCATTTACAAATGGAAAGTGGGTGCATTTAGCAAAGTGGTAGTATAGTATCAAAACAGCACTGAAAACTTTATGATTGACAGAATGCATTACCACCCTCCAATTGTAAATGTGTACTGTGTTTCACTCGGCTGTTTTTCTCAGAATGCTCCGATGTAAAAAAATTGATGCTTATGGCACCAAGTACAACCCCAGGATGAACATGATACATCGGTATACATTACTGTGCTATAGGCAGTTTCACAGAGGCAAAGAGGGGGAATTCACATTACAAGCTCCATCACGTCAGGAGTAGTGTGTGTAGTTTTGGTCTTAAATGTGAATTCAGCTTTGATAGAGGTAACATTTAGTTACCAGCATGTCTATAAAGCACAAGAAGTGTTTTAACTAAAATTGCCCCCTCCCACGTGTATTTTTTTCTATGACTCATTTTTAACTGAGATGTACTCAAAATGATAAGTGCTGAGATGTGGGAAAGAAACAGTGCAGTGAAAAATCCTTGAATGAACAGAAAATGTGTAGTGTATCTGAACTTAAAAGCAATTCTGGTGACTCAGTAAGATTTGAAGATTGTGGAATAAGCTTTCTTTGTGGCTATTTGGCATTGATTTGGAATCGTCCTAATACTTGAACCCAAGTCCTTTCCACAATCACAGGTATCATTTTTCATTTGATTTATTTTGTCCCAGCATAATCAACTTATATATGGCAGCTAATGCAGTAAAAATGAGGCGCATCTTGTCTTCACTTCAGCAGAATTATCCAAATGACACTGCATTGTGTGTTTCTGTGAATGCCAGGATTGGAAAGCCTTAAAGAAATGCACAGTAGCTACCAGTTGGAGGAATTTATGAATGCAGCACAATCTAGTCATCATCATGCTACTCGGAAGATCTGGGCCATAATTTCTAAGAATGTCATGGGCTCCATCATCTTTGAAGATTTTCCATTCCCTTGAACCTCATCATGTCTACTTCCTAAGATCCACAAAACAGACTTCACTGGTACAGCCATTAGATGGATTATGTCATGGAAGTAGAGGTGGGTTAGTGGACAGGTGGATCAGTCGCCCAACTCTATGTGACTGTTCCAGTTGTCATTCTAAGGGAGATAGTCACCTGCCAAAGCACCTGTCTATATAGATAACAAAGTGTGGGGCTGGATGAACACAGCAGGCCAAGCAGCATCTCAGGAGCACAAAAGCTGACGTTTCGGGCCTAGACCCTTCATCAGAGAGGTCTATATAGGTCTGTTTATGTATTCCTCAGACTGTGCTATTGCCTTTCCAAACTGAACATTCCACAGGCAGCCTTTCATCTCGTAATAGATGAATCTATTATACCAGTGAGAATTAAACAAGATGTGAATTTCTTAGTGCTAATTTGTTGTCTGGTTTCACGGTAGTTAAAATGGTATTTCAGTGCAGACCAGTTTTGTATATGTCCCAGTGGTTCCACAACGCTATGGTCAAGTGATCATTGCAGCCATGTTATATTATTATTTGTTCTTTTCCGAAATTACTTTAGTCCAAGTATTGAAACGATGTTCATGTTGAGTATTGATAGTCCATATTTACTATTCTCTTAACAAGGTATTATAACATAGAAAGAGCTTGGTTTTCAGGTGTGCCTTAAAATAAAGCACAGAGAACTAGAGAGGTGGAGAAGTTTAGGGTCAGAATTCCAGAGCTTAGGGCCCAACCCATGGAGGGCAAAGACCCGAACAGTGGACTGATTAAAATTGGAAGTGTGCAATAGGCCAGAATTAGATAACCGTGGAAATCTCAACAATAACTTGCATTTATATAATTACATCAACCCACCCCTAAATGAGGAGGCTTGGGTTGAAGTCCCACTTGCTCCATTGGTGTGAAATTACGTACGGAACAGGTTAATTAAAAAACATTAAAATACATAATGTCTCAACATACTAAAATATCCAAAGGTGTTTCACAAGAAAGTTATCAATATTTGATGCCAAGCTAAATAAGGAGGTATAAGGACAAATGACGAAGAGAATTGCCAAAGACCTAAGTTTTATTTAGTGTCTTTTAAAGGAAGAAAAAATTAGAGAAGTAGAACGATTAAATTACAAGCGAGCAGCTGAAGTCATGACTATGAATGGGATGATCGAGAAGTCATAATTGAAATAATTCAAATATCTCAGAGGTTGTCAGACTAGAGGAGTTTGCAGAGGAAGGGAATGGCAAGGCCATAGAGAGATTTGGAAAAAAAATGTCTATTTTGAAATTGAAATGTTGCTTTATAGCGAACAAATGTGAATCAGTAGGAAAAAGGATGAAAGAGACATTGTCCAACTTGGATCATGACAGAGTTTTGGATGACCTCAACTTCACAGAAGTTAGAACAGATAGAATAGCAGCCAGGTTGGTATTGAAGTCATGAAGTCTATAGGTAGAAAGAGCATGAATAAAAGTCAGCGATAGATGAATGAGATGGAGCAAAGTCAGGTAATGTTATGCTATATGGCTGGAGATACATCTCAGGGTCAAACATGGCACCAAGGTTGCAAACAGTCTGATCTAGCACCTCATATTCACCAGTGACAAGGATAGAGTAGGTGTCTGGGTAGCAGTGATAACTGAAGGCAATGAATTTGGTCATCCCAGTATTTAGTTGGTGGAAATTGATGTCAAATAAGCAGTCATCACTTAGAGAGAATGAGGAATTGGAGAGTGATAGTGTAGCAGACCCAAATATTAATATTGTCATGTGGAAACTGATAATAAAATGTGAGGCTGGATGAACACAGCAGGCCCAGCCGCATCTCAGGAGCACAAAAGCTGACGTTTCGGGCCTAGACCCTTCATCAGAGAGGGGGATGGGGTGAGGGTTCTGGAATAAATAGGGAGAGAGGGGGAGGCGGACCGAAGATGGAGAGAAAAGAAGATAATGGAGAGGAGAGTATAGGTGGGGAGGTAGGGAGGGGATAGGTCAGTTCAGGGAAGACGGACAGGTCAAGGAGGTAGGATGAGGTTAGTAGGTAGGAGATGGAGGTGCGGCTTGGGGTGGGAGGAAGGGATGGGTGAGAGGAAGAACAGGTTAGGGAGGCAGAGACAAGTTGGACTGGTTTTGGGATGCAGTGGGTGGAGGGGAAGAGCTGGGCTGGTTGTGTGGTGCAGTGGGGGGAAGGGACGAACTGGGCTGGTTTTGGGATGCGGTGGGGGAAGGGGAGATTTTGAAGCTGGTGAAGTCCACATTGATACCATTGGGCTGCAGGGTTCCCAAGCGGAATATGAGTTGCTGTTCCTGCAACCTTCGGGTGGCATCATTGTGGAAACTGATGTTCTTTTTCAGATGATATTGGTGAGCAGAAGCATGCAGTCAAGAAAAACAAGTGAGGCAAGCATAGATGATTAGAGATGAGTCTTTGGCTATGACTTGATAGATAAGAATGGAACCAGGTAAGAGCAGTCTCATTCACTGGAAGACTGGAGTTTGGACCTGAGTGTGGAACACCCTGCCTGCCAATGTAGTTAACTCAGGCGCATTAGGGGCATTTAAACAGTCCTTGGATAAGCAGATGGATGATGATGGGATAGTGTAGGGGGATGGGCTTAGATTAGTTCACAGGTCGGCACAACATCGAGGGCCGAAAGGCCTGTTCTGCACTGTATTGTTCTATGTTCTATGTTCTACTTTCTATGTTAAGAGTGCAGGATAGCATGCCAGTAACAGAACCAGGCATCCCTAATAATTCGGTATTAACCTGGTGAAACTGCAAAATAGAACTATTTACATGCTAAAACCATAAGCAGCAAATCATAGGCAGTGCTAAGAAATCCCACAACCATTGGAATAGATCTAAACACAGCAAGCAGTTTATGCACAAGCATGAATGTTGGGTGATACTTGAACAACTAACAAAAAGTGGAGACACCACAAATATCCTTATCTTCAATCATCGAGGAGATCAATACATCAGTGTAAAAGACAAGTCTGGATCATCTGCATCCATCTTTTGCTCACATGCCAAGTGGTTGATATATCTAATGATTGAGAGTTGGGGACCATGTGAATGATAAACAGTCAAGTGGAAATGTGCATTGTAAGGATGATGTAAAACAGCTTCAATAGGACTTGGACAGGCTTTATGAAAGGGCAAGAGCATGGCAGATGGAATATAATGTGGAAAAATGTGAGATTATTCATTTTGCTAGCAGAAATAGATGTGGAATATTTCTTAAATAGGAGAAGGTTGAAAAGTGTAGAAATACAAAGGGACGCAAGTGTCCTGGTTGATAAATCACTGAAGGCTACTATGTACGTGTAATAAGCTTTATCGCTAATCTTTATTGCAAAAATGTTTGAGTATAGGAGTAGTGAAACCTTATTGGAGCTTGGATAGAACACTCCTAGGTTACTGTGCAATTTTGATCTGTTTATCTCAGGAAAGATATTGTTGCTGAGAGATAATGGGAACTGCAGATGCTGGAGAATCCAAGATAATAAAGTGTGAAGCTGGATGAACACAGCAGGCCAAGCAGCATCTCAGGAGCACAAGTGTGCTCCTGAGATGCTGCTTGGCCTGCTGTGTTCATCCAGCTTCACACAAGATATTGTTGCTGTTGAGGGAGTACAATTAACCAGATATATTCTTGGGATGGTGAGACTGTCCTATGAAGAGAGATTTTGCAAATTGGACCTGCATTTCCTAGAGTTTTAAAAATTGGAGATGACTTTATTGAAACTAGAAAACACTTAAAAGGGTAGACAGGGTAGGTGCAGGAAAAATGTGTTCCATGTCTGGGGAGTCTGGAACCAGTGGGACCAATTTAGAAATATGGGGAGCACCACTTTGGTGTAAGATGAAGGGTAATGTTTTACTCAGAGGATTGTGAACATTTGGAATTCTCTACCACAGAAGGCAGAGGCTCAGTCTGAGCATGTTTAACATAGAGAATGATAAGATTTCTAATTACCAATGGTATACAGGGTTATGAGGACGAGTTGAGTAAAAGGCATTGGAATGGTCAATCAATCATGATCGTATTGAATAGTGGGACAGACCCAACATGCTGAATGGTGTACTCTTGTTCCCATGATTCAATGATCCATCTTGCCCTTCTCATTATGGGTTTATCATCATTAATGCTAGCCCACAAACAAATTGATTCACTTCACATGATGTCACAAAACAGCCAATAGCACTGCATAATATGCCTCAACAGCTAAAGGCAAGTCTCCTGTATGCCTTCTTAACTACCTTATTAATCTGCTATGGGCTCTGACAACATTCCAGCAACAGTACTGAAGATTTGTGCTGCCAAACTAGATGCATCCCTGAACCATGCTGTTCCAGTTCACCTACAACACTGACATCTACTCTATTAAATAAAAGAAATCTAGGTATATCCCATCCGTAAAAAGAAGGAAAAATCCAACCCAACCAATCAATCTCTTTACGATCATCAGCGAAATTATAGAAAGGGTCAACAACAGTGTTTAAAATGTGCCGAGTGGCACTCATAAAATGGGGCTAAATCTTGGTCCCACCAGGCCATTCATCCCCCGACCTTAATACAGCCTTTGTCCAAACATGGACAAAAGAGCTAACTTCAGATGTAAGGTGAGAAGCCCTTGACTTCAAGCCAACATTTGGTTTGAATAGCACCAAGGAACTCCAGCAAAACTGCAGTTAGTGGGACTCTAGGGGAGGAGTCGGGGAGGGCTGGGAGCAATGCTGCCCATTGGTTTGAGTCATAATGGCCATAAGGAAGATAACTGTGGATGCTGGCGGTCAATAATCTAAGCTTCACGATATCTCTGCAGGAGTTCCTCAGGGTAGTGTCCTTGGGCTAACCATCTTTGGCTGCATTACCACTGACCTTCCCTCCATCATGAAGTCAACAAGTGTAGATTTTTTGATGATTACACGGTATTCAGCCCCGTTCGCAAGTCCTTAGACACTGAAGAAGTCGGTGTCAATATACAGCAAGACATGGATAGTATCCAGATTTTGGGCTTATACATGACAAGTAATATTCCTGCCACACAAATGTCAAGCTATGACTAGACACAACAAGAAACAATCTTACTATTCTCTTAACACTCAACAGAATTACCATCACTGAATTTCCTCACTATGGGAGAATTACCATTGACCAAAAACTGAACTGCCCAACAATATTGATATATTACTGCAGCTATAAAAACACATCAGAGGCTGGTAGTTCTACAGCAGATAACTCACCTTCTGCTCGCCAATGACTGTCCACCATCTACATGTCAGGAGTGCAATATAATATGCTTCACTTTCTTGGATGAGATCAACTCCAACAATACTGAAGAAACTCAACCAAGAACAAAGCAGTCCACTTGATCAGACCACTCATACACTATCATTAACATTAATTCCCTTCACCATCAATGCTCAATAGCAGCAATGTGCACCATCTACCAGATGAACTGTGGTAGCTCACCAAGGCTCATTTCCCAGCACCTTCTAAATCTATAACCTTTCCACCTAGAAGATCAAGAGGTAGCAGATGCATGTGAAACCACCATCTGTGCTGCATGCAAAGCCACTCAGCATTCTAACTTGGAACTATATCACTACTCCTTCAGTATCGCTGGGTCAATAAACTGGAACTCCCTTCCTAAAGGCACCGTGGGCATACCCACATACCAAGGACGATTGAACTTTAAGAAAGCTGCTCACCACCTTACTTAGATTAGATTCCCTACAGTGTAAAAACAGGCCCTTTGGCCCAACAAGTCCACACTGCCTCTTGAAGCATCCCACCCAGACCCATTCCCCCATAAGCCACACACCCCTAAACACTACAGGCAATTTAGCATAGCCGATCCACCTAGCCTGCACATCTTTGGACTGTGGGAGGAAACCGGAGCACCTGGGGTAACCCATGCAGACACAGGGAGAATGTGCAAACTCCACACAGACAGTTACCCAAGTGTGGAATTGAACCCGGGTCCCTGGCACTGTGAGACTGCAATGTTAACCACTGAGCCACCTTGCTGCCCCAGGAATGGGATGTAAATGTTCGCCCAGCTAGCAATGCACACATTGTATAAAGGAAGAATATAAGTAAATAAATAGACAATTTAGAAAAAAGTAAAATAAAAGTCAAAGAAATAGAAACTGAATATTGGAAAAAATAAATAGCACAAGGAAAGTAGTTTTTTTTGTCTTCTCGGGTTTCATTTTGGCTTCATGAGATTAATATTATACTAATGAGATTCTTACAATATTCAAATAACTTTCCTATTCATCAAATCACCGTGTTTTCTCATCATCACAATCTGAATATAAACATTAGCTGTTGTCACAGATGACAAGTATTTCTCTAGACCTGATGGGATAAGAGGTTAAGTGGAATATTTAGAAATTCACCAGCTCACTCTCTCTACATCTCAGAAGTAGAAAATTAGATTGGATCTCTGGAAGGTTCCAAACATGTATATTTCCTTCTATTGGGCCTAGAAAAAAAAAGTAGAGCCAATCTGTTGTTCTCCACTATGTTTTCTTTTATACACACCATAATTTTTTTCATGTAACATTGAATTTTGTATTTTAATGAGTTCTAATATAATGTACATTATATTTAAGTGTCACTGTTATGCACAGCTATTGTTACCAACTATGAATGTTGCTAGAGAAAAGGTGATACGTTTACAAAGCTTTTTACCTTACATTCATCAGGACACAATCACAAGAATACCAATTCTCAATAGAACAGCAAATTATAACTGCATGAGGAAAGGGTGTTGATTGTTAACATATCCTAATTTTAGTTATGTATCTAATTCTTATATGAAGCAGTATAAATTTAATTAACAGTAGCAAGCTGCATAAGTCACATGAACTTAAGCAAATGGCATGTTCATACTATAACCCGAGAGGCTGCTATCACTGATATTTTCCTTTATAATGATTTTTATTTTATAATTACAGGAAATAGAAATTCATCAGGCAGAAGGTGCATGTTTTTGAGAATACATAGAGACTATACCAATATATTCAACGTTATTACAATGCAAACTAACTGTGAAAAGATGGCTTCCATTTTAAATGTAAAGGATAGTAGAAGATTCCTACTAATAACCTGTTCAGGTTAAAATAAAAGGTTGCATTGAAACTATAGACCAAAAACTTTTTTTTTCATTTGTAACCCATTAGTTTAAAGATTAAATCACTAGTATCATCACATTTGTGCTTATTTTTGGCTTTAGATATTTTTTCAAGGTGGTTTCTGGAAGGCACTGGAACAAATTAGAGCCTTGTTACATGAATGCACCTTCCTCGCAATACCCTTCTGAGTGAGTGAACCTAACTGTACCAATAAGAGCCAAATTTGATCAAATTCTCATCCGAAACTGCACCTACTCTTAAGAAACCTCCTTGAACATTCCAGCATCTAGGATCATGGATGGTTGATGCTGTCCCTGTTCTTCACCCCTCTTCACACAAGTGTCCATTGCCTGCTGTACCTCAGTTTGGTGGGAAGAGCTGCTTCCTCAAAGTTCTGGAGCATGAAGCAGGTGGCTAAACATCTGGCTACCTCTTCCGGTCTACACTGCCTAGTTCCCTCCTAAAAGCCCAGGTGAAGCAAGCACTTCTGAAGGCAGCATGGATTCTATGGCGTTACACTGCAGCTGTTTCAAGATATGTGAACCATGTTGAAAGGGGATAGTCCTCATTGCCCAATGCCCAGCTTCCTGTCTTTTTGGCCTGACTGAACTAGGGGCATCACAGACAGCTAGCTGAGCACAGATACATTGTGACTGATGTCAAGAAATCAGGCATTGGCCTGCTCTAATCCAGCAATCTGTGATCCATCTGTCTCCCATCATTTTCCAGCCACAAAAGGAGATCTACTAGATCAACATTTACAACAATAGTGATTTAAAGACCATCAAAGACAATTCAGCTCCAGAAAAAAGCTATTCACAGAAGTTAGAATTAAGTTACATAATTCAGAAAACAAGACAACAATGTTCCCTGCCAGTCCTTACAGATATTAACACGCGAGTTAAAAAGACAAAATAGGAACCCACCTCCATATGGTGGATGGTACATGTCTAAGGTCACTGAAATATGATTGTCCATGTGATCTTGAGAGATTGATAATGCTAAGGTACCAACATGGAACAAAACTATGAACAGGCTTCTACCATGTTTCAGCTGTCAAGTCCTGTGCTGACAGAGAATTGGTAACTGGGAAAGGGTTGTGAACCTGGGAGTCCCTAATCAAGAATCTGCAAATTTACAAACAACAAATGCGTGAAACTCATTGGCCACTTATATTGTAGCAGAGATTGGTAACAGCTTTTGCGAATGAATGGTCCTTTATCACTCCAAATGGGGAAAGGTGTAGAAAAGGTGCCCCTAAATACACTGTCCCACCATAACCTGCTGGGGAACCACACCTTGTGGGATTGTCACCTTCTTGGTCAAAGGTAGCAAACACTAAATTTTACAACTTGACAAGTTAGAACGCTCATGAATAAGCCTCGAGAGGGACTGTAATGCTGGGTCCTGCTGCAGCCAGTAATGGTATAATGTTAGGAGTCATAGTCCACAAAAGGATTGTAGCATCTCTCTCCATTAGAGACAAACAATATGGTATGTATAGCTTGAGGTTAATTACATCAGCATGACGTAAGACAAGGAAGTAGGCCTCCATGATCTGACATAGCTAGAATAGGGATTAAGCTCACTATTGGCTTTATTCTGCATCACATTCCCATCATCTAGCCAACTGCACTAATTGACCCATGTTAAAGGAGCATTTTCAAGCTAACTGAAAGCTGGTTTAATTTAGTTGCACATAACTAATTGTTCAATTTCAAATCAGCCTCCAAAAATTCTGAAGTTCAGGCTATAGTGATTATAGCAAAGTCAGTCAGATAGACGTCCTAGAATATGAGGTCCTTGATTGAGGCTATGAACCAAGCCCGAAAAGGGAGTCCTGGCTGATGGCTATAAACAGGTGTGACAGAGGTTCTGTTCACTCTGGGAGTTGACTCTGAGAGAGCTGGATCAGTGTCAAGGACAATCCGTACATAAATAAAGGGTGACTTGGTGACAAGCCTCTGTGGAGTTATTTCATAGGCAAAACTGAACCATCAGATAAAATATGATCCTTAAACAGTAAATAATATCAAAGATTTTTTTTGGTAAGCAAAAAGTTGTCCTTATCAAAATGTACTGTAGACTTCTACAGCTTCAAATGGGTGATCAATCCAGTTAGAAATGTAAATCTGCCTCACTACCCCTTAGTAACGATGACTTCCTCAATGCCCTGCCCATACTCAGTACCTCTAACAGCAATACACTCATTCTTTCATGACTGATGGCGGAGACAGTTCTAGAAATCTCTGTTTTACCATTCATTTAGCATTGCCTTGTCACAAATCTATTATCTTTAGCCAATTGGTCAATCGTTGACATGGGTTAATTTCATTGGATTCAACCATTTACACACATTGCCCCCACTGAGCAGAGCAGTCAGTTTGTTCATGCCGTCTCCGTTCTCCAAATTTATGCAAATAGCTTTTAGATGTTATGCACCTATTTAAACATTCAAGGATAAAATACAGATTTGTGCTCAGTGGTATACAGATTGCTCCCTTGTCCACAGCCAATGCTGAAAGCAGCCCTGCAGAAAGCATTGGTTTGAAGAAAACTAATTCTTTAAGTTTCAGACATTAAAGCGCTACCCAACTTAATAATTGCCTGAGTAATTTACTTTTCCTGCAATTATATCATTGAGGAGCACTACTTCTTCAATCATTTGTTTCTTTGTGGTTACTAATTATACAGCATTTTGCTTAGATGTGTGTGGTTCTCTAGGTTGTATAGTTTAAGTTATAAACTGGCTTTTTTGGCTCAAAATTAATCCAAAAGTGTTCTGTTGACCTTGTTAGCTTACAACAATGAATATAATGTGAAAGTTTTCCAAAGATGTTCATGTTAAACTAAAATCTCCTGCCCAGGTTTACTTAAAGGGCTGCTGGAAAAGATAACCCCTATCCTATTATATATGAACAATCAAAACTCCAAATTGAAAATGTTGCCTTCATTAGGGAGGGACTGAGGAAGGAACAACCTTGGCTGAATTAAATTCCTACTCCTGGGTTTCCTGAATGACATCAACCACTCTCACTTGCTTGCCATGGCACTATAGCTGGTGAATTTTCTAAGTACCCATTTCTACCCTGTGAGTGTATGTCTTTTGATCTACTATACTACTTCACTCACTGTGGCCATTATTTTGATGGAAGTTTGAATGCATTTCCTGCAGTGGGTGTTCTTCCACAGTTTTTCACCTTTCATACCGAGGTTTCCCTCTCAATAGTTTGGAGTGTAGGCAGGCCTTGCAGTCCATTGTTTGCTGTTTTCTTTCACTATTCAGGAGTCTCTCCCACTTCTAGATTTGGGCTGCTGTGCTGGCCTCATTCTTTGCCTATAGCCCTGTGTTGTCTCTGGGCTTCACTTCAGGCTCTCCTTACTTCTTCCATTCGGTTCCATGGGTCTGATCACCACTGCTAACATGTGGTAAGGTTAAGACTACACTCATCTGACCAAACAGAGAGAGAATATCTTCAGGAACCTTATTGATCTACGCACCGGTTCCACATGATTTGGTAGTCATAATAACAGGTCCTTCTGCACATGTTGAGTATCCATTCTTTGGTTAAAGGTATTATTCAGCTTTCCAGGCCATTGGAAGACTCCTAAATAGTAAGTAGCCATGCTGCCAACTTCTCTGTATGTTAATGTTACGAAGTATCTCTCATAGGGCAGTTCAAGCAATGGGGTATGGAAATAATATAAAAGATTCCTAGAAAAATTGATGAACTATTATTAATTTTGTTTTGATGTTTAAATAACTTCAGTATATGCTCCGGATGTCCATTGACAAAATGACATGCAGCACACATTTGGTACAAAGCAGGAGTACCAGTGTACACCACATGAGGTGCTAAACTCTCATGAAGCACACCAACCCCCACTCAACCTGGCCCCACAGTCCTCTTGTTTCCTTCAGGGTATTATACTGACTACAATAAGTTATTATGCAAGTTCAATCTAATTGCCCTAATGCAAAGGTCAAGAATTTGTTTCATTTACACTGACAAAGCATATTTTCAGAGGTAAACACCCAGGAAAGGATTTTTTTTCTGGGCAGGAAGTGGACATTGGAATTGCCTGAATTAAAATGATAAGGCAGCGAGACATTGATTTACTATCAGGCCATGAGGATAAAAGGGATGCCTTCTTTCCAGGAGGAGGCCACTCTCCCAAACCCAGACGACCTGGACAGAGATAGCTGACTTCAGCAGATGCAGTGCAGTTTGGAAAAACTCCTTCCAGTTTAGGAAGAAATTTAATGACATGATATGCTTTCATAGTCAATTGCAACGTCCAACTAGACTTAAACTAGATTGGCAGGGGTGGGGAAACTGATTTATAATTCAGAGGATGAGATATTCAGCCTTCCAATGGACGCAACAGGGAGTGAGGGTGTTTGTAAAGAATTGCAGTCAATGGTGCGTAATTGTGGACACAGGGATGGTTTGAGGTGTGTATACTTCAATGTTAGAAGTGTCAGAAATAAGGCAGATGAATTTAGAGCATAGGTCAGTACTTGGAACTATGATGTTGTGGCCTTTACAGAAATTTGGGTAACTCAGCGATAGGAATGGTTGTTGGAAGTTCCAGGATTTGGATGCTTTAAAAAAAATAAGGAAGGTGGTAAAAGAGGCAGGGGAGTGGCATTGCCAGCCAGGGCTAGTATAGCAGCTACTGAAAGGCTATTCAAGAATGATATGTCTACAGAGTCAGTTTGGGTTGAGGTCCAGAACAAGAAAGGAGCAGTCACTTTGTTGCGAGCTTTTTACAGACAGCCTAATAGTTACAGAGAAGTAGAGGAATGGATTGGGAGGCAGACACTGGAAAGGTGCAGAAGTCACAGGGGTGTAGTCATGGGTGACTTCAACTTTTCAAATATTGATTGGAAACTTTTTAGTTGTAATAATTTAGATGGAGCAGATTTTGTCCAGTGCATTCAGAAAGGATTCCTGACACAGTATATAAAACAACACGAGGAGAGACCACTTTCGATTTGGTGCTTGGCAATGAACCGGGCCAAGTGTTAGACCTGTTGGTAGGAGAGCATTTTGGCGATAGTGATCATAACTCTGATACTTTTACAATAGTCATGAAAAAGGATAGGTACATACAGCAGGGTAAGGTTTATAATTGGGGGAAAGGTAATGGCAATTCTGTTAGGCAAGAACTGGGTAACATAAATTGGGATCAGATGCTGTCAGGGAACAGCACGATAGAAATGTGGAGATTGTTGATGGAATGCATATTGCGGGTGCTTGATATGTTTGTCCTGAGCAGGCAGCGAAGATACGGTCGAGTGAGGGAGCCTCGGTTCTCAAGAGAGGTCAAACGACCGGTTAAGAGGAAGAAGGATGCTTATATAAGATTTAGGAAACAAGATTGGAAAAGGCTCTAGAAGGATACAAGTTAGCCAGGAAGGAACTGAAGAAAGAGCTTAGGAGAGCAATAAGGGGGAATGGGAAAACCTTGGCAGATAGGATCAAGGAAAGCTCCAAGCCTTTTTACTATACGTGAGGAATAAGAGAATGACCAGAGAAAGGATAGGTACGATCAAGGATTGTAAAGGGAATTTGTGTATAGAGCCTGAAGAGATGGGAGAGGTCGTTAATGAATACTTTTCTTCGGTATTCACAACTGAGAGGGACCTAGTTCTAGAGAAGGACAGTGTGAAACAGGCTGGTCAGCTAGAGGAGGTTGATGTTAGAAAGGAAGATGTGCTGGGAATTTTGAGTAAGTTGAAGTTAGATAAGTTCCCCAGGCCCAATGGGATTTATCCAAGGATTCTACGGGAAGCGTGGGAAGAGATCACAGGGCCTTTGGCGATGAACTTTTCATCCTCACTGTCTACGGGTGTAGTGCTGGAAGATTGGAGAGTGGTAAACGTCATTCACTTGTTCAAAAAAGGGAATAAGGGTAACCCCAGAAATTACAAGCCAATTAGTCTTACGCCAGTGGTGGGCAAATTATTGGAAAGGGCTGTGGGAGATAGGATTTATGATCACTTGGAAAGGCACAGTCTGATTCGTGATAGTCAGCATGGGTTTGTGAGGGTCAGATCATGATTCACAAACCTTACTGAATTCTTTGAAGAGGTGACCAAACACATGGATAAAGGTAGAGCAGTGGATGTGGTGTACATGGGTTTAAGTAAGGCATTTGATAAGGTTCCCCATGGTAGGGTCATGCAGAAGATAAGGAAGCATGGAATAGGGAGAAATGTGGCAGATTGGATTCAGAACTGGCTGACCCTTAGAAGACAAAAGGTGGTAGTGGACGGAAAATATTCAACATGGTGCTCAGTTACAAGTAGTGTACCACAAGGATCTGTTCTGGTTCCTCTTCTATTTGTGATTTTTGTAAATGATTTGGATGAAGGGGTGGAAGGGTGGATTAGTAAGTTCACAGATGATACAAAGGTGGGTCGAATTGTGGAAAGTGCAGAGGGCTGTTCTAGGTTACAAAGGGACATTGATAGAATGCAGAGCTGGACTGAGAAGTGGCAGATGGAGTTTAACCCTGAAAAGTGTGAGGTGATTCATTTTGGAAGGACAAACTTGAAAGCAGAATACAGGGTTCACAGAAAGATTCTTGGCATTGTGGAGGAGCAGAGGGATCTTGGGGTTCATGTTCACAGTTCCCTGAAAGTGGCCACCCAGGTGGACAGAGTTGTTAAGAAGGTGTATGATGTGTTAGCTTTCATTAATAGAGGGATTGAATCCAAGAGCCGTGAAGTTATGCTCCAGCTATACAAAACCCTGGTTCAGCCACATCTGGAGAATTGTGTCCAGTTCTGGTCGCCTCATTACAGGAAAGATGTGGAAGCGTTGTGAAAGGTGCAAAGGAGATTTACCAGGATGTTGCCTGGAATAGAGGGAAGGTCTTATGAGGAAAGGTTGAAAGAGATAGAGCTTTTCTCTTTAGAACAACGGAGGATGAGAGGTGACTTGATAGAGGTGTACAAAATGATCAGAGACATAGATAGAGTGGACAGTCAGAGACATTTTCCTAGGGTGGAGTAGCTATTTTAGGGTCTTAACGTCCTTAAGGCCCATACATCTCCAGAGGGAATGTTATCAAGTCTGCAATATTCAATCACAGTGACTAAGACAATTGCTGGTGTGTACTTTTTCATCCTGGCAATGGAATCTCACCTTCTGACTATTACTAAATGATTCTTCTTTTTCAAAATTTCTTTTCATTCATTCTTGGGAGGTGGACATTGCTGGCCAATCCATTTATTGCTGGTCCCTAATTGCTCAGAGGACAGTTTAGAGTTAACCACATTACTGTGGGTCTGGAGTCACATGGAGTTTCCTTCCCTAAAGGAGATCAGTGAAACAAATGGGTTTTTCTGACAATCAACATGATCATCATTGGTCTCTTAATTCCAGATTTATTTAATCGAATTTAAAGTCCATCTTTTGTAGTGGTGGGATTTGAAGACAGGTTCCCAGAACATTAGCTGAGTTTATTGATTAATAATCAAGCAATAATACTACTTGGCCATCATCTTCCCAACCACCCAGCTCTGTTTTAATTTCTCCAGACCTCCTGTAAGGACAGTAAGGAAGAATAATGCAGCTTCTCCTGTAAATGAATACTGCCTTAATACACTTTCCAGAATCTGCTATTCATTTCTGTTCTTGCATTCACAGCAGTGAATTTATATTAAATAAGCTCTCCTGAATTTGATCAGTCTTGCCAGGACTTAGTACCTAATTGCTAAAAAGTATAATGGCAGGATAGGGGCATTTCATGTGGAATCACTACAGAATTTTAGAATGGCTTCTACTCAGTGAGTTCTTTACAGTTGTTTCAGATCTGCATAAATTATTTTTCTGCTGGATGTGAAGAGTTAAGGCTTGTAATCTGCCCAGTCAAATCTTCAAAACGGTTTTGCCACCACACGATATCCTTCTCCTTGATGTAAATGTCCCAATCACACAACAAGGATTGGTGGAACAATAATATGGGTTCCTTATTTAAAGATAAGACTACATGCAGATAAAATTAATGAGGAGGCTAGGTATCTATATCTAATCTTTCCTCTTGCACTTGTGAGCCAATTACAAATCATGGGGCCACTCTTGTCTCTCCTCTTGATTTGATATTAATTTACAACAATTTAGGATAAACTCCAAAAAGATACATGTATTTCATATCACAAGACTGATGAAAATGAAACCCGGTGCCTTCTAAGTCTGTGAGGTCTCATCCATCGGTAATTGAAAGTTCTGTCTAGCTCTGGCAACTAGGACATCAGTAACCTGGTGCAATGGTGCACTGCCATTTGCAATATGCCATCAGGTCTGCAGTTGTTCCTTTAATGGAATCAAAGCGAAGGGATTCAAGGCTACAATGGCATTACCAGCAGCCAGCAGTGCCTGAGGACCAGTGTGAGGTGCAATGTCTTTGGCAATGAGGCTCCAGATGTCTGAGACTACCTTTCTGGAGATTTATAGTCCCCTGGAACACTGGGTTTCATTCATCTCAAGATAATTCCTTCCTCAACAATACATCGTATGCTACGGTATAGCCGCTATTGCCACTTCTTTTCTTGCCCTAATGTCATGCCTGGGCTTACAGTGATCCAGTGGTGGATGCCATTGCCTATTGCCACTAAATCTGAAATCTAGTGCTCCCAGAGCCGGATACCCCGTCCCATGTTCTCAGCCTGATCTCTTCATTTTATTTGTGCTGACACACCCCAATTCCTCTGATGTTTCTGCAATAGCGAGAGAATGACAGCCCCCTGCTCATTCAGTGTATATCGAACATCTTCTCAAAACCTGTGCTGACCAGATGATACCTGTTTACAAATGGCAAAGTACCTCACTAAGCTATTCATTCTTTCAGAGGCCACAAATAATTCCTGACTGGGCTGAGCTGGGCTGGGGAGGATTGACTCCCCATTGTGTATCTGCCTCCATGAACCTAATTTTTTAAAATATATTTTCATTTCTCTTATGTGCTCTTATACACAACTAACCACTTTTTTCCATGACCAAATCACGATGACATTTGCTTTCTTCTTGTGGTTGGTTGGCTTGCCAAGCTGGTTCGTTGTTTCACAGACATTTCATTGCCCTGCTGGGTAACATCATCAGTGCAGCCTCCGATGAAGCGCTGTTGTGTTTTCCCACCAGTTATTTAAATTTTGGTGTCCATTGATCTGGATAACCTCACTTCCGGTTTATTGATGACTTTCTTAGTTTTCTTCATTAGTTAACTGCCATGAAAAAACCCAGTAGCCATTTGGATGTTTAAAAAAGTCCATTAAGAGCAATGCAAACCATCAAAGGTGAAGGAGAGGTGGGGAGAGTGGAAAAGGGCTAAATCAAAATGGAATTGGAGTGGGATGAACCTTATTTAATCCAGACCCAGTGTGTCATCCATGAAAATTTGAACATGGCTCTTAACAAGCTCTCAATGAGCTCTTTAACATTCCTTTTGCTGACAGTAATCAATCAGACAGGTTATTGCTCTGCTGAAAATTACCAGTGCCATCAGAAAAATAACAGGAACTGAAAATACAGTCCATGATTTCTATCGATAGCTGACATTGATTGTAAATCATTGCTTTCATTGGCTAGCAGAAAGCAATCTATGTGGAGGTCTAGATTGATCTCTCCTGGTGATAAATCCTTGTTCTTCATGGACAGCAACAATTGAGTCCCCCGAACTTTAGAACATTTGATTGGATTCAATTTCAAAGTGAAGCTGCTATTTTCAGTGTCCAGAGGTCAATGCAAAGCCTGCTATGAGTGATCCTGCCAATATGCAGAGTATCCCATTTCACAGGTTTTTCACAGCCTGTTAGGCCCACCATCATTTTGGTCTGAAGGGAGAAGGACAAACTCTGCACCAACTGCAGAGTGTAACTATATTCTAAGTCACAGCTTGGAATTGCTGGACAAACTAGACGGCACGTTTTAAGAATTAGGCAATGTCAGGTTATTTTATGTAAATAGAGGGATTTCTGTATTTTTTCTGTAAAGTACGGTCATCTGCTATTGTGAAATGCCATCCTGCAGCAATATTGATGCATTCTTTTTCAGTTTTTTAAAATAGCTTCTGGAAAGAAAAGGGTGCAAAAGTGCCATTTTAAAATATAAATACAAATAAAGCACATTGGAAATCTCTTTGTATTAATTAGACCATTGCAATCCCAAACATTATTGCTTACAACAATCCACCATAATGCTGCGTGAATGTTATGTTTGCTCACTAAGATCCTTAAGACTCATGTAAGTATACTCCCAAACGCATGCCCTGCAAATTGGAAAAATGAATCAAGCAATTTTCAAATTTGCCTTTGTTACTGTAAAGATTCTCATTCTCAGTGAGTTACAGCTCTAGTGAAGGAAGGGGATGGAGTTCCCAATTTGAAGTCACAAGTGAGACATTTTAGTTCACAATCATGTGTGAACATGGATTTATCATGTCCAGAGCATTAAATCATGCGCTCAAGACAGTGCAGGTTTCTGCTCCTCTCCTGGATTGTTCTTAGACATGTACGGACTATTTCTGTTACCTTGGTCACAAAACAATACACTTCCAAAACAAAGATATTTCCTTAAATGTACAACAATACACCATCATTTGCTTTTAAAAATGACAATATTGGAAAGTCATTTGTACAGCAAGTGCTCCACCACTAGCCTTACAGACCACCAATTGTTGTAAAGAAGCAAGATGAGGAATGTCTTCTCATTACTTAATTGGCACTAAAACTCCATGTTTCATGTATACAATAGAATCAGGTAATATTCTGTGGTTTTCTAAGCAACAATAATGACTGAGAATTGGTCAACAACTAACCGTCACATGTTAAGAACTTAAACAATGACAAGCTCTTTAAGAAAATAAAACCAGCGTTATATTTTTCTATGAAGTAAAGTGTTCTGCTATTGTGAGTGCCTCACCTACAACCCCTGCCAAAATGTATTCCACCTGTGAAAAGCAGATGAGAAAGACAGGCATGGGATTTATACATTTGGTTTGGAACTTAGTCATTAACCATTGCCTACTACTGGTTCATTTATAATGGTATATTTCTGATTGCAATGTACTGAAAATTTAAATACAAGCTTGAATTATTGAAAAATTTGTTTTTAAATCCTGCAGTGGTATGACATGCAAGTATTGCTTTCATGTAGAAGATAAACAAAAATGAATGGTTGGTATTATCAATCATAACCTTAACCATTCAAATAATTTTAGCAGATTCTTAATACCACTAAAATCTAGAAAGAGATATTTGGAAAATAATTGATTTGCGAAAGCCCTGGTAAAATCAATGATTTGCTTCCTTTCATAACTTTAAAGCTCCTTCCATTATGGTCAAATCATGCTGAGAAAAGTCTACTGCCAAAGACTACAGTGTAATGGGTAAGTGTTTTACTTCATAAACTGAGACTGCATTTTCACTCATTGATAATGGGAAATATGTGGTATTGTTTTAAACATTAAAAAATATTTATACTTTTAATACCTTGTGGAATGATGTTTGGCAAACCTCTTTTGCTTTTATTAACACAACATAATGTTATACTTATAAATGGATTTGAAACATGTTATTGCTATGGTAACTTAATGATTCATAATGTCCCTTATATTTTATTTGCTTTAAGAAGGTTAAAGAGGTGGGTGGAGGCCCATTTAAAGATATGAATATTAATCAGATTGACAATATAGGAATTGCACAAATTTCCACAGGTAAGTAACAGTGGTTTTCACATCCATACATTTAGAAGGCTTGGTTTAGAGTTATCAATTCATTTGCATTAAATTGTTGATGATGCATCAGGTTTTAAAAGTACAATGCAGGCTTCCATAGTAGCAGGTTTTAGCTACAGCAAACAAAATGATTATAAAAGACTGACGTAAAAGCTTTTCTGAATGAGAGCAATTGGAATATGACTTTTATGTAGAATTTTGTATTAACATTAGTCTATCATGTCCCCAATATAAAATCATGTAATTTGGAAAATGTGTAAGTAATAAACACATTCACTTGTCAATTACTTGACAATTTAAAAATTATTGTTTTTCCTTTAACTTTGTTTAAATGCTGTAATAATTTTAATTTGCAGATAGCACTGCCACCTTGTGATCAGTATCAGCAGCAGCTATTTGTGCACAGTCTGTTTGTTCTGCTATCCGTGTTCTGGCAACATGAATTGGCTGTAACACGACTGATGAACAGGGAACCCTCTTTCTAAAACACGAACCTGTGTTGGCTATAACGTGATTCCATCGGCACACAGATGAGTATGTGTCGACATCACATGATCATTTTGCGTGATTTGTCCTGAGAACGTGCAATGTTAGGGCAGAATGAGTCTCTGTGCTGGCATTACATGATCACTTTGTAGACTTTGTCTTTTTTGAGCCAACACCCAAGAAACTGTTAGAAGGCAATGAACCACAGCCATCCACTTTTGGATTAGCTATTTTTCGCCCTAACCCTGCTACTACAACTGCACCTGATGGTAATGATGATGATGGTGATGGTGATCCTCAGCCCCTGCATTAACATAACAGCAACCTCAAAACCGCCTCCCACATCATATTATGTTGACATTTTTCAAGGGAAGGTGTTAAATTTACTTTTATTTCATTATTAAATATGAATTAAACATTTATTCAAACTCTGCTGTCCTTTGTGTTAAGATTTTGAGTGATTTTTGAGCAATTTTGAGTGATTGTTTTGGTGGTCTGCCTCTAACCCCACTTTTCTCGTTATTTCTGTAGTGCAATTTTCTATAACACAACGTCACACAGTAACGCAACTATTGCATTATGGCAAAACCAACTGTAGCTTATACAATTCGCATGAAAACAGCAATTAGTTTTGCTCATTTTCTCAAAATGCTGAAAAAATAGTAATGTTTTTCCAATGTCACCATTTCCATTTCATTTTATCCACCAGGTCAAGCAGCATTGCAAAAGAGAGAAACAGAGTTAACATTGCAAATCCAATACAACTCTTATTCACAAAAGATTCTTCCAAAAAAAAGTTATGTTGTACTCAAAATATTAGCTCTGTTTCTCCTTCCCCAGATACCGGCAGATCTGCTGTGTTTCTCCAACACTTTCTGTTTTTAAGGTATCTGGGTCAATTTTATTTAATGCTGATGTCACACCTCATCGAAGCTCAATCTCATACTCCATTTTCCTCCAGTCCTGCAGGAAACTATGTTCTGGCACAAGGAGTAATTGAGATAAAGACTATTGCATCTTTGAAGTAATAAATATTTAAAGGTAAGGGAGGAGCATGATTTTAATGGGGTCAGCAGGGTAATGGGATTAAATTGGATTTTATTCTAGAAGAGGGCAGCATGAGATATTCAACCGCTATTTTTCTGTAATGTTCTATTGTTCCATTTTACATTAAATGATCGGGGCAAGGTCATTGATGAAGCAGCTGAAGATGATTGGGCCTAGGACAGTATCCTGAGGAAATCTTGCAGAGATGTCCTACAGCTGAGACGACTGACCTCCAACAAGCATTTTCCTTGTGTTATGTGTGATTCCTATCAGTGGCAAGTGATCTCCCTAATTTCCATTGACTCTAGTTTCACAAGGTGCCCTTGATGCCAGACTCAGTCAAATACAGCCTTGGTGTCACCTCACTTGTCAAATCTTCTTTGAAATATTGTGTTGGCTTTTATATGTGACCTTCCTGACATCTGTCTGAGGCTGAGTCAGGCTATTTGTAAGCTTGATGTCAAATTAACTGGTTCTAGAAGATTCTAGAACTAGTCTAACAATTAGGCCCAGATCATTCCGGAGAGATGCCGGAAGTACTTCTGCACACAAAAGGTGGGAAAGATTTGGAACTTCTATCCACAAATGACAGTTGATGCTGGATCAGTTGTTAATATTAATTCTTGTGAAGCATAGGCATTCTTCTCCTATCTATACTCATAACTGAAGTTTCTCATCCCCCAAAACATTCTTTTAAATCTCTTCTGTACTCTTTCCAAAGCGTTGACATCCCTCCCACAGAATGGCACAGCATTTCAGCTGAAATCTGACCAGTGTCTTATACAAGTTCAGCATAACCTCTTTGTCCTTGCATTCTATGGCCTTGATAATAAAACCCAAGATACCATATGTTCTGCCAACTGCTCTCTTTACTAGACTTGCAACCTCCAATAATCTGGGCCTACAGACACATAGGTCCTTCTGCTTTTGGGCCCTATTTAGAAATTACATTTCCTGTCATAAACACTGAAGGAACTGTGAAAGTTGTTCTGAGGAACGGTCACAGGACCCAAAACATTGGCTTTGTTTTTTGCTTCACTGATGCTGCCAGACCTGCTGAACTTTTCCAGCAACTTCTGTTTTCGTACATTGCCTGCCCATGTTCTTCTTACCAAAACATATTATGTTACACTACTTTGCATTGGACTCCATCTACCACCAATGTGCCCACTCCACCAGCTTATCAGTGTTGTTTTAATGTTTTATACTTTCCTTCTTACAGTTTACAATGTTCCCAAGTTTCATATTATCCCCAATATGGTTGCAGAATAGATTTTACTTTACAGCAGAATGGCCACTTGAAAGATTTTGCACTCTTTCCATTGGGTATCGAATATTTTTTTCAGAATGAGTGTTGTGTTTTTCAGCGACAGCTCTATTAGAAAGTTTGAGGCATAACTTTCCACATTTATTTCAAAGATTTACCATTGTTATCACATATCTCCTGTTCAAGGTGGATCCTGGATGAGTGGCTATTAAGGATTACAGATGGTATGGTGAGGGCATGGGGAAAATGAGGGATATGGAGGGGTGTGGTAAATCAGTTGACGATTGAGTGATATAAAAATAATATGGAAAGCTGGGCCAATACCTCAGTGAACCAAGGCAGGCCTTATTACCAGCCTGCCTCTGGACCCACTCTTCTACTACACTATCTCAGCAGTTGGGAAACCTAAACCTGCCCACTCCTACCTTCAAGAGATGAAAATATGACATGTACAGCAGAGATGCGGTCAGATTTCTGAAGTTTTAAACTGGCCCAACTTTCACTTGCAGAGTCCAACATGAAAATCTAGGCACTGCTGTCTTGATTCTGTTAAGTAGGGTAAGTCCTCTGGTGAGGGATCATGTGAACAGATGTAGAATTCTCAACGGGTTCAGTTGGAGACTCACATGGTGATGGATTTCCATGCATATGAGATAAATGGAAGCCATGATTGAGATGTATAAAGTTATGGGCATGGACAGGAGAGACAGGACAGAACCTTTAGCCCTGGTGGATGAATCAATGACCAGGGAGTACAGTTTTAAGGCAAGATCCAGGAGGTTTGTAGGGATGTGAAGACATTTCTTTTCACTGGCAGGGTGGTGGGAATCTGGAGTCACTGACTATAACGGTGGGAGAGATAGAAACCCTCATAACATTTAAGAAGTATTTAGAGATGTACTTGTGATGCTAAAGTTTATAAGACTGTAGGTGAAGTGCTAGAAAATAGGATTAGAATAGTCAGGTACTTGAGTTTGTTCAACCCAGATTTAATGGGCTGAAGGGCCTGTTTGTGTGTTGTAGACCTGCGTTTCTCTGAATCAGAGAATAGATGTGTTTTAGAAGAAGGTCATTTGACCCATTGTACGTACACCAAATTTCCCGAGGAGCATCATAAGGTAGTGCTATTGTCCTCTTTTCTCAATAACCCTACGCATTGTTTCTACTTAACTAATCATCTGATACGCTCTTGAATACCTTGAATTAATCCATCTCTGTAACACTTCCCCACTCCACTCACTGGGTGACATTGTTTTTATCTCACATTGCATTTACTTCTTTTGCAAATCCCTTTCAACCTATCCTCTTCATTTTTAAGCCATTCAGGATTGGGAATAATTTGTCCCTATCTGTTCTGTGCAAACTTCCCATGATTTTGAAGAAAACTGAACAAGGGTCTAGACCCGAAATGTCAGCTTTCCTGCTCTTCTGATGCTGCTTGGCCTGCTGTGTTCATCCAGCTTTACACCTTGTTATCTCATTTACAAAACTCAATAACTCTTTTTCAATGGTTGAATATCTTTTCTGGTGGATATTGAGGTTTTTTTTTAAATAACCGGTTGGTCTTTCAATTCCACAATCATCCTCCTGTAACAATGCAACTCCAACATCTAAATTGTTTGTGTTGATGGCGATTTTGAAGGGTTTCAAAAAACTTGGCATGGCTACAACTGGTGTACTGCTTCAAATTCTCAAACACCTCTTGGAATTGTTTTGTCCACCAAAATTTTGTGTTCTTTTTTAACAAATCCATCAGAGGTGCCACAATGCTACTAAAGTTGGGTACAAATTTCCTGTAGAGCCCACTCAATCCTAAAAGTCATAGCACTCCCCTCTTTGAAGGTGGCCTTGGAAATTCCTAAATGGTCTTCATCTTCACATTCCTCATCCGTGTCTGATGTTTTATGCTAAGAATGTCACTTCCACCTTCGCAAATTCTGTTTTTGTTTTCAAATTTATGACCAACTTTGCCTCCTGTAATCTCTCAAAGAGCTCTGCCAAATGGTCCAAGTGATCTTTTCATGAATGGCTAAAGATCAATAAGTCATCTATGTAGATGACACAATTAGTCAATCCTGCAACAACTCTATTCATAAGCCTTTGAAAAGTCATTGGGACATTTTTCATCCTAAAGGGCATTACTTTAAATTGTTATAGCCCATTTGGAGTCACAAAAGCAGAAGCTTCTTTGGCTCTCTCTAACAGAGGTACTTGCCAGTAACTGTGAAATAAGTCAAACTTTGTGATTGTCCCACTTTATCAACATAGTCCTCCAGCCTTGGAATTGGGTATGAGTCAGTTTTGGTCACATCATTAACCTATGCAGAATTATTGAGTACCATCAGGATTGGGAACCAACACGATTGGTGAACTCCCCTCGCTTTGACTTGTCTCGATTATATCATCTTGGAGCATCGCATCCACTTCCACCTGAACTTGTGTTGTTTTGAGAGAATTAAGCCAATAGGGCTGTTGTTTTATCCGAACAACATTCCCTACAGCAACCTCACGTACTAGGGCCTTAGTCTTCCCCGTTCTATTTCTACATATGTCTTCATAGCACGGTAACAAGTCTTTCAATTCAGTTCTCTGTTCTTGGGACAGATAGCTCACTAGTCTATCTCATTCCTTAAGGACTTCCTTATTATTCAATTTATTCTCAGGCACATCAAAATCCAAATCATCTGGATTTGATTCCTCACTCTGAGTGGCTGTAACTAATACCTATTCTTCTGGTTCCCTTTCCCTGTCACAGTAAGTTTTCAGTATGTTCGCATGGCATACCTGATAAAAAAAAATTCTGTCTGGCATCTTTATCAGATAATTCACCTGCCTTAACTTCTTCTCAATCTGGTAGGGACCACTAAACCTTGCTTTGAAGGGATCTCTTACCATTGGTAACAGTACCAATACTTTATCCGCACAGGCAAACATATGAACTTTAGATTTTTTTTATCCACTTCTTGCTTCATCATGTGCTGTGCCACCTTCAAATGTTGTCTAGCTAACTCACCTACTCTGTTTAATCTTTCTCTCAACTCAGATAAAAGGCCCAACCATGAGATCTCTTACTTTGGTCATATCAACTTTTCCTTAATTAATTTTAAAGGCCCTTTTATTTGGTGTCCAAATATCAATTCAAATAGAGTAAACTAAATGGATTCATTTGGAGCATCTCTAGTAGCTAACAATATAAACGAGATGCCTTTATACCAATCATTTGGGTAATCCTGGCAATAAGCCCACAGCGTGGTCTTTAGGGTCTGATGCCACCTTTCCAATACTTCCTGGGATCCAGGATGGTATGCACTTGATGTAAAGTGTTTGATGCACAGCTATCCATGACCTCCTTAAATAATTTGGCAGTAAAATTGGACCCTTGGTCTGACCGGATCTCCCTGGGTCGTCCATAATGGGTAAAGAAAGCATCCAACTCTTCCACAACCTTTTTTCGTCTTGTCATTCCGTAATGGAATTGCATCCAGAAACCTGGTAGACACACCCATTATGGTTAGCAAATACTGTTTCCCATTTCTGGTTTTAGGGAAGATCAATTATAACGCACGTGAAAGGCTATTCAAAAGTGTGAACTAGCATCAAAGGTGCTGGTTTTATCACTGCCTACGGCTTTCCTACCATCAGATGCATATGACAGGTACAGTAAAATTCAACCATACCTTTATGTAATCCAGCCAATAAAATGCTTCTGTATCTTAGCCTGAATCTTTCTCACTTCTAGATGACCTCCTACAGGTAATTCATGTGCTACCCACAATACTTCCAGTCTGTATTCTACCAGCAACACAACCTGGTGAAGGTCTGCCCTGTTCCCATCTGCACTAAGCTGCCAAGGCCTCCATTTCCACTTTAAGATTTTACCCTTAAGGTTATAGCATTCTGAATAGGGTTTATGATATAAATCCTGTATCGTCTCATCATTTTGTTGTAACTCCATTAGTCCTTCAGACCTGAACACCTCTGCCTTATCCTCTACCTGCTTAGGTTTTTCCTTGACCATCTCCTCAAACAGAGTGTCAGCTAACTAGACCTCAACTTTTTCATTTTCCTTTTTGTTTTCCTTGCTTGTTTTAACTTATGGCTGTGGGATCTTGTATTTTTCTTTTACCTCTTTAGTTCCCTTGTTTTCTTTTGGCTTTTCCTCTACAATGGGCATCAGCCCCACCTGTGATCCAGCTATATTGTTTCCAAGAACAAACTGTATTCCTGGAATAGCCAATTTTTCCATCTCTCCCACTATCACTTTTTCAGTCTTGATTGGACTTTCTGGCCTTATCGTATGCAGGGGAACATTAATTCTCTTTCCATTTATTCCACAAATTACCACTCTCTTAGGCAATATTTCAGAAGGAGTGCAAATATTTTCATCTTTTACTATTACAGACTGACTAGTTCTGTATCCCCCAATATTTTAGCTTCTTTAGCTAATCCTCCTGTTCTACCTGAGTAAACCCTACTCACACAGGAGAAGTCTTTGAAATGATCAGGCACCATCTCACTGTCCAGCCAGTGACTAGGCTATGCACTCTCCTGCAGCTCCTCAACTTCTGTTGGGATTTGCTCCACCACCTTAACTAATCCCACTGGTTTAGCTTATTTTACCACATCCTTTATCTCAGCGCTTTTCTTAAACTACCATCACTCTGACTTTGTGTGTCACACCTTATTGCAGTGAAAACACCTGAGGTCTTTCGCCTCTTTTCCATTCTCTTGGGCCTCTTTTTTCACATGTGGTAAACTGTTCCCAGTGTGATCTACTTGTTGTTTTTCATTGAAGGATCTCCCTCTTTTCCAATTTCTATACCTTGCAGAATGAAATTGCTGTCAGAAGCTAGATTTTGATTTATGCACTAATATATATTCACCCGCCATCTCTGCAGCATTTCACGCTGTTTTAACTTTCTGCTCATCCACATGAGTTCTTATCACTTCTGGAAATGAGTTTTTAAACTTATATAATATCTCTAAGAGCCTCTTATATTTTTTCTATCTTTAATGCTCTCATGCATCTATTGAATTTGCTCTGTTTAATTCTGTCAAATTCGACCTAAGTCTGACCTGGTTCATTTCTCGTATTCCTGAGCCGTTATCTATATGCTTCTACTGCCAATTTGTAGACACTCAAAATAGCCTGATTTATTTCTTCATATTTTCCTGACATCTCCTTCGACAGCACTACAAACATCTCACTGACCCTGCCTACCAACTTTGTCTGAATTAAGATTACCCACATATCTTCTGGCCAGTTCATCCCTTTAGCCAATTTCTCAAGGGAAATGAAAAAGGCTTCTCCATCTTTTTCATCAAATTTTGATAATGTTTTGACATATTTGTATATATCCCTACCAGGTCTTTGGCTACAATGTGTTTGTTCGTCATGACTCTCCTCCTCACTAACCTCATCTTCCACCTTCATTTCTATCATTTTAAGTCAGCTACCCTGTCTAATTTGCACCCTTCAAAGTTCAAACTCTCTCTCTTTCTCTTTTTGTCTTTCTTCTGCTTATAACTATAATTCAAACAATTCCCTTTCATGTTCAAGCTCTTTCATCTGCAATTGAATTCTAGCCATTTGCACAGATTCTGATGGTCTTTCCAGCAAATTTAAATGTCAAGCTATTGCTGTAATCACCTTCCCTTTTCTCACAGACAATGGCAACCCCAACTCCAGCTTGTGTGCCAATTCCAGCAGCTTTTCAGTGCTCATCTTTTGTAAAACCCTGAAAGTCATTTCTTCCATTCCCAGAAAACTCTTAGTGATTTTGATGTAACCAACAATAAACAACCAAAATTAAACAGATTTTCCATTTCTCACCTAAGTTTTATTTAAAGATCTAGGGCACTAGTCCCCAAGTCCGTTTAAATCTGCTAGGAACTTTCATACCCTAAATCTGTTCAAACCTATCCAGATCCTGCCAGATCTGTTCAAATCTGCCTAAATCCTGGACCTGAGCTGGTCAGATCCAGGAATTGAGCCCCCAATCTGTTATATAGCAGAGGTTGATGCCCCTCTGAGAACTCAAACTGAAATATCCAAACAGAAGCACCCCATCCCCCTTTTCTGATGAAGGGTCTAGGCTCGAAACGTCAGCTTTTGTGCTCCTGAGATGCTGCTTGGCCTGCTGTGTTCATCCAGCTTCACACTTTGTGATCTCACCTTGCTCTGTAATCAGTTATAAAAAATGTGAGAAGTGGTGTACCCTGCCTTTCAGCAACCTCTAGTGGTTAAGTAAACAAATCCTTGACACTCACTTTACAATCAACAAGTAACAATTTTATTAATCTAACCCTAACAGTGAACAAATTAACTAAGCTATTAACAAACCAAATAAACCCCTTCTAATTGCTAACTATTATCGAATAAAATAAGATTCTCATGATATGCTGATCCAATAAGTATAAATCGCACTTATCTAGAATAAAATAAAAATAAAATTTAGTCCCTCAAAATTACAGCCAGGTTACAGTCCCCCAGAATGTTCTGCGCCTTATCCATCAAATCGGTTATCAGAAAATGTCTTCTCCATTGATTCTTCTGTCAGAAATTTTAGTTAGTTGTGTCATTGGTACTTTTGATTTGGATGGTGCCTTCTCTAAAACATAGAGCAGACTGTGAGAACCAGCGATTCTCTCTTGGCTTGTGACAGCTGTTATCTCTGGTAGATGATTGTCTACGTACCAGATCCACGGTTTCAGTTGAATGCAGGGGAGGGTGGTGTTTTCTAGTCTTTGCATGACTGCTTCTGCAATGAATCTTGAGATAGGTGACCCCATTGGTGTATCATTGATCAACTCCCACATTCAACCTAAACTGTGGATCTTAGATGACGCAGTTGTCATTATCAAACAAGGCAAATTAGAAGAGACCCACCGCCTCATCAACAGCGCATTCACAGGGATTAAATTCACAAGGTAAGAAGAAACCAACAATCATCTTCTGTTTCTGGATGTTAAGGTAGAACAATTGACAAACTTAGGTATACAGAAAAGCAATCCATATGGATTAAATCCCCAACTCCCACAGCAACCACCCCAATGTCCACAAACAGAGCTGCATTAGGACACTATTTAAACAGGCCAGGACACACTGCAACACTCCAGAATTATGCTGGAAAGAAGAAGAACACTTATACAAGACCCCCGCCTTAAATGGATATCCCCACAACTTCATTTACAGATTCCTACATAACAGACAACAACAGGAGGATACAGTATGACCTAACACACTTACCACACTTCCGTACATCAGGGACATATCGGAACTGACAACAAGACTCCTAAGACCACTAGAAATCATGGTGATCCACAAGCCCACAGTCACTCTAAGACAAACACTTACAAGGATTAGAGATCCCATTCCCACAACATACAGAATGAAAGTGGCTTACAAAATACAATGCAATGACTGCCACAAACATTTCATTGGACAGACAGGAAGGAAACTAGCCAGCAGAACACACAAGCATCAGCTAGCAGCAAAATGGCACAATGACCTCTCCTTAATAGCAGTACATTCAAACAAAGAAGGCCATTAGTTTAACTGGGATGAAGTAACTATAATAGCCCAAGCCAAACACAGAAATGCACAGGAATTCCTAGAGGCATTGTTCTCCACCCATATTTCAATCACCAAATATGTAGAATTGGGCCCCGTATACAAACCCACACAGATCAAAACCGAAATGACAGTACTCATAATGGACCAAGTATAAATTCCAAGTGGAATAGAACAACATTGCTTCTTGGAGGCTCCAGTGATGATGTCACCTAGCATGGTGATGAAACGTCTGAACAAAAACAAGCCAGCTTGGCAAGTAAGCCAACAACCTCGGCCAATTCCACTGCTTGCCCTGCTGTTTGGTTTTCTGAGAGTGCTTGCTAATATAGAAAGTGAGTTCTTAAAATTTTCCAAAAGAATCATTACCCTAAGGGCCTCATAAGAAGTCTCTGACTTTTATGCCTGCACCTATTTTATTTTACTGTTGAAATTCTATGTAAGTCTGCATTGAATGCTTCTGGAGATTCTGAAATTTCTGCCTGTAATTGTCAGGTATGCAACAAAAGAGGCTTTTATGCAACCTCAATTTAAAGCACTCTCTTCAGAAAGGAAGTATAAATCTTATGAGTTCTGCTGTCAACCTGCTTTATTTGAGCAATATCCAAATTTATTTTGGCCTCATCTGCTTAGCCATTTTTCAGAAGAAATTTTAAAAATGCCGCAGCCTCAAGTTTGGGAGTTGTTGCAAAAATGAAAGTGGCTCTCCACTGGATCTTGGATTAGAATCAGATTTTCCTTTTTGGAATGGTCATGAAGTCTGAAGGCTCCTTTTTATTTTCAAATTTTCAAGTTGATATTTCTTTGCTTTCCTTTCCTTTCCTCACCAGTCGTGTTCTTTCCTCCCTCCAAAGTGCCTTTTCCCTTTAATTTCCTCTCTCCAAGGGGTTCTTTCTCTTCGCTTTTTTGATCTCCAAAGTGTTTTTCTTTCAAATATAAGATTTGTTTTTGTTTCCAATCCTCCTTCTTGCTTTTACATTTTGTTTCAAGCTGCTGAATTTGCAACTGAACATCTATGAGCCCAATTGACTCCCTATTTAGCTTGCTTTTCTGGTCTTTCAAACATTGAGATATTACCTTAATAATGTCTGTTCTAGTATGATTTCTAATTCTAATTTCTTTACCAATTGAATTAGCCTAACTTTTTTTTTGGTAAATCATTCAGGAATAAATCCAGAAAGAATCTAGCAACTGCCAAAGCAACTTTGATATAATAATGTGAAAGAAATTTGGTCTTTTTCCTTTAATTTTTTCCAATTGTATTTACCCCACTCCAGCTAAATTCCAACTGTTTGTATTGGGGATCCCAGATGAGATCCATTTTTATTGTGCAACCAAGGTTGCAGGAGTGAATTATCACTTTAGTAGAACCATACACATTCCATGCATCACAAGATAAAATAAAAATATATTTCCCAGTTACCAAAATGTTCAATTAAATGCTCTATTTATATAAAGTTTAACTAGTTTTAATAAAAGCTATTGTTGATTTTTTTTAACCAACCAAGAATATTCAATGAAGAGTAGTTAATGTTCACAGTAGCTAACAAGTAAGTTTAAATGTTTATCTTCGTAAGTAACCCTAATACACATATAAAATAACAATACATTTCAAGAAAAGAGCAAAATAATATTTCTCTTGGCAGTGCTTACTACAAAAGATTTTCTGGCCATTAGGGACATTCTTGAAATTAAAAAAAGTAACATGTAGAATGTTCTGAATGCTCTGACACTGTGTCATGTGTGGTCAAGTCATAAATCACTGATGGTTGTCTCTGGAATATTCGCAGACAAAACTTGCTCAGGAAATACAATATTGAGAAGTTCCTTCAGTCACTCTTTCAGATGAACAGATTCCACCCTACATCAGCAGAAGTGTTATTTTCAGAAAAAAGGAGCGATCAGATGGATGGCCCATCTTCACAGGCTTCTTGTTCACCTTCTTCCCTAAGTACCGAAGTGCTCTCCAACCAGTTGCTGTTTGGGCTGCCCCAGTAGACATTTTTCAACAGCCTCTTTTAAAGAAATCACTCCTAGTATTTCCACAAAGATTGAAATAAATCACATTTTCCAAAAATACCCAGAATCTACAATGGGACTGCAGTTTGGAGAGGTCCAAAAGGTTCACCTGATGGCTATAGAGCCGTTGCTGAGGGTATCCTAATTTGTGATCCTTTCATCTTTGGCTGCATTTCATGTGGCAACCACTGCTTCTCTAGAGATAGTGGCCCTTTCCCCATGGTTGCTGATGTTTGTGATTCATCATACCTCAGACCAAATATCCCTCTGGATGCCAATAAGACACAAGAGCAGAAGTAGGCTGTCTTGCACATTGAAACTGCACCATCATTCATTGAGATCATGGCAGATCTTATAATCTCCAACTCTACTTTTCTGTATTATCTCCATAACACTTGATTCCCTTACAGATTAAAAATAATTTTGGCTCTGAATACTTAACATCCCAGCCTCAACAGCACTCTGTGGTAGACAATTCAACAGATTCATCACTCTTTGAGAGAAGAAATTCCTCAACAGCTCTGCCATAAACTGGATAATCACCTACACTGAGATTATGCTCTTTGGTCCTAGACTCTTCCACAAGGGGAGACAACTTCCTATCTACCCTATAAAGACCCCTAAGAATCTTGTATGTTTCAATAGGGCCACCTAAGGTTTTTCTAAACGCCAATGAATACAAGTGCAATCTACTCAAGCTCTCCCCATCAGGCGGTCCCTCCATTCCTGGTATCAGCATTATACATCATCTCTGGACTGCCTCCAATGATTGTATTTCTTTCCTTAGATGAGGGTTCAAAATTATTCACAGTATTCCAGCTACAGCCTGATTCATGTCTTGTACAGTTTAGCAAGACCTCCCCACTTTACACTCTATTTGTCTTAAATAGGGGCCAACATTTCACTCAATGTTCATATTACCTGCTGAATTTATATGCTTTTAGTGATTCATACATGAGGACTCCCACCTTGCTCTGTGCTGTAGCTTTCTGCAGTCTCTCTCTATTTAAATAATATTCATCTCTCCTATTCTCCCTGCCAAAGTACGCACTCTTACACTTACCCATGTTGTATTCCACCTGCCAAGTTCTTGCTCACTCATTTAACCTGTCTATATGGAATACCTACAGTGTGGGAGAAAGTCTGTATGGCCCATCAAGTCCACAACAACACCCAAGTGCATCCCACCCACACTCACACCCCAACTCTATCCCTGTAACCTTCCATTTTGTTAGATAATCCACATAGCTCGCACACCATGGACAATTTAGCATGGGTAATCCACCTACCCTGCACATCTTTGGACTATGAGAGGAAACCCACACAGACCTTGGAAGAATGTGCTAACTCCACACAATCACCCGAGGAAGGAATTGAACCCAGGTCCCTGGCACTGTGATCAGAGATAATGGGAACTGCAGATGCTGGAGAATCCAAGATAACAAAGTGTGGGGCTGGATGAATACAACTTGGCCTGCTGTGTTCATCCAGCCCCACACTTTGTTACCCTGGCACCGTGAGGCAGCAGTGCTAACACTAAGTCCCCGTGCTGCCCAATTTCTTTGTAGATCCTTTGTGTCATCCTCACCACTTGCCTTTCCACATATTTTTGTGTCATCCACAAACTTGGCTGTAATTTATATCCTTTCCTCTTCCAAGTCAATATGTATCATAAATAATTGTAGTTAATAATTGGCAGGTCACAGGCAGCTGACTCATTGACGTAGGAAACAAAAACAATGTTGCTGGAAACGCTCAGCAGGTCTGGTGGCTTCTGTGAAGGAAAAAACAGAGTTAACATTTCGGGGTGTTCTGAGGAAGGATTATCAGCCCCAAAACGTTAACTCTGTTTTTTCCTTCACAGATGCTCCCAGACCTGCTGAGCTTTTCCAGAAACTTTGTTTTTATTCCTCGTTTACAGCATCCACAAATCTTTCAGTTTTTATTGCTGAGGCATTGAAGAATGCAATGCACCTGAAGAAGATACATAGGTTTAAACTTCCCACAATGAGAAATATCAGCCTAAATGATGCAACACTCAGAGCCTAGATTTATCTCAAGCTTCTGCCAGGTACCTAAATAATGTACAGCTCTTGACAGTTTCAATGACTGAATTGTCTGTTGCATTTTGCTCAATGAACCTATGTGCTATTGGTAAGAAGCTATTAAATGTGCAAAAATGCCTCTTAAATAGCTGTTTAATTAGTTTAATTCATAGCTGGCCTCAGTCACAGGGGATGTCTCCTGATCCAGTCCTGACAAACTCAGAAGGAGGTGAGAATATATTGTGAGATGGGCAGACAGGGGATCAGTTAGTGCATTTGGCTAGATAGCTGCTTTGTAATTCAGTCATGTCAACCGCACATTTAATTCCCACATTTGTTCAGGTTACATGAAGAGCTCTATTTCTCAACCTCTCCCTTCACTTGAGATATGGTGATCCTTAAGTTAAACTATCCACGGTCATTCTTTTCTAATAAGAGAGTAGCCCTATTATCTGGTAAGACAGCGGGGCATTTAATCAAATTATCTTTTTAGATCTCTTTTCCGTGCCCCAGCAGCCAAACTCGCATTCACTTGTCTGGGAAAATTTCCCCAGTGGTGACATTTCAGATTTTAAATCTTAAGAATTCAATGACTTTTCCATCAATATCAAGGACATCCAGCTATTTTCTGCATGTCTAATGTCCCCTGCACCCCACTCCACCTCTCTACTTTTATCTCATTATCTACTTATTTTGCATATTTTTCCATTTAATTCACTGACCTCAGCAATTTACTTCTTCTACAAATTACACCCCAAATGTCCTCAGTTGCCCCGGGCTCAACTTACTGCCCTTCTGAGTGAGAAAGAAGTCTGGTGGTATTATTTGGATCAGAGGGTAGAGGGGATGGGAGAGGGCTTCAGCAGACAATTTGCATCAAAGAGATGATTCTGTAGTTATCTTTGCATTCCAAGTGATCCAGCAGTCTTGAGTAATTTTAACAACGGTGAATAAGACCCAAGGTTTTTTTGGCGTGGTCCCACCAAATCTAATGCAGAATAGTTAAATAGATAAAATACTTAAACCATATCTGTTTGAGAGTTTGGACTTGATGGAGGACAATGACAGCAGTACCAAGGGGAACAATCAGATTGAGGTTAGAGGTAGTAGTGGTGTGAGTAGATTTTGTTACTGTAGTGCTGTTTGGATTTAGCCCGGTCTCTGAGAAGGAGTTAAGAGGTCTGTGAATTGGCAGTGATGGAAGGTGAGGGGTTGTCGAGGTGCTGATCTTGGTCCTAGTCTTTCTGCTGCCACAACAGCTTGCATAATAGAAATGGGGAGATTGGAGAACTGGCCAACAATGAGAGCCCAGAAAAATCATTTAACTGGCCAATTAAGTATGTCTTTCCATAGCTACTGACATTTTACCAGTCATGGCTGGGCCTCTGTCATGTGGGGAGACAGTGTGATGAATCCTGGCAGTGCCCCATGCAGACTCAGAGACGATCATCTCATTCAAGTACTCTTTGACTCATGGAGAACCCACCCCCTCTATGCAGCAATTCAATAACAGCACTGCCTGGCCTCACAAACAATTGCTCTCCACCCACAGTCCTCTCTCACTCTAGAGGGCCTGTGCACCCCATGAATCCATTGATCTGGTTTAGTGGGTGGGTAACCTGCTCCTATGGTGTCCTCTCTGAGTTGCTGATTCTATGATATTTTTTATTCATTCACAGGATGTGGGCATGGCTGGCAAAGCCAGCATTTATTGCTCATCCCTAATTGCCCAGAGCACAGTTAAAAGTCAGTGACATTGCAGTGAGCCTAGAGTCAGACATAGGCCAGATCAGGCAAGGAAGTAAGGTTCCTTCCCTGAAGGACAGTAGTGAACCAGATGGGTTTTTCTGACAATCGACAATGGATTCATAGTCTTCACAAGATTCTTAATTCCAGATTTTTACTGAGTTAAAATTCCACCATCTGCCGTGACAGGATTCGAACCCAGGTTCTCAGAACATTACCTGGGTCTCCAGATTAATAGTCTAGTGATAATACCCTTTTAGTTTGGAGCTCTGATGTCAAATAAATAGTTGTCACACCTCTGAAAATTGTAGCCAGCGTCCTACAAGTGGCCATTGATGTTCACGCTCTGATAAGCCTTCAGCCATTGTGGTAAATGAAAGGCCAAAAGCTAGGCAGCTGTGGTTTTGAAAATGCAGTTATAAGTGAATTGGAGAGAGATTTTGAAATGACAGACAATAAAGGAAGTGGCACTGAGAGGAGGAAGAAATGTACTGATGGAAATCGATACAAGGAACTGATTGGTACACTACTACCAGCATTTGGAAGACTGCTAAATGAAGTCTGCACCAGTTGCCCCCATGTTATAAGATGAATCTTCGTCATGTTGTATGAGCTAGCTGTTGAGTTACAGTCACCAACCTCTTTACTGGTAGGGATCTACATAGCTACTTGCTCTAGAGTAATGGCGGAAAACCACACAGTAGTCTAATAAAATGAGGCCCTTTTCTTTGTTAGAATGAATTAGTCTGCAAGGGTTAGATAGGGAAAAAGTAAAGATCAGATTTTAACGAATAAAGCTCATGCATGCTAGAGAATAGTGTAGGAATCTATAAATAACTGTTAGTGCTATCATTGAGTAAGGGGTTGGGATGTCATGTTGTGGCTGTACAAGGCATTGACTTGGCCACTTTTGGAATATTGCATTCAGTTCTAATCTCCCTGCTATAGAAAAATACTGTTAAGCTTAAATTAGTGCAAAAGGATTTACAAGGATGTTGCCAGCTTTGGAGGATTTGAGCTACAGGGACAAGCTGAATATGCTGGGGCTATTTTCCCTGGAGCATTGGAGGCTGAGCGCTGGTCTTTACAGAGGGTAAAAAATTATGAAGGGCAAGGATGGGGTAAATAACTAAGGCCTTTTCCCCTGGTTAGCCGAGTCTAAAACTAGAGGACATAGGTTTAAGGTGAGATGGGAAAGATTTCAAAGGGACCTAAGGGGTAATCTTTTCATGCAGAGTGTGATGTGTGTACAGAATGAACTGCTGAGGAAGTGGTGGATCTGGTACAATTACAACTTAAAGTTTCAATTTAAAAGCATTAGATGTGTACATGAATGGGAAGTGTTTAGAGGGATATGGGCCAAATGCTGGCAAATGGGAATAGATTAATTGAGGATATCTGGTTCAGCATAGACGAGTTGGACTGAAGGGTCTGTCTCCATGCTAATGGATTCTATGACTCTATAAAACAGCTACACCGGCCTTGGAGCCAAAAGATGTTTGAGAGAGATAGCGAGGTGGCAAACGCTGATAAGGGATGTGGCAAAACAATGTCAGGTTAAATGATCCTTCACTGGATGAAGGGGAGGCCATTAATGACACAAGCCTAGGACATAGAATGGACATTTGTTTCCTATGCTTTTATGAAACAATATTTGAATATGGATAATGAGATGCCCATGTGACAAATGTTTGTAGAGAGATACTGCCTTTTCTCGTTTTCCTCAAAGTTAATTTAGCTAGCCCTAGAATATAGCTTCCCTCTGTATGCTTGAATAAATGATCAAAAACCCGTACTCAAGGCTCCTGTAGTCAGTTGTTATATATTACCACTACATCTAAACAAGTTATTGTTTATTGCATAATGTCAATTATCTACAAGTTACACTAATGCTTTGGACATTGATAGTTTCTTAGGAAGAACCAGATTGTAGGTCTTAATCATTTAAGATCCTAAACTGCTCTCCCACTCATCTGTATAACACTGTCATATTGGACGGTACTTAATACATTCTTCAACATTAGCCCTTTCAGATCCGTATACTCTGAGACAACATATTACTCTCCTGTGGGAACTAATGGTGTAAGTATAACCAGGTGCTCAAGATAATTAGTTCTCTACTTCATACTGGAAGCTGCATTAAACAAAGGTTCAAAACAAGGTTGCTGGGAAGAATAAATGTTGTAAACTGAAATAACTTCACAGGGGCCGGTATCCTATCACCAAGACCCTCTTTATTTACCCATGCAAAGTACTTGACATTGTCCGGCTTCCTGAGAGCTGACTCCTTGAGTGAATAGAACCTCTGACATTCCTGTTTATATCTGTCAGCCTAGGCTCCCTCACCGGACCAAGTTAACAGCCCCAGTCAGGGAACTCATGGTCTATGAGGCCCACCTGGCTGATCTTGTTATAATCACTGCAGAAACAATGGAATATAATGTGGTGATGTTAAGTGCATGAAATAGAAAAACTCATCTTATATATTGTAAATTCAAGTCTATACTCAACTACTTCATTAGTAAAGATAACAAAGAGTGAAGCTGGATGAACACAGCAGGCCAAGCAGCATCTCAGGAGCACAAAAGCTGACGTTTCAGGCCTAGACCCTTCATCAGAGAGGGGGATGGGGTGAGGGTTCTGGAAATAAATAAGGGAGAGAGGGGGAGGCAGACCAAAGATGGAGAGAAAAGAAGATAGGTGGAGAGGAGAGTATAGGTGGGGAGGTAGGGAGGGGATACGTCAGTCCAGGGAAGACGGACAGGTCAAGGAGGCGGGATGAGGTTAGTAGGTAGGAAATGGAGGTGCGGCTTGAGGTGGGAGGAAGGGAGGGGTGAGAGGAAGAACAGGTTAAGGAGGCAGAGACAGGCTGGGCTGGTTTTGGGATGATGTGGGGGGAGGGGAGGAGTTGGGCTGGTTTTGGGATGCAGTGGGGGAAGGGGAAATTTTGAAGCTTGAGAAGACCACATTGATACCATTGGGCTGCAGGGTTCCTAAGCGGAATATGAGTTGCTGTTCCTGCAACCTTCGGGTGGCATCATTGTGGCACTGCAGGAGGCCCATGATGGACATGTCGTCTGAGGAATGGGAGGGGGAGTTAAAATGGTTCGCAACTGGGAGGTGCAGTTGTTTATTGCGAACCGAGTGGAGGCGTTCTGCAAAGCGGTCCCCAAGCCTCCGCTTGGCTTCCCCAATGTAGAGGTAGCCACACTGGGTACAATGGATACAGTGTACTACGTTGGCAGATGTGCAGGTGAACATCTGCTTAATATGGAAAGTCATCTGGGGCCTGGGATGGGGGAGAGGGTAGCACTCCCTAACCTGTTCTTCCTCTCACCCATCCCTTCCTCCAACCTCAAGCCGCACCTCCCTTTCCTACTTACTAACCTCACCCCGCCTCCTTGACCTGACTCTCCCTGAACTGACCTATCCCCTCCCTACCTCCCCACCTATACTCTCCTCTCTACCTATCTTCTTTTCTCTCCATCTTCGGTCTGCCTCCCCCTCTCTCCCTATTTATTCCAGAACCCTCTCCCCATACCCCTCTCTGATGAAGGGTCTAGGCCCGAAATGTCAGCTTTTGTGCTCCTGAGATCCTGCATGGCCTGCTGTGTTCATCCAGCTTCACACTTCATTATCTTGGATTCTCCAGCATCTGCAGTTCCCATTATCACTAATTCATTAGTAAGTTCCCCTTCATCATAAGGTCAGAGATCGAGTTGTTCCATTATAGTTGCACTATTTACCCACATTTGCAATTTCTCACTTAACGTAGCCCTTGTTGTTAAATGCTGGAGGTTATGAGGCTTGATACAGAATACAAGTACATAATTTTGTAGCCAGAGTTTTATTACAACCGACACATTGCAAAACTCCAACAAACTGATAGCTTGTTCCCCATCAAGTAATCATCTATTTACCTTTGATAGCATAAAACCTGTTTGCTAGTTCATTGATTCTCAAATATCCTAGCCAGATTTTACTAGGTGATAATAGAGCTGCCATGCAGTAAAACCTGGGCAATATCCAGATTTAGGGTGATGAATTGCAAGTAACATTTTCAATATGTAAGTGACAAGTAATGATAATCTTCAATAACTGTGTTTTTAACAGAATACAGAGAGTCTACCTTTAAAGTTGATTTACTTAAAGTTGTTTCACTTTAAAGTTGTTAACAAAATAGGGACAATACTTTTGTTCATAGGTGAGAATTTCTATTTACAGTTGTTTTGAACAAACATACTGTCTGGCCAACATGTTATTGAGTTGTAGAGTCATGGAGATATACAGCAGAGAAACAAACCCTTCAGTCCAACTCGTCCATGCTGAACCAGATATCCTAAATTAATCTAGTCTCATTTGCCAGCATTTGGCCCATATCCCTTTAAACCCTTCCTATCCATATATCCATCCAGATGCCTTTTAAATGTTGTAATTGTACCAGCCTCCAGCACTTCCTCTGGCAGCTCATTCTATACATGCTTTACACTCTGCATGAAAACATTGTCCCTTAGGTGCCCTTTAAATCTTTCCCTTCTTACCTTGAAACTATGCCCTCTAGTTCTGGTTTATACTACCCTGAGGAAAAGACTTTGGTTAATCACTCAATCCATACCCCTCATGATTTTATTAACTTCTATAAGATCACCCTTTAGCCTCCGATGCTCCAGGGTAAATAGCCCCAGACAATTCAGCCTCTACCTATACTCAATCCCTACATACCTGGCAACACCCTCGTAAATCTTTTCTGGACACTTTCAAGTTCCACAACATCTTTCCTACAGCAGGGAGACCAGAATTGCATGCAATACTCCAAAAGTGGCCTAACCAATGTCCTGTACAGCATCAACATGATCTCCCAACTCTGATACTCAATGTACTGCCCAATAAAGGAAAGCATACCAAACGCCTTCTTCACTATCCTACCTACCTGCAACTCCACTTTCAAGGAACTATGAACCTGCACTCCGAGGTCTCTTTGTTCAGCAACACTCCCAGGACCTTACCATTAAGTTTTGTCCTGATTTGGCTTTCTAAAATGGAGGACCTCACATTTATCTAAATTAATTTCCATCAGCCAATTCTCTGCCCAGTGGCCCATCTGATCAAGATCTTGTTGTACTCAGAGGTAACCTTCTTGGCTGTCCTCTACTCTGTTCAAGAACTTTCCCCATGCTTTTGCTCCCACGTTCAGTTCCCCCTGGTGTTTCCTGTTCCTGATCCACTTTCAGTCAATCTTCACCCTGCTTCTATCCTTCAAATTTTAAACTTTAAAATTCTCACCTTTCAAACCTCCAGAGTTGGCTTTCTCTGCTATCTGCTGTTCCAAATTTAGAATGAAATCCTGTGCTGCCTAGTGCACAGAAAGTTCCTGAAGTACTAAACTGCACCGTATTTGTAGAAAATGAGTAATAAGAATATGTTATTCAACCCCTCAAGCCTGTACCTCTGTTCAATGAGAACATGAGAACATAGGTCTATGATCTAACTCCATATACCTGCTTTTGACTCATCTCCCTTAAATATATTTTCATTAAGCAAAGGTTATTATCTCAAATTTAAAACTAATAATTGATTTAGCATCAAGGGCATTTGTGGACAAGCATTCCAAACCTCTACCATCCTTTGTGTGTAGGAATGCTTTCTAAAATCTCTCCTGAATGGTCTTGTCTTCATTTTTATACTATGCCCCTAGTTTGAGAATTCCCAAACAGTGGAACTAACGTATCTTTTATTTTATCATTTCCTGTTAATATCTTGAAGACTTTAATCAAATCACCCCTTAACCTTTTGAATCGTAGAGAAAACAGGCCCAATTTATATAATCACTCTTATAACTCTTGAAGTGCAGGTGTCATTCATATTAACTTAATGTTGTACTCCCTCCAAGGCCAGTACATTCTTCCTAAGGTGTGGTGCTCAGATCTGCTCACTGTACTCCAGGTGGAGTCTATCCAGATGTTGTATGATTGCAGCATAACCTCTACATTCTTGTACCCCAGTTCTCTTGATATAGTTATCTTGTATTTAGTTATTTATTTTAGTTAGCAAGTTATTTCACCTAGGAAATGGTGCAGCATTTCAATCTGTGCATTGTTTATTCTGAGTAAAAATTGTCTGCAGGAATCTAAACTCTGGTTTTAACATTCATTCCTATGGGAATCAATATCAATTAAGTGATACTATCATTAACATCCCAAGGAACGATATTGCCTAGAAACACTCCTCAACCAGCTAAATAAATAGATGAGCTAGAGGTCAAAGGTCAGGTACTCTGAAAAGAATAACAGCTGCTGGATGCCCAAGGGCTGGCTAGCAAATGAACGGTGAACATCGTGCGTCTGATGAATACTTTCCACTTGCCTGGAAGAGGACATTTCGAAAAACAGCTGAGAAGCTAAGTTGAGCCTAATCAAGATAAATTGGCCAACGCCACATCTACTAGGGTTCTATTGCATATAGCTGCTCCCAAACCCCAAGTTAAAATATCATCTAGAAGGACAAAAACAGCAGTTGCTTATCATCTCCAAATGTTCTCCAAATCAAGTAGCTTCCCAATATTAATATTTTTAATAGAATCGTACAGTATAAAGAGGCCCTTCAGTCCATCAAGTCTATGCCACTAATAGACACAATCTACACTAGGCTTACTTCTCAGTGCTAGACCCATGTCACTTCAAGTGCTCATCAATTACTTTTAAAGGTTGTGAGGTTACCCGCCTCAACTACCCTCCCAAACAGTGTATTTCAGACCCCTCCCACCCTCTGGGCAAAAAATCTTTTCTTCAGCTCCCCTCTAAACCTACTTCCTTTCCCTTCAAAAATGTGCCCCCTTGATGTTGACCCTTCAGCTAAGACAGCTGTTTTCTATCCACCCTATCCAAACCCTTACAAACCATAATTTTAAGCATATTATCACTCAACTCACTCAGGTCCCCTCACAGCCTTCTCTTCTCCAAAGGAAAGAACCTGAGCTTATCCAGGCTAATAAGCTTCAATTCCTTGGCAACATCCCCGAATCTCCTCTGTAACCCCATCAGTACAATCATATCCCTTCTGTAGTGTGGTGACCGAAAATGCACAAAGTACTCCAACTGTGGCCTAACCAAAGTTTTGTACGGCTCCAGCATAAGCCTGCTGCTCTTATAATCTATAATATGACTAATAAAATTAAATGTCCCATATGCCTTCTTAACCACACTATTAACCTGGTCTGCCACCTCTGGGGATCTGTGGACAACCATCCCAAAATCTCTCTGTTCCTCTGAGCATCCCAGTGTCTTACTGTTTACTTCTTCTAAAGTGCACTCCCTCACATTAAAAATTACATTTGCCACCCATCTGCCCATTTGACAAATCCACCGACATCCACCAGTTACTTAATGGCTTCTTCCAAACACCTGAGTAATCTTCACGTTCTCTGCAAACCTACTTGTCAAACCCCTTACATTTTCAACTGTATTAGTTTTATATATATCACAAGCATTAGGGGACCTAGCACTGATCCCTTTGGGATGTCACTGGATACTGACCTCCAGTCACACAAAAAAAACCTTCTATCACTACCCTCTATATCCTGGCAATAAGGCAATTTTGGAACCATCTTGCCAAATTATCCTGGAAACCATGTGCTTTTAACTTCTTTATCTGTCTCCCATATGGAATCTTGTCAAAGTCCTTACTGAAATCCATATAAACTATATCAATTGCTCTACCCTCATCTACACACCTCATCACCTCCTCAAAAAGGCACATTGGACAGGACCTCCCTCTGACAAAGCCATGCTGACTACTCCAATCAAACCTTGCCTCTAAATGGAGATCAATTTTCTCCTTTAGAATTTTCTCCAATAGTGTCCCTGTCACTGATGTGAGACGCATAGGTCTGCAATTTCCTGGTTTATCTCCATCACCTATCTTGAAAAGTGGAACCACATTTGCTGTCCTCTAATCCTTTGGTGCCTCCTTTGTGGCTGGAGTGGATTTAAAGTTTTGGGTTAGGACCCCTCTGATTTCTTTCCTTGTCTCCCACAGCAGCCTGCTTGTAAACCACCATTATCTCATTGTAAGGGTACCTACGTCACAAGGTCTGCAGAATATCTGTCACCATCTTCCCAGAGGCACAAACATACCCTCAGTTACTACACCCTACAATTCAATTTAATATAAACAGATAATATAAGCTATTCAATCTGGATGCTCCAGGCAGTTGAAACTTTTAGAACAAAACATGTGACTAGTAACAAGAGTGAGTTAAACAACATGGAAATTTTTGTTAAGCAATTGTCTAGGTTTTAATTGATTCCAATAATTTGGGTTGTATTGAAATATTCTCAAAATTCTGGAATAATAAACATAACAAGTTAACTTATCATTCTTGTTCTTAGCTTGGACAATGCTCAATGGCCATTTTAACGGTAACAATTAACATGCAAACGGGTGGTAAGATAAGGACATTTTAGCCATATAGTTACCTCTTTTATATTTGCTTTGTTTTTTGCCTATAGGGCACTGATAGCCAAGGGAATAGGCAATATAATCAATTCATATTTCTCCAAAAATGCTACTGTAAACCACCTACAGAAAGGAAATATGCAACATATTCCTGAAAATCCTTGCCCACAAGGACATTGACAATGTTTTCAAGATCTAGCTGCCTGTGTCTCATTTGGCCTTGATTCCTTTTCATTTTCTGCCAAACAAGCAGCCTTCAAACTGAGGCCATGTACTCAAATGTTAATTTGAAGTGTTTTGGGGTGCTGGAATAGCAAAATACAATGCAATAATTAGAAATAAGGAACATGAGTAACACTGAAATGTAGGATATTGCTGTTACAGAAAAGGAATTATTAGATGCGAGGGTAAAATATCGTGGATGCCGAAGTCTGAACTAAAAGCAGAATGTGTTAGAAATACTCAGCAATGTCATACACCATCTGCACTGACAGCAACATTAAGCCTGCTGAGTGGTTCAGGATTTTCAGAATTATATGATAATATGAATGAAGTGACATTGAAATATCAAATTCTTTTGTCAATACTACAGGTATAACGATAATATACGGTTATTATTTTTCTGCATTTTGGATTGCAGATTGAAATGGGATAAGGGCTCTTTTCAGAAGGCAGCACGGTGGCTCAGTGGTTAGCACTGCTGCCTCATGGCACCAGGGACCCAGGTTTGATTCCATCCTCAGGCAACTGTCTGTGTGGAGTTTGCACATTCTCCCTCTGTCTGTGTGGGTTTCCTCTGGGTGCTCTGGTTTCCTCCCACAGTCCGAAGGTGTGCAGGTTAGGTGGGTCGGCCATGCTAAATTGCCTGTAGTGCCCAGGGATGTGCAAGCTAGGTGGATTAGCCATGGGAAATGCAGGGTTATAGGGATAAGGTAGGGATGGGTCTGGCTGAGATGCTATTTGGAGGGTTGGCGTAGACTCAGAGAGTCAAATGGCCTGCTTCCACACTGAGGGATTCTATGAATGTATAAAAACTGAGGATTGTTGAAGAGGAAAACTCAATCAATCAATCAACCCAATTACTGCACTTCATAACAGCATGCTACTTGACTCTCATTATAAGTGCTGTTTACACTGCTATTTCTTCAAGCAGTGGGTGGTCTAGTTACAGATGAGCTGGAATAAAGGGGTGTATATGAATGGTATTTCAGTCAGCAGCAAGTTGTTGATTGGTCTATGGACTAGTGACCAGTTGTCATTGACAAAGGCTTACTCCCTGTCAACAAATATGTGATTGGTTCCCAAGAAGCTGATCCCCAACTTGTGAGTGTGAATTTTGGGGACAACATCAGTTCTCTGAAAGGGAAGAAGCTGTTTCTTTTGTCTTCAGTAAAAGCCACCTTAAGCCTGAAGAGGGGTGTTTTATTTCTTTTCCCTCATCAGTTTCTTTGAGCCTTTCTTTTGACTAATAAATCAGTAGTTGTTCATGGGAAACAGTTGCCCCCGCCACCTGCAAACAAGTGAAAGTCCCAGAAGAAGGAAGATTGAGGAGCAGCGATAGCCAAGGATCATCTCAGTAAACCCTGTGAACAGGCACCAGTGAATTGTCTTCCCATTCTCTGTTTCCACCCATGACACCTATGCTTTCTTCAGTCTGTTTGTATGTGTGTTTTTTGGAGAGTTTATGTGGAGTTAGAGTTTTCATCCATAGATGTTCTGTGTTGATGGTTCATGATTGTTCACCTGTAATTCAAAACTATTTGTTTGTAATGAAATGCTATCCTTGTTAAGTACAGAAATCTGGTTCATGCTTTCTATTAACCTAGGTTGAAAAGACAGGGAAATGGGGGGTTTTGCATACTTTTACAGTATCTTTTATTTTTGTGACAACTCTGGGGATATTGGGGCTTGCGTAATTACACAGTTACAGTGAGGTGTAACAATGGCAACAAATGATGGTATAGAAAACTTTTTGTCAAGATGAAAAAATATTTACATTTGCCCTTCTTCAGAAAAGTGTCTAGGCCCGAAACATCAGATTTCCTGCTCCTCTGATGGCGCTTAGCCTGTTGTGTTCACCCAACTTACATCTTGTTATCTCAGTTTCCCCAGAACATTATCTCAATCTCTGGATTAACAGTCCAGCAATAATACCACTAGGCCATTGCCTCTCCCAATATATTCACACACCTAATTTTCCCTTTTTCTTCATTTGATCTCCAAACAATAATCGGAAAGGAAAATGTTTCCATTTGGGAAATGCATCCAGAATGTGATCAAAATGGGACTGGTTAGTTTGTGCTTCAAAATCATTTGCATATTCATAAATATAAAAATCATTGATCTAGCACAATGGGCGAAAAAATGTTTATCATAAATAATAGGCTAGCATTTCTTCACTGAAGTTAATTTTTTGCTGTCTTTAAGAGTGAAACCTAGTGTAGTTTTATTAATGTGACTGAGAATGGGTTTACCAGCAAAAATTAGACACTTCATCGACGATTTCTAGACTTCCATAGAATTAGTAGTTTCTTTGGCGTAAACCTGTCAGCTTGATTTAGTAAAATTAAGCATTTTGCTACAAAAGTAAACTTTGAAAATATACCAGCAAGACTTAAGAAATTAGCACAATTTGTACAGGCAATTGAATAACTTTCACCCATTGTTCATGATATGGTCAAAGTGATCTTTGAACTAACATAAAAAGTTGAAAATAAATTGATTATAAGTGACTTTATCTGTAACATACATTTAAAATTCCCCTTCCTTACCCACCTGTTTGCTTGATTTCACCAGATTTTATTAGGTTAACTGCTGGAAACTTCAGTCCAATAATTTCAACTATTTAATTTAAAGAAACTGCAACACAGTCGTTTAAGTGTGACGGCTATTTAATGGCAAGTCACACACAATGAAACTAATATGTTGATTGAGAATAATAAAATGTGAGGCTGGATGAACACAGCAGGCCAAGCAGCATCTCAGGAGCACAAAAGCTGACGTTTCGGGCCTAGACCCTTCATCAGAGAGGGGGATGGGGGGAGGGAACTGGAATAAATAGGGAGAGAGGGGGAGGCGGACCGAAGATGGAGAGTAAAGAAGATAGGTGGAGAGAGTGTAGGTGGGGAGGTAGGGAGGGGATAGGTCAGTCCAGGGAAGACGGACAGGTCAAGGACGTGGGATGAGGTTAGTAGGTAGCTGGGGGTGCGGCTTGGGGTGGGGGGAAGGGATGGGTGAGAGGAAGAACCGGTTAGGGAGGCAGAGACAGGTTGGACTGGTTTTGGGATGCAGTGGGTGGAGGGGAAGAGCTGGGCTGGTTGTGTGGTGCAGTGGGGGGAGGGGACGAACTGGGCTGGTTTAGGGATGCAGTGGGGGAAGGGGAGATTTTGAAACTGGTGAAGTCCACATTGATACCATATGGCTGCAGGGTTCCCAGGCGGAATATGAGTTGCTGTTCCTGCAACCTTCGGGTGGCATCATTGTGGCAGTGCAGGAGGCCCATGATGGACATGTCATCAAGAGAATGGGAGGGGGAGTGGAAATGGTTTGCGACTGGGAGGTGCAGTTGTTTGTTACGAACTGAGCGGAGGTGTTCTGCAAAGCGGTCCCCAAGCCTCCGCTTGGTTTCCCCAATGTAGAGGAAGCCGCACCGGGTACAGTGGATGCAGTATACCACATTGGCAGATGTGCAGGTGAACCTCTGCTTAATGTGGAATGTCATCTTGGGGCCTGGGATGGGGGTGAGGGAGGAGGTGTGGGGACAAGTGTAGCATTTCCTGCGGTTGCAGGGGAAGGTGCCGGGTATGGTGGGGTTGGAGGGCAGTGTGGAGCGAACAAGGGAGTCACGGAGAGAGTGGTCTCTCCGGAAAGCAGACAGGGGAGGGGATGGAAAAATGTCTTGGGTGGTGGGGTCGGATTGTAAATGGCGGAAGTGTCGGAGGATAATGCGTTGTATCCAACCCCACCATACCCGGCACCTTCCCCTGCAACCGCAGGAAATGCTACACTTGTCCCCACACCTCCTCCCTCACCCCCATCCCAGGCCCCAAGATGACATTCCACATTAAGCAGAGGTTCACCTGCACATCTGCCAATGTGGTATACTGCATCCACTGTACCCGGTGCGGCTTCCTCTACATTGGGGAAACCAAGCGGAGGCTTGGGGACCGCTTTGCAGAACACCTCCGCTCAGTTCGTAACAAACAACTGCACCTCCCAGTCGCAAACCATTTCCACTCCCCCTCCCATTCTCTAGATGACATGTCCATCATGGGCCTCCTGCACTGCCACAATGATGCCACCCGAAGGTTGCAGGAACAGCAACTCATATTCCGCCTGGGAACCCTGCAGCCCAATGGTATCAATGTGGACTTCACCAGTTTCAAAATCTCCCCTTCCCCCACTGCATCCCTAAACCAGCCCAGTTCGTCCCCTCCCCCCACTGCACCACACAACCAGCCCAGCTCTTCCCCCCCACCCACTGCATCCCAAAACCAGTCCAACCTGTCTCTGCCTCCCTAACCGGTTCTTCCTCTCACCCATCCCTTCCTCCCACCCCAAGCCGCACCCCCAGCTACCTACTAACCTCATCCCACGTCCTTGAACTGTCTGTCTTCCCTGGACTGACCTATCCCCTCCCTACCTCCCCACCTACACTCTCTCCACCTATCTTCTTTACTCTCCATCTTCGGTCCGCCTCCCCCTCTCTCCCTATTTATTCCAGTTCCCTCCCCCCATCCCCCTCTCTGATGAAGGGTCTAGGCCCGAAACGTCAGCTTTTGTGCTCCTGAGATGCTGCTTGGCCTGCTGTGTTCATCCAGCCTCACATTTTATTATCTTGGAATCTCCAGCATCTGCAGTTCCCATTATATCTGTTGATTGAGAATGCATCTCTTGCATTTACTATTAACATTATTCATAAAAGGAGCATGGTAACACAAATCCAATAGTCAGGTTATCTCAGCCACTGAAATTGGCTTCTCTCTCCCCATTACTAGTCATAGCGGGATTGTCTGGTAGCAAAGCCATTGTGAATTCCACCTTGCTATCTCACAAGACAACTGCACAATCTGAACTGTAAGATACAAGGCATTTTCTACAGGAAATAGGAGGGAGGGAGGAAATTGTAAAATTGTTGTACCAAGATCTAACTGATTTGGCTAGTCAATTATATTCGTAATTACTTTGATAATAAAAACATATTCAGCATTAGGATTTACACATAACCTTTCGTTCTGAAAGCCGGTTGAGAGAATTCCACTTCAACACTGCTTCCGCGTTGGTTCAGCCTTCATTAAATTCCTGTGTTGCAATGTTGTTATTGAGCAACAGGTGGCACCATTGTCCCATAAGTCAGCCGTTATTCATAAAATCCAAAAGAAATGTAGATGCTGTAATCAGAGATAATGGGAACTGCGGATGCTGGAGAATCCGAGATAACGAAGTGTGGAGCTGGATGAACACAGCAGGCCAAGCAGCATCTTAGGAGCGCAAAAGCTGACGTTTCGGGCCAAGACCCAAAACGTCAGCTTTTGCGCTCCTAAGATGCTGCTTGGCCTGCTGTGTTCATCCAGCTCCACACTTTGTTATCTCTGCAAATCAGGAACTAAAACAGAAGCTTGAAGAGCTCAGCAGGTCTGGCAGCATCTGTGAAGAGAAATCAAAGTTACCGTTTCAGGTCCGGTGATCCTTCCACAGAACTGATGGTAGCGAGAAAAATGTTGGTTTACGTGCAGAAGATGGGGTGACGGGAGGGGATAAGGAGTAAACGGTAGGTGGGAATAGAGCCCAAAGAGAGATAAGAACAGTTGGACGGAAAAGGGAGTTGAAAGTGATCTGGCTAAGAGAGTGAATAGCTGTTAATGGGGACTGTTAGTGACAAACAGTAGCTAGTTGGAATATCAGGCTATATAATAACAAGGCCTGATGTGTGTGGTGGGGGGCTACGAAACTGGGGGAGTTCAGGCCCTAAAATTATTGAAATTGATGTTGAGTCCAGATCGCTGCAGAGTCCCCAACCAGAAAATTAGGTGTTGTTCCTCCCGTTTGCACTGAGCTTCGCTGGAGCACTGCAGAAAGCCTGAAACAGAGACGTTGGCCAGGGAACAGGGTGGTGTGTTAAAGTGACAGGCAACTGGAAATTCAAGGTCTTCCTTGCGAGCAGAACGTAGATGTTCTGTGATAGTGGGAACTGCTGATGCTGGAGAATCTGAGATAACAAGGTGTAGAGCTGGCTGAACACAGCAGACCAAGCAGCATCAGAGGAGTAGGAAGGCTGACATTTTGGGTCTGGACCCTTCTTTGAAGTGGTCACCCAGTCTACCTTTCTTATCCCCAGTGTAGAGGAGACCACATTGTGAGCAGTGAATACAGTAGACTAGATTCTGGGAAGGGCAGGTAAAGTGCTGCTTCACCTGGAAGGTACGTTTGGACCCTTGGACAGCGCAGAGGGAGGAGGTGTCTGAATCTTGTCTGACGAAGGAGTGGGCCACAGTTGGTCATTCAGTCTGTCCACAGAAAGGAAGGCTGAAGTGGGTGGGTGGGTGGGAGAGTGGGGGCAAGTGTGACAGTTGAAACCACATTCAGAGTGGGCAGGGTAAGTTACCGATGAGAGAGGGGGCTGAACCTACAACTGCACATTGGGCTTTTATAAATGAACACCATGGGTCCAGACCCACGAAAAGTGTAGCACACAGTCTTGGAGGCTGCTCACTCCCTGGCCATCCTACAACATTGACCTTTTCTGGACACAGCAGTTCCCTGGATAGCCACTGCTCTTTAATCTTTGACAACTACACATTAGCGCATTAGAGATGTTGAACTAGGAGTGCCAAAGGTATTAGCAGACTCAATGCCAAGTGTTCGAATTGTTCCCCTCGAGTCTGCACAATCCATTATGGTTCTTGAACAGACATGGACTGCTGCTGGCTGGTGTGGAAATGTAAGGAGTGGATAAGCAGAGAGGCTCAAAAGCTGATGAATGAAAGTTAGAGTCATCGATACTTACGTACACAGTTCTATTTCCAGAAATCCTTCTTCACCTATGCCACCAAGGCGCCCTCAAACATTTTTCTTCTGTTTTCTCTCCTCCCCCACCCCTATCTATCTCAGTGTACCCTTTGGTAATGCAGCTGTGATAAGGGGAGCCCGCTCTGATGTGGAACTCTCTCTGTCTGATCTCCCCTAGCGTGCAGATGAGGAGGATAAGGTTTTTTGTATGTATGAGCCATTAGTGCTTCTCTCCCATATTTCAGTGTTTCTGTGGGGATTTTGTCTGGGCCAGTGGCTGTGCTGGTTCTTAGCTTTGGATAGTCTTTTAGATGTTCCTCTCGTCAGGCTGGGGTTGTGCTGTGGTGGGAAGGACTACATGCCGTGGGATACAGTTGAGGCCATTCACATTAAGAACTAGGTCTTTGAGGTCGAGGTCTTCAAAATGCTGCTTCCAACAAGTGCTGACTAGACTACATCTGTCTGATACGCATCATTTCTGTCAGCGAGTTGCTGCATTTCCTTTATGCATGCTTTCTTTTCCTCAGGTCACAGATGCTTTGTTGTAGATCAGCCTTGATTTGTAAGTAGATTTGCTTCCTTTCCTCTGAGCTTTGGTTATGTCTCCAGTTCAAGAATACCTTTCACTTGTGATTCAGTAGTTCCTGGATCTCCAGGCCATTTTTCTTAAATAATCCAAAATGTTTCCTAGTCGAGAGACTCCTGAAGAGTGCGGGTTAAAGTGAATGTAAGGGCAGACCAAGCACTATAGACATTTTGTGATACCTGACCATTGAACACTCAACTTTGCCAGATTGAATCTGCAGTGCTACCAAAGTTGTTTTTTCTCCTTTGCGGGGTCCTTGAGTCCATCAACATTAAGTTTTCTGTAGCTGTGTTTCTCCTGCCACGGCTGTTTTTGAATGACTGATGGAAATATCAAACTGGTTTATGTAATAATGTAGCATGGTTATGGACAAAGAATGGAAGTGTGGTTGTTTCAAAACAACAGCGCAAATGATAGTCCGAATGGCCTCCCACAGTACTGTACATTTCTGTGATACTCTGATCCTGTATCACGATTATTATGAAGTTACGTTCAAGAGTTTCACATGGATTACATGTTTGTTTTCCGTTGAATACAGCTATTCGTTATTTCAATGTATGGTAACATCAATAATCAATAGCTGAGTGGGAGAACAGTGCAAGAGCAAGGGAAACATTTTGAGTTTAAAGCAAGAGGAGAGGTGCAATATTTCAAAAGTAGTTTTGGCACAGTCTGCAAAATATTTTCTCCCCATGCCTGTACCAAAATGCAGCTGGTAATGCTAACCTTGGTTTGCCTTTATCCATGTTAATAATTATCTTAACAGAACAAGGTGAAATTGAACCAGTATAGCTGAACAGCTTAATGCAAAATTTACATGCTGTTTCATCAAAAACCATTGTAACGTTTCCTCAGTAAAGCTCCCTCTGACATGCCACACCTTTGATATAATCATCCATCATATATGACTTAGTCACTGAACAAAATATTTAAAAATCCTTTTAATACAACAAGGTTCTAAAGAATATCTTTCGATAAACATTTCATTTACAGTAGACCTATTACTCTGAAGTGTAAACATTTCAAAACAATCAAAGACTACTGTAGTTAAATTTATGAAATATGCAATGTTTCTTTTCAAATTGTTTTCCTTTTTGCCTAAAAAGAGCCAATGTTCAACATTTCTACAGTCATGAAGTTCTATTTTTTCCTCCATTAGTCAATTGATAGATGCAAGTCCACTTCATGTGACTGAAAGGAAATAGTTGTATTCCTTCCTTCCTCCATTGCATCATTTGTGTGACTTGAAGGAATTCCAGGCATAGGCTACAAACCTTGGCTAGATCATGCACATAGATTTCAAGAGGGAAATTTGAGTAAAGACAAAGATCCTACCAGTTATGTTCCTGGCCTCTGATATCGGCAATTTTGAACAAGGCCTCAAGAGTAGAAATCAGATGGTCTTGGTATTTTGAATTATTTTATAGGTGTTTGTAAAAAAATCTTTCCAACTTTTCCAAGCAAGTCTTCCATCAGCCTTCATCAACTGTGTGCGGTCTAATAATATCGCAGTCTTTAGGTGGAGAAATGGTTTGTCTTAATTTTGATTGTACCCATTATTATTGTGCAATTATCTATACCTTGACTATTTCTGGGTTAAAGAAGATAAATATTTTGTCAAAGTTTTCAACTCGCATTCTCCAGGACAATTCACAAGAGATACTATGTGAATTAATGAGATTAATGAGAAAACAATATTTTTACTCCATGAGAGGTAAAGGTGTTGCCATGGAAAATGCACCAGTTAATGATGACTGACCATTACTTACTAAGTAATTTAAGTTTGAAACCAGACTGGTTGACTCTGATGTGTCAAGGCTTTGCACGAGAAATTAATCATAGAATGAATGTTATCTATTTTCTTGAGTCAAGGCAGAGAAAGTGTGTGTACTTGTTCTTTCTGTTTGCAAGGAACAGGGTCCTGTCTGTCATTATATGCAGCTTTCAGAACATATAAGTGCTTTACACTTTGAGCCCAACTAACAATCTGAAATTGGTTGCCAATGGAATCATTCATACTCTCGGGATTAGTTAACAAGTACTGTGTATTCACAGGAAAGCATCAGAAGTTGGACACCATGTTGTGAGCTATGCAAGTGCAGACCTATTGAGTATTTAAGTACCCTGCTTGTTGCAATTAATGAAAGATTTGTGCTAGTTGATACAATCTACCAGCCTTAAGAACCTACCTCCTTTCACAAACATCTCCAAGAATCCTGGGATCTAGCAGTGAATAAAATTGCTATATAAACCACATCCATTCATGCTACCTTTGAAAACTTCTGAAAACAAAATGGCATAGCAAAATACTGGATGCTCATCTGAACTAGCATGCCAAGAATCCACACTGTGATGACACTATTACAGAGTTCCCCACATCCCCATCTAGCCACCATCCTTTGCAGCAGGAAATGTTTGAAATGTCCATCTGCACAGTCAGCTACTTAGACTGCTCATGCAAAAGGTTAATTATGTGATGTAAGTGTAGGGTTCGGGTAGCAGTTAGTTAAGCGGTTAGAGTGCCAAATAAAAACCAAAAGAACTACAGATGCTGTAAATCAGGAACAAAACCAACGTTGCTGGAAAAGCTCAGCAGGTCTGGCAGCATCTGCAAAGGTAGAAACAGAGTTAACATTTTGGATTCTGAGGAAGGGTCACCAGATCCGAAATATTAATTCTGTTTTTGCCTTCACAGATGCTGCCAGTCCTGCTGAGCTTTTCCAGCAACTTTGTTTTTATCCCTGGGTAAGAGTGCCAGGTACTATATGGGTACTATATCAGATGAATGAAAGGGTGCAGTGTGCGAGGTGTGTGATCTTGATAGGGTGTCAGATGGATGGGGCGCCTGGTTGTTGAGGACGATAAGGTGCCATTTGGGTTGGGGGTGTCAGGTGGGTGAAGTGGATCAAGTACCTTTTGGGTGTAGTCAGTAGGATGCAAAGGTGCTGGATAAGTTGTGGAGGGTAATTGTCTGAGATGCAGGGTGTATAAGCAACCAATGGAAAGTGAACAATGGTGAGTCACAACATCAGTTACCCAGGAGTTGGAGTAGCTGTTTAATCCTCTGACTTTTCCTGGGTAACTAAAATCTTAACTGAGCAAGAAACTTCCAGGATTTTCAACTTTAAAGGGCTTTATTAGAGGCTTGCAGACCCAAGGAATTGCCCACTTCAAGTTTCAGTTTCCCCGTGTACATCTTGCACTGGGAATTCCCCAAGTTCTAACTTGCAAATTCAGTCTACAGAGCTCCAACAACTCTGGTCATCACAATATCTGAGCCTTATAACATTTGTCATTTTCCTCGGTGACCTTTTCAATGACAGTGAAATACAATCACCTACCCAAAAATTCTAGTTTGAATGTCTCAAAGTGCTTTGCAGCCAATACAGTATTTCTTTTAAAGTGTAGTCGTTGTCATAAGGTAGAAAATATTAATGTGTTATCTTAACATTTTAAAAACCCTTCGAACCATACTAACTGCTCTTACCTGAAGTTAAACAAACTTGGAATTAATTGAAGTGGTATCACTGAAAAATGCATAACAAAGCAGAAATAAATAATATTTCCAGTTCTTTCCTAATTCAAATTGCACCGACTGACAGCAAATGGAATAGAAAGATTAGCCTATAATCAGGGACAAGATAACCTCAGATCGGTAAGCATATAATCGGCTGAATAATACAATTATTGTTTTACGATCCTTTCTCTGAGCATTCTAATCTCCAGGCAACTGTTTGCTGACAAACTTCAGAATTCCAAGGCATATCAATTGCTCTGCTGGGCTTAACCCTCTGGCAAATTTACATAAGATAACGTGCAAATACCAAGTAGATAAAATCTCTGCAGGAGACAGTACATTTTAGCAATGGCAAAAATAAAGTCTTTGTAATCTGATTTACCCTTAGTTAGTTATTTTATTGGATGTTACACACTTTTAATTAGTTAACACATTCTTTAAGTAATCTTCTGCAAAACATTTGCAAAATTGTCAGGGTGCTACTGAATTTACTGATGACAGCTGGGTTATTAGTGAAGCAATGCAATTTCCTGTGCCACCACTGCTAAGATGATCTGGGGAATGAAATCAGGTATAGTTTTCCCAGATCTCATCTCTACCCCATCTAGTTCATCCTCTGATGTAAAGATCTTCTGAAATAAATCTACAGAGGCCAGTATCCCGTCACCAAGTCACCCTTTATCTACACATGGAGAGTCCTTAACACTGATTCAGCTCCCTCAGAGTCAGCTCTCAAAGAGAATAGGAAGTCCGACTCTCCAGTTTATACCTGTCTTTCAGGGCTCCTGATTGGACCACGTTAACAGGCCCAAACAGGGAATTCATATTCTATGATGTCTACCTGGCTGACCTCATTACAACCATCGAATCCCAACAATGTAGAAGCGGGCCATTTGGCCCACTGTATTTTCACTGACCTTCCTAAGAGCATCAAATCCAGAACAAACCGTACCCCATCCCTGTAACCCTACATTTCCCATTGTTAACCCACCTAGCCTGCACCTCCCTGGATACTATGGGCAATTTAGCATGGCTAATCCTCCTAACCTGCATATCGTTGGACTGCTGGAGGAAACCAGAAAAAACCCAAGCAGACACAGGGAAAAAGTGCAAACTCCACACAGACAACTGCCCAAGGGTGGAATCAAATCTGAGTACCTGGCACTGTGAGGCAGCATTGCTAACCACTGAGCCACCATGCTCCCCAAATTCCTACATCTTATGTGGGGCTTTTGATAGGGTTCTGGTTGGATACATGTGTGACCATAAATGCCAATCTATTCCTGGGAGTTCTCCTGCAAGTAGAATATGACTGAATTTTGGATGAATTGTTGGGTCTGTATTTCCCTTCTTGCACTTTCTTTCTGCCTCTGACATGAGCTTCAAGGAAGGCTGCGCTGTAACTTTTTACTTGGCTGTGGCAAAATAAGCAATGCTACGCAAGCCACTCCCAGAATTTGAAGACAACATCAAAATTCCTAATGGAAATCTTCTGAGTGAATTTGTGACATTTTCTGCAACGACCATGAGACTGTCTTTAGAGGAGATTTCCTTTAGCAAGCAAATGTCAGGCACTCTTGCTAAATGACCAGCCTAGCTCAGTTGTGATTGTGGATGCTTGGCATGCTAGGTCAGGTAAGCACATCTGTGTCTGATATTTTCTCCCTGACACTTCATTTTCAGAAGCTTTCAAAGGCAGCTCAAGTGAAAGTGTTTAAGCTGACACACAGTCCCAAGTGTTATGCCCAGAGAACAGAGCAGGAGGTATTATTGTTCTACAGACTCTCAGTTCGGTCAGCAGACTTACTCCTTTTCCTTCCCAGACTGATGCCAAAAACCTGTAAAAGGCTAAACTTGTTTTGGCAATTTCTGTTTGTGTCTTGTGTTGTTCTCAGCTGGGATAGCACCAGTTCCTGGATCTTTGCTCTTAAATAGGATTTTGATTGTGTTCATCTTTGTAAGTCTTGTAGGGTCATAAGCTGTGGCAAAATGTGGCAGCCTGTAAATTGCTTCTACATTGATGGAGGAAGACTAATTGAGGATGTGGTTATCATACTCTGCCCATGTTTCTGGGATTTGACATTTCCTGAAAATAGTGTTGATCCAAGGATTGATGATGGAGCCTTCAGACGGATTTCAGAGCTTCATGAAATCTTTTCAAGTCTTTGGAGTTTGCACATGCTTAACATTTGACTGCTTTCTGATTCAAACGAGCATCTCTCTAAACTTGTATTTAACAGTGGTATTTGCTAGAAGGTACAGGACTATAGGCATCAGGTGAGGACAGGACAGGGCATAATGTGTTCCGCTTCTTTCCATGATCAAGCAACAAATTGAAACTGAAGCAAAGTTTGCATATAAAGGAAGGGGATTTCAGCATTATACCATTATGGTGCTTGTGAAGCAATACACCCATATAAATCAAGATGTTTGGAACAGGAGAAGAGAAACATGTGATGGGAGGGCATTTGGAGGTCTGTACATCCTCTGGTTCAAAGTGCATCCCAAAATGGGGCTGGCCAGAAGCTGTTTTGAAGGTTAATGTTACAATTGTCTCTAAGTTCCTATGCAAGGAGACTCCTCTCCATGCCCAGGGCACTCAAGAAACCAGGAATAACTGAAATTCAGACTGGATTGTTAACTATTGTGGTAGCTGTAAATTGTAACATTAGGGTTTTAGGGTACGCACCATGAAACAAAATAGGTTGCAAACAATGGTGCAACCATTTCTTCAAGGTAAACAGGCACAAAAGGAAAAAAAAACATGCAAAGAAGCAAAAGACACAATTATGTCAGAGTGAAGGACTGACTTACCTTGCTTAGACTGTATAGTTGACAAGATTTTTTTTCTTGGCACAATACTGCTTTTTTACAATGATAGCAGGCTTTGTGAATTAATGTTTCAAAATGCTCCTTGAATAAAGTAGTTGAAGTCTCAAGGTAAAGCTGATTCTGGACAAGCATAGAATACTGTAATGGTAGTTTCATCATTTTATCAATAGTCCACCTACATTTCGGCCTTCTGCTTTCAGATGAATAGTATAATATGTTCCCATGATCCTCACACAAAGTACAAAAGATTTTACAGCCTTGAGTTTAGTAATATTGATTCTGATTTTATTGTTGTGTATATTTTATAGTAAGAATACAATAAAATACAGTGAAAAGCTTTCCTTTGTCACCACAAAATGCTCCCATTTTGAATAATTTAATAAGGGGAAGAAAAGAAAGATATAGCTTGAGAGAGTCCATCAGTCCTGAGCCAGCTCATTACATCATTGACGACTGCATCATCATCCCTCTACCTCTACTTTACCAGTGTGTATACCAGACCCAACCAACAATAAAGTCGTTGTTCCTCAGGCACCATCTTTGGCCATTGGGCCTACCTTGCCAACACGGCCTCTGTCGATGTAGCAGTCATTGATTCCAGATCCTGTACTTGCCCCAGGCAAGTAAATAGGGGCCCACTCAAGGATCATGCTTTGGGCCTACTTGAGGTCTACGGCTTGGGCCTGCTTAAAGCCCGCACGTTGGGCTCTCGCTACCACCACTGCCATCCAAGCTCAGAACAAGTTAAATAAGAAAAAGAAAGAAAAAGAGATGGAAAAATACCAATAAAAAGTGGTCAGAACTCCAGCTCCAGCACTAGTACCCAACTCCACAGCCATCTTGGACCAGAATATACCATTACATGCAAGTTTGCTGGTATTTTAGGAAAGACAGGTGTGAAGAGGTATTTGAACAAAAGAACAAAGAACAATACAGCACAGGAACAGGCTCTTTGGCCCTCCAAGTCTGTGTGACATATTTTGCCCTTCCATACTAAAACTCTCTTCTCTCACAGGATCCATATCCCTCTATTCCCTTCCTATTTATGTATTCGTCCAGATGCTTCTTGAATGCTGTCATTGTGTCTGCTTCCACCATCTCCTCTTGCAGCGTGTTCCAGAGACTCATTACGCTTTGTGTGAAAAACTTGCCTTGCACATCTATTTTAAACTACCCCTTGCACTATCTCCTAGTAATTGACCCCTCCACCCTGTGAAACAGCCTCATATTGCATTGTAAAGCATCACAAGTATTGTAGTGTCATTAATAATAACACATAAACCAAAAGTCCACTTATCATTTAACTAATCACCGCGGTTGATTACTACCTTGCAAAATAAATACAGTTAATGGGAATATCCAGAGGTTCTTCATCTTCAAAGGCCTCTGAGATAATCTTTTGGTCCATTGTCTGCTCTGTGGAGCAGGATGAGACGTGCTTGCATTTCTTTTTTCAGAGGTGCATAAGGAGAGCTCTGTGATCAACAGTCCGAAGGAAGATAATGGCTCAATAACATCATCTCAGTCTGACATTGCTTTGGCTACATGTCCATAAGCAGTTAGTCAGCACGTAAACATTCTCCAGACCCTGCTGAAAACAACACGTAGCATTTTCGAGAGTTGAAAAAGCTGGAGCAAAACAGCTAGTCCTGTGACCAGGTAAAAAACAAAAGAACTGCAGATGCTGTAAATCAGGAGCTGTGACCATATGTCTGCCCCCAGAGACTGAAATTATTGGCCGTAGCAGTAGCTCTTTTGACTGGTCAGAAGGTTGGCAGCAACACTATCAAAGCTATTTTCAGAAGTCCAGCAGGATCAATACTTATTAGGTCATTAACTTCCTGCTATTGGAGTTCTGAGGAATAGAAGAATTTTAGTCCCCAGTGGGAGTAATCACAGAAGAAGGCAGGTTTGAAAATCTGTCTTGTCTACTGGAGTGTTATTTTCCAGCCACAATTTATTTTAGGCCACCATCTCAGTGTGGGAGATGGAGGTAAAAATCTCATTTCCAAGAGGTGTCATCCAATCAGCGGATATGCAGCCCTTCGGTCTCAATACCAACACGGCGCATAGTGGACATGGAAATCGAGCAAATATGGAGATGAACAGGAATCAGATATTCCCTGGTGAGGAGGAGTGTAAAGATTATGAGTGATCGAAGGGCAACATTTCTACTGGCTAGGTGCTTTGTGGGGGACTGGGTATTCAATCAGGAAGGCTCCCTGTTCTTCCAGATTCCCTTTCCTCATAGATAGGCAAAGTATTTACCAAATTCCATTTTGAAACTTATTATCCCTTCAAGCAGTGCATACCTGAACACAACACCACACTATGCTAATCATTTTTTAACCATAGATTGCCTGTATTTCTTTTGGCAATTATCTTAAATCTTCATTTATTGACCATCTGCCACTGGAAACACTTTCCCTTTATCTGTTTTTCATCAAAACCCTTTGCGATTTTGAGGGCACATCCCAAAACTGGAAGGCCAGACCTTCTAGTATTCGGACTGGCAATGCACTGGACTGAAGTTGCTGCTGCTCATTGAAGAAGCTTGATATATACAGAGACACCATAATTGCTCTAGAAGTTTAAACTTCCAGTGGGCTCATGTACATTGCCCAGGATCCTGCTCAAACATCTCTTGTGCCAATCTCAGTGTCTGAGACTTGAGCTAATGCATGCTACTTACCTGGTTACTTGCCCTCTGTTTAATCCAGTGCTTCACTAACTTATTCCTCATGAACCTTGGTCATGACCCTGGTCACAGAGTATGGGTATGGATGGGGACAGGTCTCAGCATGGGTCATTGTGAGTAGGAGGCAATAGTAGACTAACAACTGGGGAATGGTGTGGTTGGAGAAGGAGCAAGAGAACTGTGAGAGCAGATAGGTGATAGCTATTTATTTCAGAAAGTTTTATAAGTAAAAGCAACCTGTTAACCAACTGGATTCACATGCCCACTATTTCTAAAGCTCTAATGGTTTGTGCAGGGCATACAACTGTTAGGATTCGATCCAAGCTTTAGGATAACCAACGTCAAGTTTCAGCTGGTGAACCCACTTGGGGTCACAGTCTATGATTTGGAGGCCCTGATTTGATCATAGATGTAACATAATGCAGACACAATACCGCAACAAAACTGAACACCCCAAACACTCCCAACCATAACCCCCGAGCCTTCAAACTGCCTAACCAGACCACTGCCTAGACTAATTACACCATCACCCCAACCCAACTAAACCTCAACCTCGCATAACTACCCAAACAGCACCAACCTGGCTAGCCTGCAACCCAACCACCCACTCCCATCCCACCTCTCACTCATCCAATTACCCAGTCACTCACTCACTTTTCTATTCTCTCATCCTTCCACTATTCACTATTCACCTTCTCACATCAATCCAATCACCACTCACTCACCAACTAATGCCAATACACCAACACACCCACTCGCCCTTCCCACTCACATACCCATACAATTATGCAATTACTCACCCATGCCCTACACACTTACTAACTCACTCACTCACCAACTGAAAGATTTTAGAACTTCAAAAAATTACTTAAATGCAAGGAACTGACTGACCTGTTCCAAATTTATTTCTCCCCTCTATTTTAAACATGTGTGTAAATTCTGCTGTACTTCAATACTCTGGCACTATTCTCATATACATAGATTGGGAGATTGTGACAAAGCTTCCAAAATTTCTATCCTTAATGAGACACCCAATCTTTACCAGAAGAGTTTTCTACCTTGAGTGTTGCCAATGTTTTGAATTCTTTCTTTTTATTGTTATCCAATTCAATTTCCCCACTACCATTTCCGTTACTGTGACATTGACAGCATCCTCCCCTTTGTTGAAAACAGATTCAAAATACTCACCAAGTCCTCAGCCACACCATCTATCTCCAAAGGAAATCTCCTTCCATATTCCTAATTTTACTTTTATTACTCACACATGGGATGTGGCTGTCACTGGCTAGATGAGCATTTGTTGTCTATCCTTAATTTTATTTGAAAAGGTAGTGTCTTCTTAAACCTCTGGGATGTTTAGAGTGTACAGACATCTGCAATGTTGTTAGGAAGGGAGTTCCAAGATTTTGGCCCAGCGGTTGTGAAGGAATGTTGATGTTGTTCTTAGCCTGGATAGTGTACGGCTTAGAAGGAAGATTGCAGATACTGGTATTACCATTCATCTGCTATCATTGTCTTTCTAAGTGGTGATGTTTTGAGTTTGAAAAGTACTGTCCAAGGATCCATGATAACTTACTCCAGTGCATCTTGATGGCTCACATTTCTGCCATTGTGTCTCAATTGCGAATATTTAACATGGATGGGGTGCTAATTAAGTGGGTTGCTTTTTCCTGAATGATGTTGAGTTTTGTTGGAGTTGCGCTTAGCCAGGCAAGTAGAGAGTATTCCATCACACTACTGACTTGTGACTTGCTGGTCGTGGACAGACTATGGGGAGACAGACAATGAATTACCTGTGGCAGAATTCCTGGCTTTTGACCTGCTGTTATAGCCACAGAACCTATATGACTGTTCCAGTTCTATTTCTGGTCATTGGTAAACCCCAGCATATTCATAGTAGGGGACTGAGCATGGTACTGAACATGTGCAATAATCAGTGAACATTCCCACTTCTTACTTTGTGATACTGTTGAGGTAATTGATGAATTAGTAAAGATTGTTGGGCCTGGGACGCTACCTTTAGGAACTCCTGCAATGATGTTCTGGATCTTAAATCTTCGACCTCCAACAACCATTTTTCTTTCTGTTACATATACATCCAACAAACAGAGCTCCCCCCCATACACCCACTAACTTGCTAGGGTTCCATGACTCCATATGTAGTCAAATGCTGCCTTGACATCAAGGGCTAACACTCTCCCCGCACCTCTGGAGATCTGCTCTTTTGTCCATGCTTGAGCCAAGGCTGTAAAGAGAGTAGGGGCTGGTGGAACCTGAATTAGTATCAGTGAGAAGGTTAGTCTTTCTCAAGTTTCACATGATAGCACTGTAATTAACCCCTTCCATCACAGTGTTGATAATCAAGAGTAGAACTGATAGAGTGCAATTGGATCATTGGGATTTGACCCACACAGGAAATAATTGAGCACTTTTTCACATAGCTTGGTAGATGGCAGTGTTGTAGCTGGATTAGAACAGCTTGACAAAGGGTGTAACTAATTCTGCACCACAAGGCTTCAGTACAACTGCTGGAATTCTGTCAGGGCCCACAGCCTTTGCAGTATTAATGTCTCTCCAATCTTTTGATATCAAGTACAGTAAATTGAATTGGTTGAAGACTGGCATTTGTGATGCTAGGAACTTCAGGAGGAGGCCAAAATGGTTGATTCAGCACTTCTGGCTGAAGATGAGTGCAAAAACTTCAGCCTTATCTTTTGCACTGATATGCTGGGTTCTCCCCATTATTGAGGATGGGTGTGTCAGTGATGAAGGGCAAATTGTTATGACACAAACATAGGTGGGAAGGCACATGGTGAGGATGCCACACTAAACTTACAGACGGAATACAGGCTAAGTAAGTGAGCAAGAACTTGACAAAATGTGAGGTTATACATTTTCACAGAGAGTATGGAATGACTGAATATTCTTTGAGGAAATATAGCTGAAAGTTGCAGTACAGAGGGATTGGTGAGTCGATGTGAATGAATCACTAAATGCTAGCTTACAAATTTAGTGGGTGAAATGGAAGGCAAATGGAATAATGGAACAAAGGGTCACCAGACCCAAAGCATCAACTCTTTTTTCTCCTCCACAGATGCTGCCAGACCTGCTGAGATTTTCCAGCACCTTTGTTTTTGTTCCTGATTTACGGCATCTGCAGTTCTTTTGGTTCTTAAATGGATTAATGGACTTTATTTCGAAGACAATGGAGTACAAACATAGGGAGCTCTTACTAAACTACAAAAGGCAATAGTCTGACCACAATTGGGAAACTGCGAACAGTTTTTGTCCTCCTATCTAAGTAAAATTATACTACCATTGGAGGCGGTCCAGAGAATGTTCAATCAGTTGATCCTGGGTGTGGACGGATTTTCTTATTAGGAGAGGTTAAGTAGGCTCAACGTGTATTGATTGAAATTTAGAAGCATGAGAGGAGTCCTTTAGGAAATAAATAAATTCTGTACATGACTTTAAAGAACAGATGCAGAGAGATTGTTTCTTCTTGCAGGAGAATCTTGAGTCAAAGAGCATAATCACAGAGTAAGGTGTCACTCAGTTTGCACAGAAATGAAGATTTCATTTCTTTCAGAGAGTAATCAACCTGTGAAATTACTTATCACAGAGGCTTGATGAATCTAGGTTGTTAGATATATTCAAAACTGAGACAGACAGATTTTTAACCAGTGACGACTTTAAGGCTTATGAGAATAAGGCAGGAAAATGAGGTTGAGAAATATCAGATCAGCCATAATCTCATTGAATGATGGAGCAGGCTCGAGGAGCTGAATAATTTATTTCTGTTCCTACATCTTATCATTTGGTAGATGGTGGATGGGGCACCAATCATGTGGGCTGTTTTGTCTGGATGATGTGAAGCTTCTTAATTTTATTGGAGCTGCATTCATCAAAGCAACTTGTAGATGGTGCATAGGCAATGGGGAGCCAGAAAGTGAGTTACTGACTGCAGAATTCTTAGTCTTTGACCTGGTCTTGTCATCACAGTTTTTATGTGGCTAGTCCAGTTGAGTTTCTGGTCAATGCTAACTGCCATGATGTTATTAATGGGGGATTCAGACATGGCAATGCCACTAAATATCAAGGGAAAATGGTTAGATTCTGTCTTGTTTGAGATGGTCATTTCATGGCACTTGCAAGGCACGAATGTTACTTGCCAGTTATCAGTCCCAAGCCTGATATTGTTCAGGTCTTTCTACATGCACCTGGATATTGAATGCTTCAATATCTGTGGAATCATAAATGGCGCTGAATGCTGCGTAATCATCAGTGAACATTTCCACTTCTGACATTATGATAAGGGAAAGGTAATTGAAGCTGGAGATGGTTAAGTCCAGGTATACTGACAACTAGAAGCTGAAAACAAAAAATTGTGTAAAAGGACTGGGAAAAGAAATGTGAGGCAAGGAGCATGTCTGAGTCTAAGTTAGTAAGTGGCATCAAAAGGAATCTAAAATTATTTTAAAAACATTATTTCAAAGGCGATATTTGGCAAGATGGTTATTATTCTAAAAAAAAGGTCCATTGGTTGGAGTCATACCTAGCACATTAGAAAGATGGTTATGTTTCTTGGAGATCAATCATGTTAGCCCAAGAACATCACAAAAGGAGTGGAAGATAATAAATAAGTGTGCTTGAATTCTACACCTTGCTTGATTATAAAGCTGCCGTTTTCTGTTTTGGTTTAATTTCTACTTCCTGGATTTTCACGTTTTCAGAGTGTTGGACAGCAGACCTGCAGCCCACATGGCCATCAGGACCTCAGTGAAGTTCTACAGCACTGAACTTCATAGGAGTTGTCTGGGAAAGTTGACCTTCTTTCTGAAAGCTAATTCCCCTGTTCTCTGGGACCCTCTGTCCAATTCGCTGTTCATTGTTATTCAGGAAATGTTAGACAGATTAAAACCTACTCCAACTCCAGAATAACATAAAACTATCCACAAGATCACTGACACTGAAGCCCCAACTCACCACTCAAGCCCCAACAATGCCCTTGATTCCCTGACTACCTTCCTGATCCCTTAACTATCTCCCTGACCAAGCCAATGACTAGACCTGACTACACAACTACCAGATTACTCATCCCAGTCCAAATTACTCCTTGGTCTACCTACCCACTCATCTGTCCCACCATCCACCTCATTTATGAACTATGTCATCCATATATTGCCTTATTCTCACTCATCTACACAAGCTACCACCTTCCCCATTCGCTCATTCAGCATTTATTAATATTCACACTGGACATTTAAACTTACTTATGGCAGCTAGTGTTCTAAAAGTGGCCGGGTTCAGTCTTAGTCCTGTGCCAGAACATTGTGATGGATCTCTTCAATGGATGTTACATTCTGCATTTTTGAAGTTTTGGGACAGCACAGTGGCACAGTAGTTACCACTGCTGCCTCACAGCGACAGGGACTGGGGTTTGATTCCAGCTTTGGCTCCTCCATAAGGAGTTTGCAAAATCTCACCATATGTGTGGGTTTTCTCTGGATGGTCTGGTTTTCTCCGATAGTCCAATGATGTGCTGGTGATGTGCATTGGCCATTGATAAAAATTGCCCAGGGTGTGCAGGGATGTGTGAGTTAGCCATGTGGAGTTATGAGGATGGGATTCACTTTGGTGGATCAGTGCAGACTTAATGGGCTCTTTCTGCACTGTAAGGATTCCATGATTTAAAGCTGGACTCAAAAGACCTGGCAAGAAAAGCAGAATAGTGCCGGCGTCTTGAAAAGTTTGCCTGAAGTAGCGTTGTGTGATATGGGCCTATATCTTAAGGCATATGTGTGTTTCCAGTTATGAATATCTCAGCTATCACCTTGTGAGAATGTGTCTAGTTTGTACCTGAATCGGTTCCTTTTTGAATTCCTCCCATTGCTCATCTATTAATCTTTGACCTCAGTACGCTGGGCCGCGTCGCTATTCAGGTCCACCAGTTCAGTCTTCTCACACCCTTCTCCTTTGCCATAAATATTATAAACCTAATGATATTGTGTTCAAACTAAAGGCAAAAGATATAACGCCGGAAATGTGACTCCACTTATTTCCCTTTTAAACGTCGCAAAGGGGAATCTAGGAGTACAAGTATTTGTACATAACATCGCTGACAGTAATTTCTGCTATAATGTCACTGAAATAATGAGCAATCTTTCAATCTTCTGAAAATTCCGTACATTGTTCCCATTTTTACGAGTGGTGGTAGATTTGTCGGTGGAGTTCATGTTGGGAGAAGACGAACAGCAAAATACTGTGGAATAGTGCGAGAAGCAAACGGTAGAACTCAGAAAAAGAAAGCGTTCCGGAGAGAACGAAGCGTACGCCGAAAGAGGAAATGTGCAAACGCCACAGTGAGAGGGAAGCAGTGAGGTCTTTGCTGTGCGCCGCTCACACCTGGAGAGCTCACACACCTTGTCTGGTGTTTAAGGGTTGCTGACTTAGTTTGCAGAAGGGATTGTGCGTAGAAGCAAGGACGTCGTGTTGTTCAGCGTTTAGAATCAACACAGACCCTGCGAAAGCTGGAGATTACGAGAGAGTGGTGATCTGTGAGTGTCTCAGTAGTGAGCCTTATGAGGGAGCCAGTGAGAGTTGCAGCCTGTTGTTATTGGCTGGGCCGTTCCGGTAACCAGGGCAGCTGCACTTGGTGACGGAAAGCTGGAAGCTGACGGCGCCAGTTCCGGGGGGGGGGGGGGGGGGGGGGGGGAGGTGTGGAGGAGAAGCACAGCTGTAAATTTCCATATTTTATTTTTAAACACCGCCCTCCGGCCTGGGGGGGGTGGGTGTATGGGGAATGCCGTGTTTTAACCCTCCACCCTGTGGGGTGGTCGGTTGCTCCTGCTGTGGAGAGCGGGCTGCACTTACGTTAAGGTGCTCGGATTGTGGTCTGGGTTGATTTTTGGGCGCAAGGCCGAGGCTCGAGCACACTGTGTGCTTTCCTGAGGCACAGAACCCCGCTCCGAGAGGTCACCAATCTCCACAGCCTTCCTCGAGTAACTGGAAGACCTTTACATTTGACAGCGAGTTCTTTCTCGCATTGTAGGTTTTAGTTTACCGAGCGTGAATTTTTTTGTTAAATACGTATACATGTAGATCATTTTTGTTTGAATTCAGATATAGTTGTAAAAAGGAATAAAAAAGGCTTGTTTTGGGAGTGTGATCCACGCTCTGTTTTTATTTTTTAAAAATCTATGTAGGGTTGTTGGTGGTCATATGCTGTTGATTCTCCAGCTCTGGCGTTACTCTGCCTGTATCGGAGAGCAATCACCAACCGGCCCCTTACAAAGATTGAGTTTCGCTGACTTTGTGCACGGTTACTATAGACATGATTTTTTTTGCTCATTTTTGAAGATATATGGAATTAATTCTTTAATTGTGCATCACGCGGAATGCTGCTGATTGCTTTATTCGGGGTGTACTGCAACTCAACGTAATGTAACAACCAGATTTTAAAGAAAAATGTTCAGGAACGCCCATCTATTAGCCCAAATAGCAATCGAATGTTTTTTTTGGTGCAAAAAGGGTAATTTTTAAAAAACTTTTTTCCCGGACAGGCTGGAATGCACTTTGTGTGGCCAGGAATCTGGGAGGGTCACCCGTTTGGATGCTGAAATTAATCACCTTTTATCAGGCTGATTGTGCGCCGGGATGCAGTAACCAGTTACCATGACCGTGTTCAAGCAGGAAAATGTGGACGATTACTATGAAATCGGCGAGGATTTGGGGAGGTGAGTGTTTGGAATTTCAGATCATATCAAGGAATCTGGTGTTTGTGACGAGGTGGCCGGAACAATGGACGAGAACGTTTCCATTTACTGTGTTCTGTCAGGTAGTGAATCCATTTTGTCAGGAGGTGAAGGTGTGAGGCTGGAATTGAGACTAATTTAATATCCCGTCAATCGAGACGCTGAAACAGAAGACTGATTTTTTTTTTGTTTCGGTTAAATTTCCATTAAAACAGCTAGCACCAGACTTGTTCCACTTAGGTTAATGGCAGATACTGTGGGTTTGAGAAGGGCCAAGCCATGGGTGTTGCACATGGTTTGTAGCTTTATTATAGTTCCCATTCAGTTCAGTTATTTCATCATGCAGATATGTTAACGAAGATGATATTTCTGCCGAACTAATATATTTGTAGTTGTGTGAGTGATAATGGGAACTGCAGATGCTGGAGAATCCAAGATAATAAAATGTGAGGCTGGATGAACACAGCAGGCCCAGCAGCATCTCAGGAGCACAAAAGCTGACGTTTCAGGCCTAGACCCTTCATCAGAGAGTTTGTAGTTGTTTTGTTTTCTCTTGGTAGGATCTAAATAGCTTTGAAAATAATGGGGTTAAATGTTTCCTTCATCATTGCTAAGAGGTTTAAAGTTCTGTATTGGCATTTGGAAGATTTATGGGGCTTGACACAATCTTGGTTATCTGAGAACACATAACTTGAATTTAAATAGCATGTAATATCCAAGATACCATGCAGAGACTGCACAAACCACTCAGTGAGACAAACGGGTAGACAACTAGCAACCCGCATCCACGAACACCAGCTAGCAACTAAATGGCACAACCAGACGTCCTTGGTTTCAATACACACAGACGAGAAAAACCACACTTTCAACTGGGACGACACTACTATCATTGGACAAGCCAAACAGGACAGCTGGGGAATTCTTGGAGGCTTGGCATTCATCCAGGGACTCCATCAACAAACGCGTTGAATTAGACCTGATGTACCGACCATTACAATGCACAGCCAGAACCAGCACCAAATGGAAGCAGCAAAAACCAGACCATATAAATTTGAACCGGCACAAGACAACAGCTCTTCACAGAAGGCCCCACAGCACTGAGGATGCCACCTAGTAAGGGGACAAAACGTCTGCTATCAAACCTCCCAACTCGGCGAAAACGTCAACATCTACAACCAGCAATTGAGCTATAAATCTTCACTCAAATCCTGAGTATGTAATAATGCATTTTCTGTAATGCATGTTGCTACAAGGAATAACATTACATAAAATTCCACAAAAAATTGCTCTAGAAATGAGTTTAAGACCACGCTGATCTAGTATGTTACCCTCTTGTCATCCTGTTAGAAGTCTGCATCATTCTGGCATCAACCTGAATTGTCAGTATAGCTCCTAGCTTTTTATCCTACTGTAGACTATCTTCAAAAGCTCCTTCTCCACTTTCTCTTGCATCCTCAATTCCAACATCAGTTTTGAGGTACTCATGGACTTGTTTGTTACTAAGATTGGCAGTGTCCAATTTAGCTATTTTTACCACTTCCATCTTCTTTTTCTCTCCTCCGAGTCTTGCTTGCTGTCAGGTTTCCCTTTGTCCTAACGCTGAATACATGGTTTTATTTTTGTTTATCTATATTCCTTCCACACTCCAAGCTAATCTTGGTTGGAAAACCCACTTTTTGCTCCCTCAACCCTAATCCAACTTGATTACTGAGCACTCGAGCTGAGAAACAAGAAGGTAAGTTTTCTGATATTGCTAATGGTTTGCTGTTTCCAGTCACTGTGCCCATCTTTCAAATCTGCCATTATCACCCTTTCCTTAAAAAGCCAACCTTTGACCCCTGTTTTCTTTCAAGCTCCATCTCCAGCATCCTCTTCTCTTTAGAGCTGTTGAATGTGTTGTAGCCTCCCAAATCAGTACTTATTTTTCACAGGACTCCATATTGGAATCC